>NC_090937.1:1190419501-1191623520 GCF_040938575.1 Ambystoma mexicanum
GTGTAAGACCTTAACTTACTTCGACAATACCAGTGTAACATATTGTTAGGAAAGATTTCTTAATTGTGGGTAATTTTCCTTCCATGTGGCAACCCCTAAACATTTTGCTGTTGTTTTCACCATGATCTAGACTTTGCCAGATAAGTGCAGCCTTCTGCCGCACTCCTCTGGGCTTTCGCTCCATTCTTACGGGGAAACTGACATGCCCTTAAGACAGTCAGTACCGGGAAACGCTGTTTTCCGTAGTTTCTTTATCATGTTGCAGCTTTCGTGCAACATGACACAAGAGGGCACTGTAAGCTAAGTTACTGCTCTCTTGGGTCTCTAGCCTTCTACAGGCCCTAGATACTCTGTTTGGATTGTAACTGATCGGTGCAAGTGAATCACGGACGGGAATGGTGGCAGCGATCGTTTCTTGTGTTTTGAGCTCCTTTTGGCGTTTTAAGCGCGTTTCTCGTGCTTAGCCCAAAATGGTGGCCTGGCTCCCAAAATGGCCAGACCACGAGGCTCCTTTGTCCTGTCCGCTGACCGTCTTGCTCCCTTCACCTTCCCCAGGTCGAGCCGACCCGGGGTCTTCCTTATTTGGGCATGTACTTTCCCGCGAAACACGGATGCTTTCACGGGCTTCTTCAAGCCTTGTGTGTGCCTCCAGGATGGGGGCTGGGATGTCTGGTCCCAATACACATCCTGGGTGCCAGAGAGTCTAGTGTGGTATGAATGCCTGGGACCACCGTGGTCCGTGATAGGTCCACGTATGGTGTGAGTGTTTTATGAGCGGATCTCCCATTGGGTCCCCTCCGTTTTGGCGCGAAGGGAACCGTGGATAAGAGGGGGCTGGAAACGCCACTACCATGTCGATCTCCTGAGTTCTCACGAACGAATACAGGAGCCAAGTATCCTGCAACCACGAGGCTGAACCGAGGAATCGCTGGTGACCCGCTGAAGGACTGCTCCTCTGCACTGCTGTCGCCTTGTGAAACCCTTTCTACCTCTGATGGAACCAGAAGGCCTGTACTGGTACTTCGACCCTTGTAATAGCAGGGACAGCTATTCTCGGCATCTTCACCATCTCCTGCACGTAAGCCTTCGGAAGTGTCTCTGGGCCATCCAGCAGACTGACCAGCCAACCCAGGAGTCTTGCTCTGTAACCGCCGCCAGGTTGTGTTGTATTTCGAGTCCTTGTCACTCTCACACGATTCGTACACTTGGCATTCCCAGGTCTGAAGTGAGTAGTGTACATTTGGCTGGGATACACATGGCCGCTCCGTTGCCCTGCTGTGGTAACAAACTGTGCGGGTTCACTTCGTTTGGGACATCTTTAACTCAACTCTGCTGCTGCAGAATCTACACGATGACGAGACGTCCCCTGCTCCCCTGAACCTGCCAGCACTGAAACTGATGCGGAGAAGCCTGGGTCTGCTTGCATCGGGGACCGGTGAGTAGCATAGCTAGGAACTGGTCGCCCTCCTACAGGAGCCCATAGCTTTTCCGCGCTGTGTCAAACAGCACGCCTTTCCGTACTCGCGCTCTGCTTCTGCCCACAGTGGAGGCTGCGCTTGAGTCGCGGAACTCTGTTCTTCTTCACTTGTGCACCAAACTGAACTGCCTGATTCCCTCGAAGAGACTCCCCTTTTTGCCCGTTGGCACCAGCGTGTGCAGGTACCTTTGAGCACAAGGCTCCACTCTTCGTAGGGCTTGGACTTCCTTTTAGTTAGGTGCTTCTGAAGGTGGACTGGGTCTAATCATTATTTTGCACTGCCTGTTTTCCTCCCCTCCTAGGTGGACTACACATTTCGTGCATCTAACGCATTAGACTCATTTGTATTTGTATATATATTGTATTGGTTTGGTATGTGTTGGTTTACTAGAGTTTTATTGTGATTTCTCGCTACGGTCATTGTTGCAAAGGCCTTGGAATAAATGTGTATATATTTTTAATATAACACCTGTTTGGAGTAGTTTGTAAGTGTCCTTGCTTTGTGTGCTCATTGCGGGCTTTCAGTCGCCCTCACCCCTCTTGAGACCTATTCTTGACCGCCGCGATCGCTACCCTGATTGGTCTGGCTTGTCCAGAGGTTACCCTGTTCCAAGTAATTAGGTTGGCCTTCTGAACCTCTGCGCCGCCAGGACAGGGTTCAGAAATCCGTCTTAACAAATTGGTGTACAGCGGTGGGATACGACTGAAGGTATCCAGTGTTGCGCACGAACTAAGGCATTTCAAGTTATTCCTACCAGGACACATAGTGAATTGTTATAGTATAACTTAAAAAAAAAGGCCATAGCCCTATCTAACAGTATGGAAACAAATACCTTGTTAACTTTAAATGCTTCCAAATCCGAAACATTGAAAAAGATGTGTGCGGAGAGAGGTGTTTCCTCTCAAGGCACCAAATTGGATATGATCCAAAGAATCGTGGCGTGGCAAGAAGCGCAGCTTGACGCTATAACTTCTGAGGACAGTGCGGAAGGAGGTGGGGCTGCTATCACTGGTAGAACCGACGGTTCTGCCACTGCACTGATCCACCGCGACCACGAGGACAGGGAGGATGAGATGTCTAATGTTTCCTCTGCCAGTGTTGAAGGGGAGGCTATGCTTGAATTCAAGAAGCAAGAGCTGCGGTTTAGGCAGAAGGAGCTTGAGTTCAGTATAGCCAAACTACAAATCGAACAGGCAGAAAAACAGAAAGACAGGGATCACCAGTTGGAACTGGCCAAGCTTCAGGTTGCAAATGGGTCCAAGGGTCCTGGACATGGGTCTGGGGCCTCCTCTCATCCACGGTTTCCGAAAGATCTGCTCAGTGTGTATGAGGAAAGGAATGACATTATGGACTGGCTGAATGCGTTTGAGTATGCATGTGAAGCTCAACAAGTTGACAATGCTGATAAGATTGCCTGTTTACTCAGCAGACTGTCCCATTCTGGCTGTACTGCCATTATGGAAATGTCGAAGGCTGAGCGAGCTGATTTCGCAATGTTAAAGCAAACTCTCATTTTAAAGTTTGGAAAGACTCCTGCCCAATATTTAAAACGATTCCGAGAGTACAAGAAAAAAGAACGTGGTACTTGGGTATCTTATATCACCGAATCCTTAAAAAACTTGACTGGCTGGGTCGAAGGTTATAAGGTTTCTACCTTTGAAGGCATGATAAATCTTGCCATGCTGGAACACATTTTTGCATCTTCTTCCCCGGAGCTTAAGCAGCATTTGGCCGATTCGAAGGAGATAGATCCCAAGAAGCTGGCCATTGCAGCAGACTTATGGGTGTCACATCGAGTGTCCCATAAGGACAAAACTCATCCTGGTAAGCAGGAGGAAGGGAAAAAGTCCAAAGATAAGGAGGGTGGAGAATCTGATAAATCTTCTTCTCAAAAGGGCCACAAAAAGAAAAATAAGGGTAAGACACAAGAGAACTCACAGGGTAGTGGAGGTCAGCCTCCGAAACAGAACTCTGGTTACAATAAGCCTCCCTATGTAAACAGACCCAATGGATCTTGTTTTGCTTGTGGAGCAACTGACCACGTGAAGGGGGATCCCCGGTGTAAGGTTAAACCTTTGGGGGTCCACTCCGCTAATCTGGCCTTCTCCTCCTACGAGGAAGAAGAGATTACAGGAGCATCCTTCTCCTCAGACTCCTTCCCCAGTGGGATAGAAGCTGAGGTAGTTTTAGTTTCCCTGGGTTCGTGGGAGCCTAAAGTCGCAGAGGCTTATGCTAGGATTCCAGATAATACCAAGCACTACTTTAAAGACAGTGTGCTGATCAATGGAGTAGATACTCCAGCTCTTAGGGATAGTGGGTGCAGTCGAACTGTAGTGGATTCTACCTTGGTAGACTCAGAGGAAGTTGCCAGAGCTACTCTGATGCCCACTAAGTTGGCTGACGGCCCACTCCGCATGTTCCCAGTAATACCTGTAAATCTTACTTTAAATGGTACAGCAGTCAGGATTCCAGTGAGCATTCAGAGAAACATCCCACGAAAGGTCTTGTTAGGCAATGATCTCAGAGCTTTAGGGCTCGTAGGAGACACTGCCGACAGACCCTACACACGGTCTGAAGCACGGGCAGCATTGGCCAAGACCAATACGCCGCCCCAGCCGAAGGGGAAACCCAAGGCGAAAGGAGTAAACAAGTCAAGACGAGGGAAAGAGAACATTCCCCCGAGCTCGCCTACCACTGCTGTGGAGGACGTTGGTCAGTCGCCCGGGCCTGACGAGGAGGTGGCGATGCCTGAAGTATTTGACCCCAACGACCATCCTGAACTAAAAGACTTGTTAGTAGAAGGTGGTCCTGATAGGGAAGAATTCAGTAAAGGCCAACGTGAGTGCCCATCTCTGGAAGGCCGAAGGAGACAGGCCTGCTCCCAGCTTGAGGGTGAACCTCCTGGGACGCATCGGATTTATTGGGAAGGTGGACTCCTGTATAGTGAGCCCACAGAGTCTACAGAAGGAGACAATAGGAGGTTGGTGGTTCCCCTTGCTGTAAGACCCTTCCTCCTGCAGTTGGCGCATGAAGTGCCCCTTGCTGGTCACCTTGGTATTAAGAGGACCAAGCAAAGGTTATCCATGCACTTCTACTGGCCCAAGATGGGGGTGCAAGTAGAAAGTCACTGCAGGAGTTGTGCCTCCTGCCAGTTATCTGGTAAGGTTGGCTCGACAATCCAAGCTCCATTGGTACCACTCCCAGATGTGGGAATACCATTCAAAAGGGTAGGGATCGACATCGTTGGTCCCCTTGACCCGCAAACATCCTCAGGCAATAGGTTTATCCTGGTGCTGGTTGACCATGCAACCAGATATCCTGAGGCCATCCCATTGAAAACGGTAACTGCCAAGTCAGCTGCAAAAGCGTTACTTGGCATATTTACTAGGGTTGGCTTCCCTAAAGAAGTTGTGTCGGATCGTGGCAGCAACTTTATGTCGAAGTATATGCAGGCTATGTGGAAAGAATGTGGGGTCACCTACAAGTTCTCTTCTGCATACCACCCCCAGACCAATGGTCTGGTGGAACGTTTCAACAGAACGTTAAAGAGCATGATTGGGGCTCTGGAAGAACCTCAGAGAAGAAAATGGGATCTTCTTTTACCATGCTTACTGATTGCCTACCGAGAGGTACCACAGGAGGGTGTTGGCTTCAGCCCCTTCGAACTTCTGTTCGGTCATCCTGTACGGGGACCCTTAGCCATAGTCAAAGAGGGATGGGAGATGCCCACTCCCCCTGTTACTACCAACGTAGTAGATTATGTGCTGGGGCTCAGAAAACGGATGGTACTTCTGGTGGGCTTGGCTAGTGATAAATTGAAGGCAGGACAAGCGCTGGTGAAACATTGGTACGACCAGAAAGCTTCCCTGATCAACTTTACACCTGGTCAGCAAGTCCTGATCATGAATCCCATAAGACCTCGAACTTTACAGGACAAATGGTCAGGCCCTTACACAGTGGTGGAGCCCCTGGGTGAGGTTAACTATTTAGTGGACCTTGGAAGGCCTGGACAGGCTCCAAAAGTGTTTCACGTAAATAGGCTGAAGGCTTTCGTCCCAAGAGTCGAAATCGCAGCACTGCGACTGGCTTCAGATGTTGAGGAAGAGGAGTCTGAACCTCTCCCCGACCTGTTCCAAAGCGGTCCTTCAGATAGCTCCTTTGAGGGTGTCCGAGTGGCCCCTCACCTGACTTCTAATCAGCAGGCTGAGGTGAAAAGTTTGCTTAGGCAGTTTTCCCCCCTGTTTTCACAGTTGCCTGGTTTGACACCTTGGGGCAATCATAACATAGACACAGGAGACAGTGTACCTACCAAAAGTAGGGGATACAGGATGTCAGACAAAGTACGGTCTTATATTAAGACCGACGTCAACAAGATGTTAGACCTTGGGGTGATTGAACCCTCTAGTAGTCCTTGGTCCAGCCCTGTGGTTTTGGTTCCAAAGGCAGGCACTTCTGAATTGAGGTTCTGCGTGGATTACAGGGCTCTGAATGCTGTCACCAAGACAGATGCACACCCCTTGCCTCGAACAGATGAGCTGGTGGATACTTTGGGTGCCTCCAAGTACCTCAGCACGTTTGACCTCACTGCTGGCTATTGGCAAATAGCTTTAGCAAAACATGCCAAGGAGAAGACAGCGTTTTCTACTCCAGACGGCCTTTACCAATTCAGGGTAATGCTGTTCGGGTTGAAGAATGCACCTGCCACTTTCCAGAGGCTTATGAATCATGTGTTGAATGGGTTGGACGAATTCTGTCTTGCATATCTGGACGATATAGCAGTTTTCAGTGCCACCTGGGAAGACCATGTGAAACACCTCGGGATTGTGCTCCAGGCTCTTCAGAAAGCACAATTGACCATAAAGGCTAGTAAATGCCAGATTGGACAAGGCTCAGTGGTTTACCTTGGACATGAAGTAGGTGGAGGGAGGATACAGCCTCTTCCCAGTAAAGTACAAGCAGTACAAGACTGGCCTACCCCCACTACACAAACCCAAGTGAGAGCCTTCTTAGGACTCACAGGGTATTACCGCAACTTCGTGGCAGACTATGGCACCATAGCTGCCCCTCTGACTGCTCTCACCACTCCGAAGAAACCCAAGAAGGTAACTTGGACCGACGAGTGTGAGAAGGCCTTCAACGGCTTAAAAGACTCCTTGTGCCAGGCCTCGGTCCTCAGGGCCCCTGATTATCAAATACCTTCTATTGTGCAGACGGACGCCTCTGACACTGGGATAGGAGCTGTACTATCGCAAGTAGATGAGAAGGGTAAGGAACACCCTATTGGTTTTATTAGTCGCCAGCTTAAGGACCGAGAGCTCAGATGGTCCACAGTGGAGAAAGAATGTTTCTCTGTTGTGTGGGCCCTAGGGAAGCTGAGGCCCTACCTCTATGGGACCCACTTCACTGTGCAAACTGACCATAAGCCCTTAAAGTGGCTAATGAACATGAAGGGAGAGAATCCAAAGTTGCTTAGGTGGTCCATAAGTCTACAAGGCTTCAACTTCACTATTGAGCATAGGCCAGGTGTCCAACATAGCAATGCTGATGGGTTGTCCAGAATGTTTAACCGACCTGAACAAGAGACTCATCCAGGGGTGGATTAGTTCCCCCTGTCCATAGTCTGGGAGGGGCGAGTGTTAGGAAAGATTTCTTAATTGTGGGTAATTTTCCTTCCATGTGGCAACCCCTAAACTTTTTGCTGTTGTTTTCACCATGATCTAGACTTTGCCAGAGAAGTGCAGCCTTCTGCCGCACTCCTCTGGGCTTTCACTCCATTCTTACGGGGAAACTGACATGCCCTTAAGACAGTCAGTACCGGGAAACGCTGTTTTCCGTAGTTTCTTTATCATGTTGCAGCTTTCATGCAACATGACACAAGAGGGCACCGTAAGCTAAGTTACTGTTCTCTTGGGTCTCTAGCCTTCTACAGGCCCTAGATACTCTGTTTGGATTGTAACTGATTGGTGCAAGTGAATCACGGACGGGAATGGTGGCAGCGATCGTTTCTTGTGTTTTGAGCTCCTTTTGGCGTTTTAAGCATGTTTGTCGCGCTTAGCCCAAAATGGTGGCCTGGCTCCCAAAATGGCCAGACCACGAGGCTCCTTTGTCCTGTCCGCTGACCGTCTTGCTCCCTTCACCTTCCCCAGGTCGAGCCGACCCAGGGCCTTCCTTATTTGGGCATGTACTTTCCCGTGAAACACGGATGCTTTCGCGGGCTTCTACAAGCCTTGTGTGTGCCTCCAGGATGTGGGCTGGGATGTCTGGTCCCAATACACATCCTGGGTGCCAGAGAGTCTAGTGTGGTATGAATGCCTGGGACCACCGTGGTCCGTGATAGGTCCACGTATGGTGTGAGTGTTTTATGAGCGGATCTCCCATTGGGTCCCCTCCGTTTTGGCGCGAAGGGAACCTTGGATAAGAGGGGGCTGGAAACGCCACTACCATGTCGATCTCCTGAGTTCTCACGAACAAAGGAATACAGGAGCCAAGTATCCTGCAACCACGAGGCTGAACCCGAGGAATCGCTGGTGACCCGCTGAAGGACTGCTCCTCTGCACTGCTGTCGCCTTGTGAAACCCTTTCTACCTCTGATGGAACCAGAAGGCCTGTACTGGTACTTCGAACCTTGGAATAGCGGGGACAGCTATTCTCGGCATCTTCACCATCTCCTGCACGTAAGCCTTCGGAAGTGTCTCTGGGCCATCCAGCAGACTGACCAGCCTACCCAGGAGTCTTGCTCTGTAACCGCCGCCAGGTTGTGTTGTATTTCGAGTCCTTGTCACTCTCACACGATGCGTACACTTGGCATTCCCAGGTCTGAAGTGAGTAGTGTACATTTGGCTGGGATACACACGGCCGCTCCGTTGCCCTGCTGTGGTAACAAACTGTGCGGGTTCACTTCGTTTGGGACATCTTTAACTCAACTCTGCTACTGCAGAATCTACACGACGACGAGACGTCCCCTGCTCCCTTGAACCTGCCAGCACTGAAACTGACGCAGAGAAGCCTGGGTCTGCTTGCATCAGGGACCGGTGAGTAGCATAGCTAGGAACTGGTCGCCCTCCTGCAGGAGCCCATAGCTTTTCCCCGCTGTGTCAAACAGCACGCCTTTCCGTACTCGCGCTCTGCTTCTGCCCACAGTGGGGGCTGCACTTGAGTCGCGGAACTCTGTTCTTCTTCATTTGTGCACCAAACTGAACTGCCTGATTCCCTCGAAGAGACTCCCCTTTTTGCCCGTTGGCACCAGCGTGTGCAGGTACTTTTGAGCACAAGGCTCCACTCTTCGTAGGGCTTGGACTTCCTTTTAGTTAGGTGCTTCTGAAGGCAGACTGGGTCTAATCATTATTTTGCACTGCCTGTTTTCCTCCCCTCCTAGGTGGACTACACATTTCGTGCATCTAACGCTTTAGACTCGTTTGTATTTGTATATATATATTGTATTGGTTTGGTATGTGTTGGTTTAATAGAGTTTTATTGTGATTTCTCGCTACGGTCATTGTTGCAAAGGCCTTGGAATAAATGTGTATATATTTTTAATAAAACACCTGTTTGGAGTAGTTTGTAAGTGTCCTTGCTTTGTGTGCTCATTGCGGGCTTTCAGTCACCCTCACCCCTCTTGAGACCTAGTCTTGACCGCCGCGATCGCTACCCTGATTGGTCTGGCTTGTCCAGAGGTTACCCTGTTCCAAGTAATTAGGTTGGCCTTCTGAACCTCTGCGCCGCCAGGACAGAGTTCAGAAATCCGTCTTACCACATATTACTTGCGAAATTACACTAAAACACCTAACCTAACTCTCAAATCCTGGATAACACCAGGTTTGTGTAGCTGGTGACTGCTATAATTCATTTGTGTGCTCACTTCGACCAAAATGTGCCTTCACTTTGCTCATTTTGCAAACCTACTTAGTAGTGGACCATTCATTCATGGAGAACCAAAATAGTCCACCTGCCTGGACTATGGTAGAATCGTAGATACTGCTTGAAATAGAGTAACAGAAGCTATCATTTCCCTTTCCCCAACTCGATGTTTATGCTTCTCTGAACCAGAAAACCCGAATCAACATTCCGGATGTGCTAGATAAAGAGAATAAAGCTAGCACTGAACACGTCTACAAACAGAATGGAGGTTACCCCAGCTTGCAAAATCCATCATATCTTCCCTTTCGGGAATTGTCTGTGTCCTTGTTGGGAGACGACAACACATCATGATTGTGAGTGGGTTTGGTCTTTCAGTGTGTTTTGTGAGGGTCTATTCTTGCTTTGGTTTTGTGTGCAACCGTTGCCGTAGGCACCTCAGACAAAGGCTAATAACCACTGGCCGGTCCAGTTCTCTGATGTGATGAGATTTGTTTCTACTTATCCCATTGTTTAAACCTGCAGGCAGCCACACTGCCCTCTGGTCTTGTCATCTTTTACACACAACATCGTAACCTTGCATTTACCACCTGATAAAAGGGGTTGCGTTTCATCTGGAAGTTGGCATTGAATGGAAAATCCCCAATACATGATTCCTATCACATACAAGAATGTTTGCATTACCTGATCCAATAATGTGTTTCTGCATCTCAATATTTTCTTCACCATTTTCTTCCACAATTTATACGGAGAACTGTGACTATCTACAGAAACGTGACAAATATGTGTGGGGCATTCCTATTGAATATTGAGTATGAGCCTATGCCTGCTGACATGCGCAATCAAGGCATTATTGTGAAGGGCTCATGACTGAAATAAGCTACCGGAATTAGTTTTATTCTGCAACCGTTCTGGTAAAAGATATCACTTCTCAGACTTGTTGCTAGACGCGAAGAGCTAATTGTAGGCTACAGCAAGGTTAAGCCCAAAGAGACAATAAACCAATCAGTAACACAATGGGTTATATTATAATGCTGAACGTTTGACAAGAACCATCTTTTGCACTAAATTCTTGAATTTAAACATCACATAGCTTCGGCTACATTCCCCTCTGGCCACAACGGTGGTTCTCACTGAAGAATTGTGTATTTTGGAGGTGGGTTACTCTTAATAATTGGACTAGGAATTGCAAAACAACATTTAAGGGAACCCTTTGAAATACATGGCCCTATTACAACCCAGGTGCTAAACCATGGCGCTATTAGCACCATGGTTGGTGCCGGTGTTGTAACAAGTCCGCCATGGTGCAATGGGGAAATACCGCCACATTCCAAGGTTGTCGGGACGGTATTTCCCCATTTCACCATGCCCCTTCCCCATTCCCATTTTCGCCCCATAGGGCTCAATGGGACTGGGGAAGGCGCTAAGTACGGTACCGCAAATTGCGGTACCAAAATTAGCACCAAGGTCCCTTTGCGGCACCCTACTTTAAAGGCTGGTAAAACCAGCCGTTAAGGTCGGGTCCCGCAAAGGGACCTCGTAATCAGGCGTTAAGGGTTTAACGGCGTCGACACCTTTCATGGCGACATTAAACTCTTAACGCCAGGGTCGTAATGACTCCCTCATCTCAAAAATTGGTTGAGTGATGCTGCTGATGTGATACAAAGGTGTACCCCATCTTTGCACGTGAAGGCACGTCACTTATTCACTATTGCGACCATCCCATTTTACTATAACTTCACCTGAAGGATGGGATCTAGAACTAGTTTTCTACAGATTATCACCCATCTGCTCAGGAGTGAAACAAAGACTCAGAACTTACTGCATTCCTCACTATGTAGAACGTCCTCTATACATGTTACAGTGATTCATGCCCAGCTCAAAGCTTAAAAAAACCTAATATTATTTGACTCAAGTTTATCATGTCTCCTCTTCCCCTCTCATAGCACTTTCCTCATATGTTCACCAAGTATTCATCTATACACGTCCAGTTCTTGGTGCCAACAGATCTGTCAGCTGGTTTGGTAAACTCAGCTCCCTCTCTCATTACAGGGAGTGTCTTTTGCAAAATTATTCCTGTGTAAGCCTTCAAATTGTTAGGGTCCCCTTGAGCACCTCACAGGTCCATCATTCAAGCACACAACAACCATTCCTAGCAACATGTGGCATCTGGTCTAGATCTTGCCATCACAGTTCAGCCTCACTATTTAACTGAGCTGCACATTCTCAAACCTTTCTCTCAACATTGCCTATTAATAATCACAGTTAAGAAACATGCACCCTCAACTACAACAATATTCAAACGGGGGTCATGTCAGCGGAATGTAGCAATACTCAATCAAAGAGACATAACCGACAAAAAATGAAAAGAAAGAACCCCCAGGTCCACACCACAGATCAACCTTACATAGGGCCTCATTACGACCCAGGCGGTAAGTTACCGCCTGGGTCGTACCTTTACCACCATGGCGTAAACTACGTTTACGCCATGGTGGTTGGCGGACTTACCGCCCCATTCCGAGGTTGGCGGGGCGGTAAGTCCCCATTAACCCATTTACCCTTCCCCATTCCCATTTTTGCCCCATAGGGCATAATGGGAGTGGGGAAGGCGTTAATTACGCCACCGTAAATTACGGTGGCGTAATTAACAACAAGGTCCCTTAGCGCCATGGATTTTAACACCTGCTAAAAGCAGGTGTTAAATCCTCCATGGCGCTAAGGGACCTCGGAATCAGGCGGTAAGGGTCGGCGCTGTTTACGCCGCCGTAAACCCCTTACCGCCTGGGTCCTAATGAGGCCCATAGAATCCAAATTCATTGTAAAAAACATTGTTTATTTAATTTTTCATCAATATTAAAATGAATATTAAATCATCATGAGCTCATATTTAATATAAACTTGATATGTCAATAAATAAAGTGCATAATCATAAAGTGCTAATTTAAAGAAAAAACAAGAGAAAGGGCCATTTAATTGGTCCATGTCACTAGCCCATAGGTGCAATGTCAGGAACCCCAAATGAGTGAAGGAGATCACTGAAAGGGGGGACTGGCAGTCAGCTGTGGAATATTTAATGGAAGGACAATATAAAACTGTCTCACAATATTCAAAACACACAAAAAGGCTAACCATGGGATGCCATGCGGCCTCAACTACAGCAACCATAATCCCTTCTCATGGTCTCTGCTTTTTTAATTGTTTGTGTGTTGACTAATATCTCTTGCCTATCACCTTCCCTTCACTCAAACTTTATTCTTTGAAACTCACAGAGAAGGATCTGGCGGTACCTTGGCAGGGTCACAATATGCCACCTCTTGGATAAGGTCAGGCTCCATAATACCACTCAGTGATAGGTGCAGTATAAGCAATGCCTATCACAACATAGCATGTTGTATTTTCTCACATTACAACAGGATGACAACTTGTACTTTGTCTTATCACAAATCTTCACCATTGGTCTTTTCTGTTGTCCATCACAGACATGTGTCCCAACAGTAAAAGCAGTGGATGTGCTCTCCTTCCTCCAGACACTTCTAAGAACGTTTCTATGAAAGTAGAATGTTGTCTTGCCACAAGTTTGCCATGTTCAATCAAAGCCACGGAATTCTCTGGCCAAAAAACAATCCAAAGAATTGTTGATCAAGTAGTATTTTTTAAAAGTTGGGCACACCAAGTACTACCATTGAATGCGCTCAGTCTTAAGATGAACACCTTCCAGAATAACAGTAGAGGAAGAGGTCAGAGAGAGATATGAAAGGAGATCCATAAGATTTCATGGTTTTATGGAAACGCAGCATGAGTACTAGGAGGACAATTAAAAAGTAACGAGAAAACGGACAATGAAGAGTGGTGCAGGAGCTTTAGCCGCAATAGTTTCAGTGCCAATAACTCCAGGACAAGTGGTATTATATGATAGGTTATTTATAACTCACTTAATACCCAGAGGTTACCCTGGGATCCGTGCTCGTCTTGCTTCCAAAGCGAGCGCGTTGTCCCTGAGCTATCCACCTGGGACAGATATTTCCTGCAAGGGAAGACGTGATGGATTTTGCTAAGCTGGGGTAACCTCCATTCTGTTTGTAGACGTGTTCAGTGCTAGCTTTATTCTCTTTATCTAGCACATCTGGAATGCTGATTCGGGTTTTCTGCTTCAGGGAAGCATAAACATCGAGTTGGGGAAAGGGAAATGATAGCTTCTGTTAAACTATTTCAAGCAGTATCTACGATTCTACCATAGTCCAGGCAGGTGGACTATTTTGGTTCTCCATGAATGAATGGTTCACTGCTAAGTAGGTTTGCAAAATGAGCAAAGTGAAGGCACATTTTGGTCGAAGTGAGCACACAAATGAATTATAGCAGTCACCTACCTACACAAACCTGGTGTTATCCAGGATTTGAGAGTTGGGTTAGGTCTTTTAGTGTAATTTCGCAAGTAATATGTTACACTGTTGTTGTCGAAGTAAGTTAAGGTCTTACACACATCGCTGTTAGATTTCGGCACACATTTGTGACCAGGGACACATGTAGCTCATGTATCACCAGCTGTTGCTATAGGAGAAGGGTAATATGACCTACCTCCAGAAGCACAGTGGCTTCAGTTACAGATATGACTTATCTTAAGGGAGGAGTGAATAATAATAATTACACCAATGCCGTTGAGAGTGGTGCAATCAAAGGGAACAATACGGTGTTGAGATGGAATAGCGAGAGCAATTGTAGGACTAGAAATATCAGAGGACTATGGACTATCTCTCAGAAACTAAAATCATTTCAGTGTAAGGATCATGAAAATTTAATTTAAAACATTGAAGGCATGTTTAACAAGGGACAGATAATTTATGAACAAAGCCCTAATGTGGTACGTGGGAGTAGAAGAAGCAGAAAAAACCCCAAAGAAGACCCAAGTGAAAGGGGTTTCAGCAGGGAATGAGAGAGGTTGAATGAAGAGAGCAGAAATACCATTGGTTTGAATACGATTGGGTGTATGTTGTGATGTATATCCCTGTCTTTTTCTGGAACTCACCACCTACAGTTCAAGAACAAGACATTTAAGGATTGTAATGTTTGAGTTGGCGAGCCTGGGAGAAAGCCCGCTGGTGTGCCGAATAAATACATTTACCTAAACTTCAAATCTTGTGTGATCGCTATCAGCCACAACAGTGTACTATCAGAATTAAAGACATAGCAGAATAAAGTGCTAAGAAATTGGTGAAACAGTGGATAGTCGGTGCAGGGTGGAAAGTTACATTATGGGGAGGCCAAGGACAAGCAGCTCTTCCTGAATGCCAACAGGTGCCAGCAACTTATGCGCATCTTTTACACACCACTGGTGTGGCTTTTGAGCATGTCTGAAGGGCGAAGGTGACAGCTGTCAGCCCATAAAGAGGTCCAGCAGCGTCATCTGCCACAGGGAACCAATCAGTATCCTCCCAAGGAGATTGCTAATCAAAGTTCTCACAGGAATTCAAGTCTGGCAGCCATCATAGAGTGAAGAAAATATCAAAGGAAAATGCCAAAAACGTCCCAGCAATCCAAGCAGCCACAAAATTGCACATGGAAAGGTAAAATAAAACCTAATACATTAGTAAACATATACACAATTAACGAGGTATGAATATTAGAGAAAGGTGGACAGTAGATCAGATTAAACCAAAACAGGTTAAGTAAATTTGGGAAAATTTGTTTAAAACACCAAACTGGCAATGGCAGCAGTTTTAAAGCGCGGTTATAGTAGAAAAATTGAGCTTCACGAAATAGCATGAAATTAGGCAAGCGTGGCATTTTAAGAATATGTGACAGATGTTTAGTTTTTGCTGTTTACATATTCATATCATGGTTTCTTATGTATAATTGTGTAGGAATAGATTTAATAATGAATTGTGCTATTTCTCTGTACACCAGCATTTTCGTGTCTAGATTGTTTTGATAAATTTATATCGATATATCATTGTGACTTTGACTTGTACATTGTGATACATTTTAAGCATACACATTTACTGCATTAATATGGAATACTATAATTGAATTGTTCCCTAGGGGAATAATGGAGGCATGCAAAGAATTCCAGGAGTTTTTATTTGCAATGAATGTCCTTTTGCATGTATTTACAACTACTCGTTCTCATCATTTGCCAACTTTGTGTAACACGACAACAATGTAACTGAAAATTAAAAGTCTTACAATTGTTGGGTGCCGGGAGTGTACATTCAGTGGTTGTACTGTGTGCGCAATATGTCCTAAACTGAATAGGAGAGTCTCAGATAATGTATATTCAGCTCGGATAGTAACCAGGTCCCACACGTGGATACCATTACTAATGGAAAGGGGAACATGCCAGAAATCATGGATAAGAAAACACTGGCATAAATAAGGGACAAAAGAAATATCATTATCAGTAATGTTCCCAGATTAACAACGTATGAGCCATGGAAGCCCTTTCAAACATGGTCCTTGCATGGTTGAATCAAAAAACGAATCCTGGAGCTGTTTGACTAAGTGATTTAAAAAAGCTCAAACTAGTCCATATCCCGGAATGCAATCCATCAAGTGATTGCCTTATTTTAGGATGTGGGCAAACGAATTTTCTGGAATAGCTGCAGAGGAACAATGATCTGAGCAGAAATGTTTCATTTCTCAAAATCATTTTAGATCGTTCCACCTTCAGAACAACAACGACGTTCATCCAATTACAAATGACTCAATGCACTGATTGCCTGATTTTCTGTCATTTGTCCTTGTTGTCTTCTGAATCGTTTTATTCTGTGTTTTTATGAATTATGAATATTGATTTCTGTATACTGTGTTTGTATCATGTCTGGCACCAAAGTTAATTTGGCTGAAATTGTATTTCTCCCAGCACCCTGTTCCATTGGTGCCCACAAGTCCTAGGCCCACTACTTTTCTCCCTATTTTCGCAATATACTCACTAAACTAATGTAGTTCATGCCTTTAACTATCACCACTTCGCTGATGTGAATAAGATATTCTTCTCTTTCTCCCTTCTCCTTCATCCCTGCAACCTCCAAACTCATAACCAGCTGCCTAACTACCAGCCCATACTGTATGTTTGTGTGTGTGACCTAATGCAATGTTCTTCAACGAAGGAAGTCACCTTTCTCCCACATCCATTTCTAGCCCCACTCCCCCTTCTCCAATTTGTCTCCTCTGACGTCCTCACCCCCTCAACCATGATTCACAAGCTTTGGCTTCTCTGGGACAGTGACCTGAAAATCTACCAGTTTATCACTGTCACTGCAGCCAGAATAAAACTACTAAAATCTTCTCACACTGAACACAGCACTCAACTAAATCCCTTATCTCTATTCTTTCTAGTTCTCTACAAACTGTACTAAAGGTCTGCTGTGCAAGCGTACTTCCTGGACTACACCTCTGTTTGTTTACTTCCCACAAAAAAAGTCCTCATCTTTGTGACACATACCTTTTCCAACCTACAAAGGTAACCCCCACTTCTTCCTACCATCTCCATACTGGATGGCTCTGCTTTCAAAATAGCACTCTCTTTAAATTCCTGGTCGCCGTGTATAAATCCTACCAATACCTCACTGCATTTATCTCACTGTGATCTCCCTCTCTAACTAATTAATACCTTCCCCACAGTGCCTACTCTCTATTTTCCCCCTTTTCCCCATTTGCTGAACTACACTAAAATTCCTTCCACTAGCCATCAAATCCATCTTTTCATTAGAACTCTTCAACGCAAGGCTCACAGTTCACAGGCTAACAGTGGAAGAAGCCACCCTTAACTTTTATGGCGTCCTTACCAAACTAACCACTGAACATGCCCCTCCTGAATTCTGCCATTTGGACTACTCTGTGTAATTTGTAAATGTGTCTATACTGGCCTCAGGCCAACAATGTTAAACGTGCTATAATATCTTACCGTCCCTGGTTTATGTTCCTATTCTTGCCCCCTTTACCACCCGATACACATGATTCAATCCAACAATGCTCCATGTAAAGTCACTGTACCCTAGGATTGCCTTTGCCCTTTTATAATGCCTACTTTGTAAGACTTTTCTGTTCAAAATGGCACCCGCCTTTTAAATAAATATTGATGCAAAATACTTTTGTTTCATATCTATTATTTTGTCCTGTCAGGAATCTTCACACATAGGGCCTCATTACGACCCTGGCGGAAGACCATGATGCTATTAGCACCATGGTCCATGCCGGTAACTTACCGACTCCGCCATGGAGAAAGGGGGAATTGCCACCCCATTACAAGGTTGGCGGGGCAGTAATTCCCCCTTCCTCCATGGCCCTTCCCCATTCCCATTTTTGCCCCATAGGGCTTAATGGGAATGGAGAAGGCGCTAAGTACGGTGCCGCAAATTGCGGTACCGTACTTAGCACCAAGGTCCCTTTGCGGGTCCCTACTTTAACGGCTGGTAAAACCAGCCGTTAAGGTCGGGTCCCGCAAAGGGACCTCGTAATTAGGCGCTAATAGGTTGACGGTGCCGCAGCCTTTTACGGCGCCATTAACCCATTAGCGCCTGGGTCGTAATGAGGCCTAGTATCTTCTCTCAACCATCACAATCTCTCCCCTGTCTCATACAAATATATAACTTTTTCTTTGCTACTAATATTTTCTCTTGTCACTAAATGGTACATTCAGTTGAGGCACTAATAATACGCTAGTATTTTCTCTCATCCGTCACACAATCGTGGCACACCAAATATGACCTCAGTATTGACTTTTCTAACTCTGAACAATGATTTACCTTTGCAACTAGTGCTTTGGCTTCGCTTCATCACAAGAATATGGCACAATCAGCTACAGACACAAAAGTTAATCACAATTAAACATCCAAACAACTGTGGGGCTTGTTCCCAATCAATGGAATTACATCATACATATGTTTATGTCATACAAGGTGGCCCCTGGCCTTCACTCCTGCCAAAGAGTCACAAAAGGATGGTATTTTAGTTTTTCTAGTAAACTCACAGCTAAGTCCAATTGTTAATTTTTAGATTCACAACAATAAATCCAATTTTGTACCGGTTCTTCAAGAAATTCCTTTTTCATTGTTTAACCTCTTTATCAACTATAGCCTATTTTAATGTTATACCTCTCGCTCAACTAAGGCATGACATTAAAAAAACGTTCTCTTTGCTTCCGCTTTCTCTCTTCCTCTCCCCTGCTGATGATCCATCTGTTCCATGCACTGGTTCACCTGGCCACCCTATGAACCTTTGCTCATGTTCCTGCCTCTCCAGGTGCACCTTACACTGGCTCCTGGCTCCCCCAGCACTTGTGGTCTGTATCTGTAACCCTGCAGTCCCCTTTCCCTGCACTTACCATTCACCCATTGGCTGCACTTTCAGATTACCTGCACTTAGTCACCCACTGACTGCACTTTTTGATTGCCTGCACTTCTCCATTCCCTTGTCCCCGCCTTCGCACTTCTCGTCTTCCCCTTCCCTGTGCTTGTGCAATCTGAATGACACAAGGCCTAGTAAGATCTCAGTTTTGTCCTCCATTTGTCTCGCCCTCCTTGTCTTGTCGCACCTTGCAACACTTGTGTACAGGTGCATCAGAAATGCCATATCATATCATATTGCACATAACAAATGATGTAGTGTTAAAATATGTTTTGCCGGTCTGAAACCATAGCAAGTCTGCTTCTTTGGAAAAGGAGGACCACCGCCACGAGGGTACCGGATGCCTAACTCTGTGTCTCCAAAAGCACAGGCAGGTAGACCTCCCAGGGAAAACGTCCAACAAACCTCGGTGCCCATCACTCCACCACCACAACGCAACAACAGGCACTTGTTCAAACACCCCAAAAGTGCTGGGTGTCCAACAGGCGACCCGTGGCCCGGTCAGGCACTCCAGTGAACACTGCACCACATAACACAACAACAGTCAGGTCAAGCCCACTGGAAGACACTGCACTGCTAAAGAAACACACACAAGGGTTGGGCTATCACAAACCCAGCAAGTGGTTTGCTAGGCCACAGGCTGAGTTTTACAAAACAAGACACACAACAAAGAGCCTCACCAAAAATAACAGGTAACTTTGCCCACTGGGACATGGTAAGCGAGAGATGCCTACTCTAATCGAGTCCATGACCTAAGCTAGATGATCTATCAATCTTGTGGAGGCAAAATTATTAACACAAAATTTAAGATAATACATAACACATTGCTGTCACCATTAGTTAATCCTAGACTTTAAAAACAGAGGCCATGTCATATATGCAGGAAAAACACATCCCTAAGTCAACTGACATCAAAACCTAAACTCACCCCAACCACTTCGACACCAAGATATAATCCACACATGGCGTAACTGCACCAACTTGAAAGCAGATAGATCCTAAAACCATTTACGGACACTTCATTACATCATATGCTATACTGATTTCACACATCAATGTTCTCGGCCCTGCATGACAACTAGGCTCATAAGAGATTAGTGTTGCCCCATACTGAAGAGCTTTAATCAGGAAACTGTCATGTAGCATGAACTGTGAAAATTCATAAACTCGTGATGACACCCATCTCCAGATGACATCCATCATGGTACCCTTGAGGGGGGGGTCCTCCTTTTCCATTAGTGTGTTTTTGTGGGAACCCGATGCCCTGTTTTCTGTAGTGTCTGATGTTGTTAAGTGTTTTGGTTTGTGGTTGTTGACTGGTGACTATTATTTCAGTGCACAGTAGCTTGTTGGTGGTGTGACAAGGAGAGGGTAGTAGCTTGTGGATTTATGGATTTTGTAATGGCTGTGTTGTTGGAGCTGGTTCCCTTGATTGTAGTGTCCAGTTGTAGAGCCACATGCGTGAACTGTGGGTTGTGATTGTCTAAGTTGGCCTGCTACTGTTGCAGGATGTTGAGGGTATGATGGTTTGGTGGGAGCGTGGCCCCTTGTTCCTATGGAGGAATGGAGTGTGAGGTTGCAGGAGTTTTTGCTTCTTGTCTGAATGGGATTGGGAGTGTAGATGAAGATGTGAGATTTCTGGTCACTTTCTCAGATGGTTTTCTCTGTGTGCTCTCTTCCGTACCCTCTTTCCTTGGTCTGTGTTGAGGAAGGAGATGATTTGTGTCTTGTGTCTCCCTTGTCCTAGTGCTGTGTGAATGCAAGCTAGATGGAATGCCTGGTGGAATGCTAATGTGGAGTTCCCTGAATGTTGAGTTTGACAGTTGGAGCTGAGAGCCTGTGAGAGTGGGAGCCGGTGTATGTACTGTATGGGGTCTTACCACTGAATGATGATGTCTCAGAATGCCAGTTTCTGACATTGCCAGTTGGATTGCAGATCTGTTGCTTGCATGTAACATTGCACACAGCAGGGTCATCTTTCCCTCGTATCTGATGTGGGCCAGTGTGATGTCTCAGAAGGGAAATGGACTTCTGGTAACCTTTGCCCCTGTGGTTCATGCTAGTGATGCGGGGCAGCAAGCGAGTTGCAAGTGCGCTGGTAAGAAGGCGCTGCATGGGCCAGAAGGTTTTGTTCAAAATGTGGTGAAAGAAGTAACGCCACAATTTTAATTAAGTAACACTGCGTTTGAAGGAATTTGAACTATTCAGACGCTGGAGCCATGTGAGTCACCAACGAAGTTTGGTAATGTGGCATCCTTGCAGGCATTTCCGTTTTGGTATGCAGCATCCGGCAGCTACCATCCCATTTTATTTTGCTTGATACTGTTATGTATTGGTTTTTGGAGAGCACTTCACAGCGGTTAATCTACTGTGTTGGAGCAATGTTATTTCAATCGAGCCCGTGAGAAAATGTTATTCAAGATTAGCACTCACATTCATGTGAGGCCTTTTACTGTTTTTGGATTCTGTTTGTATGTTTGGGTTGTGAATTGCTGGGGTAAATTTTATGCTTTGAACCCTGACTGTGTCTGTAGAGGTTGGTTGTGGTTGGAACTGGGTCTAGTGCCTGAGGTCATCTGGTTGACTTGTGAATGATCTGGTGAATGACGTGGCCTCTGTTTAGCAGTGTGGCATTGGATATACGTTTTTCATGTCTAACTTATTTCTACTTCCACAAAACAACCAACTATGATGGACTTTGTAGCTCAGGGCTATGGACTTGATAAGAGTAGGTGTCTCTCGTTTACCATGTCTTAGCAGGCTCTTTAACCTAGTTTCGTGTGGTGAGGACATTTGTTGTATGTCTTCTTATGTGAAACTCAGCTTGCGGCCTACCAAACCACTTGCTGGGTTTGTGGTGGTCCAAACTTACCTTAGGCCAAATTTCCTTAAGCCATGCCAGATCCCTCTTCATCTTCTTCAACAAAGCTACTCCCGTATCCCGCACCAGATCATTCTCCCCAGCATGTATTATTAACCCGTCTGGGACCCCAAAACGCTCTTTCATCCCCGCTAGCATGGGCAGCAGTTCATCCCAGCGCAGCCCCCCAACCCCCGACCACCTCACAAACCCCATATCATAGCTGCAGCCCAATTGCCTGCCGAAAAAGCCTCTTTTCTGCCTCTTTGCCCGCCCACTTCACAATCGAGTGCCCAACAATCCAAATCTGCCAAATTTGCCCCTGCCTCCTTGCCATCTCTGAAAAATAAATCACAGTGTCACTTACGCACCTCCACTCCCCACAAAGAGCCCCCCCACACCACAAACCCGTTGCCCCTTCTCAACCAGACTCTTTTCCCAGCTCCTTAATATAACCCTTATACTTCCTAGACCTCCACCTACCCGAACTCTTGACCTTATCCTCCGACAGCCCCAAACGGCTACCCTCAGATGCCGTACCCATCCTAAATGAATGCATACCAAAATCCTCCGGCTTTTCCCCCACCAGCCCTAATGCTTTCCTCAGAACCCCCAGCACCTGCGCTGCTGACACCCCTGACCCCTCAGCATGTCTAAAAACCAACCCCGACCTTCACCTTGATAACTCCTTCCACGCCAAACCCGCCCTCACCGGGCACAGCTCATTACTTCCCCACCCAAGCGACACCCAGCAGCCCTTCCCCTTCTTGTCAGTTTTTGACCTTCCAATCCAAATATCCACCCCCAAATCTGAAAAATGGACATTCTCCCACTGTAAACCACCTGCACCCCTTTTCGCTCCCACAAACTCCGACACCCTGAATGCCCCAAAAAACAACCATGTAAAACAAACATAACCCCATCCCAACCCGACCAGCAAACTACCTCCAGGGCCCTGCATAATCTGACCAACAGGGTTGCAGATATCGGCCTTCTGCTATCCTTCACCCCACCTTTTTCCCTCGCCCAACCCTCTAACATCCTGCTCGCCAACTCCCCACCATTAGGTGAAAACCCCCAAAACCATTTGCCGTAGAAGGCTATTCCTGCCAATTTTCCCGCAATGGTGGCCTTCGAACAACCGTTATCCATACACCACAGAAGAAAATTAACCACATCATTCCTCCTGCACTCCTCAGCATCCTCCCAGCCCTTCCAACTACGAGCCCCCTTCTTTAGAAATTCTCCCCACGCCCTCCTGTACGCTGCCCTAGACGACGGTGCCAAAGAGCCCTCCACTAGCGACAGAGCTCTCAGTTTCCTAGCTTCCACAGCTCCTCCGTGATCCACTGCCCGCTCTGGTCTGCTCCAGGTGCCAATCCACAGAATCTATGCCATTGGAAACGAGATAATGCATCAGCAATGCCATTATCTTTACCCGGCACATGCGTAGCCCTGAACAGCACATTCCATTCAAGGCATCGCAACACAAACTCCCTCAATAATCTCACCACCCTCTGGTCCCTTGCTGACTGCCTGTTGACGACATTGACAACACTCTCGTTGTCCACATTGAAATTCACCTTCTTATTTGACAACTCCCTGCCCCACAGATCCGATGCCACCAACAATGGAAAGAACTCAAGGAATGCAATACTTCTCCCCTCTTCCAGCCACCTCGACGGCCACCTCTCTGCACACCATCTACCTTGCCAAAAGACTCCGAAACCCCCCACACCTGCTGCATCCGAAAATATCTGCACCTCCCAGACTACTGCATCCTCCTGTAGCCACATGGACACCCCATTAAACCCTTCCAAGAAGCGCAGCCAGATTCTGCAATCCTTCCGCACCGCCCCTGAAACCCTCACCCGATGATGTGGGCATTTAGCTCCCGCCATGGCCCTCGACATGTTCCTACAAAAGGTACACCCCGTTGCCACCGCCTTACATGCAAAATTCAAATGCCCTACCAACTGCTGCATCTCTAGCAAAGTCACCTTCTGCGCCCCCACCACCTTCTCCAGTAAACCCACCAAACGACTCACCATGTCGTGCGGCAAGCGTGATGTCAGTGCCCTGGAATCCAGCTCAATCCCCAAAAATGTAAAAACCACCGCCGGCCCTTCTGTTTTATCCTCGGCCAAAGGCACCCCCAGCTCCTGCATCAGTACCTGAAACGTCTGAAGCATGTTCCTGCACTCAACAAAAGATCGTCTAGGTAGTGTAACACCCCCTCCGCACCTGAACTATAAGTGAAAACCCACTGCAAGAATGAACTAAAACGTTCGAACAAAGCGCAAGAACACAACCCACCGGTAGAGCCTTGTCTACATAAATGCATTCCTCAAATTGCATTCCCAGCAACCAAAAATCCTCTGGGTGCACTGGCAGCAACCTGAACGCAGCCTTGATATCACACTTGGCCAAAAATGCTCCGCAACCCACCATCCTTATCAATTCCACTGCCTGGTCCACACTCGCATATGACACTCCACAATCTTCTGGGGCAATGAAATCATTGACTGACAAGCCCTCCGGCCATGATAAATGATGTATCAGTCTGAATTCTCCCGGCACCTTCTTGGGCACCACCCACAATGGGGATATCACCAAATCGCCTGGTAATTCCACAAATGGACCAACCACCGGCCCGGCTGCCACTTCCTTGCGCAACTTCTCCTTAACCACATCCCCTTTCTCTTTGGCTGATTTCAGATTTTCCGCCCATCTGCGCACCCTCGGTCTTGGTATCCTAACCTGAAACCGTTCCTGAAACCCTCCCCCAGGATCTTCGCTCCCTCCCTGTCTGGATAAAAACAGAGCCACCTCTCTAGAACCTCTACCTTAACCGGAGTAAAAGCCTTTCCCCACAATCCCCCGTCCTGCTCCCCGCCCCCGCCCACGGTCTCCTTGCTGGAAGCACTGTGTAACCGGGTGCCGCCTTGCAAATTTGGCGCACTCATGTCTGAACCTGCATGCCGTCCGCGTGCAGCCATCCTTGTTGAAACCCCAGCACACTGCTGACTGCTGACCCCTGTCTCCTCCCCCTGCCCCTTCCGGAGCGGGGCGACCAAGAAAGGGCCGGTAAGGCTCGGGTAAGCCACTTGCAGTGTGCACCGTCGGCGCGGGCCTTGTCTGCGCCATCCATTGCAGCTAGAGGTCCATATCTATCTCCCCCCAAACCACCTGGCTATCCTCTGCCAATCTTGCCCTAAATTCCTCATCGTATCTCACCCAAGCAAAACCTCCAAAGCTTGTGAAAGCCTTCCTAATGACATCCATATACTTCCACAGTGCTACACACCTCTCTGGAAATTTCTCATAATAAACACTGGCGTATATGATAAACACTGATGTCCAATTCTCTATAGTCACCGGAACTTTCGGACGCAAAGCTAACTCCCTCTCCTCCTCCTTCAAACCCTCTTTGGCTCTGACATCCCTGTGTAACAGCTTGAACACATCCATAAATTCGCCGGCCCAATTCTTATCCTTTGTCGAAGCCATCAAATGTGCTCCCAATGGTTTAGTGATGCCCATATACGGTAGCTTCTCGTCTTTCACTTTATCCCCTGTCTCCTTATCTTTCGCTGCCTGCACCTCCGTTGCCCCGGGCTCCATCGCCCCGTCAGTCTGGACCTCAACTGACAACACCTTTCCCTCCCCGCAAAAAACCCCCGTGGCCTGCGTGCCCACCTCTCTCCCCACCCCTTGCACCCTAACCCCCTCCACACTTACCCCGGACCTTATGTCACCCCTCTGCCATGCAGCTGACCACTCCCTACCCTGCTCACCTCGCTCTGCCCTGCCATCGCTTGGCTGTAGCTTTGCCTCCACTCCAACGCTCCTTATCTCCCTCCTCAATGGGCTCCTGCTGTGGGAAGAAAACATATCAGAAGCCTCGCCTGACCAAATGTTCCCACGGCCGCTCAGCTGCTGCCCTCCATACCTTCCCACCTCACCCTCCCATCTTAACCCTTCTCTCCCTCCCCCCCAGCCACCCTGTAACTCTCATCACCCCATCGTCCCGCATACTCTTCGAACCCATCATCATCCCCAATGCCATACCAGGGCTGCTGCGAGCACATGCTCGTTCCAGGTAGCTCCTCCTCAGGTGAACTCAGGGCGTCCGCCCACCGCTCCTTCTCCTTCTGCTAGGCTGGGGCGTAGAAACCCCTGCCTGTTCTCCTCTTCCTGGGCGAGGGGTCCTCACCTCCACCCGATGCTCCTCCACACTAGGGGCCGTACTGCGCCCTCCAGGCTGCCCCACGGCATCCTGTAGAGGGGCCGTTCTCAAACCCTCCCTTGGCTGCTACTGACGAACTGTGGGAGCCGCCCCAAACCCTCCAACCGAAGCCCTCCTCAATGGGAATGTTGTTCCGCACCTCTCCCTCTCCTCACTGCTGTCCGGTGACCTCTCTCTCCTTCTCCCCTTCACACTCTTCTGTAGATACTTACCTCCCTTACCTCTCTGCGCTACTGACCCCTCCTGCGCCACCTCTCCCCTTCTCTCCTCCCCTGCCCGCCCCGCGCCCCCAAAGCCCAACCCTCTCCTCTCCATCTCTGCCTGCATCCCCCACTTCCACAAACCTATATCCTTTACCGCCCCTCCCAAACCTTCCCGTTGCTTTCCTGGGGGTCTCCCTCCTGGACCTCCTTACCCCCCCTCCCAGGCTCCCCCTTTCCCAGCCGCAGGGCTACATGCCACAACCGCTGCAAGCACTCCATCCGCCGCAGCTCGCCTCTGCGGTCTGCCTCCTTCCCCTTCCTTACCCCATATAAGCTCAGACACCGCCCCTTCAAGCTGCGCTTTGGAAGCCCTGCTAATGATCGCCAGGGCCTCCCTCAATGCCTTGGCATCAATGAGACCGTCCTTGTTCGCCTTTTGGCCCACCATCCTCCTCATCCCAATACACGGCCTGTGAAACCGGCCAGTGACAACACTGCTTGCTAACCCAACCCACTACCCCTAGCCCTCCAAATAGCTCCCTGCCCCAAGGCAGAAAAGTGGAACCGAACCCAGCACACTTCCTCGGCCCTAGAGAAAAACCCCAGTCGCTGCAGCCTGACCTCTTAAAATTTGGCCTACCGCACCCCTGCACCAGTTACCCACAAACACTGCCAGGCACTTGCACCGGAACCCCCCTGATTGACCCCACCAGCTACATGCAGTAATGCCCGCCAAGTACCGCCTGGCGCCCCAACCCCCAAGCAATGCCACCACAATATCCTGAGGCCACTGCGCTGCTGGACACAACGGCCCTGCAGATAAAAGGGGGAAATAGGAGATATCCCTGCCAAACTGGTATCCCCAAACCGAACAAAATCCTCACCCTGGAAGCAATGCCCAAGAGTAAATATACATAAAAAACCTGCCTGTATTCGGAGTTGCTAGTTGTATTTATTTTATCGTTTTTCTTTTTTTTTTTTTTAATATCCCCACACCTGCCCGAACTCCCCCACACAAATGGCCCAAACCCCCCCCCAACCCAGAGATGTCGCAGTGCCTGAACACGCAGCAGCTGCTACACAAAACCCCCCTGCCTCTGCTCCCGCCCCTCCTGCTCCCCGGCGGCAGTCCGCCCGCACCGCGCCCGCCCCATTTTAAAGGAAGGGGCTGACTGGAGACACAGGCCTGCACCCGGCAGCAAGCTGGGGAGGCCCGCGGGTCCTCAGACCACACGCCCGCCTCCAGCACTTCCCACAGCTGCACCCGCAAGTCTTCTGTGTTCGCAGCCAGCCGGAGCCGCGCGCAACGCCCCACCCGCCGGAGCCGCCACCGCTGCAGCTAAGCCCTGCAACTGCAGAGCCGCCCCCAATAAACCCCCCCAACTGCTGAATGCAGAAAAGACCCCACCGCCTGATGGGGCTAGCCCTCCTGCAATAAAGGTACCCCTGGGACTGCCTTATTTACGGCAAATCCCCTATCAGCACCTGTTGCTCCCGCACTGACTTTTTAAAAAAAAAATGTTTTATATCGAACTTACTCCCCCCACCTCCTGCTCTGCCCTAGCTGCCTCCCTTCCTCACCGCTATCACCCAGGCCCCTCGCAGGGAAGGCTCAAAAGCAGGTGACCTGGACAAAGACTCACCCTCAACGGTCGCCGGTGTCTCTCGTTTACCATGTTTTAGCAGGCTCTTTAACCTAGTTTTGTGTGGTGAGGCCATTTGTTGTATGTCTTGTTATGTGAAACTCAGCTTGCGGCCTACCAAACCACTTGCTGGGTTTGTGGTGGTCCAACCCTTGTGTGCTTGTTTTGCAGTGCTGTGTCCGTCAGTGGGCTTGATCTGTCTGTTGTAATGTGTGGTGCAGTGTCCGCTAGATTGCCTAACATTGCCACGGGCCGCCCATGGTGTTGGACTCCTGGCACTTGGGGTTGTTATGAACCAGTGTCTGTTGTTGCCTTGTGGTGGTGGGGTGTTGGACAGTTTGAGGTTTTCGGATGTGTTCCTGAGAGCTTTACCTGCATGTGCTTTTGGATACACTGATTTGAACAC
This sequence comes from Ambystoma mexicanum, assembly GCF_040938575.1. Taxonomy (NCBI): domain Eukaryota; kingdom Metazoa; phylum Chordata; class Amphibia; order Caudata; family Ambystomatidae; genus Ambystoma; species Ambystoma mexicanum. The sequence continues at coordinate 1,190,447,537 of NC_090937.1, forward strand.
TCAGTACCCTCGAGGGAGTGGTCCTCTCTTCCACCAGTGCATTTATTTGGGTACCCTGTGTTTCATTGCACTGTAGCTGGTTGGTAGTGTGATGAGGAGATGGTTGTAGTTGTGGATTTATTGTGCTCTGTTCCTTGCCCTCTTTCCTTTGCATTTGTTGAAGAGGGAGATGTGTTGTGTCCTGTGTCTTCCTTGCTCTGGTGCTGTGCGAATGCAAGCTGTATGGTATGTATGTTGGAATGCTGATCTGCAGAATGTTGATGTGTGAGTGCCCCTGAATGTTACTTGGATGTCAGAAGAAGCTGAGTGTCTGTGAGAGTGTGAGCCGGTGGATGTTTCCTATGTCTTTCTACTTTTTAACTTAACTGCTTGTGTTACCTTGTCAACTTGGACTTAAGTAAAATAGTTAATTTCCCTACTTGGTTTCTCTGAGTTCTTCTTCACCAGGAGCACATCTTTAAATAGCGCTTTCGGATAAATGTTGGCTGAGTCACCCTGGCTCAAACCCTGCTTAAAAATGGCATTGTTACGAGGAAGTTGTGTCTGGCTGGACGCTTCTATCTATTAATAGATTCTCCTGCAGTCTCACCCCTGCACTTGACTGATAGGTCTATAACTATGTACTTCTCCTGCACTCGTTTGATCACATAGACGCTGTACTCTGGTGTTGCAATTGCTTTGCCACAATCATGTCCCTGTTTTTAAAAAAATGGACTAAATCATGCAGGTATCCGCGGTTACACTGTTGTTCCCCATCTGGCTAATGTACACGTTTCTTACATCCAGAGTTAAGGGCCCCATGAGATTTATAGCGTCCAATGTCTGCAGGCTAAAATCATGCTTCTATGTGGAAAAATGTCGATAACTCCAAAATTCCAATTCGTTTGGGAACATGTTATTGATCATGCTAAAACAATGCCTGTCATGGAAATTGTTATCATTAACTTGGTTGATCCACCATCCCATGTATATGGTCTCTTTCTCTACATTATATGTTAAGGATCATGGAACCTTTGCCACAAGGTTGCGCTTGTCAAGTTATAGAGGAGTATGTCTCCTGGCAGTAAGGTGGAGGATCTATGCCCTTGAGAGATGGATGATAACACTCTTGAATCTGCCAGTATACACCCAAGTTGCATGGAACATCCACACTGCTCTGATGTGCTCTGTTTCCTGACGGCCATTCAGCGTGACCACACTTCTCCCCCGCTCCCTACCATATCTTCCACAATGACCTAGATGTAACCTCACATGGCCTCTGTCATGAATAGCAAGAAGGGATACCCGGGATATCCCCTTGCGTGTAACCTTGGTGACCATTTGAGTCGACCAAATCTTTACATTAGTAGACAGACAACTGAACATGCTCTGTATTAGGTTGAACCCTCTTGTGAGCCACAACAATGCGTTAGACGACGTGCCATAGTAATAATAGTTTAAATGGGCATTTTTGATAAAGGGCATGTTTGGTAACCCAAAATTGTGCTTGGGCCTGTAAGACTCAGGCTGGTGTGTCATTACCGGCTCTGCCTGGCCACTGCCTTTCCTCTCTATTTGGATAAAATGATTTGTACATGTTTGGGGTCTGTGTTTCCCAATTCGAAAAGTTACTTTGCATATTGGCATCCCTATGCAAAGGAGATTATACGGATGGAATATTGCATGCTTGCATGCATTTTTACCCCACTTTCTTTATCCCCAAATGGGTTTAATGTTCACTGTATTTAAATTCAGTGACAGCAAAATGTGGGTGGAATTCTCCCATTAATCGCCAATCCTATCCCCCACTCCAAAAAAAAGATATGCTCTTTCCCAAACTTACTAACTGTATCTTTCATAATTATATAATGTAGGTGAATTTCTCAGCAATGAATATTATGCACCGAAAAAATGTGTGCAGTGAATATTGTGCAATTAAATCACTGGGTACCTTTCAGAGTGCTACCTGTTTTATTAGTCCACACCATTACGGGGTTTGACACCCATACAACAAAAACACACAGTTTTTAAATTGAGAAATATTTCCTCTGTTTACAATGGTCGTCTTGGCCTATGTGGAACTACCACATATGCTAATTAAATGTAACCCAAATGGAGTCCAAAAGGCCTCCAAAATTGAAAATACCTATTTCTGTAAATATCTAAATAATGCACTGAATTACTATTAAATGGCTCCACCTCCAACAGGAGCAGCCAGAAGGTAAAGTAAGGGTTGTTTTTATCAAAGAAAGCAAAGGAGGCAATGCTGCGATTCCCCGAGCTTTAGAGAAACTGAAATGTGCTAAACGGGCATAATATAATTGGTCAGTTATACATTCAGTCAGTCATCTCACAGAATATTGAAATACAATTTGTATACATCTGTATATTCTTCATGCAGCTAGCCTGCATAAAACACAGAAGCTCTTTTGCATTAGCGTTTGGAAAGGCAAATCCTTTTCCTATTATATATGACATTGAGTTACATGATGTCATTCAAAACGCACCTTGTTCAATGAAACTCATTACGTTTTTGTCAAATAGTGACCTAAGTGAGAGAAGGCCACAGAGTTGGCTACAAAGCAGCAAGGGTAGCAGAGTCCAGAGGGGTGCTCCTACTCTGCTTAGAGATAGTAGGTGGGATTAGAGACCATTTGCATGTGGGGTAGAGGGTATGGTCATGATAAGAATAGAAGGAGTAGAAGGAAACAGAAAGGGCGAGGACAAGTAATAGCACTAGGGGGATTGAATGATGCTTTGTCAGAGAGTAAGTGTTGCAGTTGGGAGATTTAACGCCACATAGAGCTCGGCAGTGAGTGGCGAGAATAAAGTAAGGTAAATACAGCGGCAATGAAAGGATGCAGTGCATTGGCAGGCCTTAGATTAACAATAAATGAAAGATTCAAAGTACTTTGAGGATATCCAGGTGGATAAGTGAAAGGACCATTTGAGGAAGTCATTTTAGGAAAGGAATGTAGGAAGGTATGGCTGCAAGTGTTTTCCAAGGACCTATCAAGCCCCCACAGGACAAACCTACATCTGCCTTAGTTTACATGTCCTTAGCATTGGTGGCAGGTGCTGGGAACATAGGGACAGGGTTTATATATGTCATGTGACCAGACTGGCCTGAGTCAAGAGTCCAGCTGGCCTGCAATGGCTCCTTGGCAGAATATCACCAGGCTTGTGCTCAGGCACATAATCGTGGAGAGATCCTAATAAGAGGATGGGGAGAACTAGCTTCTCCTGCATCCTAGAGGTATCTACAGTCTTGTGATGACAGTGCTCTGATATGTCCCCAATGAAGAGAATGGAGAGGCCATCCAGTCCATGTACCGTTCTTTGCACTATGTGGCTAGTAGTGCACCTGACCCATCGCAAAGCCAGTATCACTGGTCACAGTTTGCAAGGCAAACACAGCACTTTACGTACCATTCAGGAATATCATGGAAGACCAAAGAAACATGAAATCCAGTCGTGACACATGGGATCCTCCACCTTACCCCGAACCACCACCACCTTTGTTTCTGTGGACACATCAACATCTCACACTGCTTCCACATAACACATACATGAGTTTTTAGCTGTCTTTCTTGCACTACTAAGGACAATGTTCAGAAACAGGTTGCATGATCACAACCACTAAGTTGATTGTTGTTTCACTATTTCTACATAAGATGTTACTGCCATTTCAACCTTAAAACTATACAAATTATTATCACTACTGTATTCTCTGATCCACAGGCACACTCCTTGCTGATGCCACCACTGTTGAACTCTGTGAACTCCAGACAGCCCAGTTATAATTTGAATGGCATTATAACTGTGCCAACCATTCCTGTAACACCATCAAGCAGGCATTTGAGATTCTCAAGGTCTTCTTCCAGTGTCTTCAGATGATAGGTGGCACACTCAAGTGCCAGCCAAGAGACGGTTGGCCTCATCATGGCTGTGTGCTCATGTTACACAACATTATCATTTGACTCAGTGGACTCCTGTACAATTAGGCAGAGAATGATGCAAACCCTTAGCTGCAAGAGGACCTCATGGATGGCCTTGTAGTGCATGGTGGCCTCCACCGTCATCAACAGAGGCCATCATTACTGCACACCAATGGTCACCTCCCTGAAATCTACACTCAGCATGATAAGTAGAGCCTGGTTGAGCCTGCAGACCTGATTTTGAGTCAGGTGAACATATTCCCTAGCCTGACCCAGGCCTCAGCAGCAGCAGCCTGTAAAGCTGGACTGTCAATCATCTTCTCTGGTCTGAACACAGGTCTTTGCTAGTGCAGCAGCATCAGCACTGACTTTCTCCTGTGACAATTGGACGTCCCTCAAGTCTGAGTGCAGGCCAATGCTTCCAATGTTCCATCAGCAGCACCTGCAGTGGCCTTCTCCCAGGCTAGTTAGTCATCCTCCCTAACCAGAGCACAGTCTAAATTCACTGGCCTCTCAGCTTGGTTGCTTCACCTCACCTAGAAAATCCACCCTCAGCCAGTTGGCTGCTTTCAAATCTCACTGCACATTCTCCAAAGACAGGCAATCCTCTTTCATCATTGGTCCCAACAGTAGCCCACCAATTCCCTCCCATTCTCTAACTCCTCTCAACTTGATAGTCAGCCTCTCTGGCTGCAACTCTCAATAATAGATTCTAAAACAATCTCAACCACACAGGGAGGAACGAGTGAGAATTGGAAGTTGACATCTGTTCAGAGCTAGCAACTCATTTCTGTATCACTGGTAGAGGGGCAGCAAGGTAGCTATCTGGCTACTGAAGAGACTGGTCCAAAGGAGTTGGGATTCCCACCAAGATGTGTCCATCCTTCAGCTACTAGATCTCCCGTTCAGACACTGTGACAATTCCAGTGGAAGTATCAGTGGTGGAGGTCTTCAATACACCATGGCTGTGCATCTGCTATCTCCTGTTGGTGGAGAGGAAGGGCCTCATGTAGTGGGTAGGTGGTGGGATTGTGTTCTTTGGCATGCTATATTAGTCCATGTCTGGGTCAGAATTGCTTGTCCATGGATTTGCTATCTTTTTCACCTTCTTCATCCCTATCATCTCCCTCCTCTGGAGAGTCCTTATGGCTCCCTGCGGGTGAAGGTGGCATGGTACATGACACACTATAATAATGTAGTTTGTGTATGCTACTTCTAACTGCGGCACAGTACTATGCACTGTTGGTCTATTTTGAGTAAGTTTCTGAAATAAAAAGTAGTATGCCTGTCTCATGGACCACCACTTCTCTGCATGTGTGAGTATGTTAGTAATATGCAGTTGAAGTACATTATGCCAATCAGTGCCTGCATGGGTAATAGTGAGCATAATGCATGGAATCTCCTACACAGTGACATGTTCTTGGAGTTTAAGTGCATTTTAGAGCTTGACATTTGGCTAAAACTGTTCTGCGTGTGAACATTCGTTTGATGTCTTCATTATCCTGTCAAACATGTGTTTTCACAGGCGTGGTTGTAGAATTCTGATGGCCACATTGTAATCCCCTTCACCACTTCACTTAATTTCTTTGGCAAGGCCATAGTTCTGAGGGTTATTTGGGGCTCTCTACCATAATGTTGATGGGTGGAAAATGGAGATTAAATGCTTGTTGCAGACACATCTGGTCTCCAGCAGAGAGGTGCGTATAGTTGAGTTAAGCAATTGTATTATTTAGTTATGGAGTCAGCCATGGTGATGTTCTTGGGATTGTAATCAATTCGTCCTTTGGAGCAGGGATATAAGGAGCAGGGATATAAGGGAAAACAACATGTAGTTAACGGACTGCCTCCCACCATGCACTCTTTGTGGGGACCATGTACATTTTATTTGCACTTTAAGGTGCAAATGATAATCCCAAGTCAAATTCACAATTCATTGATAGTCACTTTTTCACCTCTTCTCTCTGCAGCGTGCCAGGTTCTGCCTTCCTGCTCCCCCATCCATCATGCAACAGAGCCTCCAGTGCAAAGTGAGAGGCTGAGGAGCACAGTCCACCATCAATGGACACCCGGCCGGTGTACGCATGATCAGCTGAGTTTGAACCTTTTTCACAGTGTAACAAAGCTTGCAGTCCCTAAAGCAACCCGCTGCAAACCGTGATCAGGGTGTCTTTCTACATCTGACACCGCGTGTCGTGGCCATTGTGATCGTTTTGTTCTTGGACATTCAAAAATGCCCCCCCTCTTCTTCGGCACTGGAGTGCCTCCGAGGCATGGTGCCGTGGATGCAAAGTTGGTGATAGGCCTGACCTGCTGTTTCTTTGTTAATAGGAGACGGTTGGTGAGAAAGCCGGCCCCCGACTCAAAGGCCTGCATCTAAGGCCCTGTCTGAGCTTTTGCACTGTCTTTCCCCTATTCCCTCTGGAGCGCGCCAGTAGCTGCCTTCCTACTCCCCTGTTCACCATGCAACAGAGTCTCCAGTGCACATTGAGGCTGAGGAGCTCAGTCCACCAGCAATGGACAACCGGACGGTGTGTGCACAATCAGCTGGGCCTGATCCTTTTTTCACTATGTAATAAAGCTTGCAATCCCTACAGCAACATGCTGCAAACCGCGGTGGGCGTATCTTTCTATATCTGACGCTGTGGGTGATGGCCATAGTGATCATTTAGTTCTTGGACATTTAAAAATTACCAGCCTCTTCCGCGGCACTGGAGTGGCTCTGAGGGGTTCCATGGTGCTGTGGATGCAAGGTTGGTGATTGGCCTAACCTGTTTTCTTGGCCAATAGGAAGCCAGCTGGCCAGGAAGTCGGCCCGACTCAAAGGCGTGCATATACAGCACTGCCTTTCCTCTCTTCCCTCTGGAGCACACCATGATTGTGAGTGACTACTTCAGCTTTCGAGTTATGCATACCAGGGTAACTGGGGCAATGTTTTTCTTGCTTTTTTTTATCCTAAATTTCTTTTTTCGCCATTCCTATTTGATGTGGAGAATTTAAACTTACTTTTATTCTGCGTGCAATATTTTTGAAAACATGTTTGGGGAGTTGTGGTTTAGTTCTATCTGTACAATATATCTCAGATTGTTGTCTTGTGTGAGGGCTGCATTTGAAATGTTCTTTGTGCAGCTACAACTCATTGGAGTGTGTGTGTGTGTGTGCGGTGTGTGTGTGTGTGTGTGTGTGTGTGTGTCTTTTTGCATGTGTATGTGTGCTTGCAGGCTTCAGAGGTTCCCCAGCGCAGTTGACTTTACCAATAAAATGTGGCTGTTGTCACCAAGATGTGATAGTGGCATAGACTGTGGTTGTGGCTCACTCACCTTCGGCATGCCATTCTACTCATTCTGCTACTCATCTTTCTTTGCTTCCTATAGGCACATTTCAATCTGAGTGCCACTTGGCAAATTGGAAAAGGTCTCCTGAGGCAATTGTGTTGGCTGGCCATTGGCATCAAGCTGGCCCCCTGTGGGTGCCATGCGACACCAGCACCACAGAGGTCAGCAGTCACTTTCACCACCAAACTTGCAAGGCCACTCCCTGTTAATTCCAAGTTTCCTTTTCTTCTTCCTTTCCAACCTTGTAAGTCACTGCCATTAGCATCTGATGCCTGAACTTGCAGTGCGCTGTGATGAAAAACATTTGATCTCCTTTTACCTCCTGGAAAGATCTTCTTTTGTTTTCAGGTGGCATGACTGCACCTGATATGATTAGGGCTGCTATTGAAGCATCCAAGGTCACACAACTTTCGTCTTGACAACTCCAGCATGGAGCATACAGAACTACACCACCAGATGGCCTGGGATCACTCAGCTGGCTCTTGGCTTTTCATTCTCTCACGAGCCCAGGGTACTGCAGGCCGGGACACACTCCGCTGAGAGGCCAGTGATCTTTACAGAGCGGGGGGCCTCCTACTATACCCCTCTCATCCCGGCATGGGCGCTCCAATTGTTTTTCTATTGTTCCTTTCTTGCTCCGGTGTTGTGAGCACGAATGTATTTGTAAGTGGCTTCAACCCAGCACTCCATCTAAGTCAATGCCTAGCGGGTGATGCCCAGCTGGAACCCTTAATTATATATTTTTACGTCTAAAGTTCTTTTATTTCTCGACGATGTACCCTTATATCACGCCCCTCTCTTTGAATCCCACCTGGTCTCACTGAACCAAGAAGTAGGTTGTTTTGCAAATTTAAAAGATTTATTTGATGGAGTTGAACAAGATATATATCACACTTTAATGAATTTGAACAATGTCTAGATATCACACTATTAATATTTATAGAATAATCAGCGTTGAGTGATGTTACAATCAACAATCTCTTTGATCAATAGGAGTAGGGATGAGAAGAATAATGTAGCATAGAATAAAACTTTGTGTGGGCTCAATGAAATGAAATGATAGGAAATTAATGCAGCACAGAAATAATACTGTTATGTGTTCAATCAAATGCAATGCAATCATTCTTTCCCCCTGATACTACTCAATCCCCCCTAATATGCAATATAGAGATGGAAGGCGAGAAAACAGGTTTCAGGAATAAACACTCTACACATGCAGTTTCAATCCCAATTCCCCCAGCAAGCTTAGAGAGAAACAGGACTGATTTTAAACAGGTCAGATGTTTTTGAATGTGGCTTCTAATGAATGGCAAAACTCTGAAAAATGACTTTAAATCGCTAAATGGGATTCAGAACTAGTGGGAGCCACTTTGGATAGTTTCAGGTGAACACTAACAATGATGATTGAATGGCTGGCAGATAGGAAACTCAATTCAGAGGTTGAATGCAAAGAAATAGCTATTTTATATGGGATGAAATTGAGCCACATGCAGAATCGCGGCAAACTTTTCCGCGTGCATTAAGCGCAATTGTGGCAAAACTATAAGAACTATTGCAATGCGTTTTGAGTTTGTTTGAAAGCTGAGGATGTTAGCTTCAATCTGACACTTAAATTTAGTTTCTTGAATGTACAGTTCAAAAGTTACAGAGGTTTTAGTAAAGGTCAATTTTTCTCAAAAAGAGTCAAGATTTTAATTGAAAGATGCGCTTTTGAAGATTACAAACAAGAATTGGCTTTACACTAAGGGGCTATGAAGAAGCGAGATACCAATGGTACAGCCACCAGTCCAGAGGCGCCTCTGTCTGATTTTTGCCCACTGCGACACTTGCCTTTCTTCAGCAACTATATATTAGCGCAAAGATGATTATCATTACGGTTATCACAGGACTATATGGATGAGAGATGGATTCAGGATAGACAAAAGAGATTCCACAATGCAATTCTGGATATGTTGGAATGGGTTGGATTAGATTAGATTACTTAAGGATAAGAGATTGGCTATGGACAATTCTATGCTAAATATTCACAACTATGGTTTGGGAATAGGCCCATCAGGCTCTGGTCAAGGGTTTTGGACTGGAATCTGCTTGCCACCGGACAGGATTCAGAGCACCTAGTTCTGCACTCAGCACGGCACTCTGTCTCTGCATGGCCTCTTGGACTGGATCTGACAGGTTGGTTCTGGGTTACAGCTCTGCTCTGCTGGTTTGGATCTCTGGGTTCTAGCAAGGGTTCTTGGCAAGAACCAGAAAAACAGCACAGCCCGGCTGTTCAGTTTGTTATGTAGCTTGAAAGTATGGGGTTAAAATCAGGTTGCAAGATTTTAAAGGCCAGCTGAGAAGGGTTCAGCTTTGGATTTGGGCCTTCTGCTTTCGGAGTTCTGGATCTGGGTTCTTCCTGCAGAGCGCTTCGCCAGTAGATGAGTTGATGGGTGAATCTGTCTGTCTCTAGGTCCTCAACAGTCTGTATTTATGTATTTCTCAAGGGGTTGGATAGGCTGATTACACTAGGCCCACCCTCTAGGAAACTGATTGGTCAAAGTATTCCCCCTCTCCTGATTTGAGAAGGAAACAGTGTGTCATGATGTGCCATGGTGACACTGTGTTTATAGTCCAGGGAAAACAACTCGCCTTTGTTTCTACACAGAAAATCTATTTTTCATATAAAACATATTTCCAATATCACCAACTTGCTAATAATACATATTTATATCCCAAATTAAATAAGGCACGTATCCATCAAAGTCCCATCTTTTTAAGAGTTTCAGTTCACAAATGACAGTTTTTAGTGATTTTGGTTGGTTACCCAGTGTCAGATCTGTACACATATTTCCACATACATGCACATAACATCTGGGCATACTCGTGTGAAGTTTCATATATTTAGCATTATCACAACTGCTACAAAGTCAACATTTTGATAGTTCTGTCTCTGAATATCACACAAATTCCAGAGTAATTTTAAAACGTGAGCAGAAATTTCATTTTAACAACACTATATTTACAGATTTTTACCAATTTTGTTCAGTTTTCTATGAGTCTTTTTCAAAAAGATATTTTCTGTTCTCTCCGAATAAACAAAATTGTCTGTCCCCACCCCCAAGGTTTGGTTGGGCCAGGGCAGTCCCAGGCTTCTTCCTGCCAGCAGTTGTTTTCTGTCGACACCCAAATTAGCATTTCATTTCAGTCAAGGGAGTCTTTTGTCTCCCGTCAGAGTAACAGGCTAAAGTCCCCTCCCACTTCTTTTCACACCTCCCTGCCAGTTCCTCAGCAGAGAGCAGGGGGGAAGATTCTTTTGTTTGGGAGGAACTGTGGAATGTCTTTGAAGCTCAGTGTGGCTGGCTTTCACTTACTTTTAAAACAATGTTTAAAATAGTCTTTTCTAAAATACAATTTACATTTTTACAAATATAGCCACAAGTCTCTTAATTCCAGCCTTTTTAAAAAATAGAGATTGAATTGTCACCCTACATTGCTTTTGATGGGAAGTCTCTTCTTTTCCATACTTTGATTTTAAGGCACAAGTTTAAATGACAGTATAAGTAAATGCCAGCTTTTGACACAGGCGAGCGGCGGTACTGCTCCCATTTCTGACATATTTTTCCAAGCAAGCATCTTTGAATGTGGATTTTCTTCATATAAAATATGTTTCTGCTGACATTGTGCTTAGGTGACTTCTTTAAATAAAGTGATGTTTAACACCCAACAAGGATGTTGGATCTTTTGTGATGTTTGGGAACCATGATTTTTGCACTTTCCACAGCCAAGGAAAAACAGATTTTTAAAGCAGTTCTGGATTTCCCTTGCAATGCAGCACTGCTTTTCCAAGTAGTTTCATTTTACTCTGTGGGCAGCCAAATGACAGTGGTCTCCTGTGTTACCACTGACATAGGCAAAATGGATTGGCAGCCTATTTTTCAGGTTTCCCTGCGTACTTCTCAGATTTCTAGTGCACATAAGGCTTTTCGGCAGCCATTCTGATGTTTCTGATGCAAGCAGTGCACAGTAATGTTGCAGGGCATAGACTAGTGGGTTAAAACATCCCACACAGTACCGCCAGAGGGCTGGGATCTGCAGGGGGCCATAGAGTTTGTTTCCATTGCACCCTCTTGGAGCACTTCCTTCTTTCACCACCAGAGGCCCAGGGTTGTCAGAGAGCCCTTGTGCTTTTTGTTTCAGGCTCCGACGTGGAGCTGCTGCATTTCACCCATGCTCCGACGTGGAGCAGTAAACAGCTTTCACAACTAGAAGCCCAGGTTTCCCAACGGTGCTGTGGGCCACAGTTGGTGTTGCGGCCACGGCAGAGCGAGCAGACGGATATCTGTGTTCTCTGCCTGCTGCCCATTCATGGAGCGCTTCGTCATTATTGTTGACTGGCACCCTGGGATCTCAGTGGGAGATCCCGGCATGATCCATTTTGCTCAGCCTTCTGCTCTGACACGGAGCATGTTATTATTCACCACCGGCTGGGCTGCTTCCCGTGCAGTCAACGTTGCCTCTGGCTTTTGGAGGGGGGGCGGGCACACTTTTCCTTTTCTCCGACCCTGAGCATATTGTAATAACTGCCTGGAGGCCTGGGCATACTTCTCTGTGCGCGGACAGCCATACTCCCTCCTTTATCCCGCGGGCGGTCGCACAGCGGCAGAACTGGACTTCCTTCCTTATGCAGTGGATGATGTTTCACCCACCGTGCATTATGCGGCAAGCAACAGGGTGACAGGCGCTGCGGGCTGACCCTCCCCAGGCTGCATAAGCACCCTCCCCACAGAGGGCCTCATCCAGGGAGGATCTGCCGGCAGGGCTCTGATGATGACATCCTGCCTCAATTTTCACAGAGGTGGATGCCACTCCTCAACCTCTCCCCACAGGCGGGTGGCACACTGCAGGGGCTCTTCTTCCATCATCGCCATTGTGGTGGGGGCTGGAAATTGGCATAAAGCCGCCCCCCTGTGGGTGCCATGGGACACCAGCACCACAGAGGGCCAGTGCCTGAGGGGGTTGCCAGGGAACGCCCGGTCTTGGATGGGGCAGTGCGGCCCATACCCAGAACATACAGACCCTGGCCACCTTGTTGGCAAGAGGGGCCCATGACAACATGGCCTGCAAACCCGTGCTCACATGGTTTGGGACTGCAGGTCTAAATGAGTGACAGACATGGCCCATCTTAAAAGGTCAATACACATGGGAGGGACACATCACATTAACCCTTAAATGCCAAGAACGAGTATGCTCGTCCTTTTTGCATAGACTTGCATAATAGCCTGGCAGTTATTTAAAATGGCAACACACGTGAGAGGGCCACAGCACAACAGCAATGAGCACACGAAGCTCAGAGACAATCTATTTGGTTCTATTGAGAAATCAGGTTTTCAATTTATTTTTTTATGTGATTTCATTTTTATTACCAGTACATTCGACGACTGCCACAGTATCTCCATACCTTAACATATTAATTTAAAGAGAGACTTTCTTCAGTACCGGAACAACTATTGAAATAGGGATATGTTTCAGGAGTGAATGCTGCATTGAGTAAGATCTGTTTTAATGCAAACGATTTTGGAAAAATGTACCCTGAGTGATTAAGTTTAATAAATGTCAGGAAGAAGGCCACATGTATGGCTTATTTACCAAGCCTGCAAGTCCTTTATATTGGGTCTATTTAAATCTGTTTGACACCGTGATCAATCATGTGTTGACCTCTGAATGCTGTGTCAAAATAATGTAATCCCAAAGGGTCCACGTACAACTCAAAATGGTAATTGTGGGGCGCGTTTGGAGATTGCGTGGAATGCCTATCTGCGTGCGCACCTAACAAGCCTTCGATGGAGATTGATGTGGAGGCAGAAATGTTTGCTGGGCGGTGTAGAACATCAACCCAATATGATTGGCAGGCGGTTCGTTTACACGGCTGTCACATACATGTTGCCTAAGGGGAGCTCCACACTCCATAATGTCCATCAGTGTGTTTAAACACGTTTTGCGCTGCATGCCTGCATCATTAGATGGCGAATTACGGTCACCAGACACACCTAGCATTCCTACTGGAATTCTATGGGTGTTGATCGCTGGTGGAAAACTACACAATAATTTAGGGCCTGGAACGAAAAGCCGAATTGTGCAACTTATTGGCCCAGGAATGCAGAATAAGAGTGACAAAACAAATACACCACAATACCGCATGTTGGTATTAACAAGTAACTATGGATACGGAGAGCAGCATTGCCAGGTGTAAAGTGTAAATAATCCAGTATCCATAGAGGAGATGAACAATATGGAATTCATTCTTCAATGAAGGGGGTTAAACAGCAAAAGGGTGAGTTTAGATAGAAGATCGTATCCCCTAAGTGCAGATTTGAGTGCTTAGAATTTAATATGCAAGAAAGAGCATCTATAGAAGATGTAGGTACATGAAAAATCAAATGTCAGACAGCAAAATATGTGTACAATATGGAAAGTGATAACTATTTACAGCAGACACCATATTTCAAAGTCACCAGGAATGCTCATGCTTAACATTTAATCACTGGCTTCAAATGATATTCTGCTAAAAAAGAAGTGCATTCCAGCCACCAAATGCACTCTAAATATGGGTATACATGCAAATCGAGCAGGTGGCTGCATCTACAGAGCTGCTGCATTGCCTTGCCCAACAATGACGAGTAGTGGCCTGAAGGTTCTGACTCAAACACAGTTGCTGGCAGTGCCTAGGCAACCTTCCATTACAGAAGGAGTAAAACTGCATGACAATTAGGCATGGTCTCATCCCAAAATATCTGGTCTAGAATGCTAAACCACATCCCTGTGCAGGAGGCCAAGTGGTGAAGACATGTTCTGGTCTAAGGGGCAAGGCCCACTCTCTTTATCCCATGGTGCAATCTGTCACTCTCAGGAGAGATGGAAGTCAAGCTTAGCAAGCAGCTACTGATGCCCCTCAGTTACTGCTCACAACGTCCTGATCATTGAGCACTCCTAAAAGGGCCAGCCTCTGTCGCCCTGGCAACAGAAGACAGTAAAGGAGTGAAACCCTGCCTCCCCCCAGAGATAAAATAGAAATATATTTCTATATTCATGTGCCTTCTTCTTATTCAAATGGAGCTTTGGTAAAGGATTAAATCTAAGGAATTGTGCTATTAGAGGGTCCTCTATGCAAAACAAAGCTCCCCGAGCCTTCAAAACCCAAACCCCTGCTTGCAAGTCTGAAGTCACCTGGAGTACTGTGTTATTCTCCCAAAAGGGCACCTAACTGAATGGAGGATCACGTGTATTCCCCTGGCAACATCCTGTTTTGCCAGAGAACCCTCTGAGCCATCTGAGGATCTACCGGCAAAACGAAGCTCCATGGGCCCACAACACCAAGGACCCTGCCTGCAAGTCTGAAACCACCTGGAACACTGTGGTTAGCTCCCTAATTCAGTATATCCTGGCATCCAGCCTGGGTGTCTGCTGCCAAGGGGCAAAAGCAGCATAGGGACAACTCCCTGTGTGGGCCTGTTAGGGCTGGACCGATCTTAGGGCCAAAACTCCTGCTCAAACCATGGCTTCACTGAATTCAAACTTTACCCGACTCCTGCTTCAACAAATAGGGTTAATGCCACCTATTGACCAGTCCTTCAGCGCTGGGCTTCTCTTACCTCCTAAACACTAAGGCACATAACAGTTTTGGGCCTGTTAACTGTGTTTTGGCCTACAATTGCAACATACATGTCCGATCTTCTAATTTATGTGAAATTATGAAAGTAAGGAGTAGTTTGCAGAGTGCTGAAATTGGGCAATGGGAGGTGTGAAGCAATAAACCTGCCCTAGCTATTAAGTTCACATCATATTGCATTCTAGTACATGAAGTCGTGCAATTTTAATATTTACCGTAATTCAACATAAAATGTAAAATAAATGACAGAACCTAAATGATTTGAGAGCTCATATTCAGCCCATTTTTAAAACAAAAGAGTGTGCATTAGGTAGAGATGTTTGCTAAGAAGGCGGGTGTTTCTACAAAGCCATGCGATAGGACGTGTTTTTGGTGGAGCTCCTGCTGATCCTACATGACACGGACGAGAAATGTGCAAGAAAATGCATGACGGAATATAATCTTGGAGGTGCAGCTGCATAAAGAACTACGGCACACAAGCAGCATGGAATTGTAACGATCAGCGTCTGGAGGCATGAATTATGAACTATTCAGGACTCTCTGAAGCTTGCCCGAGGTAAAACCAAGATGGCGGCCTGTTCGGAACAAAGAGACTAGAAGGAAATATGGTGCTTGAAGCAAAATCGCCACTGGAGTGGATGCCAAGACCACTAACAGCAGAAAACGGGACAGTAGCGAGTAGCACACCGCCAGCACAACGTAACAGTGATTATTGAAGGTGCCCGTAAGGGTCCATTGAGGGAGTAGCGTGTCTGCAGCAGAGCAAGGGAAGGAGATGCGAGGTGCCCACACAGACGGGACGGCTCGCTGACGGGAAATTGCTACAGTTGCTCACTCAGTGATCTAACAGTGTTTCAGGCGAGAGACACAAAGTAGCTGCGAACAATCACGTCAGGAGAGACACATTGCTACAGGCACACGGGAGATACTGTCAGCATTGAGCAAAGGTTGCCCGCTCAGGAGATGGGAGCAGTGAAAACAAAACGGAACAGAGACGCTGAACACAGCAGTTCTCCAGAAGTAGCTCGGGTGGAACCTGAGCTATAATTCATCGGCTGCAGATACATGGGCCAGCTAAGTAAAGCAGAGTTAACTGTGAAGTGCATGAACAACGCATGCAGCTTGATTTACTGTGAGCATAGCCAATGGGCTTGGCAAGAGTTGTACTGCAGATAGGGTGTTAAGGAAGCAACAAAGAGTAGCGGTCCTACACCAGTGTGTGTGTCCATGAATGGATGGGATGAGATGCCATATTGAGGTGAACCAAGGATCATGGTGCTCAGCGAGGTCTAGGATCCTTTGTTCATCACTGGCCTATCTGCAGTTACGAAACTGGCAGTAGGGGGATACGGCCACCGGTAGAGCAGCGCGGGGATACGCCTCGAACGTGGGAGCTCACAGTGGAGCTGGAGACGAGCCGAGGATATTGCCAGGACAGTGGGCAAGCAGAAAAAAGGCTGATCAGTCCAGGAAGAAGCGTCATACTGAGGCTACAGAGGAGTATTGGGCAACTGTCCCAGGGTGAAGGGCCCACTACGAGATACCTACAGTGACAAGAGGCAAATTGGTTACACAACAGTGCTGGCCTCACGAGGGGCCGAATCCGGACACGTGAGAGGGAAATTGCCTGTGAGATTGTCGTGACCCAGAAGCATAATGCCCATGCAGAAGGTTGGTGCACTGCACATAAACCCATAGCTGGAGACTAAAGCCAGCATCACGGAGGCTTCAGGAAAACAGAAGCGAGAAGGTGGTTGATAGACGACGAGGCACGATACTCCCACACCGTACAGCACACAGTAAATA
This sequence comes from Ambystoma mexicanum, assembly GCF_040938575.1. Lineage (NCBI taxonomy): Eukaryota > Metazoa > Chordata > Amphibia > Caudata > Ambystomatidae > Ambystoma > Ambystoma mexicanum. The sequence goes on from NC_090937.1 coordinate 1,190,464,240, forward strand.
GCCGACTGCAGGAATGGGAGGCACGCGATTTTGGGTGCCGCCAGATATTTAGGTGAAACGTAACTGGCCATCCACAACGGAGGGACCACTCCTAGAAATGACATGGCCTCCAACGTAAATAAAGTTAAAGGGAAACAGCCAACAATGGAGGAGTATGCCAGATCACCGCAGATAACAGAGGTGGTTAAGAACAAAGGCAGAACACGCAGTGCAAAGCGTCCCTGGCACGTAACGATCAACAGATCCTGGATGCGATCACAGACATGAAGGCATCATGGGAGAGCAAGCTCAATACTGCTATGGCAGAACTAAAGACCTTGCTGGAGTTCAAGATAGACCCCGTAAGCGTGGACATCAATTTGCTACGGCAGGATGTGAGGGCGTTAGCAGAACGCACAAGTGGACTGGAAACAGAGGTGAAGTCCAATACCGCCACCTGCACTGCGAATGCAAAAGAAGTTAATACGTTGCAACAGCAAGTGTGCAACTTCGAAAACAGTGCGGAAGAAGCAGAAGGGCGGGCGCGCAGGAATCGTGGGACTTTCGGCCGGAGAAGAAGGATCGGATCCGACCGACTATGTTGAGACCATGCTGTTAAAGGAAATCAAAGGAGGAGAGTTCACCCAGGGATTCGCAGTGGAGAAAGCACACAGAGCTCAGGTCCGGAGGCCACCACCGACAGCTCCCCCACGCCTGATCATCGCCAAGATATTGAATTACAAAGACAGAGATAAAATCTTGGGCACAATAAACAGAGCATCTGCGACCATCATGGCATACCCAGATTACACCTTCTTGGTACAGAGACAGAGACTAAATTATGGGGCGATTAAACAGAGGTTGCGTGAAGTGGGCCACAAATACATGCTGCTGTACCCGGCGAATCTGAAAGTGTTTCAGAAGAACAAGGCCCTATTTTTTTAGACTCCGGTGGATGCGGCAGAGTGGTTGGATGCACGGAACTGTCCAGCTGGAGCGGATGACCAGACGGAGGGCAGAACAGATAAGTGAACATGATGTGCTTCCGGCTGTAATGTATTATAGGAAATTGACTCTGGGACGTGAATATAGCGCAGCATGTAACGTGATTAGTGGGAAAGGTTACACAGGGACGCAAAGTGATGTACATAGAGCAGTATAATGTTAGCTTAATGCAGGAGACTCAGATGCCACACTAGATCGGCAGCATCAAGAGGCACGCTATCACCCCATTGGTAGGTTAGTCGAGATACAAGTAGAACAGTATCCCCCTGCGGAGCTCCGAGATTGGTATCACCGAGAAAGGGACTACATGCGGTGTTGCCTTAGATCCAGGGATGGAGCTGGGCGACAGTTGGGGATGGTTGGAGATGGAGAGGGTGGGGAACTTGGGGTAGGTATACAGTTGGTGGGTTAGGGAAAGGGGGAGGAGGAGAGTTGGGACACTGGGGAGAGCCTACAATCACAAGCCACTGCGAAAGAAGCGAGTCCACAATCACATGCCAATGCATAAGAAAAGGAAGACAAGGGGGGAAACGGGTGGAGTAGGGTATGGATGAGATGGGAGACCTTAAGATAGTAACCTGGAATGTCAGGGGACTCAATACTTATTTGTAATGGAATATGGTCATGATGTAGCTGAAGAGGTAGAACATAGATGTCGCCCTGCTACAGAGGTGTTAGTGAGGAAATGGAAAGGGACCACCATAGGAGCAACATACTCGGCATATGCCAGAGGGGTCATACCGTGGATTGCACCACATGTTCCATTCAAACTATTACAGTCAACCATAGAGTCAGATGGGAGGATGGTGCTCATAAGAGGGTTAGTAGAAAATAGAGAGGTGAGAATTGTTAATGTATATGCCCTGAATCAGGACGCCAGTGGCTACTTCAAGAACGTATAAGCCAAGGTTAGTCCGTATATATGGATGGGGCAGTTATATTGGGGGGGGGGCGCTTCAACTGCACTTTGTACGCCAAGCTCGACAGATCAGATGAGAAGATTGAGAGGCCCACCCCGTTAGATAAAGCCTTGAGAGCCCTATTAAGAGATTTTCGATTGGTGGATGTGTGGAGAATGCACCATCCACGGAATAGAGAATATTCTCACTATTCTGCCCCACAAAACCTACACACCCGGCTAGACTATGTATTTATCACATTGGAGTTGATGGAGATATCATGAAAGCGGACTACAAAGCTGTGGTCCTCTCAGAGCACGTGCTGTTGATAGTAGCATGGCAGTACTTGTCTCCTAGGACGAAAATCCCGACATGGAGACTTAGGGCAGAGGCATTAAAAGACACAGGGTTCAGGGAAGACCTGAGGGTAGAAATACAAGGGTATTTTGAGCACAATACTGGGAGTGTAAGATCGGCTGGTACACTATGGGAGGCATTTAAGGTGGTGGTGAGGGGAGCTATGATATCTAACTCCAAAGGGCTGCAAGGTGGTATAATACGAGAATTGCAGGATGCAGAAAAGAGAATAGAGACCACAATGCGGGAGGGTGTGAATTCCCTAGAGAATGCTGAGACCATACGCTAACTACAAGATTGCAGGGATCACTGGGAAAGAGTATGTAATCTGAACTACAAAAAATACGTAGAAAGATAACACGCAGAAGGAGATAAACCGGGCAGATTATTAGCCTGGTTATGTAAAAGTGAGAACCCCAGACAAACAATGGAGCAGTGCAGGGGATGGATGTGCAGACATTAGATACCCAGGAAGGGGTGAATACATGTTTTTTAGAGTACTACCAGCGACTTTACACAGACATTACTGGAGGGGAGGAAATTGATGTGATGGAAACTTTGGCAGAGATTAATCTTCCCAAACTGGAGGCAACGATAAAGGGAGATCCTAGAGGCTCCAATTACATTAGAAGAAGTAGTCCAGCTCCTACCCACTAATAAAGCCCCAGGGGCATATAAGTGATTTCAACCCGGCACTCCACCTAAGTCAATGTCTAGCGTGTGATGCACAGCTGGAACCCTTAACTATTCATTTATGTCTATAAGTTCTTTTATTTCTGAATGATGTACCCTTATATCACGCCCCTCTCTTTGAATCCCCCCCGGTCACACTGAACCAGGAAGCAGGCTGTTTTGCAAAGTAAAAAAAATATTTTAGGTATTTTCACAATATATATATATATCACACTATTTAATATTTATACAATGATCACCAATGGGGTGATGTCGCAATAAATCTCTTTAATCACACGGAGTAATGAGAGGAAAAATAATATAGCATAGAATAATACAACTCAATTCACCCATATGCAGTATAAAGAGATGGAAGGAGAGAAAACAGGTTTCAGGAATACACACTCAACAAATACAGTGTCAATCCCAATTTCCCCCAGCAATCACAGAGAAAACAGGAATAATTGCAACTTGTCAAGATGGTTTTGAATGTGGCTTTGAATGAATGGTAAAAAAAATAACACTGGACATGGATTTAATTCACTAAAATGGATTTAATACTAGTGGGAGCCACTTTGTATAGTTTCAGATAAACACTAGCAATGATTATTGAGTAACTAGAGGTTGAAAACTTAATTCTAAGGTCGGATGCAATGTACAGCTCTTTCACATGTGATAGATTTGAGCCAAACGAAAAATTTGCGGCAAACTTTTCCACGCGCAGTAAACACGATTGCGGAAATACTATAAGGGGTGCAGTTTTAGGTTCGTTGGAAAGCTGAGGATGTTAGCTTCAATTTGACACTTAAATTTCGTTTCTAGCATACACAGTGTAGAAGTTATGAAGGTTTTTGTAGAGGTTGTTTTTTTTCAGAGAGAGTCAAAATTTGTAAAACAAGATTGCGCTTTTTAAAATTACAAACAAGGTTTCTTATACTATGGAGACTATGAAGCCACAAACTACACGACAGCACAGCCACCAGTCCAGCGACACCTCTGGCTGGTTTTTGCCCGCCGAGACGCTTGTCTTTCTTCATCAAATATATTAGCGCAAAGATGATTTTAACACTACTATTACCAAAGGACTGTAGGGATGAGAGAAAGATTCAGGTAAGACAAAAGGATATAATGGGCTTGGATAGGATTACTTATGGATAATACATATGCGAGGGACAATCCTATGCTATGGATACTCTCTACCACTGTTTGGAATGGACCCGTCAGAGATCTGGTCAGGGATACTTTCTGTACTGGAATTCTGCTAGCACACAGGACTGGACTGAAGGCTCTCTGGTTCTGCAATCAGCACGGCACGGCACTCTGGACACTGCACGATGGGATTGGACTGGATCTGATGGGTTGGTTCTGGTTCGCAGCTATCTGGTCACAGCTCTGCTTTACTGGATCAGATCTCTGGATTCTGGCCAGAATTCCTAGCAAGAAAGCAGCACAGCTCAGCCATGCTGTTCTTTTTGTTGTTCACCTTAGAGGTCTGGGGTAAAATCTGGTTTCAGGATTTATTAAAGGCCAATCTGCGAATGGTTCAGCTTTGGAAGTGGGCCTTTCTGCTTTAAAAGTTCTGGAGTTTAGAATATGGATTTCTCTTGCAAAGTGCTTCACCAGAAATCAAATGGTGGGTGAATGTGTGGGTCCTTCTAGGTCCTAAGCTGTCTCCATTTATGTATTTTCTAAAAGGGTGGGTATGCTGACCTCTACTAGGCACACCCCCTGGTATTCTATTGGTTAGGGTCTTTCCTCTCCCCTGATTTGAGAAGAAAACATGGTGTCATGATGACGCTGTATTTTGTAATCCAGGGAGTACCTCCCCTTTGTTTCTGCACATGAAATCTATTTTTCTTACAAGACATATTTACAATTTTACAAACTTGCTAGCAACAGCATATTGATATCACAGATTTGGTGGAGCAAGTATTCATCCAAGCCCCATCAAGGTGAGAGCTTGGGTCTAGAGTTGGCAATTTTTTTGCGCTTTTGGTCCAGTACCCAATGTCAGATTTGTCCACATTTTTACACATATGTGCGCATGACATCTGGGCTTAATCATGTGAAGTTTCATGTTTCTGGCATCACCACAATTGCCAAAAAACCACAAATTCTGTAGTCATGTCCCTGAACATCGCACAGAGTTCTGAGTAGTTTTAAAACGTGACCAGAATGTTCATATTAACAATACTGTCATTTTATAAATGTTTACAATTTTGCACAGTCCTCTGTCAGTCCTTTTCAAAAATATACTTTCTTGTGCTTTAAGCATACACATAACTGTATGTCCCGCCTCCAAAGTTTTGGTGGGTCAAGAGCAATCCCTGCCTCTTTTCTCTGGCAGGAGTTTCTATTGACACTTGAATTTGAATATCCTTTCAATCCAGGAAGCCCTTTGTGTCACTCCCAGGAACAGCAGCCAGAGCCCCTCCCCTCTCAATCAACACCTGAATGTGAGCTACTGTCCTTTTGGTGGGAAGCAGAGGGGTGGTGTGTTTCCCAGCGGTGGAAGCTTTGCTGAATCAGGTTACTTTAAAGTAAATTGTGACATTTTTGTTTGTTGAAATTGAAGTTACATTTTTTAAAACAGGCAAACAAATCTCTAATTCCAGTCTTTTTAAACATAGAAATTAAATAGTGGCAACCTATATTGCTTTTGATAGCAAGTCACTTCATTTCAACCATTTGATTTTAGTAAACATGTTTAAGCTTCCAGTGTAATTAAATCGCAGCTTTCCTACAGGCGGTCAGTGGTACTGCGCCCATATCTGACAGATTTTCCCAGGCAAGCACCTTTTTTAATGTGGATATTCTTGTGATGAATTCTGCTTCGCCTGACATTGTGTGCTTATGTGGATTCTTTAAATAAAGTGACGGGTAAAACCCAGCAAGGATGTTGGATCTTTTCTGAGATGTTGGATCTTTTCTGATGTTTGGGAACCAATATTTTGTAATTTCAGCAACCAAGGAAAAACGGATTTCAGAGCACTTCTGTGTTTCCTTGCAATGAAGCAGTGCCTTTCATGTAGTTTCCATTTTCACTCTGTGGGCAGCCCAATGACAGATTTCAGTAGTGTGGTCTCCTGTTCCACTACTGACACAGGTAAAGTAGATTGGCAGCCAACTTTCTGGTTTCACAGCGCAATTTTCAGGGGTTTGGGCTTTTTGCTGCCACTTTGTTGGTTCCGGTGCCACCAGCACACAGTGATGTTGCAGGGCAGAGCTAGTGGGTCAATGCATCCCACAGGCAGATGGAGACCCAAGTGAATTCTACAAAACATATAGGTCAGACTTGCTCCCCCCGATGCTCGCAATGTTCAACAAAGTGTTTGACAGAGGCACGCTGTCATAGTCCCTTAGGGAGGGGATCATCATCCTACTACTGAAACCTAATAAACCGAGCACAGACTGCAGATCATATAGACCGCTATCAATGCTTAACCAAGACAGTAAGATACTTACAGCAGTGATGGCCAATAGGTTGAGACCAGTTATCAATAAACTCATACACCCTGATCAGACAGGGTATTTCCCACACAGGAATATATCCGACAACCTTAGGAGACTCCATCGTGTCATAGAAAAGATGGAAGTGTTTTCCCAAGAAGTAGCAATAGTCTTATTAGATGCAGAGAAAGCCTTCGACTCAGTTAAACGGCCTTGGTTAATGGCGACTCTGAAGGAATATGGTATCGGGATGACATATTTGAAATGGGTCAAACTGCTATGTAGCAGACCGTTGGCTCGAGTCAGGACAGGAGCAACCATCTCACAACAATGGCACCTTAGTAGGGGTACTAGACAGGGAGGCCCATGGTCCCCAATGCTCTTTATATTGGAACTTGAACCCCTGCCAATATACTTGAGGCAGGCATATGGAGAAGTGGGGATCAGCACAACTGAGGAGCACCACCTGATATCACTGTATGCGGATGACATGCTGCTGTACTTGAAGTACCCTTAAGAAAACCTCCAGTATATTCTTGAAGTTTTGGAGCAATACGCGGTGCTGTCTGGCATAACAGTGAGCCCCCAAAAATCATGTATATTTCCCCTCTGTAGATATGTGGGGATTCCACAGGATGAACTGCCGGTGTTACAGGTGAAATGGTGAAATGGGAAATCAAAACTTTTAGATACTTGGGGATAGATGTACACCACAGGGTTGAAGCGAACACAGACAAAACACGGAGAAGGTGTTGTCTAAGATTGAAAATAGCAAGCTCCCCTTGACCATGATGGGGAGAGTGGCAATATTGAAAATGGTGGTGCTGCCCAGGCTACTACATTACTTTGGGAACATACCATACATGATAGCCAAACGATTCTTTGCCAAAGTTCAGAGCTCATGTAGGGGGTTCATATGGCACAACTCCAGAAATAGAATAGCATTGTGGAAACTACAAAACCCATATGAACATATTGTCCACTTTTGAGTTATATTATCTAGCTATCCCACTCCAATACATAGCAAGGTGGTTATCACAGTGTACCCCATTTCTTCTGAACAAATGGATATGGCTGCCCAAATCACAGCGTGATGGAGGGACAAGACTGCTAGTTTTGGGTTGGGTTGGACAATGTGGAGAAGAGCCTGCCAGGTAATGGAGAACCTGCTCCTGTGTTCCCTACAGATACCGTGAGTGGCACTGAATGGGGTTGATGAGCAAAAGAGGAAGGTAATCAGGAGACAATGGGAACCGAGTGGTATAGCTACCCTGGGGGATGTATGACTAGACGAGAAGGTGGTCGAGTTTGATACACTGGTGACAGACACCGGTCTACACCGGGGACAATACATCACATATGCTAGGCTGGTAAAGATGATAAAATATACATGGTCGGCGACTGTTTTGACCCGACAGCCCGATACTGCCATAGAAACATTTTATGATGTGTCAGAAGGGGGCCATGAGGTCTTCCAAATATATGAACTGTTGATGTCTAAGGTGGGGAAGGAGGTGATCCAGACGAGGCATGCTTGGGAGGAGGAGGCCCGGGACTCAATGGAAGACAGGTTGTGGGTGAGGGTACGGGGATACCATAAGAAAGTATCAAGAAATGTGAGACTGCAACAGATTCAATTATATGTTACCCACAGAGCATATATGACTCCTAAGAAAATAGCTAAGTTTAAAAATGCGTGTATACAAACATGTCCGAAATGTGGGGAGGTGAATGCGGGGATGATACATATGTTCTGAGCATGCCCCGAAATAAGGAGATTCTGCAGGGAGGTAGCCCGCCTCATGGTAGAGAAAGAGGTAAGACTGGATGTGGACTCCCTGTGGGCATGTATGTTAGGGGGGTTCACCAGGCCGAGTAAACTGAAACACACAAATAAACTCTGAGACCTGGCTTACATACTAGCTATGCACAGCATAGCTATGGGCTGGAACGCAAGTAGAAGACCAAAAGTGGAAGCCTGGTGGCATGATCTTCCAAAATGGGCAGAGGCTTAAACTGTAGTGTGAAATGAAGCAGTACACAGAGGTGTGGAGACAGAAGTGGATACGTTGATAGCCTCGAGGCAAATAGTAGCTACACTATCTGGGCCTGACCCAATGGGAGATAGCTCTTCAGAGGGAGGGCAGGGAGGGGCGCCCGCAGCAGAAGGTGACATGGGGTAGGCTCGGGAAGGGGAGGGGGATAGTTGGGGGGTGGAGGAAACAACATGAAACTGTACATAAAGATTTGAATGCATGCTTTCTGTTACATTGTAAGGTTTTAAGTTGGAATTAATCAAAATAAAAAATAAAAAATAAATAATAAAGGGCAGACAAAATGTTTGCTGAGAAATATGCATAGTGTTTCGTCTATATTTAAAACTTTTCCACATTTTAGAGTTTCCATATTCATAAGCTATTTTGCAAACACGTTGAACACATTAATTCCCTAGAATTCTGTCAGGGCTTAACTCTTTCATATTTACTCATAGATAAACTGAATATCCTTTACTTATGTAATAATGGCTTGTATCATTTAAAATGTTGTGATGCTAATGGCATTCACTGTGATGCAGTGCAGCTCACTCTTCTGTCTGTCAGAAGTCCTCTTAGTAAGTGTGACTGAGTGATTTATATTGCATTGAACATATCTAGAGGGTAATTCATAGAAATTCGCACAAAAGAAATTTGCGGCTGGCGCACAGTGTCCCCATGCGATACACAGCGCCAGCCGCGTGCGAAAAAATCCTTTTCATCGCACAGCGTATTCATGGATTTTAGCCTCCGAAAACAGCCGTGGCGCAGAGTGGCGCAGCGACCCTGCAGCAGCGCTAGTTACGCCCCCAAGAACGCCCTCGCGCATGGAAAACCCTTCCAAATTCACAAATCATCGCAAAGGACTGCGCTAACCTTGGACCAGTTCACAGGGCTGCCAAGCAGCAAACACCAAGTGGGAGACGTGTATTTCAGTGGTTCGCGGGAAATTTCACACGCGATTGTCCTGGGTACGTGTACATCAGGGGTGCGTGGGAAGTAACAAACGCGATTCCATCAGGGCATGTGTATTCCAGGGGTGCGCAGGAAGTATCACACGCAAAAACAGCAGGGTACGTGCATTTCAGGGGTGCACGGGAAGTATCACACGCGATTCCATCAGGGTACGTGGCAGCAGGGTACGTGTATTCCAGGGGTGCGCAGGAAGTATCACACGCAAAAGCAGCAGGGTACGTGTATTTCAGGGGTGCGCAGGAAGTATCACACGCGATTCCATCAGGGTACGTGTATTCCAGGGGTGCGCGGGGAGCACCACACGTGAATTGCATGTGTGGGTCCTTCCAGGTTTTTCCCTCTACACCCTCCACGGCCCCTGCAGGCGGCCCACACCACAGGGGCCTACCCTGCACATGTCCCGCAGGCAGCCTATCCACCATGCCCATGCCACCAAGCCAACCCACATGTCACCTTGCACTTCTGCCCACCAACGCATCCAGGGGCACCCTCCACCAGGCCCCCACTCATGTCTTCCATCAACCCCACCCCACAGCAGTGCAGGGACAGCCTCCACCAGGCCCCCACTCATGTCTCCCACCACCCCCACCCCCAGCAGTGCAGGGGCAGCCTCCACCAGGCCCCCACTCATGTCTCCCATCACCCCACCCCCCAGCAGTGCAGGGGCATCCTCCACCAGGCCCCCACTCATGTCTCCCACCACCCCCACCCCCAGCAGTGCAGGGCACCATCCACCAGGCCCCCACTCATGTCCCCCACAACCCCCACCCCACAGTAGTGCAGGGACAGCCTCCACCAGGCCCCCACTCATGTCTCCCACCACCCCCACCCCCCAGCAGTGCAGGGCAGCCTCCACCAGGCCCCCACTCATGTCCCCCAGCCAACATGTCATCACAATCTAGATCCCTGGCCCTTATGGTCAGCCTCCAAATGCCAAACACCCATCTGAGTATTGCATCCACCCACTTAGAAATGGCAAAAACATGATAGAACCCCAATTGCAAGTTTGGAAAAGAACACATGTCCCTCACATACACCCAATGGGTGTCAGTGAATGTCAAAACCCATATCATGATATGCATGAAACCAATGAGATGATACTACACATTGAAGTTTGAAGAAAAAATATGTATTAAAAGCAACATAAATTGAATCAAAAATAAACAAACAATAATGGAAATTTAAAAAAAAATAAACCAGCAGGTCTGTGAAATAATGCAAAACCACAAATCATAATCCAAAGGAAAGGTGTCCAAAGTCACAGTCGACAAAAGTAAATCCAATGGAAAAAAACATTGCTCCATGGGTAAATCATAAAAAAAAATGAAAATCCAAAAATAAACTATATACAGATAAACAATCCAGGGTCCATGATCCCAACCGAAGAAATGAAACCTATCTAATAACACTACCTAAAAAGAAAAAAATATATACAAAAATGTGGTCAATTGTCCAAAAGGTCCAAAAAAATGCAAAACCAAAGGAAACCTAACACTAACTACAGAACTATTTACAAGGGCAGCGGGCTAGTCCGACGGCTCACTTCGGGATGTTCCTGGCCAGGGCATCATCGAACTCCTGCTCAATGTCCTGGAGGCGGTCCTCCTCCATGGCCCCGAGGGTCTGCAGGGCCATCCACATGTTCACCCTAAACTCCCTGCGGATTGCCTCGAGGCACTCGGCCCGCCTCAGGGCCCTCCGCATGGAGTTCTCCGCCCTGACCATCGTGAGCCGTGCCTCTTCCGCCCGCTGCCGCTCCGCATCTATGGCGTGGCCCAACCGCTGCCACATGGAAGACACTTCCCGTCCTGGGTCCTCCTGCCCTCCGGCCGATGCCTGCCCCTCCGATGTCAAAGGCCCCGAGCCATCATGGCTCCCACCACGTTGCTGCTGCTGCTGTGCCTCTGCCCGTGCACTGCCTCCTGCTGCCTGCACATCCTCCGCTGGCTGGGGTGCAGTCGTTGATGTGGCCACCCCTGCTGGACGTCCGACTCCTGACTGTGGCAGGGATGCCTCCTCCACCAGTCTGGCCGCACCGTCAGAGGCAGCTCCACAGGGCACCCAGGTGACTAATGGGTGGGAGGATGGCACGGAGGATGACTGGCGCATATGGCGTTCAGTTGAGGAGGGGGTCGTAGCAAGCCCCATCAAACGGAGGAATCCGGCCTGGGTGACCTGTCCCAGTAGGCCGACGCGGTCAACGAGCCATTCGAGATGACGTGCAGTCTCCTCATGAAAAGACTGCAGGTCACCTCGCATGGCCCGTTGACGCATCGCCACACCAGTCAGGATAGGCTCAACGCGGACCCGGATAGCCACATCCGCAGGCAGAGGAAGGCCAGTTGTCGTGAGCTCATCCCCTGCCTGAAAACGGGTCTGGACGTAGGCATCCCTGCTGGTGCAAGATGATGCAGTGACAGGATCAGGGACAGGATTGCACACAGGCACCTCCGCGGCGACCTGTGCTGCCTCCTGTCCCTGGTCCTGCACTGCACCACTAGCACCAGTGGAATCCCCACCTCCAGACTCCGTCTCTGTTGCTTGCATGGCCTCCTCCTCCACCAAACCCCCCACCAACCTGGATGACTCCGTGCCATCTTCCCCCGTTGGGCCCTGTGGGGTCCCAGCTGCCCCTTCTGCTGCCGAGGAGTCCAACTCCGACCTCCGCCTCTTGGACCTCCCCCCGGCATCTGCAGCTTGGGACGCGGCACCGGACTCCTCACTCCCCGACGAGATCACAACCTGGGAGGGGAGCCGGGCCTTGCGTCTCCGGCTGGCAGTGCGATCCCCGCCGCTGTGCTCCACAGCACCTTCTCCGCCCTCTTCATCAGTTGACGGTGCAGACAGGGAGAAATAAAACACAGGCATCAGGGCACTGCACAATGGACGCATACACACATGACAGTTGCACATGAGTGGCATTGGCAAACCTCAGACATGGCATCACAATTGGCAACACACATGTCATTTCAACTTGCACACATGAGCCATACCACAGCCACATCGCAACTGCTAGCACCATCCATACACATACAACAGCATGAGCAGGCAAGGGTTAGCCAGACATCACATGCAACACAGGGAGTGCACTACACATGCACGCACACCACCACACTTGCATGCATGTGTACACCTCAGCCAACTGTCGCAGTGTTCAGATGGGCATCCATGTCACATCTGCCAATCAGGCTTCCACATCCCGCTGTCACATGCATCCATGTGTGCATCACTGTTGCACCCTTGTCAAATACACACACATGCACATGTACACAGTGCTGATACATGCAGCTGAAAACAACATACATGCGTGACATCACGAACATGCCTACTTTCATACACATTCATCCAAACATGTGTGCCCACACAACTGCATTTGGCATGCAAGCCTACACACACAAGCACCATCATTGTCTCACACATGACAGCCCTCGCATGTGTTAGCCTCACGGCCATGTACACCCCCACCCATACTCGGCCCCATACAAACAGATGTGCAACCGGCACACTACTGACACATCACCACACGCACAGTTTACAATCATGATGCATGTACACTTACCGCTCGACTCCAGATGGGTCTGCCTCTCAAGGACCTGGACGTGGAGCACTGGGGATATGCATTCCAGGACCCTCATCTGAACTTCCGACAAGTGGCCCCGGCGCCCCTTAGCATCCGCTGCCTTCAAGAGGCGCCGGGCCTTGTTCAGGGTCCTGGACCTGAAGTCCTCCCAGCGCTTCTTGACAAAATGGAAGTCGCGGACTGCCACCCCCTCCGCGTTGATGGCAGTCACGATGTCCGTCCAGATCCAAGTCCGTCCTTCCTTGTCGGCGCGCACACTTCTGAAGAGGGCATCATACTGCCCCAGTACTTGCTCCACCAGGACACCAACTTCCCTGGCACTGAAGCTGGTGCTAGTCTGCCTCTCTGGCCGGGGGTTGTCAGTGGTGCCAGATGTTGCAGTGCCCGACATGACAACCCCAGAGGCAGGAGTGGGTGGGCAACTGGGTCCTGGGGCTGGGCTGTGGAGCGATGGAATCCCAGTCTGGAGTCTTCGGTTCCAGCAGGGGTGGTCACAGCAACAGCACCCCTGGCTGATGTGCAGGCAGCAAATGGCAGGGCACGTTGACAGCAGGCAGTCAGGCAGCAGCAGATGGCAGGTGGGAGCGTGCTCAGGGCTCTGGGGGGCAGTAAATCGGCTTTCTGGGCAGGAGCGTGGTCTTCCGTGTGCTTATGGAGTGATTTGGCACGTGAAAATCCTGCACGTCTGTGTGTAATTCGAGGAAAGGCCTTTAGCGCGTAAGCGCATCTGCACGCATACATGATTTCATTGGCCCAAAGGCCCCCATGCGCAGCTATGACATCACGCGCATGGTGTAGAGAATGGCGCGTGTAAAAAAAAAGATACACGTCCGAGTGTCAAAGCGTGTAATTGGTGGAAATGGCCTCATCGCATATGCGCGTCTTTGACGTGTGTATAAAAGGTACGTGTAGAACACCATTTCCTTGTACGTGCTTTTCGTGGAGAGCGAATGGGTGAAATCTGTACTTCTTGTCGGTTCACACGATTTACTTCACAGCGTTTCAAGTTCGTACACCCTGTTACCTCTGACAGCTTTTTCTCTTTTCCTGTTTTTCCTGGGCCTGTTTCCTCAAACAGCGTTCCCTTCTACTGTTTTCCTGTCTCCTCAGACAGCGTACAATTCTTATTTTGGCGGGGGTGTTGCCAACGCGCACACCCGCATATTTTTCACGCTTTTGTTCCTGGCAGACGGTGAGTCGCTCACGTATTTAACATCTGTGCTCGCCCCGTGTGTTGCATACCCCTTCAGAGGTCATTCTAGGCTGCGTGTGACACGCATACGTTCATTCTTGTGTTTCTGGGTGCCACAGCCTAGTGCTGGTTTATTTTTCCACACATTTTGTCTAGGAGGGGTTGCGTGCACCTTACTTCCCTTTTTTGGGGTGCCTGTGCGTTGCGTGACCCGTCATCTTTCCCCAGGGGTGACATACAGCCTTGCTAGAGCACTAGGGTACGATTACCATCTGGTACCCAACCCCTTTCACCCCCAATTGCCCAGGACAATAGTTCACATCGACTCCCATACGCACAATAACATCAGCGCCATGGCTGGGAGGCGAACAAGCCGTAAGGGTGGCAAAGGTGGCCGAGCCCCAAGTGGTGGCCGTGGTGGATCTGGTAGGGGACGTGGCCGTGACTTGCAGGGTGCCCCTAGCCCCCCATGTGTGGAGGAGCAGTCAGGGACACCCATGCCACCCCCGGTTGAGGGTAACGTGGCTGACACCATCCATGCTCAGCCCTTGTTGGACCAGCCCACTGTGGAACCAGACCTGGCACAGGATGACTCCATGGCTGACTTCCAGGTCAGCAGGTCAAGACCACGTGCACCGGTGCACGTTGGTGTCATCAGGCCACGTGGATCAGGGGCTGCTAGGTCATCTGCTGCCCCATGTAGGCAGGCTGGGGAGGCTGCAGGGGCAGCTGTGGCTCCATCCACAACACCTTTCACACACCCAGCTAGGACAGTGTCGGTCCAAGTCCATCATGCTGACATTCCCCCTGACACCATCACACTTGAGCTAATGCCTGCACCAACTCCCATGCTGAGTGTGCAATCCCACACTCCTAGTACAGAGTCCACCGGGGCTCCTGCCCCTAGTGTCCAGAGCGGAGTAGGACACTCAGGATCCCCACCACCTTCCAAGCGGAAGAGGAAGAGTGCTCGTCCAGTAGAGGATGATGCCCCAGACACGGCTACACAGTCCGGCCCATCAAGGAAGCCCAGCTTCAATGAGACCGAACTGAATGCACTTGTAGAGTATGTGTCCGCACATGACCACGAAATGGTGATTGTTGCAGGATCCAAGACCACACCTGCACAACATCAGGCACACTGGCAGACCATCGCGGACATCATACGTGCCCTTGGAATCATGAGGCGCACAGCTACTGAATGCTACAAGCGCTGGAATGACCTGAAGCAGAGGGCAAAGAATAAGCTGGCCTCAAGTCATGCCGCAACTCTAGTGACTGGAGGTGGGTCTCCAGCAGAGGACATAGAACTCACTCCACATGAGCAGGTTTCTGGGACCTACGTCACGGAGGAACAGATCCAAGGCGTGGGAGAACTGGCAGATTACAAGGCATTGTCCGGTGAGTGCACATGCATGTGTGTGTCATCCATGTGCATGGTGTGTGTGTGAGGGCTTCTGTTTGGGTGCCAGGTGAGGGTGTGTGTGCCTCAGTGGTTTGGGTCACCCATGTGCCTCATCCAATACATTCTGCGCACCAGAATTTGGGTATAGCAGTATCCCGTCTGCCAACATTAGACATCCAGCCCAACACCACGCCAGTTGCCCTTGAAGTGTCATCTTGCCACAACATTGTTGCTTCTTTTCCTCTGTTTATACAGGCAGATTGTTTGCATACCACCACTTTTACTCGGCATTTCTCAGTCCTATTGTCACATGTCTGACATGGCTATGGTACAGTGGACTGGCTTTGTTTCCTGGACATGATTTGTTTAGACATGTCCCTGTGCTATAGGACCATTTTGGACTGGCAGCTCCAGGTTAAACATTTGAACCATTTCAATGAAAAAATCAATTTCATGAGCAAACTGGACTGAATGAACAATTGGTGCCCTCCTTTCCCTCTTCACTTTATGGCTAGGGTACATGCCATCTGTGTGATGGCATGTGTATTTGACCTGCCAATCACTGGCCAATGTATGATGCCACTGCTAGGCAGCATGCAACAAATGTGTTCATCTTCCATCTTGGTGTCATCAATGTGTGCCATCTGCCTACCCTTCACACGCAGTGACGGTGCATGCATGGGAGGGTTTTAGTCATGTGGGACATGTGTCAATCAAGTACTGTTTCTGTAGCCTCTCAGCCCTAATTGTGTGCCATAGTGCTAATGCCTGTTTCCATTTGTTTTCTTTTATGTCTTTGCAGGGGATGACGCACTTGATACTGCTGGGGTTGTGGAGATGGTGCAGACCCAGGAAGGGTCTCAGGCCAGACCAACCACCAGTGAGGGACGTGGTGTGGTGGTGGGTGAGAACCCACAACTGCTGCATGTCATGCTCTCAAGGGGTGTCTCTGGCTGCACCTCCCCCGAGCTGTATTCAGGTGTCGATTCGGATGATGAGACCTATGTGCCGTCACAGGTGAGTTTTCCTGGGAGGGATTCTGTTCTGTCCGACCCACCTGCACCACGGTTACAACCCTCAATGGGGATGTCAGTGTTGGCAGGTACACCTTTGGTGGTTACGGATGCAGGGTCACACTCCGCAACATCTGATCCTGTTCCTGGGCCAGCAGATCAGAGGGGGAATGCAGTCCTGCAGCCTCAGGCAGTGCCGGCACAGCAAGGCGCAGTTCGCCTTGCCCCAGACAGGTGTGGTGCCCGCCGACGTGGTGGCCGTACGCCACCTGGCAATACTGCATGTGAGCAATCCATATACGGTATGGCAACCCAACAGGCAGCATCATCAGAGATGATGGCTCAGGCCATGGATAGGGTGGCCACTTCGATTGTCCCCCCTGAAAGGATGATGGAGCGACTACAGCAGGCAACAGACTCCATCTGCCAGTCACACAGGGAGGACACGTTGGCGTCGACAGGGACAGGCGGGCGGCACTGGCGACTCTGCGGGAAGCCATTTCCATAGAGTCCCAGGGCCACAGGGAAGCCCTGAGGGTGGAACTCCTTCACCTCAGGACGACTCTTGTTGAGCTTGAGGCTTCAACAGACAGAAGGACAGAACAGCAGCTGGAGCATCTCACACGTACGCTCTCAGCTGAGATGCAGGCAACTAGGGCAGAGGTCCGGGCATCCCGTGAGTTGTTGCATGGGGACCTACGCACAATTATCCTCCAGAACGAGACTTACCACACCTGCATGCTTGCTGCCATGGAGGAACAGACTAGGGCTTTGCGTGGGCTGCCTCCCATAGTGCCACCACCTCCTGATGCAGCTGCAGAGGGTGAGGAGAGCAACAGCAGTGATTCTCTCACAATAGGGTAGCCGTGTAGGCCATGAGCCCATGGAGGTGTTTGTTTTCCGCAAGATCCACACAGGTGGGTTTTGGTGTGCACCCTGTCCTCGGACCTCCTGGGTGGCCTCCCCCACACCCCCGGGCCCATTAATGGCCATTTTTGACTGTTTTTTTATTTTTTTTAATTTTATTTTGGTTTTTTGGACAGTGTGTTGCCTCGTGTGGCTCCCGTGGGCATACCTGTATTGTCGCTGGGCACATGCAGGCTTGTCATGAATTTGGTTCAGATGCTTGGGTTTGTGTGACACACACCCCTCCTGCTTCCCGTTTCCATGGGCTTGCAAAGGGTGTGCCCAAGTGACATTGACGTACATGGTGACGTTGGACTCCCATTCGATGTGTGGGCAGTCTGTAGTCAATAGTGTGCATACATTCATAGTGCATATTGTTGTTGTATTGTACACTGCATGGTGTATTGATATGTGCCTCTGCATCCATCTCATCCTCCTAATTTGCAGGTCCATTTCTCATGTCTTCACAAGGCGGTCCACCTTGGAACTGGAGTCCATGTTGTAAGCAGTGCACCTACACTCTTGCGTGGTGCTAACACTGTATACTTGGAAGTGTTCGAAGTGCTGGCATCATCAGGTAGTGAGGCTACCAATTTTTTAAGTCTGTAATGTCATGTTTAAGGTAGGTTGGAGGTTGTGTAGGTGATTGGTATTCTTGGTAAGTATTTGGAAATGTGTTTTGTAGGTCCTGCATTACTGTGAGCATTTCACGTGTGGCCATGTTTCCATTAGGGACACTGTAGTTGGTGACACTTGGGGCATGTTGTGGGGATTAATTTTTTTGCTCTCACATTGCATGACATGCCATGGAGTGTTGTGTGGCCGTGCCGTGGAGGGGTTCGGTGACATGGCACTGTTCTCATGTAGTATTTTGCAAGTGGGTATTCATTTCTGCAGCATGGAAGTGTGTCTTTTGATGACACTGCAATGGTGGTGTTTGTGTAGGTAGGATGCACACATTGTGACACTTCCACATGAACAATCTCAGGCTGCTATGGTTCTGACAGTTGACTGTCCCTTTGTTCGTCATAATTGTCAGGTCGAGTCATCATTGCTTATCATATGGTATGTGCCAGGGCTGTGTGCACTCCACAGGGGTGTGATTTCTATGTGAAGTAATTAGCCACCAGCTGCGTACGGGCTGCCTCATCCCGTGCCCTTTCCCCTCCCATGCGCAGCGGGCGTGCATGTGGTTCGGGATGTGGGGGCACCACCATGTCCACAGCCAGGCCCCGGCGTGTTGCAACATTGTGCAGGACACATGCTGCCACTATGATCCTGCACACTACTGGGGGCGTATATAACAGCTGCCCGCCAGAACGGTCAAGGGAGCGAAAGCGTGACTTGAGCACTCCGAATGTGCGCTCCACTATGCCCCGGGTTGCAATATGGGCTGTGTTGTATCTTACCTCGGAAGGCGTGATGGGGTTCCGAATTGGCATCATCATGTGGGTGCTCAGAGGGTAGGCACTGTCCCCTGGTGAGGAGGTGATGGGTATTGTTAGGCAGAAACCTGTGCAGTTCCCTCTGGGACCACTGCAAAAGATTTAGGACTACAGGTGTTTGGCGGTGAACCCACTTGGTAGCAGTCTGTACCACACAGATTCACCTGGTAGCTGTGGCTGAGCAGTCAGACTTCCCTCAAGAAGAGTTGAGCAGTATGTGGAGTATACAAAATAGGGCAATTCTTGCCAGCAAGACATGCAAACACGCAACGAGGCTTAGTGTAAAGATATTAAGGTATTTATTTATAACGAAACATCTATGTAAAACACTATGGCACTTTCACGACAAACAAATCAAGCACAATTACTCTACTAAGAAGAAACAATCAATCCCCCTAGCAATATTTCGACAAGTCTAGGTTCTACCGGCACCACTTATTTACAGACAGAGGTGTATACCTCAACCTAGATGGCACTCTAATATTGGTTAGGACGGGAGAGAAAAAGATAGGCAGGTTACGAAATCAACACAGTTCAATACTTCACGGGCAAGATGTACGGTAAGAAGGCAAAAACCACAATAGATCATAAAGTTCAGAGGCCAGGCCCACTCGAAGAGAGGCAAGGCGATATGTCCCAAAAAGTCTCTAGTGGAGATGCATTCAAGTCTTTGTAGCAAATTGTTATCGGCAGATTGAACCAGTTCAGAACAATAAATGAGAAAAGCTTGGAGGCGACCCAACGGAACGGAGAGGATTAAGACACCTCACTCGAACTGATCGAAAGGGAAGCCAGGTGGACACGGTACCTTGTTGTGGAGGGCAGCCCCGGCGGGGCAGTTGTTCCTGGTGGTGGATGCACGTCCGGTCTTTGTCAAGAGTAGAGAGGTTCTCGTCGTCGAAGAAAAGTGAAGTCCGGTGCACCACTAGGGAAGAGACCAGCCGCGGAGTGCTCCGTCACAAGGCACCACCTTTTGGTCGCGGTACAGGGGTAGTGGCTATCTGGTTGCCGGGGTGCGTTGCACGGGTAATTCGACCGCTGCGTCCTGAGGCGAATAAAAAGCAAAGGGGACTGGTTGTTCCCACCAGTCAGGGGAAGAGACTCTCCGGCAGGGAGATCTCCTCTGTCGTCGGGATGTGGTGAGTCGGTTCCGCAGGGCTCCACCGGAGGTGTCGTCGTGCAGGTCGGCTCATCGTTACCCTCGTCGGATTCTTAGGTCCTGTGGCGACTTCTGAAGATCCAGTCCCAAAAGCCCTGCTTTTATGCAGAAAACCCCCACTCATTCAGCCTAGCTGTCAATCAACACATGCTAAGTGGTGAGCAGGAAGGCTCACCACTTGGGCCAATCACTCCAGAGTGCGACCGGAGTTGGCAAGGCAACTCGGTCCAGGGTGCCTAAACCCCCTCCCACACCCCTGTGGTAACCCAGACGGAATGGCACCACTTTGGAGGGTCTCTGTACAGAGCCCGCCAAAAGTGGAACAAAGGGCTCAACCTTTGGTTTAGGAGTCACAGAGACGAACACAGACGCCATTTTAAAAACCGAGTTCTGGCAGAAAATACCATGGGAGACATGTGTGGGGGCCTGGTGAAGGGTGCCCTGCACTGCTGGTGGGTGGGGGTGCTGGGGGACATGAGTGGGGGCCTGGTGGAGGCTGCCCCTGCACTGCTGGTGGGTGGGGGTGGTGGGAGACATGTGTGGGGGCCTGGTGGAGGGTGCCCCTGGATGCTGGGGGGCGGGGGTGCAGGGGGACATGAGTGGGGGCCTGGTGGAGGGTGCCCCTGGATGCTGGGTGTGGGGGCCTGGTGGGGGGTGCCCCTGCATTGCTGGGGGGTGGGGGTGATGGGAGACATGTGTGGGGGCCTGGTGGAGGGTGCTCTGCACTGCTGGGAGGTGGGGGTGATGGGAGACATGAGTGGGGGCCAGGTGGAGGGTGCCCCTGCACTGCTGGGGGGTGGGGGTGGTGGGAGACATGTGTGGGGGCCTGTTGGAGGGTGCCCTGCACTGCTGGGGGGTAGGGGTGATGGGTGACATGCGTGGGGGCCTGGTGGTGGGTGCCCCTGGATGCTGGGAGGGTGGGGGTGCTGGGAGACATGTGTTGGTGATCAGTAGTGCAAGGTGACATGTGGGTTGGCTGGGGGGCATGGCCATGGTGGATGGGTTGCCCGTGGGACATGAGCAGGGATGCAGGGTAGTCCCCTGTGGTGTGGGCTGCCTGCAGGGGCCATGGAGGGTGTAGAGGGAACACCTGGGAGGACCCACACGGCCAAATCACGTGTAGCATTCCCCGGCACCACCGAAATACACGTACCCTGCTGAAATCACTTGTGAATCTTCCCACGCACCTCAGAATACACGTACCCAGGCCAATCGCGTGTGGAACTTCCTGTGCACCCGAAGTACACGTACCCAGGCCAATCGCGTGTGGAACTTCCCGCGCATCCCGAAGTACAAGTACCCAGGCCAATCGCGTGTGGAACTTCCCGCGCACCCCGAAGTACACGTACCCAGGCCAATCGCGTGTGGAACTTCCCGCGCACCCAGAAACACACACACATGCTATTTTTCACACAGCGGGTGTCCGTGTTTGTCGCTACCCCTTTGCACCTCATTTGTCCTAGAGGGCCACTGTATGGACAATTCATCATGGCTGTATATGGGTGCTTTTTGTTAGCGCACATTTTGGCGCACTTTTATTTCAGGCGCAGGGATGCTACCGCCTGCTTTCTTGTGGCGTACTTGTTTGGCCCTGTGCGCGTTTTTCACCGTGCGCTGGTTTTCCCTATTCGATTCCATGAATACGGGTTGTAGGCGAGCGTGTGGGCGTTTCGCGCACTTGCCTCCTGTACTTCCCCCGTGACGCCCATGTTTTCACGCGTTGTTCCCCATTCCGAGTGTTACGCCCCGTGTTCCTCCTACTTTTGTGATGTGCGCCGCGCTATGTGCGATTTCGCAGTGGGCGTGGCGCACGCTGTTGGATGACTTGTGCGCCGGCGTGCGCGGCGCACTTTTTGAGCGCACATCCAATGTTTTTCTCGTGCACGGACTTCCATGAATCGATGTGCGCTGGTTTCCCTGCGATTTTCGCACTTGCACTGCGATTTTCACACTTTTACTGCAAATCGCACGTTTTGGCACCTCTACGCGAAAATTTTCGGCGCACATTAATTCCATGAATCGACCCCCTAGTGTCAAACCCCAAACACTGCCCTATTAGCTGTTTAATTTTTCAAGACACAAACTGAATCACAAAGCAAACACTTTAATCTTTACACTGCTTAATCTCTTTCCATAATGTCTGCTTCTTAGACATACAAACATAGTTGTATGTTTTAGTGGCACTTAAAATCTGTTTTCATATCACATACAACAAAAAGCTGCATGACTTTTAAAAACT
Organism: Ambystoma mexicanum; assembly: GCF_040938575.1. Lineage (NCBI taxonomy): Eukaryota > Metazoa > Chordata > Amphibia > Caudata > Ambystomatidae > Ambystoma > Ambystoma mexicanum. The sequence continues at coordinate 1,190,486,549 of NC_090937.1, forward strand.
ATGACTACAAACAGGTGCTCTTTTAACACATTTTCTTTTGTTGAGTGTCTTAAACATACTAATAGTCATAGGTGCTTTCTTTGGGGATCATCACTTTATGTCCTATTATAATGGAAGTGGGAATTAGGTTGAATAGTTTAATTGTTCCTTTATGTTATTAGTTAAAGATATACAATAGCCTACAAATGTTCAAACTTGGGGCTGGTCCGAGGTAGCAGGCTAAAGAAAATGCCCAGATAAAATACATATATTACATTTAGTTGTGGGGGGGCCCTACGCTAGGCCCACCTCGTTTAGAAGTCATGGATACACCACTGACTAGACAAAAAGCAACCACAGGCACAGTGCAGCCTCATAGCTGCTTGCAAAATGCACATACACACAATTTCGGACAAAGAGATACAGGCAGATTTATTTGGCATTTTCTTTTAAATGGTGCATTCAGAACAGCACTGTGCCATGCATTGGTTCAAACAGCTATACAATGGCCATGTTGCTGACACTAAACTGCAAACCGGCTTAAATAACAAACACTCATGTTTTCAGTACAGGTGTCACTTTTGAAATAACAGCAGGGGCCACAGACCTTCCGTCATAATGCAACGAGCTTGTACAGGACAACCGTCAGGCCAGAGAGGAGTGGCGTACAGAGGTAGCTGCACTAGGCCGGTCCATTACGGATAGCACTGCCTCCATGGTGAGTTCCTTCTCAGACAACACCAGCCGCCTCTGCGAGTAGGTCTCGGCCCTCCAGCAGGTGCTAGGGCGCATCGCGGATGCCATGGAGGCAGGGTATCTCACCACACAACCTCAGCAGACGGCCACACCATCGTCCTGCAGCTCCACAAAACAAGTCCGCTCCGCAGGTCGGCCAGTGCACAGCGCCAACAAGACATGCCGCCCCCTGGGTCAGGGAGTGCTGAGTGACAGTTTTGGCAGCCTCATGTATGCTACGGGACGCAATGGGACTTGTGTGGGGTAGTTGTGGAGGGAGGGGGAGGAGGGGAGGGTGTGTGGGGGAGTTGTGGGGGGAGCGTGAGGGGGGTGAGGTTGTGTGGGGGAGTTGTGGGGGGAGGGGGGTGAGGGTGATGGACGGTTTTGTCACTTACGTTAATATTGTTACATTAAATACACCGGTTGAGTGAAAAAGAAGAGTACATGTACCCCCACACCCAGTGCCCTATATCCAACTATTATGTCACCCTCTGCTGACATGTGTGTCAGAAATATTGTGCGATCACTGACTGGCGCACAGCGCGTCCCTCCTGTGCATCGGCTTCAGTAATGCTACTACTATTGGAATCATCTTGGTGTGGGAGGGGGTGTGGTGTGTGGGTGTGCTCCTTTTGTACTGGGCCTGACTCCATTGCCTCCACCTGAGCTGATTGTGTGCACCTGTGGCAGTTGGGAACACTGCTCAGGGCTTTTTATGGCAGGTCGGCGATGCCGGTATTTACAGCGTGCTGGTAAGCATTTTTCTGCCTTCATGAGGACGTTATTTTCATGTCCGCCTCACTTGTAATCTACTCCGGTTTACAGCATGTCGCTAATGCCGGCATGGTGGGTCGCGTGTGCGCACCCAGACCGCTATTAACGCCATCGTACTTTACGATGCCGTTAATAGCGGTCTGGTTGGTCAGAATATCCCGTAGCGGTAATCGATACCGGTATTCCTTTACCGGCATCGTTTTTCCCTCAACACCAACCTCGGAATGAACCCCATAGTCTCCATGGAATATCTACAGTTGTGAAAGGTATACATTTCTTCACAAATTACAGCATACAATGAATTTGAGTGTGGAATTAACAGGTGGTTCCTTGAAATTCAGGGATAATCCAGGCATCTAATGCTAGAACCTCTTCCGATAGGGTGTGTTCATGTCATACCATACAAAACTTATTGCAAACGGTGTGGCTTTTTACCCAGTTTTTCAAAGAAAGTGTTGTAAAATGCACCATTTTAACCTATTATTTTAAATGTTTTATCGGGGGAGTAGCCCCCCCAAACTTCCCGAAACATACCTTCTTTGGTATGGGCTCCCTCGCTGTGCTCGTCAATCCCGCATATTTCAAAAATTCACCATCCACCACTCAAATTGAATAACTACTATGGCACCTTGTCAAGTGTGTGCAATGTAGTTATTGTTTCATGTCTTTATTTCATGTTAATTTGAAAGCTGCCTACTGCGATACAGTCGCTTTGAGGTGGAACTAGTGCAGAAACTAAGAGATGGGAAAGGGGGGGGGTGAAGCAAATTATTCTCAGCCTCAGTGCAGTCCAGAGCACATAGGTGAAAGGGAATGCGAAAGGCGAGTGCTGGATATGGATATAGACAAATACAACAGGAAAAATAAATAAATGCAAGGCTGAGTTTATGGGAGTGCGTGCAAGCACAGGTCACAGCATATTAGTTTATAGCCTCTCGAGGTTGCAGCTAGACCCAGCTAGCACTCCCTCGCAAGGAGTAAGGAGGCTGACAGGAGAACAGCACTCCTAAATAGTGGAAAAAAATCCAGCCCGGGAATGAGGGGAGTGATCTAAACTAAAGAGAGACATTTAACACAAGCTTTTAGGAACAGCAAGGTTTTTGAAGTCGCCTCCAGAATCTCGTCATCTGGTGCTCTTGTCTTCTGAGTGCAACTGATAGGTTGTTCCACAAAATAGTGGCAGCCACTGTAAAAGATCTGCTTCTGAGACTCTTTTTCTTGTTTGGACTCTTTATGAGTGTCAGAGTTGGTAGATTGGAGGAGTGAGATAGGGCAATAGGGACCTTCACCCCGTTATGAGCGGGGAATAAGGCAAAGTGTTTTGAGCTCAATTGTTGCTTATACAAGAGGCGAGTTGAGACATTTTAGAACTGGTTTAATGTGACCGCTTGTTTTGATCCCTAGAAAATCTATAGCTGTGTTTTTCTTGAGAAGCTGAATTTGTTGGATAATTTTGTAAAGCCTTCACTCACTCTGGTAGTCAACACAGCATTGTAAGACTTTGGGCCACCGCTGCGGATATTGCTTTGAAATAATATTCACTAATCCGTCAGGCTCAGGGGCCTGTCCAGGTCTCAGCATTAGATTTATATTTCAATGTCTTTGACATACATTTTCACATTAGGCGGTGAACAGCCATCCTTTCCTGCCTCTTTTCTTTCAGTTCATTTTAGAGCATATGCATTCCTTTCATTTTGATATGCCCACATTTATAAGGCTGAAAGTCTGGCATGAGGCTAACATCAACAAATATTGTGTCATTGCCTGGCATTCACATGATTTTTTCTTATCCTTTCCTATCCCTTCTCTTTAATTTCTTGCTAGGCGTTTCACATATATTAACTAGCTTGGACTAACATCTGCTATTTTGTTCTTTTGCCACCATAACTGCTGGCAAGATACCCTTAATGTCAGCTTCCTTTTCTACCTGCTGAGAAAGCAGTGCTTACATCGAAATGAACTACATCATTTAGTTCCAGCCTCGAAAAAACCTCTAGAGAACACCCAGCCCACCTAATTCTTCTCCACTAGTTTGACTACCAATTGCCCTTTATTGGATGTTGGATGCTGAGGGTAGGTTCTTATGGTAGATGATCTTACAAGGCAACATATACTACTCTAAATTTAGGCACAAATCAAAATGGGTCCGAATTAGGTAAGTTAAGGCAACTGAGCTACCAGAATTTCCTAGCGGAAAGGATGGCCTAGCTGAGTAATCTTTTACAAATCCTACATTTTGGCATTTGCTAGCGACATATGTTATAGGAAAAAATATTTGCCTCTTGCATAATTTTCTAGGTAAAAAGCTAGGTGAGGTAAGTTTAAATGTTTTTTTTTTATGTTTATTTTGTTAATTTATTTGTATTGTGCGCCAGACCCAAGGGTAACCGGGCGCAGTGAACAGAATATACAAAGCTTACAATGTTGCATAGAAATGACAGTGTTACAGCAAATTACAATGTTGCATAATTAAAATTTACAATAGTGATAAATCTTTGATGGTACATATATACATTCAGATAAGTAACATAACACAAATTAAGTCTTTCAAACCTTACATGTTGTTGTCATTGATGTGTTTGATAAGATTTGTTCTAAATTTAGGGAAAGGTTGGTCTGATCTAAGGTCGTGTGGCATGGCATTCCACCATTTAGCGGCTAGCACAGGGAAGCTTGTGCCGCCAATTTTGGCAAGTTTAAATCTTGGAATTTCCAGACAGTTGGAGTTGGGAGTTCTTGTAGGTCTGCTAGAGATTTTTCTTCTTATTTTGTCCATCAGGTAAATGGGGGCAGCGTTATTGAGGGCTTTGTGCATCAAGGAGAGCATTTTTAGGTGAATATTATTGTCGGTGGAGAGCCATTTGTATTGTTGTCTAGTGGAGGAAATATGTTCCCTTTTGTTTATGCCTAAGGCAGCTCTAAGGGCGTTGTTTTGTAGGATTTGTAGCCTTTTGGTGATAGTTGTGTTAGCGCCACTGTAAAGGGCATTGCAATAATCGAGTCGTGATAGTATTAAGGCTCTCGCTAGGATCATGCAGCTGTGTTTAGATAAGAAAGGTTTACCTGCTCTTATTAATTTGCAGGTATAGACTGTCGTGGAAGCTAAGGAGTTAACTTGTTTTGCAAAAGACATGGTGGAGTCGAGATAGAAGCCTAGTGTTTTTACTTCACTCAAAACCTTGATGCTATTGCCATCTATGTTAAACGTGGAGTAGTCCTTGCCTAGTTTGTTGATATTGGCCTGCGTGCCCAGAATGATCAGCTCAGTCTTATCATCATTCAGGCAAAGGCCATAGTGATGCCATCCATGCCTGAATAATGAGGTACACCCTATTCACCAACTCCCTGTCCTCGCTGTGATCCCCAGAAAGCGGGAGGAGAATCTGTGTATCATCTGCATAGTTAGTGTAGGTGATACCTAGAAGGTCCAGATCATCGAAGAGGGGTTTAGTGAATATGTTGTACAGGGTTGGTGAAACACAGGAGCCTTGAGGGATGCCACACGTGATTGGAAGAGGGTCGGCTGCTGCCGAGGGGGAGAAGACTCTCATTGTTCTCTCACTCAGAAAGGATTCAATCCATTTGGTGGCATGCGCGGAGAAGTGTGCAGCAGTGTCCAAGTGTTTGCAGAGCACCCTGTGATCCACCAGATCGAAAGCAGCTGAGAGATCAAGTAAGAGGAGGAGTGCCGTCTTACCTTGATTTCTCAGTTCATCTATTTTGGTCTTTAGATCAATGAGTGCAGTTTCAGTACCGTGGAGTGGACGGAAACCAGATTGTCTGGCTCCCAGTAGATTGTTTAATTCAAGCTGTCTTTGAATTTGTGTATAGGCAACCTTGTCTAGTATCTTCAGTAGGAAAGGTACGGTAGTGATGGGCCGATAATTAGTGGGGATGAGGGGGTCAAGAGTCTGTTTCTTGAGAAGTGGGAGCACCCATGATTGTTTTAGGTTCGCCGGGATATTACCTGTGGCAAAGGAGGTGTTGATCAATTTTGAAATGAATGGTGAGAGGTCTCTGGCAGCATCTTTTATTAGGTGTGCTGGGCAGATGTCACTTTTACAGTTCGACGGTTTGAGGGAAAGGATGATTTTCTCTACCTCTAAGATGGTAGTTTTTGTGAAGGAGAATTTGTTGGTTGGGTCATTAATGGTGTTGTTAAGTGGCGGCTTATTTGTAAGGTTTAGGGAATCATTTTTTAGTTGGATTTTGTTTTGCAGTGTGGTGATTTTATTTACTAGGGCTGTTTGGATATCTGTGCACCAGGTCTGGTCTTTGATGCAGGTATCAGGTGTGGCAATGGAGGACTCAAGTTCTTTCAAGATGGAGAAGAGTTCCTTCATACTTGAGTTGGCATTGGCAATGCGAACATTGTAGGAATTACGTTTCGCTAGACATTTTTATAATGCCGAGAGATATTAGTTAAGTTAGCTTTTTTCTCTTCGGTTGGACATAGTTTCCAGTTGGATTCGCATTTTCTTTTGTTTAGGCGCAAGGCTTTAAGTTCTGGTGTGAACCACTTGTTTAAATGTGCCTTGGGTTTGCTTGTTCGCATTTTGAGATGGGCGACTTTGTCCATAGTGGTGCGCATGATGTTGTTGAATTCGTTGACCAGTGCACTAGGGTCGAGGTTGTCTGGCAGTGCATTTAAGGTAGGAAGGATCAGGGGAATAATATTATCCGCTGTAATATTATTTTTGTTTCTTGTAGGGCATGGTGGAGCTGTCTGTGGGGCAGGGTTGGGTAGTTTGGTAGTTGATAAATTAAAGGACACCAAGGAGTGGTCTGTCCAGGAGAGGGGCATAATAGAGGATACTGTGGCTGAGCAGTTGGAATCAGCGATCCAGTCAAGTATTCTACCCTTTGCATGTGTGGGGGTGCTAACTTTTTGGGTAAGTCCCAAGGTGTGAAGGGTATTGGCAATAGTGGAAGCATGGGCATCTGCTTGGTCATTGAAGCCAAGGTTAAAGTCCCCTAATATCAGCAATTGGGAAGTAGTTTTGGTATTGTTGGCCAGAAGGCTGTGCACGTCCTCCTCGAAGGTTCCAAGTGGGCCTGGTGGTCTGTAAATTAGATGAATTGAAAGAGTTTGGGTGTTGTTTATGGGAATTTTGGCAGTGAGAGTTTCACAGGATTGCATAGTTGTGGTAGGGGCTAGTCGTAGTGATAGGTTTACTTTGGATATAATGGCGATTCCACCTCCGCGGGAGCCTTCTCGGTCCTGCCTAGATATGGTGTAGCCGTCAGGAATGGCCAGCATGAGCGATGGGCCTGCCGCATTGTGTAGCCAGGTCTCAGTTATAGCAATAAAGTCTAGATTGGCTTCTGTGATTAAGTCAGCTAGGTCGATGGCGTGTGCCACTAGGGATCTTACATTAAGGAGTGCTCGCTTGAGGGAGTGTCCTTTAGGGTCCATTTTGGTTATGGTTGAGTTGGATGAGTTGGTATTTGTCTTAAGCATGTTTATATTCACTGCTGGGGGGGACTGAGGGGGTGCAGTGCATATTCTGACGTGTTGGTCTTTCGTTGTGCGTTTTATAGTGGGGAGGGATCTTCTAAGAGGTTCATAGAGTTTGTTAAGTCTGGCGGGTAATTTAAGGTTTCTCTCGTGAGTTGGGGTAGGCTGACAGGTGTAGACTAGTTGGTCTGGCATGGCCTGGTGCACGGGGCTGATGTGGCCAGGGTAGTTGGGTGTCTTGGGTGTGGTGAGTAAGAGAGGAGGCGCGAAAGCTGGCTTGCAAGGGGGAACTTCAGTATGGCTGTTCTTGGGGGAGGCGTGCAGTGTGGCCATAATCATTAGAAAGTAAATGTTGAGTGAGCTAGACATAGTGCAAAGCTATTCCTGTTAGCTAGCAATGCCACTTGGTGTGTGTGGGCTAGGATAACTGGTCATCAAGGTACTAAACGTCGGTGACTATGTCTAAGGCTGTGTGGCTAGATCTATAAGGTCTATGCACCATTCACTAGTAGGGGCACAAGTATATGAGGCAGGAATGGGCAGTGTCTAGGGTGCATAGCATGGGAGGCACCTAAATACGCCTGTTCCAACAGGGCTAGGATATAGAGACTGAGGACACCTAGATGTGGCAATCAATCAGTGACTGTAATACATAGCATGGTAGGCTAAAATACAGAGGCTGAGGGCACCTAGATAAGGCAATCAGACAGTGACTATAATGCATAGCGTGTGAGGCTAGGTCATAGCACAAAACAAAGTGGTCTATTAGCGACCATAAGGCACAACACAAATCAAATGTAGTCTTATTAGCGACCCTAGGGCACAACACAAATCAAATGTGGTCTATTAGCGACCCTAGGGCACAACACAAATCAAGTGTGGTCTATTAGCGACCATAAGGCACAACACAAATCAGATGTGGTCTATTAGTGACCATAAGGCACAACAGTAGGGCATAACATGAGGAGACAGTATTGTTTGCTATCTTTGTGGCAGGTGTGGTGATACAGCTGGGATAAAGTAAGGGAGAGAGCCTGTCAGGTGGGCCGTGAGTAGCAAAGTAAATATGGCATCCTAGGTGTATAATAGTAGTGGAGTGCTGATAGAGCGTGAGGGAGGTTCAGTGAGGTGCCATGAGGCGAGTGAAACATAGAGTCACGGCTCATACAGGAGAAAAGAATTTTTCTGTTACTCACAGTTCGAATGCCAGATGTCGAATGACTCAGTAGGAGTCAAGGTTCCGTGTTTGCAGCGGGAGAGTGCGAGCAGCGCTCGAGGTGATTAGGGCACCCGGGCTGCGCAGGGATTTAGGGCCAGGGCTCTGGCAGCCTCTGGTCAGGCTCAGGAGCCTTAGTGGGAGCCTTCGATGGGGCTGGCTCACGCCTGCCGGTTCCCCACGATAGGCTAAGGAGAGTGACTGCCCAATCAGAATGCAGACCCACGAGCAAATCAGGAAGTGCTCCTGATTCAGAGACAAAACGAAATCCAATGGTAGGCGGCGGTTAAGTCTTTCCTTCGTGTCCTATTAGTAAATTCACTACCAGGAAGCATTACATTTGGTATTCAAATGTCCACTCACTACAATATATTTCGATGAACCATCTTGTATGCACGCAATTAATTTGAGGAGGAGCATCATTGCTTCCACAGTCTCTGCATTGTTTAAGCGTTAGTATACACAGCTCTAGTGTATACATCATCCTGTTTTTTTTTGTATTTGTTTTTTTTTACCATGAAATTGCTTTTGCTTCTTCAGTCCAACTTGATAGATGCAGCAATATTAATTCTGTCAAGCCACTCACTTCTGGGGTCTGACTCTTAAGCTTTTGTGTTGAAGTGCTCACATAGGTGTCTGGAAGCACGTATATCTAAGGTGAAGAGAAGGAACAAAGATCCCCAAGAAAAACGCATCTTGACAACTTTAAGTTGGATGTCTTTTTATTTGACAAATATCACTTGGGGTGTAACAACCATTGAGCACAATGATTTAATTAAATAAAGTTCCTTGAAATATAAAGATATTGAAATACGTAATTTGCTGTAAAAATTCAGAATGATCAAGGTGGTACACTATGCTTGCAGAATTCGTAGCCAATCCAAATAGTGACTACTCAACATCAGATAGGTACAATGGATCAGTTTGTCAGTTACGCCCCTGTGTATCTTTTCGCCAATATCACTAAGGAGGCCGTCTATTTGCTGGCCAAGCTTGCCTCCATTAAGAGAGGTGGAAGTGGCCTCTTTGGCTTTTTTTCGTTGACATGTTTAACCTGACATTTGTGGCTACTCTGGTCTTTCAACTAGTTTTATGTCCAATCAGACATGGGCCCTTTGCATGAATAGGAGAGTTGTTTGACTGTCAAATGCTGAAGTGACCTCCTAGGTAGTACTTACTATATTAAGGCAATCTAGTCTGCTCTTATAGAATCCATGTAAGAGTAGAGGTATTGACATAGAACCCCTGGGGTCTATGGTCACTGTTGCCACATTCAAGGAACAGAATGATACATTTGTTAATATTATACTGGTTAGTTAATCAAGATGAAAGACTTCCACCAACTCCATGTCCAATGGATATAAAACTTGGGAACTAGACAAAATGCAGAAGGATTTATCAAGTAATTTAGTTCCCTGGAAAATGAAACTATACAGTTGTTTTCTGTTTTTTTTATAGCCTGCACATACAGGGCTTGCTTTGCATCTTTCCTACCTCCCTGTGAATTCTATTAATGACGTGGGCTGCATGTTCTTCTCTATACCCATCAGCTGCTCTACCGCTCCCGGGAGAAATCAAAACCTGAACTTCCATTGGATTAGATGCCACACAATGTGTGTCCAATGCATACACTGCTTCGGATGCTTCACAGGCTGATTTTAGTGTCTCACTCAGTCATCCTTAGCATGGAATTCCCTTGACCCAGCTTTAAGAGTTTTTTTTTTTCATGGGCACTATGTTTTACTTCTAGCAGTGGCTGGATCCGAATACATTTTTCTTGCTTCCTAAAAGAATGTACTTGTATTTTAAAGGTTGGCATTCTTTCCTATGATCATGTTTCATTGGTGAGGTCTACACAGGGAGCCTCTTTACACATACAGGATATCTTACCTGTATGTAGGGCGTGCATTCTATTGGGTATTCTCTTTCGTTTCTATTGTCCTATCTGCCTCTGTATATCATCCTTTCTATTTAGAATGTTTATCCCAGCAGTGTGTCCCATCTCCGCCTTATTCTTTGCCTCAGAGACTTGAATTTACAACAGTCTATGGGACTGATCCACAGACGCGTTTTATAAGAGCAAAACCCCCTTGGAAAACGTTCTGTGAATTAGGCCCTATGTCTGCATTGCCACTGATTTGCTTCTTTAATACATATACATCTCCACATGGGTTTCTGCTGATATTTGTGAAAATCATTCATGGCATTCGAAAGTGTTCAGACTCCTGTTTACACGCCAATTAACAAAATAGGCAGCCCTTCCATCTCTTGAAGCTCTCCTGGGACCTCATTAGCAAGATGATGCACTGCTGTATCTCTAAGTCAGACTACAGATGTCAGTAGAGTGGAATAAAACAAACCTTCCTCATCCTCCCCTATCGTGCTATTACTAACATGCTGAGCTGCTTTCCTATGTTGCTCAGGTTGAAAATTAAAAGTCTATGGGCCTCATTACAACTCACCCGGTATGGAAACAACGGTGGCGGTAAACCCGTCGCTACCATTGTTTCCATACCGGGTGATCACGACTCCTTCAGGCGGATGCGTCAATCCTGCCAGGTCTGACCTGGCGGGTTTAACACCGCCCGCCTGCAGGCGGATGAGGAAACACCGGCACCATCACAAGATGGTGCCGGTGTTTCCATGATCCCCATTCCCATTGAGTCCTATCGGACTCAATGGGAATGGGGATTTACACCATTCCGCCTCCGGAATTCCTGGGTCACCAGGGTTGTAATGCCCCGGTAATTCTGGGAATCACGGATGCGGAATGTTAATACGAGTCTGGCGGTAACCAGGCGGTTTTACTACCTCAGTTAAATCCAGACTCTTAATGAGGCCCTATATGTTCCTAATAGGGAGACTATCCACTCCAGAGAATGTTTCGTATTGTATTGTATTTGGTTATTTATATAGCGCTCTTTGCCCATTTATATGGCCTCAATACGCTTTGTGGTTGGAACACACTCAGTTGACAGCAGTCAATGTGGTGAAGGTTTTAAGAGTTTAGATTAAGAGATGCTTTTGTGCATTTTCGCCGGCTTAGGACCTAGGTGGCTGGCTAGACTCCACTAAGCAGCCCAAAGTTCAGGCACATGGGTGGGCGCTGTTGGGGGTTAGGGATAGAGTGCTAATGTTGAAGATTCAATGTGTGACCAGCTATACCGAATTTCTTTTAATTGGTAGTCGCTGTATGCTAGTGGCAGAGGTGTTGAGGTACGTTAGGGTTTCAGTGTGGACGGTTATGTGTGCTGCTAGACCAGAATGGCATAGCCATAGCTGCATTCTACGGTGCATGGATGTTTGGCCGTGCCTACGGCCTGTGTCAACAGATGTGGTATAGGTACGTACCCTATGCTTTAATGTAGTTTGGGTGCAGACTTACCACATCAGGATTTGAGACTCCTTGTGTGGGGCTTATGGTGTAATGTATGTCATTACACCAGGATGAAATATCTGCAGGCCGAGATTGTGATTGGGGAGTTGACTGACTTCAAATAGTTACTTCCCGATGACAGAATGCATGGGTAAGGGTGTGAGGCTGTGTTTTTGTGAGTTTTAAAAATATATATTTTGCTATGCGAAGTGAATGCAGTTCACTTTGTGTGGGAAGAAGTCTGACGCTAAACAGACACACTTTCCACGTATGCGCTGGTGCATACAAAGGTAATGTCAGTAGTTACACCAGCACTAGGTTCAGGCCCTGTGAATATATAATATCATCACTGTCATTCACTTAGTGGATACATGTATACTTCCACTGTTCACTGTTTGCAGATACACCAGCATTTGAAATGTACCTAACATAAAAGTAGCATCTGCTTTAATTATTTGCCTACAAAAAACTTCAAGCAGTTTCCCATGCAAGGTTTCCTTTTAAAAGTTCCTTCAGCACTAAGCAAACAAGCTTATAGCATACAGCTATCTATTGACACCTTGTGTATTGTATTGTATTTGTCATTTATATAGCGCCTTTCCACATTTATACAGCCTGAATGCGCTTTGTGGTTGGAACACCCTTGGGGTCCGAAATCCATGTATGGGAGATTCTAAGAGTTATCTTTAAGATGCGTGTGTGCATTTTGCTAGTTTAGGACTAAGATGGGCTGACTAGGCTCCAGTAAGCGGCCCGGAGGTCAGACATGTGGGCGGATGCTAATAGTGGTTTAGGCTAGAGTGCTAGTGCCGGAGACCCGATGTGCACCCGGCTAGACTGAAATTTTTCACAGGATGTCACTGTATACTAATGGCAGGGTGTTATGGTAACAAGGAAATTAACTGCAATGATGATAGGAAGTGAAGAGTGGGTCCCAGGAATGCCCCTCCTCACCTCCATGAACATGACAGGCCGAAGAGCCAAGAACACACAAAATCCCTTCTTTTTTGGACAATCTCCAAATGCACCACTGACTGGCACATATGCAGACAGGTATCCCCTCAGATAGCCATTCCAACCATATCCAGTGCATATCCTTTCAGGCACAGGGGACTCAGCGGGGATCGTTGATCCATACACTATAATGGATTGCATCGATTAAATGCCAAGCAAAAGCTGGGCCTATGTCACTGACACCACTATGTAGCAGCGTTAGTCATTAAGAACACTACACAACACACACTCATATACACGAAGAACATGATTACACAGTTCAGTAGACAGAGGACAGATACATATATATGCTGTCAAAGCTTTCATTATTTTTATCATTAGCCAAATGCAGTAACGCTGAAACACAATGCAACAAGAGATCATGAGCAAGTTTGCAGATACTTATGGCATCTTATCCTTTGGAACTACAGGGGTATATATTAAGCCTGGTAAGACCATGTACGGTTAATTTATAAGTAACATAGCACCGTATGAGCATGTAGAAATCACATTATAAGTCTAAGGAAAATTACAGAAGGCCTCAAGCCACAGGACACCAGACAAAGAAAGCATGCTCAGGTTGAACGAAGTGAAGACCGAGTTCACAGCCAAGGCCAAAAATAAACAGGTGCATTCCAAGCTCCAGAAGTCGAGGGGCCAGCTGCAGAAAAACGGAATAAATCCTCATAAATGCAGACGCAAAGGGCTCGATTTTGTGGTCCACAACCACGTGATGCAACCAAACTAGGCAATAGGCATTCACCCATGGTGGGAAGATGAGTCGCAACATGGACGAGAAGTGAATCAAATGTTTCAACGTGGATTACACTCTCATAGGCAAAGTTGTTGCTACTACCAGATACAATTGGGACACATACAGGGTAATTCATAGAATTTCGCACAAAAGTGGCACACGCGGCTGGCGCACAGTGTCCCCGCGCGATACACTGCGCCAGCCACGTGCGATTAAATCCATTTCATCGCACAGCGTATTCATGGATTCCAGCCTCCAAAACCAGCCGTGGCGCAGATTGGCGCAGCGACCCTGCAGCAGCGCCAGTCACGCCCCCAAGAACGCCCTCGTGCAAGGAAAACCCTTCAAAATTCCCAATTCATCGCAAAGGGCTGCGCTAACCCTGGACCAGTTCACAGGGCTGCCAACAGCAAACGCCAAGCGGGGAACGTTTATTTCAGTGGTTCGCGGGAAGTATCACACGCGATTGTCCTGGGTACGTGTACATCAGGGGTGCGTGTGAAGTAACACACGCAATTCCATCAGGGCACGTGTATTCCAGGGGTGCGCAGGAAGTATCACACGCGATTCCATCAGGGTACGTGTATTCCAGGGGTGTGCGGTAGCTATCACACGCGATTCCATCAGGGCACGTGTATTCCAGGGGTGCGTGGGAACTATCACACGCGATTCCATCAGGGCACGTGTATTCCAGGGGTGCACGGGAAGTATCACACACAAAATCAGCAGGGTACGTGTATTTCAGGGGTGCGTGGGAAATATCACACGCGATCCCATCAGGGTACGTGTATTCCAGGGGAGCGCGGGAAGTATCACACGCAATTCCATCAGGGCACGTGTATTCCAGGGGTGCGCGGGAAGTAACACACGCAAAATCAGCAGGGTACGTGTATTTCAGGGGTGCGCGGGAAGTAACACACGCGATCCCATCAGGGTACGTGTATTCCAGGGGTGCGCGGGAAGTATCACACGCGATTCCATCAGGGCACGTGTATTCCAGGGGTGCGCGGGAACTATCACACGCGATTCCATCAGGGCACGTGTATTCCAGGGGTGCGCGGGAAGTATCACACGCAAAATCAGCAGGGTACGTGTATTTCAGGGGTGCACGGGAAGTATCACACGCGATTCCATCAGGGTACGTGTATTCCAGGGGTGCGCAGGAAGTATCACATGCAAAATCAGCAGGGTACGTGTATCTCAGGGGTGCGCGGGAAGTATCACACGCGATTCCATCAGGGCACGTGTATTTCAGGGGTGCGCGGGGTGCGCTACACGTAAATTGGCCGTGTGGGTCCTCCTAGGTGTTCCCTCTACACCCTCCACGGCCCCTGCAGCCAGCCCACACCACAGGGGACCACCCTGCCCCCCTGCCCATGTCCCGCAGGCAGCCCATCCACCATGGCCATGCCCCCCAGCCAAGCCACATGTCACCTTGCACTACTGATCAACAATGCATGTCTCCCAGCACCCTCACCCCCCAGCACTGTGGGGCACCTGCCAGCAGGCCCCCACACATGTCCAACTCATGTCCCCCTGCACCCCCACCCCCCAGCACTGTGGGGCACCCTCCACCAGGCCCACACTCATGTCTCCCTGCACCCCCACCCCCCACGAGTCAGGGGCACCCTCCACCAGGCCCACACTCATGTCCAACACATGTCTCCCCGCACCCCCACCCCCCAGCATCCAGGGGCACCCTCCACCAGGCCCCCACTCATGTCTCCCAGCACCCCCACCACCCTGCATCCAGGGGCATCCTCCACCAGGCCCCCACTCATGTCTCCCTGCACCCCCACCCCCCAGCACTGTGGGGCACCCTCCACCAGGCCCCCACTCATGTCCCCCTGCACCCACACCCCACTGCATCCAGGGGCACCCTCCACCAGGCCCCCACTCATGTCTCCCAGCAACCCCACCCCCCAGCATCCAGGGGCACCCCCCACCAGGCCCCCACTCATGTCTCCCTGCACCCCCAACCCCCTGCATCCAGGGGCATCCTCCACCAGGCCCCCACTCATGTCTCCCTGCACCCCCACCCCCCTGCATCCAGGGGCACCCTCCACCAGGCCCCCCCTCATGTCTCCCAGCACCCACACCCCCCAGCATCCAGGGGCACCCTCCACCAGGCCCCCACTCATGTCTCCCTGCACCCCCACCAGTCAGGGGCACCCTCCACCAGGCCCCCACTCATGTCCAACTCATGTCTCCCAGCATCCCCCCCTGCATCCAGGGGCACCCTCCACCAGGCTCCCACTCATGTCTCCCTGCACCCCCACCCCCCAGCATCCAGGGGGACCCTCCACCAGGCCCCCACTCATGTCTCCCACCACCCCCACCCCCCTGCATCCAGGGGCACCCTCCACCAGGCCACCACTCATGTCTCCCTGCACCCCCACCCCCACCAGTCAGGGGCACCCTCCACCAGGCCCCCACTCATGTCCAACTCATGTCTCCTTGCACCCCCACCCCCCAGCATCCAGGTGCACCCTCCACCAGGCCCCCACTCATGTCCCCCTGCACCCCCACCCCCCAGCACTGTGGGGCACCCTCCACCAGGCCCCCACTCATGTCTCCCTGCACCCCCACCCCCCTGCATCCAGGGGCACCCTCCACCAGGCCCCCACTCATGTCTCCCTGCACCCCCACCCTCCAGCACTGTGGGGCACCCTCCACCAGGCCCCCACTCATGTTCAACTCATGTCCCCCTGCACCCCCACCCCCCAGCACTGTGGGGCACCCTCCACCAGGCCCACACTCATGTCTCCCAGCACCCCCACCCCCCAGCATCCAGGGGCACCCTCCACCAGGCCCCCACTCATGTCTCCCTGCACCCCCACCCCCCAGCATCCAGGGGCACCCTCCACCAGGCCCCCACTCATGTCTCCCAGCAACCCCACCCCCCTGCATCCAGGGGCACCCTCCACCAGGCCCCCACACATGTCCCCCAGCCAACATGTCATCACAATCTAGATCCCTGGCCCTTATGGTCAGCCTCCAAATGCCAAACAGCCACCTAAGTATTGCATCCACCCGCTTAGAAATGGCAATAACATGATAGAACCCCAATTGCAAGTTTGGAAATGAACACATGTCCCTCACATACACCCAATGGGTGTCAGTGAATGTCAAAACCCATATCATGATATGCATGAAACCAATGAGATGATACTACACATTGAACTCTGCAGAATCAGATGGCCACAACTCCCGACGATCGATGGAGTCCCTATGCTTAGGTATGGCAGCTGGCTGTATTTAAACACAGCTTTTAATTTTACGGCTATTCTTAGCTCTGCGAGCGCGGTAGCCCATGAAAACATTGCAGCTTGAAAACGTTTAATTTCAGAAACGTCCGTGAAGCACATGAGCTGTGCTGCATGAAGCACACATCTCCAGGACCCTGTGCCACCATTTAAACACACGAGGTGCTTTCACTCTCCAAGATGGCTGCCCGTGTCTCCCCCATTGCTCACCATCTCCAGCCCCTACACCACAGTGATGCCTGATGGTGATTGGGCCCTGCAGCAACATCCAGAGCCTATCGGAAGCCGGCAGGCGTGAGCCGGCCCTTCCTGGTAAGGCCCTGAGGGCAAGGCCAGCAACTGTCCAGAGACTGTCCTGAGCTGGCCAGGGCCCAGGGCCACACCCCCTGCTTGTTTTGAGGCTGTGAGTTATATTTGCCTTACGCCATACCACCTGTCCCCTTGCACCCTATCCTATTAAACAGCTCTCCTCAGTGCTCTGCTAGCACCTGCCTTGTGCTGTAGTCACTGTACTGGACGATAAGGGCACTTAAACTACCACAACAGTGCGCCACCCTAGTCAGCCCTATGTTTTCCACACACTGTTGACCATCCCTACTATGCTTACTATGCCCTCGCACCCTTTGGCAAAACTGCATTGCTGTGTTTTCTGTTCATACATTTTGCGCTTGTGTTCCTTTACATTTTAAATTAGTGCCTTTTTGGCTCCTCCTGCTAATTTCGAATCTAGGTACCCCTGATTCATGCGTCTATTGATGTCCCATTGCATTTTAAGTTAGTGCCTTTTTGGCTCCTCCAGCTAATTTAGAATCTAGGTACCCCTGATTCATGCGTTTATTGATGTCCCATTACATTTGTGCCTTATGGTCACCTACAGACCACATTGATTATTGTGTTGTGCCTTATGGTCACCTACAGACCCCACTAATTGCTGTGTTGTGCCTTATGGTCGCCCACAGACCCCACTAATTGCTGTGTTGTGCCTTATGGTCGCCTACAGACCACATTGATTATTGTGTTGTGCCTTAGGGTCGCCTACAGACCACATTGATTATTGTGTTGTGCCTTATGGTCGTCTACAGACCCCATTAATTGCTGTATTGTGCCTTGTGGTCGCCTACAGACCACATTGATTGTCGTGTTGTGCCTTATGGTCGCCTACAGACCACATTGATTCTTGTGTTGTGCCTTATGGTCGCCTACAGACCACATTGATTACTGTGTTGTGCCTTAAGGTCGTCTACAGACCCCATTAATTGCTGTGTTGTGCCTTATGGTCGCCTATAGACCACATTGATTATTGTGTTGTGCCTTATGGTCGCCTACAGACCCCATTAATTGTTATGTTGTGCCTCATGGTTACCCTTTGACCACATTGAATTGATCAGTGTTGTGCTTCTGGTCGCTAACAGACCGCACCTGCTACCTTGTGTACTAGCGACGCCACCCACATCATGTATTGGTACCTATCGACTCTCATCCACCTACTGCATACCTACAGTAGACACTGGTCCAGTCAACCCAACCCACACTTTAATCAAGACACATCCACTAGTTCATCGTTGCCCAGCACCATGACACCCGCAAATCCGTACCTGGATGATCCAGCACTCTGGATACGCCACTTTGCTACTAGACCAACACCTAACCAACCTTGCTCCATTGCCATCAGAAACACTAGACTGAATTCTAGAACTAGACTACCTACTTATCCATGCTCTCACCACCGTAGCCTTTCGAATAGAAACGCTAGATTGAATTCTAGAACCGGCCCACCCACCTCTCCTTACTCTCACCACCCTAGCATCTTATCCAGAAACTCTAGACTAAGAGCCCGTAGCATGAAACACTTGCGTACTGACCATAACCTTGGCAATTCCTCCATTGACTCAGACAATCTAGCTCACAGCCTTCGGCATAGTCGAGCGATACCATCTGAAAAATCTCCCAAAAAAGACATATTAATTAAAGCAGCTTTGGTGAATGCTAGGTCTCTTCCTGCCCATGCTCTCGACATCGCTGACTTTATAACTTATGAAAATCTTGATCTCCTCGCAGTCACAGAAACTTGGCTCAATGCTGCATCTGGCCCATCTCTGGCCCTCGCCATACCTAAGGATTATGCTATCATTAGATCTGATAGAAACACCACTCAAACGAAGGGAGGCGGACTCACCCTCATATTCAGAAATACCTTCGACATTAAAGTCATCCAAGACGCCCAAATCCCTTCTGCTGAATCCCTATCAATTAAACTACCTCTTTCACCCAACCACACGGCAACTGTGCACCTTATTTACCGTCCTCCAGGACCCATCTCCTCTTTTATAGAGGAGATTGCATCACTTATAACCATAAATACCGAACCTAATTCCCAAACCATCTTACTTGGGGACTTTAATCTAGGTTTCAACGACCCTAAGGACACTAACGCCCATGACCTAGCCAACACCTTATCTGAACTGGGTCACACACACATTATCCATGAACCTACTCATATCAAAGGCAGAACACTAGACTGGCTCTCCCACCTCAACTGCTCCATTGACCTCCTATCCAATGACCATTGCATCTGGTCGGATCATCATAAATTAACCTTTTCTATCAAAGCCAACACACCCTTCACGGTGCCGAACATCGCCCCTGCCACCTGCACGAGAAACAAGAAAGATATCACTCCGGACAATCTCATCCCTATACTACTCCCTATCTTGAATAATATTGACTCAGACGCCGACCCCACAGTCTTAGTGGATACCTACAACCAGGCTATTCTCAAAGCACTAAACACCATTGCCCCTCTAAAATTGCGGAAACCTAAACCACAGAGACACCTTAACAACTGGTTCACGCCACAGTTAAGAGAATTACGCAAAACTAAAAGAACCGCTGAGGCTCATTGGAAGAAACACCCCACAATATCTAATAAAACTGAGCTAACCCTAGCCTCCTCTAGCTACAAAGAAGCCATACGTATTGCCAAAAAAGATACCTATAATAAAAGGATTACACAAGCGGTTTCCAACACAAAGGAACTCTTTAAGATTCTGAAAGAACTAGAATCCCCCATCGCCCCCATAGACAAATGTGTTACTGACACACTATGGTGTAGTAATATTCAGAAGGCATTATTAGACAAAATAGCTCGCCTTCAAACCAAAATCAACGCTAACAAATCCTTACTACTAGCTGACCCGGACTATAAACAACTACCGAACAAACCATCTACCTTTAAATCAACCTGCAAACCTTTCAGCTTTTCACCCCTCGCAATTTGGGAAGTAGAAAACATCATCAGGAAACTTAAACCCTCAAACTGCCAAGGTGATGCCTGCCCTGCCACGATCATCAAAGCGGCAGCTCACGACCTGGCACCATTCATTACCAACCTCATCAATGCCTCCTTCAAATCTGGAATCTGACAACCTTAAAGACGCTTGGGTCATTCCACTTATCAAAAAACCTACTCTTGACCCAACCAACCCGTCTAACTATAGGCCAATAACTACTGTACCGTTCTTATTAAAAATATTAGACAGGGCAGCCTATTTACAAATACAGGCCTCCTTAGAATCAAACAACCTCCTAGGACTCAGGCAATCAGGCTTCCGACCAAGACACGGTACGGAAACTGCATTGATAGACCTTACTACCCAGATCCAAATCCTGAAAGACAATGGCAAACTCGCACTCCTCTTACTGCTTGACCTGTCAGCTGCTTTCGACCTGGTCAATCACCAAACACTCTGTCACCATTTGAAATCTGCAGCACACTTTTCAGACGCAGCCACGGCTTGGATTAGTTCCTTCCTGGCGAACAGAACCATGAGGGTCTTCTCTCCAACGGATTCTGCCGAACCTTCACCTGTACCCTGTGGAGTCCCGCAAGGCTCCTGCGTGTCCCCGACACTTTATAATGTATTCACAAAACCCCTGTTCTATATCCTTGATTATCTGGGTGTCACATATACCAATAACGCTGATGACACCCAGATACTCATTCCCATCATGGGTGATTACGAAACTGACAGCACCACCCTTAATGAAATATACTCTGTAATACAAGCATGGATGGCACACCATGGACTGTGTCTCAATGACGAAAAAACCGAGTTGATCAACTTGGGCGCTCATGCCAAACTCAAAAATCTTAACCCCTCATTCAAAGCCTTTACCATTGATGGCAATCTTATCCCAGTGTCAAATAACACTAAAACCCTCGGTTTCTACATCGATGCCACCTTATCCTTCTCCAAACAAACCAATGCAGTAGCATCATCAGCTGCATACACCTGCAAGCTGATCACTGCATGTAGACCGTTCATCTCCGCACCCAATTGCATTACTCTCGCCCGAGCATTATTCCTCTCCAAAATAGACTACTGTAACGCTCTTTACTTGGGAACTAGTCACAAAAATATCAACAAATTGCAAGTTGTCCAAAACAATGCCATCAAGGCTGCCCTCAACATTCCCAAAAAGGCACATATATCTGAGACCATACGTAAACTACGTTGGCTCCCTGTCGAACACAGAATATCCCTTAAAACGCTGGCCCTTATACACAAAGCCAGGGCCAACCTTGTGCCAGCATACCTTATGAACCAACTTACACCCCACACCTCCTTAAGACCACTCAGAGCAGCACAAACTAACACCATGACCATACCGAGATTCAAACTTGATAACTCGGGTGGAGCTAGCTTCCCTGTACAAGCTTCCAAGTTATGGAACACTATCCCTGCTTCCTTGCAAGCAGAATCCACATTCAACCTGTTCAAACACAACACTAAGTGCTGGCTTCATAATTTGGACTCTATGGCAGCCTAACCTTTTGACTTTCGCTGACACACCTTGGGCCTCATTACGACCCTGGCGGTAAGGGGTTTATGCCAGCGTTAGCTGCGCCGACCCCTTACCGCCAATTACGAGGTCCCTTAGCGCCATGGCGCTTTTAACACCTGCTTTTAGCAGGTGTTAAAATCCATGGCGCTGAGGGACCATGGAGTTAATTACGCCACCGTAATTTACGGTGGCGTAATTAACGCCTTCCCCACTCCCATTATGCCCTATGGGGCAAAAATGGGAATGGGGAAGGGTAAATGGGGATTGGGGACTTACCGCCCCGCCTAGGTCGGAATGGGGCGGTAAGTCCGCCTACCACCATGGCGTAAACGTAGTTTACGCCATGGTGGTAAAGTCACGGCCCAGGCGGTAACTTACCGCCTGGGTCGTAATGAGGCCCCTTGTGATTTAATGTATATCTACGCACTTGCAATACTATGTTTGTACCTATCTGTAACTGTAACGTAACCTTTGTTGAATGTGTTAATTGTAACTGTAACCAGATCTAATTTACGCGCCCTTATGCCCCCGGGCCTGGCTGCGCTTTATAAATAAATACATACTAAATATCATGATATGCATGAAACCAAGGAGCTGATGCTACATTTGAAGTTTGAAGAAAAAATATGTATTAAATGCAACATAAATTGAATCAAAAATAAACAAACAAAAATGGGAATTTAAAAAAAAAGCAGCATGTCCGTGAAATAATGCAAAACCACAAATCATAATCCAAAGGAAAGGTGTCCAAAGTCACAGTCCACAAAAGTAAATCCAATGGAAAATTAAAATCGAAAACCATTGCTCCATGGGTAAATCATAAAAAAAATGAAAATCCAACAGTCAACTATATACAGATAAACAATCCAGGGTCCATGATCCCAACAGAAGAAATTAAACCTATCTAATAACACTACCTAATAAAAAAAACTATATACAAAAATGTGGCCCATTGTCCAAAAGGTCCAAAAAAATGCAAAACCAAAGGAAACCTAATACTAACTACAGAACTATTTACAAGGGCAGCGGGCTAGTCCGACGGCTCACTTCGGGATGTTCCGGGCCAGGGCATCATCGAACTCCTGCTCAATGTCCCGGAGGCGGTCCTCCTCCATGGCCCAGAGGGTCTGCAGGGCCGTCGACATGTTCACCTCCAACTCCCTGCGGATTGCCTCGAGACACTCGGCCCGCCTCAGGGCCCTCCGCATAGAGTTCTCTGCCCTGACCATCATGAGCCGTGCCTCTTCTGCCCGCTGCTGCTCCGCATCTATGGCGTGGCCCAACCGCTGCCACACGGAAGACACTTCCTGTTCTGGGTCCTCCTACCCTCTGGCCGATCCCTGCCCCTCCGATGTCGAAGGCCCCGAGCCATCATGGCTCCCATCTCGTTGCTGCTGCTGCTGTGCCTCTGCCCGTGCCCTGCCTCCTGCTGCCTGCACATCCTCCACTGGCTGGGGTGCAGTCGTTGATGTGGCCACCCCTGCTGGACGTCCGACTCCCGACTGTGGCAGGGATGCCTCCTCCACCAGCCTGGCCGCACCGTCAGAGGGAGCTCCACAGGGCACCCAGGTGACTAATGGGTGGGAAGATGGCACGGAGGACGACTGGCGCATAGGGGGTTCAGTTGAGGAGGGGGTCTGAGCAAGCCCCATCAAAAGGAGGAATCCGGCCTGTGTGACCTGTCCCAGTAGCCCTGACGCGGTCTACAAACCATTCGAGATGACGTGCAGTCTCCTCATGAAAAGACTGCAGGTCACCTCGCATGGCCGTTGACGCAACGCCACACCAGTCAGGACAGGCTCAGCCCGGACCCAGATAGCCACGTCTGCAGGCAGAGGAAGGCCAGTTGTTGTGAGCTCATCCCCTGCCTGAAAACGGGTCTGGACGTAAGCATCCCTGCTGGTGCAAGATGATGCAGTGACAGGATCAGGGACTGGATTGCACACAGGCACCTCCGCGGCGGCCTGTGCTGCCTCCTGTCCGTTTTCCTGCACTGCACCACTAGCACCAGTGGAATCCTCACCTCCAGACCCCATCTCTGTTGCTTGCACAGCCTCCTCCTCCACCAAACCCCCCACCAACCTGGATGACTCCGTGCCATCTTCCCCCATTGGGCCCTGTGGGGTCCCAGCTGCCCCTTCTGCTGCCGAGGAGTCCAACTCTGACCTCTGCCTCTTGGACCTCCCCCCAGCAGCTGCGGCCTGGGACGCGGCACCGGACTCCTCACTCCCCGACGAGATCACAACCTGGGAGGGGAGCCGGGCCTTGCGTCTCCGGCTGCCGGTGCGATCCCCGCCGCTGTGCTCCACAGCACCTTCTCCGCCCTCTTCATCAGTTGACGCTGCAGACAGGGAGAAATAAAACACAGGCATCAGGGCACTGTACAATGGACACATACACACATGACAGTTGTACATGATATGATATGATATGATATGGTATTTGTAACGCGCCTATACACAAGTGTTTCAAGGCGCGACGAGGCAGGGAGGGGGGGACAAGGGGAGACAGACAACGATCCTACTAGGCCAGGTGTCATTCAGATCGCGCAAGTGCAGGGGTAGGGGAGTGGGAAAAAGTGCAGGGGGAAGGGGAGGGGGAAAAGTGCAGTACAAGGTAAGTGGCGTACGTAATAAATAAATAAATAGGACCAGCTGGTGGCAAGTGTGAGGTAAGTGCAGAACAAGTGCTGGGGGAGGGGGTGGCTGTAGGGATACAGAGACAGTCCCGCAGTGCAAAGGGGTTCCAGGGCATCAGTGCAAGTGGAGAGTGGCAGGGCCCAGGACCGAGGCCGTTTAGAGTGGTCCAGTTGCAGGATCAGTGCAGTTTCAGTGAAAATTAATTAGCAGTTCAGCAGGGGAGAGGGAGAGGGAAAGCAGAAGCAAAGAGGAAGGTTTTGAGGTGCTTCCGGAACCGGAGATGGTTCTCCTCAAGTTTCAGGGAGGCAGGAAGGCTGTTCCAGAGGGAGGCCCCTGCCGCG
The DNA here is from genome assembly GCF_040938575.1 of Ambystoma mexicanum. Classification (NCBI taxonomy): domain Eukaryota; kingdom Metazoa; phylum Chordata; class Amphibia; order Caudata; family Ambystomatidae; genus Ambystoma; species Ambystoma mexicanum. The sequence continues at coordinate 1,190,510,925 of NC_090937.1, forward strand.
GAGAGAGATCTACCCCCAGCTCGTTGCTTCGAGAAGCGGCTAACCCTGAGGGAGTTGGAGGCGGATGAGCGAAGGGCTCGGGAAGGAAGATATTTGGGAAGAGAGAGTTGAAGGTATTTAGGACCCAGGCCCCAGAAGGCCTTGTGGACAATGCAGAGGGTTTTGAACTTTATCCTCGCAGCCACTGGGAGCCAGTGTAGAGATTTCAGTCCTGGAGAGATACGGTCCCCGGGCTTGAGGCCAAGGACAAGTCTCGCAGTTCTGTTCTGGATGAGTTGCAGAGGGCGGAGAGTGGAGTCAGGCAGATTAAGATAGAGGCTGTTACAGTAGTCCAGCTTCGAGAGAACCAGGGCTCGGGAGACAGTGAGCTTCTGGGGGAAGGAGAGGAAGGGAAGAATACCTCTGAGGAGGTGCAGCTGGTAGTGTGACCTCTTGGCGACGTCAGAAATATGAGGAGAGAAGGAGAGTGTGGAGTCGAAGATGACCCCAAGGTTTTTTGCCTTGCAGGTAGGAGCAGGGAGGGGGCCAAGGGAGGCAGGCCAGAGAGCTACAGGGAAGGAGGGAGTGGGAGTACCGATGAGTAGAATCTCAGTCTTACTGGCATTAAGGCAGAGGTCATTGGCGGCACACCATTCTTGGATAGCAGACAGACAGTCAGAGATGAGGGAAGGAGAGGGGGAGGCTGAGGGTAGCCTGAAAATGAGCTGGGTATCGTCCGCATAGCACTGGAAATTAGGGCAGAGAGCGGCGATGCGGTGGGCAAGGAGTGCCAGATACTGGTTGAACAGCCAGGGAGAGAGATTAGATCCCTGGGGGACACCACAGGTGGAGAAAAAGATGTCGGAGAGGAAGGACCCCAGTTGGACCTGGGAGGGTCGATTTGAAAGGAAAGAGGTCAACCATGCCAGAGCCTGACCAGTGATACCCAGGTTTTCCCGGAGACGGTTGAGCAGGATGGCATGGTTGACAGTGTCAAAGGCAGAGGAGAGATCGAGCAGAATGAGAACACACGGGGTGTTGGAATCAAGGTTCAAGAGCAGGTCTTCACGGATGTTCAGGAGAGCAGTTTCCGTGCTTCTGGCAGCTCTGAAGCCAGATTGATGGTCATGAAGACTACCAACAGATTCAGCATGGAGGTTAAGCTGGGAGATGGCCAGTTTCTCCAGGAGCTTGCCCAGGAAGGGAGTGATGGAGATAGGGCGATAGTTAGCCGGGCAGGAGGGGTCGGAAGAGGGTTTCTTGAGAAGAGGGTGCACAAGGGAGTGCTTGAGGGGGGAAGGGAAGACTCCAGAGGAGAAGGAGTGGTTGCAAAAGTCAGCCAGGGCAGGAGCCAGGGAGTCGATGTGGTCCTTGATAGTTTTGGAGGAACAGGGGTGAACCTGTTTAGACGAGACTTTCATAGATCGGACTTGTCTGGAAACCTCGTCAGCAGAGAAAGGTGGAAAGGCAGAGAAAGAGGGAGGAGGGGTGACCGCAGAAGGGCCAGAGGAAGGGCCGGGTAGGGAGGGAGGGAGGTGAAAGGAGGAGAGCGAGGACAGGATGTCCTGAGTTTTAGAGATGAAGTGAGAGGCCAGTGCAGTGCAGAGGGCCTGGGAGGGGACAGGAGAGGTAGAGACTGCAACAGGGTTGGCCAGCTCCTTGCAGATTTTAAAGAGTTCGGCGGAGTTGTTTGATGCCGCAGAGATGCGGGCTTGGATAAGGGCTCTCTTCTTGGTGAGAACGGAGAGCCGGTACTGCCTTTGGAGCAGGCGGCAGGCCAGTTTGTCAGAGGATGAACATGAAGCACGCCATTTCCTCTCTGCAACCCTGCACTTGCGTTTTAGGGTGGCGAGATCCGAGTCATACCAGGAGTTACATTTGGCTTTGGGCTTCAGGCGGATTCTCATGACGGGGGCAAGGATATCAAGAGTAACAGATATAGCAGAGTGGAGCATGGAGAGGGCTGTGTCAGGGTGGGAGTCAGCCGAAGGGGCAGGGGGGGGCGAGAAGGTAGCAGCGAAAGCCTCAACTGACACACGCTTCATGGGTCGGATGACCGAGAAGGTGGGTGGCAGTGATGAGGGTGGCTTTACCTGTGGGGTAGGCAGGGTGAGGTGGGAGGATAGGAGAAAGTGATCACTCCAGGAGAGAGGAGTGGAGAGAGGGACGGAGAGGGGAAGGTCAGAAGAGATCAGAGCATCAAGAGTGTGCCCAGCAGAGTGAGTAGGCCCAGATGGGAGAATAGAGAGTGAGAGAGAGTCGCAGAGGTCACGAAAGACACCAGAGGGGGGACTGGAGGCATCAAGGTGGATGTTAAAGTCGCCAAGAAAGAGGAGTTGAGTGGTTGAGGACAGGAGTGCGGAGGAGAGGTCAGCCCACTCAGAGAGGAAGGAGGAAATTTGACCAGGTGGCCGATAGATAGTAGCCACGGTAAGGGAATGGCTAGGAGAGAGAGAGAGTCGGCACATGAGTGGCATGAGTGGCATTGGCAAACCTCAGACATGGCATCACAATCGCCAACACACATGTCATTTCAACTTGCACACATGAGCCATACCACAGCCATATCGCAACTGCCAGCACCATCCATACACATACAACAACATGAGCAGGCAAAGGTGAGCCAGACATCACATGCAACACAGGGAGTGCACTACACATGCACACACACCACCACACTTGCATGCATGTGTACACCTCTGCCAACTGTCGCAGTGTTCAGATGGGCATCCATGTCACATCTGCCAATCAGGCTTCCACATCCCGCTGTCACATGCATCCATGTTGCATCACTGTTGCACCCTTGTCAAATACACAAACATGCACATGTACACAGTGCTGATACATGCAGCTGAAAACAACATACATGTGTGACATCACGAACATGCCTACTTACATACACATTCATCCAAACATGTGTGCCCACACAACTGCATTTGGCATGCAAGCCTACACACACAAGCACCATCCATATCTCACACATGACAGCCCTCGCATGTGTTAGCCTCACGGCCCTGTACACCCCCACCCATTCTCGGCCCCATACAAACAGATGTGCAACCTGCACACTACTGGTACATCACCACACGCACAGCTTACAATCATGATGCATGTACACTTACCACTCGATTCCAGATGGGTCTGCCTCTCAAGGACCTGGACGTGGAGTGCTGGGGATATGCGTTCCAGGACCCTCATCTAATCGTCCGACAAGTGGCCCCGGCGCCCCTTAGCATCCGCTGCCTTCAAGAGGCGCCGGGCCTTGTTCAGGGTCCTGGACCTGAAGTCCTCCCAGCGCTTCTTGACATGTTGGAAGTCGCGGACTGCCACCCCCTCCGTGTTGATGGCAGTCACGATGTCCGTCCAGATCCGAGTCCATCCTTCCTTGTCGGCGCGCAAACTTCCGAAGAGGGCATCATACTGCCCCAGGACTTGCTCCACCAGGACACCAACTTCGGTGGCAGTGAAGCTGGTGCCCCTCTGCCTCTCTGGCCTGGGGTTGTCAGTGGTGCCAGATGTTGCAGTGCCCGACATGACAACCCCAGAGGCAGGAGTGGGTGGGCAACTGGGTCCTGGGGCTGGGCTGTGGAGCGATGGAATCCCAGTCGGGAGTCTTCGGTTCCAGCAGGGGTGGTCACAGCAACAGCACCCCTGGCTGATGTGCAGGCAGCAAATGGCTGGGCATGTGGGCAGCAGGCAATCAGGTAGCAGCAGATGGCAGGTGGGAGTGTGCTCGGGGCTCTGGGGGGCAGTAATTCAACCGTCTGGGCAGGAGCATGTTCTTCCGTGTGCTTACGCGTGGCCAGCTTGATACGGAGTGATTTGGAATGTGAAAATCCAGCACGTCCGCGTGTAATTCGAGGAAAGGGCCTTAGCGCGTAAGCACGTCAGCACACGTACGCAAATTCATTGGCCCAAAGGCCAACAGCGCGTATGCGCGTCTGTGATGTGCATTGGCGGGCGTTTCCCTGTACACGGGTGCATGTTACACGTCCAATGACTGCACGTCAGAGTGTCAGCGCGTGTAATTGGAGAATGGGGCCTTAGCGTGTACATGCGGAAGTGACGCTGGACATGTGGGCATGTTTAAAAGGTACGTGTAGATCGCCATTTCCTTGTAGGTGCTTTTCGTGGAGAGCGAGTGAGTGAAATCTGTACTTCTTGTCGGTTCACACACGATTTACTTCACAGCGTTCCAAGTTCGTACTCCCTGTTACCTCTAACAGCTTTTTCTCTTCTTGTCTTTTTCCTGGGCCTGTTTCCTCAAACAGAGTTCACTTCTCCTGTTGACCTGTCTCCTCAGACAGCGTACAATTCTTCTTTTGGCGGGGGTGTTGCCAACGCACATACATGCCTATTTTACACGCAATTTTTCCTGGCAGACGGTGATTTGCGCACGTATTTGACATCTGTGCTTGCCCCGTGTGTTGCCTACCCCTTCAGAGGTCAGTCTAGGCTGCGTGTGACACGCATACGTTCATTTTGGTGTTTCTGGGTGCCACAGCGTAGTGCAGGTTTTTTTTTCCACGCATGTGGTCTAGGAGGGGTTACGTGCACATTATCTCCCTTTTTCGGGGTGCCTGTGCGTTGCGTGACCTGTCATCTTCCCCAGGGGTCACATACAGCCTTGCTAGAGCGCTAGGGTACGAATTCCATCTAGTACCCTACCCCTTTCACCCCCAATTGCCCAGGACAATAGTTTACTGCAACTCCTATACGCACAACAACATCAGTGCCATGGTTGGGAGGCAAGCACGCGGTAAGGGTGGCAAAGGTGGGCGAGCCACAAGAGGTGGCCGTGGTGGATACGATAGGGGATGTGGCCAGGACTTGCAGGGTGCCCCTAGCCCCCCATGTGTGGGTGACCAGTCAGGGACACTCTTGCCGCCCCCCCCTGGTTGAGGGTAACGTGGCTGACACCATCCCTGTTCAGCCCTTGTTGGACCAGCCCATTGTGGCACCAGACCTGGCACTGGGTGACTCCATGGCTGACTTCCAGATCAGCAGGTCTAGGCCACGTGTGGCGGTGCACGTTGGTGTCACCAGCCCACGTCGATCAGGGGCAGCTATGTCATCTGCTGCCCCAAGTAGGCAGGGTGGGGAGGCTGCAGGGACAGCTGCGGCTCCATCCACCCCAGCTCTGAGTATCCCAGCCAGGACAGTGTCGGTCCTAGTCCATCCTGCTAACGTTCCCCCTGACCACATCACACTTCAGCTAATTCCTGCACCAACTCCCATGGTGAGTGTTCATTCCCACACTCCTAGTCCACAGTCCACCGGGGCTCCTGCCCCTAGTGTCCAGAGCGGCGTAGGACACTCAGTATCACCACCACCTTCCAAGCGGAAGAGGAAGAGTGCTCGTCCAGTACAGGCTGATGCCCCAGACAAGGCTACACAGTCCGGCCCACCAAGGAAGCCCTGCTTCAATCGGGTCGAACTTGATGCACTTGTGGAATATGTGTCCGCACATGACAGCGAAATGGTGATTACTGCAGGATGCAAGACCACACCTGCACAACGTCAGGCACACTGGCAGACCATTGCGGAACTCATAAGTGCCCTTGGATTCGTGAGGCGCACAGCTAATGATTGCTACAAGCGCTGGAATGACCTTAAGCGCAGGGCAAAGAAAATGCTGGCCTCAAGTCATGCCGCAACTCTAGTGACTGGAGGTGGGTCTCCGGCAGAGGACATAGAACTCACTCCACATGAGTATGTTGCTGGGACCTACGTCACGGAGGAACAGATCCAAGGCGTGGGAGACCTGCCAAATTACGAGGCATTGTCCGGTGAATTCACATGCATGTGTGTGTCATCCATGTGCATGGCGTGTGTGTGAGTGCTTCTGATTGAGTGCCAGGTGAGGGTGTGTGCCTGATTGGTTTGGGTCACCCATGTGCTTCATCCAAAACATTCTGCGCACCAGGATTTGGGTGTTGCAGTATCCCTTCTGGCAACAGTAGACATTCAGCCCATGAATTGTCATCTTGCCACAACATAGTTGCATGTTATTCTGTGTTCATTCAGGTTGATTGTCTGCATTCCACCACTTTCACTAGGCATTTCTCAGTCCTATTGTCACATGTGTGACATGGCTAGGGTACATGCCATCTGTGTGATGGCATGTGTCATGTATGTGTATTGGACATGCCAATCACATGCCAATGTGTGATGGCACTGCTAGGCAGCATGCAGCAAATTTGTTGGTCTTCCATCTTGGTGTCATCAATGTGTGCCATTTGCCTCCCCTTCATACGCAGTGACAGTGCATGCATGGAAGGGTTATAGTCATGTGGTACATGTGTCAATGAAGTACTGTTTCTGTTGCTTCTCAGCACTAATTGTGTTCCATGTTGCTAATGCCTGTTCCCATTTCTTTTCTTTCATGTCTTTGCAGGGGATGACACACTTGATACTGCTGGGGTTGTGGAGATGGTGCAGACTAAGGAGGGGTCTCAGGCCCGACCGGGCACCAGTGAGGGACGTGGTGTGGTGGTGGGTGAGAACCCACACTTGCTGCAGGCCGTCATCTCAAGGGGTGTCTCTGGGTGCACCTCCCCCGAGCTCTATTCAGGTGTCGATTCGGATGATGAGACCTATGTGCCGTCGCAGGTAAGTGTCTCTGGGAGGGATTCTGTACTGTCCAACCCACATGCACCTTTACCCAAATTACATTGTGAAGCCAGGGCCTCTATCCTGCCATACATGGTTCTCAGATCTAGGAGTGTCCCCCGTATCTGACTATTATATTGTGAAATCTAGGACTCTCTCCCGCTATACAGGACTCTCAAATGTAGATGCACCCCCCATATCTGACTGTTATACTGTGATATCTACTGTATTGTGAAATCTAGGCCTCTCTCCCACTAAACAGGACTCTCAAATCTAGGTGTATCGCCCATATTTGACTATTACATTGTGAAACCTACTGTATTGTGAAACCTAGGTCTCTCTCCCACTGTACAGGACTCTCAAATCTAGGTGTATCCACATTCCTGACTATTATATGCAAAGCCTCCTGTATTGGGAAACCTAGGCCATATCTGCCTATTATATTGTGAAACCTATTGTATTGTGAAACCTAGGCCTCTCTCCCACTATACAGGACTCCCAAATCTAGGTGTGTTGCCATGTACCTAAATTGTATTGTGAAGCATGGGGTTCTCTCCTACTATACAGTGTTCTCAAATATAGGTGTATCCCCAGGTCTGCCTATTGTATTGTGAAACCTTCTGTATTGGGAAACCTAGACCTCAAACCCACTGAACAGGACTCTCAAATCTGGGTGTATCCACCATATCTGCCTATTATACTGTGAAACCCACTGTATTGTGAAACCTAGACCGCTCAACTACTATACAAGACTCTCAAATCTAGATGTATCCCCCCCATCGGGCTACTATATTGCAAAACCTACTATATTGTGAAACCTAGGCCTCTCTCCCACTATATAGGACTCTAAAATCTAGGTGTATCCCCCACATCTGCCTATTATATTGCAAAACCTACTACATTGTGAAACATAGGCCATATCTGTCTAATATATTGTGAAACTTACTGTATTGTGAAACCTAGTCCTCTCTCCCACCTTACAGGACTCTCAATTCTAGGTGTGTTCCCATGTACCCATATTGTACTGTGAGACCTAGGCCTCTCTCCCACTGTACAGGGTTCTCAAATCTGGTTGTATCCACCATATCTGCCTGTTATATTGTGAAATCTACAGTGTTGTGAAACCTAGGCCCTGCTCCGTCTATACAGTACTTAAATTCTGGGGGTGTTCCCCTGTACCCACATTGTATTGTGAAACCTAGGCCTCTCCCCTACTACACAGGGTTCTCATTGTTCTATCGCCCCATGAGCAACAACTTTCCTACATGACACATACACCAGGGAAGCCAGCAGCTTTCGTTGTGCCACACTGCAATAAACTAACTCACCCTCATCGCTCAGACTCTTCGCTCCAGAGAGACCATGAATAATGAGACCATGCCATCCGCACTTGACAATGACCGCTGCAGCCAACCAACATCGAAGCCTATGGTACGTATACCTTACACCACATCTGTGGCCATGGCCGCAGGCATGGCCAGGCATCCTTGTACCATAGAATGCAGCTACGGCAATGCTCATCCGGTCTAGCAGTGCAGATAGCCGTCCACACTGAAACACCTGACATACCTCAACACCTCTGCTACTAGCATATAGCGACTACCAATGAAAAGAAATTCGGTATAGCTGGCCACACATTGACTCTTTTCAACAATATCCCTCTATCGCAAACCACCAACAGCACCCACCCACTTGCCTGACCTTTTGGGCTGCTTAGTCGAGCCTAGCTAGCCACCTAAATCCTAAACCGGCGAAAATGCACACATGCATCTACTAATCTAAAACTCTTAGAGCCTCCAGCACATTGACTACAGTCACCGAGGGCACTCCAACCACAAAGTGCATTTGGCCCATACAAATGGGGACAGAGCACTATATAAATAACTAAATACAATACAATGCAATGCTAAATTTGGGTTGAATGAATATTAAGTAGGCATTTGTTAAATTTGCTGGTAACCTATGTTTTGGAGTAACAGAGGCATTGCTACATTCAAGCCAACTACTTATTTTGTTGATATATGCATTGTAGTGCCCTGAAGTGGTTGTGGCACCAGTGTGGTATACTATACATACGTTTGTGAAGGTTTTCTTTCCTAGAGATAGTTGGCTGTGTGTGAAGCCTGCAAACATACAGTTATTTCTGGTACCATCTGCATTGTACCTTAGAAGCATTAGTATGGCATATTGGCTATGTGAGTTTATTTGTATGGTGGAACGATTGTCTGAATTGCAAAAAATGCATACTATACCATAATTTGCATTCAGAAGAATGGTGAAATGGAATGGATTCCGAATTTGGTAAAAATACGTATAGAAATAGTTTGCTAGGGATGTGGTCTTGTCAAACATGGTTGCAAAGGGGGCATTTCCATGTGTATGAACTCTGGAAGATTTCATTTATAGGGATGCTTTTGGTTTCCAGTCCTTGTAGTAAGTACATTAGGAATTCTTGGGGATCTTCTTGGGGAGCTTCTTGTGTGTTTATGGTAAATGTTTCCCTTCCTGCACAGTAGTCGAATTCTTGCTGTATACCTGAGACACTGTAAGTAATGTTAGGATTATTTGTGGCATTTCTATGAAGGACAAGCATTTGCAAACACAACTGGTCTGAGCCATTTAACTAAATGTTGTGAACAATTGGTGGCAATTGAAAGAGAAGATTCATTATTACATTAGCATAACTATTTACTTCAGTTGCATTGCTGAATTTAAATGGACCAGAGAATTCTGTTTATGGATTGTTTGATGGGCCTGCAGATCTTTCTGGAGAAGAAACATTTGTGTCTTTCTTTTCTGATGGACGTGCAGTTGACTTTGTGTTAGACAGTTTTGTTGTATCAGCGTTAAGCCAACTTCGTTTCAGATGCGGCACGCTTCACCGATGCAATTTCGTTCCATAATTGCACCTTTGATGAAAGCAGCATTACTCAAGCAAATTTCAATTGAATTTCCTTTTTCAATGTACTTTAAAAAAAGAAGATTTCAAATTGTGTACTACTGTGACTGCAGCTTTCTGGCCGCTTTCACTTTAGCCCCCTCGATCCTCTCTGTGGCCTGAGCCTGTTGCCCTCCCATTGGCTGGCTTAGATCTATTTCGTTAACCACAAAAGTGATGGATGAAATGTTTTGAATTCATCTGAACCACGGCATTGCTCTGGGCAACCTTCCACACCACTGTTTTTTAGCCCATCTGCGCCATTACAAAAGGGGTCCAGCCATATGCAAATCAGTCAAGTACTGCCACCAATGGTAGCAGCCCAGCCTGAATTGCTAGACCATGTCCCTTCTGCACAGAAACACAAGCACACAAGCAACCCCAGACATGTTTTGACCTTGTTGGGCCTCCTCAGTGAGGTGCAACTTGGTTCCCTAGAATTGTTTTTATTAAGATCTATTTCAATCACAGGAACCGGGAGGCGGGAGCCGGCCCTTTAATCCAGGGCCAGCATCGAAGGCCCTGCCTGTTCCTGTCAGTGTCTGGCGGTGCTCCAGGCCCATCTTTCCGGTATCTACAATGAAATTGCTCCTTATTGATATATTGTCAGTCACTGTCCCCCCTAACTGTGTCCTCCCTACTCGTGCCATCAAGTGAGTACTGGCAATTAGTGGCTCCACTGAACTCACTCCTCTGCTTCTCAAGTCATCCACCTTGTAGATGCCCCATGCTCCTCTGTGACTCTGCATTCTGCCTTCACTCATTTTGACTCATTCTCACTGCCACCAACTACTGTACTGCTGTGCTGCACTTCCTGTGCCATTCTTCCAAGACTGTGTAAAAATCGTATTTAGCTGTGCCTCCTTCCTGTGTTCATAGTGCCTGTTTGTGTGAACATAGTATTTAGCTGTGTCTCCTTCCTGCATTCATAGTGACTGTTTGGGTGAACATCATAATTTAGCTGTGCTTCCTTCCTGCATCCATAGTGCCTGTTTGGGTAAAAATCGTTTTTAGTTGTGCCTCCTTCCTACTTGTTTGATCTTACATCTAATACCCTTCTGGCCTATTGTGCCAAGTGGATCAGGTTCAGAACTGTGCTTTGCAAAATACTCTCCCCCACCTCACCTCTCACATTCTCTCTGTCTCATTCTTCCTCCCTCGTTCTGAGATGGCACTCTCCATCTCCCCTATCTTCTCCAACTGCTACACCCTCAGATATCCTCCCTCTCTCACTAAATCTGGTAGGAAAAAGCATACAAAAGACATCCTTGCTGCTAACCCAGGCCTCCCAATTGCAGAGATGTATGTCAGTGCATCCTCAAAAGACATGTTCAGTGACACCCTCTTTTCCGTCCCATTTCCTGAAGGACCTCTCACCTCACTGCTACTTTCCCACCTATTCTTCAACTTCCGTTAATGGTGGACCAAGTAGGAAGTCCTCCTTGCGGGTTTCTTCTCTTCTCGCTGCAGTATCAATGTTTACATCACAGACACAGTTCTGGTTCAAGGCCCTCAGGCCAACCTCCACCTATTTTACCAGGCCCTACCTTCGCTCATCAACATTCTTCCTTCCCCTGCCCCTCTCCCATTTACCCCCTCCAATCCACCTCTCCAGACGGATATCCCACGTCCCGATACTCCACCCCAAAAAACGTTCAAAGGCAGCAACCGTCTGCATCTGGCAACCCTCAACTCACGCTCAGCCATCAAACGTTCTGCTGACATCTGCCTTCTCATTGAAGACATCGACCTGGACATCCTTGCACTCACGGAAACTTGGTTAAACACCAGCTCAGTTACTTCCTTTGACTCACTCCTCCCGGACGGCTATAAGATCACCTCTAAACCTCAACCCCACCGTGCTGGCGGTGGAGTTGCCTTAATCTTCTGAGAGTGGATTCCTTCTACCATCCTACCCATTCATCATTATTCGTCTTTTGAGAGCCTATTGTGCATATGGTCATCTCTCCTTCTTCCACCTTGACAATTTCTACCATCTATCGGCCCCCTGGCACTTCTTCTCTTTTCCTAAATGAGGGGGCGGACTTCTGTTCCTCCCTCCTCTCCATCAGCACCAACCTGCTACTACTAGGTGACTTCAACATCCATCTAGACTCCCCTTGCACAGAAACCACCCTCATCACTGACCTCTGCTCCTCCCTATCCCTCTCCATTCGTCACTCAGGCCCTACCCATTCTGCTGGACACACTCTAGATTCCATCATCCACTCCAACCTCACTCTCTCTTCTCCCGTGGTCACCCCTCTCTCCTGATCTGACCACTCTCTCCTAACCTCCCACTTGGATCCCTTTGGCCCTGTGACAATCCCTCATAAAGCTCTGCCAACCTCGTTCACAAACATCCGTCCGATGAAACGAGTGTCAGCTGTTGCCTTCTCTTCGACCTTCATTTCCCCTTGCCCACCTGACACAGATGTTTCCGCTGGCTCTGCCCTCAGAAATCTCTATCTGTCCATCACCAACACCCTTGACATCCTTGCCCCAGTCATGAGGGTCCACCTGAAACCTGCCTCCAAGCATAACACCTGGTAGGACTCTGATCATGCAGACCAAAATCGTAATTGCAGGGCTGCTGAATGGAAGTGGCACACTCAGGCTCACCCTCTGACAAACTGGCCTGCCGCCTGATCCAGAGACACTACAGATTCTCCATCTGCGCCTAAAAAAGAGCCCATATTCAGGCATGAGTGTGCAATTTATTCAACAACACGGCTAACCTCTTCAAAATCTGCACGGAACTTTCCAACCCATTCACAACATCCTCTTCCCCTACTCCTTCCCAGGCCCTCTGCAATGCACTTGCCTCTCACTTCACTACCAAAACCCAGGACATACTGAACAGCCTTGTCACGTACTCTCGTAACCCAACCCTCCTCCCTCTGCCCTCCTACCTTTCACCCTCCTTCTACCTCCATCCCCTCCTTTACTCCTGTCTCCCTTGAAGAACTCAGAGTTGTCGACTCGATGAAGGTTTCTTCCATACAGGTTTCTCCTTGCTCCTCCAGAACCATCAAGGAAAATATTGCCTCTCTCACTTCTGCTCTGGCTGATCTCTGCAACCATTCCTTTGCTACTGGTTCTTCTCCATCTTCCCTCAAGCACTCCCTTGTGCACCCCCTCCTTAAACAACCCACTGCAGACCCTCCTGCCCAGCCAACTATTGTCCTATTTCCATCACCCCATTCCTGGGAAAACTGCTTGAGAAGCTGGCCCTCCCCCAACTCAACTCTCATACCGAACTTGTGGGCAGTCTACATGACCACCAGACTGGATTCAGAGCATCCAGAGTCACAGAAACTGCTCTCCTGATGTAAAAGCAAGGAAATATCGTGGCTGAGTACCACAAAAGGAAATACACCGAACACGGGCTATAAAGATTCACAGATCTTTAATCTACGGTACAGTTGCAAAGAAACAGAAATACGGATAGCTATCTGGCTCTCAATACATCACAATGAGTACCAGTCCATCAGAGTGAGGAGAGAGAGTGCTGGACATCTAGACATTCGGCTTTTTTATACATTTCAGTAATATTGTCCAGCCCTTCTACAGGTTAATAATCTGCGGTCTAGAGTTTGTGCCGAGTTCACATATAGCTCATACAATAATATGCACATGGATTACATAGGTTTGCATTTCCAACAAGTTACAATGGCAAAGTGTATTCCTGGATTTAACAGTGAGCCTTAGCACATATCCCTTCACCATGTAGTTCTGCCAGTGACCACACTCAACGTTTGCATTACATTGTCCTCGATGTGTGTTCGTGGATGAGGGTTGTTAGTGCAGACAATCCTTAGACCACAAGTCATGCTTGGGACAAAGTCTCATTACCTAGTCTAAACATTCGGCCCTCGGACAGTCTAACCATTAACTAGGTACAAAGGTCGGGAAGGCTCAGTTACAAGCTGGAAACACAGTCCACCATTTTAGAACAGAGAATCACATACAAAAAGAAATCAAAATGGCGGATGATCCTAAAATGGCAGCAAAGTCGATCCAAAATTGGAACTTTGCAACGTGGTTTTCTTCGCAGAGTGACTAGACCTAGCCCAATATACATCAGAAGGAGACACAATATGATTTCCCATTTAACAAACCCTCCTTTTGGCCTAAGCCAAGTGCTAAATTACTTTTAGTCACTTTACGAGAAACTCCACGTCTCAATGTCCATACAACCTGAATCACAATCATCGGAGCTATCGATCGCCCTAAAGTCTGTGACAGAAATGTCCTTCAACACAAATTCATTGGTCATTCTTTCCGGTGTGTGTACCTTTTGTCCTAATGTTCCCATAGTGTGTGCAAAACATCCTCCTAACACTGAACATATGACAGGAAGACATTGTATACAGTGACAGCAGAACAACAGAATACCCAGAATAATCAATAAGACTGAGAGTAGCTTCCATCCTCAAGATCGTAAGAAGTCCCAGAACCAAGCGCTAAGATCCAAATTTCCCTCAGGAATGTTCACTTCTGAACTAAGGACGTGCAAATTCTGTATAGCCTTAAAGATGGTTGGGGAGGAATCCGGTGTGAAAACGCAACAAGCAGACCACACTAATTTACATACTCCACCACGCTCAGCCAGGAAGAAGTCTAATGCCATCCGGTTCTGTAGTGCCACTAACTTTATTGCTTTCTGTTCAAGAGTCATGTTGTAAAGTATGTCAGTGGTCCGGTTGATAGTTCGCTCCAGTACTCTCGCTAGTCTTCTGATATCCTCAGAATTTAGTATTTGTCCCCGAAAAGGTACAAAGGATTTCACTATGTCACCCAGAACTTGTGATGAAGTATCGTCATTCTCATCCCGGCTTGGACTAGCTCTAGAGATTTCTGTGGTACTAGCTATAAATACCCCAGGTAACAGAATTCCTAAATAACAGGTTCCCTGCCAATCCCTTGGTAACCATGTGAAAGCTTCATTACTGCAAACGAAGTAGACAGGTTCGCCTACATACAAAGGTCTGTCCTCACTGGTCAAGTTCGCAACATTGGTGCAACCCTTGAAATCACCCATTTTCCGAGTACCATTCCTCTGTATGCAGAAAGAAACTGAATCGGGGGTATGGTTAACAGTGTAGGAAGGTGGCGTGGCATCCCTATTGCCTATAGGAGCCATCTTGAAAGAGATCAGAGATTGAAAAGGTCAAGACAATCTATCAGAAGAAGGCCTAATGGAAGCAACATTAAGTTTGCTCCTATTCGCAAAAAGTGAGCCTCCCAGGGGTGTTAAAACTCATTTTTCAAATTCATTCAAATTTGTTCCATCAAAGTTCCCCAAGATGCTATCATTCCATTGTCCAAAGAATAGTGCCCTTAAAGAAGTATAACATGCAGTAGTCAAAGGCAAAGGATGAATATATAGCAGCCCAACCCCTTGTCTCCATGTTGCGGTAAATGAACGCTGACCCAGCAATAAGACTTGTTTAAAATATCATGTGTCTTATTCATGATAAGCAATAGTGTGTTATTGTAGTAACTGTCTGTGCTGAGAATCTCTAGGAGATAGAGTGTGCAGATGCACGAAAGGTGTAGATACAGAAGGTACATTGTCAGTAGGCAAAAGAGTTTCAAAAGGACGTACTTCTTCCATGTACCAAAATCACAAAGCAATTACTATTGTGAAACCGGTTAACATGATTACAAGAAAGCAATACGTTTTAAAAGACCATGTATTCGATTGTCCATTGTATATACTGGCCACACTGTCACTTGTTTGTTCCCTACGGGTGGAGGCTGTAGCAGGCATTGTTTCTTCAAAATGAAAATCTCCGGAGTTCATTTGCTGGTGATCTCCTGATCGCACGTTTTCTTAGTCCTTCCCTATCCCTAACCAATGACTTTCCTGTGTATGCAAAAGACAAGGCCAAAAGACAAGCCCTATGGTGATTTTCCTGGTGGCACAGCCGAACCGTGCAGTAAGTCTAGCTCCGTGGGCGCAGATTGTACCTTGTGACTCCTGGCACGGTGTGATCTGCGAACAATGTGTCATTTCTTCCTGATGGAAGTGGTGAATTCGCAACAACGGCATTCCTGGATTTAACAGTGAGCCTTAGCACATATCCCTTCACAATGTAGTTCTGCTAGTGTCCACGCTCAACATTTGCATTACATGGTCCTCGCTGTGTGTTCGTGGATGAGGCTTGTTTGTGCAGACAATCCTTAGACCACAAGTCATGCTTGGGACAAGGTCTAATTACCTAGTCTAAACATTCGGCCCTCGGACAGTCTAACCATTAAATAGACACAAAGGTTGGGAAGGCTCGGTTACAAGTTGGAAACAGAGTCCACCATTTTAGAACAGTGAATCACATACAAACAGAAATCAAAATGGCGGATGATCCTAAAATGGCAGTGAAGTCGAGCAAAAATTGTAACTTTGCAACGCGGTTTTCTTCGCCGAGCGACTAGATTTAGGCCAATAAACATCAGAAGGAGGCAGAATATTATTTACCGTTTAACACTGAACACCCGTGAACAACTGATTGCATCTCTTGACTCCAATTCCCTGGCTGTACTCATCCTTCTTGATCTCTCTTCTGCATTTGACACAGTGAATCATTTCATCCTCACAAAAAGGCTCCATGACACCCTTGGCATGTCAGAGTGGGCACTGGACTGGCTTTCCTTCTTCCTTATCGACCGTTCCTCCAAAACCATTCTGGGCCCTTTCTCCTCCCATTCTTCCTCTGCTACCTGTGGTGCCCCCCTTTAACATATACCTTTCTCTGCTGGCACAACTGATTTACTCCATCTTCCCCAACTTCCAATGCTACGCTGATGATACACAACTTTATTCAAACTTCCCATTAATGCCTTTGCACCCTCCTTCATCCCTGACTGCCTTCCTGACTGCCTCTCTGCCACCCAGGCCTGGTGCACTGCCAATGGCCTCTGCCTCAATGGCAGTAAAACAGAGATTCTCCCTATTGGGTCCCCTGCACCATACTTCTTGCCTGCACTCTGGCCTTCCTCCATGGGCCCCTCCCACCTCCCTCCACTGCAGCTATGAATCTCTGAGTCATCTTCGACTCCTACTTTTCCTTTATCCCTCATATCCAGGACATTGTCAAGAAGTCCCACTTTCAGCTCTTCCTTCTCAAAGGGATTCTTCCCTTCCTCACCTTCCCCCAGAGACTCAATGTCACCTGTGCTCTGGTTCTCTCCAGGCTAGTCTACTGCAATAGCCTCCTCCTTAATCTTCCTTCCTCCACCCTGTGACCCCTCCAGCTAACCAAGAATAGGGCAGCAAGTCTTATCCTTGTCCTCAAGCCCAAGGAGCGCATCTCTCCTGCCCTACAAAACCTTCGCTGGCTCCCGGTCTCAGCACAGGTTAAATTGAAATCTCCCTGTATCATACACAAGGCTATCTGTGGCCGTGGACCACTCTCTCTTCAACACTTCCTGACCAAATACTCTCCTTCTAGACTCCTCTGTTCCTCAGGATCCAACTCCCTGAGTGTTAAGTGCTTGCTAAACAGAGAGCTAGTGGGGGATCACTTTCCTCAGCTGGCTCCCTCCTTTGGAACAGCCTCCCTCTCCACTGCGTCTTGAGCAAGACCTCCTTAAGTTCTGCACAAGCCTCAAGACATTGCTCTTTACCCCCTCCTTCGCTTCCTCTCTTCCCTGCTAATCCCTGATATGTGCCCTTGGGGCCTTGACCCCCCACATCTCTCATCCCTGCCACTTTCTTTCTAGTGCACTTACTTGGCTCACCCACTCATACCTATCTGACAGGATCACCCCAGTCATCCCCTCCAGATCCACGATGTCTCACCTCACTAACCAAATCTACATGTGAGCTTCCAACACCTAGCACCGAAAAACTGGAACACTCTCCCCTCAGCCCTCAGAAACAAAACTTCATACTCAGTATTCCGGAAAGCTTTGAAAACCAAACTCTTCATCTAGCCTGTTTGTTGTACTGCCTCTGTTACATAACTGTAACATGCCACTATTGTCTCTGCTTCTACCTGCTCCACTGTAACCATGGAACCACTACTTTTGCCCTACACTGTTTCAGTGCAACCAATACTATGTAGAGTGCCTTCTCAACTGTTTAACCAAGTAAGAATTCTGTAACAGCGCCACAATGCCCTTGGGTCGTTGTGCGCTTTATAAATAGAAATAAATAAAAAAAGAAATAATAGGTTAAACTTACATGCTTCTCCTCTTAGCACTTACCCTGAGCACTTCTCCATTAGCATCAAAGCAACTTATACCTCACCCCTCCCGCCTCTTGACTTGCACGTTCTGAACACTCACAAGGCATAGTATGTTTGTCTCCCTTTCCCTTATTCCCATGATTGTTTGTACTATTATTGAATTTTTCTGTAATTCATTGCCTACCTTCCCCTGTTCCCACCCTATTTGCCCTGTGGGCGCTTTGAAACAGTTTTGCTAATTGAATAAGCGCCTAATAAGTGACCCATAAATACAGAAGTATTGTTTGATGCAAAAGGAGTTGGTCCTTGTTTCTTTAGCGGTATTGTTGGGAGATCTGTTATAGATTCTGTTTGTATTACTTGTATTTTTAAAGGGTTCTTTTTTGTAGTTATAGGGTGAATATCTAGATGGGGGTGTAGCCTGTTGTATTCTAGGATTCTGTTCTATTCTATATAACCTTTGTAAAGCACTAATTTGCCCCCAGGCCTCAAAGCGCAAATAACATAGAACGGACAAGACAATCATTACAGTATATTACGATTGATCCAGATGCCAATCGATCTAAGGTTCCAGGGTGTCGGTCAGAAGGTTAGAACTAGACACCTCCACAGTCAAACAAACTGGTTTTGATAGACTTTCTAAATTGAGCATATGACGGCAATTGCCTAAGGGCAGTTGGGAGGTCATTCCAAACCTTTGGCCCCCAAGCATTAAAGCCAAGGTCCCCGTACGACTTCAATCTGAAGCGTGGTTGTTGCAACAGATCTTTGTAATTAGACCGAAGAGTACGTCTAAAGGGCAGTTTCTTAATATGGTCTTGTAGGTACCGGGTGGGGGGGCGGTACCAGCAAGGCACTTATAGACTAGACAATAGGCCTTGAACCAGATCCTTTGAGCCACAGGGTGCCAATGTTGCTTCCTTCATGCCTTAGTCATCTGGTCTCTGCGCCCTATCTCACAGACAGCCCTGACTACCCCGTTTTGTAAAGTTTGCAGTTTCTTTATGTTGGACCTGGTGGTACCTGTCAACAATCCATTGCAGTAATCTAACTTCGAGTTGATAGTTGCGGTGGCTATTAATGCCTGGTTTTCTTCTGAAAGATAGGGTCTGATCTGAAATAGCAGATGAATTGTATAAGTGCAGCCAGAATTTATATGCGCAACATGTTTGTCTAAATGAAGATTACAATCAAAGATTACTCCCAAGGTCTTAACTTGACTAAAAACCTCGACAGTAGCCCCTCCAACTTGAAAGGCACTCTAATGAGAGTCAAGGGACTTAAGCTTGGCCACACTGCCCACAATAAGAATCTCTGTCTTTTTGGCATTGAGGGCTAGGAAATTATCAGTCATTCAGGCCTTAATGGCATAAAAAACTTTAGAAACCAGCTCAGCATCTTTTTCATAGGAGGCTGTAAGTTCCAGAACTATCTGTGTGTCATCAGCCAAATTTGCATAGCTGACTCCCATACTATCCAATAGATCGAAGAAT
Source organism: Ambystoma mexicanum (assembly GCF_040938575.1). Lineage (NCBI taxonomy): Eukaryota > Metazoa > Chordata > Amphibia > Caudata > Ambystomatidae > Ambystoma > Ambystoma mexicanum. The sequence continues at coordinate 1,190,530,139 of NC_090937.1, forward strand.
AGCTTGGAGTACATGTTGTATAGTAATGGGAACACACTATAACCCTGAGGCACTCTGCAATTGAGGAAGGCCTCCTCTGACTGACATTCTCAATGAGCTACCCTGGCCCTCCTAGGTCCCAGAAATGAGCTAAACCAATCAACGGCAGACTTAGAGCATCTGCCCACTTCTATGAGCCTGTCTGCCAACCTACCATGATCAACAAGATCGAAGGTGTCAGACAAGTCCTACAACAGCATCATAGCCACTCTGCCTTGGTCCACTATCACAGCAAGCATAGATTTAATGTCTATGAGCACAGTCTCTGTGCCATGGTTTTTCTGAAAACCTGATTGTCTACTGGACAGAATTCCTTTGTCCTCAACAAATGTATTGCAGTGTGAGCAGGCAATTTTGTCCATGATTTTCAGAATAAAAGGCACGTTGGTTATTGGGCGATAGTTTAAGGGGTCCTCCGGATCCAGCCCCTCTTTTTTCAAAAGTGGGGTGATCCAAACCTCCTTGATGCCTTCAGGAACATCCCCTTCTTAGAATTAGCTGTTCACAATGGAAGTAATAGGAGATGCTGTACTCAGAATAAAATCTTTAAACATGGTTGGTGGGAATGTATTTCCCTTACAAGCAGTAATGGTCTGATTTTGTGCAGCAGAGGAAGTACCACTCGTATGGTACTTAATAGGGTTGGATGCTATAGTCTGTTTATGTTGCCTGACCTTAGGTGTAAAACAGTCATGGATTATTTGACACCAGGCATCGTTTACCTTTAAAAGAAGTTCCTGGACCTTATCTTTTAGCTCACCTAATACATTAAAGAGCTTTCTGGTGTCTGGTTGTCAAACTGGATATTAAATTATACCTCCTATTGTAACGATTGTATGTATATTGGCCTAGGCCAAGTTGCTTAAAATTGCACGCGAATAACTCTCTACGGCAAGGTCTTGACCTTAGAAATTGATGTAAGCCGCCATCTTGAATCAAACCGCCATTTTAGGTTCTCTTGCTGCTACATGTTCGGGTCATGTAGACCTTGTCCTTTGTTGACCTCGGGATCAGGGGATTATTTGAATTAGCAAATGTTAAACTACAAGAACAGTAATGCTATCCAAAATACGATATGCAAAACATTTCTTTAATCTGTATTAAAACGATGCGTAAAGAGTGTAACATTAAATTAAAGAATAATAGAGTGTGTTAGTAAATGTATTCAAAAGTAAACCACGTGCACGAGATATGTAAATTAGGAAAGTGAACCTGGCGCGACCCTCGCCCAATGTATTATTAACTTGTAAGAGGCTGGACATCATCATAACAAATTGTATAAATACTCTGATGTCCAGCTAGGAAATTCTGCTCACTGCTCACTTTGAACCCTGCTGGTGGTCTCTGTGATGTATTGACAGCCAAATAGCTATTTGTGTGCTTTGTGCAATACCTTTCAGTTTTGTAATGAAGATTCTGGGAATCTTTACAAGTCTGTGTCGGTGTATTTTCCTTTGCTTGGTGTAACAGCCGTAATATTGTATTTTTTCTGGTTCCTCATGGTGCTAGATCTAACTCCCAACATACGCACCTCCAAGGTTTCTTTTTTGGCTAGCAGGATAGTAATCTTGTACTGTTTGGCTGCCTCTTTGTATAGGGCCAAGGTGTTTTTGTTGGGAAATTTCCCCCAGCTTCTTCCGGCAACCCGTTTGATGTGTCGAGCTGCTAAGACATCTGAGGAGAAATAGTGGCTTGCAGTTTATTTTATTTATTTTATTTTAGTATTTATATATAGCGTGCTGCAACCCATGGGCATAGAGGCGCTGGGAAGGATATGTATGCAGGCTTGCTTAAGGGTTACAAGATAGCGGCCCAGTACAATAAATAAGACAGTTACATCGACTACAGAGGGTTACGATTTGGCTGCAGTAGGCAGAGACAGTCATAAACTGGGTGCTGGCTGATGAGCTTAGGCAAAAAGCTCAGTCTTCAAGGCTTTACGGAAGGTTGTGTGTGATTCGATCATCCTGAGTTGGGAAGGGAGGGAGTTCCAGTGAGTTACAGCCAAGGTAGTGAAACTAGAGCCACCAGCTCTAACTCTTTGTGTGTGAGGAACAATGAGGCGATTGGCATACGCTGACCTAGACGGTCTGGAGGGTGTTTTTTTGGTAATCCTCTAAGCTAAGTATGTAGGTGCCAATCCATGGATGCATTTGTGTGCAATGCCAGTGTTTTGAAGAGGATCCTTTCTTTGACGGGCAACCAATGGACCTGCCTTCTTACCCCAGAGATATGCTCTCTCGGATCTGTACCAGTTGCAGCCCTCAAGGCGCTGTTCTGTGCAACTTGAAGTTTAGACAGGTTCTTTTGGGATGTGCCGGCATAGAGTACATTACAGTAATCTAGCCTCGATCCTATAATGGCCCTTGCAATGGTGATGCAGTTGTCTTGAGACAAGAATGGCCTTACTGCATTGATTAGTTTGGAGTGGTGTGCAGTTGAGTTGAGTGTGTTTCTTTCCTTCCATAGCTAAATGTAAGTGGCACTAGCTTATCATAGGCCTGGTAAAAATATACTGTGCAATTGAGATGTATAGGAGTCCAGCAAAGCTGGATTTGTCAATTGCCGAAACTAAAGGCAAACATATACAAGTAAAGGCCTCATGGGTGACCTTACTGGTACATCTGTGCATGGTGGATTTGGTGCGTACACTAGCTTTCTTTACCATAAGATCTGGTGTAAGCAGTGGGAAAGAGATCAAATGGTGGTCAGACCAGCAGCAGGTTTTGACCTCAATAAGTGATATCAACTGGTTTCCAGACAGAATCCTGTCTAACATATTCCCCCCTTGATGGGTGGCCATGGTAACATACTGTTTAAAGCCCAGATTCACCATGAGACTCAACAAGGAGCATGCCTCCAGGTCAGTGATATTGTTAGCTCATAGATTAAAATATCCTGCCACTATACATGGAGTTAAGGGTTTGATAAGGGGACCCAGCAATGCAGAGAGTTGCTCACGAAGGTCTGGCAGTGTAGTTGTGGGCCGATAAAGAATGACTATGCTGAGGGTAGAAGTAGGATTAAAAGTAGGATTAAAACGAAGTTTAATTAACAGACCCTCACACGCATTTAATATTGGAGTGCTTCAATAATCTTTGTAAATAATGGCGGCACGCACTACCTTCTGTCCCTTCCGATCTGTGTGTATGGCTCTGTACCCCGCTGGAGTGGCAAGTTGGAGAGAAAATTGATTGGTGTCACATAGCCAAGTCTCAGTCAGGAGCATTGTGTCCACCTCTGCTGACAGAATGTAGTCAGCTATTTCAGTGGCATACCTTGCTAGTGAACGGGTGTTCAGCAGCACTGTTTTCAATGGAATACTAGCCTGAGGAAAGCGGTACATACTTGCAGGAGCCGGTGACACCGTACTGCTAACCTGCACTGTTTCATCGCAAGCAGTCTCATCCATGCCCAAACCAGACCGGGTAGTTTCCCCTATTAGCATACTTGAGTGGGGGGTTTCGGTATTGGGCAAGGTAACTTTTGAAGAGTTCTGCGCTTCTGCCTGCAATCTCAATTGCCGGTTATGCTGAGGATGCAAGGAGTGTCAGCGTTGACTTTGTTGGCATCAAAGTTGACTAGGAATAGAGTATTGAGTTTAAGTAGATGTGCGAGTACTACGTAACTCATACCTTCTTTAAAGACTGTGCGGCCAATGTCAATCAATGCTTGATTGGGGTTAGACATTGCGATTTGTGAATAGTGACAGTATATGCAAGAGATAGAGAAAATTGCTCTCTGTGTAATTACATATCTTTAAAAAGAAGGAAATGTGCTATAGTCTGGTCAATTCTTTTAACTTCTGCAAGTTTGTCAAAGTGGATCTTGACAACTGAATGTTGTTGTCATGTGGATATGTTTGGAAGCCAACAACTGTACCAATTTATGGATTGACTAAACCTTGTTCTACATCAATGTTATGTTTTAGAATTACTCTGCAGTTTAGACACAAAGTCAATATTTTATCCAATCCAGCTGTGTTTGAGATACATTTTTCTAAGCTATTTAGTCGTGCTGTTGTTCGTTGACACGCAGGAAATGTCATGCCACACAATTCTAGTTTGTCTGTGAAGCTGATATGCAGTATGGGTGGCATTTATTTTTTCATGATTGTCTCGTTGAATTGACTACAGCTTGCAAGAGTTGCCATTAAGGATATGCATTTTCGATTTTGTTGAGTTAATTGTTCCATGACATAAGGAGAAGATGCGTTCCCTCAATATAGCTCATGCATTGTCCACAAATCTTTCTGGGGCCTGGGTCCAAAATACCTTCAGCTATCCCACCGCAAATACCTCCCCTCTTGAGCTCTGCTCTCATCTACCTCTAATTCCCTCAGGTTCAGTCGTTTTTCAAAGAAACGAGCTGGGGGTAGATCCCGGACTTCGGCTGGGGCCTACCTCTGGAACAGCCTCCCTGCCACTCTAAACCTTGATGAGAACCATCTCTGGTTTTGGAAGCACCTGAAGACCTTCCTCTTTGCTTCTGCCTTGGCCCCCCTCTTCCCTGTTGATCTGTTCTCTCTTGGCATTGTGCACCTGGCCACCCTGTGTCCTCCGGGCCCAGGTTCCTGCTTACCCTGCCACCCTCCCGCACTGCCTCCGGGCCACCCCTTGCACTGTGGTCTGTATCTGTACCCATACAGTCCCCCCTTTTTCTTCCTGTACTTATCTGACCTACCCTGTCTGCTGCCTTAAACTCAGCACTTGCCACTGGCTGGCTGCACCAGGACTTTTGTTGCTTTTATTATTTGTTTATTTATTATTCATTCTGTCCTCCTTTTGCTCCACACTTTCCACTTCTCCCCTTCCTTGCACTTTTCCCTTCCTTCTCCCCCATGCACTTGTGCGTTCTCAATGTCACTGGGCCTAGTAAGATCATAGTTTTTTTCTCCCCTGTTCCCTTGTTCCCCTCCCTTGCCTCATCTATTTAAGGTAGATTTTGCATCTTTGGTAAGCAGACCAGATGTAATGCTTTTTAAAATGTTTGCATGGGTGAGGTATGCAGATTGACGCATATTTTGAGTTAGTTCTCCATAGTGAAAATGCTACCAGAGATTCAAATTTCCAATGCCGCAGACGGTATTGTGGCATTGTTGGTGTCCTAATGTTTCAAAAATAGGTTGACCTTTCACTGGTGTTAACTGTAGGAGGTCTCCAAAAACAATAACATGTTTTCCTCCAAACCGTTCTTCGTAATTGGTTTTTAGGATTTCTTGCATTCTGATATGAATTAAAGCCAACATGAGGTTGGAAACCATGCTTGCTTTATATATCAGGAGCACTTTCATTTGTTTTAACATTCTGGGTACTTTGTACTTCAGTAGCAGCTTCTGCTAATAGTTTGTAGTATTCTACTTTGTTTTGGTGTTGTACAGGTTGAAGCAGTTGTAGGCAGCTAAACCTGTGTGGACTGTTACTACAGCCGAAAAGTTATTGTTTGTTAATTTTTGTAGAAATGTACTGAGTATTTGAATTAAGAATGTTTTACCTGAACCAGCTTTATCACTTCCATACAGGAGCAGCAGTTTATAATTTTTACAGCTACATATTTTAGTTTCATGTTTTCTTGAGTGACTTATAGATACATGGTGAGTTGTTCATCATTTAGCTGTGATTCGAGCACTGACAAGTCTTCCTCAGATTCTTCACATTGATACATGTTATTTTCTAGCTCACTCATGTCTATTTCGGCTTCATTTAGAATGAGTGGTTCTTGGCTTCCTGTAAGGCAAGGTGGACTGCCCTCGGGAGTGTCTTTGTCTAGTTGAGCTTCAATTTCTCAATCTTGTTCGCGTTAATTGTCCAAAATGTGTCTGTATTGTTTGAAATTGTTATTTGTTATACTGCTTTCATTTGCTTTGACTGCAGCTTCATAGGCCCTCATTACAACACCGGCGGTAACCAATGGCGCTATTAGCACCATGGTTGCTGCCGGTATTGTAACGAGTCCGCCAATGGTAAATGGGGAAATACCGCCCCATTCCAAGGTTGTTGGGGCGGTAATTCCCCATTTACCATTGGCCCTTCCCCATTCCCATTTTTGCCCCATAGGGCTCAATTGGACTAGGGAAGGCGGTAATTACGGTACCGCAAATTGCGGTACCGTAATTACCTCGGAAGTCCCTTTGCAAGTCCCTATTTTAATGGCAGGTCCAGACCAGCCGTTAAGGTCGGGAGCCGCAAAGGGACCTCGTAATCAGGCGTTAAGGGTTTAACGGCGCCGACACCTTTTACGACACCGTTAAACCCTTAACGCCAAGGTCGTAATGACCCCCATAATCACCTAACAATTCATTATATTTTCTCCAAGGTTTAAAAGGTTGAAGTAGGGCCATGTAATACAGTTCTCTATGTTGTGGAGATTTAAATGATAACTTTATATGATTAATTAGACTGGGCATGGTGAGTTTCACTAGGCTTCCTTCACAAACTGAGACTGAATATTTGCCATTTGTCTCATTTGGTGTGATATTGTTTATATAGGTGTAGTTTTGGGCAATGTCATAAAGACACATGTTTTCCAAAGCATTACTTCTGTTTGGTTAGTATGTGTCAATTACATTATTTTTGCAAATGTCCTGGCTGTTGGGATCATTTGTGGCAATGTTTCTATCGATTGGTAGGATTTTAGTACTTGTTTCTGGGATGAAGCTAATCCAGGTTTGGCCAGACAATGTGTTCAAGATTTGCCATATAAGGCTAGAATTTTTAACTGGTCTGTAGCTTTGCAGCCCCCATATTCTCCAAGGAAGAGCATGTAAAGCTTTTATGATAGTGTTTTGTAAGATGAAATGTCATCCAGAAGTCGTTTATCTCTGTTTTGTCAGCTTTGGTGAGATAGTCTATGGCATATCTTACAACTGCAGTGGAATTGTCTGCAATGTATTGTATGTCTATCTTTTAATTTCACAAGACGTCAATGATTGCATTGTAATCATTGATGTACTTGGATGCTTCCTCCCTTTTAATGTTGTATTTATTTTTAGGGGGTTTACCTTGTATGCTGTGTCTAACAGAAGACATCAAGCTATTTACTTGTCCTTTTTTGCAAACTGGTCTATGGAAGCCAATGCGACATTTTAGTATAGTATTTGCCTTTGTTTTTATATCTACGTCAGCAGTATTTGCCACACTTATGTTTTTGGAAGCGCAAGATTTGTGTTTGTAGGTCACTATCTGTGGTTTCTGCAGGGATGTTTCAGGGAACATATTTTTCAATATATTGTAAAACAGTGGCTTCACTATCATGGCCAAATTTAGCAGTATCCTTTATCCACAAAAGCATGTGGCTATTTGGTGCTCCTCTGGATTGATATTATTTTCTATAAAATAAGTGTTGCACTTCTCCGAGCGGAGGGGTAGTTTTATTGCAGGTAAAGTGCATCATGGCAATGAAGCGATGGTGAACATAACTTGATACATTGACATAGTCAAGAGAACACAGTTCTCCTGGTATTTGTATATCTATTCTGTTTTTATTTTGGTTTGCATCCCATGCACAATCCACACAACTTAAAGTAACAAACCATGTGGGTGGGATAAGGTTTCTTAGCATACAAAGTACATCAGTGTGACGTTGTAATCAATATTCTTTTGTACCATGCATGTTTGTCAAGAGATTTGTGATACTTGACTGCAAAACTTCATCTTTGTCCATTATTTTTGGAAGCAGTTGGGTAGCAGATATGTTTAAAAAGGTGGGGCCTGTTTTTAATGTGTGTGCAACTCCATAACATAGAGTTGCTAGTTCACTTTCGAAGATGAGGTAGAAAATGTATTCAGCATTTTGTCTGAATCCATGGTCTTCAGAATACATTTGTAAAAAGCGATATTCTGATACACTAATTTGCATGGACCATTCATCATATTGTCCTCCTTTTCCTGTTCGAAATAGTAGAGGAAAGGAACGAGCTTCTACACTTTTTTACCATATGCTCATTGGGGATCCTTTGGCTTGATGCATTTGATATATTTCTAATGCAACGTTACTGGTGTCTTTGGAGTGCAGTGAGTGAATTGTATACTGTTAGTAAATGTTGGCTAAAGTAGTAGGATCTACACGTTGAAATGGTCCAGTTGCTGGTGAGTCTTGAATTATTTGGGTGGTTTCCTCTATGTTTATATCTTTGTAGTATTCATTGTTTTCTTTTATATAGTGTAGGGCTTGTCTAACTTAGTTTAAGTCTACTAGTTGTTGCAAAATTATTTTGTCTTTTGTTGGCACACCATTAACAATACACAGTTCAATCAAAGATTGATCTATTGGTCGTTGTACTCCTAAAGTTTGTACATTTTCTTTCAGATCAAATGGCAAATATACTGCTTTGCCATGGATGCCCTTTAGTAACTTGGATGGAGGTTATTTGGCTGATTTCGGTTGAAGGTGTGTTATAGCTTGAAATGGGTGCACTGTTTGGATTATAATGCTCTCATACAAGTTAAGTTTGGCCTCAAGCCCAGGGATCGTATCTCTCCAGGACTGAAATTTCTGCACTGGCTCTCAGTGGCTGCAAGGATTAAGTTCAAAACCCTCTGTCTTGTCCACAAGGCCTTCTGGGGCATGGGGCCTCAATAACTTCAACTCTCTCTTCGCAAATATCTTCCTTCTCGTGCTCTTTATTCATGCGCCTCCAACTTCCTCAGGGTCAGTCGAATCTCCAAGCAACAAGTTGGTTGTATATCTCTTTCTTCGGCCGGGTCTCCCTCTGGAACAGCCTCCCTGCCTCTCTGAAACTTGAGGAGAACCATCTCTGGTTCAGGAAGCACCTCAAGACCTTCCTCTTTTCTTCTGCTTTCTCTCCCTCTCTCCCCTGCTGATTTCCAGCTGAAACTGCACTGGTTACCTGGCCACTCTTTCTGATCTCGGCCCAGGTTCTCCCTGCCAGCTGCACACCTGCACTGTCCACCTGGCAACCCTGCACTCAGGGGCTGTTTCTGTATACCAACAGTCCCCTATCAGCACCTGACACTGGTTGTCTGCACTTACCCATGCACTTGCCACCAGCTGGTCACACTTCTTATTTATTGTTTCTATTTATTCATTCTGTTTATCCCATGAACTGCACTGCTCCTTTCCCCTCACACTTCTCCCCTCCCGCCTCCCCTGCACTTGCGCAATCTCAATTTCACCTGGCCTAGTAAGATTATTGTCTCTGTCTTTCGGAAGTGGGAATATATCTAAGTTATTAGTGATAGCACGTGATGGTATTTGGTTATGGTGAAGCTTTGTGTTGCAGTGCGTGCACACTGTCGAGGGGTCAGTTATATTGTATTTAGTTTCTGCTGTGAGATATAAAGCTAATTGGAACCATTGGGATTCTTCATTGTTTTCTAATTCGTCAGCCACGTCTGCTATTTTTATGCACTTTTTATAAAATGTCCTGCGACAACAGACCCATATTTGGTCTGGTATTTCAGCAGATGTGTTCTGAAACTTAGCTATTTCCTTTTGTATGTCTTTATTAGGATGTTGGTTTATATGAGGTTTTCGTTAATGTTTTCTGAAGGTATAGAATTTTCTATGTCAACTTCAGTTCCAAAGTATTTACGTTGGATGTGCTCTTAGAGGTGTTCTTAGAGCACCTCCAATCTGTTCCATGTAGGAGAATGTTATTTAAATTTTGTAGTTCTAGAGCATGACTTTTTGCATAGTATGTTCGATGCACAAGATTCCATACAGTAGAATGGTGTGTTGCTAACATTGTGATGTGGTGGAAAATGCTTTTGCAAGCAGTTCCTAAATGTGGGCTAATGATTGTCTTCACATATGGGTGTGGCTGTGAATTGGACAGGAGTCCAGGGTTTCTAAAGTTTTCATTCTATTTTTGTATTTTAGTTTCACATAGTGATCGAGGAATTGTCATAAAGATTTAATGGATTGTTGGCATACATTACACATTGAGCTGCATGTCCGTTTTTACAGTGGACGGTTTTTTTTGGGTGAAAGGAGCACTTGGTTCAAAGTTTGTTGGGGACTTTTTTTCTATAAGGTTTTTTTTGCCATAATAGTTTCTTCCACCATTTCATACCCTCAACGATTATTGTTTATGGCAATTGTTTTTTTTTTGTTTTTCTTATTTATAAGCTCCTTCACTGAAATATGGTTCTCTGCTACTTGTGTGAATCCATTCACCATCCCAGAAGTTTGAAAAGTTCTGTTTATTGGCACTGCCCATGTTTAGAAGTACTCTTTGTGAAGTAGTGATTAATTTAGTTAATGGTTTCATTCTGTTTAAAATATTTATAAACAATGTTGTCTTTAGTAGAAAAGTGCTGTGAATTAGAGCGTGTAGGATTAGTCTCCTGCTGTAGTTTTTAAGGGTAGATTGTGACTTTTCAGCTGTTTTTATAAGATTGAGAAGAACCTTATGATAGAACAATTTCTGTAACATACATTTTTTGGATCGCTTTACTGTGACAACGTTAACACTGGTTGATACAGTGTTAGGTTTGGTAGTAGGTCTGCCTTTCTTTGTACATATTTTTTTACTTGTAGTTTTTGCAAGAGGTACCTTACCTTTTTTAATTGTGACTGGTTTAATTTTGTTGAGTGAGGTTACTAGCTCTTTTGTTTTAATGTTTTCTATAACTTGTTCTATAGGTGGATGACAATATGGTGTGGTTTTATTCTTATCTGCTCTATTTTTTCTTTATTTTCTACAGAGTTGGTTTTTAGTTGGCATTTTGCTCTGTCAGTTGGGGAGAGAAAAAGTCCTACAGACTCAACATGCGTATCTTATATTACTCATCGTAAACATACTTTGAAAGCTCAGACTACAAAGGTATATTTCAGACAGCAGTTAAACGTTTACATTGGCAACTTACACAGATATCAGGATAAAACATTCCTTTCCATGATTTGTAAAATGACTACTGTACCACGTAGAAAGTGCCTAATGTCACAGAGGAAATTAGACCCTAACAATAGAAATAAGTGTCCCCTGAGTCATCATGGATTGTCACACAAATTCCAGCTCCAAATCATTTTCAAATGCACTCATGTTGGCACTATCAGATAGACACTGTCAGTAAAAACGCAAAGGAGGTCATTTTAATAAAATGGTTAACTGCAAAAATGTCCCCTCTGTGCAATTGTCATAATTTATTCTACGGAATGGAAATAAAAGGTGTATAAGCAGCTGAAATCACCTTTACTGCTTCTTTTTTCACTTTGTCGATCAAAATGTGTAAGTGCAGTCCTTCATTTTCACATGGGAGACAGCATTTACAATGGATTCTTATGGAATATACCTGCTTTTAGCAGGTGTATATAGCAGACGGATTCCAGAGGAATTCACATCAGTTCCACAAATATCAAAACAAGATATATGCTGTAATTCAGGCAGATTCTTATGGTGGAGTGAATGTTGGTGTTGTATACAGTATTTCCAATGCATGACCCTCCTCCGCCATACAAATCATTGAAAAACTACTGGAACATAAAAAGAATGTGCACAAGTATTATGCATGCATTTTACACATGACATTTATGTTCTTCCAGATGAAAAAAAGATCTGGATGCTGTTTCCATAATTACCAGTTTGATTACAATAAAAACACACAGTTACCTTTCTCAAGTATCATCTAGCTGTTTTATAGAACACCTAATTGTGTACCAACACATTAGGGTGCCATTTTGCACATGTGAGTAAATGCATCCATACCACGATTCATCCACATTTTTAGGGAATTCGACATTTGACAAACGTCCCAAACGTCTAAGAAGTTCTGATTCTGGTTTTAGTAGGAGAGGATTTGGTTCCGAGATCAGGAATTTATATTTTAAGGGAGCAGTAAGTGAAAATCATTGGATGGTGCATAAGACAGTTTGGCTTTCAAATAATAAAGAGAGCCACGTTTGTGTGTTCAGGGCCTGTAAAACTCTCCCACTAGTTTGTCAAGGAGCACAGTGTCTGGAATATATGCCTATAGTCATGCTTGTTAGTTATGACATTTTGGCCTGCTATCCACCTAGGATTGAGTATTTGGTGAACATTCAGTTTTGGTAGTCAATTAATATAATTCCTACGGGGTTAGGGAACAGGGAGAAATATGGGTAAAAGACACATTCTTCTTCTTCTTGATTATGATAGCTATGAGCCAACTAATGGGAGTTTGAAATTCACCTGATATGGTGGGTTGGAGGAAATTGTGGCTGAAGAGTAGATGAATAATGACATGTGATATCAAAGGGCAACAGAGATGCAGTCTGGATGTGAAATATTTACCAGTGTTGTGACACCCACTCTATGGGTCATGAAGTAATTCAAAATAGGGATGATGGACCATAAATCCTTTTCCAGCATTGATGATTTGTCCAATAATGAAGGCCTGTGGAATGGCAGCTGAGGATTTGGTCACAGGCTGAGCAGTTACCACACCAGCATCTGCTGTGGTTGTCTAGCCTGTGTTTATGTATTAGAGAACTTAAACATAAAAACAAATAAAAGAAGTTAAAGTTTCATTTTTGGGTTAAGTTCATGACAGTTTCAAGGTGATTACATGTGTTATGACCCGAGTGTTGGAAAAAGTCTGTTCCTTTTTTGATAAAAAAGGAGAAAGAAAACACAGTTTTTTCCATATAAGCCCAATAGCTTACAGCAATTGTGATACTTTATTTAATACAGAAAGAAAAGCAATCAGTATTTGTTTTCAGCTGGTATAAAAATTCTTCCTGTTAGAGATGTGTTCTGTACTAACATGTATCTCTGATGTAAAGCTTTCATGAAAGCCACACACTGCATTGAGTTATTATCTGATGGGTAAATGGCTGCTTCATGGCTTTTGGCCATGTGACTTGTTTTCAACTAATCATTCTGGCTTTTCACAAATGATTGTCCACTTGCCATGAACATTCCCTAGTCTAAAATTAACAATCACTGTGGTACTCATTAAGCAACCTCAAAAGTGTAAAATGCTGTGTTATGCATACTTGCTAGAGACTTACTCAGTTATACGCCTTTCAGAGGTACAAGTGAGTCATGATTGACCTACATTGCAGTATTAGACAACACACTTCAATGTCATCAATTTTTACCAACCTTTGAAAAATAAAATGCAGACCAAGCAATGATGAAAAACTATTGATACTGTCTACAGAGGTCGAGTTCTACCAGAAAATTTCAACTCTACATATTTTGCCATCTTCAAAAGCTGCAAGCGAGCAACCAACCATTCCAATCAGAGATGTACCTGTGTCCTGCAAGATACACATAGAGTTCTGTAGCAGGCACATTCACTTTTTGAGTTATCTCATTATTGATGCTAATGCACTGCTATATCCGGATAATATTTACAGATAAAAAACACGTCAATTGTTCTTGCCAACATATCTATCCAGCCTCACCACTTCCCAGTTCCTCCCACTGCCCGTCCTCACCTCCACCATATCATCATATCTTTCAATTAATTATCCATCCAATAAGGCTACAGGACCTTTCAATATGGGCCAGATGGTAAATCCAATACAGAAAGATAGAATAACACATGTATTCTGCTCCAATAATTTTGAGACACTTGGGTACATGGAAGATAATGAGTGACCATCTAGAGAGGTTGGACAGTCACGAAAATTCCTATATATCACACTTACCATCAGATGGCCATTCCCCACCCCCTCTTTCACTTCTTTCACAGAATGTGGAGGGAGTAGTTAACAAACAGGACTCCCCTCCTTGGGTCACCTTTGTAGCTAAACGTGATATCACTGTGTTTAAGAAACCCCGGTCTCTTAACTCGCTTTATTTAGGGTGATTCCTCTTGTTCATCTCCATGGGTAAGACACCTCATATCAGATGATGCCCAGGCAGTCTGATCATCTTGGTCCCTTTGTACCTTAGTTTGTAACTAAGTTGTCCCTCTCCTTTACTCTCAATGTCTCATTCATGAACTTTATCATAACCCATTCAGGGAGAAGTGGTTCCCTCTTCTGGATTTAAGATTCTTCTTCTAGAATTTGAATTATACCGGGAGGCACCCATTCCTTCTATGCAGACACTTTAATGCTACAATAGTTAATGTGGGACCAATGGATGAAGATACAAAAGGGAAAACTAGGGAAACATACAAACTTACTACCACTGATGGGCAGTTTAATAAAGTAGGGCCTGTGTTACTGCACTTCAGATGTCATTCCTGTCCGGTTGACAGGCACACTAAATCTGACAACACAGCAGATTTCACATTGATGGCAAGATCACGCACATGTGTTATAGGCGATATAGTTAGCACTGGGCCACACTTCAATTTGATCCAAGACCCATGTTTTATAGGAAGGTCAAAGAGTGGGCATGACCTATTGCTCACCCGAGAGATTGCCATTGTGGTAAAAAGGAAAAGTATTCCCTCACCACTTCCTGGGGTAATTTTAAGAATAATCAGTGGGAGCTGTGTTGTTTCAGCATCGATGCAAATACACACCTGTGTAAAGGCACATTATAAATACCCAATAAATATAATGCATATAGAGGCCATTGCGAACAAGCTGCAACAGATTGAATTGTGCTTATCACTTGGAAACTCAAATGGTTTTGTTGTAGAGACCTTTTCTCAAATTACTGATCATGTTAACGCATCCCTTGCAGGAATCGCACACAGTGAAGATAAGCGCAGAAAGTCTGTCTTCATACTACATGCCAGACATTTAAATGGGGGTTGACTTTAGCACTCCTAAACCCAAACACGGACACCCCTGTATTAAAGAGCAAAAAGACATGTTGGAAAGGCTTTGGAATTAAGAAAGCATGAGATCAATGTCATGGCCTGGTAGCACCTGTGCTATGCTGTGGAAAGTTAGAATACCAAGTCCTTTTGCGAAATCATTGTGAATGCAAGTAGCAGAGAACCATGCCACTAATACATTAGACACCCAGAAGAATGGGTTCAACACATGTGTGCTCCCTTTAATTTATGGACCAAAAAGAGTCTCAAGCCTCCTCACAATCTGGCCTCTATTTTGCATGCCATTCGGGTTTACAAAGATCTCATTGGCCAACCTTCCCACCTTGTCCTGTTGACTAGTTTCAGGAAGAGCTCATCCCAATGGTGCTGGAGAAAACCTGATGCCCAAATGGTTCCTCTTCTTATTTCTTTTCTTATTGCCTCTCTGTGTGCGCCCCGATTTGAACTGTTTGCTTTGAAAAAAGGCGAACAGGGAAGTCATAGAACCCATATTTAAGAAAGGCAATAAACGGACTTAATGAAAGGTGGACCACCACCTGGTACCAACCCATACATCCTCGATAGACACGGTTATTAAAAAAATCATACTGCTGTGATGACAAGATTGACAAAAGCGCACAACCTTGAGCATTATTTAATATTGTTTTAAAGTAAAACTTTCATTCGTTTAATAAGGTTTCTGCTCCTTTGAGGTTTCAAATACATGCGTGTAACGTGCTTCTCCATCCCTTTTACCTTTATGAACCTGAAATTCACTTTTGATGGGGTAGACACGGTGCAACTTTGGACACTCCTCATCAGTTTAGGTGCATAACCATCGCTGCTATACAATTCAACGCGGAGAGCAGTAACGCACCACCCGAGTGTCTTGCAGACACATTTCTTTGAAGCTGTGCATGGAGTTAACTGGAATCAGTGCTTTCCTCCCCTCCTTTCCAATGTCTACTCACCTATAGTATTGGAGGTGTATCATTGGATGCGCCCCAGTTGGGGTCCAGCTCGAGGCTGGAATGCTTTTATAGACCGATGATGCAGTCGTGTTTCCATGAACCCGACATGTTCTCCAATCTTTGGTTAATGCTGAAAATCACTACTTGTCCCTGGCTGTGAACATTTGAACTTCTAAAAATATGTGTCATGATGCCTGCCCCCGGAAGACCAGACCAGGCCCAGCAGCCCCGGAAGCAGGCATCATGCCACTTGGAGCATGCCCAAAAGCCCCAGTTAGGGGCTGTTTGGGTACAGTCCTGGTGCCTATGGCGCCAGGCTCATAAAGATAAAGTCAGTCCTGGCGCCATGGGCGCCAGGCTCATTATTGATAACTTACCTGAAGCAGACCATGCTGCATACTCACCTGAGGCAGACCATGCTGCATGAAGACTCAAGCCAAATGAGGCTGAGGAGGGACTATTTTACTGAAGGGACTATTTTGTTACTTGGGTGGGACTGTGGAAGAATACTTAGCTGGATCTTCTTCCAAGGCTATTTAAACCACGCCCGGACAGCCACACGTGCTTCGCGTTATTCTGCTTGCTGCAGCGTAACGCTCACCGTGTTTTCTGCAGCTCCAGTCTTCAGCCATGCCCGCTTCAGTCCTGGGACTCCTGAAACAAGAAGACAAAAAGGATAAAGGTTAGAACAGGAGTTTTAACTTTAATCCTTACCTGAATCCTGATCCATTTCGCCACGGAACTGAAAGACAGAAGTCTTTGAAGCATCGCTTCGCATTCCTACGGCACCGCGCTGAACTCACCTGCTTGGCGGTATTTCAGCATTCCATCACGCTCTCTCCATCTCGCGGCCGCCCTCCGACACCTAAGGAGACAAAGACAGCAAGGTGAGCAAGGGGACTCTCTAAGGCCATACAAGCTACCCCCAAGGACCTGATTTACCACTGGAGGTATTCACCTCATTTCGGGTCGGCGCAGTCAACCCTGATTCATCGCCGTGCCCCGGCCCCTAAGGGGAGAAAGCAAGGACAATACCAGTTACCCCCCACAAAACTTACCTGAATTACCACGGGGCCTCACCTCATCTCGGGTCGGCACAGTCAACTCTGCTTCATCGCCGTACCCCGGCCCCTAAGGGTAAAAATAAAATAGACTTACCTGAATCTTACCGAGTGCCATTTGGAAATCTTCGAGTGGATTAATCGGCAACCTGCAAGGAATCGGGCAGAGTGAAGAGCAGACCTTTGAACTCTTATGAACAATTGGACTTTAGAGTCAATACTGGAACTCACCAATTCCTCTACGCCAGTGAAGTAACTGGCCATCAACGCGCCCCTGCGGTCGATGCAGGATGGAGAGCTCATCCTTCCAAACCATAAGGTGAGACTAAGGAGGGGACATCAAGAGTGATCAGTGGCAAGACAACGGGAGTGGGGAAGGTGGGTTGACACTCAATTCCACGGGTGGTTAATTCCTCTTCTCCTTTGCAGAAGAATATTCTTGCGAGCCAGACAAACTAGGCTGAGCGGGCCAGTCCAGTCAGTCATCTCGGCGCTACACGTCACGCTGGTGGAAATAACAGCGGCCCAGTTACGGTCGACGCCCCCTTGGGAACCAGGTGAGCGTAACAGAATGTGAAGCCTACCCACAAATACCCACCTGGGCGTCATGGAGACCTCGGAAACTGATCAGTTGGCCCAATTATTAGGGGAATTAAGGGCCGAAGTGCATTCCGCCCGCCAAGAAACCAATGCCCTCAGGAGGGAACTGATAGTGCCAAAAGAACGAACTGATGAGTTGGCCAGGCAACTATTACAGAGCCAGGCTGGACAAACACCTCTACCAGGACTTGGGGCAAGTCCAGCTCCTATACCATTGAGTAACCAGGTGCAGATAAATTTACCTGGAGCCGTTCCTTTGGCTCCGCCTGAACGCTTTGCCGGAGACCCAAAAGGGTTTGCAACATTCATGAATCAATGCCGCTTGCACTTTTTATGTAGACCTGGAGCTTTCCCAAACGATCAGGCCAAGGTAGCCTTTGTACTGTCATATCTCAGCGGCAGTGCGGCGGATTGGTCCATTCCACTAGTTAACCAGGATGACCCGATTCTTCGAGATTTCCAGGGTTTTCGAACAAGCATGGAAAGACTATTCGCCCGACACTCCCGAGGACAGGCTTTGGACAACAAACTTTTATCCCTACGTCAAGGTAACCAGGATCTTTTATCTTACATTGCAACTTTCAATAGATCTAGTGGTCCAGCTCGATCACAGACTTCAAACCAGGAAGGCTGACCGAAACAAGTTTGAGAACAGGGTGCTGGTTAAAACCCACGTAAGCTCCAAGGGAGTAGATGTCTCAGAACCAATGCAAATCGGGTTGGTTTAAGGACCCCTAACCCAAAAGGAGAGAGATAGAAGACGGCAACTGCAATTATGTTTATATTGCGGAACTACTGGTCATTTTCTTCAGAACTGCCCTGTAAAACCACCCAAGAAAGTTATAGGAGCAGCAGACGAAAACCATGTGAAATCTGACTCGGGAAACGACCACGCCCGGCAAGCGTAGAGGTCCACTTGCCGAGCTTAAAGAAGGACACTCTGACCTCGCATTTCACCATACCCATGGTCCTTGTAGATCCAGAGCAGCCATCACGCATGCACGCAGTAAAGGCGTACGTAGACAGTGGAGCCATAGGAAATTACTTGGACTGGGAATTGGCTACCAGGATGAATCTATCTCTCACCCGCAAGACCACGGCCGATGTTGTCACCACTGTAGATGGAACGGAAATTGCCTCTGGACCCGTAACTCATTCCACTGCAGAGATGACATTGCTGAGTCAAGATGGGCATCAAGAGGCTATGATGTTTGACTTAATCAAGGCCCCACAGTTTCAGCTGATACTGGGGATACCTTGGTTGGAAAAACATAATCCCTGTATTGATTGGCGAGAGAAGAGACTAACCTTCCCAGAATGTGCTCACACCTGCTACTCAAGGAAAACTCAAAACTCAGTCCTGGCCCCAGTAATTCCAGTAGCCATGCAATTACCTGTTGAATACCAAGACTTTCAGGATGTCTTCCAAAAGGAACAGGCAAACACCTTACCACCTCACAGATCGTATGATTGTCAAATAGATCTTGTACCTGGAGCACAACCACCTTGCAGCAGAATCTATGCCCTTACGGAACCCGAAAATCTTCATTTGCGCCAGTACCTAGACCAGTACCTTGCTAATGGCTTCATTCGCCCGTCCAAATCCCCTGCATCTTCAGCTTTGTTCTTCGTACCGAAAAAGGAAGGCGACCTTAGAACATGTATAGACTACCGCACACTGAATCAGATAACCATCAAGAATCGATACCCACTGCCTTTGATCCCAGAACTACTAGACCAGGTGAAGGACGCTTGTATATAAACAAAACTAGACCTTCGGGGGGCATATCATCTGGTAGGTGTCAAAGAGGGTGACGAATGGAAGACTGCTTTTCGCACCAAGTACGGACTATTTGAGTACCAGGTGATGCCCTTCGGACTATGCAATGCACCAGCAGCCTTCCAGTTCTTCATGAATGATGTCCTCCAAGAGCTTATCGACGTTTGTGTGGTCGTTCCTTTTGGAAGACATCCTGAAAGTCTTGGTATTCAACAGGTAATTGCAGGGCTACTGGAATTACTGGGGCCAGGACTGAGTTTTGAGGTTTCCGACATCTTAGTATACTCCTTATCAGAATCTGAGCATGTAAAACACGTCAGAGCAGTCCTAGAGAAGTTACGCCAGCATAAATTATATGCTAAACTGGAAAAATGCATCTTCCACACTACGGAAGTGGAATTCCTTGGATTTATTCTGACCCCGAGAGGAATCCGGATGGATACACGAAAAGTGGATGCCATTCTTAATTGGCCTTCGCAAAGTTCAATCAAAGGAGTTCAAAGCATGCTTGGCTTTGCCAATTTCTACCGCAGGTTTATCCCGGACTTCTCGCACATTGTACATCCCATCACAACACTATTGCGAAAAAACAAACGCTTTGTGTGGACAGAGGAAGCCGAGAACGCCTTCCAAGAATTAAAAGTTAAATTCACATCTGCTCCCATATTAAGACACCCGCGCCCCGAGCTTCCCTACATAGTGGAAACAGATGCATCCAGTTCAGCCATGGGAGCAGTCCTTTCCCAAAAGGATCCTGAAACTAACCAGCTTCACCCAGTGGTGTTTTGGTCAAGAAAATTTTCAGCCCCCGAATTAAACTATGCCATAACCGACAAGGAGCTGCTGGCCATCAAGTCTGCCTTCAAGGCTTGGCGGCACTATCTACTGGGTGCCAGACATACGATCACGGTCATCACCGATCACCGCAATTTACAATACCTAAAGACAGCCAAAGCCCAATCTTCGCGCCAACTCCGGTGGGCATTGTTCTTCGCCGAGTTTGATTTTGTAATAACCTATCGATCAGGTTGTAAGAATGGTAAAGCAGACGCCTTGTCCCAGATTGGAATGGGAGAAGCAGAAATAACTTTAGAACCCGTACCCATAATTCCGGAACAGAGAATCCTTGGCCTGACTTCCATACAGACTCTGGAGAACATTCAAAACAAGATCCACCAACTCTTTGATTCCGTTGCCCTACAGGACTGGGCAAAGAAAGGTCCAGAGTACTCTGTCATCGATGATTTACCTTATTACCAAGGCTGGCTATTTTTACCACAAAAGGAACTACAGGAACTTGTCATTTCCCATTACCATGACACCTTAATAGAAGGGCATCCGGGTATTGCAAAAACCGAAGCTAAAATTAGGAAGCAATTTTGGTGGCCTACCTGGCGAAAGGATATCAAGTCATTTGTCATGTCTTGTGGCATTTGCGCACAAAATAAAGGGCAAAAGAAAAAACCTGCTGGATTATTGCAACCATTAGACATACCACCTACCCCTTGGCATACCTTGTCATTAGACTTCATCACGGATTTACCCCCGTACTAAGGTTACAAACCATTCTAGTTATAGTAGATCTTTTTTCTAAAATGGCCCACTTCATTCCTTTAAAAGGGATACCTTCAGCTTCAATCCTAGCCAAGGAATTCCTTGAAAATGTTGTCCGCCTGCATGGCTTTCCTTCAGTGTTAATTTCAGATCGGGGCAGTCAATTAATTTCACATTTTTGGAGGAAATGCTGCCAACTGGCACAAATTGATGTTAGGCTTTCGACCAGTCACCACCCTCAGACCGACGGTCAAACAGAGAGGACCAACCAGACTCTTGAACAGTACCTCCGTTGTATGCTACATCAGTCTGAGGGGAATTGGAAAGACATTCTGTGGATCGCAGAGTATGCGTACAATAATTCCGTACACTCAGGAACTGGACAAAGTCCTTTTTTTACCAATTATGGGCACCATCCTCGAACCTCAGATTTGGACTCACCCCAGCATTTAGAGATGCCCGCAGTGGACCATCTCCACGCTGTTATTACACAAGCCTTTAAAGAAGCAACCATCCATTTGCAAAAGGCTAAGGAAAAATACAAAAAGGATGCGGATCAGCACAGAAGTGAAGCTCCTCAATACCAAATAGGGGACCAAGTATGGTTAGCCACTAAGCACTTACCACTCAAGGGGACTCGGACCTTTAACTCCAGGTATTTGGGACCTTTTTCTGTCAAGGCAATTATTAACCCAGTGGTCGTCAAGTTGGACCTACCTGCTCATATGCGAATTCATCCCGTTTTCCACGTGTCTCTTTTGAAGCCAGTGCAACCAGGAACAAGGCTAACCACTCCACCTGAACCTATCCTCATAGACGGGGAGCCCGAGTCCGAAGTCAAGAATATTTTGGACTCAAAAAGAGTGAGATCAAAACTCTTTTACCTAATTGACTGGAAAGGTTATGGTCCACAGGAAAGGTCTTGGGAACCTAGTGACCACGTGCATGCACCTCGTTTAGTGAAGAGGTTCCATCGGGAATTTCCAGACAAACCACGGCCAAGGGGGGAACGACTTTAGGAGGGGCCTTGAGGGGGAGTGTTGTCATGATGCCTGCCCCCGGAAGACCAGACCAGGCTCAGCAGCCCCGGAAGCAGGCATCATGCCACTTGGAGCATGCCCAAAAGCCCCAGTTAGGCTCATAAAAATAAAGTCAGTCCTGGCACCATAGGCGCCAGGCTCATTATTGATAACGTACCTGAAGCAGACCATGCTGCATACTCACCTGAGGCAGACCATGCTGCATGAAGACTCAAGCCAAATGAGGCTGAGGAGGGACTATTTTACTGAAGGGACTATTGTGTTACTTGGGTGGGACTGTGGAAGAATACTTACCTGGATCTTCTTCCAAGGCTATTTAAACCACACCCGGACAGCCACACGTGCTTCGCGTTATTCTGCTTGCTGCAGCGTAACGCTCACCGTGATTTCTGCAGCTCCAGTCTTCAGCCACGCCCGCTTCAGTCCTGGGACTCCTGAAACAAGAAGACAAAAAGGATAAAGGTTAGCACAGGAGTTTTAACTTTAATCCTTACCTGAATCCTGATCCATTTCGCCACGGAACTGAAAGACAGAAGTCTTTGAAGCATTGCTTCGCATTCCTACGGCGCCGCGCTGAACTCACCTGCTTGGCGGTACTTCAGCATTCCATCACGCTCTCTCCATCTCGCGGCCGCCCTCCGACACCTAAGGAGACAAAGACAGCAAGGTGAGCAAGGGGACTCTCTTAAGGCCATACAAGCAACCCCCAAGGACTTACCTGATTTACCACGGGAGGTACTCACCTCATTTCGGGTCGGCGCAGTGAACTCTGCTTCATCGCCGTGCCCCAGCCCCTAAGGGGAGAAAGCAAGGACAATACCAGTTACCCCCCACAAAACTTACCTGAATTACCACGGGGCCTCACCTCATCTCGGGTCGGCACAGTCAACTCTGCTTCATCGCCGTACCCCGGCCCCTAAGGGGAAAAATACAATAGACTTACCTGAATCTTACCGAGTGCCATTTGGAAATCTTCGAGTGGATTAATCAGCATCCTGCAAGGAATCGGGCAGAGTGAAGAGCAGACCTTTGAACTCTTATGAACAATTGGACTTTAGAGTCAATACTGGAACTCACCAATTCCTCTACGCCAGTGAAGTAACTGGTCATCAACGCGCCCCTGCGGTCGACGCATGATGGAGAGCTCATCCTTCCAAACCATAAGGTGAGACTAAGGAGGGGACATCAAGAGTGATCAGTGGGAAGACAACGGGAGTGGGGAAGGTGGGTTGACACTCAATTCCACGGGTGGTTAATTCCTCTTCTCCTTTGCAGAAGAATATTCTTGCGAGCCAGACAAAGTTGCTGAGCGGGCCAGTCCAGTCAGTCATCTCGGCGCTACACGTCACGCTGGTGGAAATAACAGCGGCCCAGTTCCGGTCGACGCCCCCGTGGGAACCAGGTGAGTGTAACAATATGAATATAGACCTATCACACCTTTCAAATTGCTGGTCTGTCTTGAATAATGGGAAACAGAGGATTTATGTACTGACCAGTGGCAAGATCCCGAAGGGACGTTAACGTTTAGGTGGTACTGGCCGAAATGAAAAATATCACGTGATTCTTAGTGGCCCATTGGAAAACACACTTTAACCAATCAAATGCTGTCTGATTTTGCTTTGGCTATGCTTTCAGAAAGAATCAAGTGATTAGTGTGTTCAAAGGCCCAAACAACGTGTATGTATTGTATTGAGATTTACAAAGCGAAGGCATCAAGGTGTTAAGGAGAGAAAAGTCACCAGAGAGGAGAGGAGAGCAACCCAAATCAAAACAGAAGAATTTGTATTTGCTTGCCAAAGATAGATAGGGCGTGAATACTCCTGATATGAAAAGGGAGAGGATTCCACAAACCCGGGGCTAGTACAGAAAAAGGTCTTCCTCCTGCAAGAGATCGTCAGAAGCGAGGAACAGCCAACAAAAACAGGTTGGACGAGGGGAGGGATCTCTTAGGCTGGTAAAGAGAGAGCTTCACCTGCAGAAACTCAGCATCCACAGAATGAATAGCACGATGAACCGTGCATAAGATTTTAAATTTCACTCGAGTCCTTACAGGCAGCCAATGGAGGTGCTGAAGGAGGTCCTGAGAATCAGATAATCTAGGTTCGCTGAGGGCAAGCCTGGATGCAGCATTCTGGAGGACCTGAAGGCATCGAATTAGTAGTACGTCTAGCTGACCAAGATAAATGTTGTTGCAATAGTCAATTGCACACATAATAGAGGCAGTGACGATTTTACTAGTGGCTTCTTTAAGAGGAAATGGAAGCACCTTCTTCAAAACCCTCAGTTTTGCAAAACCACTCTGGCAACTGTCGACATCTGCGCCCCTCTAGAGCCCCGAAGTAATTCCGAGGCTCTTTACTACCGTGGTAGGTTTTGGGCAGGATCCCAGGCAAACAGACCAACAGTCAGAAGTCCAACTATTGGGGGCCTGGCCAATCACCAACACCTCTGTCTTTTCCCCATTTAACTTGAACTAGTTTTCAATCACCCACTGACATACAGCTGAAAGACATTCTCTCAGGAGTTCAGAGGGGCTTCCCTTAGGGGCATCGAGTTGAAAGAAGATCTGAGCGTCGTCCGTATACATAAAGAAGCGAACACCAAAGCTAGCAATGAGCCTGGCTAGCACAGCCTTGTATACTTTAAAAAGCAGAGGGGAAAGCGCTGAACCCTGGGGGGCTCCACAGTCAAACACCATCGGAGGGGAGGTCAAAGGCGGGAGAGACACCACCTGAGTGCGTTCAGATAAAAAAGACGAGAACCATTTCAGAGGCACTCCTGAAACTCTGGCATCCACGAGGCACTGTCGAAGTCTCTGGTGATCAATAGTATCAAAGGCTGCGGAGAGATCGATTAAAATACAGATACTCATCTATCCATGGTCCTGGGGTAGAGCAATATCATCATGGAGTGCGATCATTGCTGATTCCGTGCCCATCCCATGTCTGAAACGGCCTGAAAGTGATGAAGAATATTGTTAGCCTCGAAATAGGCTGAAAGCAGAGGAGTGATGGAGCGCCTCAGTGATCAGGGGGACCGGGTTCGTAGGAAGGTCCTGCAGAATGTGTCAATAACACATCCAAAACTAAACTTTCCGTGATTGTCAAAAACTTAAATGTACTGGGACAGATCACTGTCAGGACATTCAGAGGTTTGACAGTGTCAAGAGAAGACGCTCCCTCCACACAGATCTTCTCCAGTATACCGCAAATTTTATCTTGGAAAAAAGAAGCAATATGGCTGCAGTGGGATTGAGTACAGGTGGCCATAGAGGGGGCTTGAGCAGGAGTGGACAGCTCTTTAGCAACCAAACAGATCTATTTAGAAGAACACTGGGCCTTAAGAATTCGGTCAGCATAGTGCTGAGTTTTGGCTGTCTTTATAGAGCATTGATAAAGATTCCGAGGTTGTATATAGGCTGCCTTAGTAAGGAAATCAGACACCAAACGCCATTTCCGCTCTAAGCAACGGCACTTCTGTTTTAAAAGCCTCCGTTCCGGAGAAAACCAAGGAGCTGAGGGCACAGTGGGAGTGGGGAGTAATTGAAAGGGTGCCAAAGCATCTGCTGTGTGCTTGAAGGCAGCAACCAGAGCATTTCAAATATTCATGCCCTTGTTTCTATTCTTTTGAGAAGCAGTAACAACAGCCTTTGAAATAATATCGATCAGAACCTTGGACCAGCGCCGTTGGAATTTCATAAGAAGGGGAGGCTTGGCTTTGCGGATGACATTGGGAAGAGCAAAGGGATCAAAAAGTGATCAGTTCAGGGCATAGGCAAGGTGTTAGGGACCTGCAGACCA
The DNA here is from genome assembly GCF_040938575.1 of Ambystoma mexicanum. Classification (NCBI taxonomy): domain Eukaryota; kingdom Metazoa; phylum Chordata; class Amphibia; order Caudata; family Ambystomatidae; genus Ambystoma; species Ambystoma mexicanum. Next base: position 1,190,555,647 of record NC_090937.1, read on the forward strand.
GGAATATTTGAAAGAATCATATCAAGCTGATTTCCCACTACATGAGAGGGGCTATGATTGCAGAGTGAAAAACCATAATCTGCAAGAGCGGCAATAAGGCTCTGCACATGAGGGTCGGATTCCTGCAGAAGATGGAGATTGAAATCCCCCAACATCACTATGTTAGGATGGCTAAGGGCAAGATCTGCAATGAATTCTGTAAAATCAGCAACACATTGATAGGTGACATGGCCGCGGGGTGTGGGGGATGCACAGAAATAGACAGCATATTCTGGGGAAGCCTGCAGTTTAGTGAGAAGCAACTCACAAGGGAGATTATGTTCAAATTCACAGACTGACAATTGTAGGATTTCTCAACTACAAAAGCAACCACACCTCCAATCCTGGGGGGTAAACTGTAAGTCCTCTCACTGACTTTTACCTGTAGCTTAGTTTTACTGTGCTTAATAATTGTCTAGATGATAGTGTGTGACATTGTGTGTCTACGTTAAGAGGGCCACGATTCAAATTGTCTCAAAAATATAATTTAAAAGGATTCAAGTCATTAGACCAGAGCAGTCCAGGATAGCCGTCATCATACAACTATTCAATCTTTTATTTGTTGCATTTTTATATTTTATTTATTTTATTGTGCATTTGTAAGGTGCTTTATACAACAGAATTGTGTTTCAAAGCACCACAAGGCTAAATGGGAAGGGATACAGTCGTGGTCCTACTAGATCTTGTGCCATTCGGCCGTGCAAGTGTCTTGAGGAGAAGTGCAGGGGAAGGAATGGTTTACTAATAGGAAAACTAATGATTCTACATTAGAAGCAGATTGTATTGAGGATTGGAGCATAGGACTATTAGGGAGCTGTAACACAGTCAGGGATGAGCCCACTGGCGAAAGGCGCATTATAAATGTAATAAAATACAATACATAAACATTGTCATGCTGAATATGCGTGAATGTACTTGCTTGACATATGAAAATGTTTGAAAGTATCTACTGAAAGTGATTCGGAGACAGGAATATGTGTGTGGAAATAGAGTAATGCTGAGCCTTGATGTAATGCCTAATGCAGTTCTGCTGAGTAATGATAGCAGTCCCCCTGGAATAAGATGTGGGTATGTGCAGCATTCCTCACCTAGAGAACCTAACAATAACCTGAGAGGTTTATTGCCACCATCATCATTGTAACAAAGATATGTGATCACTGGGAGCCATAAAACATTCCAGTTATCTTCAGCGATTGATTCTTGTGATATTATGCACCGCCCAAGAGACCCATGCAAGATTATGGCCACTACATCATATTTAGTGTCATGAGAGAGAGCCCCCATCCCTGGCTGGCTTGGCTTCTTATTTAGCAGATGTGTGTGCACTGCAGTGGAAGGAAACGGTGCACAGAAGCGCTTTCATTATGAATCAAATCCTACATAATTTTATATGATAGCCGCTTTCTGGGCTGTAAAATTAGCGATATGTGTGAAAACACAATTACCCAGCATCTTTGCATCAAATGTTGCATTTGACAACTGTTCATCACTAACCATAAAGTGATAGACATTAGGATTCTGTGACAAGAAGGCTACAGAGCAGAGTGGCTGATTTCAGAATGCATTCAATAGCTCAATGGTCATGTATGTATAACTTACATGCCTACTGCATTGATCTCCTCGCTATCACAACAGCTAAGCCTTACAATACTGGCAGGGCAGACTTAGGGCCTCTGTTTGTCAGCCACTGGGGTGCAGAACGCTGTGTTACGCCAGGTGTAAAAGTGCCAGGCCTGGTTTAACAGCACTATCTGTGCTGCTGCAGATTTTGGTTGTTTGGGCAGGTGAAGTGGGGCACAGAACAGGATTTACCTGCAGTATGACATATTCAAGGTAGAGACCAATTGACATTCAGATACTTAACAACCTATCTTGAATTGTTGAGGTGGAGAGGGAGGGTAGGATTGAAGACCAGAGCATTCTTTACAATACCAATTATTAGCCCATCAGCTCAGCTAACCAAGAAGGAAAGACCAACAAGCTAGCATAGATACTATGTTGTGAATCACCTCTATTCACACACCTCCCTTAACTCAGTTTAGGGAGGTTGTTGCTTGGCCCCTTTATGGGCTTTAAGAAAGCCAATTCAGATAGTGTTTAAAATGAAGATGCTAGTTCTCAGCTACAACATGTAAACAGATTTAGGACGTTCTGTTAAATCAGACCTATCCTGTGACAGGTTAGTTTACTGTGAGTTTGGTTACAGTTGCATCTAGAGTTATTCAAAGCCAAGGGGCCACTGCGCTAAATGTGTCATAGAGGAACTAATCACATCACCTAACCTGGTGTAGAATATGTGTTATATCAGAGGAGTAAGCAATTTCTGGTATCTTAAATATTTTAAAGAGTCAAACTGATCATTAATATTCAAAAACTAGGGTTTGGAAACCCCAATGCCTTTCTACTCAAGTCTTTGAACAGGACTTTACTATGTACCTGCACTGTCTATACTGACAAAGGAAAGGCAAGACGCTGACCTCTACCTACATTGTACCAGCTGGCGGGGATAACGCAGTATGAGAATAGCAAAAGTCGGTTCTACTAGGCCTGTGTCATTCAGATCGTGCAAGTGCAGTTACATGAAGTTCAGGGGAGTGGGGGGGGTGTTGTGCTGGTCAGAGAGGAATGCAAGAATGCTTAGGTGGGAAGATAAGTGCAGGTCGGAGTGGAGAGACACGGGTGCTGGGGGGAAATGAGAACATCTGATTCTGCTTTCAATATTGACCATGTTCAAGGAACATTTGTAGCTAATTTCCCCTCCGCTTGTATACCCCAGTCCAATTAAGGGATCTTAAATTTGGCTCTGGCAGCCAGTACTGCTTGAGAAAACTTTGACATACAAGAAGACCATCAACCAAATGTACTGTTGTTCATGGGGCCAAACCTCCATTACATCCTAAATCCATTTAACCCAGCAAAGGGCCTGAATCGATCCAGGATGTACTCAACTTGTTCACAGCCATAGACTTTAATGAGCCAGTGCTATACATCGTCAATACAGTACTCTAAACACTATTGCATGGCTAAGGCTATTTGATTATGGATATGGTATTCTACCGTTCACTTCCTTCAAAATTGTAGACAGTTCAAATTAATGCTGTATCACAATGTTGGAATTTCCTTTCCCTTAAAATCCCATTCCTAATCTCTAAACATGTTTGAATTGTCTGTATTTGTCTTACATAACATATCACCTTTTGCAATTGTAAGCCCTGTGCTTAGTTATGCTTATGTCTTCTTGAATCTCCAGTCTAATGTATTTTCTCCTGCATGCTAGTAGCCAGCCCCAGTGCTTGAAAAGGGGATTGGGTAAATGATGTTATAGACATTGAAAATCGTATTTAACAAGTATCCGATCAGGAGATCTGCATAAAGCCACCTGCCATCCTCATCATCTCCTTTCCCCAAAACATCCTGTTTAAGGAGGCATTAGTAGGTGTCACCATCCCCACACTTAGGTTAAAATTTGGCAGGTGTGTCTCTTGAAAATACTCAATAGTAAAGATGACAGTAAAGATGATCCTGTTGAGATGAGAGATTGCATTGTGTTTTTTCAATGGCCCTTTCAGGCTGTTCACATTCAACAGAGGACACTAACCCCCACAGCCTAAAATGTAACATCGCAAACAATTACAATGTCACAATGCAACAGATCATATTCAAATTCAGTATCCTCTTGCACAAATACAATATGAGAGAAAGGGACATGCAAGTCCATTGCAACCAACTAACAGGATTGACATTGAAAGTGACAAATTGATGGGTATCGAGGAATATAGAGAAATAGTGGTGGGGTGAGTGGGTAACTCATGTTCTTATATCAATCTCAGGAAGTAGCATCTACAGGAAGAGCTAACTCTATAAATCCACCATCAGCGAATGAATCCTTTTGCAGAGGGAATCTATTGGTTTGTTGCAGATCTGAATTAGAACTGAAACCCTGTGAAAATAATGTACTGAAAGTCAGCAATATGTACTAGCTATCTCCTGGGAGCTTCTCCTTCACAGGATTATGACACCAACCCTATCTGGTAACATGTACCTCTGGAAGGAAAAGGCGTATGCAGTTCATAAGACAATCAGAACATTTACAACATATATGTTTGAAGACAAAATATGTGTGGGGAATAATGACAGCAAGTAAAGGGATGCTTGCACAGAGGATTCAAGAAATTATGGAACACATTACACTTAGAAAGGTATTACGCTATTGCAATCTAAGATCATATGAGAGAGTGCTTTCTGTCCACCTACACTGAACACCTAGAAGGAAGCAAAGTAGTGTTAACATATGAAGCGTTTTCCGGGTTCAGAGCACTCTGTGTTAAATAAAACATTTGTCTGTGACAAACAATATCAGGTCTGACACCATTTTACAAGGGCGTAAATCCATTGCTGAACAAATTATCTTTAAGATTTCCCTCCCTCACCTCTAAGTAGCTTGGCTACATGAACAGCTGTTTTTAAAACACACCACATATGTACTGCACTAGGTATGCATCATAACTGCAAAAGGTAAGTGGAGAAAAGCTCTTGGTGCATCATTCATCTTACAAACGTAAAGAAAACCACTTTGCTCTACTTTCATAAAAGTGCAGGCATTGAGTGCTGAGTGTCCTTTCTGTAGAGGACTTTTAACGTCATGCAACTGAGCATGTTTGGATGCCTCCAATGCATCTTGTGCTTTAATAGTTATTAAGGCCTCACACTTCAGATTGCATGCTTAAGTACAATGGACACATAGGGAAGAAGTAAAATGTCTGTTTTTTTCAATTGTTAACGGGCCAGAGACTGCCTCTGCACTAGTTTTCATGTTGTAGTGTGGACAGACCGGATCACACTACAGATATTTTCAACATCTTCTTCTATTGCTAGCATGAGCGAGTTGAAGCGAGTTACTTATGCAGAAATAATACATCTATTTTCAGTGTTAAGAGGCCCACATGCACATAAAGGATCGATTGTTAGCTTAGGCACCTGCTAATTCTGGCAATACATTCAAACAGGGCTATATGGTGAATGACAGCCAGCTCTGCTCTGCCGGCGCTTGTCAGCTTGAAGCAACCATACTGTCCATACCATACAACCAATGTAGGGACCTTCCTAGATTGCTTTGCCTGATGGATTTGCAAACATGAATCTAACTTGATTTGACTTTTTAAATTTGCGTCGGAGGGAGCTTTTGATCACACATGAATTGATCAGTTACCACTGATGTAGAAGGGTCATGGTCATAATATAAGTTAGCAGGCCATGTAGATGTGATCAGATCATCATCCTTATTTCAGACTGAAGAGACATGTTTTCTGTCTTGTTCATCTTTGAAAATATAGCCATCGTCCTTGTACCATCTCTGGAACCTATATAAAAAGCCTTGATATAATATGATAAGTTATTTATAACGCGCCTGTACACAAGTGTTTCTAGGCACGACAAGACAAGGAAACTATGGTTTACGCATGGAGCTGCACACCTGCAAATCAAGACACGCTTCACCTACACTTTAACTACAAACTTCAGCTTTTCCACCTCAAAAGAACATTTCTACACTCATTGCTTCAAGTGGGATTAAAAAGGTGGTGGGTTCCTACAGCGCTACACCAATGGTGTGCACTAAATAGAAAGGAGGTGAATTGATCTATTCATTAAAATCCAATTCAATAATTGCCAATCGCACACTGGTGAGCACTGACCGACTTGTAACATAACGTTTAATACCCCCAAAGTATCAGCCCTCAGTTGTTCGTTGCAAGCAATTTTTTATCCAAGTTTTTTAGGTTCAATGGCTCTTGTTACTTTAATATTATTGGGCATGATTGTGGGTAAATATTACTACTCTGAGGTGCAGTAATTCAATTCTGAAATGTATTATTTCACAAGTATTACATATTTATTGCAAATGTGCAATGATAGTCCCACCCACTCTCCGCTTGTATTATTTCTATGCATCCTTTTTCTCTTCTCTTTCTCTTCATTTCTCTTTCCTCTTTTCTACTTCATTATGTTCTTCTTTCTCTTCTCCTTTTCCTTTCATGTCTTGTCTTCTTTGCTGTCCTCCATTCTTTTCATTTACTTTGCTCACACAAGCTCCACCATGTTAAACGTTCCTTCAACTTATTGTCTACTTGTCAATGTCTTAATGGATGATGGATTAGGATACTTGACAACATATCCATGAATACATGTTTCCACAATTAAAGACCAGACTCACTTCCTGCTAGTAGATATCATGATCACAGAATAACATACCAGCTGTTTCTATGACTGCCTGCAAAGTAGTGCTTTTTTTTAACTTCACACACTGTCGTTTCTAAACTTTGTTTCCTTGTGGTAGTATATGCTGGGTTTTCAGTGGTCCTTCCTTAGCATAAAAAAACAGAGATAACATATGTCTTATCCACTGAGGCTGGAAAAAAAGGCCATGTAACTACAAGGACAGGTTTTTGTTACATTGTGAATCATTTAAATATATATTAGACTTCCTTCAGATGTAATATTTCCAGCTGTTATCTAAGTAATTTGCTACCCATGATAAGAGGGATGATACATGGTTACTCTGATCACAATATTTAATAACTGGATGTAGAGTTGGTATTCCTTTTCAGAAACATGTAAGGCCAAGAACTAAATCAATGAAAACCCTGGAAGCAGGCTTTTACAATTACTATTAATCGCCAAATGCACCTGCTACTGCTTTCTGCGCCATCCCGGGTGGCTTATTTGTTCCTAAAGGATGCATAAAAACAGCCTTCAATGATCCAGGAAATCCACTGATGGCTCATCTTTTATCAGTTTGCAGTCTGAGATTTTGTCCAATTTAATATTAAATGGGCATACCACAGCAATCTATTGGCACAAATATCCGGTAATCTGAACCAACTCAGCACCAGGCCTCATATCCTCTATGGGGTGTCACTCCCTGGAGTCAAATGCTAATGCACCTTGGCAGCCAGAAGCACTCTCATGAGCTGAGTCATATCAGCCCAAGATGATTATAACACTGGACTACAGTTTGCAACTCCTTAGTACAATTTTCAGGTTACTATCTAATACTCCGAAACTCTTTACACATAATTCTTAAATCACTGGGAGTATGTACCGTTTGTAGGCTACTTTTTCCATTGGTGCACACTAACTGTGTCAATGGGTATTGGTGTTAAAATGGCCTGGAAACTCCCAGAATTACACAGAGGTTCTGGAACCAGATTGAACAGGACTCAATAATGGAAATAGGCAAATAGCAAGGCAAAACCCAGATTTATTAACACCAAAATAAATCAGCGACAGCATACAAGCATAAAATGCTGTTGCTCTCAGCGTGCTTATCAAAAACAACATATTTTATATTCATTATAATCATAACTGACAAACTGCAATCTTAGTTAAGAAAACCTATAGGGTACAGGGATTGGATAATAGTAGTGACTGTATATACATTCTATAAGGGTTATAGTTCTGATTGGGTTACGCCTATCTGATGGCTTCTCCTGAGACCACATCTAAATTGATAAAAGTAAAAATGCATGACCTACAATACAATAAACTAGTGGTTGGCATGAGACGTACTGGGCGGCAAAGCATCAGGGGTTTTCATTGGTTGGCTTATTCTAACCAACCTTGGACAGCGGAGAGGTCATCAAGACATGATTCAGGCAGGAGTAGGAGGAGAGAGGACTGCAGACAGTTTTCCTTTTAATTAATGAAGATGCCATCCCTCTTTTCTAGGCCATGAGCAGGATGATTCCCTTATTATTTGGCCTTATGTGGAGTCTTATGTCTGGGGATAGGTGTAGGGAGTAAGGCAGGTGTTTTATCTATGTTCATTGCTATTGAATAGAGAGTGTTCTTCAATTTTGAATCACCTGCGATAGGACTGTGTGTGGAATTATTGCACCCTGCATTTATTAGGATTTTAGCTAATATTGGTGCAAGTGTTATGGTTTCCTCTACCACTGGGGACACTCTTGAGCTATTACCCATAGCGTCTTTGGGCTTATAATGATCCTGTTCCTGGCTTACAAAGAATGGTTGTTCTATTATAAGACATTTATTAACTGGGGAGTATCCCTTTTGCATCCTGAAATGCACTTCCCCCGATCTGAAACCACTAACCTAATCCTGGATTTGGTGCTATTTTTCAGTTTATTATTGTGTGCGTCATGTATGTGCTACTATGCCTACAGCCCTGCTCCAATGCGCTATGCAAATAAAAACATTTACAAAATACCCCTTTTTCCTTCAGTTTCTTGAACCTTTTTGTATTTCTGTCATGCACAATTTAAACATATTGCACACCATCAATTAAGGTTATTTCGTGGAGGAAGATCCCACAGTAATAAGTGGATTGAAACATGTAAGGCTAGGTCTTTAGGGATTTTTGTGAAAATGCACTGTGCACATACATTGGAGTATATGACCATGATTTTAACATCTTCAATGCAATTGCATTATTGTTTTCCTTGTTGTGTATTGTACATATGATGCATGTTTATCATTGTAAACATACTTTATTATATCACTATCCTTACATTTTACTGAATTGTTCGGGAGACCAATGTATTTGCCATTGACACAATCAAAAATAACATTGCATTTTTTGAAAGATTCTTTGTTTTACGGGTGTAGAAGGCTCCATCAGTGTACTTGCAAGTTTTATAGGACCTCCGTCTGTGAGTAGACATGTTCCTGTTTAATATACCACAATTCAAGTATGGTATATAGTTTTGTTTTCGATTTCTTACTGTACATTTCATTGGTGTGAGTTCACCTGAAGCATACAGTGTGTGAGACCAACCTAGTTTTCATTTTCATAACAAAAATCATTCCGAAAATTCTATAAACGGGCAAAATAACTATAGTCAATATCAATGCATTGCTTCGTTCAGCTGTAGCACTTACATTACTGCTTATGTTTGTAATTAATATTAAGTCTGACATATTTTTCAATGTGTGTCCAAGGGCATCATCTTTGGAGATACGACAACATTTAATGGTCATGCACGCCTAGACCTTTCCTGCCTACAAGTAAAACTAGCTGCCATCCTTGGAGGTCAGATTAGATTTGAAACTATCTGGCCCATACTACAGAAGAGTCAAGATGGTGCAATGGCACAAAAGCAATTGTGCACAGTATTAGCTCTGGGACAAAAACTGTCTTGTGCAAAAAGTATTTCTTTAATGCATTTGTATATCCCTGCAATGCATTCCCTGGCGTGGAAAGGGCAAGGTATACGCTCTAGGACAAACACTGCAAGAGTGCATACATTCAATGTATTTTCCCTAGTGCTGATAGTGAGCAAAACTGCACTTGCACAGTGCAAATTTACTGCTATAAATTCCCTGAAGGAATAACTTAAATACTCAGTGCTATGCATTGGCACTAGGCTAACACAATACCTATGAATGCGTAGTGCAGAAATGTTGACAACATTGCGTCATATTCGTCCAACAAAGCAACAATGAGGTCTGTATTATTTTAGGAGAAATGCACATTTACTCTAGTAAATTTAAGATTACGAAAGAACCCATTCCAATCAAAAGAGCAGCTAATCTGATGGGTAGTGGAGGGGTCATGTGACAGGATCATCTCATTGTCAATGTGAAATCTATGCTTTTCAATCAGGAGTCTTGGGACATTGATGGATTAAAGTGTGGTGGAAACGACAGGTTTAAGATAAGTGGTTTACATTTTTCTCTGGCATTACTCAGCTTTAGGCAGCAGACCCTCGCCCAGGGAATCATGTGGATGAATTTTAAAATGTGTATATTTTACACATAATTATAAATGTGTGTTATGTGCATATGAGAAATACATTGCTGGTATTTCTTGAAGACTGGAGATCAGTCCATTTAAGGCAATTTAAACCAGTGCTTGACATCAGGAATCCACATTCTAGGATGAACTGAAACACAACATGTGATTCTTAGTGACCCATTTAAATACAAAACAAACATTTTAAATCAAACAAATGTTGTTAGATTGGCGTTGACCTATTTTTCAGGGAGGACCACTTGATGTGTTGAAACAAAGGAACCTAAAACTGCCAGGATTAAAACATTTTAGAAATATCATTTAAAAGGATCACAGGTATTTGTTGAAGAGAATTAGAGGATAGCCAATTAATCTAAAATTATTCAATATTTTATTTGTTGCATCTACTGATTGGTTTACTAAAATACTATCATTTACGGACAGAATTATTTTAAATGTTCTATATACTTTTGCAATAGAAATAAAATATCGATAGCAGATTAGCTCATGGGATTATTAAAGAGCTGTAATCCATTTAGGGATGAGGATATTGTGACGCTGAATATGCAGAAAAGTATTACCCTGCCATTTATTTTAAAGTATTTTATTGCCATTTCTTAGCAAATTTAAGGAATTACATGTGCTATGTTACGGCGTGATTATAATGCAGTATTCTTTGCTCTTTAACTAACAGTATATAAACATTAAACAACATTTAACAGTAACTGTCCTCTGGCTGCATTGTATTTACATCGGTTCCTGTTTCTTCATTTGCGGCTTTTCCTTAAGGTGGCGTGATGCTGCGAGGTTTGGGAATTCTGGCTTGGGAGGGACTGCTTGGAATGTGGAGTCCAGTTTGTGCTGCGGTTTTATCATGCGGTGCTAATGAGTTCATGGGGTTTTGTGATCTGCCGAAAAGTTTATGGGCCTCATTCCGAGGTTGGAGGTAGTCATGGCGCTATTAGCGCCATGACTACCTCCAATACCGGTACCGAGTCCGCCTTTGTTCAATGGGGACTTAGCAGTCTATTCCGACCTTTGTGGGACTGGTAAATCCCATTGAAAAAGCCATTCCCCATTCCCATTTCAGCCCCCATATGGTTCAATGGGAAGGTGCTAATAACGGTACCGCAAATCGCAGGACCGTTATTAGCTCTGAAGTCCCTTAACGGGCCCCGTCCATAAAGTCTGGTAAAACCAGGCGTTAAGGAAGGGACCCGCTAAGGGACCTCGGAATAGAGCGCAAAGGGATTACCGGCACCAATGTCCTTAACGGTGCCCGGTATCCCTTTGCGCCCACCTCGTAATGAGGCCCAATGTCTCTTATTAGGGCTTTTCATGATTCAAAAGTGTTGTTTATGTCCCCGTCTGTTCTGGTGATTCCTGCGTTCCAGGCGCTGGTTTCTGCCTCTGTCCATCTCTCCATCTCCTTGATCCAAGCTTCATATCTCATTCCTCTAGGCGATTTCCATGCAATCGCTATTGCTCTCTTCGCAAGGATGCACGCCATGTCCATTAGCTTTATAATGTGTTTGTGTTTGCTTGGTCTGGGGAATGTTCCTAATAAGCATTCTTTCGGGGTCCATTTGCACCTGTTCACTCCCGCTTTCCTGCGTATTTGTTCGACTTTAGTCCAAAGCCTAGCACCTTGTGGCAGGTCCAGTACATGTGAATCATGTCTGCACCTTAGTTGCTGCACCAGGGACAGTGCGATCGGGCTTGTTTGTTGAAGCCAGCTACCCTGTGCGGGGTCATGTAGTTCCTGTATAGAATATTCAGCTGTATGAGTCTGAATCTGGTGTTTCTTGACACCTCTTTCCGGTAGATTAGCGCTCTCCCCCATTAATTCTCGTCATGGCGTACCCAGGTCTTTCTCCCATCTTTCTTTCAGTGGCGTACTGCGGAAGTTGGGTCTATCCGTTATTTGATTTATAATCTGGATATGGGTTTCCAGCCATCACTTAGGTTGTGCATTTCTTGCAGTAGGGGGTATTGTGATGGTTCCTCAGGCCATATGCTCCATTTCTTTTTTGCGGTGTGTTTGACTTTGGTACCTCAGAAACTGGCCTTTTGCTAATCCTTCCTGTGTGTGGAGAGATTCGACGTCTCTGAAGGTTCCATCATTGGACATGTCCCCCCAGGTGTACAGTCCCACTTTTTCCCACTTTCTCATCGACTGTAGGTCGTTGAGGTTTGTGCATACATCCACCATTATGGGGGTTTCAGGTGAGTATGGATGGTGCAATCTGAGCATCGAGCCGGTCTTGTTCCACACTTGTTTGCCTAGTCTCACTATCATGGGGATGCTTATTTGGTCGATCAGAGGGCTCCACAATGCTTCTTTGGGGAAAGTTGGGGCTATCTGGTGTTGTAGTAGCCCTATTTCAGCTGATGGGTCGTCTGACATCCACTTCATGAAATGGCTGAGCTGGGCTGCCAGATAGTATTTTTGAAGATCAGGTAGTTGTATCCCTCCTTCTTTGTGCGATAGTGTCAGTATGTGGAGGGGTAATTTATGACGGGTCGCACCCCATAAGAATTCCTTTAGCAGAGATTCTAGCTTCTTGAAGAAGGGTGGTTTGATGTAGTAGCACATGTTTGTGAAGTAGTACAAGAATCTTGGGAGTATTATCATCTTTGTAATGAAGGCTCTGCCCATCATGGATAGCGGTAGCTTGGACCAGAATTTCATGGAGTTACGTAGCCCTTTGATCACTGCTTCTGTGTTGCAGTTGTGTGAGCTCTGGCGTATGCTATATGTTGACCCCCAGGTATCGGAACGTTTCTGGCTGCCACTTGATTCCCACCCTGGGTAGGTCTGCTTCATTTACCCCTCTGAGTCCTGCTAGTGGGAATGCACAAGATTTCTGTTTGCTGAATTGTATCCCTGAGTATCGTGCAAAGTTGTCCAGTATGTCAAGTGCTGTTGGAGCATTTAATTGGGGGTCTCTTAGGTATAGTAGCACGTCGTCGGCGTATAATGAGATTATGTTGTAGCTCGTGCCCACCTTTATCCCTGCATCGAAAAGTTGCTTCCTGAAATAGATGGCTATTGGCTCCAGCCCTAGGATGTACAGCATTGGCGATAGCGGATATCCCTCCGTAGTGCCTCTCTGTATCGCCCAGGCCTTTGACACCACTTTTCCAGTCTTCACTCTTGCCACAGGGGCGTTGTATAGTACTTTGACCCATCTCACGAAGCTTTCCCCAGACCCGAATCCCCTCAGGGTCTCAATTAGCCATTCCCAGAATGTAGAGTCAAACACCTTGATGGCATCTAGGGATAGCACCACCATGCCTTCATTGCTTCCCTACGTGTGTGCCATGACATGATGGAGTCTCTGCAGGTTAGCTGTGGTGTTTCTACCCGGCACAAACCCATTTTGGTCTTCGTGGACTAGAGATCCCACTACCCCAGCAAGTCTCTTGGCTAATATGGTAGTTAGGATCTTGCTATCGTAATTTAGCATTTCCAGAGGGCAGTAGGAGTCACAGTTGCTTGCAAGTTTGTTGGGCTTGAGCATTGGGATTATGAGTGTTTCTCTCATACTTCCTGGTAGGGTTCCTGTTTCGTATGCTTCCTGAAATACTTCATGCAGTATTGGGGTTAAGGTTGATTCGTAAGCTTTGTAGAATTCCGGCGGGCGGCCAGCGCTCCCTGGGGTTTTGCATGCGGCGAGGGATCTGATTGCTTCTGTTACATCTTCTGTAGTGATCTCCTCCTCCAGAGCCTCTCTTTGTTCCTTGGCTAGTTTGGGGAGATCTATCTCTTCCAAGGTGACCTTAATGTCCTCTCCTGGTACACTTGTGTCATGGGCGTAGAGCTCGGAGTAGAACTCAGTGATGGCGTCATTGATCGGTGATTGTGTCCTGTGTGTTACTCCATTTTTGTCTCTGATCTCGGTCGGTAGGTGTCTTGGATGTTCCCGTTTGCACAACCATGCCAGTAGTCTACCTGGTTTGTCAGCTTCTTTATGTGCTCTGGCGGTGCGTGTTGTGAAATCGAACTTGGATAGTCTCTCCCAGGCTGTCCGGCAATTGTTTCTGATCTCCTTCAGTTTTTTCTCATTCCCACTGGTGCTCAGAGGATTATCTTCTAGTAGTTTTATCTCGCTTTCCATGTTCTGTAGTTCTCTTCTTAGTTGTTTCTGGACACCTCCGGCTCCCGCTATGGTTTCTCTTCACGTTACCACTTTCATGGCTTCCCATAGGGTGTTCCATCTGTCAACTATGCCCTTGTTTAAGCCTATGTGTTCTTTGAGTTTTTCTCCAAGGTTTTCATTAAACGCTTGATCAGCAAGTGCCTCAGTGGGCATTCTCCACATCGGGATTCGGGGCCAGGGGCCCCTGACCTTCCATTGCATGAGTAAGGGGGAGTGGTCCGAGATCGATCTGCCTAAGTAGTCGGCGGATTCTGCATACATTAGTTGTTCTCTGTCAATAAATAGATCATCTATTCTGGTGTGTAGGCTGTGGGGAGCCGAGTAATAAGAATAGCATCTTTCGGAGGGGTGTAATTCTCGCCATACATCACCCAAGTGCAGATGGTCTATCGTGGTGGTCAGCGCTTGTGAGGCTGTGGTTTTTTTTGGTTGTTGTGGTGGTTCGGATCTGTTGATGGTTCCGTCTTTAACACAGTTGAAGTCCCCCCCATATGAAGGTTCCATCTCTGTGGTGGGTCATTTTGGCGTATGGTTGCTTGAGGTGCATAGGTATGCCATGGTGGGGGAAGTATTAGTTCACTGTGCATATTTTGACATGTTCGATTAAGCCCCACATTATCAGGTATCTGCCTTCTTTGTCTGCTTCCGTTCCTTTTAGTTGAAATGGTGTTTCTAGGTTCACCCATGTGTATACTCCTTGTGCGTATTTGGAGTAGTGCTCACCTCCTCCTTGGCCTCCCCAGCATTCAGTTAGCTTTGCCGTTGCTTCCTCCGTTAGGTGGGTCTCTTGGAGTCTCTTGGAGTAATGCGATCGATATCCTCTTTCTTCGTAAGAAGGATTGGATTCGGTAAGTATGTCCCCATTCCTCTCACATTCCATGTCATTACCCTGAGTTGTGTTGCCATTGTTGATTCTTGGGGGTTCTTGTGTCTCAGCCCCGGTTCGGTCCCCGTGATGGCCGATTCTTCTTGTTCTCGGCTCTCTCATCTGGTCCACCTTCTTCTTTGGATCCGTGTCTAACGCTGTTCATTTCCTTTGATTAATTTGTCGTTCGCAGGTCGAGGGCTGTGTTACAAACAAAACAAAAAACATAACAGTAACTGGTGCGCCCTGCAACTGCGTTTCCATTGCGGTGCTCAGGCGCCCTCGTGTCGTCTAGTCCCATCCTGGGTTTCGAACCCGAGTGTGGATGTGCTGGCAACAGGCCTGCACTATTGTGTTCGTGGGTTAGTGCTGTGTGCTCGGGTGAGGAGGCCGGGCGAGTTCTGTATGCTGTTTTTTGGCTGCATGGTGTTCCTGTCGCTTCTATGTTTTTTTCTGGATTCATGGTTGAAAGTTGGGATGCAGGTGCTATTCCTTGTTGCTTCGCTGTTTTAGCTCCGGGCTCCTTGGGAGGGTGTCTCTCCTTCTTCTGCTAGGTTGTTGTGCTCCATCCACATGGTGGCAGCGGCCGGGGTTCCCAAGAATATTGCGCGGCCCTTGTATATCACCTTCAGCCGGGATGGGTATAGTAACATGTACTTTAGGTTTAGTTGTCTGAGCTTGGCTTTGATTGGGACAAAGAAATTTCTCTCTCTTTGCACCGCAGTGTGTAGTCGGGGTAGATGGCGATCTTGGAGTTGTCTCGTTCTATCACTCCCCCCTCTCTGGAGTATTTTAGTATGGTTTCCCTATCCTGAAAGTTGAGGAACTTTGCAATTATTGAGCGGGGATATGAGCCCGGCAGTGGTTTCTTTTGAAGAGATCTATGTGCCCTTTCCACAGCGAAACCCTGCGTTAGTTGCCCTGCTCATATTTCCTGCTGTATCAAGGTTTCTATGTAGGCTATCGGGCTCGGTCCCTCCGTGCCTTCGGGTACTCCAAGCATCCTTATGTTACTGCGCCTTGCACACCCTTCAGCCTCTTCAGATTGGGCCTCTAGTGTGATCACTTTTTTTTCCAGTTCGGCCATTCGGGCCTTAAGGTCTACCGTATCCCCTGACGTGTCCTGGAGGGCCGTTTCTGCGATAGTAACTCTCTCAGCAAGGTTTCGGGCGTCTTGACGCATAAGCTGCATGTCCGACTTTACTTCATCTATTTTGGTGTCTATAAATGTCCTTAGTGCGGCAATGGCCTCTAGTACTTGGTTATCTTTGCCGTCCCCTTCAGTCTTTTGGTGGCTTTTGGTGTCGGGGGTTGACGTGTGTGGTGTGGCATGTGTCTTGGTTGTAATGTAGGTGTCCACTGTGGAGGACTTCCCTTTGTTTCTGGAGGAGGACATTGTGATGTTGTCCCGTGTTTTAGATGTGTCGTGGGTAGTGCCTTTGAGTCCCGTCGTGCTTTTTAGTTTTGATGAGATCTGCAGCTTGCAGTTTATGCTTTTAGGTTGCTTGGGATTGCTTTATTTGTAGGGTTGGTCTCATTGCACCTCTTAGTTATGGTGGGAGAGGATTATCATTTATGCCCCTGGTTTAGGGGTGTTTGTGGGAGCGAGCGCTGTGGGTTAGAGCAGTTGTTGGCTGGAAGTTAAGGGATCCAATTCGAATTGTGCTATTCTCCTTTCTGTCCAAACAGAGTGTTTGGTGGGAGCGGCTGCGTGGTGGCTCCATACAGAGCGTTTCTTGGGGGTATGAGGGTTTGTGGGTGTGGGGCCAGCTTTTGGAGTTCCTCAGTGTTCTCCATTGCGTTACCTGGTGAAAGTGCCACTGTGTGCTGGCCCGAGTGCCCTGTATCACTGTGTTCTGCTGTTGGTGTTTGGTGTCACCGCGGCTCCCCTGTCGCCTCCCGCTGCTTCGGCTCACCTTGTTACTGCTGGTTTGCTGTGGGGCCCTCTCGTCGGGTCTCTCTGCCCTTCAACGTTGTCTTGGGGAGAAGGGGAGGGGAGGGCGAGCAGCCGATCTCTCGTTTCGCTCCCGCTTCGCCTACCAGCACGGAGCTCCGTCGGGTGGGGTCCTTCTTGCCCCTCGCCTTAGTGCAGTGGCTCCGATTCCTCTCAGGTGCAGGTGGCTGTCTCGGGATGCCTCTATCCTACTCCGCATGTGCCTCCTTCTTCCTGTTTGTCGACTGTCGGGTGTCCGCAGTCTGAGTCCCGGTGGCGGCTCATGCTTCCTTTTGGCGTTGGGGTGAGGCTTGGGTGCTGTGTGTTGGACGTCTTTTTTGTCGCCTCTCCCCGCTTTGCACCATTAGTGGGGAGTGTTGTCTGATTAAGTGTCCTGCGCTGTAATGTTTTGGCAGCGGGCTGCTGTTCTCCGCCTAGTGGAGCTGGCTCCAGATAGTGGCTGCCACTTTGTGTGACGCGATGGAGAAGAGGGGGTCGGAGCGCGGGTTGGTTTTCTCTCGGTTCCCCTATCCGATTTTTCTGGAGATTACCCAATATGGATCGGGTATCGCTGCTGCTTCTCTCGGATCGATTCTTTTAGGATCGTGGTGCTTTACATACACCTCTGCAGGATCAGGTTATGGCAACTCGGCCGGAGCTCGGCGTTCCTGCTTCCTCACGCCATGAGCACCAGCCTCGCCCCCCAGGTATTACCCTGCCATATGGACATGCTTCCAAGGCTCAACTATATCATTAGCACAAGACAGAAAGAATACTATTGTGTGCAAATAGAAGAATGTTAAACCTTGTTTGTACAGTTGAATATCGTTCTATTGGGTAGCAATATCAGTCTCCATGCAATAAGATGTAAGTATATACGGGATTCCTCCGCTAGAGAAGCTAACAATAACCTAGGAGGTTTATTGCCACCATCATCATTGTAACCAGTATATGTGATGACTGGGAGCCATGAAACATTCCTGTTATCTTCAGCGATGGATTCTTGTGATATTATTCACCGCCCAAAAGACCCATGGAAAGTTGTCGCTACTGTATCATGTTAACCAACCACTTCAGAGTGTAATGAGAGAGAGCCTACATTCCTGGCTGGCTTGGCTTCTTGTTTAGCGGATGGGTGTGCATTGCAGTGGAAGGAAACGGTGCACAGAAGATTTTTCATATGGAATCAAATTCTACATCATTTTATACGTTTTCCTCCTTTCTGCCAATGGAGAGTCAATGAAAAGTGCAAAAACACATTTTATCCAGCATCATCGCATCTAAGGTTGCATTTTACACATCACTAATCATGAACTTAGATAAATAAATGTTACATATAAGAAGTCTGTAGCAAGCAGTCAGAAGGTTACAGAGCAGAGTGGGAAATGCACACAGGCATTCAGCTGCTCAATGGCCATGTTGTAAATGCCTGCTGCATTCATCTGTCTGCAGGCATATTAACTAAGCATGGACATACTGTCAGTGCAGCCAAAGATGCTCTGTTTGTAGATTCTGGAGTGGAAACGAGTGGCAATAAATTTCAGTGCTCCCAGAGACGTGTGTTGTTATCGATTACAGGATTACAGTTTCCCTCTCCCACTCCTATTCCCTCTGTCAAAACCAAATATTTTCCGCCAATATGGCATGTTGAACATCTATTGGATTCCTATGGACATTCATTGTTTTACATGGGATAAAGGAGAGTTGTCCATATTGATTTAGCTCAAAAGAAAATATTACGACTTAGAACTAATTTTCCAAATATGAACGGAGACCAACTGACATTCAGCTAAGTCACAACTTGCCTTCAATTGCCGAGTGGGAGAGAGCAAGACAGACTGAAGAGCCCAGCATGCTTTAGAGCTCAGGTAATCCCCCCAATAGATAACCAATAATGGAAGAATAATAGTTTTCCATAGGTACTATGTTAGTAAGTAAATCCCTTGATTCACACACCTACCATGATCAATTTCACTGAGATTACTGATGGGCCCATTGAGTGGCTTTAATGAAAGCCGTATTTGAAACAACAAGAAATGTTCCCCCAGGAATGAGTAAATGTTCTCTATAGTTTAAAAATACAATTCACAACATTGTTGTAGACCCTTAAGAGGATATACCTACAGCAACCCTATTGAGATGCACGACTTAGGGCCTAATTCATGGAACCTTTAGCGTGGTGCCAAGTGACTTTTCATGGCCAACAAACACCCTGATTCACAGAGAGGTGCACAATGTATTTTTGTTCACAGCGCGGTGCAAAATGTATTTTTGCAGAGCAAAGTCACTTTTCACCACCCATTCATCGTGTTGCAAAGAGTACTTTTGCGGTGCAAAGTGATTTTGCTCCACAAAAATACACTTTTCATTGCTCTGTGAATCAAGGTGTCTGTTGGAGTGCAAAGTCACATTACACCAGTGCAAAGACACTTAGCACCGCGCTAAAAATTCCATGAATTAGGCCCTTAATCTGAGAAGCAAAAGATGCTAACACACTGGGCTTATCCAATTATTTAGCTCATATATTTAAGCAATATGACCCGAGCGGCGGGGGCATTACTGATTTAGGTAATGTCCCGGGGGCCCATAGTTGCCTGACCGGGCCACTAAAAGCATTTTCTTCTGTCCCGAAGCGTTTCAGGACAAAAAGAAAAAAAAGACCAAGAAAATGGCCGCTGAGAAAGGGAAAACAGAGTCCGTTTTCACTTTCCATGGCGGCCATTGGGAGCAGACGCCCTGGAAACAGAAGTGTTTCCAGTGCGTCCGCTCCTGAAAAAAAAGGAGAAGAAGGTAAGTGGAGTTGGGAGGGCGGAACGGAAGAAGGGGGAAAAAAAACGTACCTGCATCCCCGGTGGGGGACGATGGAAGCCTCCAGCCGTGTGGAGGCACGGAGCAGGGATGGGCCTGCCCCAAGTCTCCACACGGCTGGAGGCTGCCATCGGCCCCCACCGGGGACAAAGGAACAAGAAGGCAAGTGTGGTTGGGAGGGCAGGGAGGAGGGAGGAAAGGGGAGGGAAAACAAAAAAAAAACCTTACCTGAGTCCCCGGCGGGCAGTGAAGGCAGCCTCTCAGCCGTTGAGAGGCTCGGAGCGGGGATGGCCCTGCTTTGAGCTTCCTCATTGGCTGAGGGGGCCCCCTTGCCATAGACAAGGAGTCTGGAATCTCGGTCGAGAATCGAGGGATTCTCGGCCGGGTAATGACCCGACGAGAGCCAATCAGAATGTGTGTTGCATTCTGATTGACTCTCGCCGGGTTCTAATTAAAAATACTTACAATGTCATAGATCTAAAATAATATATACAATATACATCAAACAAATAGACAGTATCACGTGTGCCACAGTATGAATATATAGATATAAAAAAGAACAAAGCCCATGAAAAACCAATCTTCACATAGAAACAAAATACAATATTTAAAATAAATGCAACAAAATCAATCCTCACCCTATCTTTATAAAAACTGTTTTGAATAACAATGTACAGCTAATCTGATTCGAAGGTGTTATGTCATGAGAGGGTCTACGTAGGGTCACGCACAGGCAAATAGTACAGTTAAATTTCATCTTGGGTTCTATGGTGATTGCACATTACAAAGGTTTTGGTGGATATACTGATATCACCATCTTCGTCATGACCAAATGATAGCTGAGTTCCTTAGGAATGGTCAGTACTGCAATTCCGCGCTCTTCCAAATATAAGTTAAGACAGATGAAAGATCAAATAGATTGTGCGATGATATATTCAGATGATCAGCCGACATGTGTTTTGACCCCCCAGTCCTTCTCAAGGCTCAATATTACTGTTTGTTAAGACTGTCTAAATGTTGTGCTCTTCGATATATAATAATTACTTCTGATGTCTAATAGTTCATATATTACCTCTATGAATGGAGGAATATCCTTAAAGTATGTCACAATACACAGGATCGTTCCCGGGTGCCGCTGCTTGGCAATGGCTGACCCTGTAATTGATAATGACAAAAGTCAAAGGAAAACATAATCAAACATAGGGTTGCAGAAACTCCTGCTAGCTAAGCTAGGAGACTACCCATTACCAGTGAGTCAACCAAATAAAGTAAATACAGTGCACACAGTCTTGCTGTGAACAACTAACCAAGGGGCTGGACAGGACGCTATTAGAAGCAGCTAACCAAGGAGGGTCAAACCTGAACCTGAGCCGTTATGGGTACCAGGGAAGCATGCTATAAATATAAAGACATCTTACGCTCACATCTACACTGGTGTGTGCCATGCAGACTGAGGGGCACGGCGCAGAATGAACAAATTCCTCAAAAATGTACCCGACATAAACACAACAAAATATGTGCTTTATGCCTATCCGGGCATCACCTTGTCCAGATGAAATAATCCCACATTGGTGTTAACTATGGAAAATACCTTGGTAAACCAGAAGTGGTCTAACCGAAGAGGAGAGGATGTATTTAATTCATCAGCATCTCTTAGCAATTTAGCAGGTGAGCACCATCCTCCCCTGAGAGTGTACGGTGCACCGAATGCCCGAGCATGTGCAAATGCCACTCATGGTGCATGTTCGGTGAGAACGGAGAGACCGACAGCAGGAGAGTGTTAGCATCTCAATACCCTAATTTCTATGCGTAGGTGTAAATAAAAAAAAACAGAGAGATTTTAAACTCAACTGGTTGTGCAGGGAAGATCTGCATGACCACGTGACCAAGTGGACTCACTGCACAACGTCAACTGGAAAGAAAGTATGTACAACGCAGAGGTCAGAGCAAGCCATTTAAATGGAGGCTGCTGCTAGTCACCTGATAGGCCCCTACCAAATCGGGTCAGTGACCTCAAGCCCGCAACATGAGTGCCATCTTAGAAAGGTGGATTTGTTGGTCGACAAACACAAGTTGTGTCAACTGCTAACTCTGACCCTACAGAGTCACATACTGAGGCATATTAATACACCCTAATATTATGGAAAAAACTACATCTCAAATAAAAAAGTTTAATGCCAATGGCAATGGCAAGAAGAAGATTACTGCGTTGGCCATAAATACCAGGCCGAAAGAGCAAATAGTCCTAATGGTATTTCTTAATGGCTCCCTCCCGCAGAAAAATGACGTATACATAAAAGGACGGTATTAACATGGGTGTAACGTCAGTGTTTGGTGAAGCTGAAGACATAGACTAAATAATGGATATGAGCAACACACACCAGTGGAAATAATAATTCAATCACACGTCTTTCATAGGAGCCAAGCCAGTGAATACAGCATGGCTCTTTCATAAGCAATGTATGTCACAGATTGGAAACATTCTTAACTGTATCCAGCAGCCACCACAAAAAATGTATTCACAAAGTGTTAAAATTCTACAAAAAGGGGAACCAGAAGGGCTGTGCTGTTTTTACAATGAATTCAAGACCTGTGTTCAGTGATGCAAACATGTGCAGCATGCATCATTTAGCCCTCGTATCTGAGACCACAGGGACACTCAATAAAGTAGACCACTTTTGTGGTTTTACAATTTGCAAAGCTTTTTAAAATGTCATGTTTTGCATGTTTTGTCCCCAATATCTAAAGATCTGATCTTCTGGAGAAACCCACATACCAAGCGTGTGCCACATGTAAAGTGGCCATGCAGTGGGCGTAGGTCCTAGTGGGCAGCTACATACCAGGCTCCCTGAAATTTGGAGTATAACAAGATGTCCTTTACATTTTTGGAACGTTTGAAGGCAATCAGTGGTAAAGGTTCATGTGGGATGCTCAATTGTATTGAGGGCCAGAACTTCTTAATGAGATTTTTAGAGCAAAAGTACTGGTACTGTGTGTAAGAGCACATCCCAGATTGTTCTGGGTAGGTTGTTCACAAGGGTGAGAAGTGTCTCCCTAGGCATGAAGCTTGTCCTCTTGAGAGAGTGTGAAACCAATGTCTTGGGATAATCTTGATCCTTTATTCTCTCACTCAGATCTTTTTCATGATGTTTATAGTCTTGTGTATTGGAACAGCGTCGTCGAAGAAGCAGGTACTGTCCATAATGTAGACCGTCTTTAACACTTCCAGGGTGGAAACTTGAGAAGTGTAGAAGAGTGTTCCTGTCTGTAGATTATATATAGAGAGAGCAAGTCAAAGTGTCCCCACAGTTGTTTTCAAGACACAGGTTTATACAGTCAAATAAGTTCCAGAGTGTTTCTGGCGGGCCAGACCAGATAATCAGGAAATCCTGGATAGAAAAGGATTGTTCGCAGATAAAATAAATTGCTGTTCAAAAGAAGCCATAAATAAGATGGCTGGACAAGGCACAAAAGCCGCACCCATTGCTGTACTGTGTGTCTGAAAATAGAACTGATTTTTGTCTTGGGAGGATAGCTCAGGGGCAACAAACTCACCTTGGAAGCAAGACTACTCAGATCAACATAGGTCCGATACCCAGGTCCGCGCTCGGAATCCTCTGGGTATTAAGCGCGTTATAAATAACCAATAAAAAAATAATAATTGGGAACTTAAAGTAATGTTTGAAGGGCCATAGTTAGCAATTCAAGGATAAATTCTGAGGGAACACTTTGTTGAATATTCTCACAAGTAATATGTTCCCTAGTGCACTAGACAGCCTCCTCTTGTGGGATGCTTGTATAAAGCACTTTTATATAGTGGTAACTAAGATATCCTGCTCCGTGTCAAAACGGAGACCTTGAAATAGTAAGATGACAGAGGTGGAGATCCTAAAATAGGTAAGGGTGCGTTGATTGAAGGGCTGAAAAAAAAATGTCAATGAATTTACATATTGGCTCTAAGACAGAGCCCCACCCTGCTACTTTTGGCCGGCCAGGTGGAGGGATGGGGATCCGTATACATTTTAGGTATTGCGTAGAATGAAGGGGTGCGCTACTGTGAAAAATGTAAGAATTATAATTCATCCTGTGTTATCCACTGCTGCTGGACCACATAGGTTGAACTTTCCAGAATTATTTTTTTCATATAAAGGGTCATTTCTAAGGGTGGTTTAGAAAACCCTGTCATCGAGGAGTTCCATTTCCATGGTCTGGCATTGGGAAGCATTACATACCACTATTCCTCCTCCTTTTAACAACTGGTTTTATAGCAAAGTCCATATTCTGTGTCAACGACTGGATGGCTCGACTCATTAGATATGGAGATAATGAATACCTGTTCAGGTAGCAAGGGTCTGCTATGAATATTCTAATTTTGAACCACAACGGTCAAACATATTTCCGAGTATACAACCCACTTTGTCAGAAAAGATCTGAATTTTGTTTATTTGGGTGAAGAAGAATGTTCAGGTTAAGTTAGGCTTATCCTCTGAACTGTTGGGTTACAGTTACGTTGAGTTACAGCTTCAGTAAAAGTTCTTGAGTGCCAAGAAACCACAACTAACGGGCAATAGATGTGTCATAGAAGTCCACATAATATAACATGTTGCAGAATGTGTACTATCACAGAAGCAGCAGTGGCTTATATCTATATCTCTAATCATTAGACTGTGAACACTTTAAACAGCCAACCTGGGCCCTAATATGGCAAACGTGCTTCAGAAAATCTATGCCTGCCTGCTCAAGGTATTGAAAAGTGATCTTCACAGAACCCATTTTGGCAGAAACCATAAGGCAACCCAATTTCTGGAAATAACTATTTATCAGCATTGTCCATACCTATAAATAAATGTGAGACTCAGACCTCTAACTGCATTTTATTGGCTGAAGGAGATGATGCAGTATTTACATCCGAGTGGCTGGAGCTCAGCCATAGACATGTAGTCAGGGGATGGCCAACAAAGCATTGACAGGAAATACATTGCGTGTCAATATGACAACCTCAAATCCTGCTTCTGCTTCCAGTAGTGGCTATGCTCATGTAGCAATTGCATGTCAGTTAAGAACTGCTAGCATCCACCAGTCATATCGAAGGATAGTGAGAACTTATCTTCTACAGCCAATAGCCAGTTGTGCTTGAGAGAACTTGGCTCCACAAGAAAGACTTAATCTAAAACTACAGTTGTTCATAGAGCCTGTCAGGGCTGGAGCTATTGGCAGTGTTGTGGGGGGCCTGGGAGGAGGCAGGAAGGCTTTTAGTTGTGCCAACAGCTTGTCCAGGCGTGTTCTCCATCCTTTTTGCAGGAAGAAGGCCCAAGGATGGAGAACCGCCTGGAAACTACATCTCCCAGCAGGCCGTGTGCTTCACGGCCCTGCTGGGAGCAACAGGACCACACACGCGCTACTGCGCATGCGCGAGCCACGCCCAAGAAGCACCGCTCGCAATCCTGGTCACCGGCAAGAGAGGACGTGTTCTTCCCGAGTTCCAGGAGGCACGCCTACGCGGGGCACCGCCCGCCTGCTACATTCCTGGCCCCGCGTACATAAAAAGCTCAGTACACGTTTTATCTAGAGCAGCTGATTCATTCTGTTGGAGGGAGACGCGCTACGCGCTACAAGACTTAAGTTTCTAGACTAATTTGAAGCACGAGAAAACCTGATTGCTTGTTGCATGCAGAGCATGAATACTAACCCTAAGTTGGAGTAGGCTTGGCGGTGATGTAACCGCACCACTTAACAATCTTAAACCCCTCAGGGAACGTTCCTAAGGAACAACCTTTTTCGCACGCACGTGCACTGACTTTGTTTTGCTATTCACAGCCTGTTGTTGAATCGGATTCGGTGAGACGAATCACAGCCCGTCAACACGAAAAGGCCAAAGGACCTCAAACTCATGCAGAAGCCAGAGCTAAGTGTTTTAGAACTTTGAGTGCATGTTATTGTTTGTTGCCTGCACATGGGGTAATGTGGGGTACTTGTGACTTGCATACCATTCATGATTTATTAGGCAAGCATTGTGAAACCAAACGTAACACCAGAGAAAATGGTGATTATTGGTTAGAGGCTCCAATACAAAAGCCTTCCAAAGAATAATCTCTGAGTGTGTGACACTGGGATGTGTGTGTGAGAGGGCGGTGTAACTTCAAACGATTACCTGCAAGATCGCCACAGGAGTCGAGGAGTATGTTACCCTAATTTCCCCTTACCCATCCAGTGTTATTCCCTGAACCTCTTTCCGGTCATCCTGAACTCCCTCTACCCATCCACTCAACGGACCCTAACCCTCTTTCCCCAGAGGGTTGCGGAGGCCTGCGGTTTCTATTTCCCAGGTGCCAAGACTCAATGGGGAGGGAGGTGTTTGTGCTGCTTCTGCGCCCGTCAAGAGGAGTGAGGACCTAACAGAATTGCGAGCCCACGTATCTTCTGGCGCCCAGGCAGCACAATAATGGCAGACGTAGTAGCCCTTCTCCAAGACTTGAAAGCCGAATTAGCGGCAACCAGGCAGGATTACCAGAATCTAGCAGGCCAAGTTCATACCCTGACTATGCAGACCCAGGCCCAAGCAACGCCTTTGCCTAGACAACCCCCACCAACTCCAGTACAAGTACAGGTAGCCACAGAGCCATCTTTGCCACTTGCTGCCCCCGAGAGGTATCATGGGGACCCACAGAACTTTGACCAGTTCATCATGCAGTGCCAATTACATTTTTTGACCAAACCCATAGTGTTCAGAACTGCTCAATCTCGTACCGCATTTGTGATATCCTACCTGACCAAGGTGCAGCTTCATGAGCGACACAGTTGGTTCGCAAGGATGATGCCTTATTGTACAGCTCGTATACGTTTTTAGAAGAGTTTGGCAAAATATTCAACCGCAGGGCTGCGACATTGCTTAAGGATCGGGAGTTGTTGCATCTTAGGCAAGGAAGCAGGGACTTGGTGACGTATGTGACAGCCTTTAATCGGTTAGCAGTAGAGACCGATTGGCCACAGGAGAAAAGAATGGCCCTGTTCTATCAGGGTCTAAGAGAGGAGCTGAAGAATTTAGTGGCACAAGTCGACCCCCAGCCTGAAGACTGTTCTACCATGATAGATCTGGCACTACGATTAGACCAGAGACAAAGTGAACGTCGCCAGGACCGTCGTAAATGGGACAATAAACCTATGGTCCGGCTAGATCAACAAAAATCCAACAAGGTGTCAGAAAAAGGAACCGATGCAGATCGGAACTGTACGAGGCCCTTTGACTAAAGCGGAGAAGGAGAGAAGAAGAAGAGACAAATTATGTCTCTATTGTGGTAAATCGGGCTACTTTGTCCGAGAATGTACAAATAAACCACCCACCAAAGGAATCCCGTCGGGAAACGCGGCAGCTCGTCTATGAAGGGGGTGAGGGCGAGCAAATCTGAAGATACCCCAAAGATGCTAGCAAACGTACATCACACTCCGTCTGTTCACATAATGCTGGCCGGTCATCTAAATGTGCAAGGAAAACGTATACCAGTGTCGCTAATGGTCGACTCGGGGGCCACGGGTAACTTCGTGGATGACCAAGTAGCGAGAAGACTAGGACTTCTTTTGAGAACTAAGAAACAGCCAGAACCAGTAAAGTCAGTGGACGGATCGCCATTGGTTTCAGGCCCAATCACCCACCACACGCAACCCATGGAGCTCGAGTGCGGAAAAAGACATCGAGAGATCATCGAGTTCGATGTGATCACGGCACCTCAATTTGGGTTCATCTTGGGCTTAGCGTGGCTACGACTCCATAACCCAGTCGCGGATTGGGTCACAGGAACGCTACAGTTCTCCTCAAAGTATTGCCAGGCTAATTGTAGTATGGAGGAAAGTTGTCCCCATTTCATAGGAGGCAGTACTGATGCAGTTCTAC
Organism: Ambystoma mexicanum; assembly: GCF_040938575.1. Taxonomy (NCBI): domain Eukaryota; kingdom Metazoa; phylum Chordata; class Amphibia; order Caudata; family Ambystomatidae; genus Ambystoma; species Ambystoma mexicanum. The sequence continues at coordinate 1,190,583,094 of NC_090937.1, forward strand.
CTGAGAAATATGAGGAGTATCGGGATGTCTTCAGTAAGGTGGCCGCCGAGACCCTACCACAACACAGGCCTTTTGACTGTCGCATAGACTTGGAAGCGGGTGTGGTGCTACCTTGTAGTAGGATTTATGCACTCACCGAAGCCGAGAACGAACACCTAAAGGAGTACATCGAAACCAACCTGGCAAATGGTTTCATACGACATTCAACATCCCCTGTATCCTCTTCTTTGTTCTTCATACCAAAAAAAAACGGAGACCTAAGAACTTGCATCGATTATAGGGCGATCAACCGCATCACCATCAAGAACCGTTACCCGCTGCCTCTGATTCCCGTGTTATTAGACCAGGTACGGGGATCCACTATATACACGAAGTTAGATCTGCGAGGCACGTATCATTTAGTGCGCGTCAGAGAGGGTGACGAATGGAAAACGGCCTTTCGGACCAAGTTCGGCCTGTACGAATATCAGGTCATGCCCTTTGGGCTGTGTAATGCCCCCGTAGCATTTCAACACTTCTTAGATGAGATGTTACGGGGTTATCTAGATGTTTTTGCCATCGTATACATCAATGACATCCTAATCTACTCTCACAATGCTGCGGAACATCAGGGTCATGTGAAGGCTGTTTTACAGAGGTTGCGTGAACATAAGCTGTATGCGAAACTTGAGAAATGCCAATTTCACCAAACCACAGTTGAGTTTTTAGGATTTATCTTATCACCTCAAGGTATCACCATGGATCAAAAGAAAGTGCAGACCATTGCCAACTGGCCCTCCCCAAGTTCCGTGAAAGACGTGCAAACAGTATTGGGGTTTGCCAATTTCTACCGCTGGTTTATTGAAGGTTTCGCTAAGAAGGTACAACCCATCACTCAATTGTTGCGAAAAGGAGTTCCTTTCCAGTGGAACGAAAAGGCCGAAGCTAGTTTCCAAGCTCTGAAAAAAGCATTTGTGACAGCTCCTGTCCTGCAGCATCCAGACCCTGCTAAGTCTTATATCATAGAAACTGACGCATCTAGTTATGCGGTGGGTGCTATCCTGTCGCAGCGAGACAGTAATGGACAATTACATCCAGTTGCTTATTATTCACGAACATTACTACCAGCTGAACAAAATTATGTAATTGCAGATAAGGAGTTGTTAGCTATTAAAGTAGCCTTCGACGAGTGGCATCATTACCTCATGGGAGCTCACCATCCAATCACCATCTATACAGATCATCGAAATTTACAATTCTTGAAATCCGCCAGAGCCCTTAGTCCGAGACACCTTAGATGGGCAATGCAGTTCTCAGAATATGACTTCGTCGTCACATATCGACCTGGAGTGGAAAATCGGAAGGCGGATATACTATCTCGGTATCCAGAGTCAAATTCAATTCTGTCAAAAAACATAGAAGAGCCAAAACCAATTGTGGACCCAATCCGCGTAGTGGGAAGTGTGGTGGTAGACATCATATTTGAAAACATTCGGAAAGCTATGTCTGCACAGGATCTGGTACGATGGGCTAGTGGAGGTCAAGAGCAGACCATCAAGGAAGGATTGCCATTTTACAAGTCTGCACTATACTTGCCTACTATACCACTCCGACAACAAGCTATTAAGTGGTGCCATGACTCCCCTTTCGTGGGTCATCCTGGAACACTGAAAACCAAGGAGCTACTCATGCGCCATTTCTGGTGGTCTAGTTTACAAAAGGACGTGCAACGATACATATCAGGATGTGAAACTTGTTTAACGAACAAGACCGAACACAGGAAATCTGCGGGTCCATTGCAACCCCTTCCTACTCCTCCAGCACCGTGGCATACGGTGTCTTTGGATTTAATTGTTGATCTGCCACCTAGTCAGCGATTTTCAGCTATCCTGGTTGTGGTGGACTATTTAACCAAAATGGCTCATTTTATACCAATCAAGGGCACTCCAACCGCCAGCACAATAGCGAACTTATTTCTACAAAATGTGGTACAACTTCACGGCCTACCTTATGGGATAGTTTCAGATCGGGGACCCCAGTTCACTTCACGATTCTGGCAAGCGTTTTGCAAATCTGTAGGAATAGAGATTCGGTTGTCTACCAGCTACCACCCAGAAACCGATGGTCAAACCGAGAGACTAAACCAAACTTTGGAACAGCATTTGTGGTGCCTAACACAAGGAAAGGAAAACGAATGGGCAGAAGTGATTTGGCTGGCCGAACTAGCTTACAACAACGCAGTACATGCATCAACCAAGATTACCCCATTTTATTGTGCCTACGGCTATCATCCCCGATTTCAACCTGTGCCTCAGGGATCAATACCCGAGGTACCCGCAGCCTGTGAGAGGCAGAAACAGTTGGAGTACGTCTGGCGAACTGCACAGCACAACCTAAATCTCGCCAAAGCAGCTTATAAACATCATGCTGACAAGAAAAGAAGATCGGGTCCACAATATCAGGTGGGGGATCGGGTGTGGCTTTCGACGCGCAATTTACATCTACAAGGTTCTCACAAGTTCTGCCCCCGTTTCATTGGTCCATTCCCAATTGATGCTCTGGTTGGTCCTGTGGCAGTAAAACTAATCCTACCCTCATCCATGAAGATACACCCAGTGTTTCACATCTCTTTGTTAAAACCAGCCCCAGCCTCCATAAGATCCAAAAGACCCCCACCTGTCTTAATAGATGGCGTCCCAGAATACGAAGTGCACAATATCCTGGATTCACGTCGAAGGCAGGGGTCTCTATGGTATTTGGTGGACTGGAAAGGGTACGGCCCAGAAGATCGCTCTTGGGAGCCTGCAGGTAACATTCATGCTCCTCGACTCCTCCGCCAGTTTCAACTGTTAAACCCTGCTAAACCAGGGCCTGCTGGAGGGAGGGGGAGTACTGTCAGGGCTGGAGCTATTGGTAGTGTTGTGGGGGGCCTGGGAGGAGGCAGGAAGGCTTTTAGTTGTGCCAACAGCTTGTCCAGGCGTGTTCTCCATCCTTTTTGCAGGAAGAAGGCCCAAGGATGGAGAACCGCCCGGAAACTATATCTCCCAGCAGGCCGTGTGCTTCACGGCCCTGCTGGGAGCAACAGGACCCCACGCGCGCTACTGCGCATGCGCGAGCCACGCCCAAGAAGCACCGCTTGCAATCCTGGTCACCGGCAAGAGAGGACGTGTTCTTCCCGAGCTCCAGGAGGCACGCCTACGTGGGGCACGGCCCGCCTGCTACATCCCCGGCCCCGCGTACATGAAAAGCTAAGTACACGTTTTATCTAGAGCAGCTGATTCATTCTGTTGGAGGGAGACGTGCTACGCGCTACAAGACTTAAGTTTCTAGGCTAATTTGAAGCACGAGGAAACCTGATTGCTTGTTGCATGCAGAGCATGAATACTAACCCTAAGTTGGAGTAGGCATGGCGGTGATGTAACCGCACCACTTAACAATCTTTAACCCCTCAGGGAACGTTCCTAAGGAACAACCTTTTTCGCACGCACGTGCACTGACTTTGTTTTGCTATTCACAGCCTGTTGTTGAATCGGATTCGGTGAGACGTATCACAGCCCGTCAACACGAAAAGGCCAAAGGACCTCAAACTCACGCAGAAGCCAGAGCTAAGTGTTTTAGCAGTTTGAGTGCATGTTATTGTTTGTTGCCTGCACATGGGGTAATGTGGGGTACTTGTGACTAGCATACCATTCATGATTTATTAGGCAAGCATTGTGAAACCAAATGTAACACCAGAGAAAATGGTGATTATTGGTTAGAGGCTCCAATACAAAAGCCTTCCAAAGAATAATCTCTGAGTGTGTGACACTAAAATGTGTGTGTGAGAGGGCGGTGTAACTTCAAACGATTACCTGCAAGATCGGCACAGGAGTCGAGGAGTATGTTACCCTAATTTCCCCTTACCCATCCACTGTTATTCCCTGAACCTCTTTCCGGTCATCCTGAACTCCCTCTACCCATCCACTCAACGGACCCTAACCCTCTTTCCCCAGAGGGTTGCGGAGGCCTGCGGTTTCTATTTCCCAGGTGCCAAGACTCAATGGGGAGGGTGGTGTTTGTACTGCTTCTGCGCCTGTCAAGAGGAGTGAGGACCTGACAGAGCCAACGTGCAATTACATCATAAGTGCCATTTAGCTCAGTTAAATGCCTGAATAATGCCATGTTTTACTTAATCAGTTCTCTGAAATAGATTTATTGGACCATTATTATGAATAGGGTTGTATTGAATAGCAGATTTAGTACATGGCCGCATACGTAATAGTTTGTGACAAAGTCACATTTAAGGCTGAATAGTTGCTTTGTTTAATATGACATGTTAAAAATTAAGAAATACACTTTTCTTTTACAATAAAACTTGTTTGTGTATTCCCATGTCCATATAGTCCCTTTAATTTACTCTTCATACCAACATTATGAAACACATACAAAGAACAGATGAACAAACAACAGGGACCAAATGTGCAATAGGAAGTTGCATTTGCAAAACCAGTGCTACTCAAAGTGGTAGGATTTATTCATGAACAGTGTTATATTGCAATGAACATAATGGAATAGCACACATTGAAATCTCTTGTGAGTTGCAGCATATCTTAGTTGGACATTTAATTTCAGCACTGTGTTGCATCTCACTGTTTTTATTTATTTGTTTTTTTATAACGTAAGCTGAGTTTGGTTTGAAAGCGCGGATCTCGTATTCGAATCTCTGGTGCTCTGCATCGGCTTGCTTTCAGGACAAGCACACTGCCCCTCTGCTCTCCTCCATTCACTGATAAAGCCACAGCTATTCCTGCGGAAAAGTGGATGCAAGAGTCGCTAAGGCACCCTGGTTGCTTAATTTGGTTCAAGGCTTAACTTAACGCTGCAAAAGGAGTTATAGCATGTAAGAAAGACTATAGACAATTAAAAAAATGTTTACAGATTATGAATGTGTTTTCACAAAAACGAAATTTCGAAAATTGTGTCACAACATTAATAGAAATAGTCTGAAGCTTTGAATTAACTAAACAGATGGAAATGCTAAATTCATGAGAAAATAGCCTGTAATGAACTTCGGCTTTGAGAGTGCATTCGGCTGATTCTCAGCAAAAAAAAAATTGCTTGCTTTTTAGCTCCAGCCGAATACTTTGTCTTCTCATTTTCATGTAATGGATCAACTCAGGGAGGCAACTAAGGTGTGTAGACTTCAAAAAGGAGTGGAATTAAACATTCTCTGAAAGTATTAATGATTAAATATAAGACTACGGTGCATATGTTTGTGTGTTTGCCAGAAGGAGTGGTGGGGGTGAGAGAGAGGTGAGCATGGCTTGTTCCTATTGGACATGCTATGGAGAAACATAAATTCATCACAGTTAGTGGTAGTGCATGATATTTCAGGCCGAGTGGCATGTCCCCGCCTCTCAGATGAACCTAATGTTGCGAAATCTCTCGAGATCTCCTGTTGGCCAGTTTGCCAGAGAGAGTATAGAGAGATATGTATGAAGGCTCTCTGTGGAACAAAGAGCTTTCCTCCATTTGCATACATATGCCATGCAAATTGAAAATCCTGTTATTCCCCATGGACCACCTGGAGATCAGAGTACATAAATGTACCATCATCGTCAGCTGTCTTTCCCAATACATATTGTTTAAGGAGGTGTTATGGAGGCAACACCATCCCTTCAACTTGGCACTGGAGGAAAGCACAAACCCACCCCCACACTACCCTTCTAATTTATTTGGTTGCAATTTGTCAGTTTAGAATTTGGAAGGTACGCAATAGCAGGAATCAACCTGTTGAGAACAGGAATTACATTATGGTGCTTCATTGGCACGTTTAGGGCAATAGACATTCCAAGAGAAGACATTAACCCCCTGCAGCTTCGGTAAAAAAGTAACATTGCAACTCTGAGACCTGTCCACAGAAACAATTACAATGCCACTATGCAACCAGTTATAGTCTAATCACAGTAGATATCTCCTATGCAAATGCATGTAGAAAATGAAATGAGACCATTTGGGCCAGATGCAACACACAACTAACAAACAGATGAGTACAACGACAATAAACGTTCCAGTAGGTAGTTTGGTAGTTTTCCTTTCAACAACATGCATTTAGGTGGGAAACTAGACAAAAGATGACTCCCCAACCCTTCCTCAACTTTGTATAGATATTACTTAACAGGGTGTTAGTGGCTGCCTGCACGTGACTATGGTCTCCTGGGCAGTACCACTGTAACATATCCCTGCCTAGATATATCTGAGTGGTCTAGAACTCAGCCTCATGAACCACCAGTACTGGCAGAGAAAAACAAACAACACCCAAATTTAAGAGCTGCCTTTACACTTCATTGCTTGGGAGTCATTGCTCAGGTTGAGACTTGTTAATTCAGCTCTTAACTCGAATCTCGACTTCCCCGCCCTCCCAATAACTAAGATGTGTGCCAGAATCACAAGACTCATGGAAACCCTTCTCATCAAAGAACACTAAAAAGGGCACTCTGAAAATGTGAGGCTGAACATAACATCAGTAACATCCCACCCTACGTTTTACCCAGTGCTTGTGTGCAGCATCAGGTGGGCATGATTTTGCCAGAGCAGGAGGAACGGTGGCTGATTGCACACATGGAAAGCCTGTGTATGTTGGATGACAAAATATTCAACTTGGGGGGAGGGAATAGTCAATGAAGTAAGTTACTGAGCTTTGCCAAACAAATCATGGTGAGGGTCATTTCAAAGCTAATTCCATTTGTAAGTAGGTGACCACCAACACTTGCACGTTACTTGTGCCCTTTATGCAATGCACAACACTCTCAAAGTGGAGTGTAAAAGTAAAACGTAAAGCAGGGCACAATCACCTCTACTCTTGACTATTACTCTCCATTTTCAGCATTTAATAATATATTGTAACGGAATCTGCCTGCTGTACAACTGGTGTAAAAGCAAGGTGTTTTCCTTTGGAATATTTGGTTAACTGCCTACATGAGATATCAATGCAGATATTTCAACAAATATTCCAATGGAATACGCCTTGCTTTTACACATGTTGTACAGCAGGCGAATTCCAGTGTAATCTATCATTACACCCTGACTGCAAACCGTATCTGCAGGCCTTTTTTTATTTCTCTCAAAGAGGAGAGTAATCATGTAATTGGAAAGCGTAACATGCTGCCATGCTTTCGTTTAATGCTCCAGGTCATTTTACAGCTGTTCTGCGGCGCAGAAGTGTATTATCTCTGCTTTCCTTTCCTCCAGGGTTTCAAGAGGGCTTTTAGTTTTGTGCCGGCATTAAAATCTCATGCAGGCACAAGCATGGGCGTAATTTTAGGGGGGGACAGGGGTGTTTGTCCCCCCCAACTTTCATGGCATACCATTTTGTCCCCATTCATTTGGCTGGGGCACCTTTTCTTCAGATGTCATGTCCCCCCCCCAACTTTTTCAGCAACGTTACTCCACTGGTCACAAAACCAAAAGCGTTCCTGAAACGCTGGACGAGAGCTAAGCAGAGATAATAGGTTCGCTTTGCTGCCCTTCTGTGCCTCATGATGGCTGTAAAAGGAACTCTGGCAATAAACGAAAACATAAAAGCGTTTTACGTTTCCCAATTACACTCCAGTTAATTTCAAAATAAGCTCCATTGAAGCCATTCTTTGTTCTAATAACAAATATGACATTACCTAAAGAGTGCTTCCAGTAATCACCTGCATAAATACAAGAAGAGGCAAAGACATAAGCAGGTGCATAGAAACGAACTTGCATGGATGTGCATTTGAAAGCAACACAGGCAGTGCATTTATAAGAACATAAGGGAGTAGCTGTGGGGACTGGTGGGTAGCTATCCCTCTCGTGCCATTCTTAATAAATAGTATATGTACGTCTTCCTCCCGTGACTTAATCTTTTGGTGGAGGGCAAACGCTGTCTACAATATAGCTCTGGTTAAGGTTCAAGCGTGTGAAAAGCATTGAGTGAACTTCACTAATATTTACTATCTAACTCCTGGTATCTTCTCTTTCCCAGTTTTCTGACACGAACTCCATCTGGCAACATTGAACTGGCAGAACTGATGCAGGAAATCAGAGAATGTACTCACAATGTCTTGAGGGCAAAATACATGGGCACAATGATGACTACAAATAAATGGAAGGATCAAAGGAATGATGAAACACATCACGCCCAAGAAGGTATTATGCTGTAGCTATGCAATATTACATGTGAAGAGCCATCAGCGCACTAACAATGAACACTTGAAGGGGGGCATAGTAACATGTTCAAACAGAGCTTTGCATGTGTCTGTGGGGCCTGACACCATGTTACTGAGGCGCAAACCCATTTGTTGACAAATGATCCTCGAGATCATTGGGGTGTCCATCAACCATTTAGGCTGTAAACCCACTGCATGAAGGTTTGCCTCATTTCTAAGTAATTTGGATACATGTTCAACTTTGTTTAAAACCCACAACATACATACGATTCTAGGAGTGCATGCTTACTTTGAAAGGTGATGGGGAAAACGCTCTTTGTGCAGTACCCATGTTAGTAAGGTGAATAAAATCATTTCCCGCTTCCCTGTTCTTAAGTGAAAGTGCATTTATTGAGGGCAGAGTGTCTTCCTTTAGGAGACTGGTAATTCTATGCAACTGAGCATTTTTGGGAACACAATTAAAGTCCAGACTCACTTCCTGCTAGTAGATATCATGATCAGAGAATAACATACCAACTGTTGCTATGACTGCCTTCAAAGTAGTTCAAAATTTAGAAACTTCACACACTGTTGTTTCTAAATTTTGTTTCCTCGTGGCAGTATATGCTGGGTTTTCAGTGGTACTTCCCTAGCATAAACTGTAAGTGAGGCATAGGTGGGGTGTAGAGCAATTACTCTACTCCAGAAAGCCCCTGCCACTCTACCGTATCTTTCCATAATGTAACCCGCCATAGTCTCACACCATGCAGACCTAGACAGACTCGACCACCAAGCTAAATCCGTTCAAGACTGGACTGTAAATGTTGTCCTGCATAACATACTAACACACATGCCAATGTTAAGTAGTGCTACTCCCAGAGACATTGATGATTAGCCAGCCTCAAAATAAGACAGGTGCAATAATGTTACCAAGTGCCACACTTAGATGAAATTGTAAATGATAGCATCTGCCTGACCAAGATAGAATTATGATTGTAGCATATCCCCCACTCAAAGTTGAATTTAGAAGTGTTTCTAGTATACTCTCTATGCAAAGTTGAATTTAGAAGTGCGCCCAATAGCTCATATGTGAAAGTTGAATTTAGAAGTACGCCCAATAGCCTCTCAGAGAAAGTTGAATTTAGAAGTGTGCCTAATATCCTCTCTATGCAAAGTTGAATTTAGAAGCGTGCCCAATAGCTTATATGTAAAAGTTGGATCTAGAAGTGCATCTAGAAGTTGAATTTAGAAGTGCGCCCAATAGCCTCTATGTGAAAGTTGAATTTAGAAGTGTGCCTTATATCCTCTCTATGCAAAGTTTAATTTAGAAGTGTGCTCAATAGCCTCTTTGTGAAAGCTGAATTAAGAAGTGTGCCCAATAGCCTCTCTGTGAAAGTTGAATTTAGAAGTGTGCCTAATATCCTCTCTATGCAAAGTTGAATTTAGAAGTGTGCCCAATAGCCTCTTTGTGAAAGCTGAATTAAGAAGTGTGCCCAATAGCCTCTCTGGGAAAGTTGAATTTAGAAGCATGCCCAATAGTTTATATATGTGTCCAATATACTCTATGTTGATAATTGAATTTGGAAATGTGCCCAATATTCTCTCTGGGAAAGTTGAATTCAGTAGCGTGCCCAATAGCCTCTCCGTGAAAGTTGAACTTAGAAGTGCGCCCAATAGCCTCCTGTGAAAGTTGAATTTAGAAGCGCTCGCAATAGCTCATATGGGAAAGTTGAATTTGGAAGTGCGCCCAATAGCCTCTCTGTGAAAGTTAAATTTAGAAGTGTGCCTAATATCCTCTCTATGCAAAGTTGAATTTAGGTGTGTGCCCAATAGCCTCTCTGTGAAAGTTGAATTTAGAAGTGTGCCTAATATCTTCTCTATGCAAAGTTGAATTTAGAAGTGTGCCCAATAGCCTCTCCGTGAAAGTTGAATTTAACAGTGCGCCCAATAGCTTATATATAACAGTTGAAATTAGAAGAGCATCTAGAAGTTGAATTTAGAAGTGTGCCTAATATCTTCTCTATGCAAAGTTGAATTTGGAAATGTGCCCAATAACCTCTCTGGGAAAGCTGAATTTAGAAGCGTGCCCAATAGCCTCTCTGGGAAAGTTGAATTTTGAAGCGTGCCCAATAGCTTATATATGTGCCCAATATACTGTATGTGAAAACTGAATTTGGAAATGTGCCCAATAACCTCTCTGGGAAAGCTGAATTTAGAAGCGTGCCCAATAGCCTTTCAGAGAAAGTTGAATTTATAAGTGGGCCCAATAGCCTCTCTGGGAAAGTTGAATTTAGAAGCGTGCCCAATAGCTTATATGTGAAAGTTGAATCTAGAAGTGCATCTAGAAGTTGAATTTAGAAGTGCGCCCAATAGTCTCTCTGCAAAAGTTGAATTTAGAAATGTGCCCAATATCCTATTAGTCTAATAGCATGCCCGGCTGAACCGACCAATCTCCCTAATAACCGCTCTGTGCAAAGTTGATTTTAGAATTAGGCCTAATACCCTCCCTGTATAAAGTTGAATTAAGAAAGTGCCTAGCGTGACGTATATAATATGGTTTGGACTGCAGGGAACGTTTGAAAGAACATATAACCCATCATACGCTTACTCTCTTCTTTACACCACCACTCAACTAGAACACAGAGATACTATGACACCATTCGGTATAACTGTTCTCATACTAACATCTGCCGCACATTCCACATCATTCTAAGTAAACACTGCTGGTTACACACTCCCCAGCCAGGCGTTCTCCTCAGGCCTAACGCAGCCACATTCGGTCTGGATAAGTCCTGCCAGAACGAACACATACTTCTGATCTCTCAACCACCACACCTACCGCTAAGAAGCAGCTATTACACGAATACCGCACCAGCTGCACACATATCCGATGCTCACAGGCACCTTTGACTCTCTACTCTCTCTACTAATCCGAACTTTGGTTCCCAAGGGCGTTCAACCTACCAGCGCCTTCAGACCATACCAATGGTATATAAGGCGCTATATAAATGCAAAATAACATAACATAACATAAAAAACAGATAACATATGTATATCCACTGAGGCTGGACTAAAAGGGCCATGTAACTACAAGGACAGGTTTTTGTTACAGTGTGAATCATTGCACTATATATTAGACTTCCTTCAGATGTAATATTTATAGCTGTTATCTAAGTAATTTGCTACCCGTGATAAGAGGGATGATACATGGTTACTCTGATCATAATATTTAACAACTGGATGTAGATTTTGTATTCCTTTTCAGAAACATGATTAGGCCAGGAACTAAATCGTTAAAAACCCTGGAACCAGAACTTTACAATTACTACTAATCCCGAAATGCACCTGCTACTGATTTCTGCGCCATCTCAGGCGGCTTCTTTATTCCTGACTAATGCATAAAAACAATCATCAATGATCCAGGAAATCCACTGCAGACTCATCTTTTATCTGTTTGCAGTCTTAGATTTTGTCCCAGTTAATCTTACATGGGCATATCACAGAAATCTTTTGGCACGCAGATTCGGTAATCTGGACCAACTCAGCACCAGGTCTTATATCCTCCATGGGCTGTCACTCCCTTGAGTCAAATGCTAATGCATTTTGGCAGCCAGAAGCACTCTCATGAGCTGAGTCATATCTGCCCAAGATGATTATAACACTGGACGACAGTTTGCAATTCCATAGTACATTTCTCAGGTTCCTATCTAATGCTCAGAAACTCTTAACACATAATTCTCAAATATATGGGTGTATGTACCATTTGTAGGCTGCCTTTTCCAACTGTGTACAGTACTGGTGACTGTATCAATGGGTATTGGTCTTAAGATGGCCTGGAAACTCCCAGAATTACATAGAGGTTTTGGAACCAGATCAAAAAAGACTCAATAATCGAAATACAGAAAGAGCAAGGCAAAACCTAGCTTTATTAACAGCAAAATAAAGCAAGGAAACAATACAAGCATAAAATGCTGTCACTCTCAGCGTGCCTATCAAAAACAACATATTTTATCTTCATTATACGTCATAAATCACATACTGTAATCTTAGTTACCAAAACCTATAGGGTACAAAGACTGGATAATAGTGGAGAGTATATATACATTCTATGAGGGTTATAGTTCTGATAGGGTTACGCTGGTCTGATGACTCTTCCTGAGACCACCTCTAAATTAATAACAGTAAAAATACATCGCCTCTCCAATAAACTAGTGGTTGGCATGAGATGTACTGGGCAGCCTAGCATCAGGTGTTTTCATTGGTTGGCTTATACTAACCAACCTTGGAGAGCTGACAGGTCATCAAGACATGAGTCAGACAAGAGTAGGGGGAGAAAGGACTGCAGACGGGTTTCCTTTCAATTAATGACAATACTATCCCTCATTTCTAGGCCATGAGCAGGGTGATTCCCTTTTTATTTGGTCTTGTGTGGAGTCGTGTGTCTGGGGAGAGGTGTAGGGAGTAAGGCAGGTGACTTATCTATATTCATTGTTAATTAATAGAGAGTGTTCTTCAATTTTACGTCACGTGTGGTAGGACTGTGTGTGAAATTATCTATTAGGACTTTAGCTAATATTGGTGTGAGTGTTATGGTTTCCTCTACCACCGGGGACACTCTTGAGCTATTCTTCATAGGAACTTTGGGCTTATAATGATCCTATTCCTGGCTGACACAGACTGGTTGTTCTCTTATAAAACATTTGTTAACGGGGGTGTATCCTTCTTGCATCCTCGAAATTGTAATCTTGTGCATTCAATGCAACATTCTCAATGCAGCTGTGAGACGTGAGATGCGGGCAGATGGAAGATGGATGCTACCGCAATGTTCGACAGCAGGTAAGTGATGGTTTAAGGAAAAGCACAAAGTATGACAAAGCGCAACCTTAAACTGACTGACTTTTCAATGTCTAACCTTGTCTTCTGTTTTTCCTTGCAGGCGCTGCTGTCGACGATTGAACGCATCGTGCTGCTGTGCCAAGATGAAGATTTTGGTGTTCTGGAAAGTTTAAAGATGAGTACTTGGTTCGCCGAAGGGATGTACAGGTAAGAACAGCTTCCCCCAGTTGATAAGTATGCTGGCAGTAAGCAGGATGTCCAGGAAGCAGGATCTTCAAAGGTAAGTCTGACCTCAGGCGACGGTGAGCATTACGCTGCTTGCAAGTGCAAGATAACATGAAGTGTCTGTCTTCAGAATTGGGGTAGCTTATTTAGCTGAGATGGTGGGCACACCCATTAGGGCCGGCTTACCAGCCACACCCTGCCACTTCTAGAGAGTGAGCACGTGCAAAGGCAATCTATTTGCAGCCACAACCATGAATACACTTGGGGCTGCTTAATGGATGGAATGTTCAAGGTTAATGCATCCTGCTTAATGGATGGAATGTTCAAGGTTAATGCATCTGAAGTGCTATGTCCATAATAAAAGCTTTTTGGTTTTAAATGGATGTTCTTATTTACTTTTGTTCATGAGCCTGGTGCCAAAGGCGCCAGGACAGTGTCCACCCAGGTCTACTGTGCATGCGACTCCTGCATGCCTGTGCCCCTGACTTCATGACCATGACAACACTCCCCCTAAAGGGCCCTCTCAAGGGTAGTTTTCCTCCCGGTCCTGGTTTGGTGGGATTATTATGATGGAACTGTCTGATTAAACACGGAGCATGGACGTTTTCACTGGGTTCTCTAGTTCGGTCTTGAGTGCCATAACCTCTCCAATCAATTAGGTAATACAATTTTGATCAAACCACCTTGGAGTCCAGGATGGATTTGACTTTATATTCTGGTTCTCCATCTATGACTTCGGCTCTGACGGAGAACTAAGCCGTTTATTGGATTTCATTGGTTTGAGGAGAGAGACATGAAATACCAGATGAATTTTCATGTGAGATGGTAACTCCAATTTCATGGTGACAGTATTGATTATGGACTTTATAGTATAGGGGCCCAGGTATCTTGGGCGGAAAGCTCTTGAGCAACAGTTTGTGTCTTTGCTTAGCCTTGGTCAGATGCTCTGTCACCTCCTTAAGAACCTGAGTGATGGTTTTATGCAAGTTTTTTATGGCTGGCATTTACAAGGTATCGGGTGTATCAAATACTGATGGCCTCAGGTGTTTTCCGTGCGCAATGTAGAATGGAGTTTGTCCTCTGCTTGTGTGAACTGAGTTGTTGTATACGTACTCAGCTATCCAGAGTATATTTTTCCAAGAATCCTCGGACTGTTTGCAACATACACCTGAGATATTGCTCTAAAAATTGGTTGGTTCGTTCAGTTTGAGGGTGATGGCTTGTACTGTTAGGGGATGTAGTAAGCCAGCAGGGTTCTGTTTCTGAGACTTGTGTTGTGCCCAGACACAGCAGGTTTCAATAAATTGGGCAATGTCTTTCCTCCAGGTTAGCCACCAATAGTTTTGGTTTATCTTAGCCTGAGTTTTGGCTATTCCTGTGTGTCCTTCCACTGATGAATTGTGGTAATTTGTCATGATTTGTTTTTGCAGTTCGTGGTCTTGGACATATAATAATTCTCGGAAATACGGTAGATTGTCTTTGATGGTGTACTGGTCACCTTGTAGAGGAGGTCCCAGACATGACCTGCACCCCTGCCCCTCATTTCGATCTGCCAGGAAGGTACTCGCCAAGGGGCGTGACGTATGAAGAGACAATGAACCAACAGAGAGCCGCACTGGGACTCTGCCCAGTGTACAATGGGAGATCCGTGCCTGTTGAAGTGCCCATAACCAGACAACCCTGGGCAGCACGGTACCCTATCAGACAGCCATACCAGCCGCTGGCACTAAATGAGGAGTGCCTACATGCAGTCCACGAAGAGACCCAACGACCCATAACGGAACGCCAGTGGAAATGTCAAGGGCCTGAATAGCCCGCATATTAACAAGACGGCTAACGAAGATAACACGCCAGCACAAGCAGTTGTGAAAACAGATGTAATGGACACAGGGGAGAGATGATGCTAAAATGTAGGGAAATGTGTTGCAAGACAGAACGGAAGCAACCGACCAGTCAAACGTGTGTAAATAGGCTTGGAACGCAAGAAGCAAAGAAAATGATACTGCGGCTATGCTAAGTAGAATAATAGAAGCGGCATGCGCCAATCTTATTTCTACCTCTAGGAGTACATTATACAAGTGCAACTCCATTTTGTAAGGCAGAAGTATGCCAGGGCTGCCCGAGGCCTAACAGACCAAGTTTCATAACCCAGCCTGAACAGAGAGGGAGAGCAGAATCGCAACTCAAGAGAGCGGCTGATGCTTGGAAGATTGAGGTCACCCAGAGAAGGGAGGAGAGTGTCAACGTGCAAGGAGCGTACCAGCTCACGGTGAAGGTCAAGATAAGAGAGGCCCAGGCAGGTGGCTGAGCCGAAGCAGAATTAAATACAATAAAGCTGGAAACTGAAGCAGGTTCACGGTGAACTAACACGTGACCAGCCAGGCACAAAGAGCTACCATCGCCTGATGTCATCCAGAACCCAAGGATGCCTTAACTTCTCCAGGTACGAGGCTACAGTTTCGAGGCCATACCCAGCCAACCTATTGACACATAGCCCTAAAGCACTGATTGATGGAAAGAAGGCAGGGTGAATCTTGTGGCACTAGGCACCTGGGTGTCCACTGTGCATGCTTCTAATTAAAGTGGAGATTTATGCCTAGGGGTGTAATCTACCCAATCACAATAGACAAAGTAATCTAGGGTCCTATGGATAGTAGAACCAATAGGATGTCGTACTTGTAGTGATGTCTATCACGAGTGATGTAGAAGGGTAGGAGTAGACGCCCACCCAATAAGAGTTGTCCAATCGCATGCTCTGTTACCATATACAGATATAGCACCTATACTTAAGTTACCTCTCCTAACCAATTATATTGCAGGACGATTTTGTACAGTTAGATGTCAATGATGACGAGTTTTATGTATAAAAGATGCTGTTCAACTGAAGTTCGAGGAAGTCGGGACGAGAGAGGTGATCGCAATGCTGCTGATTTCCATTTGTTTCCCTGTTTGATGTACTTGTCATTAAACAGACTTCCCTTTGCCAACTTACTGAGTCCTCATTATTGAGTTGTGCTGGAGTATGTGAGTCCTGCACCCCCTGTCCTCACATGGTGCAGCTATCTTGTCTTACAAGCGATGGGGGGTGAGTACTGTCCTATGGGCCTGTCAGTAACTTCCTCCCCTCCTGAACACTTGGTAGCGTGAGGATGGTTCGGCCATCGATTATGTATTATCGATTGATAGTCATAAGACACCTTCAGACCGACGGCACGAAGTAACTCTAGGCCCTCAGTAAGATCACAAGTCCTTTCGCCATTCCAGCTGAGTTGACTGAGAAGCTCCCCATGGACAATGATAGAGTAAAAGTTTCAAAAATCTGTAGTGGATCTGAAGGTACCCGCCTTTCCAAGCATAACCCTTCTTATTCCCACGGGCAGCGGATCGGACGAAAACCTTAAAATGAGGAAGCGGTAGGGGCGGTGATCCCGAAGTCCCAGAGAGGAAAAGATGCGATCGGTGAGTGAAACAACAAAGTAAGGGAAAGGTAACGGAGGATGGCGGAGAAAAAAATAAATTAGGTAGAAGTAAAGAAGACTGTATATATACGGGAGTAATGACTCGAGTATAAGTAATAAAGAGTGGATACCGGGGGACACCCGAGAAAAAACATAAGGAATACCAGGGGGGCATCTGAGCAAAAACATAAGGATTCACCTTGTTCCTGCGCTTTAAAGAGAGGTCAGAAGGAACGTGAACCCAGAGCCCACTGTGGGGGGGCAATTTAGGCTACGGTGACGATTAAAGACATCACAAAGGGGTTCGTTCATCCCATGGTGGGGTATTGATTAGAAGGCAGGTATATGTGTGACCAGCTGGCATCCGTCTAGTCTGTCAAGCGTCTGTCATATATGTCCTCTGTATGTCAAATGTGAAATTACTGTATTGATGATTGATTGAAATGCATTTTGGCTTTACGCGATTTCGTAACTAGGAGGGAATCGCCTTTGAATTGATGAGTTTTGAGTAAATTGTTGCTACAAATTTTGGCGGTAAAAATTGGATTGGAGCTTGCATATGTGGTGCTCGCTCATACTAGTGTAAAGATTAAAGAACTGTGTAAATATTGTTGGTGACAAAATTAAGAATGGAGGAAGTTACCCCACTTGCGCATTTATGCAAGCAACTGCCCAAGCATGCAATAAAACTGAAGAAATATAGCCAGGAGTAGGTTAAGGGTACCGCCAATAAGATGTTTATGCCTTGGTCCCAGAACTGGTCGCTCTCTAAGGCTGTTTTACAGCACATGACCACCTTCCTACATGCCACATATACAGGCAAGAAGCTAGAGAAACGTCTTGCTATTCTTGAGTTATGGAAAATGTTTGAAGAACAAAGGTGGAAGAACCACCCACAGACTGGATACTAAATGTATTTACGAGGGGGTTTAGACGCCTACCACGCCACCAGCCCCGCCTGAGCCAGTCATCGAAGAGAGCAAGACAGAAGGGCTTTACCCGCTAAGAGAACTCAAGGCAGCTACGGGGTATAGTAACCCTGCAAATGAGTCACCTACGTGCAGTAGTGACGAGATCACGGAGAGGGAGCAGGAGAGTAATCTTGCCTCCACAGTTCCGAGGGACAAGGAGAGACGCGATGGTGGGAAAAAGGATCAGGCACAGACTAGTGCATCTCTCGAGAAAGAGAGAGAGGGAAAGAAACGGAAAGGAAGTGATGAGTTAGCATGCACAAAGGACGAATGGATGGGAGGACAGATACTATCAAAGTTAGATGGAAAGGGAAGTGATGAGGTAAGGCCTAGAGAAAGGCCTGATGAAGCGCAACGAAGGGCAAAGGAAAAGGAGAAAGAAGTAATGGTTGAGAGGACAAGAAGGAAAGATAGGCTGAGGCGAGAACAACTATATCGCGAAGAGCAAGGAATACCGCTCAGTCGCACACAATACGCAGCCTATGAAAAGTACAGGCAGAACATGTTGAAGTTAGAGTAAGAAAGAAGGGTGCACGTAAGAAAAGTAAAAAAGCGGGAAGATGAGAAGCTTAGAAGGGCAAAGGAATGTAGAAATGAACGGATGAGGGAAGTAGATAAGGCTAGAGAAGAAGCGAAGAAACGAAAGGAAATAGACGAGAAAATAGAGCGCAAGCACAGGCTGAGGGCACAGGATCTTGAATACTTGGAGCGGGAAGTGATTAAACCCAATCCTACAGTAGAATGGGAAGACATAGAAGAATTATTTCCTGCAAGCGATACAGTACCGGGTACAAGCGGGACTAATATTGAAGATGACGTCAACACCAGAAGCATCGGGGAAACGATTGATAAAATCAATGACGAGATGGGACTGGATCTAGTTTACCAAGGGGGAAGCAAACTAGTTTACCAATGGGGAAGGGAAGATGAGCACTTAGAGAGCACTCAGTTATATGACACTGAAGATGTCACCCAAATTAGTGGCAGCAGGGGGTTGTCCCTTGATAGGTTGGAAATCAAGCAGAACGAAGAGGATGCAAGGAGTTGTGTGAGCTGGGATCGCTCAGAAACCGACTCCGGTGGGGAAACAGATGATGAGGCACATGAGGAAGGGAGACGGTGCGAAACACGGTTTCTGAAGGGCCAGGGGGTACGCTGGTCCGATGCTAGAAAATCTGAGCCCAGCACATCGAAGCCGGCCACTGTGCATAGCCAACATGAGGGAACTCCCCATGGACAGAGGGGGGAGGCAGCATCTACCTACACAAGCAGATCAAGGGCACTGCCGGGCAGATGGCAAGACGGGAATACTGTCCCACCAATAGACAGGGGAGTGGTGAGAAAAGATAAGGAAGACTGTGCGTTCCAGTTCCCACTGCTAGAAAAAGGAGGAGCAAGACCACAATATATTCCATGGCCTCATATGGACCGAGAAAACCTGAAAAATAAGCTTCGAATGCTGACATCGGGAGCTGGGAAATGGATGCACGAATTAGAGAAAATGACGTGGGGAGTCACCTTAGCCATGGGGACATTATGGGCCTCCTAATTTCTATACTTGGTGAAAGACCAGATGATGTATGGAAGCAGGCAGGCTACCCTAGGGTAACATTAACCAACACCTCCCATGACGGAGCGCCATTTAATAACTGCAGAGCAGCATTGTGGAAAGCGCTTCGAACACTATACCCAGACACGTCCGATATGGGAGCTATAATGACTCCGAAAATGAAAGATTCCGAGGATCCGTTGATTTATATGCAGAATTTTCAAGACGCGTGGGTGCTCGAAATGCATGAATCTTGGACGAAGTCCATCCCTGTATTCTACCATATATTGTGCAAAGGGTTATCAGAACCGGTGCAAAAACAGCTCAAGAAGTTGGTAGGAATAGAATCTAAACCATGGGCCGCAATACAGTTGACAATTGCACACTATTGTAGATTGTTGCAAGAAAAGAATCGGAAAAAGGAGGCAACGCATAAGGGAGAGGAGGCAAAGCTAGTGCAAAAGAAACTCTCGAAATATGCTCTCGAGGGAGCCATGCTCACCAGCGCAGCTGAGCCAAGCACACAACAAGCGACCAACCCATCACAGAATAATCAGGGTAACGCAGGGTTCTACCCGAGAGCAAGGGGCTTTGGAGGAAGAGGATGGCAGATTAACCAGGGAGGGTTTCGAGGTAACCAAGGAGGTTTTCAGAATGTCCAGATGGGTAGTCCAGCTGTGCCAGATGGACAGATGGCCCGACCACCGCCAGTGTGTTGGCTCTGTGGAATGACTGGACACGTGGCTCGTATGTGCAGAAGCCAAGGCATGTGGCAAAATAGCCAAGGGATGGGGACAGGAATGGTGAATCAACCTGCTGTCCCACAACAGGGCGGTGCACAAAATTACACCGTGCAACAGCAGGCGCCAGGCTTGCAGCAAGGTGCACAGCAAATGATTCAACCACCGGACCTGGGGAATATGACGCAGGCACCGCCCCAAATGACACAGGCTATTAACCCCAGAGGGGGAAGCAATCCTGGAAATGGGACAAATCCACAAGTTTACAGTGGGCCGAACCTATATATGAAATAGGACAGCTCACAGGGAACTCTGATGTGCTCTATCCTATCAGTGACACCAGACCCTAACAGGGAACCCAGGGTAAATGTCACCATAGGGGGTAAAGAATATTCCTTCCTAGTTGACACGGGTGCAACGCGCTCATGCATACGAGAAGGCAAGTTTTCCTTGTCCGGCGAGGCTATAGATACTCAGAGTTTCACTGGAGCTGATAGTAGAGTTCCCTTTATAGACGCACTCCCAGTCTCAATGGGAGAG
Source organism: Ambystoma mexicanum (assembly GCF_040938575.1). Taxonomy (NCBI): domain Eukaryota; kingdom Metazoa; phylum Chordata; class Amphibia; order Caudata; family Ambystomatidae; genus Ambystoma; species Ambystoma mexicanum. The sequence continues at coordinate 1,190,603,548 of NC_090937.1, forward strand.
CACAAAATGAACGTGCCCCTATTATCTTCTCGTCAGACACCAGTAAATATTCTGGGTCGGGACCTGATGACCAAATTAAACATGATCATCTCGTTTACCGAGAACGGTATAGTGTGCTCCACCCCAGAAATGCATTATTTAAACGTGTGCGAAATGATCAGAGCATACTCTGGATGTGCAGCAATGACGGCTATACCGCTAGAACCAGAGGTTTTCGCATATGGCATGCAGGTGCTAATGGCGGGATTGCCAGGCCTCGCGGACAGACCTATGAGAACCCCGGATGAGTTTCTATTCAGACCAAGAATTCCCATGCACGAAGAGGAGGGACAAGTATTTCCTTTAAGGGTGCAATCTGCCTCAGTACGAGGGAAAGTGGTATTGGTCAAAGGATGTGACGATGAAGACAGAAAATGGGGTGCGATTATCGCCATTGAAGAAGGGTACCGAGTGACTTATGTCACCGATGACGATCTGTTCGAAGAACACCCTGACCTAGAAGAGAAAAGGGTGGAAGTGAGTCTCATATTTTGGGTCAAAATGATCAAACGAGAATGATGTTGGCACTAGTACGTCCAGAATACTTTGATGACAACATGGCCCAAGTGCCTTCCGCAATATGGACAACAGGACCCTATGATGTAGGACTCCTGAAGGGGGCAGGTGAAGTGAAAATGTAACTGAAGCTAGGAGAAATGTTGCCATGAGCGCAACAGTATCCCATGTCCAGAGAGGCAGATGAAGGGATCGCGAAGACAATCTCCGCCATGATGGAGCAGGGCATCCTTGTGACATCAGAATCGCTGTGTAACACAGTGATTTACCCTGTCAAGAAATCAAAAGGAGCGTCTTGGCGTTTAATCCAAGATTTAAGGGCCTTAAACGATATTGTTGAAGCCAAGTTCCCTCTAGTCCCGAACCCCTCTACAATCCTATGCAACATACCCACTGAGGCAAAATATTTTACGGTGATCGATTTGAAGAATGCATTTTTCTCGATTCCGTTGCACCGTGACTCACAAGACCTGACGTCATTCACTTTCAGGCAAATGCGCCTGAAAAGTACGAGGTTGCCACAGAAGTACTGCAAGTCCCCATCTATTTTCAACAGAGTCCTGCAAACGGACCTAAGCAATATTGTGGTAGACAGTGTTGTTTTGCAGTATGTAGATGACATTCTGATCTGCAGCACCACTGAAGAGCAATGTAAACACGATTCCCTCCAGCTACTAACTATTCTGCCTGAGAAGGGATACAAAGTTGATAAGGAGAAGTTGCAGTACTGTCAACAAGAAGTGTTGTACATAGGGCAACTGATCTCTCACAAAGGTAAAAAGGTAACCCCAGAAAGGGCTGAAGCTATCATGAACACGGCCAAGCCACACACGATAAAACAAATGCAAAGCTTTTTAGGCCTGTGCAATTATGTCAGAGCATGGGTCTTCGACTGCAGCTCATACACCAAGCCCTTGCTTCAGGCCCTGAAAAAAGCCCAGGCGACAAGGGAAGATATTGAACGGACTAAGGCAATGGAAAAGGGGTTTGCAGAACTCCAGGGGGCAATTTGTAAGGCCCCAGTTCTTGGGATTCCTAATTATGCAGAGGAATTCTATCTGTTCTCACATACCGATGGTAATTTCATGACGGCAGAGCTCGCGCAACGAACCTCGCTGGGGTACAAGCCCCTAGCATATACAGCGGGAATCTGGACCCAGTCATGAAGGGCCACTTCCCATGAAAACAAAATCTAGCTGCTGCCACGTTCGCTATCGAGAAGGCATCATCCATTGTGATGGGGTGCTCCATGACACTGTATGTTGAGCACTCACTGTTCGCCATACTAGAGAAGCCAAAGGGCACACTGACGTCTCAAAGAGCATCCGCCTATGAGGTGATCATCTCTAATCCAAAGATCAAAATAGTGCGACATAAAACTGTAAACCCTGCTACGTTCATAGCTGAGCCAGTCACAGAGGGAGAACCTATACATGACTGTGCAAACTATGAGGAATTCTATGATGAGCTCCCCAGGGTAAAAGAAAATGCCCTGGCGAGTGGAGAGATCGTCTTCATTGACAGGTCTTCGAGAATAGACCAAGAAGACGGATATAGGTATACAGGCGTGGCTGTGGTAAAACACCTAGCAAATGGAGAGTTTCGAGTACTCGTTAGTGCCCGAATACCATCTCACTATTCAGCACAGGCTGCAGAACTATTGGCACTGATACTCGCCATTGAGAATCATGCAGACCAGGAAGTAAAGGTGTACAGTGACTCCGCCTATGTGACGTCCACAGTGCACGCATGCTGATGGCGCTGGAAGAGCAGGGGCTACCTCCGAGCAGACGGCACGCCAGTGCAGCACGCAGCCTTATTGGACAGGCTGATAAAAGCACTGCAGCTCCCAGTGGGCATAGCGGTTGTGAAATGCGCCGCTCACGCCAAGGGGACAGATATCGTGTCACGTGGAAATCATGAAGCGGAAACGGAAGCCATGCGTATGGCATCTAGGAACGAAACAATCATGGATGTGGAGGTGGCACGCAACCATGAGCGAATGATGATAGCGCGAGCCACACCAGAAGCCTATAGCAATATGGGGCAGACTCAGCTAATGGAGCTCCAGGGGGAGGCAGCTCAGGAGGAGAAATATTTGTGGAAGTGTCGAGGGTGTTCTTTAAACCCCTCTGACGGATTGTGGAGGCAAGACAGCACTGATAAACCGGTAATGCCTGTCGCCCTTCTAAAGGTAGCGCTAGAACAGCTTCACTACCCCATTCACATGTCAAAAGAAAACATAGCTGCAAAGCTCGCAGAAGACTGATTCACACTGAATTTGGCAGAGCATGTAGCATTTTTTATGGTGAACTGCATAGTCTGCCAGCAATTCACCACTGGGCACACATTAAAATTAGTGAGAGGAATTATTCCCAGACCAAATGGGCCGTTTCAGCACTTGCATATCGATTATGTCGATATGATTCAGGTGTGCAATGGGTACAGGTAGTTAATTGTGGTGGTGTGTCCATTCTCTAGATGGATAGAACCAGGTCCCTGCACACACCCCGATGCTACCTGTGCTGCCAAGTTCCTGGTGAGGGAAGTGTTCCCTAGATGAGGGGTGTGCGAGGTAATGAAATCAAACAATGGGGCTCATTTTGTTAACACAGTTTTTGAGCAGATTAACTTGTTGCTTGGTATAAAGCACACGTTCTCATCGTGTATCATCCAGAGGGAAATGGCATATGTGAGCGGCTCAATGGCCTGTTGAAAGAAAGGATAGCCAAATTGAAGCTCACATTAAAAAAGGGATGGCTGCACTGTCTACCACTGACATTATATGCTCTTCGGAAACAACCCGGCTCCGACCATCACCTCACGCCGCACAAGATAGTTACTGGTAGAAGGATGAGGACCCCTCTTACCCCCCGAGAGAGAGCCAGATGTGATGCCCAGCCAACTAGGGAGGTCCTCGGAACAGAGATGAAAGACTATCTTGACTGTACGACATCCAGTGCCTCTGTCATTACAGACCAGCTGCAGCGACGGCGAAAAGGGGACAGCACAACACAAAATGCAACAGAAAGTGCTGATGCAGGCGTAGCTCAAATCCTTTGTGCGCTCCTCGTCTTCCCTGGTGATACAGTATTGGTGAGGAACCACACAAGAAAGAGGTGGGACGAGTCAAGATTAAATGGTCCCTTCATCGTAGAGGACTACACCCCGTCCGCTGTCAAGCTCAAGGGCAGAAGAGCCTGGATCTTCTTAAATGACATTAAACCCTATATCAGAGAAATCCCTCCAGCTGCATCCAGCTGTGAATAAGCTACAGACAATGGGAAAGAACCTCAGCACGTTCAGACAAAATCCATGACGAGGAAGAAGGACGCATGAGCAGAAAAGACAAGACGAAAAGAGCTCTTGTGAAAATCTTGGCCTTACACAGAACTTTTCCTCTCAGCACTGAAAGGGATAAAAACAACAAGACGAACACTCTGTGCAGCCAAAGATACAGGGTAAAGAAGAAAATCGCACACCCAAAGTCACAGTAATGCTACTCATATGAATGTTTAGAGCCACATTGAGCATTGAAAAGACCCTAAGACTCTGATAAGCGGAAAGTAAAACATTCCTGAGAACCAAAAACAATATCCTGAAGCAACCAGTACCAACGCTTTGTCACAAAACTCATGGTCTCCCCCAGTAGAAATATTACAAAGGATGTACTTTCCTGTTTCTGATTAGTATTAGAGACATATGCATCACTCGTAGGGAGAGACATAAGTATCCCAGATTTCATCCAAAATCCAGCTAACAGGAAGATAATACGGCAACCACTGACTGTCCTAGCAGAAGCTTTTGCCGAAGTGCCAGAGTACTGGGAATAAGGCCAAATGCTTCCACCTCAACTGATCATCAATTAACTGACTTACACCTTATTTTTCCGAATCATAGAGGAGTGCCCAGGAGCTGTTGGGAGAACCACAGATACCCTAACCTTCATCAGAGACCCAAGAAACAACAAATTCCTAAACCAAGTGTGGTACAAACTGAATTAAGTGGTTGCAATCCACGCAGCAGGGAAGTGTAAAAACTGTTCAGGTCAAAAGAAAGGATTGTGATCAGGACCCAGCAAAACAAGGCAGATGTCCCTGTCTCCCGCAGATACCCAGCTGACCCACAATGTCATGCTCAGACTAGTCACAGACTATCCGAAGATGGTGGAAAGGCCTGCCGATGTTGACGTTGTCACATTCCTCAGAGATCCAGTCAATTTTCTACATATGAGGACTCTTCTCCACGGTATCATGCTCCAAGTGGCACTGTCCAACTTCCAGCGAGAATTTCTAAGGAGATTCCAGTGAGACCTTTCGCCGAGGGACAGATCGAGGAGACGAAGACTGTTCACGCTGCAAGAAAGGCCTGTGATCTAGAGACTAGAAAACAAGAGCGAATGTCGTTGACACCAGAAGACAGCAGATACGCATACCAAGTCTTCTTCTATCTCATTGAGAACTTTCCAGAACTAGTGGGTAGACCCAACAATGTTGATGTATCCACATTCCTCAAAGACCATGTAAAGAATGCACAATTAAACAGGCTCCTGAGAGCCATCATAGCGCAACTAAGAAGCAATTATGGACATCCACTGCTGAGGAGAGCCTTAGAAGGAGGAGGTCCAAAATAGAAACTTTCGTCATCCTACCGCCGTGGAGCAGACAGAGGAAAGAGACGCTGTTCTTCAATGTGTTGCCGCGAGACCGAACAAAAGGAGCGGACACTAGAACTTCACTATCTTAGTTTTCTTTTTCTTCATCCTTCCTATTTTTTCTATTCTTTCAAATGGTCACTTTTGTTTTTATGTTTTGTTCCTACTTTTGCAACATCTTATTTTTGTGATTTTAACTCGCTTTTTTATTTTTTTTCCATATGTTAATTTTTATTTTATTTTTGTTCCTATTTTTACAACTCTATTTTTGTGAGTTTAGCTCAGTTTTTCCTATTTTGCTACACGTTCACTTTCAGTTTTTATTTTCTGTTTTTACTTTTTCAGCATTCCATTTTGTGTGATTTTGTAGAAGTTCCATCGTTTTATTCTTTCGCATTGAACTGTTTCCAGCATGTCCCCAGGACCAAGGCAAATTCGAGGCATTCATTGGGGCCTCACCTACTATAGATACGCATAAATAAATGTGATGTACCAGAGTTGATAGCCTAACCTTTTTCCATAGTCTAGCGAACTGAACCGTGCTGCATACCCAGAGATTATCATCATCACCCACAAGAGGGGGGACACTTAAAAGCACTCGACACTTTAGTAATAATCGACCTTTTGAACTGTGAGATCAAAGCACGAAAAGAATAAACAATTGACTATGGACTTTATTGAAATGGGGGCCCAGAACAGTAGCATAGTTCTACCCCTACCAGAAGGGCGCCTCCACATCCCTGGAAGAAAATGCTGCAAACTATCGTTCCAAACAATAATGTGTACATGTACAGTGATTATTGTTGTTTTTCTATTATTAACAATCAGAACTGTTTTCTTTATTGGTGAACGAAGTGTCCCACTGTCAGTACGACCACAGGATAATGAACGTCAGGGTCCTACAAAAGCACCCAGAACCTATATAGTGATTCCACTTCCAAGGAAAGCTAATGATGAAGCAAATGATCTGAAATTGAATGTAATTAGCAGTGATACGTATATACATGAGATAATGAATGGGGAGAAAAGCATGAGACAATGACAGCACGGAATGAATGATAATGTAGCACTGACCACGGCACGCACACACAGACAGAGTGCACACAAACAAGGGCAAGTGTCAATGGCTACGATGAAGGCAGCAGAAAAGGAGGGACTGCCTGCCAAACAATCGATTCCAGAAAACAAGGAAAATGCTCAGGAAAAGCCAAGTGAAATACTAAAGACTGAGGGAATAGCAAAATCCCTCAAAAGAACAGAAATGGCCACTAAAGAATTCACAGAGAAGATACAAATGCTAATAAAGTATTTGTTCCCATTCATAGCCCAAGCAAAGAAACTGCACGAGGAGCTGAAGAACAGGACTATAGAAACTATGACAGCAGGCACACCTGCTCCAACACAAGGAACAAGCCGCGAGCTCACAACACAGCCTCACGTTGGGAAGTTTGTGAACAAATGGTGGTCAGGGGAAACTGACGACAGACTACAAAAGGGAGGGAAAGGAAACACAAAACCTTCTCCTACCATAGCGATACAGTCGAGATAGCCTGCCCTACTGAGATACCCAAAGTGGAAAAGCAGCACAGATGCAGTCAGAGACATAGTCATAGCTAACTACAGAAGAACGCTAAGAATAAAGAGAAGCCCTCACGAAGATTCCAATGAACTTAATGACTAGCTGGATAGCACAGCCCATCTTGGAAACAACATATGGTACCAGCACATGAAGGAAGTAGGATGTAGGAAGTCAGAAGGAGAATGCTTCGTCTGTGCACTCCTTCCATACAGTATGGGACAATCCAAGATCTTTGTGGTTGTAGAAATTGATGTCCAGACGGCGCACTGTATGTCACACGTAGCAATGTGCAAGATCAGAGACCAGTTCATGGGCAGTGATGCCTCCCTGAAATGGGCAACCGAAGCAACTGACCCAGATGAGGATGATTATGTTCAAGACATAAAGACAAGAAACAGAGCCCCCTTGCTAAGAATCATGTAATCAGATACGAGAACCCTGGAGTAAAGGGGGCTGGAATTAGATGGGAACCTCCAGAGGAGGTTTGAAGTTGGAAGTACAGAGGCCAAATGCAGATCTGGGGAACAGTGCTTTCACCAGACAGATGGGAGAAAGGAGTGGTGATCTGCAGAGCCTGGATGGTCATTGGTCAATACGAACCTACCATCAACATAGTGCGGAACGGATGCAAGCCATTGTGGCCAAAACTCGCAAAATTACTCACAAGGGTCGAAGACAGAGGAGGACCCCTGCAGATAGCACCACTGGAAAGCCCAAAGTTCTGCTTCAGAAACAATGGTACGAGGAAGATGGGAGAGAACCAGAACTGTGGACGAGTCTTTGACACCCCAGGAATGGTACATGGTACAGCAGTAATTATGGCTCATTACTGGGCATATGGATCCAAAGCATATATAAGACTTCCGAAGAACTGGGGAGGCATATGCACGATAGTAAACGTCCACGTCCCTGCGCTAGTGATCCCAAAAAGTGACTTGAGTATTGACAGTTTCCCGAAAGCAGATGCTCACCTGAGGAAAAGGAGATCTGCGGAGTTGGTATCCCGAATGAAGAGAGAGAATTACTTTTCTGCCAAATCGGAAGAAGCATTTTATGCAATCCCATATGAACACAGGCTGTTTAGCCTCACCTCATCAGTAGTCACAAGAATACTCTTGCCATACACCCAAGTTGGAGCAAATACTAAATGGTTGCAGATAACCAGATGGGAATTACTGCAGACCATCAACACCACTGTAAAAGGATTCAATGCGATCAAAGAAGAACTGAGAGCAATCAGGCTGATGACCCTCCAAAACAGATATGTGCTTGACATGATTACTGCAATGGATGGAGGTATTTGCGCAAAAATTGGAGAATCATGTTGCACATTCATACCATTTCACGATGAAGAGAATGGAACCCTCACAGAGGCCATAAGCATGTTGACAAATCTAAAGAATCAAATGATTGATGAAACGGATGAAGTGGATGATGACAGCTGGTTTGGGAACCTGTTCTCATGGGTCCCACAATGGATGGCTGATATACTCAAGTTTCTGGGAGCCCTGCTAGTAATGATACTACTAGGTTTTTGTGTGATCAAAATAATCATCACACAGTGCCAGAAAACAGCAAAGAAAGCCATTGGGATGAAGATTATGGTCGATGTCGAGCCAGGGTAGAAGCCCAGAGACCTGACTGGTGAAGAGATAAAGGACTTTTTGAAGGCCAGTGAGTTTGCGCCAGAAGGAACCAAATTTGCATATCCTAAGAAACGAAGAAAGTATGAAGGAAAATGGATTTACTGCAGACAAAATGGACAATGCCACCTAATGACCTGGAACAAGGATGAACATGTCAAAACAGCAGGGAGTTTGAAAGGCGTAATAAAAATGTGGACTCTAAAGACGCATATGTTCATGCCATCATGTATCAACCCTGAAGATGATGAACAAAACACTGAAGAATCAAGAGAAATGGAGACGAAAATTGAAGCAGCAGTGGTCGATGAACCGACCAGAGGGGGGAGTGTAGAGGTGGTCCCAGACATGACCTGCACCCCTGCCCCTCATTTCGATCTGCCAAGAAGGTACTCGCCAACGGGCGTGAGGTATGAAGAGCAAATGAACCAACAGAGAGCCGCACTGGGACTCTGCCCAGTGTACATTGGGAGATCCGTGCCTGTTGAAGTGCCCATAACCAGACAACCCTGGGCAGCACGGTACCCTATCAGACAGCCATACCAGCCGCTGATACTAAATGAGGAGTGCCTACACGCAGTCCACAAAGAGACCCAACAAGCCGTAATTGAAGGCCAGTAGAAATGACAAGAGCCTGAATAGCCTCGTATATGAACAAGACGGCTAACGAAGATAACACGCCAGCACAAGCAGTTGTGAAAACAGATGTAATGGACACAGGGGAGAGATGATGCTAAAATGTAGGGAAATGTGTTGCAAGACAGAATGGAAGTAACCGACCAGTCAAACGTGTGTAAATAGGCTTGGAACGCAAGAAGCAAAGAAAACGATACTGCTTGCTATGCTTAGTAGAATAATAGAAGTGGCATGCGCCAACCTTATATCTACCTCAAGGAGTACATTATACAAGTGCGACTCCATTTTGTAAGGCAGAAGAATGCCCAGGCTGCCCGAGGCCTAACAGACCAAGTTTCATAACCCAGCCTGAACAGAGAGGGAGAGCGGAATCAAAACTCAAGAGAGCGGCTGATGCTTGGAAAATCGAGGTCACCCAGAGAAGGGAGGAGAGCGTCAACGCACAAGAATCAGGCTCCGGAGCGTACCAGCTCGCTGTGAAGGTCAAGATAAGAGAGGCCCAGGCAGGTGGCTGAGCCGAAGCAGAATTAAATACAATAAAGCTGGAAACTGAAGTAGGTTCACAGTGAACTGACACATGACCAACCAGGCGCAAAGAGCTACCATCACCTGATGTCATCCAGAACCCAAGGATGCCATAACATCTCCAGATACGAGGCTACAGTTTTGAGGCCATACCCAGCCAACTAATTGACACATAGCCCTAAAACACTGATTGATGGAAAGAAGGCAGAGTGAATCTTGGGGCACTAGGCACCTGGGTGTCCACTCTGCATGCTGCTAATTAAAGTGGAGATTTATGCATAGGGGTGTAATCTACCCAATCACAATAGACAAAGTGATCTAGGGTCCTATGGATAGTAGAACCAATAGGACGTCGTACTTGTAGTGATGTCTATCATGAGTGATGTAGAAGGGTGGGAGTAGACGCCCACCCGATAAGAGTTATCCAATCTGCATGCTCTGTTACCATATACAGATATAGCACCTATACTTAAGTTACCTCTCCTAACCAATTATATTGCATGACGATTTTGTAGAGTTAGACGTCAATGATGATGAGTTTTATGGATAAAAGTTGCTGTTCAACTGAAGTTCGAGGAAGTCGGGACGAAGAGGTGATCGCAATGTTGCTGATTTCCATTTGTTTCCCTGTTTGATGTACTTTTCATTAAACTGACTTCCCTTTGCCAACGTACTGAGTCCTCATTATTGAGTTGTGCTGGAGTATGTGACTCCTGCACCCCCTGTCCTCAGATGGTGCAGCTATCTTGTTTTACAAGCTCTGGAGGGTGAGTACTGACCTATGGGCCCGTCAGTAACTGCCCCCCTCCTGAACAACCTTTTAACAGCCATTCCTGTTGTGTTGATTCATCCATCGTGGATTGCAAACTGGTTCTTTGGTCATCCACACATGTGGTGGCAGTTATTCTGGTTTGAAACCTTTCCTCAGGAATTATGGCCATGTGGTTGGATGCTGTAAAAGCCTCTTTTTCTTCACTCACGCGTCATAGAGCATCTGCTTTCCCATTGCGTACTCCAGGTCTATAAGTGATAATAAAATCGTATTCCGCAAAAAAGAGAGCCCAGCGAAGTTGATGCAAGGATTGTGCTTTGGTGGTTTTTAAGTATTTCAAGTTATGGTGGTCTTTGATGACAGTGACCGTATGTCTCGCCCCAAGAAGGTAATGGCTCCAGGCCTTGAATGCTGCTTTAATCGCCAGTAATTCCTTATCTCTAATTGCGTAGTTCAACTCGGGGGCTGTACATTTGTGGGACCAGAATGCAATGGGGTGTAGTTGTCCTGTTTCAGGGTCTCGTTGTGACAATACTGCTCCCATGGCTATTTTTGAAGCATCTGTCTCAACTATGTAAGGTAGGTCTGGTCATGAGTGTCGAAGGACTGTTGCTGTAGTGAATGCTAGTTTCAACTTCTGGAAGGCTTCTTCAACTTCTGTTGACCAATGGAACTTTTGAGTTTTTCTTTAACAAGGAGGTAATTGGATGTACAATTTGTGAAAACCCAGGTATAAACCGTCGGTAAAAGTTGGCGAATCAGAGCACGCTTTGCACTCCTTTTGTGGATGTTGGTGAGGGCCATTGGAGAATTGCATCCACCTTTCGTGTATCCATATGTACGCCTTGTGGTGTGAGCATGAAACCGAGAAACTCGACCTCGGTTACATGGAAAAAACATTTTTCCAACTTGGCATACAATTGGTGTTGTCGAAGCTTCTCTAAGACTGCCCTGATATGGTCTGCATGTTCTTCCATGTAATTTGAGAAGATAAGAATGTCGTCAATGTAAACAAGAGCACAAACATCCAGTAGTTCACAGAGTACATCATTCATAAAGAATTGGAACGCCGAAGGTGAATTGCATAGCCCGAAGGGCATGACATGGTATTAAAAGAGGCCGTACTTCGTGCATAAGCCCTTTTTCCACTCGTCTCCCACTTTTACTCTTGCAAGATGGTATGCTCCTCTTAAATCCAGTTTTGTGTAGATTTGAGCATGTTTCACTTGGTCCAGGAGCTCTGGTATAAGTGGTAAAGGATATCGATTTTTTATTGTGATCTGATTGATGGCTCTATATTCAATGCAAGTTCTTAAGTCCCCCTCATTTTTAGGCACTAAGAATAAGGGCGAGGAGGCAGGTGATTTGGACGGGCGAATGAAACCGTTCGCCAGGTACTAATCCAGGTAAGGTCTAAGATGCTGATTTTCCTGTTCTGTCAGAGCATAAATTCGGCTGCAAGGGATCTGGGCTCCGGGTACAAGATCTATTTGACAATCGTAGGGCCTGTGCAGGGAGAGAACGTTGGCTTGCTCTTTTTTGAAGACATCCTGGTAATCTTGGTATTCAAGCGGTAAGGAGCTGATGAGACCCAACACAATTCCTTTCTTCGGTTTCAGATTGGTGTCATCTTTTTTGTAACATGTGTCGGCACAACCATGAGGAAATGTCAGAACTCGTTTTCACCAGTCGATCCTAGGATTTTGGGTCTCCAGCCAGGGCATTCCCAATATCATCTGGAACTGAGGAGCACCGATGAGATCGAAAGTAATGTCCTCTTGATGCCCGTCCTAACACAGAAGTTTGACTTTCTCAGTGTATTGTGTCACCGGGCCGGATGATAGCTGAGAACCATCCACAGCAGAGACGTTTTCCGATTTTTGCTTCTGACGGAGAGGAAGGCCTAGTCAGAGAGCCAAATCTTGATAAATGCAGTTACCTACAGCTCCACAATCAATATATGCCTCCAAGGCATGTATTTTTGATGGTTGATTGTGGTTCACCAAAAGCACTGCAAGGACTAGATGTGAGGTCTGTACGGATTCCTTTTTCATACTCAACAAGTGGACCCCTACACTTGTCGGGCATTGGCGTTTCCCGAGTTCTGTTGTTCTTCTTCATCAGTTTTCTCTTTTGCCCCAACCGTTTTCTTTGGTGGTTTTACCAGGCAGTCACGGAGGAAGTGACCTGCTTGTCCACAATATAAGCAAAGCTGCTGTTGTCTTCTTTTTTCCCTTTCTGCTTTGTTAAGGGGACTTTGCAATCCACCAATTTGCATTGGCTCAGACTGTTCATGTGGTTTAGTATGATTCTCACAAGGTCATACATAAACTGACTGTCTCTCTGATCTAGCTTGATCCATTTTCCGATTCTGCAACCTATGATTGAGTTGCACCGTCAGGGCTATGTAGTCCGTGCACCTCTCAGGGGATTCACCACTTGTGCCAACACATCCTTAAGTTCTCCACATAACCCTCGGTAAAAGAGTGCAGTCCTCTTCTCTTCTGGCCAGTTGGTCTGGGCTATTAGAAGATTGAAGGTTGCAATATAGGTTAATAGATCTTGACTTCCTTGTCCGAGTGACAACAACTCGTTGTCCAGAGCTTGTCCTTGAGTATGACGGGCAAACTATTTCTCCATCTCATGTTGGAAATTCACAAAGTTCCGGAGTAAAGGGTCATCTTGATTTACAAAATATATAGAACAGTCCACCGCACTACCTCCTAAATACGAGAGTACAAACGCCACTTTGGTTTGGTCATTAGGAAAGGCTCCTGGTCTGCACAAGGAATAAAGGCTACATTGGTTCATAAATACAGCGAACTTGTTTGGGTCGCTGATGAAGCGTTCGGGAAGGGCTAGAGGCACTGCTACTGGAAGAACCACCTGAACCGCTTTTGATTTTTGTGGTGTGGAAGAATGAGAAGAATGTGTCACTACAGGCAGTGGAACCTGTCCTGCTTGTGATTGTAGCATTTGTTTTGACAATTTGTGAGTTATTTCTCGAGTTACACTAAGATCCCTCCGCAATGCATTGGTTTCCTGTCTTGAAGGATGTACTTCAGCCCGTAATTCCCCTAGTCAGAGGGATAACTGATCTGTTTCTGATGTTTCCATAACGCCAACGCAGGGAGTATTAGAGGCTTCGCGTTCAGTTATGCTCACCTGGTCTCTGCGGAGGCGTTGGGGCACGGTTGCAGCCCTCCCTGAACTTGAATCACCCCCTTCAGGCTTCTCCCTCAGTAGAAAATCTGTGAGTGGCGGTACGTGGTGATACTGCTCCTGCGTGGAGATAAGAGTGTGTGAGTGCACCAATCTGTGATTGTTGTACCTTTCAAACCCTTCACCACAGAGTGCGGTTTCTGTGAGCATACGCCGGTCCATAAAGCTCACCTGTGAATTATGGAAGAAAAGCTCTCCATACTGCTACTTCTGGCAGGGGTGCGTCAAATAGGATCTAGTTCACTGATCCCTGATAAGGATGCTTCTCCTTATGATTGGTAAGTCTTTCTTGATTCCTGTGATGCTGTTCTTTCTGTATAATGTCTTTATATGTTGCTCCTATTTATGTCTGCAATAATGTCTCTCTTCTGTTTTCTTCCCTTAGATGGAAATGCGGCCTCAATGCAGCTCTGAGATGCGAGGCGCGGCCGGATGGACGAAGGATGCTACCTCAGTGTTCGACATCAGCTAAGTGATGGTTTAAGGAAAAGCAGTATGGCAAAGCACAACCTTAAACTAACTGATTTTTTGATGTCTAACCTTGTCTTCTGTTTTTTCATGCAGGCGCTGCTGTCGACGATGGAGCATGTCGTGCTGCGGTGCCATATGAAGAAATTTGGCGTTCCGGAAAGTGTAAAGATGAATACTTGGTTCGCCGAAGAGATGTACAGGTAAGAACAGCTTCCCCCATTTCGTAAGTATGCTTGCAGGAAGCAGGATGTCCAGGAAGCAGGATCTTCAAAGGTAAGTCTGACCTCAGGCGACGGTGAGCATTACGCTCCTTGCAAGTGCAAAATAAGGCAAAGTGTCTGTCTTGAGGATTGGGGCAGCATATATAGCTGAGATTGTGGGTACGCAATTAAGGCCAGTTAACCAGTGATATCCTGCCACTCCTAGAGCGTGAGCACGTGCGAAGGCAATCCATTAGCAGCCACACCCAAGAATACACTTGGGGTTGCTTAATGGATGAAATGTTCAAGGTTAATGCATTCTGCTTAATGGATGGAATGTTCAAGGTTAATGCATCTGAAGTGCTAGCTATGTCCATAATAAAAGCTTTTTGTTGTTAAATGGATGTTCTTGTTTACATTTGTGCATGAGCCTGGTGTTTAGTTTCTATTATGTCAGAGTCTATGTAATGAGACTTAGTTGGGATGTGAATAATTTGAACTTTCTTGACATAATAATACATGTTAAAGAACGAGGTGTGTTATTATGTCAAGAATTAATATGTTTTTCTTTCACTTTTTTAAATTATCTTGCTAGGCCACGCTATCTTTCCATTCTTCTCTCATGGCTACCGGCATGAAGGACACTGGTGTCCAATAATTTGGGTCTCCTTCAAGCTCCTGGGGCCAAGCTGGATGCCGTGGCTCAGGGTTCCTTCAGCTAAACTGCCCCAAGAATTGGAATGCACTTCCCCCCGATCGGAGACCACTGACCTAATCCTGGGTCTGGTGCTGTTTTTCTGATTTTCAGTTTTTTGTTGTGTGCGTCATGTATGTGCTACTATGCCAAACAGCCCTGTGCCAATGCGCTATGTAAATAAAAAATAACCCTTTTTCCTTCACTTTCTTACACCGTTTTGTATTTCGGTCATGCACAGTTTATCTACATTGCACACCATCAATTAAGATTATTTCCCTGAGGAAGATCCCACACTAATAAGTGGATTGAAACATGTCAGGCTAGGTTTTTAGGGATTTTTGTGAACATGCACTGTGTAGATACATTGTACTACATGACCATGATTTGAGCATCTCTAATGCAATGGCATTAGTGTTTTCCTTGTTGTGTCCTTTACATATGGTGCATGTTTATCATAGTTATATCACTATCCTTACATTCCACTGAATTGTTCAAGAGATCAATGTATTTGCCACTGACACAATCAAAAATAACATTGCATTTTTTGCAAGACTCTTTGTTGTACGTGTATAGAATGGTTCACTGTTGTTCTTGTAAGTTTTGTAGGACCTCCTTCTGTGAGTAGACATGAACCTATTTAAATATACCACAATTCAACTATGATATTCAGTTGTAATGTTTTTCTTTTCGATTTCTTACTTTACGTTTCATTGGTGTGAGTTTACCTGAAGCATATAGTGTGAGTCCAACCTAGTTTTCATTTTCATAACAAAAATAACTACGAACAATTCTTTATAACAGGCAAAATAAATATAGGCAAGATATTGCATTGCTTGGTTCAGCTGTATTACTAACATTACTGTTTATGTTTCTAATTAATATTAAGTCTGACATATTTTTCAATGTGTGTCCAAGGGCATCATCTTTGGAGATACGACAACATTTAATGGTCATGCACGCCTAGACCTTTCCTGCCTACAAGTAAAACTAGCTGCCATCCTTGGAGGTCAGATTAGATTTGAAACTATCTGGCCCATACTACAGAAGAGTCAAGATGGTGCAATGGCACAAAAGCAATTGTGCACAGTATTAGCTCTGGGACAAAAACTGTCTTGTGCAAAAAGTATTTCTTTAATGCATTTGTATATCCCTGCAATGCATTCCCTGGCGTGGAAAGGGCAAGGTATACGCTCTAGGGAAAACACTGGAATAGTGCATACATGCAATGTATTTTCCCTAGTGCTGTTACTGAGCAAAACTGCACTTGCACCAGTGCAAATTTGCTGCAATAAATTCCCTGAAGGCATAATTTAAATACTCAGTGCTATGCATTGGCACTAGGATAACACAATATCCATGAATGAGTAGAGCAGAAATGTAGACAGTGTGTCCCAATCGTGCAACAAAGAGGTCTGTATTGTTTTTGTAGAAATACGCACTTACTCTAGTAAGGTTAAGATTACGAAAGAACCCATTCCAATCAATCGAGCAGCTAATCTGATGGGTAGTGGAGGGATCATGTGACAGGATCATCTCATTGTCAATGTGAAATCTATGCTTTTCAATCAGGAGTCTTGGGACATTGATGGATTAAAGTGTGGTGGAAACGACAGGTTTAAGATAAGTGGTTTACATTTTTCTCTGGCATTACTCAGCAGACCCTCACCCAGGGAATCATGTGGATGAATTTTAAAATGTGTATATTTTAAATAAAATTATAAATGTGTGTTATGTGCATATGAGAAATACATTGCTGGTATTTCTTGAACAATGGAGATCAGTCCATTTATGGCAACTTAAACCAGTGCCTGACAGCAGGAATCCACATTCCAGGATGAACTGAAACACAACATGTGATTCTTAGTGACCCATCTAAATAGAAAACAAACATTTTAAATCAAACAAATGTTGTCAGATTGGCGTCGACTTCTCTTTCTGGGAGAACCAGGCGATTTGTTGAAACAAAGGAACCTATGACTGTCAGGATTCACATTTTTTAGAAATATCATTTAAAAGGATCATAGGTATTAGCTGAAGAGAATTGGAGGCTAGCCAATGAATCTAAAATGATTCAATCTTTTATTTGTTGCATCTACTCATTGGTTTACTAAAACAGTAGCATTTACAGACAGAATTATTTAAAATGATCTATATACTTTTGCAATAGAAATATATAATTGATAGCAGATTGTATTGCAGATTAGAGCATGGGATTATAAAGGAGCTGTAATCCATTTAGAGATTAGGATATGGTGACGCTGAATATGCTGAAAAGTATTACCCTGCCATATGGACATGCTTCCAAGGGTCAACTAAATCATTAGCACAAGACAGAAAGAATACTATTGTGTTCAAATAGAAGAATGTTAAACCTTGTTTGTACAGTCAAATATCGTTCTATTGGGTAGAAATATCAGTCTCCATGCAATAAAATGTGGGTATCTGCAGCATTCCTCACCTAGAGAACCTAACAATAACCTACAAAGTTTAGTGCCATCATCCTCATTGTAACCAAGATATGTGATGATTGTGAGCCATAAAACATTCCTATTATCTTCAGCGATGGATTCTTGTGATATTATGAACCACCCAAGAGACCCATGGAAGGTTGTGGCCACTGCATCATATTTATCAGCCACAGCAGAGGGTAATGAGAGAGAGCCCACATCCCTGGCTGGCTTGGCTTCTTATAAAGCAGATGTGTGCACACTGCAGTGGAAGGAAACGGTGCACAGAAGATTTTTTCATTTGGAATCAAATCCCACATCATTTTATATGATGTCCTCCTTTCTGGATAGTTAGTGATACATGCAAAAACACATTTTATCCCGCATCATCACATCTAAGGTGCCATTTTAGAAAGGTGGATTTATTGGTGGACTGTTAGGCAGAAACCTGTGCAGTTCCCTTTGGGAACACTGCAAAAGATTTAGGACCACAGGTGTTAGCAGTAAACCCACTTGGTAGAAGTCTGTACCGCCCAGATTTACCTGGTAGCTCTGGCTGAGCAGTCAGACTTCCCTCAAGAAGAGTTAGGCAGTATGCAAAGTATACACAATAGGCACTCAGACACAATAATACAAGCAAACACTGACCAGAGCTTTGGTATCAAAGTATATAATTATTTATTTAAAAACACACTGTTTGAAACACTCCAGCACTCTTATTGTAAAACACTCTAAACACAGTTACTATTATAATATATACCACCCCTATTTCTTATCAGATATGTCTTAGTTAACACCACTTATTTCCATACAGAGGTGAGCGCTTAACTATAGATGGCACTCCAATAAGTTCATGAAGAAGGGAGGGAAAAAGACAGAATATGGAAAGATACACCACTCCAAGATTTAGGAACACTATTAGCAAGGCAGAAGAGCAAAAGTCACTTGTGAGCCAAAGTCCATAGGCTGGGCCCACTCGTAGAGAGAGCAGAGCACAAATGCGCCCAAGATCACACAGTTACACTAGGATTAGAAAGTCTTGCAGAGAGTTCGAAAAGAGTTTAGAGAGGCTCAGAAAAGTTTAGCCAGGGTGTCCCAGGCTAACCCAGGTTCGAAAGCCGGGAGCTAAATCTACCCCGTACAGTCGGTGGCAAGGGAAGCCAGGCGGGACACGGTACCTTAAGTGGGAAGGATCCTCCAGCGGTGACAGTTGTTCCTGGCAGCGGGTGCAAGTCTTGTCATCGTCCAGGGCAAGAGAAGATCTCGACTTGGAGGAAAGATGAAGGTCATTGCACGGCCAGGGAAGAAACCAGCCGTAGAGTTTTCCGGTTAAAGGTATTACCCTTTATTTCGCAGTCGTGGTAAAACGTGGTATTCTGGTTGCCGGGGTGCTTGGCACAGGCAAGGTGGCCACGAGATGCGTCAGGAAGGTGAAAAGACGGTGAAACTGGTTATCCCCACCAGTCAAAGGAAGAAGACCCTCCGGCGGGAGATCTCCTCTGTCGTTGAGAAAAGTGGTAAGACGGTCCAGCAGGGCTCCACCGGTGGTGTCGTCGTGGCAGGTCGGCTCAGCTTCTCCCTCGTCGGATTCTTAGGTCCTGTGGCGACTTCTGAAGTTCCAGTCCCCAAAGCCCTGCTTTTATGCAGAAAAACCCCCATTCACTCAGCCTAGCTGTCACTCAAACATGCTAAGTGGTGAGCCGGCGGGCTCACCACTTGGGCCAATCAGGACAGAGTGCGACTTGAGTTGCCTAGGCAACTCAGTCCAGGGTGCCTAAATCCCCCTCCACCCCTCCTAAGTACCCCAGACAGAGTGGCACCACTTTGGAGGGCTTCTGTGGGGAAGCCCGCCAATAAGTGGAACAAAGGGCTCGACTTGGGTTGGAGTCACAGAAGAGAACACAAATGCCATTTTAGAACAGAGTTTTGGCAAAAAATACCAACCGGAGAATTAATAATAATTAAATAAACCGGCAGTATGTTCAAGGCTATCATTATTAAATAAATAAAGATAGAAGCCTCGAACAATGGGAAAATCCCATAGAGAAATATTTGCGGTTGACTATAAAAAGTAGTATCCACTGCCACCAGCCAAAACTCGATCGGGGGGACGGAGACGTGCCCCCTCGACTAACAGACCCCGGGGCAATCGAATTACCCCAGCCAGTACGTCCACAATATGATGGTTTGTACTGGTTCTGTTCAGAATTTAAGACTAGTAAAGTCAATGGTGACTTTACATGCCCTGGGAGACAGTAGTCGGTCCCAGGGTATGGACTCTATACTGGGGGGTCACTATGACACCCCTCTGTTACTGCACTGAGGGTGCTGTGTAACACACATCACAAAAACACATGAAGCGCTATGGAGTAAAAGACCCCATAGCCCATTAAACACATCTAGAGTCAAAGAATCACACTCAAATCATGTCAAGAGTGAGGGTAAAAGAGTCTCACTCTTGGCAGGAGAAATAAATAAACCCCAAAAAATCCAGCAAAGCTGCTGGGGGACTCACTAGGTTAGGAAATTCAGCCTAAACAGAGAATTCTCCCTAACACTCGCCCCCCCCCCCCAGACTAAGGGACAGGAGGATTTAATCCACTCCTGGATGAACCTCATACCTCTAGTCGATGACATACATCCTAGAGAGTCCATCAGCATTTTGGTGGTGACACTCTGACCTGTGCTCAATGGTGAAATCAAACCCTTGCAGGCAGATTGACCATCTCAATAGTTTTGGATTTCCCCGCTTCATTTGCATTAACCATCTCAAGGGTTGGTGGTCAGTCTGAATGACAAAAGTAGAACCATACAAGTATGGCCTAAACTTCTTCAGTGCCCACACAATAGCAAAGCATTCTCTTTCGATTGTTGCCCACCTTGTCTCAGGATCCTTCAGCTAACTTGGTGAGGCATTTGGGTGCCTTAGCAACATCCTCTGCCTTGAAAAATGATTCATCCACCACAGTTATGCTGGCCCCATTGTCCCTAATGGCAGGAGTCTCCTGACCATTCACCTGGACACTTTCTTTATAATACTCTTTAGTATTATCTGGGATAGAATTATACACATCTAAATTCTGTTGTTTCCACAACCCCAGAGAGACTAAAGAAACACTGGCTGAGACACCAATGGGTTCATCAGCCAGCAGTAGAAAGTTTCCACTTGCCATTGGGACTTCCTCTTCTGGAGCGAAGGCTAAGGAGGCAAGCTGGATCCCTGAAGGTTTACCCTTGCATCTGGGATCTCCTTTCACATGGTCAGTAGAGCCACAAACAAAGGCCCTCTTTGGAATTTGCAGTATTAGAATTATCTTTGGAGTCCTTTTTAGGCTGTTTCCCCTCATCCTTTTTCTGAGTTGCCCCAGAATCCTTGTGAGTGGCCCTGTTGGCAACCCACAAGTCACCAGCCTTAGCTAGCTTTCGGGAATCTAATTCCTTTGAATCAGCCAAGTGCTGTCTGAGCTCAGGAGAGCAGGCATCATAAATTGACTCCAACATAAAAAGATTCTTCATACCTTCATAAGTGTTCACCTTGTAACCCTTAATCCATCCATCTAAGTTTTTCAACCCTTCACTCACCCAGGTAGCCCAAGGGGTACCATCATGCTTTCTGAGGGTTCTAAACCTCTTAAGATACTGGGAAGGGGTCTTCCCAAATCTAGCTATCAGAGCTAGTTTCACACATTCATACTCTTTCCTATCCTCCTCCCCCAACTCCATTACCACATCAGTTGCAACAGGGGGAAACCTAGAGAACAACCAGGTGAGTAAGTCATTTCCTGTGATGTTCTGGAGCCCATTATTATATTCAAACAGAGACAACCAATCCAACACATCCAACTTAGGCTCATACATACCAACCAATTCTTTAGGCATCCGGGGTCTTTTAGGACTGGAACTTCTAGAGGAGCCAGAGAGAGAAGCATTTTCAACAGACAATTTCTTCATTTCTAGCTCATACTTGAGCTCCATTTCCCTTAGCCTTAGTTCTTGATTCAGTTCCTGGTGTCTTTGTTCAGCCTGAGTATTACGTTTTTTAAACTCTAATTCAAGTTTCATCTTCTCTAGTTCAAGATATTAAGGACTAAGTGTGGGACTTGGTAAAGGTCCAGTAGGTACAGCAGGTAGAGCAGACAGAGGCCTGGGGGGCACAGTCACAGCAGCCTCACCCTCCTCTTATGATTCTTCCTCAAGATCATCAACATTTGATTCAGTTTAAATCTTAATTCTGTTATCTACAGTTGCTGGAGTGGTAGGTTCCTCTGAACCATCATCCAGGCTTTGGTTAGCTAACAACCTTTCTGTTAGTTCCATTTTCTTGCCTTTAGTCAGGAGATTGTTATTCTTACAGAGAACTCTTAAACAATCAGCAGTTTTTGTAGCAAGGGACTCTTGACTATAACTTTCCATAGTTAACATGTTAGAAAAATTACTTTTTCAGTGCTAAGCTTTGTGGTTAGTTGTACTAAGGTATCCTAAAGCACTCTAAAATGTATACTCAATACAAATCCCACTGCTGCCACCAGTGTTAGGCAGAAACCTGTGCAGTTCCCTTTGGGAACACTGCAAACGATTTAGGACCACAGGTGTTAGCAGTAAACCCACTTGGTAGCAGTCTGTACCACCCAGATTTACCTGGTAGCTGTGGCTGAGCAGTCAGACTTCCCTCAAGAAGAGTTAGGCAGTAGTTGTGTCCACTGCTAACTCTGACCCTGCAGAGGCGCATACTGAGGCATATGAATGCACCCTAATATAAAGGAAAAACAAATCTCAAAGAAAAAAGTCTAATGTACATCCTACGAAAATGGAATCCTTAAAGTCGTAAGGTCCAAGACATGAAATGGCAAGAAGAAGAGTACCGCGTGTTGTCCCATAAATACCAGGCTGAAAGGGCAAATAGTCCTAATGGTATTTCTTAATGGCTCCCTCCCACAGGAAAATGACATATACATAAAAGGACGGTATTAACATGGGTGTAACGTCAGTGTTTGGTGAAGCTGAAGACATAGACTAAATAATGGATATGAGCAACACACACCGGGAGAAGTAATAATTCATCACACGTCTTTCATGAGAGCCAAGCCAGTGAATCCAGCATAGCTCTTTCATTAGCAATGTAAGTCGGAGATTGGGTACATTCTTAACTGTATCCAGCACCCGCAACAAAAAACTCATTTGCAGAGTGTTGAAATTCTACAAAATGGGGAACCAGAAGGGCTGTGAGGTTTTTACAATGAATTCAAGACCTTTGTTCAGTGATGCAAACATGTACAGCATGCATTATTTGGCCAACGTATCGGGGACCACAGGGACACTCAATAAAGTAGACCACTTTTGTGGTTTTACAAGTTGTAAAGCTTTTTCAAATGCCATGTTTTGTCCCCAATATCAAAAGACCTGATCTTTCTGGAGAACCCACATACCAGCGTGTGCCACATGTATAGTGGCCATGCAGTGGGCATAGGTCATTGTGGGCATCTCCGTACCAAGCTCCTTGAAATTTGTAGTATACCAAGATGTTCTTTACATTTTTGGGACGTTTGACAGCATCAGCGGTAAAGGTTCATGTGGGATGCTGAATTGTATTATGGGCCAGAACTTCATAATGTTTTTTTTAGAGCAAACATACTGGTACTGTGTGTAAGAGAACATCCCAGTTTGTTCTGGGTAGGTCTTTTACGAGGGGCGAGAAGTGTCTCCGTAGGCATGAAGCACATCCTCTTGAGAGAGTGTGAAACCAATTTCTTGGGATATCCACAAGCCTTTAGTCTCTCACTCAGGTTATTGCATGATGGTAATAGTCTTGTGTATTGGAACAGTTTCATCGAAGAAGCAAGTACTGTCCATAAGGTAGACCACCTTTAACACTTCTAGAGTGGAAACTTGAGAAGTTTAGAAGAGTGTTCCTGTCTGTAGATTTTTTATAGAGACAGCAATTCAAGGTGCCCCCACAGTTGTTTTCATGACACAGGTTAAAACAGTCAAATAATTTCCAGAGTGTTACTGGCGGGGCAGACCAGATAAACACTATAAAGTGTTGGCAAATGGAAATCCAAGATAGAAAAGGATTGTTCTCAGATAAAATAAATTGCTGTTCAAAAGAAGCCATAAATAGGATTGCTGGACTAGGCACAAAAGCTACAACTATTGTTGTACCGTGTGTCTGAACATAGAGCTGATTTTTCTCTTGAGAGGATAGCACAGGGGCAACGCACCCGTCTTGGAACCAAGACCACTCAAAACAACATAGGTTCAATCCTGTACTTAGAAACCTTTGGGTTAAGCGTGTTATAAATAACCAATTTTTAAAAAAATATATATAATTGGGAACTTAAAGTACTTTTTAAAGTGCCATAGTTACAACTAAAGGATAAATTCCGACGGAGCACTTTGTTGAAGATTCTCATGAGTAAGATGTTCCCTAGTGCACAAGACAGCCTCCTCTTGTAGGATGCTTGTATAAAGCACTTTTGTACACTTGGTAACTAAGATATCCTGCTCCGTGTCGAAATTGAGACCATCAAATAGTTGGATTACTGAGGTGGAGATCCTAAAATAGTCAGGGGTGCGTTGATTCAATGGCTGAAAACAATTTCCATGAATTTACATATTGGCTCTAAGACATAGACCCACCCTACTACTATTGACCATCCAGGTGGAGAGATGGGGCTCCTTATGAATTTTAGGTTTTGCTTAGAATGAAGGGGTGCACTATTGTGAATGATTTAAGAATTATAATTCATCCTGTGTTATCCACTGCTGCTGGACCGCATAGGTTGAACGTTCCAGAATTTGTTTTTTTTTTCATGAAAAAGGGTCCTTTCTAAGGATGGTGTAGTGAACCCTGTCCATTACCATGGTCTGGCATTGGGAAGCATTGCATACCACTATTCTTCCTCCTTTTAACAACTGATTTTATAGCAAAGTACAGATTATGTGTCACCGACTGGATGGCTCGACTCTCCTCATTAGATATGGAGATAATGAAGCCTGGTCAGGTAGCAAGGGTCTACAATAAATATTCTAATTTTGAACCACAACGGTCAAACATATTTCTGAGTATACAAACTACTTTGTCAGAAAATAGCTGCATTTTGTTTATTTGGGTGAAGAAGAATGTTCAGGTTAAGTTAGGCTTATCCTCTGAACTCCTAGGTTACAGTTACGTTGGGTTACATCTGCAGTAAAAGTTCTTGGGTGCCAAGAAATAACAACCGATGGGCAATAGATGTGCAGTAGAAGTACAAATAATATAACATGTTGCAGAATATGTAATATCACAATAGCAGCAGTGGCTTATATCTACATCTCTAATCATTACACTGTGAACACTTTAAACACCCAACCTGGGCCCTAATATGGCAAACGTGCTTCAGCAAATCTATGCCTCCCTGCTCAAAGTATTGAAAAGTGATCTTAACAGAACCCAATTTGGCAGAAACCATCAGGCAACACAATTTCTGGAAATAACTATTTATCAGCATTGTCCTTACCTATAAATAAATGTGAGACTCAGACCTCTAACTGCATTTTATTGGCTAAAGGAGATGATGCAGTATTTACATCCGAGTGGCTGGAGCTCAGCCATAGACATGTAGTCAGGGGATGGCCAACAAAGCATTGACAGGAAATACATTGCGTGTCAATATGACAACGTCAAATCCTGCTTCTGCTTCCAGTAGTGGCTATGCTCATGTAGCAATTGCATATCAGTTAAGAACTGCTAGCATCTACCAGTCATAGCGAAGGATAGTGAGAACTTATCTTCTACAGCCAATAGCCAGTTGTGCTTGAGAGAACTTGGCTCCACAAGAAAGACTTAATCCAAAAGTACAGTTGTTCATAGTGCCAACGCACAATTACATCTTAAGTGCCATTTAGTTCAGGTAATAATGTCATGATTTACATAATCAGTTCCCTGAAATAGACTTTAATGGACCAGTATTATAAATAGGGGTGTACTGAATAGCCGATTTAGTTTTTGGGCGCATTCGTAATAGTTCGTGGCAAAGTCAAATATGAAGCTGAACAGTTGTTTTGTTTAATAAAACATGTCTAAAAATTAGAAAATACACTTTTCTTTTTAGAATAAAACTATTTTAAATGCGTTCCCATTTCCATTTAGTCCTTTTAATTTACTCATCATACCATCCTTATGAAACACATACAAAGAACAGATAAACAAACGACAGGGACCAAATGTGCAGTAGGAAGTTGCATTTGCAAAACCAGTGCTACTCAAAGTGATAGGATTTATTCATGAACAGTGTTATATTGCAATGAACATAATGCAATAGCACACATTGAAATCTCTTTTGAGTTGCAGCATAGCTTAGTTGGACATTTAATTTCAGACCTGTGTTGCATCTCACACAAATGTATGAATGGTTTCTGTTCATCCAAGCAGGAGACAAGTCGAGGATACAAGGGAGGAGGGGAGGAGATTGTGCTCCATCTACCTAATATTGTTTAAAGAAAGAGGGGACCCCCTCCCCCCACTGCCCGGAGACCAAACATGGAAGAGGATTCTCTCAGAGAGGCTGATAGGATCAGAGCAGGGGGTAATCACACATAGGAAAGTTTGACTTGTTGCTGAATCTGTCCAAAACCTACAGGCTCTAGGGCAGTCACTTAATACCACCAATTAGTACCCGGCGAGAGTCAAGCAGAATGCAACACGCATTCTGATTGGCTCTCGCCGGGTCCTTACCCGGCCGAGAATCCTTCGATTCTCGGCCGGGATTACAGCCGCCTTGTCCTTGGCGGGGGGCGTGGCAGCCCCTCAGCCAATGAGGAGGCTCAAAGCGGGGCCATCGCCGCTCCGCGCCTCCACACGGCTGGAAGCTTCCATCGTCCCCCGCTGGGGATGCAGGTACGTTTTTTTTTTTTTGTTCATCCCCTCCCTCCCAACCCCACTTACCTTCTGCTTCTTTTTCGGGAGCGCACGCACTGGGAACACTTGTGTTCCCAGTGCGTCCGCTCCCGATGGCCGCCATGGAAAGGGAAAAGTGACTCTGTTTTCCCTTTGCATGGCGGGCATTTTCTTGGTCGTTTTTTTTTTTTTTCTGTCCCGAAACGCCGCCACACTACCCTTCTAACTTATTTGGTTGCAATTTGTCAGTTTAGAATTTGTAAGGTACGCAATAGCAGGAATCAACCTGTTGAGAACAGGAATTACATTCTGGTGCTTCATTGGCACGTTTAGGGCAATTCACATTCCAAGAGAAGGCATTAACCCCCTGCAGCTTCGGTAAAAAAGTAACATTGCAACTCTGAGACCTGTCCACAGAAACACTTACAATGCCACTATGCAACAAATCACGGTGGGGGTCATTTCAAAGCAAATTCCAATTGTTAGTAGGTGACCAGCAACAATTGCACTTGCGTGTTACTTGTGCCTGGTATGCAATGCGCAACACTCTCAAAGTGGAGTGTAAAAGTAAAACGTAAAGCAAGGCACAATCACCTTTACTCTTGACTATTACTCTCCACTTTCAGCATTTAATAATATATTGCAACGGAATCTGCCTGCTGAACAACTGGTGTAAAAGCAAGGTGTTTTCCATTGGAACATTTGGTTAACTGCCTACATGAGATATCAATGCAGACACTTCAACAAATTTTCCAATGGAATACGCCTTGCTTTTACACATTTTGTACAGCAGGCGAATTCCAGTGTAATCTATCATTACACCCTGACTGCAAACCGTATCTGCAGGCTGTTTTTAATTTCTCTCAAAGAGGAGAGTAATAATGTAATTAAAAAGCGTAAAATGCTGCCATGCTTTCGTTTAATGCTCCAGTTCATTTTACAGCTGTCCTGCGGCGCAGAAGTGTATTATCTCTGCTTTGCTTTCCTCCAGGGTTTCAAGAGGGCGTTTGGTTTTGTGCCGGCATTAAAATCTCATGCAGGCACAAAACCAAAAGCGTTCCTGAAACGCTGGAGGAAAGCAAAGCAGAGATAATAGGTTCGCTGTAATGGCTCATGATGGCTGTAAAAGGAACTTTGGCAATAAACGAAAACATAAAAGCGTGTTCCGCTTCCCAATTACATTCCAGTTAATTTCAAAATAAGCTCAGGGGTCAAGTCCTAAAAAAAGAAGTGGGGGGGACTCATTAGCATAGCCAACAGGAAGTGACATCACCGGGAGTGACATAGTCGGGAGTGACACAGGTTGCATTGTGTCCTTGTTACAGGCTACTACACACATCTGGCCACAGTAGACCATTTCCTGTGGTGCATCCAAGCCAGAGAAAACATCAGTCGACACAGACTCTGTTTTGTTTCACCCAAACCAAAAAAAGGCTTTATGCAGGAATTGGGACTAATGCATTTATTACAGTTCAGCAGACACAAGCACTCAGCCAAGAGAAAAAAAGACCTGCTGCATTTTTTTTTCTTTTGTATGTTTATTGAACTTCTATTGCGCTTAATCTCCCAAGCGCTGTACAGAGTACCCAATGGTACAATTTACATGAATAGAAAACCAAAGATCAACAAGAACATATGTTTTTAAACAGGACTTGAAAAGAAGAAATAGAAGGAAGAGCCAAGCCACAGCTCTTCCAATGTGAGTAGGGTAATAACAGTGGCGGAAATGGGAAAAATTTGGCGAGGGATACCACAAGGGCTGGGGTGGAGTTTGGAGGAGGGGGTGGAGTTCTGAGGAGGCAGAGTTCAGAGGGGTTTGGAGCTGCCAGTTGACCTCCGATTAAAGGACATTTTCAAAATGAGAGTTTTAAAACAGCGCAATTTCTTTCATGCTGCTTCTTTTCCAAACTCCACACTATTTATACTCCGAACCTAGACTAAACACACACATGTCTACTTCCCACCCCAAGTCTCCTAGCAGCACCCTAGGGAAATACTAGAGTTCACTGCTAACCGACGGTGAACTCTAGTATTTTCTGGTGAGCACCTAGCTAAGTGACCTGTTTCAAGAAACAGGTCACTTAGCTAGGTGACAATGAAGAAAAAACGTTCTCGGTGACGGAAAAAACGTTAAGTACAGCACATGGTTCAATGCTCTGTACAATGGAAAAGTAAAACTTAAGCAAATATAACCAATGGTAGTGTAATGTGCTCTACAGTGGCGTACCGAGAGGGGGTAGAGGGGACATGCTGCCCCCCCCCCGCAGGCTCTTTCAAGAGCCTGACCGGGACTTTTGTCACTGGGACACCTCTCCCGTTCGGCACTTCAATCTTCAATGAGGGTGCCCAACAGGAAAGGTGTCCCGCTGAGAGGACAATGTGTGCTGAGCCATTCCTGCTCAGCACGGTCATTGTCCTGGCAGCAGAACACATTACCCTTTCAGAACAGTAGAGGTTTTCTGCTGCCAGGACATTTTCCCAAGGAGCTCCGTGAGCTAATGCGAGTCATTAGGCACTGATGGGAGGTGGGGGGCTATTAGCAGGGACTTTTGTCCCTATAGAAATGTGCATGGGAGGGAGTGATCAGCAGTGAGAAGGGTGCATAATGCTACAGGCTTTATGAAATAATGACTTTGGCTTTACCCAAGGGGGATTTGTTAGGCTAACATTAATCTATATGATGCTATTGTGACCTTGCATGCAGAATGGGATGGGGAGAATAAAACTAAAGTGATCGTGATGTATATAGTGTAAAGTTAATTATGAAAGGGTTGTTTCTTATGTAATGTGCTTTGCTTCCAAGGCATCGCTTTAAATAAAGTATTATTTAAGCACATGAAATGCAAAGGGAAACCTTAATAAATATCTATATTAATTAAACCTGGGAAGATGTGCTTAGTTGCTTAAATTGTCCACATCCCGGTTTCACCATTTAACCAAAGTGTGTGATCTTGGGCAGATCATTTAATAACACTGTGTCTTATCTGCAGCTCTGTGATTCACTTCAGAGCTTATGTTAATATATCATGCTGGCTCCAGTCCGCCTCCACTAACGCTCGTGAGCCACTGCACCCACCCACACTCAGTGGTTAACTTATTTCATTGGCTGATAAACAGCTAATGAAATTAAAGTATTTCTGTGACGCAGATCCAGGCCTGGCCTGTCTGCCTTTAACATTGTGTTTGTTCGCAGGTGTTCGCAGGCTTATTTCATCAGCACTGTCTGATGCAGTGATGAAGACCTCGGACTGCTAACCTGGAGACCGCGGTTCGAGTCCCGGGGACGGCAGTATTTAAAAAATGGCATGTTTTATTATTATGCACATGGCCAGGCCTCTAAAATACCTAAAGGGGACAGCGTCCACCCTCTGAAAATAGTGGGTGGACGCCGTCCACCCACGTGAACCCTCGACTTGAGCCCTGAATAGGCTCCATTGAAGCCATTCTTTGTTCTAATAACAAATATGACATTACATAAGGAGTGCTTCCAGTAATCACCTGCATAAATACAAGAAGAGGCAAAGACATAAGCAGGTGCATAGAAACGAACTTGCATGGATGTGCATTTGAAAGCAACACAGGCAGTGCATTTATAAGAATATAAGGGAGTAGCTGTGGGGACTGGTGGGTGACTATCTCTCTCATACCATTCTTAATAAATAGTATACGCATAAAGGGATGGATGTGTACATCTTCCTCCCGTGATTTAATCCTTTGGTGGAGGGCAAACGTCTACAATATAGCTCTGGTTAAGGTTCAAGCGTGTGAAAAGCATTGAGTGAACTTCACTAATATTTACTATCTAACTCCTGGCATCTTCTCTTTCCCAGTTTTCTGACACCAACTCCATCTGGTAACATTGAACTGGCAGAACTGATGCAGGAAATCAGAGAGTGTACTCACAATGTCTTGAGGGCAAAATACATGGGCACAATGATGACTACAATTAAATGGAAGGATCAAAGGAATGATGAAACACATGACGCCCAAGAAGGTATTATGCTGTAGCTATGCAATATTACATGTGAAGAGCCATCAGCGCACTAACAATGAACACTTGAAGGGTGGCGTAGTAACATGACCAAACAGAGCTTTTCATGTGTCTGTGGGGCCTGGCACCATGTTACTGAGGCGCAAACCCATTTGCTGACAAATGATCTTCGAGATCATTGGGGTGTCCATCAACCATTTAGGCTGTAAACCCACTGCATGAAGGTTTCCCTTATTCTAAGTAATTTGGATACATGTTCAACTTCGTTTAAAACCCACAACATAAATACGATTCTAGGGGTGCATGCTAACTTTGAAAGGTGATGGGGGAAACACTCTTGGTGCAGTATCCATCTTAGTAAGGTGAATAAAATACTTTCCCGCTTCCTTCTTCTTATGTGAAAGTGCATTTATTGACGGCAGACTGTCTTCCTTTAGGAGACCGGTCATTCCATGCAAATGAGCATTTTTGTGATCACTATTTGTAGTTAAACATTATAAATGCTTTCAATGCTTCTTGTTCCTTAATAGGCAACATAGACTCTCATTATAGAAGGGCAGGTGGTGTATCATGGACACATGAGGTGTTTCACAATTGTGCTCAATATATTACACCATGCACACCCTTAGTTCGAAGATAATTAAGAATTTGTTTTTTTTGTTTCCCTCAAGGGTTTTAGATTTCTAAAGAATCAAGGTGCAGGGGAGAAAAAACAGCCCTGGCACATAGTCCGCATATATACATCAAATTGTGTGAGTTGCCAAAATGGGCAACTCCCGTCCCCAGTAGACTTTCTTAGGCTAAACGCCAAAAATATATATGTAATTAGCCATAAATTATAACTTGCAATGAAACAATAGAAAATGTTCAGGGAAGAAATATATATACATTCATTCACAACTGTTTGTTTATACAAAAGAGACATTTTAATAATACATTTAGTAAAGTCAAAAGGCCCAACACGTTTCGAGAGTTTCTCTCTTCATCAGGGCTAGTTTTCAATACATTTGTCTAGAAATAATCCAGACAGAATCGTAAGTAGGTATTCGTATGTCCACGTCAAATTACTAACACAGTACAGAATCTATTCACTATACACTATCCATAACTCTTTAATACGTGCCTTATGGGTTCCCGAGTGGTCATGTGTACAATTATAATGACTTTCCAGTCACTTGATTGAACTGTTGTTGTTCCTATTGCAAATCAGAGAATAATAATTAATGAAAGGTAATGGAGACTTCAAAAAGCATGGATGTATTTGAAAAGCAAAATATAATTATCTTGATCTGTCTCACCTTCATCCCGTATGGGCTGGTGGTCTTGCATTCACAATCTTGTCCAAATCATGGCCT
Source organism: Ambystoma mexicanum (assembly GCF_040938575.1). Lineage (NCBI taxonomy): Eukaryota > Metazoa > Chordata > Amphibia > Caudata > Ambystomatidae > Ambystoma > Ambystoma mexicanum. The sequence goes on from NC_090937.1 coordinate 1,190,635,170, forward strand.
GTGGAGACAGATAACCTGCTAAGAGGGTGTGTACCATATAGTTTCTAACTCTGCGATTGAACGTTGCCCTAATGTTAACTCACCTGACTTCAAGTTAATTGGCAGTGAGTAACTTGATACGTTCCTGAATAACCAGCTAAACTATGTTCCACTTCTGTTCTAAAAATAAGAAAACCGAAGTCTCAGATACATTTTATTTGAGATTTGAATGATTATTTTTTTTAAAGAAAAAGGGATGGTCCATTCACCTCAATATGAGGTCATCTGGTGGAGATGCAGTCGTTCATACAGGAAGTAGTCAGACCCTCCTTATTCCATGGGAAGAGTTAGTTGGTCTAAATATAAGTATGCTAGATTTAGTCTAGGGTTACAGTACCAGGGAATATGCTGAGGAATGATACCCCCATTTCATTTATACTTACTCAGCTTTCATCTTATGGATTCCTTGTTTAGAGCATGTTGCTCCTTCCAAGTGCAAAACGAGCAACTAGAGTCAGCCGCAAAATAGCCGCCTGTTATAAAGATGTACCGAAATACTGTAATGACGTCATAATTTCCAAAAATCTACTTAATGAGGATAAATGCCAATGAGAAATACAATGGGGAAAAGTGCCAGCACTCTTATTGTCCACTGAAATACGTTGTAACAGCTGTGAGAAATAGGTGACTGGCATTGATCATTGCTATGTGTGCTTTGTGTAAAGCTGCATAATTTCATTGAAACATATATGAGTAATATGCATTGAATGCATACAATGAATGAAATGCACGTCTCTGAATTAGTTGTACTGGATAGAGCATTATAGACCAAACTTGAGTTATCCGAGAATAGCCAGACTCTCAGTATCAATGCCAGATACATTGGTATAAATGACTGCAATACAAGTACTGATCTATTTGCAAGTATTTGGCTCCATATCTTGCCATCTAGATTAATGAAAGACAGCATTCAAAGATTATAGTGCTGTCCTTATACGGTTAGAATATTTCAAAAAAGTAGTACTATCTTAAAAGAGTAACCAAAACATCCAAAACATCCTTCTGCCACAATATGGCAGTGACATGTCCATACAAGTGGAGAAATAGGATGTTCATAGCCCAGATTCTATTGACTGGAAGCATTTGGAAACATTATCTAAATTGATTTGATGTTTTAAGTTGGCATCTGCACACAGACTATAGAGGCTTTCAATTTTGAGGAACTGATCAGTTACCACTGATGTAGGAGGATCAGAATATAGATTAGCATTCCATCAGAAGGTGATCTGATCACCACACCAACTTTACAATAAAACATTGTTTTAGTCTTGCTTTATGTGTATATGTTTAGCCATCATCCTTATACTCTCGCAGGAACTTATAAAGGGCCTTAGATTGTCATCTCTAGCAAAATGGAAATTATATTCATATTAAATCTTTTTCAGATCTCTGATCATTGTGTCATTATGGCATAATGCATCATACCCTCAGAATGTGGAACTGTTGATACGCTCAAGGATATGTTCAAGCTCTTGGGACATAACAACCGTAAAAAGGGGTATAGTATTTACAGGAATAAGGATTGTAAACAATGGAGATTAAATATGCTAAATGGAAATGTTATGGTGAGATATTCTCAGTAAGCCAACGTTGCAGAAAAGTGATTTCCATTCCTGGAAAGACTATATCTTTAAGACTGATTCCCTTTTCCAGAGATGCGAACATCTTTTAGTTAAAAATAACAATTTGAGTGACCACAGTATGTTGATAGCTACAATAGGATAGAAAACCAGTCGCGTTGCTGAAGTTTCCTAACCAACATAGAGGTTAACAAAACAGAAACTTGCTTAATTTGGAAACCAATGCTAATTAGCACCTTTAATGACAAAATCATCATTTTTTCTAATGCCACCACATTATCCCCGAAAAATGGTAGTATATAATTATAATGAAATCCAAGATTTATCAATGGAAAAAGTTAATACCAGTAGACAAATTGAACAACATACCTTTGATGAATCTGTACAAAATAGGAAGAAGACCTTATGATGACAGATCAGATTAATAAATCAAATGCAAATTGACCCAGGTGAGAAAATGGAAAGAATAAGAAAACAAAAGCAAAAGTATAGAAACTGGGTCAAATCTCACAACTACCTATTATTTCAAAAATATGTTGAATGCATGCTGGGAGCAATAATGAAAAATAATGCCCCAAATTACTGGACACATGTCCAGATTAAGGCCAATGGCCAAAGGGATACTCAAACAAATTCCATACCAGAAGATAGTTGGGTGACGTTTCTTGTTAACCTGTATAAAGATAAAAAAAGTGTCCAAACAAAGATAATGGTCAGGGCCTTGGAATATTAAACTCCTTTAGGATTACGTTCTGGAACTAATTTTAAAACATCTAACTCATGGAACCTAATGGTCTGAGTAATAGGGTGCTTAAGGAAGAACCCGAAACAAGTGTTAGTATATTAACAACAGTTAATAATAATGAGAACGAGAACTAAGTCCATGCCTCACTTGTGGAAATCTTCACACATCATACCAATATTCAAAAAGGGCGACCAAACTAATCTGGTCAACTATCGCCCTATTACTCTTCTTGATGCAGATAGCAAAATCTTTGCTTCAATTATACTAAAAGAAGTCGAAGAATGCTCACTAAATGTAGTTAGGCTATGCAAATTCCAAACCGGTTTCAGGAAGGGAAAAAGTATTCGGTTGAATGGCCTTATAATTAATGCATTAATAGAAAAATCTTATGAAAAAGTGTTTGCCTTTTATATGTCGCCTGTGTTGATCTGTCGCAGGCTTTGGACATGTTCAATCAATCACAACTACGACTAAAACTTCAAAACTTGGACTTTCCTGAAGAGTTACTTAAAATTTTATTTAACCTTCATGAAGAAACTACACTAAGAGTGAGACTTTATATGGATGGCACACTAGCCAGATACATTCCGACTAGTAAGGAGCTTAGACTTAGCCCTTTGCTTGTTTAATTTGTATGTCTCAGATCTGGGTGATCATCTGTACCCTGTTGCTTTTTTCCTTCAACAAGTAGCAGGAAGAAAAATCACCTGGCTAAACTATGTCGATGATGTTATCCTCCTCGATCATAATCATTAGGGCTGCAACGTCTTATTAAAGTTTTCCAATTCTATATTGACATTAATGAATTGAAAATGATTCCACTAAAAAAATATAATGCGTTTTACCAGTATGCAGAAAAAAACAAGTGGGATTCTGTTGGAAACTGGGTAAAGTAAAACTGAATATGGTTTATGAACTAAATGACTTAAGATTTTTCCTAACTAGTAAATCCTGTTGTATGGCCCTACATATTGTGCTTCATAGTAAAGGCGAACAATTTGGGGCACAAATGCAAAATATTGTACAGAAATATTGTAGATTCACTCTTGTATCATTAATAATGTTTTGCAACGCAAATGTGATTCCAGAAATGTTGGATGACCTCATCACTAGTCCTCTGTCAGAGAAGTTTGATTTTGAACCTTTAGATTTTAAGATTTAATATGAAGCTTTCTCATTCCCAAATTGTGTACCGAGTGCAACATTAAAATATGAATTTGGATTGCAGGCTATGTATGCACTCTGTACAAGGAGGGCCATTACTTCCTGTAGAAATATAACAATGGCGACCGAAAATACATCGTATTATGACCTACTATGACAGATGGAGCAGCCCGACCCAGGATGCAGAAAAAAATGTTTGAAAATGTTGAATGTTTTAAACACACCTTTTTGTGAAGCTAGATGAACATAGATTGGGATCAAGCCCAGTAAATGGTGATTTTTGAATTTTGGAGCCTAGAACTCACAATTATAACACTACAGGAATTTCCAATACTCATTTTACTCAATAGACTCATCCGTACAGGATTGGAACTCTGAATTTTCAACATAAGATCAAGTGTGATCATTTGACATTGAGATCTCAAATTTAAGAGATATAGGGAGTGTACATGGGCCTTGAGAACGACCGGTGGTCGAAACACGTGTTGGCTGTGTTTTTCTCTAGAAGAATTAAAAACATTCATATTGAAGGAACACTTGGAGTGACTTTATGAATAATGATGTGGGACTTGTAAAAATGTAAAACTTAGATCAAGTGTATTGTGTGAGCGCAAGATATTCTCCCGAACTACAAACTTTTCTGTTTTAAACATCAGCCGTGTAAAATTAATGATGAATCCTGCTACTGTGTAAAGCTTTATGAAAGGGATTGGAGTGAGACATGTGATAAAATAGTCATATTAGATTATACAGGGATATAGCAATATAAAACAAGAATTATGTTACCATTCCAACATACTTAGAAGGATTCCCAGATGGTCATTATATAAAATCTTTTTTTTAATATTTAGATTTAATCTTATGAATACTAGAGAAGTGGAATACATTTGGAAAATGAGTATAAATAATATTTATTAGACACTGAGGGCCTCATTACGAGACTGGCGCTGACGGAATGAAGGAGGCCCGTACTGGACCGGCCCCCTTCATTCCGTCAGGGCCGATTACGAGCTTCCCATTGTGGGACCCTTGAGGGGAAGAGGGAGGTAACAATAGGGCACTCATAATGTGCCCATTGTTACCTCCATCCCCATTCCCATTGAGCCCTATGGGGTCTCAAATGAGAATGGGGAATGGTTCCTGCAAGGAGAAATTACTGGGTCCTCCAATGTTGGAATGACCCGGTTATTCCTCATTGCAGGAACCCGGTAAATGAGCCTGGTTTGGTGGCAGCCATAGAGCTAACATCGCCATGGCTACCGCCAAACTCGTAATGAGGGCCTGAGTCCCTGCAACATATTCTTAAATGTCCTGCTTTGCAGACATTGAAGCAAGAAATGTTGTTACATTTTGTCCATGAAATAGAATGGTTGAAAAATGATGCATTTTGGCAAAGGGTCTACAGAGGCTGGAATACTGCCATCATAATTTGCGATGTACTTAACTTAGTTGGTGCATTTTAGATATACAAAAAGCATTATGTTTAAAGTGATGAATATTAGGATCTTGTTATTTTGATATTGATGGATGTAAATTCGTTATCGTTTTTCTTTTCTACTTCTGTATAAGGTTTTGAATGAACCAATACAATAGAAAAGATCATGGCCTGTTGTATTGCCTGCTTGTTGTGGGGGACCATAATTGAGATTCCTGTAGTTTAGCTTTCAAGGCAATGAAGTTTGTACCATAAAAAATGTGCCACTCATTTTTTGTTTGTTCAAGAAAGCCTAGTTGAACTGTTCGATCATTCCCCGATTGCCCCAGGGAGAAGGTTGCTGAAGAAACTGACATGTATTTTCCACCACTGGGAAGGACACTTAATGTCATCTGCAGTTACTGAAGTTAATGGTATGTATGGTCCTAGATGTCAGGCGGCTCAATAGTTCAGTTAGATGTTTTTGTTCTATCAAATTTTGGAAAACACTAAATATTCGCACAGTGTGTGGATTTGAACCTGTGTTTCTCTGCACTGTATTGTTTACAAGACCAATGTGTTGATCCAGATCTATCCTCCCGGTAAATTACACAACATACTCCTAATGGGTAGATTATTTAAACTTCCCCAGTTCAGATAGCCTGGACATCTTATGGAAGCCTGGGCACATCTTTCCAACCCTACCTCCTGAATCACCACAGGTTCAATCGCTGGATTAGGTGAATCTGCAGGAGCCCGACAAAGTATTACACCATCTGAATGTCTGTCTCAAGTTCAGATGAGATTGGGAAGCCCAGACAGAAGATTTATGCATCAGGCAAGCATTCCACTAAGAGCATCATAGTGATGTCAGATTCAGGTATTCTTGGCTGGATTTGGTTGGGTTCTGATGCATAAAATGAGTTTATAAACTTATATTAAGAACCAGCAGTGTCCTCTTCCTTTTTTAGCTGCATGTGGCTGCACTAAGGTGAGGCAAAGCTGATGCACACCAGGAGATGGAGAAAGAGAAACATTTTACGGGCCTATGCAGGGTGTCTTTTTTCTCAGGGGGAATGTGTCATCTGTTTACTTTTATTTATTTATTCACTACATGTATTGGAATTTATTGGAATTTGCGCTGAGTACTGACCTTGCCTAGAGGGTCTTAAAGTGGCTTACAACGTTCAAAGTTTGAAAAGGTGTGAAGTGTAACTGAAGTTACAAAATATTTCCAGTATAGGATAGGAAGATTAGGATAGACAAACTGTGGAAAGGGTGGTGGTGGTGTTTGGTTATGTATGAGGAACAGGTATGTTTGAGGCTCTTTCTGAAAGAAGTAATGGAAAGTGCAGTGAAGAGGTGAAGAGATAGGGTGTTCCAGTACCTGGGTGCCAACTGGATAAATGCTTGTTTTCATGTGCATGTCCCTTTGCATAGTGGTATGTCTAGGAGATGCTGGCTTGTGTTTCTGGTATTTGTGGGTTTGAGTTTGTTATAACAGTAAAATGGGAGTTTGTATTGGATGGCTTTTGAAAACAGTGCAGAGTCCTTTGAGGGTAATTCTCTTGGGTACGGTGAACCAGTGGAGCATATCCAAATATTTGGATATGTGAAGGATGAGTCTATCTGCTTTGTATTGTATGGCTTGCAGGATGGCGGAAAGTGTGCTGTTGATGAGTCCAATTTGGAGAGCATTGCCGTAGTGCAGCTTGGAGAGAACCAGTGTGTGGACTGCAGTGCAGAAGTCGTCAGGAGGAAGGATGTGTGTGATCTTTCATTGGATGTGTAATGGTAGATTGCATGTTTTTGGTGATAGCAGCTATGTTGTGTGAGAAGGAGAGGTGTGGCCAATGGTGAAACCAAGGGATCTTAATGGTGTGGATAGGGATATGTGTGGGTTATCTGTGGTGAGCTCTCTGATCCAGGTGATGAGCTTGCATTTCTGTCTAGGGGGGCATGTGAGGAGGGGATTATGTTTTAAAAGGTGAGTTATCAGCCAGGTTTTGATTATGTAGAGATAGCTTTTGAGGGTGTGCAGTTGTGATGGGGGTGAGATTTGGAAGTATATTTGCATATCATATTGGTGGAAATGGACACTGTGTTTGGTAAGGGTCTGTTCAAGGGAAACAACATATTAGTTGAAGAGGAATAGAGATAGCGAGGAGCTTTTCTGGATGATGTACTTCATCAGGGTGGGTTGGATTGAAAATGGGGCATGGAGACAAAGTGTGTGCTGTCAGTAAGGAAAGAGGTGAACCAGTCGAGGGTGGTGCCTGAGAACCTAATCTGGTGGGTTAGAATGTAGAGTGGAATGGTGTGGTTGATGGTGTTGAAGGCTGTAGAGAGGTTGAGGGGTACAATAAGTGCTGTGTGTCCTTTGTCAGGGATGTTATGTTATGTTATTGTGACTTGGACTGCGCCCCACTGCCATTTTTCATGGTCTCCAGGTGCTCAGGCAGATCTAAAAGGGAAGGGGGTTATGTTAGGAAGTTAGTTGGTAGGGTTTAGAGGGACAAGCGCAATAGAGCTTAGATGTGCTGTTAGTAGTTTCAGTTCGAAAAAAAAAAGGCACTGTTTGGTGGTGTAGTTTGAGTTGATTGGCATTGTGTGACGTTTTGTGAGTGTTCCATGTGGATGTTGGGTGATGTGGAGAGTTGGTAGAGTGCCTGTAGTTTGGGTGTTTTGTGGCGAAGGTCTGAGTTGGGTGGTAGGTATGTAGAGTGTTAGAGAGTTATTATCACGGTTAGGTGGGGTTGTTTTGCATTGGGTTAACCCTTTGGCTTATTTTGTTCCTTTTTGGTTTAGCGTCAGTTATTTCCTTGGGTGGTACAGTTTCATAGTGTTTTCTTGTGTTGAAGTGGTTGGTGGGTTTTCTCTCTCTGGTGTTTTCTTCAGCTTCGTGCATTAAAGGACATGTTTTAATAGCTTCCTGAATTGTAGATGATCTTCTGCTGTTGTTCGTATTTTCTTTGGGACCGAGTTCCATAGTTTCACCGCTATGTAGGAGAATGCGGTCTCATATCTCCTAAGAGAAATGCATAAATGCAGTCTGTGCCTTCAACCGTGTAGGATAGGACAGATACAAAATCTGAGTGTGAGCCCCCACCCTTGTGAGAGAAGAAGATATAAGGATGTAAACATTGAGCCTGTGCCCTCATTCTTGCAAGATAGGAGTGATGTAAAAGTTGAGGCTGTGGCCACACCCCTATTATACAGGAGAGACCAAAATATTGAACGTGCACCCTCAGCCCTTTGATACAGGACACACATACAAATTCAGGGTGAGTGAGTGTGTGCCCACAGCCCCTGTGAGACAGGACAAGTGAAAAGATTGTGTGTGTGCCCTCAGCCCTGCTAGACTGGAGAGATATAACAATTCAGTTTGTGAAGTCCATCCCGCATGTCAGGAGAGGCATAAAAGTTCAGACTGTACCTCACCCCTGCAAGACAGGAGAAATGTAACCATTTAAAGTGTGTCCTCTGTAGGGTGTCTTGACTCACGTTTGAACTATTATGCTACAACATTTGGTGCTGTGGGCTTAGAAAATCCAAGATGGCGAAAAGCCCACATATGCGCCAGAATCCAGGAAAACCGCGCAGTTTTGCGCAAACCAAAATGGTCGCCTAACCTGCCACCCACCAGTGCGAGCATGATGGGCCAGAGGTGCCATGAGTGAAACGTGGTGCCAAAGGAAAAACAGCAGTGCCTGTTAGCTCAAAAAAGCGCTTTGAAATCACATTTGTTTCTCTGAAATGCAAGCTAAAAATGCCTATTTTAAACATTGCAAGATGTTCAAAAATCTCACTGAACACCAGCAGACATTTGGCAGAATGTACTCTTTTGTGCATACAAAATCTGGAAAGATGAAGAGCCTAAAGCAATGTTGATAACAAAACTGGCTGAGCTGTGGATGTCAGCAGCTCAAGTGAAATTGGACTTAAAGCCACTAAAATCAAAATGTTTAAAATAAATTAGTGATTTACTTTGGAGTGTCACATAGGTTGCAACTATTTAAATGTCATAGTTTTGAACTTAGAATCAGCGTTCTAGCTGCATGTGTCAACAATTGTAAGTTTGATTTGCATGAAAGAAACTGGAACAAAAGTGACATTTAGCTGAAGCCTAGCTTAGGGAGATTGAATTCTGCCTGACAACTACCCCCGACAGGAGTGGAAACTTGCCCAGCAACTGCATTCCCAGGCCTGGCCTCCCTTCTGCTGCACCACCAAAAGGAGATCACACCTCTCTGATTGAATCAGAGGAAGGGCACCTGGGACTGCAAAGGAAACAGAACAATGAACTTTCCTTGGCTCAGGCAAATGTAAATTAGGGGAGTCGTAATTGGCTTCCTCTTGGAAGAAACTGGGAGGAGCAGTGCTTCTGGGAGCCACCTGAGCTGGAGGCGGGGACAGACAGAAATCCCCCCATGTGCTTTGGAACCTAAACCACACACATCTGGGCCAGAGCATAATTTTAAAAAGATGGATAATTCATAGTACGAAATTGTCAAAATTATATAATAATATCATTTATTCTTGTGATTTTTCTGTGCACATTTTAAGAGGTGTTAGGACTCGGTGGTATGTTCTGGGGGGTAGTAGCGGAAAATAAGGTATTACTCCAAATGTCTGTATGTTAAAAATCTGACACTTTATCATCTGATGCCCGTACTCCTTGCGCATGTGTGTGTAAATTCTGGAAAGGTTTAGAGGTTGTGTTATTGATGAAAAGGGCAGAATTCTGTCAGAAGTGGACACAACATCTTACAAAGACAGGGATCAGATGATTTGGTGCCACAGAAAATATGTTAACTGGACATGTAATATTAGAAAAATTGTACATAGATAAATATGTATTTGGATCAAAAATAGATTTGTGTGCAAAGTGACAAGGGGAGTGTTCTTTCTGTATGCCATAAAATTGATGTCTGATGACACTCCATTTCCTTCCCCCAATCAAGGGAGAGAGGAGAACTTGGCCAATGATACGTTGTGAGGGGCAGGCTTAGTTATGCCCAAGCACCCACCCACTTTCTAAAGACATAAAAGGACCCACTGAAATCCAGGCAGGACATTCACTTTCCACTTCAAACTGATTTCTTGCGAAGCATTTTGCCGGACCAGACAATATCAAGAAGACGCCAGAACTTAGAAAACCAGACTCCAGATTGCAGAGAGGCCTAGTCCAAAAGCTGAATCCTTCTCAGCAGGCCTCAGAATCGAGCAACCTAACCAAACTATTCAACAGCCGGGCGAGCTGTTTGATTCTGGCCTAAACCTTGTGCCAGAAACACCCAGAAAGCAGAGCTGTATGCAGTGCCAAGAACCTTTGCCAGAACCAGAGATCCAGACCAGAGCTGGCCAAGATTGCTGTGAGCAGAACCGGTACCAGAGACCGTCCGTGGCGAGAGAACCGCAGCTAAACCTGTTGACCAGATCTGTGACGGAGGCTCATTCCTTCCAAGACTAGGAGTGCGTAACTGAAAACTGTGCCAAAACCAATCTCTTAGTCTAAAATAATCTGATTCAAACCATTTTAACCTGTCCAGGACTGCATCATAGAATCGTGTGTCCATTCTCCAATTTTAAACCTGTAAAAGTGTCATTTTGTCCTTCTGAATCATTATTTCATTCCTTAAAAACTACCTTCACAAAATCGTCCGTATCTTTGGAAACCAACTTTCTACTCCTTATAGTTTTTCCATGATCGGGCTCGACACACTCGGAAAAAGTGCTGCGAATTGCAACTAGCTCATTTCACCACCTGTCAAAAATCGCTGTCTTTTGCTTTGCATTGCTGAAATCCGTTTTCAACCTAATAATCCCTCATGAATCACTGATAGTGTTGACCTGAACTAATTCAAAGTAGCTGTCACCTACCCTGAATCGCCTATAGGGAATTAAAATCATTTTTAGTGTATTTTCACTTCTTTGCAAATCACATTTAAAGTATTTTTGCCTGTGTTTTAAAATCATCCCTGTGCTCTAAGCTTGCTAGGGGGGAACTGAATTGCTATTACATTTGATTGAATTCCTGAAAATTGTGTGCTCCCCTTCCATCTTTTTATATTGCATAAGGGGTGAGTGAATTGCCACAAAGGGTAAAAGTGATTATATTATCTCTTGTTGAAGCCATGTCAGTTTATTTCTGTACTGCATTCCTTTCCATCATTACTCTTCCTTGAAACCATAAAGCATTCTCAGCTATTTTATCCTTTCTGTACCAACTCCTAACTGATAAAAAAGTGTGCTAGGATCCATTGTTGATCAACATTATCTTCATAAGTGTGTTATCAAATATTAATTTATTTATAAAAGTGTGATATATATATCTTGTTTAATTTTTAAATACATCTTTTAAATTACAAAACAAACCTACTTATTGGCTCAGTGAGGTCAGGGGGATTCAAAGAGAGGGGCATTATACAAGGGTTTATCATCCAGATTATAACTTGTCATAAAAATATATAAATAAGGGCTTCTCTTGGGCATCCTAGACCAGGCATTGACTTAGTTGGAGTGCTGAATTGAAGTCCCTTAACACCTCAACCCTGCGAGACATGAGAGGTGGAAAAATGTCACCCTACCATAATTTTTCATCCGAACATGAGCAGGTAGACACTAGGAAATCTCCTAGTTAAAGAGTTGCACTGTCCCCCTTAATATTTCCTCACTCACTATATTAAGATTACTGTAATGAACATGCAGGATTGAGTAAGCTAGCCTCTCTTCTGTCAATATGCGTTTGGATTCTCCCCTCTCTCTCAGGGACTCTGTTTACATTAACAGTCACATAAAATATATATACACCCTTATACGCCCTCTCACACTCTCTTCACAGAAAGGCACAGTTTTGCTGTCCTATGCACAATCCTCAGAGTCATTGACACCGTCATCTGTCAGTCATACCAGGGAACATCAAGTCTGTTGCAATCTCCTAAGGAACACTCTACAACCCCCTACTGCCAGATATACCTCATTGCAGTTCAGTGTCCCCCCAATCAAAATGCTTCACCCCTTAAATCCCAGGCAGTTTGTACCCATTTACTGATAGGTTAGGTGACCTGCTTATCAAGCACAAACTACAAATTGGACACTTTGACCTACATAGAAACTCCTAGATTAAAATGTTTAAGAAACCCACAAGGAGCATAGACCCACTGGAACAAATGTATCACAGCTCCACCTTATTTATAGTAGTGGCACTGTAGACCAAAGGCCCAAATACATGCAAATGGTTGCAAATTGTATATGCAATGCACATTTGTTTGTTTGTCTTTCTATACGATTCTGAGATGAAACCATTTGTGTTGAATGTATTTGCTTGTTTCATCATCTACCTTATATGCACTGTTTAGCTCAGTGTTTATTGTATGTCATGACATATGAATTCTCTAGCACATGATTACTTAGGGGAGCAAGAGACACTTGGAGCTCTTGTGATGTTGTTTTTGTCACTGTATGTTTTAAGGTTTGATGAAAAATAATTGTACTCCCTCCAGCTTGAAAGTGGTTGGGGGCATGTAGACCCAGCAAAAACAAAGTCAAAATAATCATTTAAGCTGTTTTTGCAATTTGGTGTTGCTGGAAATGTTGGGAACCATAAGACATGAATTTTCACGGTTGGTTAGAAAATGAATGCACACCCTTGTGAGTACAAATTGGACTATTAGGAGACCCCATGTTATATAGTTTTGCACCCATTTACTGGCCAGGTAAAAGGGAAAAGAACATATTGAAGCCACTAAATGACATGGGGTTGCATATAGACAACATTTGGGGTATTCATGTATTAGCAAACATGTCAAGAAGAGTACATTCTTTACAAATCTTTTGTTTCACTGGAGATATTTTACTACTCGGGAATCTAAAAAGAGTAAGACATAGATACAGTGCAATGTAGCAGATTTGTTTTCATACTGATGAGTGTCATGAAAATGATCTTTGTGCTACAACCTGCGTACTCTTATGTAGATGGATATTTTATTTATATATTTATATAGTGTAAAGCAATGGCCCAACGGCATGGAGGCGCTTAACAAGACGAGAACAACACTTAACAATAAATCAGGTAAATTAGCAGGTCTGCAAATCAACAGGCAAGGGGATTAACAAAACAGGGTGTTTTTCAGCCCCCGTTTGAAGACTAATAGTGATGTACCTCGAAATCAGCAGTGATGGGGTGTGCCAGGGGAAGTGGTTGGTGAAAATGCATCCCCTTGGTCTGTAATGGGGCAATTATTCACAGAGTCAAGGATTTTGATTATTTAGGTTTCCGATTTTCCGAGACAGTTATGGGCCGAGTCCATCTTAGCAAACAATCATTGAAGATGAATCAATATCTAGGAGGGTTTTTTCGTTTATTGGGTCTTTGACAGGGTCAACCTCTGGACTTGGTTTTTCAGGTTCAAGAGATTCTGAACAGATCAAAATAATACATTTCTCAGACGTTTACTGGGACTCTGGGGATCCACCCCCAGTGTCGCAGTGCACTTGGAACTGGGTGTGGGCTTTTTGAGGGATCCGTGGGAGTTGACCCCAATACTTTTTTGGCTTTTCCATTGGTCAAATGAGCATACACATCTAAGCCACTTTATTATTAGGCCATTACTGGGTAGGGCTAATTGGATTAAAATGGTTCCATGTGCTATAACGGCATTTTGAAACTCCAACACCAAAAAGACTGATTTGTTTTGATCGTTTTTTGGTGTCGTTTTCAAAATGCTGTAATATCATGCTGAGCATTGGTTTTTATCAGGTTTTATGGTATTTGGGGGATTCATACCCCCTCCACCCTCCTGTCCCGCATTACACTTTCATTACACACTCACACCATTAATTACATTGTTTCTTTAAACACTTTTTTTAACTTACGCTCCCTACCCCTCCCATTCCCACTGCATCCATTCACACACTTCCCCCCTCAGATACATGTACGCACCCATGCACACACCCAAACACTTACCTTGCTTACAGGACATCCCTCGCACTCGTGTGCGTCTCATGCAGCAGCTGTCATTCCCAAAATGGCCACACACCGAGAGTAGGACAGCGAAAACTGATCAAGGTAAGTGTGGGTGGGGGGGTCGCAGGTTGTGAGTGGAGAGAGAGTTTTAAGTGGGTGAGAGGGGTTTTAGGATCGATTTAGAAACTCCAAATTATTGATTTTATTCAATCCTTTCTAAATCGATCTTTTTTTTAGTTTCTGTCTGGTGAAAACATTTTTTTCACCTAAGACCCATTAAATCCCTTGGTTATCTTTTATTAGTGCTTTTCTGACCAAGAGTAACAGCATAGCCGTTTTTCTCCCTTGTAATCTGTTGTCTTACGTGCTCCTGCATTGTTATAATTCTCTTTTTATTTCAGCGGTTGTTGAGAGAGGGAAAGGAGAGAATTTGTCCCCAACCTAGATAGAACCCATTCGGTTATCAGTAGGGTGAATGTGATTCACTCTTACCTTCTTCTAAGTTCTAAAAAGGGAGATCATTGGTTGATTACTTGTGCCATATTTTAATGTTTGCAGTTGAGGGGAAATACCATCAATTGGAAGGGTTATCCTGATACAGCAAGTTGTCCAGCCTGTGGAGAATTTAGGGAGGACCTAAAGCATTTTATACTCTTTTGCCCAGCATACAGAGATATTAGAAACTCTACAATTGCACCTGTTTTTAGATATTTGAAAATGTGTTTTTATCAATCTGCTTTGCTTTTTCTTTTATCTGCTGATTCAGTATTTGTTGCATGGGCCCAGCTGTCCTTTTTAAAAAGAGCAATGTACCTGAGGACGCGTGTTTTGAAGATGTTATGATGGTTTTCCATCATATTTGTATTGTGTTGTGTCCATATTGTTCTTTTTTATTATGTATCGCTGCTTGGACTTTGTGGTTACTATTTATGTATTGCTGTTGTATTCTGTTGTGTTCAATGGATGTGTACAACCGAATAAACATATTGATTGACTGAGTGATGTATATAATCTAAGGTCGGGGGGGCAGTGCATTCCAGAGGTTGGGAGCTGGATGTGGGAAGGAACCCTGTGCCATGCAGGAGAGTCTAGTCTGTGGAATTACCAGAAGGGAGGCATTATTAGATTGCAGTGTTCTTCGAGCTGGTAGCCATGAAACGTAATTAGACAGATGCCTAGGCCCCTGTCCATAGAGGCGGCGGTGTGTGATACAATGTACATGAAATAGGATCTTGTTACAACAATGCAAACAGCATTGTTCAGAATGACCTGCAGATCGGTAAGATCCCCTTTGGCAATGCCCAGAGGAAGACTGGCACTATAGTCTAGTTTAGCCCCTATGATAACAGGTGTGATGGTAGCACAGTTGATGGTGTTCAAGAAGGGTCAGAGCTGGGCCAGCAATTTCATGTGGTATTAAGCACTCAAAACCAAACTTAACCTGAGCTTTCAAGGATAGCTTTTCATCTAGGGTGACTCCAAGAGTCTGAACATTGGATTGGGTTTTGATGTTACAACCCCCAATATTGAACTGGCGATATTCTGGGCTTAGCTTCCGTAGTTGTGGTGAGGTACTGTGAGAAATCTGAATGTGTCTCACCTGCTAGCCCCTAGGGATATATCATCCAGGTGGCCAAGACACAGCCATCGCTTTTGGATCCAGTTCATGGGGTTGACAAGTGTGGAGGATCGCCTGGATGAGGTGTCTTCAGGGAGTGGAAGTGGGACTTTTGTTTTGAAAAGGTTCTGAGTCCGGCTGAGGGGAATCCAGGGTGAACACCCACATTGAATACTGGAAAAAGGAAAATAACGTTTGCATGTTGCATCAAAAGACTTGCAAGAAGTAAAGACACTTGGACACAAAAGGTCCCTAACTGGGAAAATTGAACTGTTTCCTCGTGCCGCAGAAGCCAGAGTGTGTTCTTTGCTCGAGTGACCCGCCTTGCCCCATTCTAAAAACGTGGAGAATGGAGGCCAATGGCCTGAGTACCCTGCCATATTATTTTGTGAGCACTTCTTTCTTTTTCATGAATATTACCGCACACTATTTGTAAAGTAGTGGTAAGGATTGGCAATATGTTTTTTAGCAGAGGCGCTTTTATTTTGACAAGACTCCACTAGGACTGCCTTATTATTATTTGATGGTCGTAGCTTGCTCCCATCTATAGATTTAGGTTTAGATAGGCATTTATCACACCCTTGTGCAAGTTCAATAGACACCCTTGAATTGTGGTCACTTGTGTCTGTCTTACTGTTGATACCATGCCTTCCTTACAGTAACCACAACATGAGCTCTGTTTTAGAGTCATGAAGTGCAAGCTTATTACCTTGCACCATGGATCAGACTATAGATTAGATTCACGTAGTAAAGTCAGTGGTTTAGTCCCTGGAAAGGGGAACAAGTCATTGTGTGTTGTCTGCGTAATTGGCATATATTATGCCCCTGCATCAATTGATCGAATAATGGGAGCAGGAAGATGTTGAATAATGTAGGTGACACACATGAGCTCTGCGGCACACCACAGGTAACTGAGAACTCCTCTGCCCTAGTCTTCTTAAAGAAAACTCTGTCCTTACAGTCTTATAGAAATGATTTTAGTCAGCCTGCAGCTGAGTCAGAAAAGTGTGCTGTGCTACATAGTATCTCCACAAGTATGGAATGATTCACCAAATTGAATGCTGCATGCAGATATCGTAGCACAAGTATTGCTGCATTCCCATTTTCAAATATTTGAGATATGTTGGGTTTTTATTCAAGAAGGGTCGACTCTGTTTCATGAGCACATCGAAACCCAGATTGATTCTTTCCTAAAATATTGTGATGAAAAAGGAACTACTCAATATGTATCTGGGCCTCCTTGTCTAATATTTTTAGCAGGTAGGTGACTTTAGTAATTGGCCAGTAATTACCAGGCACACTAGCATCCATGGAGGGTTTTTTGATCAATGGAGAAATCCAGGCCTATTTGAAGTTCAACTTTCCCTGAAGCAGGCATTCATTCATTTGGTGATCAGGGGGACCAGTTGTGGAGCACATACTTTTGGAGGACTGATTTAATGTGGGAGTTGCAATAGGGATTAACTTCTTGAAATTGAATAATTGACACCACTTCTGCTGTATTCTTGTTTGTGTGTGAAATATTTTCTACTACTGTGATGAATCAACTTTCAGGGCACAGTGGTCCAGGGATAAATATCAGTTTCTAAATCATCAATAAACCCCACACCTCTAATACACCAGAAGGGATCCAAACAGATTGGAATACAAGTAATTTATAGGACCTCCTTGTCCAATTTTGGTAACGTGGATGGAATGGCAGGCTTATCTCCACAAGGTTGTGGATCGTTGGCTAGTTGCAACACAGCGAAAATACAATTATTACTCAATGATAAAACGCACTGTCCAGTCAAAATTGCATAAAAATATCTACTTCATTATTACTACAACAGACAGTTCTAGCACTCTACAATTACAACCCACACTGTAAAGGAACACAGAGGACAGACAGTTTCACGAAGGAAAGGCATGCACTCTGGATACTGACAGGAGGGTAGTTGGTAAAGCAATCCGTTTTACTGTTCAAGGTTATTTGGTTTCAACACCAAAGCGGCAGTGGGTTGTAACTGTTTCTAGGGGCCTTCAGAGAAGCACCAGTGGGGCAGAACAAACAATGTGCCTGGTGCTGACGAAGTCCTTGGTGCTCAAAAGCGTTGAGGAGGTTCCAGGGTACTTCGCAGCCTGTGAGACAGAGTTAGTGGTGGGAGACAACTGTGGGTACCAGGTAGCAGGCAGTTCGGCAAGCGAGGCTGGATGGACGTCTGCAGGCTGTCCAGCGCAGTGGCTCGGGGCTAAGAATCGTCTCTATGCTGGTTGGTGGATTTGGAATGCTGGTCGAGATGTCTCGGACGGATCTAGTGACTGCAGCTTGACAACAGTCAGTGGTGCAGACGGATGTGGTTCGAGGACTCAACTGTCTCGAAATTGGCCTTCAAAAGATGGACGCTGGATGATGCTTGTGTGGAACTCCTCTTAGCTTTTTCGCAGGGCTTGTGTCCTTTCAAGGTGGACGGCACAAAGCTCAGGAGGCTGTTAGCAGGCAATGACCTTGTCCTTTGTCCAGAGACTCTCTGGCACTTCCCACCTATGAAGCTTGCTGTCAGAACCTAGCGAGCATGCTGTGTGGTGGCTGGGTACCGGTTCTGGAGCTGCTGGATGGGTCCTCTGAGTCTGGCATCTCCCTCTGTTCGCTGGGAGATGTTTAGAGGAGGGATCTTGCTTCACTCTTGGAACTCCTGGACATCCTTCATTGGCGGAAAATGTAAGGTATACTGTACCTTCAGCTAGGGTCCCAATGAGTCCTTCTTACTCCTTGCAAAGTCTTCAGATGATCTGATCAGTGAGGGTCTCAGTCCACTTTTAAAGCCAAACAGGCTCAAGCAATTGGTGTAGGCTAAGCCCACCTTAATTAACAAATCCTGGCTCCCCACCAACAATCTTCAGTGATACTTCAGGTCTACTATGAACTATGACTACTATGGTCAGATTGAAGACAAGTTTTGCATTTGCTTTGGTATATACTGATGCATCTCTGTTTGTCTTTTGTATAATACAATTGATTTGTTGGTTGGGGACAACTTATTTATCCTACAGGAAACATTGATTGTCTTGACCTGTGTGGGATGGTGCCCGCCATATACATATATATGATTTTTTGTTTATTTGCCTTTACTTATTTTCCTTCTTTATATTTTTACTTTTTTCTCTCTTCTTTGCTTTATTTTGGTTATGTAATTTTGATTTTGAATATAGATTGGGCATTGATTAGAGATTCAAGCTGTCCTCTGATGCAATATGTTTTTGAATCATTTTATGCATAGTGTGTCCATTTTACACTTTAGGATGTCTACTAAACCTATATGCACTTTAATTGGATATGCGTAATATTGATTGTGTGTTTTTATGCTGCTTTTATCGTGATTTTTCTACTATGTGTAATAGAATTGAATATGTGTTTATTAAAGATGAATTGATAAATATTTTTATTCGCATTGACCTGGTCTATCTACCCAGCCAGCGCCTACTCAATGAGCATTTCATTCGGTTGATTGATTCAATGGTTTGATTCACGTGAACCTCCCTCCCTTTCTTGTGCTTATTATTCAGGTCAGAATCAGGGCACTTGGCAACAGGCAGGGGAAGGATGACAATATATACTTCTAAGTCCCACTCATCTTCCTGTCTGCTGTACATCAAAGTGTTTCCCTAATTAACTCAGCCCTATGCGGCACTTGGTCACAACATGGGCCTCCTCTGAAGTAGGGGGTTGCAGGCAGATGTTTATTTCCTACAAATCACATACTTCCCTTCTCTGAAAGAATTGGTTCCAGACAGGAAGTTCACTGTCCTTTCCTACCAAGGAGGGATGTTAGTACCAAGTTGACAGATTGCATTACAAAGAGGTGTCTGGTGTTTGGTCTCCATTGTCACTCCCTGCACCCAGGCCTTCCCTGTGGCCTCCTAATTAACATTCTTCAGTATTCGCCACCACCAGCATGGTTTCACAATGGAGATGCAAATCCATGGGCCCTTGAAATTCTAATCAGGCTGCCCATGGCCAGAGGCTTCTGATGTGCCCACGGCTGTCAGGTGTCAGCTACACATGACGGGAGGGCGGTGCTTGTAAGCAGTGTCCTCCCAGAGTACATGACTATTTTTCTGCTGTGTGGTGAGCTTCAAAAATGTGTGCGGGAATGGCCCTTTCATTCATTCTTTGTAAAACAAACAAACATGCCCAGGCAAGTGCACTTTTCCCATGCAGATGGTTGAATTCCTCACAACTACTCTTGAAGTGTATATAAGTTTCAACTAACATTTATTCATATAAAATATTTACCTAGTTTCTTTGTGCAAATCTGGCGACTTCCCCTCATAATATTACATGCAGATCTTAGTGCAAAAATCAAGTGAGAAAGGCTGTGGTTGACATGCTCAAATCTTAATTCTCAGCATGGAGAATGTCCTCATAATAATGAGTGCAGTTTCTTCTCTATGGTCCTACACATATGTTATCTATAGTCACCCTACTCCTCCTAATCTTAGCCACTAGGATGAACCTGGACATGTAGCCATGCCTCACAATTGTCATTCAGCATGTGCTGGCAATGGAGCGGCAGTCTCTTCATATTATTTGCAAGAAGGTCTCAGTGATGTTGAGCTTTACTATCAAATTCAAAATATGCCTCCTCACACTATTTGGAAATCGAAGGTTGTGTTGATGGTGTAATTGTGAGAAAAAAAAAAACGTTTTTTTTTTTACCAATATGTCATATGTAATGGGCAGTTGAACAGATACTGATGTGGACAAATGCATTATATAAGTAACTTCAAAAAGAAAATGTCTTCAGTGGGCATCCCCAAAAGTGGATCACCCCTATGTTAGGATCATAGTCAACTCAGGATCTCCTTTACTTTAGCACTTATGCACTGGAAATAATTACTTAGTGTAACATGCACTTCACCTGTTTGTGTTAGCAGCGCCTCTGCTACTGCAACTGTGGGGAAGTGTGAAGAAGACATGTGTGGGGAGAGCTCCTCTTTTCATCACAGAGAGATCCTCCAATGCTCTGCCCCAGCTGTGCCTGAAACATCGGACAAACATACATGGACAAACATACATCTGGTCTTTTATTATATTGTAAGATTAGATGTAACTGTTTTAATTACCTGTTTGCTCTCTTGTATAAGGCATAATCATAGGCCAATTTTGGAATTTGGACTTCGATTTTAATTATAATTCATGAACCTTCTCAGAAAGGTCTGTGTTTTCAGCCATTGCACAAAGCACAACCATAAATAAGCATTACCATTCCCATGAACAATCGTCACTGACAACCAAATGATCTGGTAATATTAGTCTGGGCACAAAAAAATATTCTTCTACTTGTCCTCCAGTCATTTAAGTGAAATTATATTGAATTCATCGGGTACAGACTTGATGGATGTCTTTGATAAGCTGCATTAAGTGATCTCTCAACAGTCATACTGTCGGCCTGTGTAATGTTGTTTTTCTGCTTGCCAAATGTGTTTTACGCATCGAGACACTGTTATATTCCGGGAAATCTGATGTAGCAGCAGCTGCTTGGAATACAGCCTTGTATGTTTTTCTTGTGCCAATTTCCAGGCATCAGTCTCCAGATTAAGTAAGCGTTGTAATTCATTTGGTAGCGTGGCGCACCGTGGGATATAGAACGTGTCTCCTTTGGTTCTTTTGATGTCCATTCACTGTATGAAAATGGAAGTTCTTTTGCATCTTTCTGCCGCCTTGCTCACTAGGACTGTTACACAGATAACGTTGCCGTTTTAATGAGGTTCCCATTTCTGTGTGCCCAGCAATATAATTTGTTTGGTTGTGGGTTGTGCCTCCACATCCATGCAAGGAGCATTCCTTCCGGGGTCTGCATGACATGAACCAATGCAAGCCAGTGAATATTCTGCAGCCTTTGTGTTGTGTGGCCCAGCGGTGTATGGGGAGCCACTCATACATGCACACACACAGTCATACACAGAGATGCAGGACGCGATGTTGCCGGTTGCATCACCCGGCGGCAACTGCTGCATGGACTTCCTTTATTCCATTACGCATGCGCGGGCCCAAACGAGGCTCGCGCATGCCCAGTGCACACTCGGGACTTCACATCCCTTTTTATCTTTAATAACAAACAACAACATGAAGTTAACTTAGTAAAACATTAACTGGAGGGACCTGACCGCAGGTCTCTTCCCATCACTTTCTGACGGCCACCGGTATCCTGAGCTCAGTCCCCTGAGTCCAAAACATAGTCCTTGAGACGTGCAGGCGGTCTCCTGGACACTCTTGAGGGATACCTAGACGTGACTGGTGGGGCCTCCGTGCTCGCTTCCGCCACTGGGGCTCCGATGTTCATGGGTTCCTCACCCAGCTCTTCAGGGCCCTCTTCCTGGGCGGACACGGCTTCTGGACTGGACATTCCTGTTGATGTGTCCACCTTCTTGAAGAAAGACACATTACGCGTGACCGTACCACGCTCACAGGCGGCCATCACCATGGTCCCCTTTACATGGGTGACCTTCCAAGGGTGTGGTTCAAACGGTAGAGCTAGCTTTCCTTTGGGGTGACGGTTCTTGACTAGCACTGAATCTCCGACACAGATCTCCTTGCCCTGCAGGCCTCGTCTGTCACTTTCCTTCTGGTTGTGTATGGCCCGCTCTTGTCGTACTTTTTCATTGTCTATGATGCCCGGACTCCTTCCCTCAATTTCAGGTATCATTCCTCTGGGGCAGCGCACAAACAGTGCCTCCGCCGGGGCGACACCCGTGGACTGATGGGGTGTGGTCCGATATTCCCGCAAGAACTCCACTAGCTTCTTCTGCAGGTCATCACCTCCGTTGGCCGAGATCCTCAGCACTTTATTCAGCATGCGCATCATTCTTTCCGCTTCTCCGTTAGCGCGAGGCCACAGTGGCGAGACTCTGTGGTGCTGTATTCCCCTATCACGGAGATATTGCGCAAATTGGTTGCCGGTAAACGGCGGCCCGTTGTCGGAGCAGAGCATCTCCGGAAAACCGTGTGTTGCAAACATTCTGTCGAATGCCCTCGTGGTGAATTCTGTTGCCGTCGATTCTACCACCTCCACCTCCGGGTATCTCGACCATTGGTCAACGGCTACCAGGAAATACATGCCCCGACCCGTCGAACCAAAGTCTACATGGATTGTCCCCCAAGGCTTCTCACTCCGCTCCATCGAGCTTATAGGGGGAGCCCTTTCTCCTGGGGTTGCCGCCTGGCAAGCCAAACACCTCTTCACGAAGCCCTCGACCTTTTCTTTTAGATCCGGAAACCACACCTTTGGTCGTAGTCTCGCTTTCATTTTGACCACCCCTTGATGTCCGATGTGTGCCAGTTCGAGCACCCGCCTCCTTAGTGTCTGCGGGATTACAATTTGCCTCCCTCTCAGTAGCAGACCATCATCTGAGATCGAGAGCTCCTCCTTTACCCGCCAGAGTGCCTGAAGATCTCTCTGGGCCTCCTGCTGGCGCCGGGAGTTGTTGCGCAGCATCTCCCTCCATTCTCCACTTCTAATGGCCTCCTTAGTGATGTCAAAAACTTCATCCTTGGATGACTCTGAGGCAATGGTTGATCTCGACAACGCTACGGGGAGCGCCCCCTCCACCACATGACAGAATAGTCCCTGGCAGTTTGACACCTCTCCGCCTTTGTTGGTACCTCCAGGGTTGGGGTGACGTGATAGGTAATCCGCCGGATTGTTGGTGCCTGGCCTATATATTAGTCGCACCCCATACTCCATCAGTGCCAGCATCCACCTCTCTATTCTTGGTGGCGGCTTCGAAGATAGACCCGCCAGTATTGGTAGTAGGGGCTTGTGGTCTGTTACCACTATCACAGGCTTTCCCAAAATATATAGGCGGAAATGGTGACAGCCCCACAAAATGGCGAGCGCCTCCCTCTCAATTTGCGAGTATCGCATTTCAGTATCAGAGAGGGCCTTGCTGGCGTACGCAATGGGTCTCATGTCTCCTCTTCCATCCGGCTGCAAAAGCACTGCCCCCACTCCCACCGGACTGGCATCAACGACAATCTCTGACTCTACGGCGGGGTTAAAGTAGGCCATGGTGTCCCCATCCGACAGGGCATTTTTGAGGGCTTGAAACGCCTCCTGCTCCTTGCCTTCCCACTTCCACACTGCATCGCTTCTGGTCAATGCTCTGAGGGGCTCTGATAAGGAGGCGAGGCCCTTGATAAAGCGTCCGCAATCGTTCACCATCCCCAGGAAGCTTCTTACCTCCGTGGGGGATGTTGGCGCCGCTGCCTCTCGAATGTCCCTGATCTTCTCTGGGTCCGGTGACACTCCCGCTGCGTGAAATATGAAACCAAAGAAGCCAATCCGATCTTTGAGGAACTCACATTTCTGGCAGTGCAAGGTGAGGCCTAGGTCGTGTAACCTCTTGAGTGTGCTCTCGAGCCTTCTCATGTGCTCGGTTTCTGTGTCCGCAAACACCAAGATGTCGTCACTTATGTTCAACACCCCTTTTAGGCCTGCGAGTGCCCCTCTTATAGTGTTCTGAAAAACCTCCGCCGCTGAGGAGATGCCAAAACTCAGACGTTTAAATTGGTAAAGCCCCTCGTGCGTCGTGAAGACGGTGATGAACCTAGAGTCTTGGTGGAGCTCAAGCTGGTGATAGCCCGCTCGTAGGTCTGATTTCGAAAATACTTTCGCTCCCTGTAGTTCGCCTATAATATCGTCCAACGTTGGTGTAAGGTGCCTCTCCCTCCTTATTGCGGCGTTGGGGAGACGCATGTCCACACAAATTCTCACAGCCCCTGGCTGCTTCGGCTTTGGCGCCACTACTATGGGGGATACCCAGGGTGTCGGCCCTTCCACCCTTTCAATTATGCCATTGTTAACCAGCGAGCGAAGCTCCTCTTCCACCTTTTCTCTCAGGTGGAACGGAATCCGCCTGTGCTTAAGGGCGGTTGGCCTGATCGTATTATCAATGTGCAGCCGCACCGGTGGTGCTTTTAACTTTCCGACCCCTTCAAAAATGCCTGCAAATTTGTTTAACAGCACCTCGATGTCCATTTGATAAACTGCCATCGTAAAATGGACCAAATTCAGGGCCTCGGACGCTGCACAGATGAGTAACGAGTGGCGGCTCATGTCCGTAACGAAGAAACGTGCCTTTATGGTCTTACCTTCATTGGACACGGGCGCTATGAACACGCCATCAATTGGAAGGGGGGTATCCCCTCCAAACGTAAAGATCTTGGCAGTTGATGTGCTTAGCGCCGGAGGTCCCGGAATCCGCCGATAGTGGTCTGCGGCCAGCACACAGACCGATGCACCTGTGTCGATGAGCACTTGCGTCGGCACCCCCTGGATGTCCACTACGCACTTAGGCTGTCTGTTGTTCATGACATCTGAAGCAATGTTCGAGATGAAGAATACTTCTTCTTCTTCCTCCTCCTCCTCTTCTGCCATTTGAAGCCTCTGTATCTCCTGCTCCAACGCCGCGATGCTTCGCATTTTCCTTGAGCCACCGCCACGTGCTCTGGCTGGGCCTCTCTGCACTGACACCGGGGCGGGGACGCGACACATTCGGGCATAATGGCCAGGTCCATTGCATCTGCCACATGACCTATCTTTGGCTGGACATTCCTCTGAGTGGGGCAGATCATAGCCGCACTGCTGGCAAATGCCATCAGACCCCGCAGTAGAGCGAATTTCCTGTTTTCTCTGCCCCCACTTGTCTCTTGACATCGACCGTTTCCCCATGGCGAACGCTTCCTCCGATGCTCCTGGACGCACCGCCGCGTCCATTTTCGCACCTCTGGACTCGGCCAGCTCAAATGTTCTGCCACTGTGCAATATCTGCTGCAGGGACCAGCCTGGTTCTCTTAACACTTGTCTCCGCAGTTTGCTGGAGCTGCAACCCTGTAGAACCTGATTACGTATCATGCACTCATCATTGTCCCATCGACAAGTGGTGGCTATCATTCGAAGCCGGGCACAAAACTGGTCGAGCGACTCCTCCTCTCTCTGCTTTTCCCCGCAGAAGAGGAACCTCTCGTAGTCGACATTCGAGAGCAGTATGAAATAGTTCTCCAGCGCCTTCTTCACCTCAGCGTATGTGCCTACCTGCAAGTTGAGGGACTCGTAAATGCGTAAAACCTCAAGGCCTGCCGAATATAACAAGGTGGCCCTCTTTGCATTGTCATCATTAATCCCCGTTGCTGTAAAGTACATATCCAGTTTTTTTATCCAAAGCCGCCATCTTGGGCCCAATTTCGAAGGGGGGCCTGACACATCAAATTCTTGCATAGGTAACAAGGCTCCCTGTTGTGCTCTCGCCGCCACCGCTGCAGTTTCTGCCTCTCCTTCACTGTCTGCCATGTTCACAGGTCGCACAGGCACCTCCTGCTGGGCTGGAGGCCGCAAACCTGACTCTGGAGGGTAGTGCACGTACCTTCACTTCTCTTACTGCGTGGGGTGGCCCCCTTGTTTCATTTTGCAGCTTTCAGGTCACCTTCATGTGGTGCCTGTCTTCAATGGGCCATCCTCTGTGTGTGGAGGATAGTCAGAAGTTCCAAAAATGTAGTAGAAATGGAGCCAGTGGCGCACAAGCACCTTCTCAGGCCGCTACCACTGTGCTCCTGCTTCTAGAATGTCGCCGGAATGCACCCGCCGGGTCCGTGACTCATCTGCCGTGACGTCGCTGCTAAAACATGCCATATGTGTTTCGCAAGCGCTTGTGCAGCATCCCGCCTCGTCGCCAGTTGTTGTGTGGCCCAGCGGTGTATGGGAAGCCAATCATACATGCACACACACAGTCATACACAGAGATGCAGGACGCGATGTTGCCGGTCGCATCACCCGGCGGCAACTGCCGCACGGACTTCCTTTATTCCATTACGCATGCGCGGGCCCAAACGAGGCTCGCGCATGCCCAGTGCACACTCGGGACGTCACATCTTGTAGCATTACCACAGTAAAGAATACATGGGTATAGGTGATCCTCTCTCGGGATATATACTTTGCATACACTTAGCATTACAGAAGGGAAAGGTTTCATGAAGCGCCTCCCTTTGCCCTTTGTTTTTGTCACACATTGCTCTTTCTTTGGTACTTCTCTAATCCTTTCAAAAGGAAATCTGTGGGGTGTGTTTCACCCGTGCCTACAGCTTTCTGGGCAAGCCCCTGCTCTAGATGTTTGCGGCCTCACAGCTATTCGTGTCCCCTGAATGAGTCCCCATTAGTTGGGCGATGTAATGCCATATATATGTTAAACAGAAGGGTAAAGGTGCTGGGGAGGAGAAAACTCTCCCACAAACACCTACCAAAAATGCCCAAGCACACAAGACTTCAAATTGTGTTCAAAATTTCATTTTATTTATCCAAAAAGAGTGAACATAGTATAAAAAGCATACATAACAATACCTAAGCAGACTCTTATTTGTTGGGCTTGTTGGTTGAAGCCTGTTATGAACCTGATTTTCTCATCTTTAGGTTTAATTTTGGGTTTGAACAGAATACTTCTAGAAAGTTTGTTTGCTTTTTCAAAGCATTCTGTCACTGTATTTTTAGAGTATCCTCTGCTTACGAACCTTCTGCCGATATTTTTGGCTTCTTCCTGGAAATCTTTCTCCTGACTACAGACACGTTTGGCTCTCAAGAATTCTCCATATGGTATGGATTTTTTGAGTGATGTGGGATGATGACTGTTGGCATGGAGGGTAGAGTTGAAACTAGTTTCCTTTCTATAGAGTGTAGATTTTATCATGTTTTCTTCTATTTTAAACAACACATCTAAGAAGACCAATTATTTTCTGCTGACAGTACTAGTCAATTCCAGATTATATGGGTTGCAATTCAAAATAGAGATGTATTTTTCTAATTCATTTTCAGTACCGTCCCATATTAGAAACAAATCATCAATGAAACGATACCACATCACTATGTGTTTGGTGAATTCTTCCATCTCCTCACTCCATGCCACTGTCGTTTCCCACCATCCCATATACAGATTTGCATAGGTTGGTGCCATGCATGACCCCATGGCCGTGCCTTGTATTTGTCTATAGATAGCATTATCATACAGGAAGTAATTGTGTTCCAAGCAGAATCTCAACATGTCTAATAGCATGAGATTGTGTTGGCGATAGCTCACAGATCTACTCGCTAAAAAATGCTTACATGCATTTAACCCATACTGATGATGTATCGAAGTGTAAAGAGAGACTACATCTAGGGAAACCAAAAGAAAATTAGATTCCCAATTAACATCATTAAGCTTTGTTAGCAACTCAGAAGTGTCTCGAATATATGAGTTCAAACTCAATACAAAAGGTTGGAGAAAATGGTCTAAACATCCAAAAGGCTGCCTATCGAGGATACAATAGGACGTCCAGGGGGATCTATAAGACTCTTGTGAATTTTGGGATTAAAATAAATGAGAGGAGTAGTGGGATGGATGTTCTTCAAATAGAAATACTCATCCTCATTTATTAAATCCTGCTCTTTCCAAATATGTAACAGAGTGTGGAATTCCTGATTAGTGGTATTAAGGATAGATCTGTCAACTTTTTCATAGCATGATGTGTTGCTCAGTTGTCTGATGGCTTCCTTGTTATAGTTGATACTGTCCATGATAACTATGCTACCCCCTTTATCCGATGGTCGAATAACAATATTATGGTCTTTACGCAGTGTTTCCAAGGCGCTGACTTGTGATATTTTCAGATTCTTAAATTTCATAGCATCAGAATTGAGGGTTGACAATTCTTTCAAATCCTTAATTACCAGTTTTTTAAAGATATCAATTGGATTACATTCAATGTATGGACAAAAGACCGATTTGGGTCTAAAGTTGCTGAAACAGCTCACATTAGCATTGATTTCAAACTGTTCGGCCAATGTATCATTGTCTACAGTATCTGTATATCCAGTGCATTGGCTGTGTGTATTATATGAATCAACACACTTCGATATTCATTTAAATTTATGGATATCTGGATGTTTTACAGCCATACTTTTGCACTGAATAGGAACTTAGGTCTCAGCTTTTGTCTTATATTGTATTTTAATGCATTAGTCACTTTGTTCGATATGGTGACTTTTCACCAATCGTGATATTGTTTTAATTTGTCATTGAGAATCAGACTGTCTATACCACAGATGCTTGCCCCGTGTAGTGAACACCATTGTTGTTTTTATATGGCCATACACTGGTATTGCCATGTTGCATTTATAGTGTGCATATATAGAGGGCCTTCACTTGAAGGCTTATTTTACTATACGGAAGCGGGCATTGTGGTTTTAGGGCAGTAGCAGCACACATTCATTTTAGGGCATTTTATGCCACTAGCGGGAAGAGAGCAGCACCGTGAAGACATTTTTTCTATCACGGTGCAGCATTAAATTAAATAGGCGCACTAGCGCTTTTACTTGTGGTCACTTCTTTTAACATTGTAAAGCAAGTGAAGGTGAAGGGCTGTTATGGCTTATCGTCAGCTGGCATACACCCAGTATAGTAATGGGGAATTAGGCAACTCACAAATGTGGGCAACTATGTATTTACACACTGAACAATGGCGGATTTGTTGCAATCAGAACCATAGAGTTCCAAACAATTAACTGTTAAGGTTTTTTTTCATGTTATGTAACTGTCAACTTTTTTTACGTTATGTAAGCTGCACAGCTGTGCAGACCCAATCACCTTCAGTGCAAGGGTATAAAAACACAAGGAAGCAAACGTTTGGAATCATACTAGCCTGAGGAAGCTCGCGAGTTGAGCGGAACGCGTGGCGTTTTCCACCCGCTGTGGGTGAGTGCTGCATGACACCTGGTCTGCTTAGGTATTGTTATGTATGCTTTTTATACTATGTTCACTCTTTTGGGATAAATAAAATGAAATTTTGAACACAATTTGAAGTCTTGTGTGCTTGGGCATTTTTGGTAGGTGTTTGTGGGAGAGTTTTCTCCTCCCCAGCACCTTTACCCTTCTGTTTAACATATATTGAGTGTAGCCTGCTCTAGCCCGGTAGCACCAGCTCAGTAATGAGGCAGAGCGCAATTTGTTGGCTAATCAGCTGCTTTACTAACAAAATATATATATATATATATATATATATATATATATATATATATATATATATATATATATATATATATATGCAGAGTGCACATTTAGATTGTGCAGCCATTGCACATAGGGAACACGCCGAGTTCCCTTTTTATTGTGGCGGCCAGTGCACACAATGGGTTTTGGGGCACAGCCCCTCACATTATGCACTGGCAGCTGCTCATTCGGTGATTCTTCCAACTGTCTGCATGCCCTGCAGACCTAGTTTTGGTATGTTGTCCCAAGGTAAAGATTGCTTGCAGGTCTCCAGGTGGAACAGCATACCAAAGATGGGTCTGCAGGGCATGCAGACAGCAGGAAAGCATTCAAGTACGGACAGACCGCCTGAAATTCAGCACCTTTTTTATATTGCAATATTTGATTTATTACATACCTTTTTGCAATTACAACCATCAATCCAATAATTCATTCAAACCAAACACGGATGACAACCTAAAACTGCTATTAGACGCAAAACAATTAATCAACCACTTTAATTTTTGGTTTAAAAATAGCATCTAAAAACAAAACCGAAGTTAAGACCAGGAAGGTTTTTTCCCCACTAATTAAAAGCAACTGCCATTCCTCCGCAGATAAAGTGCTCTGTGCCTCTACATACGATTCAAAATGAATGGTTAAGAAATGCTGTCCATTGTGAACAAAACAGCAGTAGGCGCTCTAAAGATCCCTCTGCCTCCTGGTTTCTACAATGATCACAATTAACCTTCATAGGTCTTGGCTTCCTTCTCAGGGGCAGTGGGCCTCATTAAAAGTTTGGAAGTAGCCTTGCCGGTAAAACCGGCAGGCTGCCGCCAAACTTGCAATATTTTCCAGTGCCCGCGAATGGGCAATTACCGGGGCATTCCGGCCCCCGCCAGACCTGGTAATTGCCCATTCGTGGGTGCTGGAAAAAAGATGCTCCCCATTCCCATTCGGCCCCACAGGATTGAATGGGAATGAGGAAGTCGGATGCACAGGCACCGTTTATAACGGTGCCTGTGCATCGGACATGCTGTCCTCGCGGGTGCCTTTCTGCCCGCCAAGTCCTGGTGGACAGAAAGGCACTAGTGAGCACAACTCATAGTTTGCCGGTCCGGGAACTACAGTACCGGCAAGCTTACTGGTACCTTAGTTCCCGGAACGGCAAACTTATAATGAGGCCCAGTATCTCTGCTGTTGCATTGAGTTCAATCAAATCCTCATAAATTGTGATCGGAAGTAACTGTTAGGGATTTTGGATAGACAACTTGGCAGACTGCCAAAGGCCCTCACTTCTAGTTTCAGATGATAGACAAATGTAAACATGTTGGCTTTCTCCGAGTTGAGGATCCAGGCTACCCTCCAGGCTCTTATTTTAACCTTGTTCGGATTTTCTTTAAATTCCTCATCTGAGGAGCCAATTCTATCAAGCAGATCCTTACACCTTTTCACCCATTGTTGTAAAACACGCCCCATCTCTGTTCATTTCCTTCTTTAAAATCATAGAAATCGGGCGCGTTTCCTCCAAAATGCATTTTCTGTACAACAACAATGCGGCTCAATCAGCTCTGGCCTTCAGCGAGATCAACCCCAACTCTGGGCAAATAATCTGAATTGTTACTGCCGTGCCGAGAGGCAGGACCCTCTTCCAAAAAAGGCCCTCCAACATCGCCCATAGCAAATCTGGAATACAAAACTTGGCATCTGCACCATAAATCAAAGAGGCTGTCACTTTAAGTTTGTAAAACTCCAAAGTTGGAATCATGGTGAAGCGACAATAAGCCACCATGAATGCGTCGTACATTTTCTACGCTGAGGTTTCTCCAAGATCTGCCGATCGCTCCCCTTCACATATTCCTCTAAACGGGTAAATGAGCGTTGCAGACCAATGGCTGTCTGGTCGATCAAAATAAGATTGTGAGCATATAGTAGATAACCCATTTTAGCATTTCCGATGGTTGGAGAAAGTTCTTAGCTTTTGATATACTGTCCCCAATATCAGACACAAAAAGATTGAACAACGATGGTGAAAGAGGACGCCTTTCCTTCAAACATCTATATGTCAGGAGTTCCTCCATTAGCGAGCCCTCCTTATTTAATCTAATCCTGATAGAGGCTCCTGTGTGAAGACATTCGGGTTGTTCTCTCAGGTCTGCCGGCAATGCCAGTAAGACAGTTTCTCCCATAGTTGGCCCGGTTTACTCTTTCAAATGCAGCACCAGATCTACAAATGCAATGTTGAATTTTCCTCTACCTACTAGTCCATACCCATTTAGTATCAACAAGACAGCAATAATGGGGCTAGGCCCCAGACCCTTAACAAAGCCTGTTTGGAACCTGTCACAGTAGTTTTCCTTAAAGGCCCACCCCGACAAGCGGGATAGCAGCAACAAGCCAAAAATCTTACCAGTAACATCAAGAAGGGCAACAGGGTTATAATTTTTGGGATCATCCTTATTGCCCCTCTTGAAGATTGGAATCATTGTTGCCTTTTTCCATGCATCCGGAATAATTTTCCACCTTTCTATTTGGTTAAATAGAGTACTCATAAAGGCGGCCCAAGCTGTTGGATCTTGTTTGAGGATAACATTTGCTAAGCCATTAGGAGCCTGGAGCCCTTGATAAACTGGCTTTAACAAACTGAGACCTAATATCTTCTAAGTCGGAGGGGACTATCCATATTCCAGCGTTAGGGCTCACTCGAGTAATTTCATATGACCTCTTATGAGCCAATTACCTCTTTATGAATATACATTTTGAGAATGGGTTATCCACGCCGCTTCCGAGACAGTATTCGTCAGCAGGGTTTGCCTAAGGGAATTATCATATTTGAGAAGACTCCATAGTTCACAAGTATTTTTAATGCAGACCACTTTCAGCATGTGCTGCGCTTTCTGTTGTATTAGTTTGGCCTTGTACCACTGGACCCAACAACGGTGCTCCTTCTTTACTTTTACGATTAAACTATCACACAAGTCAGACAACCCACTTTATTTTAGCAACTCTTCTGAAGGTTCTTCTTAACTCCTGTCTTCTGTCAACCAATACTCTATCATAGCTATGGTGGTGGCTTCACCCTGTAACACTAGAAAGGGACTTTGGTTTATCAAACGATTGCAGTAGCAGAACATAATTTGCATGGTCATGGGCTTCCTAGGCCGTCTCCACAGTCGACTGCGTATGAACTGAGAGACAAAAACCCTCTTATTTCTCAGTGTCATATTGCCCCTACGCCCTCCATTAACATCCACCAAACTGACATCCAGTGGTGGGGCAGGCTTAGCGATTGTGTCTTGCCAAAGAAGAGTCAGCATCTTATGGTCACTGATATCACTGTTCCTTACCACCACAGCTTTGATCTTTTCCAGCAGGTTACGGGATACAAATACGTAGCCTATTGTGGAAACCTGCACACCCTTAGACCATGTAGTCTTATTTGCTATATCTCCAACAACATGGCCATTAAACAAATAAAAATCCCTTGAATCCAGTGTCAGATTCCATGCCAGTCATCTCTTTTCTTACGGGTTTAATGTCTGCAAATGGGCCCTCAATGCAAGCCCATTCTTGTTTAAACAATAACAGTACAGATTCCCACAGATTATCTCATATTGTCTGCCTTCACTGATTATCACATCATCTAACAAATCAAGTAAAGTTGTGATTAATTCCCCATTGTCCACTGCAACTGGGTTCCTGTACAAATTCAAAATAGCTAAATAGTCAATTTCGTGTTAAGCAACGTTTTCATCATTCATGGACCACTGCAGCACCACCAATTGAATACAGAGAGGGTGGTTCAGGGAAGATCTAACTCCCAAGCCTATGCCGTTACACATGCCACTAAAAGGCCTGATTTAGGTCTTCCCCAATAGCCCCCAACAGCAAGATTCAACAACACAGAATATCCATCCAGACATGGCTCATAACAAAGCCATGTCTCTCGGAGGCAAATCAAATTGAATTCCCCCCACTTTACTTCTCCATCACAAAAAAGGTAGTTATGCCCACTCATATTCCAGGAGGCGAAAGAGAATGATCATGGCACTTCCCTATCTCACCATAATTTGAAGACTGACCTATTACAGCTGTTGGCAGCCAGGCCCAAGATACCCCATCATTCCACCCTCACTCCTGCCCAACTACATATTCCATCTTCCAAGTTGAAGACGCTTCCCCCACAGTTATTCGTAATAGCTGTCCGTCAATGGGGAACCTATCTCCCACTGTTAATACCCGATGGCCTGTCTTAAAGGAATCCTCTTGGGGGACCACAAATGGATATTTATTGGACTCCTTCTCACTTGTTGAATCCAAGTCTTTCAGATGTCTAGAACACCGCTGGGTTGTGACTCCACCCAGTGGCTCCCCCTCTCTCTGCTATGCTTCCACAGGGGTCACATCAAAACCCAAAAGCCTCAGGCTTAAGCTAGCCTTCATAAGAGAGAGTTTAACAATTGATGATTGAATGTGTAAATACACAGCATCCAAATGAGACACCTCCACAAACCCAATAATGTTTCCTCAGGTTTGGGACACAGTGTAACAGCACCAATACATTGTGTCTATTTCAAATCAAGTGCTCCTCTCGGTCCAATAGCCTTTCCAGCTTTAGACTCCTATTGTCAGTACTTTTAAGGAATTGAGCTGTCTCATTCCCCCTTTCCTTCTAGCGACCCAGCCCCTCATTATTTACCAAATGCTTTGCCATTTAAATTTATATATTATTATTATCGTTCAAGTTCAAGAAAGCGTTTGCCAAAGGAGTCACATCCATAGGCCCTCTGGCCGAGCACACATTTGAGTTAAATCTCTTGTCTGTTTCGGCTCTATTCTCCACTTAAATTCAATATTTGCAGTAACCACAGTTTTACTCTGGGTAACAGATACAAGTGGAAGCATATTGGGACAGGTAGAGTGGTCAGATGGATCAGACACTGGCTCACAGTCTATTTCTTCCATTGGATATAATGATAAATCTAGTAATCAAACATGACCATCACTCACTTCTGGGGGCACCTCAAGATCTTCTAACAAGGTTGGGAGGATAACCGCAGATGTTTTTTTAGACTTCTTGGCATTCTTCGTATGCTTGGCAGGGCTATGACTTTTTTCCCCTCCTAAAATGAGTAGCTTCTTCTAGAAAATTCTTGAGTTGTTGGACCGAACCAAACGGTAGAATTTTTGGTTCTTTTTTTTTTGGCAGTTGTGGACCCTTTCCCAATTGTTTTCTTTTCCTTCGAGAAAAGATCAGGTATGAGTGAGGAGATTCCATTATAAGGTCACCTTTCACCCACACAACCAAGTCTAGGATTCTTTGTTTTGTCAAGGGCTCCAAAGGAGGATTTCA
Organism: Ambystoma mexicanum; assembly: GCF_040938575.1. NCBI lineage: Eukaryota > Metazoa > Chordata > Amphibia > Caudata > Ambystomatidae > Ambystoma > Ambystoma mexicanum. The sequence goes on from NC_090937.1 coordinate 1,190,670,085, forward strand.
CTGCCTCAGTGCCATCAGTCTGAAGACCAGTAATAAGCACAGCCAACATACCCTCCGGGTTGCCCAGCCCCACCTCCTCTCGATGACACCCCCGCAAAAGTTCTTTCGAAATTATTGCCTCCAAGGGACCCTCTTGTGATGTCATTCTCATTGGAGAAAGCTCACCCAAATCCCTGTGGCTCTGAATATAGGAGTTGAGTGCTCTTGGCATCCCAAATCTTTGTGAGGACTTACTTTGCCCCTAGTTGAACATTGATCCATACCCTTTATTGCTGATAGAAACCCATTGATAAATAACACTTTCGAGTGAAGCATGGCAAGGAGGATGGCCTGAACTTTCATTGTGTCATTGATCATTTTGTATAATTTCAGAAAAGGTGTCAGAGCAATTGTTAACATAGACATCACACTCTGAGCATCCACCATCGTTAAGCCCTCTCAGTTTAATTGTGTTTGTCTAATAACAATCAGGTATTCTTCTGTCAGGGGATAGAAACGAAGAGTCTGATGAAGCCTCTTAGGAGTCTTTTTCAGTAATCGTAGGGCTTTTTTCCCTCTCATTATAGACAGTCTCTGCAGGGTCATCATCATCACCATCTTCCCCCATTGCAACTGCTCAGCAGAGGGAAATTTGGAGTTAACACCTCTCCAGTGTTCGACAAACGACTTCCTTATTAAAGGCCTTCGAGCCCCCTGGATCCATCCGCTTAATCATGTTCTCGATTTTAGCGATGTCCAGTCTCAGTGAGGTTTCCAAAAATCTAGTAAACCTTTGAGCACTCGCCAGACGATCAATATCGGGTGTGCTGGTGCTGTGTGATGGTTGTGACCACAGTCCCCCATCTCTGTTGCTTTTTGGTTGAGGGCTACCCGATAAATGGTCTTGGTCTGGGTGCTCCTCAGACAAGGGTGTTACTAAGCACTGACTATTAAGAGGAGCTGTACATAGGTGGACTTTGCTCAGATGCTCCATCCCGAATGAAGGGGGTGGTGGCGCCACTATAGGGGTTTCCACAAAACACCCACACCTTCCACACCAAGATCTTCAACACCCTCCAACAGGTTGGCGTCAGTAATCACCATATTATGGTGATTACTGGTGGTAGTCACCTATGACTCGTGGCTGGGGACACTTCCTCGGGCTGCTGCTGCAGTAGGCTTTCCTCCAACGCTCTCCAACACACTCAGCTTCAAAGGAAAGAACCTAGGAAAGTCAAGCTGCACCTATCTGTTGCAGGGATTGCAAGGCTACTTCCGATGTCTTCTCAGCATTATGCATAACAGAATGAGCAGCAGTCAGTGCATCATGTGAGGGGCTGAGCCCCAACAACTATTTTATACACCAGCCACCACTAAGTATAGAGAAGTCAGTCCTGAAATTGAGCACTATGCAGACAGAATAAGCAAAAGGAGGGCCCAAGTAGGATAGAATCAATCAACTTCACTCCCTGCTTCCTGCAGCATGGCCCAAAAAGTGTCAAAGCATAGCAACCAGCATTTGGGCCAATCTTTAAAAAGAGGTACTTTTTTAAAAATAAACTGTGAATGCTCAATGATGTGTTATGTGAATGCATGAATGGGAGAGTACATATGTGTGAATTTGAAAATGCGTGCATGTTTACTTGTTGTTACAGTGGCAGTATTGCATATTTGTCAAAGATAACAGGAGTTCTCATATAGTGTCATTTCTGAAATTATTGGACAAAGGCAAAGTTAGTGTGTACTTGCCGTAACAATACTGGCATTATTGGGTTAAAAGTGACACAACTATGTGATTACAGTGGTAGTACTGGCATTATTGGGCAACACATGAATGAGTGTACTCACAGTGGCAATACTGACTTACATTTGCATAGCCAGCATGAACATGTTTTCTTACAGTTGCACTACTAGCAGTATTAGTCACATCCAATATGCATGTATACTCACAGTAGCAATGCTGATGCATATTGTGGGCATAGATATCCTGCAAATGCTTTGGGAAACATCTTGTCTACTGTTAGTGACCAGACATCTATTTGATTTTTGTTATGAAGTTGTCTCACTGTATGTAAATAGTTATGGCCTTGCTTGCTATTCATAGAGAGCAAGGTGTTCCTTCTGTGTGATGTAGTATAGTTCTATTTGGAATGTCACAATGTAATATAGTTCTGAACAGGGTGTTCATTGTGGCTGAGGTAGTATAGTTCTACGTAGAATGTTGCACTGTAATATAGTTCTGAGAGGGTGTCATAGCCTGCCTGTGGCCAGAGAATGTTAATGTTGCTTCTATTACTGTTTGCACTATGTAATAAAGACAGTACACTGCGAGTGCATCAGTAACTGTTTATTCTGATCAACCTCTAGCCAGCCGTGCCACAGCTCCCTCAACTCTCTCAATAGTGACCAGTATAAAGCAACAACAAAGGTAAACAACATTGGACCATTAGAACTACGAGCGTGGAATTCTACATGTAGAATTTCATGCTCGTATGACACGAGCTTGTCGGGGTGGTTATCCCGGGGTCGGCTGAGCCATCCGCTGACCTCCGAGCTGGGAGGCCCCAACTCCTCCCATGCTTCCCAAAAATGAGTATTGAGACACACACAAGGAGCAAGGCGGTTCTGCTGTTTATTAAAACAACGGCAGGGATGGGTCTAGGATCGTACGCGTCCGTCCAGACTCTCAAAATTCGTGGGGCTCGCAGGCCCTTTTTACCGCAATATGATGTGCTACTTTCATCACCTGGGAAAGTTAGCGAAAAAACCTATTGCCACTTCGGATTGGTTCCTCGAGTGGTAGGGTTAGTATAGTATACATATAGAGAGCAATATTAGTGGTTAAGGATGAGTCAGGTGGTATACTTGGGCTGTCCCTTCTATTAGATACTTGAAAATTGTTACACGAAGACCCCTAATGATTGGCTAATGTTAGTGGCGTCAGTGATGAGTCCCCTCATGTTCTGATTGGTCCTCCCGCGAGCCCCCAAGTCTGGGACCATCGTCGTTCCCAGCTCGCGGTGTACCTGTCACTAGCAACAATGTGTAACTATGTGTTTGTGCAGACAATGTGCGGGTTTGCTCATAGGCCTGAGAGCAGGCCATTCCCATCGCCGTAGGTGTCCATCTTGTTATTTCACTGTTGCAACCTGTGTCCCAGACGTGGGACCCAGGCGACTTCTTCCTCGTGGGTCTGGCACCTTGTCAGGTCGGCTTGGTCACGTGTGGAGAGACCGTAGCTGGGGCAGAATTCTGCACATTTAAAGTTGTGTTTTGCTTCTGTGTCCTTGGCTTTGCTTACAGGTGTGACCTTGGCGCCGGCTGGTAGCATACGAGGTGCAACATCGCGCCCTTGGTTATGAACTCTCGCTGGGCTCGTTCTGCGTGGTCAGCACTTGTACTCTCGCTCATGCAGTGTTCATGGCGGTTCTTGCTTGTGGCCTACTTGGGCCTGGTTCATGGGTGCGGATGTATAATGCACGGCACCTGTGTTGCGGTTTGACATGGCCTCATAAGCAATATTACGTCTTCATTATATTCTCATCACGATGCGAGAGGTGGGAGAAGCGTCAGCAAGCGTATACACGAGTGCTTCAGGCGTCTTGCGTTTCTGCATTACTATAAAGGGGCCTATGTGAAAAATAATAATGATGCGCGTCAGTGGGTGTATCCATCACCTACGTCATAGCACTGAATATATTCTTCGTGTAGGCTGGTGCGTGAGTGACCAGTGTGCATGGTGGCACGTGTGTTCTTGGCAGTTGGCTAGGTCATTGTGGCATCTCTAACGATGTGGGTGATCGTTGTTAACATCTTAGTCGAGTTCATCCATGCCGCAGGTGTCGGCTTGAGTAGGACAGGCTGGTGGGCATATTCTTATGTTCTTGAACCAGGGTACTTTGTCATCTGGTAGATAGCCGAACTCATCTTGTGGTGGATGCCTGGGCCGCGATCCTCTAGGCCATGGTCGCGAGGAGATTGGGGGGAGCTTTTTCTCCCCTTCTCCCACTTCAGTCCCCCCTCTGGTCGACTTGTCGACCACAAACATATCCTTTTCTTTATCTCCTCTTACTCTCCATATTTTAGTTATTCCGCCCAAGTGTCCATAGTGGTTGACATGGTCTTCAAATGACCAGTACATATAAACACAGCTCCCTCCCGGTTTGCAGTATACCCATTTTCCAACATAGCTCCTCAGGTTTCTTGGGTTCTCCAGCTTTAGAGATGGTGGGTCTAAGTGATTGGTGATGATCTGTTTGCGCAGTTTCTCTCTTTGCTTTATTATCACGTCGGTGTGCTGGTCATCATCAGTTGGTATCAAGGGGTGCATGCCAACCATTTCGATCATTTTGTCTGTAGTGCGTGCCTTCCTGGCCTTCCAGAACCTTACTACAATCATCACTGCTGGAGCCATTATTATGCATCCAACTATTACTTTCAGCCCGTCTGACAGCCATGATGGCATCCATGACCATAACAATGAAAACCAGCTATTATCCTTCTTTACTCCTTTACTTTCTTGCATCATTTTGGAGTGCATCTGGGCCAGTTGTGATACTGCTTCAGTAAGTGTTCCATTATCTGCATCGTTAGCAGGAATAAATGTGCAGCATGATTGTCCTATTTTTGCACAAACTCCTCCTTCCATTGCTGTGAGAAGATCCAGTACATATCTGTTCTGCAGTGCTACCATTCTTACCACTCGCAGCTCCTCTTTTATGGCATTGAATCCGTTTACTGTTGAATTAATCGTCATCATTAGTTCCCATCAGGTGATCTGGAGCCATTTCGCATTCACATATGCTTGTAGTCCTGGGCGTATTATTGACGAGAAGAACATTGCAGCCCTGCTGAATATTCTATGTTCTGGTGGAATGGAAGTGAGTGCTGTTTCTGACCTTCCCCACAGGTAGTTTCCTGTCAGGGGTTCTCCTTGTCTCTTTATTCTTGTTAGGATGTTATTGTTGTTGTTGTTCTCTCCCTCTTGTGATTGTACGGATCTCCTCTTCCTCTTGTTTCCTTCATCCATTTTGGGAAAATTGGCCATGTTCACATGTTTTTGGGGCACCACTAGTGATAGTACATTGATGTGTACCATCGTGCATATACCATTCCACAACGGAGGCAAGGTGTGGTATGCCTTATCTCTGCAGGCCCAATAGTGATCCATTATTACTGCCGTTCCAGCACCCCCCTCTGGTAGTTCTAACACGCTTCTGCAGTTGGTGTTATATCCCGCCTCCACATCTCCTCTGTGTTGGTAGCATAACTTGGGTGCGGTCAGCGGTAGTATGCTGATTGGGTCTTCATCCTTCTCCATCCATGTCAGCATGGGTACATATTTGCCCCATGTCGTCCAGTATCTGTCATTGTGTTCCTGTATGGTGGTAATATTTTCTCTAGTTATCATGTTGCTACCAACCACTCCTATTTCCCATTCATTGTTCATGTATACCTTCCCTGTTATTGTTATCAGTGGCCTTTCCCAACATCCCTGTATACCAGAAACTTCAGTGGCGTACCAATCACATGGCAGGTATTGTAGCTTTACCTTCTTCATTTCTCCCTTATCAGGGCCATTCGTCATGTATCTGAATGCCTCAGCGTGTAAGCTGCTCTTATGGTAACTCAAATATGACTTGAGGAAATTGTTTTCGTATGGGTATGTGTCTCTTGTCTCCCACTGGATTCTCACCACCGTTCCTTTAAATCGTCCTCTTGTTTGAAATAGTGCCAGATATACTATACATTGCGCTGTCTTTTCCTGTATTTCTGTGGCGACAAATGTCCTTGAAGCGCTCATGGCATATCGGATCAATGAGCACACATAACAGCTATCTTCTGTTGTCTGCTTACCAATTTGGGTCATGTGCTGGTACCACATGTTGTTTGAGACGTGTGCTGAATCTGTTATGTAATTATCAATTCCTTTGTTATCAGTGTATGTGCTGCATTTAACTCTACTTCCCTTATGCTTAGGTTTGCTAGTACCACCTGACGTCATACCTGTTGCAGCCGTGGGAGGGGGCATGTCAGTTTTGGGTGCAGCCATAATATTGATAGCATAACTTTTCTGCCATACAGAGGCAGCCAACAGACCAGTGATGACCAATACTCCTATAATTTTTATTACAAGAGCTAGTCTCACCGGCTTTTTGCTCTTACCTTGCTGCAGTCCGGCAGCTTATTCTTGCGACGTTAAAGGTGCCCGCCTGAAAATCCTCAATATGCTTGTTATTATTGTTAGTCGTTGTTATTAAGCTCTCCCTACCAAGTAATCGTTCAGTGCCCAGGCGAAGAGCTGTTCCCACGCTAATCTTAGTGATCTATCTCTTAGAGCGGTAAGTGCTCGTGAAGATGGGGAAATGATTGTTCTATGGCCAAAACAAATGCGGTGTAATATACGCATACCCTTCTTCTTTTTAGGTACTTTGGCCTTCTTATATGATATACAAATTGGTGTGATAGGGCTTCAGGGGTGTTATCATTCGTGGGCAGCATCTACTCCTGGGCAGAGCACACTGTTAGCTACTTTATTTTCTAAACATTACAATTATATACGGTACCTGCATGTGCAAGAGAAAAAATAGAGAAAACATACAAGTGTTTTATATGTGTGCAATATCCAAGTTTGTTATACAATGTCCTTCAATCGGTGGTGGCCTTGGAAGGGAGTGGGCTGGGGCTCGATTGGGCAGAAGGTTGTTTACTTTGTGATCTCGTGATCATGGGATGGGCTGTGGGCAAGCGTCCAATGTCTATGGTAGTGGTTGCGTCTGGGGAATCTGGGGGGTGATCAAGTGCTGTGACACTATTGTCCTCAGCTGTGGTCGATGTATCCTTCTCTGTAGCCGATGCTGTTGATGTCATTGTTCTTCCAATGGCCCTGTCGTTAATGCTAGGGCGTGTCTGGAGTTTGTAGACCTTTACGTCGTGTAGGTGATTCCAGGCGCGCTTATCCTGAAATTTCACCGCTCTGGTAGCTACCTCTTCTACCAAATGAGGGCCGGTAAAGCGTGGGCCGTTCCACTTTCTATTAAAGTTGCGTAGTAGCACATGGTCACCTTTAGCAATAGTGCAGAGTCCTTCCTTTCCCAGTTCCTTGCTGGTGTCTTCTTGCTGAGAACTCTTCGACCCGCCCTGCGTGCGCTCGAGCTGTTGAGATACAAAGGCAACACTAGTAATCAAAGAATACACATATTGATACATTTCGTCACCAAGAACAGTTGCAGTGTTTTCATAGTCCGTGAATGCTCTTGATGTTGGCGTTAGAGGAAGGCGCATTTGACATCCTTTCACCACCTCGTGGGGAGTGAGGTGGTGATCAGACCCTGGCCTATTCCTTAGCTCAAACAGAGCCAGCGGAAGGCAGTACAACCAGCTCTTCTTAGTTGTCTGCTGAATTTTTGCGATCTCTTCTTTCAATAGGCCGTTCAGGCGTTCACATACACCATTGGCCTGCGGGTGGTATGCACATGCAAATTTATGTTTAATACCCAGCAAGGATGTGATGTGTTGAAACATTTCATTAGCAAAGTGTGGGCCGTTATCCGACTGCAGCACTTCGCAAACACCCCACCTGGGGAAGACCTCTCTCACTAAAAATGTAGCTGCTCTGAACGCATCCGCATGTGAGCAGGGTCCGGCCTCGATCCACCTGGAGAATGGACATACCACTAAAATCATATACCTATGTCCTTGACATACATTGATCATATCATCGTAGTCAATATGAATGTGTAGGAAGGGTCCCTCGGGCCGGGTATAGTACCTTTTATCACTTTCGGCATGTGACCGGCCGTAAACTGCTGGCATGTGAGGCAGTTGCTGATGAAATTGGTGACATGAGAATTTAACTCGGGGCAGAACTTCCCTAATTCGTGCTGCAATCACTTCCTTTCCTGTATGTGCTGGATGATGGAGCTGGGCCAAGGCGGTGTTCAACAGTGCCAATGGCATGACCACTTTTCCGGTGTTATTTTGACGCCACAGTGCATCTGTTGGGGACATCGTACATCCTCTTTTTACCCATAGTTCCTTTTCTGTCATTGGTGCGGCTGCCTGTAATTCCATTATCTGTGTTGCGGGGAGATGAGTGTACCCTTCTTTCATCATCATCTGTTTTGCCATTCCCCTCCCTCTCCCTCTCTCTGATTCTGGGGGATTCCATATTTCACCAAAGTATGCCGCATGCTTGGCATGTGCATCTGCTGTTTCATTCCCTTTCGAGATATGGTCATCTCCATTAGTGTGTGCCGGGCATTTAACCAAAGCTATCTCTTGGGGATCATTAATTACCTCAATTAATTCTGCTAGTAAAAGAGCATGTTGCACTGGGGTGCCATCAGCTCTTCTAAACCATCTTCTCTGCCATTTTATCAGCCCCGAGTGGACGGTTGATGTGACATATGCGCTATCAGAATAAATGGTAACTCTTTTGTCAACACTTTCCTTCAATGCCAAAATCAGCCCAACCAATTCCGCTGCTTGAGCCGAATAATGCTGTGGTAACTGCACGCATTTCACCGGGACATACATCAAATCTTCTGTCATTTTTACAACTGCTGCCCCAGTTCTCCTTATCCCATCACTTTGGTCTATTGTTGACGAACCATCAATGTACAAAATCTCCCCACCTTTAAGTGCATCCTCCTCAACTTTTCTAGTGCATGAGTACGTTTCAATAGTATGTGTACAATCGTGAGCATAATCACCTTCCTCATTAACTTCCGCTATAAATCTGGCTGGGTTAACTGTACTGCATCTGACAATTGACAATTCGGGTCTAGATAAGAGGATCTCATAACCTGACGTCCTCTTCGTGGTTAGTGTGGACTTAGGTTTATTCAATATTGCAAATAGCGCATGCTCCACAAATAGTGTGGTGGGGCACCCCATTGTAATCGATGATGATTTCTCCACCGCAAATGCAGCTGCGGCGAGACCCTGTTCGCAAGGGAAATGTCCTAGCATAACAGGGTCCAAGTGACCGCTGTAGAACGCTATTGGCTTGTGTCCCATGCTGGTTTTCTGAGTCAATACTGCTTTCATTACTGCTGAGTCGCAATGTGAAAAGATGAAGAATTGCCGTTCATAATCTGGGGTGGCTAGTGCCGGAGCTGTGGATATGGCGTGTTTCAACTCATCAAACGCCTCCTTCATTTCTCTTGTCCATCCCAATGTTTTGTCCCCTTTGTTTGCTTCTCTCAATGCCTCAAGTAGGGGTCCTATGTATGAGCTGTAGTCAAAAACCCATGCTCTACAGAAGTTGCATAAGCCCAGGAACTGCTACAGTTCCCTCACCGTTTGTGGTTGTGGCATGTTGGATATGGCTTGTACTCTTTGTGGCGCAATCTTTCTTCCGTGATGGGATATTAGTTGACCAATGTATAGTACCTGTTCCTGACAGTACTGTAACTTTTCCTTGTCTACCTTGTACCCCTTTTCAGCCAACACTGTCAGCATTTTTATTGAGTCCTCCCTGCACCTCTTCTCAGTTGTGCTGCAAATTATTATATCGTCAACATATTGCAGCACCGTACTTTCCAATTCAATGTTCCCCAAATCCATCTGTATTACTCTATTGAAAATTGAGGGTGACTCCCAGTATCCTTGTGGTAACCTGGTGTGTTTCCATGTTGTGTTCCTGTATGTGAAGCTTGTCAAGTCTTGTGAATCTGGGTGCAGAGGTATTGAGAAAAAGGCATTTTTGAAGTCAATCACGGTGAACTGTGATGCCTCTGCCGGAATTCCACATAGTATCGTGGCTGGGTTTGCTGCTATGGGGTATTCTGCCTCTACAATGTTATTCAAGGGCCTGAGGTCCTGGATGAAACACCAAGACCCTCCTTTGGCCTTGCGCACTGGGTACACGGCCGTGTTACATGGTGATATTGATTGTACCAATATGCCATTATTTATCAGCGCTGTTATGGTTTCGTATATGCCCTCATCTGCCTCTTTTGATAGAGGGTATTGCTTCACTCTAGGTAGTATTGCACCCTTTTTCAGCTTTATTTTTACTCCTCCGATACTCTTTATGCAGCCCACGTCATAGGGACTGGTGGTCCACAGTGATGCTGGAACCTTAGCCATATCTTCCTCGTAGAATGGTACTGGGGTAGATGCGGGTGCCTCGAGTGCCATGGCCATTTTCTGCGCCACTTGCTTGTATGTCACTCTCAGCCAGATATCTACACTCATCATAAATACCATCTCTCCTTCTTCCCTGTCTTCTGAAAAGAGCTCTTCATCGGACACCTGGGTGAGCCTGCACCCCTCAGCCAGGGCTATCACTGCCCTCCCTGCTCTCCCTTCCCTATCTTGGGCATGTACTGCGATGTAATCAGCAGTTGATATGATACTCTCGATGCTCACCAAAATCACCTTCCCTTCTGGTTCACTAGCTGGTGTCTCAGGCCTGAACAAATATGCTGCTGGCCTCCTCCAAATCTTTCCTTCTATTCCTGGTATCCATGCAAATGCCATGTATGTTCCGTACTGGAACAGTTCGCCATCCACCGGCTCAGCTCGAGCTACTGTCTGGCCACAGTACGCTTGTAGTATTTGCCGTGCAGTAAGCATGTTTATTCCTGGTGTGGAGCAAATTATGCCATTCTCCGAGAAGGAGATTGTCATATTTAACCTGCTCATTATGTCCCTCCCAAGTATGTTCACTGGCGACTCCCTTGAGTACAGGAGTGGGACAGACATGTCATAATCTCCTATAGATAAGGAGATGTTATCAGTAAAGGGAACCAACCCCCTAGCCCCAGAAAATCCTTGGGTGTTCATGGCCTCACCTGACATTTTAAATCTACCCTCCCTTATGCAAGACCTGGTTGCCCCAGTGTCAACAAGGAATGATAATTTTTTGTCACCTATCGTTACCTCAATGCGTGGTTCCTCCGCACTATTAGGTGTTATCGACAGGATGGGACACACCAAGGACATCTGTGGGCTGTCCTATTGTGGGTACAGTGACTGACCGCTTCCTGTGTAAGGGTTGTGTCCCAAGATAGTCATCCTGCCAAACTGTGTTTGTTGTAGTTGTGTATCGGTGGGGGTTAACTTATGGTCCTGTATTTGAGTGAGCTGTTGCACTGGTTGTACTTGGTGTTGTTGTGTTATTGCCACATGTTGCTGCGGTAGTGAGTATGTCTGCAACTGTTGTTGTGTTGCTAATTGCTGCTGTGTGCTGCTCTGTTGTGTTCCCTGTGTTTGTTGGTAACCCTGCTGCTCCCTCATAGGCCCTTGTGGTCCTTGTTCCCCCCATGCTGGTGGGGAGGGTCTCATTCTACACGTTCGCGACATGTGTCCTAACATCCCACAAACCCAACATACAGGTGGTTCCCTGGTCTGCCATGGGAAACTTCCTGCATTATCTTGGTGCCCTGGTTGCCCATTGGGGTAGAAACTCCGAAATCCTCCCCCTTGCTGTTGTGCAGGTTGGCCATATCCCCTCCCCCTCCCCTGATGCTGTTATAATATCCATTTCCCGGTAGCATATACCCTCCTCCTGTGTTAGCCGTGTATGGTGGGGGTGGTGGCATCTGTTGTGTTATAAGTCGTGGTGGTTGTGGTAGTGGTGCTATTTGTAGTTGTGAGGGATCCTGTGCAGCCACTACTTGCGTGGGGTTTGGTGTCATTGTCGTTGGTGTAGTTATTAGTGCTCCTTCCATGGTATACTTAGTCAGTTTTTTCTGCACTAATTTAGCCTCTTCCGCTTTTCTATCTTCTTCCTTTTGTTTTATCTTTTCTTGCCACATCCTACAAAGGTGTACTATTGTTAATTGTATTTCCGGCCATGCCTTAGCTTCCATCCCCACTATCTTCTTCAATTGTTTTTGTACTGCCTCCGGAAGCCCTTGTATTAGTATGTGGTAAAAGATTGCTGGTGTCTTGTCTCATTGCTCTCTAGTTTCCATGCGCCACTTCTCCTGAATCTCCTGGATATAATCAACAGGATCTTCGTTCTCACGCATCTTGCGTGATGTAATTGCTCCTATATCTGAGGTGTCTGGATACTGTACCCTCAGAGCTTGCCATAATGCATGCCTGCAGTTCGCAAATGGCGCCCCGTCATGTGATGTGTTTGTTATTGTAACCCCGGGGAATCCTGCCCTCTTCCAGATGTCGTCTGCCACATCTTAATATTGATATTAATAAGCCCTTCACGTCCCCTACTGCTAGTTTCTGTCCTGCAGTGTGTTTTTCCATCTCGTATATCCATTTTCCCGCTCCTCCACTTAGTGATGGTAGCCTGCACTTTATATTTTCCTTATCGGCATGCTTCCAAGGGACGTATTGTGGTCTAACCCCTCCTCTCTCCAATAGTGGCATTAGATTGTGCCCCATCTGTCCCCCCAGTTGTCACGGGGTGGAGTCTGTATACTCCCCCTCTTCCTCTGTGTCAACTAGATCATCTACCATGTCCATTTCACCGCTGCTTGTTGTAGCTTCTCCTTCATTTCTCCCCTTTCTCCTATTGATTTCTTTATTTACTGCAGGTGTGTGTGTCCGTTCTTCCTGCCTGCGTCCCGGGAGGTCTCTAAGCCTGCCAGCGTATGGGGTGTGTTCAGGAGCGGGTGGGCATGCTGGGCGGAATGACGTGGGTGTAACTGCACGTGTTTGGCCTCCCGCCACTTCTCGTCCTTGCTCCTCACTTCCCTTCGCTTCTTCCTTCTTTCTGCATGCCCATGGTGATTCCCTGTTTGTGCGTGTGATGTACAATTTGTCTAAGCTTTCCCTACCGCCGCTTCTTCCTTCTCCCCCCACTCCCTCTTCTTCTTCGCTGCAGAATTCATCCAGGAGCGACAACCCCCAATCTGTCCTTTTCCCCCTAATCGTCACCGTTTTTAAGTCTATTAAATCCATTCATTCCTGTTCTCCTTTACCAATTGCTCCCCTTTGCGCTGATGTTGTGGCTACTTCTGCATCCCGACGTACATACGTTCTTACCCCACTCCCCCATTTCCTCTCTCTTCTTTCCTCTTCCCTCTTCTCCAATATTTCACCACCTATCTCCTCTCTTTTCTTTTTCAATTCCTCCATCACCTCATTACTTACCTTCTCTAATATCCTTTCTTCCTCTCTCCTCCTTTCCCATTTCTCTCTTTCCCTTTCTAATATACTTTCTATTACTCTACCTTCTTCGTATTTCCTGGTGCTCTCGGAGAGTATTTTCTTCTTCCATAGTTCCATTTCCTTTTCTTTCTCTTCTTCCTCTCTTTTCCTGTCACGCTGTGCTGCTCGGGATACCCTTTCTGCTATTGCCTTCATTCTCTCTTCCGTTCTTCAGTTTGTTCCCTTATTTTCTCTAACTCATCCCTACTTTCCTTCCTTTCCCTCCTTCTCCCTCGTTCCTCTTTCTCAAGCTGTTTGATCAGTGCATTTCGCTCATTCCTTTATTCGGCCAATCGTTCCTCCAACATCTCCTCCTCTTCTCGTGACAGCTCCCCTTCTCTCGTTTCACCTTCCTCCCCTCTTATTTCAGTGCTACCCTCGTCGTGCTTGTTCATTCTCCGTACTACCTCCTTTTCTTCTCCCGTTAGTGTCCCTCGCAATTTTAACAGCACCTGCGCTGCTACCCACTCGTCGTGTCCTATATTTGGGATGGGTTCTTCGCTGTTCTTCCCTTCCCTTGCATGCACCTTCGTACAAGTTGGGCCTACCGTTCTTGTCACCTCCTCCCCCCCCGGGTAGCTACCTGTGGCTGTATATGGTGGTGGGCTGTATGTGGGGTTCGAATATCCCTCAGCCGCCGTTAGTTGCTGCCTTGCTGCTTCTCGTAGTTCCGTCACAGGATATAACCCCCTTCCTCCTTCTTCACTACTTTCGCTAGGGGCATGTCGTCGGTCCCTTCCTTCTTTACTTCTACTTCACTTACGATGGCAAGCTTTTCGTCCCCCTTTCTGTCCCTTCCCACGCACTGTGCACTACCAATCTCCTTTTCCCCATTTCCCTCTTCCTCCTTAATCTTCTTCCCCTCCTTCGTTTCTTCCACAGTGAACATCCTGGTTGGCCCTGGTCGGGGACCCCTGGAACATCCTCCATAAGTTAAACACCCCCACGTGATGCGCCAACTTCTTCCCTTTGTACGTGTTATGTATGTGTGTCAGTAGTGAGTGTTGGACGTACGGATCGAAACTACCGTTAGGCGGCCAGGGTGTCGTCATTTTGTTGTCTGTCCCTTGTGTCCATTCTATGCTGTATTTGATCAGTTTTTCCCTATGGGGTGATAGTGTTGAAGGGGGTAGTCAGGGTATTCCCCCACCCTCCCGATTCTAACCCGTATGACATGGTTACACTGTGTTTTTAGCTCCCTTCATTACAGTTGTCGTTACCTGGCCCCATAGTTTGGGGACTTTCGACCGTCCGCTAAAAGAAAACAGCCAAATACAACAATTGCAAATATACAGTCTTTTCCTGTGTTTGTTTTCTTCCTTAATACCGTTACGGCCCCCTGCGGCCACGGCTCACGAAGCCCCCTGCGGCTGCTTGCCCTGTGTGACGTGCTTATACAGCTTCCCACCTTGTCTCCTCCCCTCCTCCTTCCACCTCACTCAGCGTGGCCGGCGTTCTCCGTGCGCGGTCACTTCCCCCTCTCCACCTGTCCCGTATTTGGGGTGGCCGGCGGTCTCCGTGCGCACCCCCTGACCCCACCTCCGTTTCACTGCCCCTTTCCTCTGTTCACTTCCCCACCACCCTTCAACAACGCTGTGTGGTCAAGGTGTCCTATGAAAGCTCTACGGGTGACCTCACCAACCTCTTTCAACAACTACCGGTAAAATCTTTTACACTTCAAGAGAGAACGCAATAAGTTTTAACTGCTTGTCCCCGTTATCCCCACAGCTGTCCTCTTGTTACGCCCGGAACAAGGTAACCAACAATACACTCGTATAATCGGACTGCGCACACTGCGTCGCTTCACGTGTGACACGCCCCTCGCCGGGGGGGCTTAATCAGCCAATTATCTTCCGTACTTGGCAACAATCTAGCTACCTCCTACAGGAAAACGTCATCTATCTATCGAGTTTCACTGCTCGATCGATAGGGATCCTCATCTACTCATTGATCAAAACCGCCAATTCGTAGGAAAGCCATATACACACACACACACACACACACACACACACACACACACACACACACACACACACCCTTTACAGGTGGCCACGACCTAGGCCAATCAGTGTCTACGAGCAACCGCACGTTGTTCTCTCTGGCTCCACCCACCCTTCTTCCATGACGTTGTAGCGGACGGCTCTCGCGCCTGTCCCGCTACCACTCACTTCACCGTCAACACTGATTGATCAAATCTTCACCGCACACCTTAGTAACACCTCCCGCTGCCTTTATTACAACTCCTCGACGAGGGCCAATGTCTGGATTGCGCTGTCCGGTCTTCTCGCAGTTCCGCGATGGTCCTGTAGTCCTCAAAAATGGGGCAGCGGCGGAGGGTGCTGCGCCGCTGGGCCGCCTCGCAACGAGAGGCCTTGGAAAAATAAAAATGAAAAGGTAGATCTTAAACAGATATCTCAGCAGTGCCTCCAACTTGTCGGGGTGGTTATCCCGGGGTCGGCTGAGACACACACAAGGAGCAAGGCGGTTCTGCTGTTTATTAAAACAATGGCAGGGATGGGTCTAGGAACGTACGCGTCCGTCCAGAGTCTCAAAATTCGTGGGGCTTGCAGGTCCTTTTTACCGCAGTATGATGCGCTACTTGCGTCACCTGGGAAAGTTAGCGAAAAAACCTATTGCCACTTCGGATTGGTTCCTCGAGTGGTAGGGTTAGTATAGTATACATATAGAGAGCAATATTAGTGGTTAAGGATGAGTCAGGTGGTATACTTGGGCTGTCCCTTCTATTAGATACTTGAAAATTGTTACACGAAGACCCCTAATGATTGGCTAATGTTAGTGGCGTCAGTGATGAGTCCCCTCATGTTCTGATTGGTCCTCCCGCGAGCCCCCAAGCCTGGGACCATCATCGTTCCCAGCTCGCGGTGTACCTGTCACTAGCAACAATGTGTAACTATGTGTTTGTGCAGACAATGTGCAGGTTTGCTCATAGGCCTGAGAGCAGGCCATTCCCATCGCTGTAGGTGTCCATCTTGTTATTTCACTGTTGCAACCTGTGTCCCAGACGTGGGACCCAGGCGACTTCTTCCTCGTGGGTCTGGCACCTTGTCAGGTCGGCTTGGTCATGTGTGGAGAGACCGTAGCTGGGGCAGAATTCTGCACATTTAAAGTTGTGTTTTGCTTCTGTGTCCTTGGCTTTGCTTACAGGTGTGACCTTGGCGCCGGCTGGTAGCATACGAGGTGCAACATTGCGCCCTTGGCTATGAGCTCTCGCTGGGCTCGTTCTGCGTGGTCAGCACTTGTACTCTCGCTCATGCAGTGTTCATGGCGGTTCTTGCTTGCGGCCTACTTGGGCCTGGTTCATGGGTGCGGATGTATAATGCACGGCACCTGTGTTGCGGTTTGACATGGCCTCATAAGCAATATTACGTCTTCATTATATTCTCATCACGATGCGAGAGGTGGGAGAAGCGTCAGCAAGCGTATACACGAGTGCTTCAGGCGTCTTGCGTTTCTGCATTACTATAAAGGGGCCTATGTGAAAAATAATAATGATGCGCGTCAGTGGGTGTATCCATCACCTACGTCATAGCACTGAATATATTCTTCGTGTAGGCTGGTGCGTGAGTGACCAGTGTGCATGGTGGCACGTGTGTTCTTGGCATTTGGCTAGGTCATTGTGGCATCTCTAATGATGTGGGTGATCGTTGTTAACATCTTAGTCGAGTTCATCCATGCCGCAGGTGTCGGCTTGAGTAGGACAGGCTGGTGGGCATATTCTTATGTTCTTGAACCAGGGTACTTTGTCATCTGGTAGATAGGCGAACTCATCTTGTGGTGGATGCCTGGGCCGCGATCCTCTAGGCCATGGTCGCGAGGAGATTGGGGGGAGCTTTTTCTCCCCTTCTCCCACTTCAGTCCCCCCTCTGGTCGACTTGTCGACCACAAACATATCCTTTTCTTTATCTCCTCTTACTCTCCATATTTTAGTTATTCTGCCCAAGTGTCCATAGTGGTTGACATGGTCTTCAAATGACCAGTACATATAAACACAGCTCCCTCCCGGTTTGCAGTATACCCATCTTCCAACATAGCTCCTCAGGTTTCTTGGGTTCTCCAGCTTTACAGATGGAGGGTCTAAGTGATTGGTGATGATCTGTTTGCGCAGTTTCTCTCTTTGCTTTGTTATCACGTCGGTGTGCTGGTCATCATCAGTTGGTATCAAGGGGTGCATGCCAACCATTTCGATCATTTTGTCTGTAGTGCGTGCCTTCCTGGCCTTCCAGAACCTTACTACAATCATCACTGCTGGAGCCATTATTATGCATCCAACTATTACCTTCAGCCCGTCTGACAGCCATGATGGCATCCATGACCATAACAATGAAAACCAGCTATTATCCTTCTTTACTCCTTTACTTTCTTGCATCATTTTGGAGTGCATCTGGGCCAGTTGTGATACTGCTTCAGTAAGTGTTCCATTATCTGCATCGTTAGCAGGAATAAATGTGCAGCATGATTGTCCTATTTTTGCACAAACTCCTCCTTCCATTGCTGTGAGAAGATCCAGTACATATCTGTTCTGCAGTGCTACCATTCTTACCACTCGCAGCTCCTCTTTTATGGCATTGAATCCGTTGAATTAATCGTCATCATTAGTTCCCATCAGGTGATCTGGAGCCATTTCGCATTCACATATGCTTGTAGTCCTGGGCGTATTATTGACGAGAAGAACATTGCAGCCCTGCAGAATATTCTATGTTCTGGTGGAATGGAAGTGAGTGCTGTTTCTGACCTTCCCCACAGGTAGTTTCCTGTCAGGGGTTCTCCTTGTCTCTTTATTCTTGTTAGGATGTTATTGTTGTTGTTGTTCTCTCCCTCTTGTGATTGTACGGATCTCCTCTTCCTCTTGTTTCCTTCATCCATTTTGGGAAAATTGGCCATGTTCACATGTATTTGGGGCACCACTAGTGATAGTACATTGATGTGTACCATCGTGCATATACCATTCCACAACGGAGGCAGGGTGTGGTATGCCTTATCTCTGCAGGCCCAATAGTGATCCATTATTACTGCCGTTCCAGCACCCCCCTCTGGTAGTTCTAACACGCTTCTGCAGTTGGTGTTATATCCCGCCTCCACATCTCCTCTGTGTTGGTAGCATAACTTGGGTGCGGTCAGCGGTAGTATGCTGATTGGGTCTTCATCCTTCTCCATCCATGTCAGCATGGGTACATATTTGCCCCATGTCGTCCAGTATCTGTCATTGTGTTCCTGTATGGTGGTAATATTTTCTCTAGTTATCATGTTGCTACCAACCACTCCTATTTCCCATTCATTGTTCATGTATACCTTCCCTGTTATTGTTATCAGTGGCCTTTCCCAACATCCCTGTATACCAGAAACTTCAGTGGCGTACCAATCACATGGCAGGTATTGTAGCTTTACCTTCTTCATTTCTCCCTTATCATGGCCATTCGTCATGTATCTGAATGCCTCAGCGTGTAAGCTGCTCTTATGGTAACTCAAATATGACTTGAGGAAATTGTTTTCGTATGGGTATGTGTCTCTTGTCTCCCACTGGATTCTCACCACCGTTCCTTTAAATCGTCCTCTTGTTTGAAATAGTGCCAGATATACTATACATTGCGCTGTCTTTTCCTGTATTTCTGTGGCGACAAATGTCCTTGAAGCGCTCATGGCATATCGGATCAATGAGCACACATAACAGCTATCTTCTGTTGTCTGCTTACCAATTTGGGTCATGTGCTGGTACCACATGTTGTTTGAGACGTGTGCTGAATCTGTTATGTAATTATCAATTCCTTTGTTATCAGTGTATGTGCTGCATTTAACTCTACTTCCCTTATGCTTAGGGTTGCTAGTACCACCTGACGTCATACCTGTTGCAGCCGTGGGAGGGGGCATGTCAGTTTTGGGTGCAGCCATAATATTGATAGCATAACTTTTCTGCCATACAGAGGCAGCCAACAGACCAGTGATGACCAATACTCCTATCATTTTTATTACAAGAGCTAGTCTCACCGGCTTTTTTGCTCTTACCTTGCTGCAGTCCGGCAGCTTATTCTTGCGACGTTAAAGGTGCCCGCCTGAAAATCCTCAATATGCTTGTTATTATTGTTAGTCGTTGTTATTAAGCTCTCCCTACCAAGTAATCGTTCAGTGCCCAGGCGAAGAGCTGTTCCCACGCTAATCTTAGTGATCTATCTCTTAGAGCGGTAAGTGCTTGTGAAGATGGGGAAATGATTGTTCTATGGCCAAAACAAATGTGGTGTAATATACGCGTACCCTTCTTCTTTTTAGGTACTTTGGCCTTCTTATATGATATACAAATTGGTGTGATAGGGCTTGAGGGGTGTTATCATCCGTGGGCAGCATCTACTCCTGGGCAGAGCACACTGTTAGCTACTTTATTTTCTAAACATTACAATTATATACGGTACCTGCATGTGCAAGAGAAAAAATAGAGAAAACATACAAGTGTTTTATATGTGTGCAATATCCAAGTTTGTTATACAATGTCCTTCAATCGGTGGTGGCCTTGGAAGGGAGTGGGCTGGGGCTCGATTGGGCAGAAGGTTGTTTACTTTGTGATCTCGTGATCATGGGATGGGCTGTGGGCAAGCGTCCAATGTCTATGGTAGTGGTTGCGTCTGGGGAATCTGGGGGGTGATCAAGTGCGGTGACACTATTGTCCTCAGCTGTGGTCGATGTATCCTTCTCTGTAGCCGATGCTGTTGATGTCATTGTTCTTCCAATGGCCCTGTCGTTAATGCTAGGGCGTGTCTGGAGTTTGTAGACCTTTACGTCGTGTAGGTAATTCCAGGCGCGCTTATCCTGAAATTTCACCGCTCTGGTAGCTACATCTTCTACCAAATGAGGGCCAGTAAAGCGTGGGCCGTTCCACTTTCTATTAAAGTTGCGTAGTAGTACATGGTCACCTTTAGCAATAGTGCAGAGTCCTTCCTTTCCCAGTTCCTTGCTGGTGTCTTCTTGCTGAGAACTCTTCGACCCGCCCTGCGTGCGCTCGAGCTGTTGAGATACAAAGGCGACACTAGTAATCAAAGAATACACATATTGATACATTTCGTCACCAAGAACAGTTGCAGTGTTTTCATAGTCCGTGAATGCTCTTGATGTTGGCGTTAGAGGAAGGCGCATTTGACGTCCTGTCACCACCTCGTGGGGAGTGAGGTGGTGATCAGTCCCTGGCCTATTCCTTAGCTCAAACAGAGCCAGCGGAAGGCAGTACAACCAGCTCTTCTTAGTTGTCTGCTGAATTTTTGCGATCTCTTCTTTCAATAGGCCGTTCAGGCGTTCACATACAACATTGGCCTGCGGGTGGTATGCACATGCAAATTTATGTTTAATACCCAGCAAGGATGTGATGTGTTGAAACATTTCATTAGCAAAGTGTGGGCCGTTATCCGACTGCAGCACTTTGCAAACACCCCACCTGGGGAAGACCTCTCTCACTAAAAATGTAGCTGCTCTGAACGCATCCGCATGTGAGCAGGGTCCGGCCTCGATCCACCTGGAGAATGGACATACCACTACAATCATATACCTATGTCCTTGACATACATTGATCATATCATCGTAGTCAATATGAATGTGTCGGAAGGGTCCCTTGGGCCGGGGTATAGTACCTTTTATCACTTGCAGCATGTGACCGGCCGTAAACTGCTGGCATGTGAGGCAGTTGCTGATGAAATTGGTGACATGAGAATTTAACTCGGGACAGAACTTCCCTAATTCGTGCTGCAATCACTTCCTTTCCTGTATGTGCTGGATGATGGAGCTGGGCCAAGGCGGTGTTCAACAGTGCCAATGGCATGACCACTTTTCCGGTGTTATTTTGACGCCACAGTGCGTCTGTTGGGGACATCGTACATCCTCTTTTTACCCATAGTTCCTTTTCTGTCATTGGTGCGGCTGCCTGTAATTCCATTATCTGTGTTGCGGGGAGATGAGTGTACCCTTCTTTCATCATCATCTGTTTTGCCATTCCCCTCCCTCTCCCTCTCTCTGATTCTGGGGGATTCCATATTTCACCAAAGTATGCCGCATGCTTGGCATGTGAATCTGCTGTTTCATTCCCTTTCGACATATGGTCATCTCCATTAGTGTGTGCCGGGCATTTAACCAAAGCTATCTCTTGGGGATCATTAATTACCTCAATTAATTCTGCTAGTAAAAGAGCATGTTGCACTGGGGTGCCATCAGCTCTTCTAAACCATCTTCTCTGCCATTTTATCAGCCCCGAGTGGACGGTTGACGTGACATATGCGCTATCAGAATATATGGTAACTCTTTTGTCAACACTTTCCTTCAATGCCAAAATCAGCGCAACCAATTCCGCTGCTTGAGCCGAATAATGCTGTGGTAACCGCACGCATTTCAACGGGACATACATCAAATCTTCTGTCATTTTTACAACTGCTGCCCCAGTTCTCCTTATCCCATCACTTTGGTCTATTGTTGACGAACCATCAATGTACAAAATCTCCCCACCTTTAAGTGCATCCTCCTCAGCTTTTCTAGTGCATGAGTACGTTTCAATAGTATGTGTACAATCGTGAGCATAATCACCTTCCTCATTAACTTCCGCTATAAATCTGGCTGGGTTAACTGTACTGCATCTGACAATTGACAATTCGGGTCTAGATAAGATGATCTCATAACCTGACGTCCTCTTTGTGGTTAGTGTGGACTTAGGTTTATTCAATATTGCAAATAGCGCATGCTCCACAAATAGTGTGGTGGGGCACCCCATTGTAATCGATGATGATTTCTCCACCGCAAATGCAGCTGCGGCGAGACCCTGTTCGCAAGAGAAATGTCCTAGCATTACAGGGTCCAAGTGACCGCTGTAGAACGCTATTGGCTTGTGTCCCATGCTGGTTTTCTGAGTCAATACTGCTTTCATTACTGCTGAGTCGCAATGTGAAAAGATGAAGAATTGCCGTTCATAATCTGGGGTGGCTAGTGCCGGAGCTGTGGATATGGCGTGTTTCAACTCATCAAACGCCTCCTTCATTTCTCTTGTCCATCCCAATGTTTTGTCCCCTTTGTTTGCTTCTCTCAATGCCTCAAGTAGGGGTCCTATGTATGAGCTGTAGTCAAAAACCCATGCTCTACAGAAGTTGCATAAGCCCAGGAACTGCTACAGTTCCCTCACCGTTTGTGGTTGTGGCATGTTGGATATGGCTTGTACTCTTTGTGGCGCAATCTTTCTTCCGTGATGGGATATTAGTTGACCAATGTATAGTACCTGTTCCTGACAGTACTGTAACTTTTCCTTGTCTACCTTGTACCCCTTTTCAGCCAACACTGTCAGCATTTTTATTGAGTCCTCCCTGCACCTCTTCTCAGTTGTGCTGCAAATTATTATATCGTCAACATATTGCAGCACCGTACTTTCCAATTCAATGTTCCCCAAATCCATCTGTATTACTCTATTGAAAATTGAGGGTGACTCGCAGTATCCTTGTGGTAACCTGGTGTGTTTCCATGTTGTGTTCCTGTATGTGAAGCTTGTCAAGTCTTGTGAATCTGGGTGCAGAGGTATTGAGAAAAAGGCATTTTTGAAGTCAATCACGGTGAACCGTGATGCCTCTGCCGGAATTCCACATAGTATCGTGGCTGGGTTTGCTGCTATGGGGTATTCTGCCTCTACAATGTTATTCAAGGGCCTGAGGTCCTGGATGAAACACCAAGACCCTCCTTTGGCCTTGCGCACTGGGTACACGGCCGTGTTACATGGTGATATTGATTGTACCAATATGCCATTATTTATCAGGGCTGTTATGGTTTCGTATATGCCCTCATCTGCCTCTTTTGATAGAGGGTATTGCTTCACTCTAGGTAGTATTGCACCCTTTTTCAGCTTTATTTTTACTCCTCCGATACTCTTTATGCAGCCCACGTCATAGGGACTGGTGATCCACAGTGATGCTGGAACCTTAGCCATATCTTCCTCGTAGAATGGTACTGGGGTAGATGCGGGTGCCTCGAGTGCCATGGCCATTTTCTGCGCCACTTGCTTGTATGTCACTCTCAGCCAGATATCTACACTCATCATAAATACCATCTCTCCTTCTTCCCTGTCTTCTGAAAAGAGCTCTTCATCGGACACCTGGGTGAGCCTGCACCCCTCAGCCAGGGCTATCACTGCCCTCCCTGCTCTCCCTTCCCTATCTTGGGCATGTACTGCTATGTAATCAGCAGTATATATGATACTCTCGATGCTCACCAAAATCACCTTCCCTTCTGGTTCACTAGCTGGTGTCTCAGGCCTGAACAAATATGCTGCTGGCCTCCTCCAAATCTTTCCTTCTATTCCTGGTATCCATGCAAATGCCATGTATGTTCCGTACTGGAACAGTTCGCCATCCACCGGCTCAGCTCGAGCTACTGTCTGGCCACAGTACGCTTGTAGTATTTGCCGTGCAGTAAGCATGTTTATTCCTGGTGTGGAGCAAATTATGCCATTCTCCGAGAAGGAGATTGTCATATTTAACCTGCTCATTATGTCCCTCCCAAGTATGTTCACTGGCGACTCCCTTGAGTACAGGAGTGGGACAGACATGTCATAATCTCCTATAGATAAGGAGATGTTATCAGTAAAGGGAACCAACCCCCTAGCCCCAGAAAATCCTTGGGTGTTCATGGCCTCACCTGACATTTTAAATCTACCCTCCCTTATGCAAGACCTGGTTGCCCCAGTGTCAACAAGGAATGATAATTTTTTGTCACCTATCGTTACCTCAATGCGTGGTTCCTCCGCACTATTAGGTGTTATCGACAGGATGGGACACACCAAGGACATCTGTGGGCTGTCCTATTGTGGGTACAGTGACTGACCGCTTCCTGTGTAAGGGTTGTGTCCCAAGATAGTCATCCTGCCAAACTGTGTTTGTTGTAGTTGTGTATCGGTGGGGGTTAACTTATGGTCCTGTATTTGAGTGAGCTGTTGCACTGGTTGTACTTGGTGTTGTTGTGTTATTGCCACATGTTGCTGCGGTAGTGAGTATGTCTGCAACTGTTGTTGTGTTGCTAATTGCTGCTGTGTGCTGCTCTGTTGTGTTCCCTGTGTTTGTTGGTAACCCTGCTGCTCCCTCATAGGCCCTTGTGGTCCTTGTTCCCCCCATGCTGGTGGGGAGGGTCTCATTCTACACGTTCGCGACATGTGTCCTAACATCCCACAAACCCAACATACAGGTGGTTCCCTGGTCTGCCATGGGAAACTTCCTGCATTATCTTGGTGCCCTGGTTGCCCATTGGGGTAGAAACTCCGAAATCCTCCCCCTTGCTGTTGTGCAGGTTGGCCATATCCCCTCCCCCTCATCATTCCTCCCCTTCCCCTGATGCTGTTATAATATCCATTTCCCGGTAGCATATACCCTCCTCCTGTGTTAGCCGTGTATGGTGGGGGTGGTGGCATCTGTTGTGTTATAAGTCGTGGTGGTTGTGGTAGTGGTGCTATTTGTAGTTGTGAGGGATCCTGTGCAGCCACTAATTGCGTGGGGTTTGGTGTAGTTATTAGTGCTCCTTCCATGGTATACTTAGTCAGTTTTTTCTGCACTAATTTAGCCTCTTCCGCTTTTCTATCTTCTTCCTTTTGTTTTATCTTTTCTTGCCACATCCTACAATGGTGTACTATTTTTAATTGTATTTCCGGCCATGCCTTAGCTTCCATCCCCACTATCTTCTTCAATTGTTTTTGTACTGCCTCCGGAAGCCCTTGTATTAGTATGTGGTAAAAGATTGCTGGTGTCTTGTCCCATTGCTCTCTAGTTTCCATGCGCCACTTCTCCTGAATCTCCTGGATATAATCAACAGGATCTTCGTTCTCACGCATCTTGCGTGATGTAATTGCTCCTATATCTGAGGTGTCTGGATACTGTACCCTCAGAGCTTGCCATAATGCATGCCTGCAGTTCGCAAATGGCGCCCCGTCATGTGATGTGTTTGTTATTGTAACCCCGAGGAATCCTGCCCTCTTCCAGATGTCGTCTGCCACATCTTAATATTGATATTAATAAGCCCTTCACGTCCCCTACTGCTAGTTTCTGTCCTGCAGTGTGTTTTTCCATCTCGTATATCCATTTTCCCGCTCCTCCACTTAGTGATGGTAGCCTGCACTTTATATTTTCCTTATCGGCATGCTTCCAAGGGACGTATTGTGGTCTAACCCCTCCCCTCTCCAATAGTGGCATTAGATTGTGCCCCATCTGTCCCCCCAGTTGTCACGGGGTGGAGTCCGTATACTCCCCCTCTTCCTCTGTGTCAACTAGATCATCTACCATGTCCATTTCACCGCTGCTTGTTGTAGCTTCTCCTTCATTTCTCCCCTTTCTCCTATTGATTTCTTTATTTACTGCAGGTGTGTGTGTCCGTTCTTCCTGCCTGCGTCCCGGGAGGTCTCTAAGCCTGCCAGCGTATGGGGTGTGTTCAGGAGCGGGTGTGGGTGGGCATGCTGGGCGGAATGACGTGGGTGTAACTGCACGTGTTTGGCCTCCCGCCACTTCTCGTCCTTGCTCCTCACTTCCCTTCGCTTCTTCCTTCTTTCTGCATGCCCATGGTGATTCCCTGTTTGTGCGTGTGATGTACAATTTGTCTAAGCTTTCCCTACCGCCGCTTCTTCCTTCTCCCCCCACTCCCTCTTCTTCTTCGCTGCAGAATTCATCCAGGAGCGACAACCCCCAATCTGTCCTTTTCCCCCTAATCGTCACCGTTTTTAAGTCTATTAAATCCATTCATTCCTGTTCTCCTTTACCAATTGCTCCCCTTTGCGCTGATGTTGTGGCTACTTCTGCATCCCGTCGTACATACGTTCTTACCCCACTCCCCCATTTCCTCTCTCTTCTTTCCTCTTCCCTCTTCTCCAATATTTCACCACCTATCTCCTCTCTTTTCTTTTTCAATTCCTCCATCACCTCATTGCTTACCTTCTCTAACATCCTTTCTTCCTCTCTCCTCCTTTCCCATTTCTCTCTTTCCCTTTCTAATATGCTTTCTATTACTCTACCTTCTTCGTATTTCCTGGTGCTCTCGGAGAGTATTTTCTTCTTCCATAGTTCCATTTCCTTTTCTTTCTCTTCTTCCTCTCTTTTCCTGTCACGCTGTGCTGCTCGGGATACCCTTTCTGCTATTGCCTTCATTCTCTCTTCCGTTCTTCAGTTTGTTCCCTTATTTTCTCTAACTCATCCCTACTTTCCTTCCTTTCCCTCCTTCTCCCTCGTTCCTCTTTCTCAAGCTGTTTGATCAGTGCATTTCGCTCATTCCTTTATTCGGCCAATCGTTCCTCCAACATCTCCTCCTCTTCTCGTGACAGCTCCCCTTCTCTCGTTTCACCTTCCTCCCCTCTTATTTCAGTGCTACCCTCGTCGTGCTTGTTCATTCTCCGTACTACCTCCTTTTCTTCTCCCGTTAGTGTCCCTCGCAATTTTAACAGCACCTGCGCTGCTACCCACTCGTCGTGTCCTATATTTGGGATGGGTTCTTCGCTGTTCTTCCCTTCCCTTGCATGCACCTTCGTACAAGTTGGGCCTACCATGCTTGTCACCTCCTCCCCCCCGGGTAGCTACCTGTGGCTGTATATGGTGGTGGGCTGTATGTGGGGTTCGAATATCCCTCAGCCGCCGTTAGTTGCTGCCTTGCTGCTTCTCGTAGTTCCGTCACAGGATATAACCCCCTTCCTCCTTCTTCACTACTTTCGCTAGGGGCATGTCGTCGGTCCCTTCCTTCTTTACTTCTACTTCACTTACGATGGCAAGCTTTTCGTCCCCCTTTCTGTCCCTTCCCACGCACTGTGCACTACCAATCTCCTTTTCCCCATTTCCCTCTTCCTCCTTAATCTTCTTCCCCTCCTTTGTTTCTTCCACAGTGAACATCCTGGTTGGCCCTGGTCGGGGACCCCTGGAACATCCTCCATAAGTTAAACACCCCCACGTGATGCGCCAACTTCTTCCCTTTGTACGTGTTATGTATGTGTGTCAGTAGTGAGTGTTGGACGTACGGATCGAAACTACCGTTAGGCGGCCAGGGTGTCGTCATTTTGTTGTCTGTCCCTTGTGTCCATTCTATGCTGTTTTTGATCAGTTTTTCCCTATGGGGTGATAGTGTTGAAGGGGGTAGTCAGGGTATTCCCCCACCCTCCCGATTCTAACCCGTATGACATGGTTACACTGTGTTTTTAGCTCCCTTCATTACAGTTGTCGTTACCTGGCCCCATAGTTTGGGGACTTTCGACCGTCCGCTAAAAGAAAACAGCCAAATACAACAATTGCAAATATACAGTCTTTTCCTGTGTTTGTTTTCTTCCTTAATACCGTTACGGCCCCCTGCGGCCACGGCTCACGAAGCCCCCTGCGGCTGCTTGCCCTGTGTGACGTGCTTATACAGATTCCCACCTTGTCTCCTCCCCTCCTCCTTCCACCTCACTCAGCGTGGCCGGCGTTCTCCGTGCGCGGTCACTTCCCCCTCTCCACCTGTCCCGTATTTGGGGTGGCCGGCGGTCTCCGTGCGCACCCCCTGCCCCCACCTCCGTTTCACTGCCCCTTTCCTCTGTTCACTTCCCCACCACCCTTCAACAACGCTGTGTGGTCAAAGTGTCCTATGAAAGCTCTACGGGTGACCTCACCAACCTCTTTCAACAACTACCGGTAAAATCTTTTACACTTCAAGAGAGAACGCAATAAGTTTTAACTGCTTGTCCCCGTTATCCCCACAGCTGTCCTCTTGTTACGCCCGGAACAAGGTAACCAACAATACACTCGTATAATCGGACTGCGCACACTGCGTCGCTTCACGTGTGACACGCCCCTCGCCGGGGGGGCTTAATCAGCCAATTATCTTCCGTACTTGGCAACAATCTAGCTACCTCCTACAGGAAAACGTCATCTATCTATCGAGTTTCACTGCTCGATCGATAGGGATCCTCATCTACTCATTGATCAAAAACGCCAATTCGTAGGAAAGCCATATACACACACACACACACACACACACACACACACACACACACACCCTTTACAGGTGGCCACGACCTAGGCCAATCAGTGTCTACGAGCAACCGCACGTTGTTCTCTCTGGCTCCACCCACCCTTCTTCCATGACGTTGTAGCGGACGGCTCTCGCGCCTGTCCCGCTACCACTCACTTCACCGTCAACACTGATTGATCAAATCTTCACCGCAC
Organism: Ambystoma mexicanum; assembly: GCF_040938575.1. Lineage (NCBI taxonomy): Eukaryota > Metazoa > Chordata > Amphibia > Caudata > Ambystomatidae > Ambystoma > Ambystoma mexicanum. The sequence continues at coordinate 1,190,698,371 of NC_090937.1, forward strand.
ACCTTAGTAACACCTCCCGCTGCCCTTATTACAACTCCTCGACGAGGGCCAATGTCTGGATTGCGCTGTCCGGTCTTCTCGCAGTTCCGCGATGGTCCTGTAGTCCTCAAAAAGGTGGCAGCGGCGGAGGGTGCTGCGCCGCCGGGCCTCCTCGCAACGAGAGGCCTTGGAAAAATAAAAATGAAAAGGTAGATCTTAAACAGATATCTCAGCAGTGCCTCCAACTTGTCGGGGTGGTTATCCCGGGGTCGGCTGAGACACACACAAGGAGCAAGGCGGTTCTGCTGTTTATTAAAACAATGGCAGGGATGGGTCTAGGAACGTACGCGTCCGTCCAGAGTCTCAAAATTCGTGGGGCTTGCAGGTCCTTTTTACCGCAGTATGATGCGCTACTTGCGTCACCTGGGAAAGTTAGCGAAAAAACCTATTGCCACTTCGGATTGGTTCCTCGAGTGGTAGGGTTAGTATAGTATACATATAGAGAGCAATATTAGTGGTTAAGGATAAGTCAGTTGGTATACTTGGGCTGTCCCTTCTATTAGATACTTGAAAATTGTTACACAAAGACCCCTAATGATTGGCTAATGTTAGTGGCGTCAGTGATGAGTCCCCTCATGTTCTGATTGGTCCTCCCGCGAGCCCCCAAGTCTGGGACCATCGTCGTTCCCAGCTCACGGTGTACCTGTCACTAGCAACAATGTGTAACTATGTGTTTGTGCAGACAATGTGCGGGTTTGCTCATAGGCCTGAGAGCAGGCCATTCCCATCGCTGTAGGTGTCCATCTTGTTATTTCACTGTTGCAACCTGTGTCCCAGACGTGGGACCCAGGCGACTTCTTCGTCGTGGGTCTGGCACCTTGTCAGGTCGGCTAGGTCACGTGTGGAGAGACCGTAGCTGGGGCGGAATTCTGCACATTTAAAGTTGTGTTTTGCTTCTGTGTGCTTGGCTTTGCTTACAGGTGTGACCTTGGCGCCGGCTAGTAGCATACGAGTTGCAACATCGCGCCCTTGGCTATGAGCTCTCGCTGGGCTCGTTCTGCGTGGTCAGTACTCTCGCTCATGCAGTGTTCATGGCGGTTCTTGCTTGTGGCCTACTTGGGCCTGGTTCATGGGTGGGCATGTATAATGCACGGCACCTGTGTTGCGGTTTGACATGGCCTCATAAGCAATATTACGTCTTCATTATATTCTCATCACGATGCGAGAAGTGGGAGAAGCGTCAGCAAGCGTATACACAAGTGCTTCAGGCGTCTTGCGTTTCTGCATTACTATAAAGGGGCCTATGTGAAAAATAATAAAGATGCCAGTCAGTGGGTGTATCTGTCACCTACGTCATAGCACTGAATATATTCTTCCTGTAGGCTGGTGCGTGAGTGACCAGTGTGCATGGTGTCACGTGTGTTCTTGGCAGTTGGCTAGGTCTTTGTGGCATCTCTAATGATGTGGGTGCTCATTGTTAACGTCTTAGTCGAGTTCATCCATGCCGCAGGTGTCGGCTTGAGTAGGACAGGCTGGTGGGCATATCCTTATGTTCTTGAACTAGGGTATTTTGTCATCTGGTAGATAGGCGAAGTCATCTTGTGGTGGATGCCTAGCCCGCGATCCTCTAGGCCATGGTTGCGAGGAAATTGGGGGGAGCTTTTTCTCCCATTCTCCCACTTCAAGCTACTTACAACACTTCTCCCCCCCTCACAACCTCAATCAACATACATTCATCAACACACACCCAGGGAAAAGGAAGACAAGGAAGAGAAGGAGAAAAAGGGGAAAGGAAAGGAATGGCAAAGTGGTGGACACACCACAAAGAAAATGATCACCCTGTAATAGAACCCAGGACAAACTCATTATACTTAGAGGGGAACCTCCTGACCCTACCCGGGAGAGACCTACGAGTTCCGGACTCAGAGTCGGGCTCTCTGGGGGTTGTTACTGCTGCCTCCCCATAATTTGAAGTAGAAGCAGAACCTTCTGGACCCGTGGGTGCCACTTCAGCAGTCCCCACGGAACCTTCTGGACCTGCGGGTGCCTCTTCAGCACCCCCTTCACCCACAGATGTTAAATCAGTATCCCTCGGAGCCCCACCCTCTGCATTTACAACTTCTGCGGTACTGCCACCCTCCACGGTACTGTCACCTTCCAGGTCGAGGATCACAGGCGGTCGAACCTCATGAAAACCACCATCAAGACCCCCCTCAATGCCACCTACACCCGAGGCATTTTCCTCTCGCACCACTACTCCTCCTTTTTCCACAACAACCACACATCTCAAACTCCACCTGGTACCATCATCTAATTTTACATTACCACGCCCAGTCTTGGTCACCACACGTGCATGTATTTGCTCAAACCCTTAGCCACAAACCTCGGATTCTTCACAACAACTTGATCCCCAACTTCCACTCGCAAGGGTTTCCTCAGTCTTAGTTGTCCCTGCCAAAAAGCCGCCTGTTTACGGCGCAACCTATCCAAAACTTCTTGCATGTCCACCTGTGACCGACCACCTCCACCGAGAGCGGGAATCCTCAATTTAGAGCCAGGCTTCCTCCCCCTCATTAGCTCAAATAGGGACAAACCCATAAAAGTCGAAAGATGTCAGCCTATAAGCCTTGAGTGCCTCAGAAACCACGCTGCACCACGGCAAACCATTGGCGAGCGCCAATTGTATGGCCCCCTTCACGAAGCGGTTCATGCGCTCGACCAACCCATTGGCCTCCGGATTATACAGGGAAACCCTATGGTGGCGAATTCCTAAATTAGAGAAAAACTCTTGCATGGCACTTGATACAAACTGAGAACCATTGTCCAAGACCACACCAGCAGGAACACCTTCTCTATCGAAGAAAGCAGAAAGGAACTCAACCACTTTCTCAGTCATCGCAGAAGTTAGCGCTGTGGCCTCCACCCACCTGGAGGTATAGTTCACCATCACCACAATAAATCTCAAACCACCACCCAAGGAATCTATGGGCCCAATTATGTCCACAGCTACCTTGGACCACACATCCTTAGGTATCTCCACAGGATAGATAGGTTGGGCAGCGGTCACCTTGCTCTTATCCCTGGCCAAACACGCTGCGCAGTCCTTGACAACTCTCTCGACATCATCATCCATCCTGGGCCACCAATATACCTCCTTCCTAGGTGTCCTTCATGAGCCAACTCTACAAGCCTGACCTTGAGTGACTCGGGCAGAATCAATCTTAAACCCCTGGAGATACCCCAAGGACCCTCAGACAATTCTGGCCGCACATGACCAAACAACTTTGACAATTCCTTATCACGGACTCTGGTTCTAAGGGCAGACCTGATACTAATCAATACCAGATCCAGACTGCACTCCTCGCTCCATACCTGTTCGCAAATGGCAGGAGCAACACCAGCTACCAAGGTGCAATCGTCACCGGTCAATTACTGGATTTGATAAGCACCCCCCCGACGCGGAAAACGGGATAGACAGTCGGCGACAGCATTCCTTTGGCCGGGCACGTACTCAACCCTAAAATTAAATTCTCCCATATCAGCCATCCAACGCATCACCCTGGAGGACGCCTGGGATAACCCCTTGGTGGTTAAAACGTGTACCAATGGTTTGTGATCGGTGCGCAGTGTATACTCAACACCCCATAGGAATGTTCTAAAATGCCTTGAGGCCCAGACAGCAGCCAAGGCCTCCCTTTCGATCAAAGCGCATCTACGCTCTGCCTCTTTGAGCACTCTGGATGCAAACGCAATGGGACGGAATGTGCCACCCTCCCACTGTTCCAACACTGCCCCAACACCATACTCGCTGGCGTCCACAGTTAAGACAGTTTTCCTCGATGGACAAAAGGACGCCAAGGAAGAGTCCACCTTCAAGTTCTCAAACTCACTCTGACACTGATCAGACCAATCAAAATGCGCATCTTTCTTGAGTAATGCCCTCATGGCAACTGTTTTGTCAGAATACGCTGGTACAAATCTGCTATAATACTCAGCTAGACCCATAAAGGATCTCAACTGGTCTTGATTGACTGGGGGAGGCACGTCACGCAAACCCTTCACTAATTCCTCTTTAGGATGAACCCCTTCAGCATCTAAGGTATGTCCTAGGTAAGTCACACTCTCCGCTCCCACCTTGCACTTCAGAATCTAAGGTATGTCCTAGGTAAGTCACACTCTCCACTCCCACCTTGCACTTGCTCATCTTGACTGTGAGACCGCTCCTTTCTAACACACCCATGACCTGCAATACTCTCTCATCGTGCTCCTTACGAGAACTTCCCCAGACCAAGATGTCATCTTGGAAGTATTCCACACCGCTGACACCTGTGAACAACTTTTGCATAACTCGCTGGAAGACAGCAGAGGCGAAAGCTAAACTGAACAGCATTCGGCAGAAACGGAATGCCCCAAACAGGGTGATGAAAGAGGTGAGCGGGCGTGATTCGCTGTGAAGTTCTATCTGATGATAGGCAGATGAGAGGTCAAAGGTGGAAAAACAGGATGCCCCCCCACCAAAGAGAGCATCTCGCTGATGTTCGGCAAGGGATGTCTGTCGATCCAGATGTTGCAATTTGAATCTCTGAGGTCGACACACATTCTCATGCCCCCATCAAATTTGCGTGCCAGAACCACAGGAGCCAACCACTCTGATGACTCCACTTCCTCAATCACTCCTGCTTCCATGAGCTTGTCAAGCTCCAACTTGAGTGAGTCTCGGGCAGCAATGGGGACACGTCGAACTTTGTGTACAACAGGAGTGGCACCTCTTTTTAAAACTATCTTGTGTGCAAAACCCCGCAACTTGCCTAACCTGGATGTAAAAACAGTGGAAAACCTGTTTTGAAGTAACTCTGCCATCAAGGGTGCAGCCAAATCCTTACCGCTCCCACTTCCTTCACTCACACTTAAAACTGGGACGGCTTTCCAGGTCAGCCTGCTCGTCCCACCCTATGACCGATTCACCCTTGTGCGCCACATAGAGTTTACCCTTGGTTCTCCGCCCTTGAAACTCTATGTCAACCCAATAAAAACCCAGTACCTTGATGGGAACACGCCCGTAGGTGCAAGGGTTGATGTCAGAGGAATGCAAGGAAGACACTTTCTTCTGAAATTTGGAGTAATACAGTTCTGGAGATATCATGGTATAGGGGGATCCTGTATCAACCATCAAATCAATAGCCACACCATTTATGCACAGAGTGGCCCATGCGCTCTTCCTTGCCGAACCCACACTCAGCAGTAAACCCTCTTTGACACATACGTCAGCAGCTTGAGAACAACCTACATAACCAATCACCGTCACCCCTTCCTCCACATCACCTGGATCCACCATTCTTACAGTTTCCTTAGTGGGGACATTGTTCCTGCACATGCGGGCATAATGCCCTCTCCCCTTACACTTTCTGCAAACTACTGAGGCAGCTGGGCACTCCTTCGACCCTGGGAAATGCCCATGCCACCCACACCTCCTGCAAACATCTCTTGAATTGAACGTCCCTTTGGAGTCCTTGTCTCTAGCCTTGGCATCTTCACTCCTGCGCCGTTGAACCATATGCACAATATCGTTCTTCTCCGACATTTCCTTCACGCTTTTACGGGACTCCTCGATGGCGCGGGCAATTTCGATCACTTTCTCTAGCGGTGGATCTTTCTCAGTCCACAGTCTCTCCCTGACCCTGCAGTCACTAGTCCTCATCATTATTTGATCACAGATATATTCTTCCACCACACCCGTGAATTTACATGTGGCTATTAATGCACGTAGGGCAGTGACATAGGAGTCAATGCCTTCACCGGGCCCTTGTGCCCTCCAAAAAAAATTATATCTCTCCAGAACCACATTGGCCCTCTTGCCAAAACGTCCCTCCAATTTGTTAAGAGCAGTTTCGTATGCAAGCACGGCCCCTTGAACAGCATCGCCCCCTTCACCATTATTAGGGGGAGGAGCCAGTACACTGGGCCCAGGCAAATGTCTAAACACTATGAGGCCTTCTGTGCCCAGACAATTAAGGGTATCAGGTATTAATATCACCATATATTGTCGCGGTAAATAATATCGCCGGGAAAATGTTGTGGCAATATTATTTGGGTGACCATACATGTGGCGATAGGGGCAAAAAAAAAAAGTTTAAAAAAAAAAAAAATGAAAAAAAAAATTATATATATTTGGGGTTTGCGGGGGTGTCTCCCGCATGTTCCATGCAATAATGTCACCACAAAACACGACAATTTTTCGGCGATATTTTTGTATGGCAATATTTTTGTGGCAACATTATTACATGGAACCCAATTAAGTAAGGCCGCTTCCTTGTCGTCATCAGATAATCTGCTGCCTCCTGATGCTCTCAAGTAAACTTTGAAGGTATCTACCCATAGTTCCCAGGTAATGGGTGGCTCCCCCGGGTTGGTTAGGAAGGCGGGAGGAGGACGGGCGTTGCTGTGTTGCATGGTTGAGGACACCTGGGTTAACAGGACACTACTAGCAGTCACAACTGAGTGTCATAAACTATCTGGGGTAATGCGCAAGGTGCACCTATTTCTTGTAGTCAATAGGCAAGAAGACAGTACAATGTGAGCTTGGGAAATATGCAGCACTTGCTGCTGGATAGCTGGCAAAGCAATTACAGTATTCACAAGTTCGTGCTTGTGAGGCTAACTCATGGGCTGGCAGATAAATATGGGCAAGGAGGGGTTAATCGGTGTACATACACAAGCACGGCCCCGCCCAGGGTTCATCAAGATGTACATGATTGGAGACCGTGAAAATGGCACAGCCCCGAAGCCCCGCCCTGCAGGAAGCAGTCTTCCATGGAACTACGTACACTTGGTGCGCAAGTGATAGGCTGGAGGCCCCGCCCTTCCTGGGGCGGCAGGGATCAAGTCACAACATTCTCCGTTTTCGCTGCCCTCTCACCTCTAGTGTGGCGGTTTCCTCCCTTGCCGTGGATGGGAGGGACAGAGTCACAGGGTACTCTGGCTCCTCACTTCAGTGTGTGGCGGTTCCTCCCACGGTCCCTCTTCCGGGTGCAGCAGCGCCTCGCCGCGCTTGACCCGGCCGGGGAGCACAGCTCGCTGCGTGGGACACCTCCCCCCACAACAGCGTCGCCGGGGAAGCTGAGAGCGCTGGATGCGGCGTGTGCGAGAGGACTCCACTCACTCCCAACAGCTCCGGGAACTCTCCGGTCGCAAGGCTGATCAAGGGGAGCGCCGGAGATGCACAGGGAAAGCAGGATAGCACGGCTGGGGGCAGTCAGGTGCGTGGGTAAGCAGGTTGATGACTCGTTGCCAGTGTAATAAAGACAGTACACTACGAGTGCATCAGTAACCGTTTATTCCGATCAACCTGTAGCCAGCCGTGCCACAGCTCCCTCAACTCTCTCAACAGTGACCAGTATAAAGCAACACCAAAGGTAAAGAACATTGGAACATTAGAACTACGAGCGTGAAATTCTACATGTAGAATTTCATGCTCGTATGACACAAGCTACTTACAACACACTAGCCAGCCAGGTGTAAGGTTGAGCTGGTGGTCTGCACTTCATAACCTGTAATAAAGGTTATTTTACCTCACTGGAAACTGCGTGGGGCTATTCTTCATTTCTCTTATGTGATACCCTAAAAAACTGATAGTTTCACCCAATTAACTATAAAATGAACCATGTTTAGACACTATTTAAAAAAGAAATTACTGAAACACCCTTGGTTAGTTTGTGCTATGCTCATTCACTCATGCTCATTACTTGGAAATATATAGGCAGCCCATTGAAAACACCCTCCCCCACTGCCTTTCAATTCAATTGTAGTGTGATCTGGTCTCATTGTGAGCTGTATAGAGTGAACATTGTCATTACCTCAATATTTATGAAGAGGATTTTGCAATATTGTTATTTTCCCCTCACAATGACCTCCGTTTACTAAAGCTATGGAACCATCTTACAACATTTTGTGCGCAAAGTTCAAGGTTTACAGTGGAACAATTGTGCGCCTCTTGTTGCTCCCAGGATGTACTGCACCCGCAGACATCGTTTGTTACGCCATACTACCCAACAGAACACTGCTATTGTGCCTTGTGTAATAATCCTAGATGTCGCGTGAGAGCGGGATGTATACATTCAGCGAGAACAGAAAAGCATATGATTTCCCACATAGAGAAACCCTGTCATTCTGAGGAAGTAAGCATTTTCACACCACTGCAAATCTTAAGGATTTCAACTACACTGTGTTCGCAGGCACTGGTGAAATACACATTGGCTGTGAATTAGTTTAGTGGTCATACAGCAACAAGTTACACAAATGAAATCTGCGTAACAGTGGCCACAAGATGTTCATGTCCTTCAACTTAGATTTTGTTTAGGAAAAATAAGTACATTTTTGCTCAAATCTAATTTGTTATGTAAAAATGTACACAAACAGGCATTGATGTCTCTGTCATCTCTGTCATATAAAACATGTCCAGGAAATTAAATTAAAAAATAATTTCTCTTTGGAGAAAGGCTTTGCCACTATCATGTAAATATTAGCCAAATATAACATAATAGCAGACAGACACCCTACTATCAAAAATCGATTCTCTAATTTATGGACTGAAACATTCCTTAAACAGTAAAATATTAACTTCTACAAGAATATAAACTTGTAAAGGGCCACATAGTACCAGTTTCGCAGTGTTATGCCTATCCAATTGTGTCTGCAGTGCTCTTATTATAAACCAGCTCTGGTATAACAATTCACTTCTATTAACAGTCATCAGCACAATGCAGGGTGGAGCCAACCAATGAGGAGGCTAAGAAAGTGGACTGATAAGGCTGATTAAGCCCCTGTTCCAAAGCCACCTGATGGCCGGTTCACCGCCGACCATCTCTAACCGCGCCCTACGTACCGATTTGTATCAATCACCCCTTTCCACTTACCACATTGCGGCTGCTGCTGCTACTTCCGCTCTGCCCCACGTACGGAGCCCCAACTTTTTTTTTCATGGCTGCCATGTTTATGTAGCAGTTTCTTTCCTGCAAGGCGACCCATTCAAGGAAAGAAAATACTTTAAATTAGCCCCATCTCAGCCCATGGGATGGGTGCTAAAAGCGTTAACCACCGTCAGCAAGGGCCAGAACGAGTTAAAGGCCCTAGAAATGGGTGGTTAATGCTTAATTATGGGATAGTCCCTTACAAGCGAGTATTCATGTAAAAATGCATTCATTAAATCTGGGGCTTGAGGCCATTCAAAGAGAGAGCTTGGATAAATCGGAGCAGAATAACTCTTTTCTAATGGAAAAGCTCACCAACAGTCTTGCGATTAGCCATGTACAGCAACCACTTGCCTCCTTCATTGGGGCACTGCAAGTAAGGAATTTAAAAAACAAAAAACTAAAATTTAACAAAAAATAGTCATAAATTGTTGATAAAATAGAAATGTACTAAAACACCTAGATTCAGTTTTGTAGGAAATTCCAGTGGAGACGTAAACCGGTTGGAGTTTGTTTCACACCACTTTAGCCCATCTGAAATACATTCTACAGTCCTAGTTCTGATTTGTGTGCATATGCTTACCACTTGAACCCATACAAAATAAATTCTACAGTCCTAGTTCAGCTTTTTGTACATGTGCTTACCACTTGTGTCCATCCAAAATAAATTCGACACTCTTAGTTCTTCTTTGTGTGCATGTTCTTACCACTTGAGCTAAGGCACTACATTCTACACTCCTAGTTCTGGTCTTTGTGTATATGCTTACCACTTGAGCCCATACACAATAAATTCTACACTAGTAGTTCTGCTCTTTGTCCATGTGCTTACCACTTGAGTCTATACAGAATACATTTGACTCCTATTTCTGCTCTTTGTGCATGTGCCTACCACTTGAGCTCATACAAAATACATTCTACACTAGTAGTTCTGGTCTATGTGCATGTGCTTACCACTTGAGTCGATACAGAATAAATTCAACATTGCTAGATTTGCTCTTTGTGCATATGCTTACCACTTGAGCCCATACACAATCCATTCTACACTAGTAGTGCTGCTCTTTGTGCTTGTGCTTACCACTTGAGTCTATACAGAATACATTTGACACTCCTAGTTCTGCTCTTTGTGCATGTGCTTACCACTTGAGCCCATCCAAAATAAATTCTACACTCCTAGTTCTGTAATCAATGACATGTGTGATGTCATCTTTGATGTCCTGTGTGTTAGTCTTAGCATTGCATGGTGGTGGCGCGAGTTATGGTTGCTTAGCTTACCTTAACTGGTGAATTTCTGAGGTTTTTCGGTTTTACTTGTAATCATAGTGTCCCTTTAACAAAGTTTTTTCAGTGAATTTCATAGGTTTATATTAGTGCAATTTAACGATAACGTGCCTTTAAAAAAAAAATTTCAATGGAAATGGGACTATAGCGTTTGGCCAATCAGGTGCTCTGGGTGTGTGTCACCGGAAAGGGAGGCATTCACTTTTCCAGAACTTTGTGTACTGCAGCTGGGAAACATGGCAAGGCGCACAGTTTACTTCATGGGTGATTACTTTGTGGAAGATGTGTGTGTGTATTCCCTCCAAGAAGACTTGTCTAGCAATGTAGGTTTGGAGGGAGTGGACGTTTTGTGGAGTTGTATGGAATCATGCTGTGTCGGCGGACTGCTTCTAGCATGTCGACACTTGGCCTCTTCGGTAACTGTACACGTGATTGTGCATTTTTTGAGGCTTCTTTTTGGGTTTCCTGCATTGTTCTCATGTGTTCAGACAACTGAAGATTTTGATGAAAGCAGTGTAGCACATTTTTCCTACTGCCAAGGTGGTTTTCTCATGTATACTGCCAAGAATCGCCTGGCATTATTTCAATGCTTCCTGTCCACAGCCAGAGGTCAGAACGGGTCTCATCAACAGAAGCATGTGTAACTTCTTGAGTTCTTCTGGGATGTTCTCCTGTGAGAATGAAAACATTGCTTCCTGATACATATACCTTTTCAAGGGAAATGGCATGTCTTTGTTGGCCAGTGGCAATGACATGTTTGTGCACATTCTACAGACTGAACTGAAGACCCTACTGTAAGATTGTGAGCTGCAGTTCAAAACACACATTCACATATAAAAAACACATAGAAAGTGTTTCTAGGGAAGCACCTTTAAAAAAATAATGAAAAAAACACAAAAAAACAAAGGTTCTTAAGCTCCCGCGCACGTGCAGCACGAAAAGTCCACAAATATCATAATAGTTGCAGGTTGACATGTGGTACATACGCCCCTTTTGCAGATGAAGCCCATAGAAATGGGCCTGCAGAGGTTACGGGATTGGACAATGAAGTTTGTGGGCGTGGTGTGTACGGCCCGACGGAGCTACACTGTGTATTTGTTCACAGAAATGCAGAGGGTGCCGTTATGGGTGTGTGTTTTGCGAAGCACAGTGTGCGGATTTAAGGTTTTGCCGACATACATTCAGTGAAAGTGAATGCAAAACACTGTGCACTCGGTACTCATTTACCAATCTATAATGTACATGTGTACTGCTATGGACTGGGTACAATGAAGTGCCTGATTTTGGTTTGTGTGTGTGATATGCAAACATGCAGACATTATTGTTGTTCATTGTGCAGGGAACATTGCACAGCATGTTACATGAGTTCCAGTGCTGTTTGCGATGAAGGAGGCTCTTGCCCAGTTCATGAGCTTCTTTCCGATCTCTTGCATAACTTTCTATCACAGTACGCAGCTACCAATGTGGCATCGTCAGTTTCTATTTGGTCTGTCAATGGAAACAGCGCAGTACATTGCAAAGAAGTGTATTTGTGCATTTCTTTGTTATGTGCCAATGGCATACTTTGCCCATGCCATTATGACGTTTCACAGGACGAGTACTTTTCCCTACCTACAACGTGCAACTTTCTGTGCCAGCTATCTCGATTTTTGCACACCCCATCTAAATTGGCTTGGTGCCTTTCTTGCAAGTTGTGATATTTTCTTGCACTAAGTGTTGCGCTGTGACTGTCTTCAAAACGCTCTGCAACACATGAAGAAACCTCTTTGTACAATGCACTCCTTTCTAACCGACTGCACTACAGTGTTCTCCACAATGCCACGCCTCCCGCCCTGCATGCATGCACTAGCAATACCGTTGTTTATCTGTGAAAGGTGCTTTCTTTGCATCTTTAGTTATTATTGTGTTCTTATACACGCCACAGAAGGAAAGCCAGGAAAAGTCTGGTACAGAAGGGGCAACACCTGCCTAGATATTATAGGTGGCGTGCCGGGATACAGAATTATTGGGTGGCTATCACCTACATAGGCGGTACTCATTGTAATGCTCCTGCAGCAACCATTGCAATGCACATCCAAGTACCTTCCCTTTGCACAGTAGCGCATTGCACTACATGTACAATACAATGCCCTTTGCCAGGTAAGGGTTTGTAGCGCAGCATTTGCTTTGGAAGGGTTGTTTTACAGCTCTGCTGCCGTACAGGAGTGTCCCTCTTGTTGCCCGCAGCAGATATGGCAAATGCTGTACATGAAAGTACCCAACATCATTCTTTGAAAGGCAGTAGCCAGCCCACTGCTTCTTTGTCCTTCAATTTGAGTTGTTGTCACATGCAGTACAAACACTTTATGCTACGCCATTACTGTTAGTGGTACCATTTGCGGATATACATACATTGTGGAATACAAGAATGTTTACAACAATGCCAACCACAGATTCTTTACCTATGTCACAAAGTTATTTATTCTGTGCAACCCATGCACATACAGGGCTTTTCCAACCAACACTAAGCTTGTTTGCATTCTGCATATTTTGCTGTTTCCTTCATTGCCTTTACATGCACTACTATGTGCATGTGGAAGCCTCTCATCCTGTATTTATAATATCTTTATGGCCCCTTTCTTTGCCTATCTCACTCAAAAGGGGATACTTTTCTCAAACTATGCAGATGACACACAATGTGTCATCCCACTCACGGGTCAGCATGACCGGGATGAAAGTGAACTCAACCGTATATTTTCCATCATTGAACATTGGATGATGCAAAACAATATTGTACTCAACCGGGGTAAGACTGAACTCATGGTAGTGGGCTCTGAGGGCATCCTAGCAAAAATCGATTCAGCATATAAGCACTTTCAGTTGGGGGACGGTTAAATCCCCACCCTCCCTAAAGTAAAAATCCTGGGAGTGGTTCTGGATCAGTCGCTTAATATGAAGCCATATGTGGCCAGCACAGTTGCATCCTCCTCCTACTACATTAAACTGCTGGCTCACTTGAGACCTTTCTTCTCTTAACAGAATGCTGTGTAAATAGCACGAGCCATCATAGGCACTAAATTAGATTACTGTTGCAGTTTGTTGGCAGGATCTAGCAAAGCCACCATTAGCCGACTTCTGGTAGTCCAGAATGTAGCGGAAAAAATTGTAGCTGGTCTCTCATATCAGTCCCATGTGACCGAAGCACGACAAGCATTGCATTGGCCTCCTGTAGAGACTCGTATCTCCTTCAGACTTCTGGTCATCACCTTTAAATGCCGTATGGACACTATGCCCCCTTACTTACAAAGGTATATTGGAGAAAAACCCTGTCATAGAAACTTGCGCTCTAATAACCAAAATCTCCTCTTCTAGCCCAGATCCAAAACTAAGAAGCGCAATCGGGTGCCTTTTTTCTTGTGGCCCCTAGGCTCTGGAATAACCTTCCAACCCATCTGAGATGCTCATCGTCCCTGAGCATTTTCAAGAAGGGACTAAAAACATTCCTTTTGAACTAGTATTTTTCTTTCTGTTTTTCCTCATTCTGTCTTCTTGGCTCTCCTTAGACAGCTTGTGACTGTTCTATGTCTTTGTTTGTGCTTGTCCGTGCCCTCACACCCAGGGGTCTATGGCTGCGCAGTACAAATGTAATAAAGTAAAGTAAAAAGTGCACTAGCTTTGCAATTTTGCAGCCTTATTACAAACTGTCCCACTTGCAGTTACATCTTTTCTTCAACTGTCTAACCGGCAGGTGACCTGTTCTTACTTTCCGTCTCACTGCTCAGTGTGCACACAATGTATCACTTTCAAGGGTCATGGAAAGGGAGGCAGCAGATAATTCGAAGTAATGCCACATTTAACATGCCCACGTCACAGTGCAGGTTGCTGTTCTTTGTTTAGCAGTGGCCGTTTAGAGTTAGGAGTACTTTAGTCACACATTTCTAAGTTTGCAGAACCTCCCACGAAGTGGACAGCAATACTTTAAATGTGGTAGCCTACTGCATGAATATGTAGGGTTGGCGACAGGGGCGGTGTTATTAGCATACAATGCATTACCTATGCATGGGTCTAGGTGTGGAACGTAAACACGTGTGCTTCCACAACTACTTAAAAGTGCATTTCAATATGCGGACATGCGCACACTAATGGAGACCTATGGATACTTGCCATGTAATTGCACATATGCCAACCAGTTGAAGTCTAAATATGTTACTAAAAAATGTTTCTTTTTACTGAACAAACTACTGTAAAGCAACGTTATGCTTACAGTGCCCTACTAAAAACCTATGAAATTCACTAACACAAAACCTTGTTAAAGAGATGTTATGGTTAAGTTGCACTAGCAAAAACCTATGAAATTCAATGGAAACACATTGTTACAGGGACATTATGGTTACAGCTAAAACCAAAAAAAAAGAAATCAACAATTATGGTAAGCTAAGCAACCATAACTCGTGCCACCAGTGTGCACTGGAAGGACTAACACCAATGACATCAAAGATGCAATCACAAATCTAATTCATGACATCACTGATGACATTGCATGTGTGGCTCCCTCTGTTTTGTTCACTACCATATGTAGGGCAGGTGCTTTTCTTCACTATTTGTGTACAGCACCCTTCTCATATGCTCTTACACTACTTTCCTTAGGGTTCACTCACATCATGTGATACATATGTGATACATATACATATAGGGGAAGAGGAACGCGTAAAACACAGCACTGGTTTCTGTACATACAGATAATGGGTTATGTTATGAACAGTTTCTGGTAATACTGTTCCCTTTTAGCTTACTTTAATTCCCTTGTATATAGTCATGTTTGTATGTATTGTGGTGTCTTTATGGTTTCTGTGCAGAAATGGTAGCTACTTCTTACATGTTTCACAGTACCTGTCATGATTCCTGCCCCTCATGTCCCCAGCCCTCCAAGATGTCAGGCTGGAGCCAGGCCACGATCACCTACATGGCCCTCAAGGGCCTCTCCATCCCTCCAAAAACCCACTTGGAGTCAGACTTGGCGCGTGTGGCACCAGACTCACTCACTCCCATAGGATAACATTGGGGATTGGATTTGTAGTGCATTGATGGGGACAAGATGGATGCCCCCACATATTCCGGTCCCCAGAACTGCATGTGCAGTCTAGTCTTTTGGGTGTGGTTCAGCCCAGAGACACCTGGGATACCCAGAGACTATTTAAGCCATACCCAGGCTGAGAAACATGCTTTGTATTTTCTACACCTGCAGCGTGACACTCACCGTGTTCGGATTGGTCTCCAGTAGGCCTGCATCTTTCTTCTGCGCTCAGCTCCTGCAAGAACAAGAACACCGTTAGGAACAGCCTTACCTTGCGGTGCTTCTGCCCATCATTCATCGCTTTTTCTGTTCTGCGGGCATCTTCGGCGGTGTCATTCCCATCCCGGCATGCCGCTTCCTAAGGAAAAGGGAAAAGAACAGAAAAAAGGCATAAGTAAGCATTCGGAAAATCTTCGCTTATTTTTAAAGACTGTACGAGCTTCAAACGCTTACCTGAATCCCAGCAGCTCTGGGGGAACTCTGTCTCCGGAACTTCTCATCCATCTGCAAGAGGCAAAAGACACTCCAGGTTAGCGTGGAAACATCTAGAGATGCTGCATACTGTGCTTACTCACCGCATTTATTCTTCATAACCGGCACCCACGCTGAAAATGTTGCAGCACCTAAAAGACACAGAAAAATAATTCAGTTCAATACACATACGAAAGGGTCAAATCGCGCATCGCACTCTCACTCACCTTCAGCGCTACTCATCTCAGCAGCACGTCGCCATCCCCGGCCATCATCTAAGGAAGGAAAGGAACAAAGTTAGAGAACTGTTGAAAAGACTCATTATACTTACCTGTCAGACTCTTGCCAGTGAAGTAACTAGGCAGCAACAAACCTACATCAATCAACGTGCCCCTGCGCTGAAAGCAGGACGGAGAGCACACTTTCCAAGAAAACAAGGTGAGCTTTGGATCAAAGGGAAGGGTTGGACCCCGGGGAAGAAGGGGTTCAAGCACACAGAGACAATAGGGAGTTAAACTCTACCAATCCTGGGTTTGAGGTCGTAACAGGTCAGAACAGGCTGAGTGACGTCCCCGTGGATACCAGATGAGTGTTACAGTACCTGACACTCTAAAACGAATGCATGCATGATTTCACTATGGAACAGGGAAAGATTTTGAAGGTTGCACTTCCATGAGGCTTGGGGAAGACAATGGCGACGTTTGCATATGAGTTCCTTCATGTACAGTGAAGAAGTGTGTAATACAATGGTGTGTATAGCAATGCATTCCTCCATTACCTACTTATCTCATGATAGTTCTTCCAATAATCTTTGATCGTTTTCTGCCACCATTACAATAACAATCCCTTGTGGAGGCTTCCTATTAAAAGTAAATGCACACGTGATGTCATCAGTGATGTCATGAATGAGATTTGTGATGGCATCTTTGACGTCATGGGTGTTAGTCCTTGCAGTGCACGAGTTATGGTTGCTTAGCTTACTATAACTGTTGAATTTCAGGGGGTTTTCGGTTTTACCTGTAACCATAATGTGCTAATGTACTCTATACGTCTTAGTACGGATGGGTTGCTGCACTACCAAGTCACAGCAGCTAATGCACGTTATACATGCTTTGTTTTCTCCTCTGCAGGCATTTTCAAATATGCGGCTGCTCGCATGAATTAATTCGCCCTGTTATTAAACTGGGCCACAAGAGACAAATAAGAAAAAAGTTTTCCTCTTCTTCAAAAAAACAGTGAGTACCAACCCGCTATTGTAGAATCACTTTATTGGGTCCCCACTGTTTAGTCAGTCTTTTAAAAAAAAAACTCCACAGTTAAAAAAAAAATATACATGTCTTTTCTCACTATAGGGCATATATTACGTGAAGCGCCACTTCTGGGAGCATGCACGACAGGATCTACTCCACCTTACCAGTTCGCCAGCCCCTGAAAGTTTCAGAGGAGGTGAGCAGGTGTCATACAGTAAATTAAGAAAACTGTATTTGAACATTAAGTAAATTAATTTTTGAGTAAATACAGAGATGACAACGCCATTCATTTTTTCATTTGTAGATCTAAGGCTCTCTTGCCACACACACCCTCCACCTATGGTTTTTCACCAAGAGGCAATGCAGAATTGGCGATTGCCCTCCTGTCCTGAAGAAGGTTGAATATTAAGTCACGACACGAGGGGACTGTTTCATCCTCGTTAAGAAAACTCAACTGAAACATGTTGACAATGGTTTTCTAAAGCCCCTGAATACCAACAGAGGGGCACATTGTGAAATAACTGAGTCCTTAATTATATAACTGTTTGACCTATTACTGTGATCTAAACAGAACATCACTTTTTTCTAATTTTTTGTAAACATGATGATGTATGAATGAGTTGTGAATGATTGGTTTGTGAAGGGATGTATTGCAGTTGGTTTGTGGAGCTGACTAATGAATACAAACATTGTAAATATACTTTTTATATGACATATGCATTTGTACAATAAACAGAAAGCTATTATGATATGAATAATAGTTATTTGTCATCTCTGGTCTAGTTGGCCCAATCTTTATATTATATTCAAATCCCCTGTGCTCCTGAGTTTTATACTCCACTTTCATAGATATAAAACCCTGCCTGCATGTAGGTTTGGGGGGGGACATCATTTTGGAATGCATTCAAATGGAATCTGTCTGCTATTTACCAAGACTGAATTGTTTGGAGTTTTCTTAAAGCCTCTGATGATTTGTGTTTCATGAAGGAGGTGCGTTTTTTCTAGAAGAGGTGTTTAATGCCATCGCCAAGTGGTATACCCTCTGTGTAATTATAAAGTAAAGTTTGACTTGTGGGGGTTGCACTCTTTGCCGTTTATGTGTGTGAGTGTTTAACCTTCTATTTATAGAGTTTAAGTCAAAGTATCAAAATGAAGTCAACCATTTAATATTTTGTTCAGTTTTGTGCAATAAGAGAGGCCAATATATTCAAGGTTCAGTTTACAATGTATTGTAAGCAAGGGTAACTATGGAAGTGAACATTAGACAGTGATTTAAACAGTGTTCTTGAAAATTGGCTAGAAAGTAAGGGAAAGATTTTAAGTAAGCATGACATAGTGATACAATACACATGGTACTAATCTAAAATTCGTTCTCATCTCTCACCTTATAAGGATAACAGAGCTGAATGTTGCATATTCATCTGTAATAGCGCTGGCCAGCTGCTAACGTGTTAATTTACGCCCTCTGTAGCATCCGAGATCAGTAACCTGTTAGATCATTAGGGAGCGAGAACATTCGGAAGAACACCTTGCCTCAATATTACATGTGTTTATTACTTTTTACACTTCTTTCTTATCATTTTAATGATATTTGGCGACTTCATCTCATGAACTGGTTGCCCCTAAGAAATGAACTTGTAGATCTGTGGAAAGGCTGCACCGTGTAATCTACCTCTGGAAAGGATGTGCATTTTGTAGGAGTAAAGTTACCGTAGCTCACATAAACAAGTGGACCTCCTCGGTCATCTCTTCCTGATGCTGCCAAACGCTGATGTTTTTAACCAATATGGGAGAATGTTCTAAGGCTAGAGTGTATGTATCTGGAAGTGTGTGTGCATGAAATGCCCAATATAAGTTCATTGTTATGGTAAATTGTTTATGGACACAGGTGCACACATTCATATGGTGCAAACATTTCTTTCCAACCAGACGTGGAAAAGTAGGCCAACAAGTCGTTAATGGATTGACCAGGTTACAGCAGAGGCATAGTGGAACGGAGCAGATGAGCACTGCAACACATTGCTCACCGAATGCACAAACAGTGAACAAAGGTTTCCTACATCACCCTTTCCCTTGTTTGGTAGCACACTAGGCAGAAGGCCAGTCACCAGAAGGGCAGTGCAGGCACAGTCAAATGATCAATGCAGGTTAAAAAATAAAGCAACAATATCAAAGACACACACATACACAAATAACCTAATAGAGGTCTACACTTAGATAATTGATTTTAAATGTGAACTGGTTGCAGTATTTAGTGGATAAAAGCTGACCCACCAAATATGGATGGACATATATCAATGGTTGTACGGGGGCAATCCATTTACACTGAAGACCGGTTTGCCGTGTCCAGCTTTGGTGCTGTGGGGAAAACACCTGACTGTGCCTGAACTCCCTCCCTTCCCTTTCTTGTATTCGGCTGAGTCCCAACAGGCCCCCGTGGCTTGCTGGACCACTTCACACACCAACCACCCTCCTGTTATGAGTGGAGCACCCCCACAACCCCCTACCGTTGACCACTTCCACGCATTACCATACTAGTTCAACAACCATATCCCTTTTGTTCTTGGGTCAGGAATCATGTTGGATCAAGTCTCTAAAATAGTATAGTGGAGAGGGCGACCCTATACATAAAATCTTCACTGGCAGGGCATTTCAATGATATGATTATCGTGTCTCACAACCTGACCTGATTACCCAGAATTACTTTTAATCAAATAGCCCCACAATACCCACAGCAGGATGAGCCTCACCAGTCCTCAAACTACAGATTCTCTCTAGTTATATAGCCAGATGATATAGAGGACTTGTTCTCCTTGACTACAAAAAGACTATGATTTCTAGTCAGGGTATTACAAAAAGCATGACATTTTTTTGCGTCTGACTTTGAAAGGCCCGAAAAAGAAAGGATCCTTAAGAAGCCAATAACAATGGAAATGTACGAATCAGGACAACCTTTCAATGAACTTTGAGTAACAAGATACAAGTGAAGAGAAAATGAACATACTCTTCAAATAATAAATGGAACAGGTGATATAAACTCTGTGATATACCCTCTTAGGTAGCAAAACAAATGTCCTTATCCATAGTGGAACTCAATTTGTTGAGAATAGAGTGGATGGAAATGAACACTGGTTGAGACAAGACACAAGTTAATTGGGTAAAAGCTATGAGGTTAATTCAGTAAAGAGCATTTGTGCATTATGTAGAAGATATGGGGGCTCATTACACGGACAGCGGTAACCATGGCGCTGTTAGCGCCATGGTTGCAGCCGGTATTTTACTGAGTCCGCCAAGGTGAATGGCGGAATTACCGCCCTATTCCAAGGTGTGTGGGGGCGGTAATTCCCCATTCACCATGGCACTTCCCCATTCCCATTTTTGCCCCCATAGGGCTCGATGGGAATGGGGAAGGCAGTAATTACGGTACTGCAAATTGCGGTACCATAATTACCTCCAAGGTCCCTTTGCGGGTCCCGTCCTTAACGGCTGGTAAAACCAGCCGTTAAGGTAGGGTCCCACAAAGGGACCTCGTAGTAAGGCGGTGAGGGTTTACCAGCACTGGTACCCTTACCGGTACCGGTAAACCCTTACCACCATCCGTGTAATGAGGCCCATGGTGTTTATAGTAAGCCTAGAAAAGCAAAGTGAACTTGAGAGGGCATTGTACATGTCACCCAATGCTGCTTCATCGTCCACCCTTAGCAACACTATTTTGAAAGCAAACCTCCCTGAGATGCGGCCGGTATAACCCTGTGTGAGACGATCTATTATTTTGACACTATGGGGGTAATTCATGGAATAAATGTGTGCTGAAATTTGTGGTGCAAGCGTGAAAAAGCTAGCGCACGTGTGTCAATCACACACGTGTGATTCATGGAAGGCCCTGTGCGTGTTTTTCCCGGGATGTGCGCCAAATCCGCACTAACCTTACACGTCACTGCAGCTTTCCAAACGCGTGCGTGCCAGGAACGGGGAAAGGGCACAACTTCTCGTGCACACACCTAAAAAGGGGGCGGACCACGGGGAATGGGGAACAACGCGTGGAAATGTAGGCGTAACATAGGAAGTACTGCTGGGAAACACACGCAATGCACACACGCTAGTGAACAGGAAACAGAAAAGGCTCCATCCACAGATTCACTTACAGACACTGTCCTAATGCTGGGGTGTCTAGATAATTCTATTATAAAAACTTTCAGGGTAGTGCTTCAAAATAGTAAGCCAAATATCCTTTACATGCATTATTAGGTCATCAAGCGTGATAAAAGAAGGCACAAATCCCTCATTCTTAATTGTAATTAAATTTGATTTATTGATTTGTTATATTAACCAAGAAATCATAAGCCATAGCTGGCTAATTACTAAACAGAAAAAGAAACATAAATCCAATGGTTGGAAAAACAATTACACAATGGAAACTCTCGCTTGTTCAGAATTCACACAGTGAGAGGGTTAGTATCATTTCCTGGTGCAAAAAAACATATTTGTGCATAGTGAACAGGAAAAAACAGGATTTTTTTCGGTTCTATAAACAAGTTATTCAATTGTTTTGTAACACAAAATAGCCCAATTTGTAAGACCACTAGTACGGCCAGGTACATACGTTACCCAGCTGTATTTTGGGGGGGACAGAACAATCAAATCAGAGTGTCAATTGAATTGCAACAGCAGAGGACCAAAACCATCGGTCTATGCCAGGGGGAGGGGCCCCCTATCAAGTTGTAAAGGTCAATTGTTCTGTAACACGAAATAGCCCAATTTGTAAGACCACTACTACGGCCAGGTACATAAGTTACCCAGCTGTATTTTGGGGGGGACAGAACAATCAAATCAGAGTGTCAATTGAATTGCAAGAGCAGAGGACCAAAACCATCGGTCTACGCCAGGGGGAGGGGCCCCCTATCAAGTTGTAAAGGTCAAAAAGGGCACATAAAGTGCTAGGCCTTGGGGCGTTTCGACTGGAGAATGGAACACCTTTGTCTGGGCCTCCGGTTTGGAAATCTCTGTATGATGTAGGGGAAGAACAAAAGGAAAATAAGAAAAGAAAAGGTAAAGAATGAGAACTTAAATAAGGCCTCAATACCTGTTTAAAAAGCAAAAATGCTAACATGATAAAGTATTGCTGCCTAAGCATGCAATCTGAGTAAAAGATATTGATATTGTAATACCAACACAAACAGTCATAATCTGAATTGTTAAAAAGGGGAGGAGCGGCCAACCTGTGGTTGAGAGCCGCTGGACTTCGCCGCGGCAGAGTGGGATCCTGTCTCACTTTAGGAACCTGGCATCCACGTGCAGAGTGGTTCGGCTGGTACAAGGTGGGTACACCTACAAGGGAGGGTGTTTAGTGGTCCCTTGTGTAGTAAGAAGGGTCACCTTACGGGGTTAAACTCAAAAAAATGCAAATAGAGAAACACAGAGAAAAGCGCCATTAGAGCATTGTGTTAGTGTGTCACATCGGTACAGAGAAACCTCAGAACCCGTACTACCTTAGAGGGGAGTCCTAATGGATAGGTCCCCAGTCGGGAGGGGAAGGTCAGCCAGCTAGGAATAAGGCTTTTAAAGCGAGCCTCTAGTGCACACAAGTGCTTACCTGTGATGGAATCGCTAATTCCAAATCTTTCTTCATGCTCCGTTGTGGCTACAGATTTCCTACCGCCGTGAGGGAGTTGTACCAGTGAATGATTGGGTGCGCATGCACTGGGGACTAGTGGGAAATAGTCCGGCGCATGCATAAAGCACAGGTGGCTGTAGCGTTGTTATGACACCGCTAATGCAATCGCGGCCGCCAAGGAGGAGGCTGTGAGTGGCTGAAAACATGCAGGAGGCTGCTGGAGTGTCCCTCTCAGGTGCAGTCCTAGGTATGTTCCTCCGAGCATGCGCCCTCAGCGGTGTTGAGGGACTCTCTTTATTCCCAAGTGACCTTGGCCTCATTCAGGCCGTGGGTTAGAGTCTGGAGCTTAGAAATCCACCATGCTTCCTTATGTTTGAGAGCGTTTTTGATGTTGGTATTACTCTCCAGCTTATCGGTCACCCACCAAGTCATGTCATCTGGACTATGGTGGTATTCAAGAAAGTGGGGGACCAATGGGGCATTCTGTGTCTTACAGCGGATACGTGAGTGGTGCTCATTTATCCTTTTCTTGACCGGTCTTTGGGTCTGTCCCACATACCGTAGGCCCCAGGGACATTCAATCTAGTAGATTGCATTCATGGTTTTGCAATTCGAAAAATGTCTGAGTGCCCAATCTTTGTTACCAATCTTAAATGTTTTAACCTTCTTGGTTAATTTACACGCTACACATTGGCCGCATGGGTGGTGGCCCGAGAGATCCCTCAAGTCCCAAAGTGTTGTCCTAGTGGTTTTCTTTAAGCGTGCATGAGTTAGATGCTCCTTTAAATTCCTAGCACGTTTAAGTGCCATTCTGGGTGGTGCTTCATTGGGCAAACTCCACTGTATTAATGGCCAACATTTCTTTATAATCTGCTGTACTTTGGTGGTATTCTGTCCAAAGGTGGTAACACATGTTAATCTGTCTTTGTCAGTGCTCCTGTTTTTGGAGTAAGGAGGGCTTCACGGGGGGTGTATAATGCTCTTTTGCTAGTATTCCTTACCAATTTCTTCTGGTATCCCCTAGCCCTTAATCTTTGTTCTAATTCCGCTGCATGTTCTTTGAATTGTCCAATTTCCGTACAGTTTCGTCGTACTCTTAGAAATTGCCCATAAGGCAAATTGTTAATGTTAATGTTAATGTTAAAGGACATTTGTACCGCGCACTATCACCACCGGAGTGGTCCCTTGGCGCACTGGCGGCTCTGAAAGAGGGAGGGAGAGGTGGGTTAGTGGGTGGAGGCTGGAAAAGTGCAAGATTGCAGTGATGTGCTGTTGGCAGCCTCAGCCCGGTGGTTCCGTCAGCTGGGCCTGGGGTGTATGCGGCCGGTAGTCGTCGTGTGCTGATGTGCGAGTCTATGTGTGTTCTTTGTTTTGTTGTTGCAGTGTAGTGAAGTTTGTGCGGTTTGTTGTGCTGGAGGTTTGTGGTTGTGTTTGGTTTGGAGTTTGAGAGGTGTGTGCAGAGAAGGAAATTGTTAGTGGTATTGGTTAGTTGGTATCTCTATCCTGGATTGACCAGTTGGGCTTGTGTAATCTTACCTGACGGGGTGCTTGCACACCCTGTGCCTCAGGAGGTACGTGCCCGTTTTTGCATTCGAGGCCGCTTGAGCATTTAGCTGTCCCCTCTGTCCGCTCCCTCAATAACTTTGCATGCTCCTCACCCAAACCCACATGACTAGCGCACCTGCTAGTGTCAATACTTCCGATTGTGTGGTGATTGGTGGTATCTCGTCCGTTCCACAACCCTGTGGTACCTAGTTGTGGCTGTACGGGCGGTGGGGGATGATAAGGATTGGCTGGAGTTGTTGCTTCTGTCTCCCTGGGTCTCGCAGGTGGACCCCTGTGTCCAGCGTCAGCCCTACTGGTGCTCAGAGTACTGCTGTCAGTTCTAGGGGCTTATCAATGTCCTTGCCTGTTGAGTCATTTGATTTATTGTTGTTTCAGTTTTAGTCTATGGTGTTGAAGAGCCAGGTTTTTCGCGGCTAAGTGGTAGAAGGCGGTGCCTCCGAGTTTTTTCTTGATGTAAGGTTTTTGTTCCAGTCGGATTTCGTTGGTTGACCTGAGCGGTCTCATTGGCTTGTAGATTGTTATGTTATTTTCTTTTGTAGGAATTCTGCTCCTTGTCCGCAAATGGCCCTGTGCGTTATGCACATTGTTTTGAAGATGATACAGTGTTTTACTGGGAGCCAGTGTAGTGTTTTTAGCACCGGGGTGATGTGGTCTCTTCTGGATAGTTTGAGGAGTAGTCTGGCTGCTGTGTTTTGGATCCGTTGTAGCTTCTTCAATAGGTATTCCGGTATACCGAGGTAGAGGCTGTTTGCATAGTCGATACTTGACATGATGAGGCCGACGATAGTGAGTGTTTTGTGTGTGAAGGAGAGGAAAGGTAGTATTTTTCTTGCCGTGTGGAGGAGGAAGAAGCATTTTTTGACTGTTACGTTTATTTGCGGTTCTAAGTTTAGGGTGTTGTCCATACGGACTCCCAGATTTTTTACTACCTTAGATGGTGATGGTGCAGATCCCATTTCTGTTGGCCACGGGATGGCGGTTTCCTTCTCTTGGTCTTTGGATATGATCATGATTTCTGTTTTTCCTGGGTTGATTTTCAGGTTGTTGGCATTCATCCAGTTGAAGACTTCTTTTAGACAGTCGGTTAAGTTTGAATGATCGGCTTGGGTGTCTTTGATCTTGTAGATGATTTGAGTGTCATCTGCGTAGTTGTAGCATTTAATGTTCTTGAAGATTCTGATTACTGGGGTTTGGTAGATGTTGAAGTACAGTGGTGATAGTGAGGATCCTTGTGGTACTCCGCAGTCGTTGACTCGTGGGATGGATTTGAAGGGTTTGATCCAAACGGTTTCAGTTCTGTCTGCTAGGAATGATTTAGTCCAGTGTAGCGCTTTGTCTGTTATGCCTATGTCTTCTAGTCTTTTGGTTAGGGTGTCATGGCTAACTGTGTCGAAGGCTGCGGAGAGGTCGAGCAGAATAAGGGCAGATGTTGTGTTGGAGTCTGCGTTTGTTTTTAGGTCATCCCATATGGATAGTAGTGCTGTTTCTGTACCTGTTGTGGGTCTGAAGCCGACTTGAGCTTGGTCTAGCAGGTGGTGTTCTTCAACGTATTCTTGGGTTAGTTTGTATACGTAGGTTTCGAGGAGTTTGGCTGGGTAGGGGATGTTGGAGATTGGTCTGTAGTTGGAGAGATCATCTACGTCCCCGCTTGTGTTTTTCAGAAGTGGTTTGATGTAAGCCGATTTGAAGATCCTTGGTACGGTTCCTGTTGCCAGTGATAGATTTAGAAGGTTTCTGAAGTATTCTGCTGGCGTTCCTTGTGTGTGGATTGATTTGTAGATGTACGGGAGACAGGCATCCATCGGTGAGCCCGCTTTCTTGCTGTGTTTTACCAGCATTGCGAATGCCTCTGCTGATATTTCAGGGAGGTTATTGAGTTTGTGCTACGGTTCTGAGTTAGGTTTGTTTGGTTGTATGTCGCTGCTGGTTGGCCTCTGTTGGATGGTTTGTCGGATGTCATTGATTTTCTTTTTGAAGTGGTCTGCAAGGTTGTTGCATAGTTTCTCCGAGGGGGTTGGGGTGTTGTCACAGCCTGGTGGGTTTCTTATTTCTTTAATGATGCAGAACATTTCTTTTTGTGTGTTGGTGGCATTTGTGATTCTGTCATCATAATGCCTTCTCTTTGCCTTTTGAATTTCCTTCTTGTATGCGCGAATTTGCTTCTGGAACAGTGGTTTTTTGTCTGGGTTGTAATCTTTGCTCCATTCCGTTTCCATCTTTTTGTTTTCTTTTTTCATGGTGCTTAGTAGTGGGGTAAACCATTTTGCCATTGCTCTCTTTTTTGATGGTGTGAATGTTTTTTATGGGGCCATCTTGTCAATTGTATCTGCAATCCATTTGTGTAATATCTCAGCTTTCCCGTCTAGGTCAGCTAGGTCTAGTTCTGTTGTTGAGGGCTTGGTTAACTCCAGTTGTTCGAATAGGCTGCCTTTTTGACGTCTTTCCAGTTTCTTTTTGTGGTGGTTGTGAGTTTAGGAGGTTGGATGTAGACTTGAGTAGGCAGAGTGATTACGAATGGGATGATGAGATGGTCGCTCCACAGTATTTGTATTGGCGGTGCCGTGGTGATGAGTTTTTCCTCGGCAAATATTGCGTCCAGGGTGTGTCCTGCCGAGTGAGTTGCCCCTTTTACTAGTTGTCGTAGTTTCATGGTGGCGAGTTGTTCAATCAGTGAGTTTTGGGAGTTGGCATGACTGTCTTCGAACCAGATGTTGAAGTCCCCCAGTATGATTAGGTGTTCGTGGTTATTGGCTATGTTGGTTATGGCTTCTATGAAGTTGTCGACGAAGGATGCATCATAAATTGGGGGTCTGTTCACCGGGATGAATGTGACGTTGGTTTTTGGGCTAGCTGTTAGGTGTATGACCATGGACTCGCAGTTGAGGATGTTGAGTGGTTTGTCTGTTCTTATTTTTAGCTACTCTTTAAATGCTATTGCGATGCCTCCCCCTTTTTTGTTTTTCCTGTTTATTTGAAGGCATATAAAGTTTGCTAGAAGGCAGCTTTGGAGTGTGATTTTGTAGTTGTCATCCAGTCAAGTTTCTGTGATGAAGAGGATGTCAATGCCGTTGTCGTCGAGTAGGTCGAAGATCTCTCTAGAGTGTTTTGACATGGATCTTGCATTTATTAGATTGCAGTGGAGTTTAGAGGTGTAGTTTGGTTTGGCTTTTTTTGTTAGGGTCGTTTTCTGATCTTGTTCAGGAGCAGGTTTCAGGTTGTCGGCGTCCTCGAGTAGTTCTTCTAGGTTTAGTCTAGGGTTTTTGTTTTCATCTGGTTCGTCTTCCAGGGGATGTGGTTGTGGGTTGGGGGTTCTTCTTGCTTTGGTGATGTAAGGTGTTATTGCTTCAGTTGTGTGCTTGTTGTGTCTGGTGGGGTTCGTCCTTCTTCTTCGTGATTTTGGTAGGTTGTTCAATGTAGTTGGTTCGATCTGGTGAGCAGGTCTCAGCGAGGTATGGAGTTAGGTAAAGGGATTTGTCTCTTCTTTCAGTGTTGGTCCGATTTTCGAACTTGTCTGTGGGGGTGTGTTCTGTTGTTGCGGTTCTTAGTTGCAGTTTCGGAGTGTTTGTTCTTTCTTCTTTTCTTTCCCTCTGGGTGGGTCGTTTGCGCGGCATTGTACGATTCCGAGTTGTTTTAGTCTTGTTGTTGTCTCGGTCGGGGTATAAGGGTGGAGTTAAGGGTTGTATAGTTATGTAGTTGGGTTTTAACAGTGGCTCTCTTTAGTCTCCGTCTCCCTGAGCGTGGTTCACTGTGGTGAGCTAACCATGTATGTTTAGGGGCTGGGCACGTGCTGGCCCTGGAATGACTTTGAGGGGCGTAGCTAGGGCTTACTTCCTTGATGTCGTCAGGGTATCAAAGCCCTGCTCGGTTTGAGAGACAGGTCTATTAATGCAGTCTGAATATGATGCAATGTAATATGGAGACGGAACCCTACTACACGAGAGACCTGTATCGTGGGAGAGAGGCCTATCACTGCAATCTAAATATCGTACTATGCAGTCTAATATCACAGGTGCAATTGGGGACAGAACCCCAGCTAGATTTGAGAGACCTGTATAGTGGGAGAGAGGTCTAGCAGTGCAATCTGAATATCGTACTATGCAGTCTAATATCACACAGTGCAATTTGGGCACAGAGGCCCTGCTCTCAGTGCAGTTTGGAGATCAGACAATGCAATTTGGGCACGGCGGCCCTGCTATCAATGCAGTTTGGAGAACAGACAATGCAATTTGGGCACGGCGGCCCTGCTAAGTTTGAGACACCTATATAGTGGGAGAGAGGCCTATCAATGCAGTTGGAGAACAGACAATGCAGTTTGGGTACGGCGGTCCTGCTATCAGTGCAGTTTGGAGAACAGACAATGCAATTTGGGCACGGCGGCCCTGCTAAGTTTGAGGCACCTGTATAGTGGGAGAGAGGCCTATCAATGCAGTTTGGAGAACAGACAATACAGTTTGGGTACGACGGCCCTGCTATCAGTGCAGTTTGGAAAACAGACAATGCAATTTGGGCACAGCGGCCCTGCTAAGTTTGAGACACCTGTATAGTGGGAGAGAGGCCTATCAATGCAGTTTGGAGAACAGACCATGCAGTTTGGGTACGGCGGCCCTGCTATCAGTGCAGTTTGGAGAACAGACAATGCAATTTGGGCACGGCGGCCCTGCTAAGTTTGAGACACCTGTATAGTGGGAGAGAGGCCTATCAATGCAGTTTGGAGAACAGACAATGCAGTTTGGGTACGGCGGCCCTGCTATCAGTGCAGTTTGGAGAACAGACAATGGGCCTCATTACGATCCAGGCGGTAAGTTACCGCCTGGGCCGTGACTTTACCACCATGGCGTAAACTACGTTTACGCCATGGTGGTTGGCGGATTTACCTCCCCATTCCAACCTTGGCGGGGCGGTAAATCCCCATTTTCCCATTTTCCCTTCCCCATTCCCATTTTGCCCCATAGGGCATAATGGGAGTGGGGAAGGCGTTAATTATGCCACCGTAAATTACGGTGGCGTAATTAACTCCATGGTCCCTTAGCGCCATGGATTTTAACACCTGCTAAAAGCAGGTGTCAAAACCTCCATGGCGCTAAGGGACCTCGTAATTGGCGGTAAGGGGTCGGCGAAGCTAACGCTGGCGTAAACCCCTTACCGCCAGGGTCGTAATGAGGCCCAATGCAATTTGGGCACGGCGGCCCTGCTAAGTTTGAGACACCTGTATAGTGGGAGAGAGGCCTATCAATGCAGTTTGGAGAACAGACAATGCAGTTTGGGTACGGCGGCCCTGCTATCAGTGCAGTTTGGAGAACAGACAATGCAATTTGGGCACGGCAGCCTTGCTAAGATTGAGACATCTGTATAGTGGGAGAGAGGCCTATCAATGCAGTTTGGAGTACAGACAATGCAGTTTGGGTACAGCGGCCCTGTTATCAATGCCTTTTGGGGCAACGGGGCCAGGCATCTAGGGTAGAGCTGTACCTCTCCCAACCCCAGCCCCCCTACCTTACTGGTCCTTGTAGTTGCTGGTTGACGGCTGGCCACTGGGTTGGCTTCCCCTGCGGACACCTGCTGACACTTCCTGGAGTCGCCTCTGTTGGAGTCGCCCTTGGCCTCGGGGCCCTTCGCCGCTGGAGGCTGCCGGGCAGAGGGCTGTCCTGGGAGGACCGGTGATGAAGTGTGGATGCACCAATGGGAGGGAGGGAGGGCGGGAGGACTGGGGAACCTCACCTCACCTGCCACTCCTTCGGGTGGCGGAGTGAGCCGGGTGCAGCTGGTGAATACACCAGGTAAAGGCCGATTTGAGATGGCCAATCAGGGTCCGGGGCGGGCTGGCAGGCGGAAGGAGTGCTGGATGGGAGTGCGGAAAGGCCGGGAAGGAAGCGGATGCGAGGCCGGTGCAGGGGCCTCAGGTGGTGAGAGGGGCTCACACAAGGCCCAGGAGCCTTTTTTTCCAAAAAACTCACCTCACCTGCAGCTCCTTCGGGTGGCAGAGTGAGCCGGGTGCAGCTGGTGAATACACCAGGCAAAGACCGATTTGAGATGGCCAATCAGGGTCCGGGGGCGGGCTGGGAGGCGGGAGGAGTGCTGGATGGGAGTGCGGAAAGGCCGGGAAGGAAGCGGGTGAGAGGCCGGTGCAGGGGCCTCAGGTGGTGAGAGGGGCTCACACAAGGCCCAGGAGCCTTTTTTTCCAAAAAACTCACCTCACCTGCAGCTCCTTCGGGTGGCGGAGTGAGCCGGGTGCAGCTGGTGAATACACCAGGCAAAGGCCGATTCGAGATGGCCAATAAGGGTCCGGGGGCGGGCTGGGAGCAGGAGGAGTGCTGGATGGGAGTGCGGAAAGGCTGGGAAGGAAGCGGGTGCAAGGCCAGTGCAGGGGCCTCAGGTGGTGAGAGGGGCTCACACAAGGCCTAGGAGCCTTTTTTTCCAAAAAACTCACCTCACCTGCAGCTCCTTCGGGTGGTGGAGTGAGCCGGGTGCAGCTGGTGAATACACCAAGCAAAGGCCGATTTGAGATGGCCAATCAGGGTACGGGGGCGGGCTGGGAGGCGGGAGGAGTGCTGGATGGGAGTGCGGAAAGGCTGGGAAGGATGCGGGTGCGAGGCCGGTGCAGGGGCCTCAGGTGGTGAGAGGGGCTCACACAAGGCCCAGGAGCCTTTTTTTCCAAAAAACTCACCTCACCTGCAGCTCCTTCGGGTCTGTACTTTGGTGGTATTCTGTCCAAAGGTGGTAACACATGTTAATCTGTCTTTGTCAGTGCTCCTGTTTTTGGGAGTAATGAGGGCTTCACGGGGGGTGTATAATGCTCTTTTGCTAGTATTCCTTACCAATTTCTTCTGGTATCCCCTATCCCTCAATCTTTGTTCTAATTCTGCTGCATGTTCTTTGAATTGTCCAATTTCCGTACAGTTTCGTCGTATTCTTAGAAAATGCCCATAAGGCAAATTGTTCCGTAAATTGCTGTGGTGATTGCTACTGTAATGCAGTAGCGTATTGCGATCTGTTTCCTTTCTGAATAGATTACAGGAACGTTTGTCTTCATTGACTTCTATTCTCAGGTCTAGGAAGTTGATGCTTTCGAGGCTGCAATCCATAGTGAATTGGATTTCCCTGGTTTGCTGGTTCAGTCATCCGTGAAAGTCATTGAGTGTTGTCATTGCCCCATGCCAAATAAAGATGATGTCATCTATATACCTGAACCAATTGGTAATATGGCTAAGGTATGGATTCTGTTGTGCAAACACATATCTTTCTTCGTAATTCGCCATAAAGATAACTGCCAAGGTTGGAGCGAAGGCAGCTCCCATGGCCGTTCCGTTGGTCTGCATGAAATAGTCATCATTAAATGTGAAATAGTTTTTAGTAAGAGCCAGTTCCAGGAGTTCAGCAATAAAGTTGACTGGAACCCGTTTGTCTGTCAAATGGTTAGTGAGGTGGTCCCTGATGCATTCTATTGCTGCTTCCAGTGGAATGTTGGAATAGAGTGCAGCAATATCCATTGTCACCAGTACGTCTGTAGTCTTATTGAAAGGGAGGTTCTCGAATGTATTGATGGTGAACTTTGTATCCTTGAGGTATGTTCTTGTAGTCTGGCTCAACAGCTTCAGGAAAAGATCTACAAATTTGCAGATCGGTTCCAAAATGAACCGCACCCGGAGACAATGGGTCTCCCTGGTTTTTTTTTTATGTCCTTGTGGATTTTTGGGAGGGCATAAAATGCTGGTACTCTACCCTCTGATGTGTTAAGATATTTTTATTCTTTTTCCGTGATCCAACCTTGTTCGAGAGCGAATCTAGTCGTCTCTTCGATGATGTTTTTGATGTCCTCAGTTGGATCCTTTTTAATTCTTTTGTAGTTAGTTGCATCATTGAGCAGTGTTAACACCATCAGTTTATATTGGCTGGTACTTTGGATAACAATACCTCCTCCTTTGTCAGCACTCTTTATAAGGATCTTAGTGTTGTTTTTTTCAAGTTCTTTGAGTGCCCTACGTTCTGCGTTGGACAGATTGTGGCGTATTGGCTTAGGATCATTCTGTAGTTTGCTAACTTCCTCACGAATGCATTTTTCAAATGTTATTACTGAATCCGGAATGTCACTATCGTTCGGGGTAAATGAAGACTCAGGGTGCAAACCAGTGTCTTCTGGTTGGTCATCGTACTCAGAGTCCTGAAAATGTTTCTTAAGGCGTATGGTTCTAAAAAAAACCTTGAAGTTCATTATCCAGTACGAACCAATCAGTTGGATTGGTAGGAACATAGGATAGTCCTTTAGAAAGGACAGAAAGTTCTGTCTTGGTGGACTTGTGTCTGATAGATTAAACACTGGTATCTCCTCTGAGGAGGTTAGACCTAGCGGCGGTTGCGTCGTCGCCCTCTGCTGGGTCTCCAGGGTGGATATTGGAACATGGGCCTGGGTTGGGGGCCCCAGTAAGGTCCTTGGGGCCCCCATTGGCCTAAAAAAGGCAGTGGTTGAGAGAATGGCGGGAAAGTCATGTTCCTATTTGGCCTTTGTGGGCCATAGGCATTGTTGGGATCTTCCTGGCTCGAATCTGAGCCTGAACTAGATGTATCACTGAATGAGACCCACTTTCTTTTTTGTTTGTAGGCTGCCGCCTGGTTTTGCATCCTTTCTTTCTCTTTATTTTCTTTGTATTCCGGGCTCAGATATGGATATATGGTTTCCAACTTAAAGTTTTTTATATCCTTGGCCAATTTTTTATGCTTTTTTTCTAGTGTTTCAGACATAAACTGGTCCATAGTGGTGTTAATCTCTTTTAGTTTTTCTCTGGCATTTTCCAGGCTCGTGTTGGTCAGGAATTTCTCTTCCTCCTTTTTCAATTCCCCCTGTATTTTTGTGTGGATTCTCCCTGCTGCATTTAGTGGAGATTTGACTAAAACCTAGCATATATTCGGGATCATCCAAAAATAGAGCCGGTTCGTTCCTAACCAGTAAGCCCAATGGTACCAGGCTTGCTCTAAGGTACTCGCATAAAAAATGCCCATGCACTTCAGTACAAAAGCATTTTTTCTTCAGTTTCAATCGTTCCTCACCTGAGGAGGTGGTTGCAATTAGTTTGTTAGCTCCTTGCATATTAAACATGGAGGGACCTAGTATCATATTCCTGATCTGGTCTTCCGAGAAACTCAATGTATGGTCCATGATCAAAATGAACGAGCGGGGGAAGGTCCACGCAACAAGAGGATGACGCAAATGGTAGGGATAGGTAAGACAGATCCCTGACAGCGAAGAACCCCCACGGCTATCCCAGGCTGGCCCACAGGCAGCTCCTTGAAATTAGAATTTATCAAATCCAAATTCTCTCAAATGGTTTGGTCAATAGACCATGTTTTGCAAAAATTGTCATACAAATAGTCATAGATCCCTATTACAGTGAAACTGTAACTTTATACCTTTTAACGAAAAGGAGAGCCCCTACTGTGAAAGGAAAAAGGGCTGCAGTACAATGGGAAACAGAAAAGGCTCGATCCACAGATTCAATTACAGACACTGTCCTAATGCTGGGGTGTCTAGATAATTCTACTATTAAAACTTTCAGGGTAGTGCTTCAAAATAGTAAGCCAAATATCCTTTACATGCATTATTAGGTCATTAAGCGTGATAGAAGAAGGCACAAATCCCTCGTTCTTAATTGTAATTAAATTCAATTCATTGATTTTTTATATTAACTAAGAAATCATAAGCCATAGCTGGCTAATTACTAAACAGAAAAAGAAACATAAATCCAATGGTTGGAAAAACAATTACACAATGGAAATTCTCGCTTGTTCAGAAATCACACAGTGAGAGGATTAGTATCATTCAGTGGTGCAAAAAAACATATTTGTGCACAGTGAACAGGAAAAAACAGGATTTTTTTTGGTTCTATCAACAAGTTATTCAATTGTTCTGTAACACAAAATAGCCCAATTTGTAAGACCAGTAGTACGGCCAGGTACATAAGTTACCCTGCTGTATTTTGGGGGGGACAGAACAATCAAATCAGAGTGTCAATTGAATTGCAAGAGCAGAGGACCAAAACCATCGGTCTACACCAGGGGGAGGGGCCCCCTATCAAGTTGTAAAGGTCAAAAAGGGCACATAAAGTGCTAGGCCTCGCTGGGTGATTATGATGCTCTCTTCACACCATCGCGCGCCGACAATGAAGGACGGAAGAGGATCTGGAAGGACATGGTGGGTGCCATCAATGCAGAGGGGGTGGCACCCTGCAACATCAAACACGTCCAGAAGCGCTGGGAGGACTACAAGTCCAGGACCCTCAAGAAGGCCCAGCACCTCTTGGACGTAGCGGATGAAGTGGGGCATCGGGTCCTCCTTACCAACCAGCAAATGAGGGTCCTGGAGCAAATTCGCCAGTGCTTCACCACCAGATCCTCAGGATGCAGTCCCGTCTGAAATCGAGCGGTAAGTGCCCATGCATTCCCGTTTAAAACTGTGCATGTTGCAATGTGGTGGTAGTTAGCTACTTGGCTGTATGTGTGACATGGTCATGTATGGATGTGTGTGTGCAGGG
This sequence comes from Ambystoma mexicanum, assembly GCF_040938575.1. Taxonomy (NCBI): domain Eukaryota; kingdom Metazoa; phylum Chordata; class Amphibia; order Caudata; family Ambystomatidae; genus Ambystoma; species Ambystoma mexicanum. The sequence continues at coordinate 1,190,733,071 of NC_090937.1, forward strand.
ACATGATGGTGCTGCAGGTGAGTCCAGTCAGGCGTGACCCACATGGATGATGTATGTGTTACAATGCATCATGCGCAGAAGCATGCGGAATGCACATATGTATACATGCCTGTTTTTTGTACTTGGACATGTTTGGGGTGTGAGAGGTGGGTGCTGCTGTCATGTACATGCATGGTGTACATGTCTGTGTGTCTGAGTAGTGTGTGAGTGACTGGTAAATGCCATGGATGCATGACACATGTCCGTAACGATGTGTTGATTCACTGATACAGCCTAGTCATCCTTGTATCCACTGTGTCTGAGGGTATACAGGGCCAGATGCATGACCCTCCGGTGATGTGTGTGCATGTGATCAGCATGTCCCATGATGTGCGTTTCAGCCCACCATTGGATGTTTCTACGGTGCCTTGGACATGGGTGCAAATGTGTGTTGCATGTGCCATGCCTGTTCCTGCATGTGTGTTGCCTGCACTGACGCATGTGTTGTGGAGGGACATGATGGAAGTGACGTTTGACAGTACCACTCATGTGCTATTGCTTTCTGTCTAGGGGACTATTGTACTGTACCCTGATGCTTGTGTTCAATGTCTCCCTTTACACAGCAGCGAGTGAAGAAGAGGGCGGAGACGGCACTGTGGAGCTCCACTGGCAGGCGACGCAAGGCCCAGTCACCCTCCCAGGAAATTCCATCATCCGGGAGCGGGGGGACTGGTGCCGCATCCGCCACTATGGCTGCAGGGGAAGGGGGGGGTGAGCCCCCACAGGGGCTGGTGACAATGGAAAACGGTACAGAGCCATCCAGGTTGGTGGTGTGTACGAAGCAGGAGGAGGCTGCTTCAAAGCTGCACATAGGGCCTGGTGGGGGTGGATCCACTGGTGCAAGTGGTGCAGTCCAGGGGCAGGAGGCAGCATAGGTCACCGCAGAGGGGCATGTGCATGTCACTGTCCCTGACACTGTGACTGCATCACCATGCACCAGCAGGGATGCCCCGTCCCAGGCCCGTCTGCAGGTAGGGGGCAGGTCCACATCATCTGGCACTCCTCTACCTGCGGATGTGGGGACCCGTGACAAGATTGAGTCCGTCCTGATTGGTATCACATTGTGCACCCGTGTCATTTGTGATGACGTGCGTGCTTCCTGGGGGGAAGGCTCATGGTCGGGGTTTCCTCCATGTGTCGCTCTGTCTTGCTGCCCTCTCCTCCTCTGTGCACACAATACGCCAGTCGTTCTCCGCTCCGCCTTCTGGCCCAGATGACACCAGGGCCCCCTGTGGACCTGCCCCAACCAACGCAGCCAGCTGGTGGAGATCCCTTCCATGCCACAGTCGGGAGTTGGAGCTCCAGCACAGGTGGTCACCCCAGCAACTGGACCCCTGGCAACGGACGATGTGCAGGCACATACAAGCAGGGCACCTGCACGACAGCCCCGGGTGTTGCCATCTACCCGGAGGCAGTCGTGATGGCGGCAGCAGAAATTTTTAATACATTTCATTATTCTTCATTCTTGGTGTGGTCTACTATGATTTCTTTTGTGCATGTCTCCATGAGCATTGGCTCAGTCATGTGTTGCCACTGTGTGGCTCTGTAGGAGATTTGTTGATGGGCATACTGGTTCTTTTCAGACTATCATGGAATGGGTAATTTAGTAGGGAGTGGGTGCAGTGGATTGTTGGGTATTTGTACTGGGGGGTTGGGGTGTGGGATTTGGGTTGGCATTAGGGCCACGGGTCTGTATAATTATGATGTGGTGTTAGAGGGGGACATGAGTCGGGTCCTGCTGGCAGGTGCTTGTCAATTGGGGGGTGGGTGTGGGGACATGAGTCGGGGCCTGCTGGCAGGTGCCTGTCAATTGGGGGGAGGACATGAGTCGGGGCCTGCTGGCAGGTGTCTGTCAATGGGGGTAAGTGGGGGGGACATGAGTCGGGGCCTGCTCGCAGGTGCCCGTTAATGGGGGGTGGGTGTCAGGACATGAGTCAGGGCCTGCTGGCAGGTGACCGTCAATGGGGGGTGGGTTGGGGGGACATGGGTCTGGGCCTGCTGGCAGTTGCCTGTCAATTGGGGGAGGGCATGAGTTGGGGCCTGCTGGCAGGTGCCCGTCTATGGGGGGATGGGGTGACATGAGTCGGAGCTCCAAAGTGCATGGTGCCATGTGGCCTGCCTGCGGGGCATGGTCAGGGTGGATGGGCTGCCTGCGGGGCATAGGGTGGGTGTATGGGATGCCTGCAGGGCATGGTCAGGGTGGATGGGTTGCCTGTGGGGCATGGTCAGATTGGATGGGTTGTCTGAGGGGCATGGGCAGGGTGGATGGGCTGCCTGAAGGGCATGGGGAGGGTGGATGGGCTGCCTGTGGGGCATGGTCAGAGTGGATGGGCTGCCTGTGGGGCATGGTCAGGGTGGATGGGCTGCCTGCGGGGCATGGGGAGGAGGGTGGATGGGCTGCCTGCAGGGCATGGGGAGGGTGGATGGGCTGCCTGCAGGGCATGGTCAGGGTGGATGGGTTGCCTGTGGGGCATGGTCAGGGTGGATGGGCTGCCTGCGGGGCATGGGAGGGTGGATGGGCTGCCTGTGGGGCATGGTGAGAGTGGATGGGCTGCCTACGGGGCATGGTCAGGGTGGATGGGCTGCCTGCGGGGCATGGGGCGGGTGGATGGGCTGCCTGCAGGTCATGGGGAGGGTGGATGGGCTGCCTGCGGGGCATTGTCAGGGTGGATGGGCTGCCTGCGGGGCATGGGGAGGGTGGATGGGCTGCCTGCGGGGCATAGGGTGGGTGGATGATGGTACACACGGTTGGGCTGGCGCAAACGGGGTACGTGTAATGCGAGGGGAGAGCGGGGAGTTTTACATGTGATTTCGCTGGCCCGAGCGGGGTACGCGTATTCCAGGGGTGCGCGGGAGTTTACATGCGATTTCACTGGCGCGAGCGGGGTATGTGTAATCCGAGGGGTGCGTGGGGAGTTTTACATGCGATTTCGCTGGCACGAGCGGAGTACACATAATCCGAGGGGTACGTGGGGAGTTTTACACGTGATTTTGCTGGCGCGAGCAGGTTACGCGTAATCCGAGCAGTGCGCAGGGAGTTTTACATGCAATTTCGCTGGCGTGAGCAGGGTATGCGTATTCCAGGGGTGCGTGGGGAGTTTTACAGGCGATTTCGCTGGCGCAAGCAGGGAACGCGTATTCCAGGGGTGCGCTGGGATTTTACAGGTAATTTTGCTGGCGCGAGCAGGTTATGCGTAATCCGAGGGGTGCACAGGGAGTTTTACACGCGATTTTGCTGGTGCGAGCAGGGCACGCATAATACGAGGGGTGCAAGAGTAGTTTTACACGCAGTTTTACTGGTGCAAGCGGGGTATGCGTAATCCGAGGGGTGTGCAGGGAGTTTTACGCATGATTTTGCTGGCGCAAGTGGGGTACGCATTTACCTGGGGTGCACAGGGAGTTTTTTACATGTGATTTCGCTGGTGCGAGCGTGGTACGCATAATCCGCGGGGTGTGCAGGGAGTTTTACATGCGATTTCACTGGCGCGAACGGGGTACGTGTAATCCAAGGGGTGCACGGGGAGTTTTACACACGATTTTGCTGGCGTGTGAGGGCTATGTGACGTTTTTAGCGTGTTTTCGTGGTTGGGGGGCTGTTTGCTGGACTACTGGCCTTTGCGCCATGTAAGGGATTTGTGTGATGTTTTTGGCTCATGGGGCGGGGTTGGGGGCAGTACTGGCGCTGCCCCAGGGTCGCTGCACCACTCTGTGCCACGGCTGGGTATGGATGTAAGTATCCATGAATACGCTGTGCGTGAAAATGGGTTTTGGCGCACGCAGCTCGTGCACGCTGGTGCATGCTCCCCCTCTGCGCTGCCCGTGTGCACTGCTTTTGCGCTAAATTCTATGAATTACCCCCAATCTGTCTCCTAGTCATTAGTAGGGTCATCATGCCTGGACATGCAGGCTCTGTCGACAATCCAATATGTGCACACTGTTCTCAGGCACATAATCACTCAGTGGCATTAACAGACAGAACATTGGTTGACTAGAGGTTAGGGCACCCAGCTGGAGAGGTGAGCAGTCATGAGAGATGGCTTTTATCCTCATTATCCCTCATCACTATTGCATACCTTTGTTATGGTGCACCCAGCATCACATAATTAGTCAAAATATTGCTCAATGATGGAAGAGCAAGTGCATGTCAAAACCCAGCTTAATTCACACAAAGAATCGAAGCTGGGACAGCATACAAGCATTTAATCTCATAGCACTCATAGCACTGACATTTCCAAGGATTTCAACAAGTTTTGTATCAGAATTGTGTCATCAATATAATTTTGCAGAACCTATGAGCAGGCGAGGTTAGTTAGTAACTGAAACTACATATAGGATGTTCAGGGTTTAGTTACTCTTTTGGTGAATACCGATCTGATGGTTTCACCTGGACATATCCTACTACAGGTACTCTTTCTAACACATAATTATAAGGACAGTTAATTGCTCGACATTATCTTAGGCAGTGTGTCAAGGGGATTTATTATTGTTTAGCATCTATCTTTCCAACCTTGGACACTCTGACAAGGCGTCAAGATATGCACGAGACACAAGTAGGGGAAGAGACCTCCATGGTCTGCCATACTTTCAATTAAAGAATACTCCTTGTCATCCTGAGACGATGATGCCTTCCCTATCCTTTGAGGTTAGCCTTGTGTGCCATCTGGTGTCAGTGTGCATGCTGAGGGAGTTCTGCATGTGTCCTATCTGTGTTTGACTCAGAATGAATAGCCAGTTTTTCTTGTATCTGGATCATGTGCTAGGGTACTGTGTTTGAGAGTAGATTTCCTACTATCTATTTAGGGTTTAGCAAATTCTAATGTGCATGTTGTTTTCTTTATTCCCACTGGAGACACTATTCAGTTACTTTTTATTAAATATTCTGACTTACTGATCTCAAGCACCTGGACATCAATGGTTGATTGTGCTCTTATTCAAATTGATTAACTGGGGGGTGTACTGCGTCTCACCCTGGGAACTGTTATCTCATGCCTGAGTTCAGTACATCCACTACTCCCTTCCTAATTTCTTACCTTGGCTCTAGCTGTGAGCTACTATCTTAGCTTGGTACGAGTTTCTAGAATAAATGTCTTTTTGTAAATTCAGCAACTTGGGTTCTGAGGCCTTGCTAATTTTTAAATCTGCAGCAGCCTATGCGTTTAGGAAAATGGCTGTGCCTTGGTTCATTTTTGCCATGCCGTGCTCAGCATCTCTACCATATGAATGGTTTTAGGGGCTCCACTTATTCGTGTGTATGTTCTTCGTGACTATGTGCAAATATTCTTCATGTTTGCATGCATATGTACTTCAAGTCTATGTGAAAGTATTCTTTGTGTCTATGTGCTCTTCATATCTATATGTACTTGTGTCTGCTATGTGTACTTTGTGTGTCTGCGTGAAGCCATCTAGTTATTCACTAACTCTTTATATATATAGTAAAAGCTACCTGTCACCCTACTGGTCACACCATCCATTCTATTCATAACAACATCTTCATGGACTTAGTTTCGTCTTTCACCCCTTACACTCTTGGTGCCATAGGGCTGTCTCAGCTGGTATCGTTCTCACCTGCACAATACTGCCGAGGGGTGGGGATAGGAGGTGGTACTTGCATACTCATCTGAGTAGGGGCGGTGGGTATTACTTGCATATTCATCTGCCCCATTACACCTTTAACTTCCATTGCTCTTTATGTTTAATTCCACCATGCAAAAAGATATTACAGAATAGGAAGCCATGTAAATGCACCTGCCTACAAGCAAAAACAAAACTTTAACTTTAATGGCCACTTAATGTTGTCATCTGATGTCCTACTCTTTTTAGCAACGATCTATGCAGTAGAGGAAACGAATACTGCTGCACTGTAGGTTAAATGCAGTATTTCAGATTCCAAACACTGAGAGTAGCCGAGGATTGACTCTTACTCCGAATTAAATGTTCTTGGCTAGGTACCGGATGATAGGCTGGTGTCCGATGTGTATGGTTTAGCCTAACGTTTTTTAGCCATATATGAAAGGGTGTATTTCCTTGAACGAAATGATGTTTTTACAACAGTGGATTCAAAATATGTTTGCTCTTCGGAGGTGAAAGTCACAGATCAGCATTTTTGCCTGATATATGCTTTTCAAAATGGATGTTTTATTTTTGCCCAATTATTTGTACATTTTATGTTTGTGGAATGTGAAAGAGCACCCATTTCTTTTTGAAACATGCATTTATAAAAATAAATCATAATCTTGCCGACGTTGTTTTGTTTGCACGTTCGGAAGCTACTTAAAACCGAAATCACAGTTTCAACAGGTATTGGTAGCCTATGGAAACGACTTCAGCCGACCAAATACACATCCCAAAGTTACCAATTTGGTCCCATCTAGTCAAACGATTTACACTTACTGGATTTTTGTTGTGGGTCTTTCACAGAAGTTTGAAACTGCATTTTCTCCAATGCTATTTTCACATCATGCACATTTTGTAGTAAATATTTTAGCTCATCTGTCTTTATTTAAACTCACACAATGTTCTCTCTAAACGTGATTGTGGCTTTATTTTAAGGTTTACTCATACTCGTGTTGACAATGTTGTGTTCACTCTGTTGTCTATTATTCTGGGGACAATCCTACTGTACAGTACATACCAGATGTGCCTATTCATCCCAAACAATTCTGACAACTGCTTTGCACACTGGACATTGTGTGACCAGCTGCTATTCATTTGTCCCCTCTCGCATGTGTGAAAGGCGATAGAATCGCCAACATCCTGTAACTGCTCTGCTGTCGGCACAGTAAGCAGGGCACTGGGTTTAATAACCGCGTGTGACTTGAGGCACGTAGATTGCAGATGGTTGCTCTGGCCAATACACACGCTGGTGCACCATTTCCCACCCTGCACTTACATGCTTTCCTGGATGGTAATTAAAGAGAGTGCTTACTGTTTTCTACACTAGGATTAGTGACAAACCAATTACTAATGATAAAGAAAAAACATGTTTCCAGTAACTAGAATAACAGAAAATAGGCATCTAATGAGTTGATAAGAGATATTTGATTTATTTACCTGCCTGGTGTTTTTCAATATGAATTTATACATTTTTTAGGGAGTGATTCATGGAATATTTAGTGGAGAAAAAAAGAGACTTGCGCTTGAAATTGCGCACAAATCCCTGTTTGTCAATTCATGGAAAGCAATGCGTGCGGCTTACCTAGGACTTGCGAGGAATCTGTGCATTCTTGCAGGGGTGCAGCCTGGGTTTGCGAGGGAAGGCACGCATTTTTGCAGGTTTGCAGCCTGGGCTTGCAAGGTGAGGTATGCGTTTACTCTGGGGTGCGGTCTCCACTTACGAGGGAGGCCAGCGTTTTCGCAGGGGTGCAGCCTGGGCTTGAGAGGGAGGCCCCACGTTATCCCAGGGGTGAGGAAAGGCGCATTTTCTTGCAGGGGTGCAGCCTTGGCTTGTGAGGGAAAGCATGTGTTTTTGCAGAGGTGCAGCCTGGGCTTGCAAGGTGAGGCACGCATTTCCACTGGTGTGCAGCCTATGCTAGCAAGGTGAGCCATATGATTTCACTGGGGTACTGCCTCCACTTATGAGAGAGGCCCAAGTTTTTACAAAGGTGAGCCTGGGCTTGTGAGGGAAGGCGTGCCTTCTATCAAGGGTAATGGATGGTGGGTCAGGGATGGACGTGGACAGTTGCACCTGGTTTGGGATTTTGTTTGCTTTTTGGTGTGCGTCGGGGCGTGTTGTGGGCATTCCTCAAGCAGCTTGTTTTTACTTGCGTGGCGGCTAGACACGCGTCTTTGGATCCATAAATATGTGTGGGGTGCATTTATTGTCTGCGCCATAGCTCGCGCACAGTCGTTCTCAGCATGCAGGCCTTGCAGGAAAAATGCACTGTTTTCCATGAATCGAGTCCTTTATATTTTCTTGTAAATGCATTCAGACTCCACTTTTTTGATGTGCATATTGCTATTGTCTTTTCCTTTTTCCCGAACATTAAGCCTGGGCTCAATCAAAATGTATAGATGTGTTCGTTATGGTGTGAGGTTTAATGTCTTTTCTAATGACTTTCCCACTTTTTAATGTTGTGTTGTTATAATCCAATGTTATCCTTTAACTTGATAAATTGGAGTTAGTCTCCTATCCTTTGCAATCACTTCTGGTCCTGGTAAAAGAATGCTGGTATTAAGACCTCTAAATAAACCGAGACATTCACCTTAGAACCTTGATGTGATATTTTGAGTGATTACTGTTGACATGTTAACAAATGTTGTGTTTTTGTTTCTTTTTTTGTTTTTAGCTTTGACTGGTTGTTTTTACTACATGATATATGTTTTCCTTTCTAGTAGATGGAACTCTGGGTATTCTAATTCTGTGTAGCTGTTTTTTACGTGAACTGGCATTGATCAATGTGTTCACATTTTAATTTAACACTATCAACTTTTACTGGAATAATACACTGTAGAGACCAACTTGTTTGGATCTTCCGCACTCATTTCAATTTTTAGAAATAGGATTTAAGATATATGACTATGCCTCTGAAGCAACAATGTTGAATAGACAACCCTTTGCATGCTAAGGCACTATTCGCAAGCACATAGGTGCTGAGGCACAGAACACAGCCCCAGCATAGGTTGACTGCAGGCTACAATGCACATGCATGAGAGTCAGCAGATATAAGTGCTGAGTTTGAGTCTCATAACTGATGCTCTCCCTCCTTTCAATGTTTTGTTTATGTTTATTGCCAGTATTTCTTTTTTTTTTTATTTTATAGATTTTTATTCAGATCCAAAGGATAACAATAATAATTGGTAACAATAGGATATAATACGACATACATCAAAAATACAGGAAAATCCTTTACCAAATATAATACTATATACTTACAATTTTAGTAGGGATCTGAGCTGATTTCTTAGGTACAGAGACTTCTGTGACACTCCTTTAACTTTTAATGTATACTTTTATTTTTAGCTCAGCCATTTAATAGGATATAATGAGAGTTTGCACCAGTCGCGCACCAGTCGAAGCACCTTGGAAGCACCTCTTTGCACCTCCTGCTCTTCAACTGTCCTGGGATTCTTATGGTACTTTAAACGGCGCTTCGGAGATCAAGCGTCTATTCACTGACATTTTACATTTTGACGCAGCACTAAACGTTATTTCTTTTCCTTCAGCGTTTGTGGACTGATTGGGCTACTGATTACAATGTGAACAACATGTTAAATCTTCAGTGTTGGTCCTAAACCACGCCCATAGGAGGGCGAGGCTTCAAAACCCAGAAATCGCTCGCACCAGCGCGCACGCACCAGTCGAAGCACCTTGGAAGCACCTCTTTGCCTCTTCGCCGAGTCGGCGAGTGGCGGAGAGGGCTCCAGTGGGGTGCTTATCGAGCGGCATTGTTTAATCAAGGGCACGAAGCTTAACTCACTAAAAACCGGCATGCTGTTGGGTGTGCAATCAGGGCCCTCGAGGCTGAACTCAACCGGTAAGCTACAGTTAAAGCACCTGGATTGCCTCATTCCGGTGAGAGAGACTGTTTACAAGAGCCCATTTCCTAATGCGGATATTCGGTCCTTTTGTAAGGGCTCGTGGTCCGCTTTTAGAGGATCAGAAAAAAAGGAACAAAAAAAGGAAGATGATGTTATGCTAGCAGGTCGAGGGGCAGTGGTGGGGCGTGAGAGTTTCAGCGTAGCAAAATCTCACCTTGCCTGTAGAACGTCCACTGCCACTGTCTCAACCCTGCCGGTGGGCGCAGTACCAGTGCAGGTCTCGACTGTGTGTATGCTTGCCAGTTCGATCTCGGACACTGCATTATTAGAACTTCCTATGCAGGCTGGCATGGTATCTGCTTCTACCTCTATCTTAATGAGGTCGGTGGGAGATGCGGCAGTCATCAATTTAGATAAATGTTTGTCCGATAATTTGTCTAGCACCCCCATGATGTTCTCTGAATCTGCGGATAGTTCTGCTGACATAGAGGATGTATGTAGTGACCCCTGTGCACACACCATCTGCACCAACACTGTGGGCACCAATACGCCTCCTCTTTTTACCCCCCCATTACGCAATCAGACATTTCCTTACAAGCGTTAAATATAGCGGTGCAGTCTTTGAATAATCTGTATCGGCTGTTGGAACAAAAAGTACTTGATCAGAGTGAGCTTTTGAGGGAATGCACGTTTGCACATTCACAGGTAAAAAAAAGTTGTTAACACCTCAGTAGCATGTCAGACTGAATTGATGGCAGACTCCCGGCCTGGCTCGTGCTCTTGCCGGGGTGTGGTGGCTAGCGATGAGTGCAGGAGTGTTTTACCATGTTATGATAATGTAATTTATGACACTCAAAATTCGTCCCGTACAAATTGTATGCAAAAAGGGCCTCAGCCAGTAGCACTCGAATCATCTTGTAAAGTTTATTCAATGTTTGTGGTACCTCAGGGGTGACCCGCAAGGGTTGTGGAAACATCAGTTGTATTAGGTAGGCAACCTGGTGGTTTCAAGGGGAAAAAAGATGGAAACACAATTCCTAGAAACAAAGATGAAATGTCGAAAATGTCTAAAAACCAATTGTCGTCCAAACATCCTGGTAAAGCACAGACCAAACGCTTTTTGAAGGCCATTTCAATTCCGCCCAAGAACAAAAATATAAGTATATCTCAAGCAATTAAGAAAAAATATACATTATTAAATCAAGTCAAAATGAAAAAGAGAACAAGCGACTCCAGTGATGTCACGGTGACTTTCCATCCTCCTTTGGATGCTCTTGTGGAAGAACTATCTAGAGCCACCCCAGATAATACAACTTTGGCTAATTCTAGCTGCACATCCAAGTCTATAGCAAAAAAGGGTAAATCTGGCTCCACGGTAGATAAATTCAATGTTGATTTGCAGTACAGAGCGGAAATAAGAAAAGCGGTGGACGCTTATATGGAGGGACATGTATTAGCCACTCCAAAAGTTGTCCCCCAGCCTGTGGTGGCAGATACCCTAAGTGTGTTGGATGTGAGCAGTAGCCGTCTCCCTTGTAAGTAAAAGCCAGAAACTCTGCAGGGCAGCCTTAGCTTGGCCCCTGATCGAGTGAATAAACCTAACCTGGAACATGAAGAGTCTGGCAATAGGAAGCTGTCAAAAGCACAGGAGGGCGGCTCAGTTGATTCGAGCATGCATGGTCAGTTAGGCGCGTCCCCTGACCTCTCGGAGAGAATTCTGCTATTAATTAGGGATGCGCTTGGCACTTCGGGAAACAAAGCCAAAACTAATGTGTTGATCCCGCCGGTTGCCGCCCTATCTGAAAAACAGAATCAGAAGAAAGGCAAAACAAGTATGCGTCCGGCTCTGTGCTCTTTAACCTTGCAATGCCGTCCGGCGCCCGCTATACGATATGATCTCAATAGAAGGGCAATTCTAGCCATCTTCTCAGACGTTCAGGCATTGGAGGATGTTGTATCAGCTGACTTGAAATTGGTGGAGTTTACATCCAATAACAATTTAAATGCAGTACGAATGTGGTTGCAATCTAGGGTGGTACAAAATATAATTTGGATGGCGAGAAGCTCCTTATATGATTTGGGTTTCTTGTTAAGTGTCGATGAGAGTGTGAGTGCTGAGTCAACCACCGGGAATGTCACTTGTCCTGCTTCCATAGACAAGCCCCAAGTGAGAGGTAAAGAAGGTTCAAATCAACAGTGTGGGCCTAGGGAGCTATGTGCTTGCAATGGGAACTCAAATTAGCAGTAGCTAGGGCAGGCTGTTGCTCAAGATGTGGTATCATTGGTAAGCAGGAATACTCGGGGGTTTAAACACCTTTAAAATAACAATGATAACTCTCTAGACAAGTTTGATTTGGTACTTTTACAGGAAACATGGTTAGCAACTCCATTGGTATGGGCTAACTATGAAGTCCACTTAAATCCTGCCCGGAAGTCAGCCATTGAGAGACCCTCTGCGGGTCTCATGGTAGCGATAAAAGTGAGACTTGGTATGTCCTCGAGAGTATGGGCTATGCCAAATGGTTATATGCTAATGGTGAGAGCTGTTATTGAGAACAAAGTTTATGCCATAATCAACATATATTGGCATCCAGTGGACATTACAATTGAAAGGTTTTTTAGAGATCTAAACACTTTACTTGACATGGTATCTGAGGACAAAGAAGTTGTTTACTGCATTTTGGCCGGAGATTTGAATCTAATGTGTCTTGAAAATGATGGCAAGCGCCACAATCCGAGGCTGGCACGTTGGAAAGGTTTGATGTCGATGCGAGGCTTTCATGTTTTAAATGGTGCTTTCATCACCGACATACCACCAGCACCTACGTGGCACAGAGGGTCCACCTCATCGATCATTGACTTTGTTTATGTAAATACTGCACTGTGGGCGATGATGCAGACTTTTCAGGTTACCCCGAACTCGTTGAGTGATCATAACATGCTGTGCGCCGAGTGGCGGACCCCAACGTCGAGCATTGGTCAGCCAAATGCTGTGAGGGGTGGTTACTTAGTTGTTAACGGGGGCGGGAACAGACTATGATGGACGGAGAATGCCCTGATTCATTTTAACAAATTACTGTGCAACTCTAACTTGGCTGATAGCACTAATGAATCAAAAGCAGGTTTAGTTTACAGTAATCTAATGCAAACCTTTGGTCAACAGAGACCTGGGTATCGGACAGATAGGCAACATCTAGACATTTTTGATAGAGACATACACACTAAGAAAAAGGCATTACGAGCTGAGATTAGAAGTCTTGCAGTGCATCCCTTTCCTCTTAGAGGAATCCTCACCCAAAAATTGCGGATGTCATATGGGAACTGGGTCAAGGGGCATAAGGCCAGCATGTATCATAGAGATGGCGCTGGTATGCTATCCATATTAGCTGAGAAAAACATTGCTAAAATGTGGGCAGCTTTAAATCAGGCCAACAAAGGTCACCAGTTGGACATACAAACTTCGGTAGTGGAAGTACATCAGTGGTGTGAATATTTTGAGCGGTTATATGCACTCCGCGGAAGTCTTTCACAAACACTACCACCATACGTGAATCCGGGTTTTTACCTAAACTTTGAGCAGAGCGAAATAATCGAATTGATAAAGTCTTCGAGTAATTCGCGAGCCACCGGTCCTGATGGTATCTCATACTATGTTATGAAAAAAAAATCCCGAAATTTGGGGGTCGTTGTTGTGCCACATATTCACAGCGATTAACAGTAACCAAAGTTTACCAAAGTCCTGGACTGATGCCATCACTATTCCGATATATAAGAAGGGCAATCGGCAATCCCCTGTGAGCTATCGTCCAATATCACTATTGGATGCTCCTGGGAAAATATTTAGCAGACTGATTCTCAGACATCTGAATGAATGGTCTGATGCGAATCACATGAAATATCCTTTTCAGTCCGGATTCGTGAAGGGCATGGGCACAATCCCCAATATTTTGTCACTGTCAATGATTCAATCGAGTCAATTGGAAAAAAATATACCTCTATACTTGGGCTTCATTGACTTCAAGTCAGCTTTTGATTCGATTGATAGAGCTTTGATGCTGAAAAAATTATGGCAGCATCAATGCCCTTTGTCAATGTTAAATTTAATAAAGCTATTGCACACGAACACTTCTCTGAGAGTCAAAGTAAATATGGATGGCAAATTGTCACCTCAAATTTTAACACAGAGGGTCCTTCCTGTTTAATTCTTTTATACTTGACTTAGGGCCCTCGTTGGTAAATTGCATAGGAGATCCACCACGTCTGGGGTCCCAAAAGATTGCATATCTACTTTACGCTGATGACTTAGTTTTGTTATGCCAAACACCGATGGGTTTACAGAATATGTTGAATCAATTGGGATCATATGCGATAGCAAATAATCTAATCATTAACACTGTGAAGATTTTGGCGTGCAACAGCAACCGGTCTAACCAGCGTCATTTTAAGTGGTCACTGCAAAATTGTGAGCTTTCCGTGATACAACAATATAAGTACTTAGGAGTCTCAATTCAGCACAAAAAATCTAGGGACAGTTTGCTCAGCGAACCAAGTCCAAGATCCTTGTGCGAAAATACGGAAAGTTCTCATTGAAACACATTGTCGCTTTCTATAAATCGAAAGTGATTCCGATACTTCTATATGGTTTAGAAGCCGCAGCACCTCAAGAGCGTACATTTTGGGACTGCATAGAGGCGAGGTACTGGAAATCAATGTTACAATTACCAGGGGGGACACCCATGGCCCTATTGCGATTTGAGCTGGGACTAGTGTCTTTATACGCAAATGTGACATGGAAGCAATGCGCTTTGGCTCGAAAATTGCTAGATAGTGTGGGTAAACCGTCCTTTCTAAATAATTTAGCCAAAAACGTATTCACATCCAAGAATCACTTTTCGAGAAATTGGCGCAATCATATGCTAAATATGGCTGCAGATGCATCAGTGACGATTGAACTGCTGTTGACTAATCCGGATCGTGCAAAAGTAAAAATGTTTCAATATGACTGGATTGGTAACATGGAGAAGTGCTCCAAATTAAAGGATTTTGATATTGGGTCATTTGGGTCCAAGAGATATGGCATAATGGCTAATTACTTGGTGAAATGTCCTTCTCATGTGTTCCGTCGTAAATATTTAAAATTTAGGTTGAACCAATATGATACGAGGGACATATTATGTAGAAGGAAGCTTATACCACAAGTGCAGAATTATTGTCAAAGAGAATCTCTACGGCACTTCATAGTGGGGTGTAGTTCATTGAAAGTCATGAGAGAAATATGTTTTGGAGAAAAATGTGTAATACAAGAGTGGATGACTGAGGAACATATCTGGAACTTATTGTTCTCAAATCAGAGATTGACAATTCAGATAGCAATTGTGCAATTTTTAGATCTAGTATTACCCCACTCCATGTTGTAGACAAGGTTTTGGTCATTAATTAATTAGAGTCTGAATGCTTTTGAGAGGGTAGCAACTCATGCATTTCAGCCCCCCCTTTTGTAATTAAATAATGTATGTTGGTGACCATCTTAGATCACATGAATGACTCATGATGCTGGTTTTCGTTTTTCTCGTTTTTTAAATTCTGATCATGTTATATGTAGATACCATTAATGTATGTATATTGTTTTATATTATGATTATTTGAAAAGTCGATTGATCAACTATAACAAATAAAAAAAAAAAAAAAATAATGAGAGTTCACTACATGAAACAAATAAAGAACTATTGCCATGTACTAATATTTCAGTACATAAATACTGGCTTTACATTAATGGTATTTTATTTTGGTATTTCTATTATTTGGGTTTTATGTAGTGCAAGTCTATCTAGTTAGGAAGCCATGACGCATTGCACTTGTACCTGAGGATAACACATGCGATAAGGAAGGGTTACAATAAGTGGCACATGATGTTCCAGCTGTGGAGTTAGGATATGGTGTGTGAATGCAAGTAGCCGGGGTGCCACGTGGTATTGCCTGAAGAGTAAGGTCGGGCATTTCTTGTCAAACTGCACGAGCATTGGCTTGGTGAAGATTGACACCGGAATAGTGTTCCAGCGGGCATGGACTTGGCAAGAGAAGCCTGGTTCCTGGTTTATTTCCTTGATATGCCGGTTTTGCAATGGCCTGGCTCCTGGAGCACACTGACGCACCTGAGATACAGAATTTTGCAGCTAGGTATGCAGGTGTGTCAGTGGTTTCCTTACAGGTGATGCCGGTAGTCCTACAGAGTATTCTGCCTGTCAGGGGACTCCAGTGCAGCTGCCTTAGAATAGGAGAAATATGGTTACACGTTTTGTTTCCCATTACGGATCCTGTCGTGGCATGTTAGGCATACGTTTTTAAAGCCTAGTAAATAGGATACATACAATGCTTTTAACACAATTTGATACTGGATGTCACCTCCTAAGTGATGTAATATTACGGTTTATTATTACCCAATTATGTGTGTTTAATGTATCGACCTTGAAGAATAAAGGGCTGAACCATTCATGGGAGAATTTGTTGCACACTAATCTCTGATGTAATTCTATTCACTCACTGAGCTATCTCACCAGCTTCCTGACCATGTGTGGATATTATGTCGGTATGTGGCAAAAGGAACCTAATGATGGAAATGCCTGACGTATGATTGCATACTTGAGCATATTATTACATTACATGGAAAATGATGGGAGTCCCTGGACAGTTGAAGACAAAATATGTCAGAAGACGGGAATGTCTGGGCATTCAATTACAAGAGCTGGGACATGGTGTGTGCTCCTAAGTATATGACAGATCAAGACCGGAATTCCGGGAAATCTGATGGTAACACGTGCCATATCATGTAACTATTTCAGTGTATCCTGGCAGTTTCTGCCACCATATGATAGTACATGAATCTATGGGTGTGATTCCTAGCATAGGATGTAACTGTTTTTATGATAATGGGCCTCATTCCGAGTTTGGAGGTAGTCATGGCGCTATTTGTGCCATGACTGCCACCAATAACGGGTCCGGCACCGGTATGGTTCAATGGGGACTTACCGGTGTAGTCCGACCTTTGCGGGACCGGTAAGTCCCCATTGAAAAAGCCATTCCCCATTCTCATTTGAACCCCCATAGGGCTCAATGGGAATGGGGAAGGTGCCAATAACGGTACCGCAACTTGCGGTACCGTTATTGGCTCTGAATTCCCTTAACGGGACCCGTCCATAATGCCTGGTCAGACCAGGCGTTAAAGGAGGGACCCGCTAAGGGAACTCGTAGTAGGGCAGTAAGGTGCCCAGTATCCCTTACTGCCCCACTCGGAATGAGGCACAAAGTCTAGCAAAGGGGTGGGGAATCTGGCCATATAATGTCACTACCTGGCAAATAAAGGGAAGGTGTAAGAATGTGATGACAAAACCTGGCAAGTGTGTGAGACCCTGGACATATGATGATAAAACCTTAAAAGAAATGTGAGTATATGCATCAAAGATGGAAATATCCAAGTAAAATGGAAAGATAACACACTCATTTGATAGGAATCGTGGGAACATAGTGTGTGTACTTGAGTATATGACACCAATACCTACTAAAGTTTGTACAATCTCGGGGGATGATGGCAATACATTTTGCTTGATGGCAATGTGTGCCCCTTTACGAGATCACCTGAGCTTATCATGGTAATGGCAGGCATTTAAGGTCAATGATTTCTGTGTGTTTTCATGTGAAGCTGGGCCTATTTTTCTCTTGTGTTCATATCTAGATAAGGTGTTGAGTTTATTATAAAGGTGACCAACTATTGCTTTTGTCATTGCTTGTTTAGCTGACTATGTTACAAAGACATGATCATTCTCCCCCTTCAGCTCTCGGTCCCCATTACTGCCCTCTCACGCACTGCCTCTTCCTTCATGCGTTAGAACACAGAAAACCTCTAACTGCAACAAACTATCACTGTACTGTATGAAAGCCAACATCATTAGCTTTATCAAGGCACTCTTCCTCTTAAACACCCCTTTGCAAATGTTGACATTCAATATTATTTATCTTCCTCTCGATAATTATCTGTCATCATCATTGTTTTGATTGGCTCTCCCCAATGCACCATAATATTTTGATTTAGTAGAATACTTTAACAGATTGCCATTTGGTAAGGGTGTGAAAGACCAAGCATGACTGATTTGTATTAAATAATAAAAAGATGCCGGTAGTTCCATCTCTGCTAATCAGAGTCCCCTTCATAAACTCCATGCCAAAAGCATAGGGTTCATTTGGGTCCGGCTGCATCAGAATCCTGATTTGCAGTCCCTGCTCTACCAATGACACAGAGCAGTTTCATATTTTAGAGTTGCCCAGTTAACATTTGAAGTCTCTGCAGCACTGGGACTGCATTTAAGATATGCCCCTTTACCAAAACTATGATAAACAGAAGTAGCCCATGATGATGGCAGGTGAAACTCTAAAATAAAGTTATGCCTGACATTAGGCATGGTACATGATAGAACCTATGATCATTGCTGTCAAATCACACATGTGTCAGCTCCTGTGAGCCAGCTCGGCTGTAGAAGGTGATGTGTATTCTGGCCAGATGGGCTAAGCCTGCCAAATGACAGGACATGAATCTGAATTGCCAGGCCTCTACTTTGATATCTTTGTGAGGGTAGGTATCAGCATGGGCCAGAGACAGCAGCCCACCAGACAGCTGCCCTGGTCCCAAGCATCAAAGGAGCACACCCATTTTTCTTTTTTTAATTGTAACAATAAACAATTCATTCAATCACATACCATTCATTTAAATCATGAAAAATAAAGATATAAAGCAATGTACAATCATTTAAAACAATTAAATCACATTAATTCCTTAGCAACACTCAGATATATCATAACATCCACTAGTAAAAGTAGAGAGAATTCCGTCCGTACATCCCCAATCTCGACTGTCTCAATGAAAAATATAGTTTAAGAAAGCTCACTTATTCATCTCTTATTCATCTAAATTAATTTCAACCATGAATATTGGAAGCGTAGTCATTAATATAATCCATACTTTAAACTGATCAGCCTTAGTTATTAAAAAAAAAGGAAAAGTACCAAGACCCATTCAGCATAAATAGTAATGGTCCCTTTGCCCCTAGAACGGACTAAAGTGCGTTGTGCAATTAATTTGCCTGTTACTGGTAATAACAAAGTAATATGGAAATTCTACTTGACATTCAGTTTTGCCCAAATACAACATAAGGTGCTTCTTACAATTGAGCATGTCTCTTCCAGATGAGAGGAATCCTTAAATCCTATGGCAATAAATGCAATTGTATCAGTCAAGAATATAATAATTTTATCTAACCAACTGCAGTGAACAATTACTAGATTAAATGTGTTATACTGTTACTAAAGACTATTCAAATTGAAGATAGTCCTAAAAGCATGTAACAGCTAATACCATTGGAGTGGTTTTGCTTGACAAACAACAATGCCACATTGTTTGATTATCACAAGAAGATAACAATTTACCATATTTTTTTAAGTTATTCCATCTTTTCCCTCTAATTGCCTCACAGGTTATTACAAGATGATTTAATGTTTCCTTATACTGTTCCTCCTTACAGAATCAACAACCGCATTGATCTGGGGCCAGTAGTCCATATCACATCAATACGTCCTTAGTTAGTGTAAGATTTCAATTGAAATGTAGGAAGTTTCTTCTTATCTGCCTGTCTGGATATATTGATAGAAATGGTGCTAAAATCCCCACTTTTTTATGGTCCGAATTCAGGTGGCTTAAGGATCTATAGGAATCTAACAGTCATGTTGGTATAGCAACCAATTTACTTTACATGGGTTGGTGACAAGATCTGAAGTAGATGACCCAATCATCGTAAGCAGTGCCAAACAATAGGACTGAAAAATATTAATACATATACCCCTCTTCATTTCCAGAATAGTTTTTTAGAGCAGCAAACAAAGAATTGTTGAGGGATTTTGCAATGCAAACTTTAATACTTCCAGCATGCCCTGGCTTTTAATGATTAGGTTCCAGGATCATACCTGATGGCAGAAATGTGCATGCTGTTTGGAACCTGCAGGGTCTTCAACCACGTTATTCCCTAAACAACAGATAAGTATTCTAAAACCCACATTTCCATAAGTTCTATCCCATAAAGGATTTTGGGAATGATCTTACCTTCAAAGAATATTAGTTCAGGGAGCAATGTATAGTTATCATATTTAGCATCAATTCGGCATAACGGGTTTAACAAGGTGGTCATACGTATTCTGATCTGTTCTTTAGTAAGCTGCTTTAGTGGTTTCATTTGAATGGGAAATCCCAACTAGGTAAAATGGTCAACCAACTCAATTGATGCCATTTCAGGCCTCCATCTAAGATAGGGAGCTAACACGCAACATTGCCTAACCCGTCTAGAGGTTTTGATCTGACGAGTAAGCAAGTATTGTTGGTTCAAACGTATTTGAATGTTTGAGCCATCATAAAGGCCAATTATGAGTCGTAACAACCCATCCGCGACACCCCATCTATGCAATTTAGCCCAAAGAAGAGATCTGTTGACTGGATCAAATATAGCCGACAGCTCAATGCTTGCCAAAAAAACATAGTCGTATCTCTGCATCCAAACTCATTGTCCACTTCAATATAAAACCATTTAGGGAGGTGCTCATGAATTTGCAGAATCGAGTCTGTCATTTGAAATTCTGCCCCCAGATGATTGACAATCATCTAGTTGCTCCAACAGCAAGGCTGCAAAGACCTTGCTGTCAGCATCTAGGATTGTGATGGGTGGGGTTTGATCTACTCACCTTTTTGAAGACAGGCACAACATACGTGGTTGACCAAGTAGAGGGGAACTGTTGCATCATAGAAATATGTTCTAAAATAATGGTCACTATCTCTGCCCACGCATTCGGAATGCCCTTAAATACCAATTAGACAATTTGTTGGGCCCGGATTCCCTGGAAACGCTAATGCAGTGTATAATCTCCCCAATAGAGGAGGAAGAGACTGGCGTCTTCCAAGCGGTATCAACCAAATCGGTGGTGTCACGAGACTCTCCTTCCTCCAAAAAAGCAAGTGTGTTAGTATAATGAGATACCCATGTTTCTTCAGGAATAGGTTTGGCCTCCCGTCCCAAACGTGCGTTTCCCCGGGTCATTTACGAGGTGCCATAATGCCTGAATATTTTTGTTAGATAAGTCTTGTAACATTGTTTCCACTTTTCTTTGGCTCGATTGAACTTCAACCAATTTCTATATGTCTGCTTAACTTTATTAATAGACACCTTTCTAGATTTCAATGATAAAGTTGGAGTTCTCCTGATCATTCTTATTTGGGTTATAATATTTTCTATTTTTTTGCCACCTTAACGTCATGAAGGTGGACATGGTTCAACCTCAACCCCCTTACAGCCGCACTGGTACTAAACAAGCAGTTGTTTACTAAATCACCTACAGATTGTACAAAGTTATCAACCAAGAAAGGGTCATTCAGCTGTTTTGGCATAGTGGTTTAAAGTTAATTTGTAAAATGCTTGAGTTTATTTGTTGCACCGTAACTGGATTCCATCTGAGCCTGTTTCCAGGTTCATTAAGACCAATACCTATGCCCATTTGGGCAGATTCTTGTCTGAAGCACCCACCCATTTCAAATTCAGCATTCAGAATACAGTGATCACTGAATTCTGTAGGGAAGATGGATAAAAGCTTATGTTTCTCAAACAGAATGTTACTAGTAAAGATGTAATCTATGGTTGAAGTAAGAGATCAACGGTACCAAGTAAAATTAATTGGTGTATCACCTGCCAAAGCACCATTCAGCATTACTAGGCACATACAAACTAGCAATTTTGTCCACACATAACCAAAATACTCCTTCCCTTTAAGTCTGGAGATTGCAGCGATTGTCAAATCCACGTGTATGCTTGAGGCATTAAGATTACCCGAGAGAAGGATCGATCCACCTTCCCATTTTTCCAGACACTCATTAATTCTGTCCAAAATGAGGTTGGTAAAGACATTTAAATGACCTCAACCTGAGTGCCAGTATATATTAATGACCAAGATATCAAGGTCACTGGCAGTAGAGAATCTAACGTGAGTTTCTATAAAGCCAAATGTAAGATTTATGCTCTCAATAATTCAGTATGGCAAACTGTATTTGACTAGGATCAACAATACTCCCGATGGCCGTCCACCCTGAGTACCCATTTTTGCAGGCTGATAATTATAATCATAACCATCAATGACTGGAAATTCAATTAACCAAGTTTCCTGTGATGGATTTAGACTTAGAAAAAGCACCAAATACTGAGTTGGAAAATCAGTGGGTGTGGCTGCAAGTATTCCAAGATAGGAAGGACGTTAAATAAGAACTGATGTTAGGGACAGTGCGGAGCAGAATCTAATATGTTCCCATTTAAGGCACCCACAATCCATGACCAATCACTAGATTGTACCTCTGAGGTGATATTACTTTTGCTTGTCTGCACCATGCGCTCTGAACCTTGTACATGAGCCAAGGTGACCAAAATGTCCATGGGCGAAAAGTTCAGTGGACCACCATTGCTCATTGCGCCTGACAATTTCCCCTGTCTTTAGAGGGTGTAATGCCAAAGCCAAATGTGCAAATGGTACTGAGTTTGCTCATAACAATATCTAGCACCATTTTGGATCTAAATACAAACTCCATTTAGCCCATTCTAAATGGGTTAAAGAAAAATATTCTGTTAATGTCTCGCGTAGAGATTGTACTAAGAGTTGGTATTGCAGTCAATAACCGGAGTATGTTTGCACAGTTTAAAACTATGTGTTTGTTGTTATATAAAACACTTTCTAGACATACTTTAAATTCATCCTCTAAGTGCAAATCACCGGCGAAATGAGAGGACTCTTGCAATTCCTGTTCCCGTAATCTTACTGATTACTGAACCTTTTGGATAGCGCTGGTGTTTCTCCTCCTTAGGAGGTTCTCTACCCTTTGAACACTTGTATCTATCTATTTATTTGTATCTATTTGAGCACTATGTATCTCTAATTGAGATTTCCAGGTGTGCTCATTTCCCTTCTTCTTGTTCCAATTAATCTCAGAGGTGAAAAACTAGATCTATAATCTTCCACAGAGAAGAGATGAGGTCCAACATTCTCAGTGTGAATTGCTTCATTAATACAGGGAAGAAAAGGACTCATACACTGAGCTGGAACAAGGCAAACAGTTTTAGTCACATGCTTCTCAGTTAGTGTAGCTGTAAACTTTGAGTATCCCAAGATGAACAAGGTTGAGGTAGGAGTTGTCTGCTTATCCTCACAAATCCTAGAATCAAATGAAGGCATCGGCCAACAAATGATTGATTACCTGATCTGAGAGTCTGTTTTAAAAATCAATTCAAATTATTTTAGTAGCTTACTCATTCTGCCTGTTAAACGGCATATTTTTGGTTTTCCTGGATTGTTAACCACCCCTTTTAATCTGTCCACTGCTTGTACCTGGATTCGGTTGTGGCTCCACAGGAACTACTCCTACACAATCCCTCTTCTTTCACTATGATTTGCTTTCATTTGCGTAGTTCCATGAGTGATGTAACAATAAACAAATAAACCATTTGCAATCCCAATGCCATAGGGAGCAGGTGGCAAGCTCCTACCATTGGCCTGATTGACTACGTTGGATGATGATGCAACCAGCGTATTCAGTGCATTGATAGTAGTGTTAATGGTGTTCTTGGGTTCCACTAACAGGTGAGCAAAACTACCAGCTTTACTGGGCATGCCATCTGTATCTAGAAAATCTGAATGTAGCAATTATTGTTTTTGATTAAACAGACATTTTTTCAGGTTTTTGAGGACATTGATGTTGTCAAATTCAAACAAAAGAGATTCCAACAAAACCGATTGATTCCTGGTTTCAGTTTGTAGTCCCTCATAGAGAGAAACCAGTGCCCATGAAACTTGATTTATTTTGGTTAGTATATCTGTCTGTAAACTGTCCATATTATTAGCTGTAAGTGCTGTTCTGGAGTTGAGAGAAAGGAGGAATCAACATTCAAAGGCTGCTTGGAAGATAAATCCGGTGGGGTGTCCATTGTAAAGCTGGCTTTGCTTTGTTCAATATGCATGTGGACCTCGACTGGGAGCTCTAATAGTTCATGGGAATGTGGTTCAACTTGGAAAGTTTCTCTGAACAGAACTGCCTCGTGATTAGCGGAAACTAACTCAGTTCTTAAAATTGAGAGAACACAGAGTAGTAATCCATAATATTTCTATTTCTTGATGTTAGTAAGGGCGGGTGATGGGCTTTGTTGCAGGATATCAAATCTCCAAATGTATCATAAATTGGGGACGTTTCTTCTCCCAGTGAATGGAGCAGAGGTGAGAGCATTAGTGACAATTGGTCTTGCAAAGGGTTGTCCCCCAGATAAGGAGGGAGGGGAAGACAAATAGCCTGAAGCATTTCATAATCAGAAATGGGGTCCAAGTTTATCAACAGATGCAGCAGCATCCCTTTGCCACTTTGACGGTCCTCCATGTAAACGAAAATGCCTATAGATAGCAATTCAAATTGCAAATATAAGTATGTCTACGTTGGAGGATAGTCACTTTATACTTAGTACTGTATTTACTTGTCGTTGCAAAAGGTAGTATAGTCAAAGGCCGCCTTACCGCCAAACTGCCCAAATGCCAAAACTCTTGGTTGCACTCAAATTGGCACGCGCTATCACCCAGCAGGATTGGTTATGTGGGTCAGAGCAGGTTAGACTGAGGTAGCCAAGTGAAGAGCTCCCAGGTGAGCCTAGTCGGTTGTGGCTGAATATGCTCAGTGAATTACAAGGATCTCTTGTAAAGTCATGCTTCACAAAGTTGAGAGCAACGGAGCAAAGTGACCTGCCAACTGCCAAAACACTTGGATGCCCTCGAAATCACCCATTCAAAGATAGTTGTCTCACACCAGGATTCTGCAATTCTAAAGGCATTTGATCTCAGTGAGAAAGGAAGGGGAGGGGTTAAGGTAGTGATGTGGGCTCTGTACAGTGGAAGAAGACTTCCACCATTTGGCTTTTCTCTTTCCTTCCTGTCCCCTACACATCATCTTGAGCAAAGCACTGTGTGTGTGATGTCTGTTCTTTTAAGAACAGGGACTGGACCACTAAGGCCAGCTAGCGTTAGTCCAGTCACCTCTGAACGTCTAACTTTAAAATAAGGTCCCAATACCAATTGTTTGATTCACTCTGGAACAACACCTGAGAAGTATTCACTGGACCTTTTTTGGGAGAGTTGTACTTTCCAAAGTCCTCAACCACTGAGGGGGAATAGGAACAGTCCAAGGCAGAGGAGAGTGCTGCCCTGGACCCACTCCCATTGGGGGTGACACTTGCTGTCGACCATGACCTGCCATTCTGCACCAAAATCTCCTAGGTCTGGGAGAGCACACCCCGGAAGGACTCATAATGTCCTAGAGCCCATGGAATGGAATGGGTCTCACGGCATCTGGAGACCAGATCAGCTAAGGATCCATGTTCTGCTGGACCAAACTGGTCAAAATGTTGTCAAACCACATTTGTCGCTCACCAAAACAGAGGGACCCCGGCAGTGCTTCCTGTGGCATGCCTCTGACCATTTGAACTGCATTGCCTGCATCTCAAACCAGCTTGACGCTGCATTGTGCCCTTGCTAAGCCTGTCACATGCTGGGTTTGATTTGACTGACCAACGCGAGACCCAATACGTACCGCTGGAGAGTCACTTGCATGCCCGAACCAGGGGTTACAGCACGACTTGGCCTGACTCGCCTTTGAACTGCAATTCGCCAAACCGCAAACTGGATGGAGCAACAGTATCATTTATTCAAATCATGGCTGTCCACTGACTCAAACCCCTGGAGCATCACACGTCGACCCTTCCCAGTGATTTCAACTCGACTCGACTTGGCTCTTCTTCAAACAGGTCCTGGTGAGCACCCGACCTGCTTCGCCAAACACTGCCTAGGGACCATGCAGAGCTACCACATTTGAACATGCTCAACGCCTGCTTGTTGCTTGGGCACAAACAATCCAACGTACCCGAAGTGAGCGTGATCCACTCACATCACTGCTCAAAGCCAGGATCCACCCCGTCGAACTGCCAAGAACTGCAAAAAGGTACTTTTGACAATTAACTGCCCCTTGGTTCAGTTCTGGATCCTAGAGACTGGTTCGGCCACTAATTACATGTTTGCATCCAAGAAGCATATCCTTTTAAAAGAACATTGTGGATTTTACTTGCCTTATGCCTCTGATTCATTAGAGTGCTGGATTGTACTACCTTTGCTTATTCTCTGTTCTTTCCAGAGGGGTGAGTTTTGTGTAGTCTGTTTCTATTTGGTTATTTTGCAGATGGTGTGTGTTATTACAATATATCTGTTTATATACAACCTTGTTTGGACATTCCCTGTATTTTGGACCATTATTCTTTGCTGTTTGGGTTGCTAAGAGCTTTGCTTTCCCTCGGCCCACGTTACCACAAAAGGTATATCTGTTATCAGGGTCTGTTTTACTTTTGCAAAACTATGAGGGTTGAGTGGTAATTTCGCCCCTAATCATCATTGTGCTCCTGCAGAACAGAATCCAATTGGTCACAGATACCATGCACTTTAGTTGTAAAATGTAACTATCCGATGGAGCATCAACTTGGAGATGCAGTTCACACGTCTTAAACGTGTGTTACCATAGGCCTATATTTGAACATATAAGAAACTGAACAGTTTAAAAAAATGTATAACTGTGATTGTTTTTCGCTGAACTCCTAGGAACCAGAAAGAACAAATCACAACGGAACACAGCCTAGTAATTACATTGCCAGTCTCTTTTTTCCGTCTGGCACCACATCTACACTGTTCCTCCTGCCTGTGCCTCACTCCCTCAGTCTGGTAAGCATATACCCAAGCAACTAATACATTTCGATAAAAAAATCCACCATTTTGTTATATGTCTGAATATTTTTTACTGTAGCCTAACATATTGAATTATAGATAGCTCTCTGCTACGTATCTGAGCGACAGCTAAACAATGAGAGGGAAGCTCGAGTTTTCTCGCCTATGACTTGGAATATACACTATAGTTGAAAGCTACCAAACTATGAGTGCATGTTGTCTATGGCCCACATGAGTCCATATTGTACCCCCTGCACTGTCCCCAAGGATCAGCATTTTATATTTAATTCAGAAAATCATCGCGCCCGACACACTGTCGATCTACAAAATGATCCAGGTGGAACTCAGCCAAGGACGATGTGAAGCTTTGAACAGGTGGGAACAGAAGCTCATAAAGAAGCTTACAGATTTGGCCTGCACGCTTGACGATCTATTGCAAAATCCTGAAAAGATAAAAAGCAAAATAGCTCAAGAAGATTGGATTCAAACATGTGAAATAGCAACGGCCAACAAACTACTATGCCATTTACCACCAACGACAAATAAGTTGAGACTACCACTGAATTATTGCATAAAATTCCCTAATAAGAGACTGCAAAAAACTGTTATGAAAATGAGATTAAATCAAATGCCAATTCAAGAAATCAGAGCTATCCGCTCTGAAGTACCTCCAAAAATCTGCAGGCTATGTGCAGAGGCTGAATCGGTGGAAACCGTAAGACATTTACTATTGAATTGTGCTAAAACAGCTCACTTGAGGCAAGCTTTCTTGGTACCCTTAATGTATGATGCCACACTTCGTGAGGAGGACACCTGGTGGTGCCGTCTGGTGGCCGGTGAAAAAACAAAATGGTCAACGGCGGCAGTTAAGATACTAGAAGCCGCATTGAAATTGGCAACAGAGACTGCAAATCCAGCCAGTATTAACTGATAGAGATCTATTTTTAGAAATGTTACGATCCTTTGCATCTGTTTTCTGCTTCTTCTTCTTCATTTCTTTTATTTCGCTTCGTTTTCTTCTCTCCTTTATCTTACGAACTTACTTCTTGCAAAAGTCAACATTTTGTAAATAATAAAAAATATATAATAATATTGAATTCAATAAAATATGTTCCCTCTCATATCACAGAATACGAAAACTGGAAAAAGTGAAATACATGCCAGAGAAACTGCCACATGCACCTGCCCCGATGTCAAACCACTTGATTATGAATTCCATAATCATCCGCCGTAATGGCACAGCAGGATGTAACAGCCTTCAGAAAGGGGAGTTTTTACTTATTCCTTTCCTACAGAAGCCATACACAGCAGCCGTGTCAATAGAAGCCATGGTAATAGAAGATGCAGCGGCCGACATGTTTTGAGGGTGCACCTTTTGGCATTTTGCACCCTGAGCTTTTGTAAACTGTTATTATTGTTCAAACATTTGTGATAAAAATACATTTCAGCTATAGCACAATCTGCAGTAACACAAACAAGTGAGATGGCTGCATTTTAATATCTGACAAATGAGCTGCATTCACTAATTGTGGCGGACTAGCAAGTGGAATTATCTCCAGTTCAATTAATTACTAGTAAGAATGTGTATTGCAACTCCCGCATAATCATTAAACAGCTCAATGTACAAGTCTCATGTTGCTGCCTGTGGCTGTGGCATTTCCATCTAGAAGGAAATCTGAGAGGTCACACTGTCCTTGACCTTTGATTAAAATCAACCCAGTTGGACGGCGTTCCTCGAGGCTTTATTCCAGCACATCCAGTTTGACATTTTCTGCCTCACATTTTTATAAACACACCCATGCGAATGCATGCAATCTTCGGCAGCCATGTCAGAGAAAAGCTCCCCGCGTCAGTTGAACATGCATAATTATATGTGAGAAGCACTCCACAGTGCCTCGGCTGGGATTTATTTTAAAAGAAATCCGCTGATTAAAGTGAAGCAAATTATTGCACCATTGCAGTCGGTTGTTCACATTCAGGCCAAATAATGTTCAGCCGCAGAAACTAAAATTGAAATTAACAGACTGCTTCTGGCACGAGCATCCGGAGGCTGTTTGTACCACAGCCACCCAGCAAGAGCCCACAAGAACTGCTTTTTCTGGCGTTGGTTATATTGTATTAAAAAACAATTTCGATTTCATCCTTTTTTTTCCACAGCAGAGCGCTGATTAAAACTTCCCATTAATCACAGGAAAAATGGAGGAATTACATCGGATGCCTGACAAATCCAGTGTCTTTAACTTGAAATGGAAGTGTTTATTACTTGTTAGGGCACACGCAAATTACCATAGGAATTAGTCCTGTGTGGCTTTTCCTTCCAGTCCGTAGCGTGTGCCGCATGCGCTGATTTTTTTCTATGCTGTGAAAATCAGCATTTAACTGGTCACCTCTGGTGAAATCCTCACATTCACGGAGAATATCATGTCTGTGTATGCATCTTTTTATTTTGTGTAATGTGTTTTTATGTATGCATGTTTGGGAATGTGTCTATTTGTGAATGTGTAAATCTTTGTTTTTATATATGTGTGCATGCAAGGGGTTTTTGAAGTGTTGTAGGAATGTGCAAGTCAATAAGTGAGTGTATGCTGTCTGAATGTAAGAATCATCAGGTGAATGAGATTGCATGTTGTGTGCCTGCCCTCTGCTGAGTGTATGAGGGGTGGCGGGTCTCTAATTTGGGTTGGGTGCAAGTGCTGTCATGGCATTCATACTGGGCATCAAAGGTAAAGCAAACACGATGGATGGTATAACATAGCTAGACTGGCATGCTTTGGTGCATCCAGTCTAGCTATCCTTTCTTATGTGAGATGACATTTTTTATTGGGGATCAATGGTAAAACAAACATGATAAGTGCTATACAAGCATACCTTTGTGCATCGAGTTGAGCAATATGTGCTTTCTATGACATCATCTTTTTTTAGGCATCAAGGGTAAAGCAAACATGAATGATTTCATGTAGATAGACTGGCATACTTGTGTGAAGCCAGTATAGGTATACTGTTCTTACTGTGGCATGGCATTTATACTGGGCATCAAGGATAACACGTGCACAATGATTGCTAGTATGTAGTGCCCTACTTTGGTTCAGCCAATCTAGCTGAACTTTGTATGTGGCATGGTTTTTCCTGGTAATGAAGGGTAACACAAACATAATGCATGTTATTGCATTGTTAGAGTGTTTTTCATTGGGGAAGCCAGACTTACTGTGTCATTTTATATTTGGCAAAGCCAAGAGGAGTCCCTTTGTATTTGGTAACAATTGCACATATAGGCGCAGTCTGCTTGGATATGCATGGGCACAGAAAGCATGATAATGTTTTTTGTACTGCGTATATTGTGGGCAAAGCCATGATGAAAATGTTTTGGAAAAAGCTCCTGCCCACTGTTGGTGATTTGCATTGATTACATTTTCTCACATGCTACCATCCTAAACTGATTTCAAACTTTGTGGCTTTTTACCAAATTTTTCACAAAAAGTGTGCTTGGATATGCATCATTTCAAAACATTATATTTTGAGTTTTCTGAGCGGAGGAACCCCATGGACCCCCCTGGTAGGTTTAGAATGCCTTGATGTGCTTGGTCGCTCATGCATATTCGAGCCAAACATTTATCCTCTTTCAATTAAAACATTCAAAAGCCTAGACTGGTCATAACCACTCATTTCTTGAGAAGTATGACTTCAAAGATGTGTAAAATATACAAACATATGCTGTACCATTTCATTAAAAAACAATGATGATGATGTCACCACAGGACATGGTGATGAGGATCCGAGAAGGTATGCTTACGGTTCCAGAACATTTTAGTCCATCTGGTTAGAGTCAAATTCAGTCTTTGTGTATATTGATCTGTCTAAAGCTCAATCTGTGGCGTGGTTGAACATTAAAACTTTACAGTCTCAGGATGACAACATATGAGGTATTGTTGAAAAGAGAAGAAACACCTTTTGTTACTGGTTACCTCCTAGAACTAAGTATATCATGTTTTCCTTAATAGTGCATAGATTTGAGCAATGCCCAGTAGTGTTGATTCAATTATGCTATTTGTGGAAGCCTTGAGTGATACATAATAGCTGCTTAACCAATAACAAGGAAAATGCTGTTGAAATTAATCTCATGAACGAATGTATGCCCATGTTTTTATTATGTCCTATCATAATCTGCTATTCAATTTTATATGTGTCTTATTTCTATGTGTTATATTGTCTATATGATTAATGAATGTATTTGAATACAAATTATTCATTTGAATTGAAGATTACTTAGAGTCAAGGAGAACCCTGGTGTTCATCCAGATGTTGTGCCACTGTCATAGTCATGAAGACAGGGGCACAAGCATGCAGGAGTCGCATGCACAGGAGACCTGGGTGGACACTGTCCTGGCACCTTTGGCAACAGGCTCATGAACAAAAGTAAAGAACATCCATTAAACACCAAACATAACACTTCAGATGCATTAACCTTGAACATTCCATCCATTAAGCAGCCCCAAGTATATAGGGTCAGCTACCCACAATTTATATAGACACACATGTGGCATAATCACACTAACTTGGTGAATGTGGAAAGACTGGGGTAATGTTGGGCTTTTTTTCAATAGAATGTGTTACCCACCAATACAGCAAAAATGTTTAGCTAATTACTGTCTTCATAACAAATGTGATTTTGTTGTTATATTTTGTTCACTATTAAGTCTATCTAAAGCACTAATATATTGTATATAATTTTCCTTTTATAGAAATTTTTTGATGAATATGTCGCCCCTGATGAAGAGTTTTTTCGACTCGAAACGCGTTGGGCACTTGAAAACACAAATAAATAACAGAATTTACTGTTGATGATCACTAATTGTCTATTGAATGTGTTTTTCCTAAATCTTCTGTATTTTGAATATAAAGAAATTCATAAACATTCAAAATAATCTTCGGATTATTAACTCCATTAGGCCATTCGGCCTGCTAGACAGTGTGCAGGGGACGCGGCTATCCCTATCGGATTGCTCTCTCTTTTTTACCTTTGGCAACAGGCTCATGAACAAAAGTAAAGAACATCCATTAAACACCAAACATAACACTTCAGATGCATTAACCTTGAACATTCCATCCAATAAGCAGGATGCATTAACCTTGAACATTCCATCCATTAAGCAGCCCCAAGTGTATTCTTGGACATGGCTGCTAATGGATTACCTTTACACATGCTCACTCTCTAGGAGTGGCAGGGTGTGGCTGGTAAGCCGGCCCTAATGGGTGTGCCCACGATCTCAGCTATATAAGCTGCCCCGATCCTCAAGACAGACGCTTTGCGTTATTCTGCACTTGCAAGCAGCGTAACGCTCACCGACGCCTGAGGTCGGACTTACCTTTGAAGATCCTGCTTCCTAGACCTCCTGCTTCCTGCCAGCATACTTACCAACAGGGGGAATCTGTTCTTACCTGTACATCTCTTCGGCGAACCAAGTATTCATCTTTACACTTTCCGAAATGCTGAAATCTTCATCTTGGCACTGCAACACAACATGCTCGTCGACAGCAGCGCCTGCAAGGAAAAACAGAAGACAAGGTTAGACATCGAAGAAACAGTCAGTTTAAGGTTGCCCTTCGCCATCGTTTGCGCTTTCCTTAAACCATCACTTACCTGCTGTCGAACATTGGGTAGCATCCATCTTCCATCCGGCCGCGTCTCGCGTCTCACAGCTGCATTGAGGCCGCATTTCGATCTAATGGAAGAAAACAGAAGAGAGACATTATTGCGGGCACAAATAGGAGCAACATATAAAGACATTAAACAGAATGAACAGCATCACAAGAGCTCAAGAAAGACTTACCAATCATAAGGAGAAGCATAGTCACAGCTGAACTGAACTAATCCTTATCAGGGATCAGTGAAGGAACTAGATCCCTTTCGACGCACCCCTGCCAGAAGTAGCAGGACGGAGAGCTTATCGTCCATAATTCACAGGTGAGCTTTATAGGCCGGCATATGCTCACAGAAACCGTACTTTGAGGTGAAGGATTTGAGAGGTACAACAATCACAGATGGGCACACTCGCACACTGTTATCTCCACGCAGGAGCAGTATCACCACGTACCACCGCTCACAGCTTTTCTACTGAGGGAGAGGCCTGAAAGGGGTGATTCAAGTTCAGGGAGGGCTGCAACCATGCCCCAATGCCTCTGCAGAGACCAGGCGAGCATAACAGCCACCCTCACAGGAACAGGACACCAGGACTGTGGCCAAATCATTCTCAGAAGGAACGGCAAATAATTGGTGACCCTGAATTTCATTAGCACACTCACCTGACTATATACCTGATGTTCATGTCAATTATAAATTCTCTGGTCAGTGACGAAGTAGTAAAAATTATGGAGACCTTTCTAGATGGTCACATAATGGATGTAAAACATCACAAATATCGAGAAAACATGGAACTGAACTAAAACTCATGGAATTGAATACCTCACTGTTCGAGGCGTAACCATACATTTTTGAAGATTAATGGCACAATAATGCTTGGATAAAAAAAAAAAACAAACATGAATATATTAATCAAGAATTACACAAATGTTCATATTTAACCCCTTCGAATGAACTAATGGTAAATGAGAACCACTAGAGTAAGAACGATTAAGGGGCGCAAGCAATTACAACATGTAACATGTACCTGATTTATAACATTAGATAAGAGGTTTTTTTTTAATAAAGTTTGCATGCAATGCAACAATTTGTAAAATAAATTCATAGGCTGGACAATGATTTTATCAGTAATAACAAATTCTATGATCAATTGAATATTAGCCCATGGAGATTGTTATTGACCTCCTCTCAGCCAATCAGAATGTTCATAGAGCAGTCAATAACTACTGGTATTGACTGCATTCTGAACGTTCTGAATTCAAATGCAGATAGGGAAAGCACAATGCAATTTACAACCAAGTTTTCTTTCAACAACAACTTTCTCTCTGGGAAGATGTTTTGCCTCTGGCAATATTCTATTAGACACAACAGATAGTAAGCTAAAACGTGGGACTATTCTTTCACTTTCTTATAAATAAACCGTTTACTTTAAAATGACACCTAATGATTGCTCATGCTATACCGACACCAGCATAAACAAGTTTGCAAATGAAAGGTTATAGAGAAACCATTGTTATTTAAACACTACAAAAGACACATTTAATTTACTAACTCTGTTTTTTCTATTTACTTTACCTACTATGATAGTAATGTTTGACTTCATCACCAAAACTACGAAACATGTATTATGAATACCACAATGTGCTAATAGCCTTAATGACTTCGGGAGGAGTCCTTATTTCTTGGGATAATAAGTCTTCCCGAATTTATGGCCCTCGGCTTTGTCTTGGGCAATAACTTGGTAGTGGGTCATTATCCTGCAATAATGACTCCTCCCTTGGTTAATAAGGAAATAATATTGCTCGAAAAACGCTAGGAGTCGAAACACGAGTTGACACATTGGTACAGAGTCATTTTCATATAAAATTCAGAGATGATATCACTATTTTCCTTATATTGTTTTCTTTGAATACATAGACACTGATGCAAATAACAAATAACACACTTTCCAACGTTATAAGTAACAAAGAGGTGTTTAAGAGAGATAGAATTATAAGTATTAAAAAGGTATTTAACGGTGTACAAAAAGGAGAGATGTAAGCAATAGAGTAAACAGAATTATGGGGAATTTACCCTTTGGCGAGGCAGCTTCAAATTTACATCAAGGCCATACCATGAGCATGGAAAATGAATCTGATCTTTCAAGGGACATAGAGAAATGGTGCGGATGCTCAGTTGTTTGAGGTCAGCATGTCCCTATTTTGTCACAGTTTGGCAAGAATTATTTGTAGACATAACTGCATGTTGCAGCTTTAGATGTTCGCATAAATGCATTCACCACATGTCGAAATAGTTACAAGATTACAATGACCTCACCCTGCATCATCAACCAAGACATGACACTTATATAGTACCTGAGTGAAACCTTGTGATGCCTATAAGAATAGTACATATTTAAGTCAGGAAAATCCTGGCAGTTCCTCTTGAGACTCCTTTTGACAACCCTTTAAATAAGAGAAAGCACCCCAGACACCATATATCTAAAGCTAAAAGTTCTAACGGAAATCATTCAGACCACAACACATCAGCACATTCATTTACATGTACTCTGATATATCAATCGCGAATAGAAAAAAGTGGTTACGAGTTGGGAAGTGGAATTTGGATTGTCTTACAAACAAAGTTTTAGATGCTGAATTGCAACTTTTGCAAGAAACAGCCATTCACCTTTTCATCAACAGTAGAAAACAGTTGTCTAAAAAGGGGTAGGGGTGCTAATGTGGGTCAACCTATTTTTGACAGACTGTACCACTGTCAATGTATCATTAAGAAATAATGGGCACAAGAAATGCAGGCTTAATCACAAATACAACACTTTTTGATGATAGCATAGTAGCTATTTACATATTGATACTAGAGCTCTCAAGCATACTGTCCAAAAAGATACCAAATGATTTGCTACATTTTCATTTGAGTAGGCAGAGTCCGAAGACATCACTTTTCACAAAAAAAACCTTATGCATTTCTTATATAGTACAAGAGCTTTGTTAATTGAATACACGTTCTGATATGCTAGCACATGAATATTCATAGCTCAGAACCCTCAGACTACTGGGACTGATCCTGCAAGATAATTAGGTAAATTAGGTAGGATTTCACAGACATCGAAACTCACTGACATTCAGTTACACTCACAGGTGGCTCATCCACTGATGTGCCACCCATTTTGGAGGAGCAAGGCCACCCCAATTAAAAAAAAACAAAAAAACACTGCACACTTCCTCACCTGTGCTAAGAAGCTGAGGATGCACTCTCAGACAGCTTTCACTGTGTAGGGACATATTGTTCCCATTTGACATTATAGTACCCCAGTGTGCATGTCCAATGGGCAGTCCACATGTGGGGCCTTTATTCCCCAGCCTTTTCTGGCTCATTGGGGATGCAGGCTGAGATGCTGCATGGACAAATGAGCATAGGGATTACTCCTGCATATTCCAGCACATTCTGAGGGACACAGAGAATTGGATGGTTGAGCGATGGCTCCACCACATATTTCTGGAAACAGTAAATTCTCCCTGGTGTGGTATGGCAATGTGTATTTGTAAAGCTCCTATACACAAGGCAAGTGTTTCAAGGGGCTCAAGGAGGGAGAGAACGGGGGAGAAAAAACAATAGTCACTCAGAGCCCTTGAGTGTCTGAATGATAACCAATCTGCCCTTTGTATATGTATGCCCAGGCAGATTTACTGCATGTAATACAGTTGAAAGTGTAGATAACTACAAATAGGTCTGACAATGATTCTGCACTTTTTTAAGAGCATACAGGCGCCACCATGCAGAGGGGGAGACAGGGAAAAAGATAGATGATCTTCAGGGCATGGTATGTTCAGATTGTGCAAGTGCAGCGACAGTATAGGAGAGGGGAGGGGGAGGAGTGAAAGCACAGGGGGGGGGGGTAAGATGCCCCAGATGGTCAGAAACTGGATAAGTGCTGAGAGATGCCATTCCCAATGGGTAATTGACTGTGTGCAGTAGAGATGAGGTAAGTGCAGGCCGTGAGGCAAGTTCTCGGGGATTGGCGAGGGTGTCGGGGACCTGTGAAACTCTGAGGTACTCCCGGGGGCCAGTCGGCATGTTGTGCGGAACAGGAAGGAGAGAAGGATAGAGCAGAAGAGAGAGGTTAGCAGGGTAGGAGGAGAGAGAAAGAAGAGGAGAAAAGGAATGTCTTAATGAGCTTCTGGAGCTTAAGGAGATCAGGCTCAAGACAGAGGATGGCAGGGAGGCTATTCCAGAGGGAGGCCCCTGCTGAGTATAAAGATCTTCCTCCAAATATCTACTTAGAGAACTGGCTCACTCGCAGAAGGCTGGAGGTAGATGAGCAGAGGGTTTGAGAGGGACAGTATTTTGGCAGGCATCGGTGAAGATAGGTGAGTCCCAGGTCCTAGAAAGCCTTGTGGACAATGTAGAGGGTCTTGAACTTGATCCTTGCAGCCATATGGAGCCATTGGAGCTATTTCAGTGCAGGAGAGATGAGGTCCCTGGGTTTTAGGGTCTTGCGGTTCTGTTCTGGATGAGTTGCGGAGGGCGCAGAGCAGAGGCAGGGAGGTAGAAAAAGAGGCTGTTGCAGTAGTCAAGCCTTGATAGAACCAGGCCTCTGGAAATGGTGAGCCTCTCTTCCCTGGTTCCTGTTCACATGGTGCCTAGGATCCATGGGCCATTCCATTGTGAGGCAGTGTTTGAAGTCCAGAGCTACAGCAGGTAAGAAAACACTTTGTATATGTATGTCTGTATGTGTGTATGTTGGCATGTGAATGAGAGGGAAGTCAATGTGTATGTTATAATGTATGGATGAGTGTGTGAATGAGCTGTCAGTGTGTATGGTTGGCTGAGAGTGTGAAGGAGAGAGTAGTCCACATGTGAATGGGAGGTAGTGTTTGTTGTATGGGTGTGCATGTGAAAGAGATAGAGTGCACGTTGTATGGGAGTGAGCATGTTAAGATGTGGGAATGTTTTGGTGTGTAGGTGCATATATGCAGACCAACCAGGGATCAAACCTCAGAAGGGGGGCGTGGGGGCTGCATTAGTGCATCAGCAACCAGCATGGACATTGCATTTTTTAGAGTGGCCTATTTTTACTTTTTACTGACATTATGGGCAAAACCAACATGACAAGTGTTCTCGTATAGGGGTGAGAGGGTTCAAAATTGCTGCAACCATCATGGACATGGTTTATCACAGTAGGCTTAACATTGTTACTGGTGTTAAAGCCAAATCCAACATAATGACTGTTCTTACTTACAGATGGCCTATATTTATCCAGGCAGTATGGATGAGGTTTCATACAGTGGCATGGCATTCTTTACTGACATTGCAGGGTAATACACATGTGCTGTATGTGCCCCTACTGGCCTACATTGGTGCTACCAGTATCAAAAGGTTTTCCCACAGATGCATGCTCTTTGTTTATCTGGCATTATGGGCACAGGGAACATGATGAGTGCTATTATGAGAGTGGATAATGGCCTACATTGGTGCAGCCAGCATGGACACATTTTATTATAGTAGCATTGCATTTCTTACTGGCACCATTGTCGAAGCCAAAAGAATGAGTGGGTTTATATAGCAATACTGGTCTACATTGGAGTAGCAAGTATGGATTTGTTTCATGCAGCAGCATTGTATTTTTTACTGCCATGATGGGCAAAGCCAACATGATGAGTGTTCTCACATGGCCATATTGGCCTACAATGGTGCAGCCAGTATATAAAGGTTTTCTTGCAGTAGCATTGTTTGACTGCCATTAAACATGAGTATGCTTATGAGCGGGATAGAGGCCTAGATTGGTGCACCAAGTATTGATGTGATTTTTTACAGTGCAATTTATTATTAGCTGACATTATGGTCAAAACAAACTTGAGTGTTTTTACATGGTTATACCAGCCTACATGCAGCCATTATGCATACTGGTTTACACTTGCACAGCCAGGAAATATTTTTATTTTGCAATATCATTGCAATTTTCACTGGATTTATAGGCAAGGACAACATGATGATTGTAACTAGTTGGCCATACAAGCCTACATGTTGCAGCCAGTATGGTCAGGCTTTCTTAAAGTGATATTTTGTTTATTAGCAATATCATCAAAATAAACATGATGAATGCTTTCAAAAGGAAGGCCACTGCTACGAGTTGGTTTAGGCAGCATGGATATGTTTTCCTACAGTATCATTGAATTTTGGTAAAGCTATTATGGAAGTATCCAAGATGATACATGTTATTATGTGGGTGTACTGGCCTGTACCAGTGTAGCCTCCATTGACAGGTTTTCCTAAAATATATTCTTTTTTTGTACTGGAGGAGCAGCTGTATACATCGGCAGGAGATCCCGCCCCCTTATCTCCCCCGTATTGGAGACATGAGACCGTGCCTTGCTTGACACCAGCTATCGTACCAATACCAGAACAAGTGTTTGGAAGGAGATAACCATGGAGACAACCTTATCGAATGTACCCCGGAAGTGATGACAACCTGCAGGAAGTATAAATATGAGAAGGAACTAAGTAAATGAACTGATGATGTCAGAAGAAACTCTGCACAACGTCCTGAAATACTGACTGATGACAATATATGGATCCTAAAACACAAATGACGAAGTAAGGGATCTAATGAACTCTCACGTGTAAAAGAAGAAGATTACATGTTAACAAAGTGCTGCAGAAAGCAAATGTTCAATGAATGTACAGACGCTGAAACGCAAGGTAGATAAACTCATCATAGAAGCTAGCTATGAGTAGTGAATAGAATACAGGTGAAGCCACCATCGTGCAGAAACTGGACATTGGCATCATGAATTAACTAAGCCTGAAACCATGAAGTAGGAATGGAAGAACTGTGTCGCAGCAGAATTATAGGGCCATGGAGCTGTGTGGAAAACTGTCTGGCTTAAATTCAAGATCCTAGAAATTGAGGTAAGCTATGTACTCTGAAGAAGAACGAGTGTGCGGAGGATGAATCTTCTAACATTAAGGTGCAAGAAATAACACAAAGAATGCCAAGTTTTAATACATTTAGAGAATTTAAAAACTGCAATACGGACTAAATTGTGCTCTCCTGTCACTTGACCAAATGATTGAAATAGAGTTTGAACTTGGAGTTCCAGACACAAAACAGAGTGCCCTCACTCCCATGCATCCCCATAGACAAGAATACTCTGCAAGGCCAAGTACAAAGACAATTTCATGGCAGAAGGCATCGGTTATGA
The DNA here is from genome assembly GCF_040938575.1 of Ambystoma mexicanum. Classification (NCBI taxonomy): domain Eukaryota; kingdom Metazoa; phylum Chordata; class Amphibia; order Caudata; family Ambystomatidae; genus Ambystoma; species Ambystoma mexicanum. The sequence continues at coordinate 1,190,772,299 of NC_090937.1, forward strand.
GAGATGTTATGCTAATTGGTTGGTGAGGTAGCTTCATACCCTTTATCCGTGCACCAGTGTCTGGGCTTACATGCTGTTAACTGAATTGAATGTTCCAGACATGGCATAAGCATGCCAACCAATTGTATCAGTCTGTATAGCAAAGGACCTTCTAGCTTGTAAGACCAATGAGAAACTGTATATCTAATGTTTCCGAAATTACATGTTTTGAAAGGTAGGCATACGTTGTCTACCTGATATTGGAAAGCCAATAACAATCCTAGCTCTTAAATAAATGTATATCTAGATGTTTCCATTAACCAATCCCGACCCTTGACAGGTTTTTCATTATTGCCACATAGTATGACATCACTCAGACACATATTTGAGTATAAGAATTGTATTTATTGTGGAGATCATTGAGAGACTCACCGTGCTTCCGTTGATGTTTGTTGTAACCTCCCTCTTTTAGCCAATTATTTTATAAAACACTAATTGCCATCTTCTTGATTTTGTCCAGTTATTTGGACTCAGAATTATTCTGGTGTAATACCAACCATTGCCATATGCATGTTCCAAAGGGCCATAAGCTCACGTGGTAGCAGTGTGGATGGTTTCAGATCCAAACGAGTTTGGCTGCAGAGTTTCAGATGATCAGGCATCCTCTGCCATTAGCTGGAAGATCGTGGAGTTTCCTGTGGAGAGTGGCCGATAGAAATACACTTCCAAGAAGAATCGAGATGGTGGGCAGGTCCCTCTTTGAAGAACTTCCTGCTCAGTTTCCACAGGAACTCTGCGGACGGAAGGCGAAGCGGTCGGATTTGAGGAGGTGCCGATACTGAAGCCCTCAAGTTGATTAACGGATATAAGTAGACTAAGGGAAATGGCAATATAAAGTGGCGGGATTGTGACATTTTTAAGTAACACAACATTTTGGGAAGATAAAGGAACGCCTAAATAATCCTAATTCAAGGGAGATAGAAGAAGACGTCTCAAATTCCAATTGGAATATTAAGAGAGAGAATACGAACGGGACTGTGAAAGGTGACATCTTAAACTCTGTATATGGTAATACGATTAGAGGGCGTGGGAATTATACCTCTTATTATAAACAGTTATAAAAGAAGGTAACGTGATCATGGGGGTTCTTAATGTGTATTTTGGCATTATTCTGAGCATTATTTGTTGTGTGAAGTTTTGAGAGATAATAAGTTGTGAAGGTTGTTTGAAGTAAAGGTGTAGTAAACGATTTGGCGCCAATCAGAAGAGAAAATTGCTGAAACAATAGAGGATTGAGCAGCAATTGATGATGCTTGTTCACATATGTTGTTTTGAAATTAAAAGTGTTGGATGACTAAGCCTTAAGATTTGAGAGTTTAGTAACGATCTGCTAAGTATCGACAGTCAATTGTGAATTGTCATTATGGAGGACACCCCTCTTACGCACATTTGCAAAACACTCCCAAACTACATGCACCCAAGCTCAAAGATTACAGCGCAGAATGTGTAAAGGGCACATCAGATCAAATGTTCATGCCATGGCCACAAGGGCGATAATTGTTGAAAGCAGTATTATAACACATGACTAAATATGTGCACGCGCCATACACAGGAAAGAAATGAGAGAAAAGACTGGCAGTTTTAGAACTTTGGAAAATGTACCAAGAGGAGAAGGAGGGCCCACCACCAAAGGAGTGTATTCTTAAACAGCATAAATGGGAGGGCATTGAGCCCTCAGCTCCTCTTACTTTCCCCAAAATTAAGAGCGTAGATACAGAAGAGATAGGAGTGTATCCTTTAAAGTAATTAAAAGCAGCGGCAGGGTATCGTAACACAACATATGAACTCCCTGCTTAAATTAGTGATGACAGTCCAGAAGAGAGCAAAAGGAAGGAAGATGCTTGTAAGTCTGTACAAGATGAGGAAGAAAGACAAAAAGGTAGCATGCACACCTCTCTAGAAAGAACATGGCATGATTACCTGTTCTGTGGTTTTTTTCCAACCTTGAGAGTCCGCAGCCATTCTTTTTGCTCACTGTACTTGTAACAAGGAGGAATATCCATTTGCATATCAGTCTTTGTTCCGCCCACAAAGGACAGTCTAGCACCAAAATGCCAGGCAAGCCTCCTTTGGAAAACAGTACCAACAGCAACCTCAGGCACGTGTTTCAGCCTTATTGGGCATCATCAGTGAGGTGGAGCTGTACCTCTCTGAGCATAGTGAGGAAGGGGTCCATTTCTGGGGTCCCACAGGTAACCTAGGGTGACCAACCCCAAGTTCCTTAAAGAAATACAAAAAAGGTAGCAGGCACGCCTCTCTAGAAAGAACATGGCATGATAACCTATTCTGTGGGTTTTTCCCACTTTGAGAGTCACCCTAAGTTACATGGGGGAACCCAGACGTGGATGCCTTGCCCCCTGTGCTCAGGCACAGATCCACCTCACTGATGAGGCCCAACAAGGCTGAAACACGTGTCTGGGGTTGCTGTTGGTACTCTTGTTCAAAGGAGGTTTGCCTGGCATTTCGGTTCTGCACTGCCCTTGTGGGCGGGACAAAGACTGATTTGCAAATGGATATTCCTCCTTTGTGAAAAGTTCAGTGAGCAAAAAGCGATGGCTGGGAAGCATTATTTCGCAGAGTATGATGCACAGAACCATATTGGCCCTCCTCCCCCCTCTGGCACCACCCTGACTTACCACCTACATTGAACACGATGCTACAAAAAGGCTGGGACGCACAGAAGGAAATGCGACTGGGGGAACCTATTTCCATGATGGGAAGTTTATACGGCTAGAGGAGGTTCAGGGGAAGGTCGGGGTTCGTGTCACTACAATACTAGAATACCATCGCCTGAGAGCAGCATGTGGAAACAAATGGCCATCATTCCCACACCCATTCCTGATTAGCATCATGTCACAGGAGGGATTCTAAGGCAGCATCTCCACGATATATGACACGATACAATCACACACTCCCTCCCAAAACACAATGAAAGTAAAATGGGAAAGGGACTTGAACATAACTATAGAAGATTTGCAATGGGCTAAATACTGCCACTACATCAAATCTATCTCTAGCTGCGATAACTTTAGGCTGGTACAGTTCAAAACGTTGAATCACCTACACATAACCCCCAGTAAGTTGGCCATATTTGACCACTCCAAGCCAGCACTCTGCCCTAAATGTAACACCGCAGAGGATAACTCTAGACATATGTACTGGGAGTGCCCCCCAATCCGGCACTTCTGGGGGGAGGTGGCCACCATCCTCAGTAACATACTTGATATGCACTTCCCGGCTACCTAACTGAAGTATCTGCTCGGAGATATAGGAAAAGTATCAGTTAAGTCATGCAGACTCTTCGCAGTGGCAGGCGCAGTGGCCAAACGGAACATACTTAGGTGCTGGAAACAGTGGGTGGCCCCCACACCTCAGGCGTGGCTTAAGGACGTGGTATTCGTGTACAAATGTGAAGAGAGTTATGTTAACAGAGTGTCTTCCACGTGTAGGCCAAAGGACATACGGGCCCCACTCCACCGCAACCTAACGACACCCACGAGGTAGCGGGGGTGGAGCTAGAACCGGACACGCCTGTATGATATGCATTAACCGACTACAGGTCAGCGTCATCGTTATGTAATCCTCTGCCATGCATACAATTATATGTACAATGTTTTGATATGCTGTAACCGTCACAAAGTTTTAAAAAAATAAAAAGCGATGGCTGCGGACTCTCAATGTGGGAAAAAAAAAACACCGAACGGGTTATCAGGCCATGATCTTTCAAGAGAGGGGCGCCTACAACAAAAGCCACTTCCCACCGCGAAGCGTTTTGAAAGTGTTCTGGTATGTTCTGCAGAGAGCGGCAGAGGAAGCCTGCACTAGAAGTAAGTCGTAGTGAGTTTCTCTCACTTTAATTTATAATCTTAATGTGATCTATATGCTTATGAAGCCAAAGCTAAAGTGCGGGTAATATACAAATAAAAAGCTTTCATATTATAGTGCATAATCACAACCAGAAAGAAAAATGTAACTGAATCTTTTGTTCTTATAATCACCCTGTAATCGGATTTGTATGTTCACGTTCCTCTTCTTTACCAGCGGTCAACAATATTACAAACAATAATACTGTAGATCTTTCCGACGCTTACGAATCCAGACGGCATAAGGAAAATACTTTTTTTTTTTCATTTCTTCAATAACTGTGGACCGCATCATCTACGTGTTCACGTGTTCATTTTTAGAGTCGTAATGTTGCAGACTGTTGCACTCGTATATTTATAGTGTGTTCACGAGATTAAGAAACGCGGGGGAAAAAAAGCGGTCCTTGGATTATCTTGTTCTTGTGTTTCCTGTGTCTTCATTTTAAGAGTGTAACATCAGCAAACAACGCAACTGCAAATGCAAGCAGCGGAATGTTAATTTCTTGAATGCTCAGACATTTAGAATAAATCGCAAAGATACCTGCCAAGAAATATTGATTACATCGTGACGCTGTTTTACATCGAATCACATCCGATTTTGCACAAGTGTGGGGAAAAAACGGACAGTATATTATTGTATATCACCCATGCGACTGTGGGCTTTCATTGCCCAGTGTTATATTGAGTTAAATTGAATGTCTCTGAACCTCTTGTTAATAATAATTTTAAAAAAAAACCTTTTAGCTACACTTTTGTGCTGCTGAACTCTCGTACTAGAACACCCATAAAATATCGCTGAGGTGACTGTGGGCTTTCATGGCCTTTGAACCCAGAGAGCTATATTTGAGCTGCAGCCTCTCGTACTACTACATCCACAATACATCACTCAGGTGATTGTGGGCTTTTATTGCCTTTGAACCCAGTGTGTACAATTGTGCAGCAATTGGCCTTTATACTATTGGCCTCCTATGACACAGATTTGTGTGATCGATTAAATAAATCCAGACTCTGTGTTGTTCACAAATTAGAGTGAATCCTTATAAATGCTGATACGAAAAACAGAGTATAGCCTCATCTAGTCATAAAATGTCTGATCTCAGAAGCTCAATCTTTAAGGATGATTTAAGGGCAACGGAAGCGAATCACCAACTAATAGTGAACCACAGTTCTCCAATTTCCATGAAAGGTGACAATCTAGAAAATGGAGCAACATGTAATCAAATAGAGACTATTATAATGGACGACAATCTGATGACGAATGTCCTGACTGAATCTCTAAAAGTACTACTCAGCATAGATCAAACTATGCCATCTAACTCCACTCTTCATTTGGTGAAAGATATTTTAACCCACAACTTGGACTTTACTGTTTCTAACTACAACAATGAAACGTCACATAAACAAGACAGTACAAAAGAAACAGACCAGATCTCGTAGCTTGAGCAATCCAGAAACTATTTCATGGGCGGAAAGTCATGTCTGTTCTAACCACAAAAGAAATAAAGATTCAAACGTTCCACTTATATGCAAAATTTCCAACAATATATCTTATAATAACCTTGTCCAATCATTTGATTTTAATGAAAATGATAGAAGACATGTACAGAAAAATAAGGAGCTTGCTGTATTACCAGTAACGATCTTAACAAGTCCTCAACCAAAATAAGTCATGTTATTGAGACCATTGTATGCTTATGCTGTGAATAATACCCCTAACGAGAATCCCCCAAATATGAGCTCCTTGAGAGCCCAAGATTCGACTTTATCCACATTGAGTTTTGTATTAAACTCATTAGTCAAAGTCTTCAAATCTTTGAAATAAGATGAACATACCTACGCAGGTATCATCATGGAGATCACCAAAGAAGTGAGTAGCTGCAATTCTACATTAACTGGAGTAAATAATGCAATGCACGCTTACTTTGAAGAGTTTGTAGGCCAGATGTCACAGAATGAAAAAACCCAAACTCCACTAAAATCCTCAATGAAGAATTGTGTATGCTCAAAAATAATCAAGAGCTGATGTGGTCTGATATTAAAACGATTCTCGATGCACAAAAAGCAGTGGATTACCTTCATACAGAACAACTGAGTTCAGCTATTAAAGAAAAATACGCAAGTGATGACACTGTCTGCATCAACACTAGAGGAATACATGAGATTGGCCCAAATTGCAGATGAAGTAGATCCAAATCTGTACCAACTAGCATGTCCAGGAAGTATCTCTTTAAACACTGAGATCAATATACCAATCGCAAATAATAATCTGCAAGTGCAAGAAGACAACATTATAGTTATACCTATTCCATTGGACGAAGCAGATGAGTGTGATAAAACACCAATAAAAGTAAACAAATCTAGGAGAAAATGAAAAAAGAACCCCCAATTAAAAATCAATGAGGCCGCTGACCTACATTATTCTTTAAAAAATTAACAAAATAGGAAACAAAAGAAAACTAGTAAAAGGAACTTTTTTAAGGTGCTAGAAAATGTAACCAAAGTAAATCCGAAAATAAATAAGTCCTCCAAAGGAGCCAAATCTGACTCTGGAAAAGTTACTGCTCTACTCCAAATATTCCACTTACTGTCCTTGAATTATCATCGCTCATGGGAACATCAAAAAAGACAGATGTGGGGTCACAAACTGACAAGCTTATGCAATTTGAAAAAAAACACAGCCAAAAGTTCTGAAATGAGCTGCAATTTTCTTCAAGGCAAACATTAAGAATTCAACAAGCACCAGCATACAGCTCAATCCTAGTGCACAAAATGATATGTCATTAGCTAAAGTACTGAAAATGGCTCAAATTATTTTCCAAAAAAGCAATACAAAACCAATGGATACCAGTACACAGTCCAACTCTGGCGACAGTCAAATATCTAAACTTAAAAAGCTTGAGGAAATAAATGGAAAGATAACATCTTCAGTAAGGTCTGAGATCAACATAGACAATACTCGTGCAACCTTTCCAACTAATAAACCCTTTGCCGCTCCAAAACTGCGGTTGAAACAAACAAAACAAAGACAAGAAATCACTGAATTGCAGTAATATTCTTTTGTACACAAAAAGAATGCTGGACCTTTATCTATTTTCATCTAATGATATAGATAGACTATCTTTTCCATATGACAAATTAACCAACATTGCAGAACTAATTCTGAGAACAAATGAAGGTGCTGAAGCATTGATTGCTTGTTCCACTGACCTCAAAAATATAGGAGTTGAAGTCCATACAACAATTGCTCTGCTGAGAAATCCATCCACCCCTGAAGCACAAACAGACTCTGCCCTTACTCTTGTGAGATCTGCTGTATGTGATCAACAAATACTGGAACTGGAAACAATTCGATCGAATGGAATTAGTGCAGTACATACTGGAAAAGAAAACTGTCTATTCTTCCTGAAATTATGTTACAAGTCTTTCAATGGTTGAATGTTTCTGATGTTACTCTCTAGACTAATTATCTAATCAAGCTTTTATATTGGAAAACTAGAGGACCTTCCTCATTCCAGTACATGGACATTTCTTAATCTATATTCACAGAGTTTGATCTTGTTACGATATATACTTGGGTGGTTTCACTACAATCTCTCAATATGCAACCAGTTCTAATATGGGGCACCCATCTGGCGGTTTATTGATTGCAATTCGTAACATAATGTGCCATGGCATTCAATGTATAGCTGAGAATATTATAGATATTCTTGCCATACATGGCACAATAAGATGGGGTACATTATCGAAAGCAGTGCAGGTGATAAATGTTTATTGGAATCCTGTGCTAATATCTTTGCCAATATTTTTAGAAGATTTATCCCTAAATTTGGCTGAGCTAAATATACGATTCCCAAATGATTTGTTAATTATATGTGGAGACTTTAATGCCTGTTGTTCATCAATGGCAACACCTTCATCCAAATCTACTAACAACAACATTACAGGTGCATTGTGGAAACAGTTGTTTACAAACTGGAATCCGAATATTGTAAATGGAAATATTGATTCTGGCTGTCAATTTGCTCCTACATGGTCAAACGGGAACAGCTCTTCCATATAGACTACTTAGTAGTATCCCCTGAGTTATTTGAGCAGTGCAAATGCTTTAGAGTAATGCCTTGGACTCAAAGCGATCACAGTGCACTACAGGCTGCTTTTTCATTAGGATATTCTGTAAGCAATGATATCTATGCTCCCAAGTTGCAAGTAAATCCACATGGGAATCATAGTGTTGGCTTTACAAATAGAGGCTTAAAACTGAACACAAAATTGCGTAATTTGGTTTTGAATGGCTCTAGAGATGAAATTGAATTGTTAAGTGCACCTGGTTTATTTGTTGAATTTATATGGATTATATGGGACCTGAATCCTCCACAAACTAAACAAACGTCTCAAAAGAAAACTCATACACATACCTTTGATCAGAGCACCCATAAATATAGGGAACAACTCAATAAAAATCTTATGATCTTAAGGCACAAAATATCAATTTTTATACCCATTTGCGAGAAAAAATCAAATTAAAAAACACTTATAGACATTGGTCACGTGGGCATTGCCATTCACCACACATAAATGATGGGCACAATATGTTAAACTCATTATTACCTGATCACAGTCAAAACCTTTGGGATTTAATAAATAATCTATCTTCATCTCAAAGCAGCCATAAAGTGTGTATATTACCTGCATCCAGTTGGGATCATTATTATACTGAACAAATTGTAATGCAAAGTCCATCCTCATCCTTGATAGACAACAATATTAGATGGACTTTATACATCGCTGAGGAAGAGATTTTGAATTTAATTATCTCAGCTTCTAAAACTCGAGCTGCCGGCCCAAATGGACTAACTGATCAAATGTTCCATTTAGATCCTGCCACATGATCTAATGTTTTGTCACAACTCTTTGAGAAGATCGTGCTGTGCAAAGCAATTCCACCCTCCTGGAGACAGGCAATTACAATGCCATTTTTAAAAAAGGCGATAGATTAGACCCAGTCAACTATCGCCCGATCGCCTCGATGGATTGTGAAAGCAAAATAATTTCCTGTATTGTTTTCCAAGACTTACAAAAATGGGTCTGCAGTCACAAAATCCTATTTCGCTCTTAACATCTTACAGGCTCAAAGCCAGACAAAGCAATCATTGCCAACATATATCACACTCATTGACTCATCAAAGGCCTTCGACCTAGTTGATAGGTCAAAACTATGGCATAGGTTAAAATGATGGCAAATCCCTGGCGGTCTGCTACAAATAATCATTGTCCTACATGATAAAACATCAATCAGAGTAAGAATAAACTTACAAGGTGACCTTTCAACAGGAATATCTACAGATAATTGTGTCAGGCAAGGATGCATCCTTGCCGCTTTACTTTTTAACTTATACCTTGCAGACTTGGATCCATTCTTAAAGAATTTCACTTTTGCATTTCTATCAATTGGAAATACTAAGATACATTTATTGGCCTATGCAGATGATATTGCCCTTATTGATAACTCTCTACTGGGGCTAAAACATCTTATATCTGCAATGGATTTATAGGCCAAAGAAAATGATTTACTAATTAACTCTTTAAAATCAATCATAATTATGTTTGGGAAATCTACCAATAAACTCTGTAAACACCAATGTAGGGAAGCAGGGCAAATCCCACCATTATTTAAAAAAGTAAAATATCTAGGTCTGACTCTCAAAACGAATCATTAATTTCAAGATTTAACAACTGAACTTGAGAGTAAAACACAACAATATATGTGTCAGTTAAAGAAACTCATATGGACCTACTGCAGATTTGATTTGCTACCACTTATAAAATATTATAACAGGAAAATTGTTCCATCATTTCTATACGGGATGGAATGTACTCCCTATGCTCGGGACATCAAATGGGATCTATATGAAGGTCGATTTTAGAAAAAAAATCTTGTCCCTGCTGCAGTCTTTATCAATCTCAAGGCTAAGATATGAATTAGGTCTACATTCCCTTAAATTCCAATTTCAATGGAAAATATTGGCTGCTTAGCACCTACATTTGATAACTCTGGATAAATCTGTGTATGTAGATATCAGCAAGTATTCCCGCTTGCGGAAAAAACGGTTATTTATCTAATATCTGTGACAATGCTGAAAAAATTCTACAAGAAGGCGAGTGTACGCCACGATAGAAAATCCTGACAAGGCCAAACAAGCTCTTTATCGCTTAGACTGGATTAAAACTAGAGTGCAGATTATGAATAAAAAAAACATCAAAAACTTCAGTTTATGCGAAAAATCTAGTAATTATGTTTTACCATAGATTAGAACATTTACATTGGCATAATGAGCTGTTAAGATTTTACTTAAATTTAACAAAAACAAATTAGACCAATCGCATATGGCAAAAATTTGAGTATTCTGCTGGTGAATGTACTTTATGTAACAAAGGATTCTTACAAGATATGCAGCATATATTGATTTCCTGTTAAAGAACTCTAAATCTTAGGGTCAAACATTTTCTAGTTTTGTCCATGATGCGAAATGGCAATCTATGCAAGATTTCTGGCATAGACTCTCTGCAGGAAAGGATATTCGACTATACGTAGCACTGCTAAAACTCTTGAACAAATAGAAATGTATACAATTGCTGCTCTAAGATTCATGTGCAGGATTGAAGTGTTATATTGATGTAAACTATATATTTTCTTTTGCTGGTTCTCTTTCTTTTAAAATGTGTTTATATAGTATGTTTTATTCTGTTTTAATTTCTTATCTACTCTTTTGTAAATGAAATTGATAAACATGTGTAAAAAGTCCTATTTGTGACAAAAAGCACAATACAAACAACAATAATAATAAGGTTTAAACACCTTTTCTTGGGTGAACTACAGTTCCCAAGAATAATAAAGTGATATTAACTTTACTTACCTTTTCTCTTTGTAGGTCCAGCACACCCCATTTTATGCAGAGTGCTGGGGTTACTTAGTCGCCTCTTTTCCTATTTACTCATGAAATATTTTTTATTCTACCGTCACAATTTTAAATGGCTGGTGGCAGTGGTTTAATTATCCTGCTGAAGTGGGAGAATGGAATAAAAGGCTCCCGCCAATCCCCTCTCACCCCTGGCCAAGAGGATCACGGCCCAGGCACCCGCCACGAGAGGAGTTTTCCCATCTACCAGACGACCAAATACCCTGGTATAGGAACATACGGATGTGCCCACCAACCTGCCCACCAGCATGCCCTGCCCATGCCGACACCTGCGGCATGGACGAACTCGACTGAACCATTCAACAGTAAATGAACACATCGGTAGAGATGCCATGACGACCTAGCCAACGGTCAGCACACCCGTGCAAACATGCATACTGGACACCCCCACACCAATCCACACGAAGAACATATTCAGTGCTATGACGTAGGTGACGGATACACCCATTGACGCACATCTTTATTATTTTCACATAGGTCTTTCAAAACGCAGAAACGCAAGACGCACAATGAACGCATCTAAAATGCTTGCTCACGCTTCCCCTAAACCCATGCGCCATAATGAGGGATATAACGAAGACATGATACTGGGGATAAAGCAATATGATACCATAACCTAAAGCGCCGTGCATCAAATGCCTCCACCTATGCACCAGGCCCAAGTAGGCCGCAAGCAAGAGCTTCCATGAACATTTAACGAGCAAAAGTTCAGTTGCTGACCCTGCAGAATGAGCCCGACAAACACAGACAGCCAAGGGCACAATGTTGCAAACTCACATGCCGCAAGCCGACGCCAAGGTCACACCTGCTAATTAAGCCAGCCACACAGTGCAAAAACAATATTAATTGTGCAGAATTCTGCCTCAACCACGGTCCCACCTCACGTGACCAAGCCGAACTTGATAGAGTGCCAGGCCCAGGAGGAGGGAGGCGCCTGGACTCCCCGTCTCAAGACACAGGCAGATACAATTAAGCGACTCAATGGACATCTGCGACAGTGGGAGTAGTCGGCCTTCCAGCATATGAATAAATCCTCAAACTGTCTGCACATTCCTATAGTGAAACATTGTTGCAAACAACAGGTGCACCGCGAGCTGGGAACAGCGATGGTCCCAGACTGGGGGGCTCGCGAGTGGACCAATCAGAACACGGGGCTCTTATCACTGATGCCACTAACACTGACCAATCCTCAGGGGTCTCCATGTAACAATTTTCATGTATCAAATTGAAGAGACAACCCAGGTATACCACCTGACTAACCCTTAACCACTAACAACGCTCTCTATACGTATACTATACTAACCCTACCACTCGAGGAGCCAATCCAGAGTGGAGATAGGTTTTTTGCTAACTTTCCCAAGTGACGCAAGTAGCGCATCATACTAAGGTAAAAAGGGCCTGCGAGCCCTACGACTGTGTGTGTGTCAGGACGGACGCGTACGCTCCTTGACCCATCCCTGCCGTTTTGTTTAATAAACAGCAGAATCACTTTGCTTCTTGCGTGTGTCTCATACTCATTCTTTTGGGATATACGGGAGGAGTTGGGGCCTCCCTGCCTGGAGGTCCGCGGACGGCCAGCCTACCCCAGGAGAATTTCCCCCGACAAGTTGGAGGCTGTAGGGTGTCCTGACCCACGTTTAAGTTACCCTGCTACAACATTTGGTGCTGTGGGCTTAGGAAATTCAAGATGGCGGAAAACCCACATGTGCGCCGAAATCCAGGAAAGCTGCGCAGTTGTGCGCACACCAAAATGGTTACCTAACTTGCCACCCACCAGTGTAAAGAAAGGTCTTTGTTAACAAAATCCACTGTTACTGATGTCAAAAAGTTGCTGAAATCGTGACTCATTGGACCACTGTAAAGATTCAACCCTTTTTGTGGGGTTCCACATAACCATCTTACTGTAAGGAGCCCCATCAAAACAATGTTAAGCAAGGATTTACTACCATGTAAGAACCATTCCTGTTTAGAATGCATTAATCCAAGAAAATCCCAAAAATGGGTGCAGTACCAGTACTCACCACTATCCAAAAGCCGGCGTTTTAAAACCCACTGTGTGTTTTTCTGAAGGCAAGTCAAAATGCCTATTTCAAACCTTGCAACATGTGCAAAATATTTACTGAACACCAGCAGACATTTGGCAGAATGGAGTTTTGTGTGCCTACAAAATCTGGGAAATGAAGAGCCAAAAACAATGCTTATAACAAAAATGCTAAGGAGTCAGCAGCTTAAGCCTAACTGAAACTGGATTTAAAAACCACCAAAATCGAAAATGTTAAATTAAATGAGTGACCTATGCTTGGTGTCACATGCCTTTGTAATTGTTTAAATGTCATAGTTTTGCACTTAGAATCAGCATTCTAGCTGCATGTGTAAAATTACAAGTTATTTTGAAAGCAACAAAAAGTTAGCTGAAGGTCTGGCTTAAGGAACTTGATTTTGCCTAGCAACTAACCCCCATCAGGAGTGTAACTTGAGTCACAACTATGTTCCCAGGCCAATGTTCCTTTTGCTGCCCACACTAAGGATATGCCATCTATCTGATAATTGAATTTCCTGTGCTCTGCCAGAGAGTGAACAAAGCCCTCTCCACTCAGGCAAAGATTTTTATTACAGACGTCGTAAAAAGTGGCTTCCTCCTGGAGAAGCTGGGAGGAGCACTGCCTGTGAGAAGCAAGCTGGCTTGGCAGAAACTGGAAAGACTGGTTTCTGTACCATGTGACCTGAAAAGACACACCCCTGCAGCAAGGATATGGTTTTATAAAAAGGGGGATAATTCATAGTGCGGACATGTGAACATTTTATAAATGATACCATAATTCTTGTGATTTTTCTGCCCACAGTTTAAGACGTGGTAGGAACCGGTGGTATGTTCAGGGGGGTTTTAGCGGAAAAGTGGATATTACTCTAAATGTGTGCATGTTAAAAATCTGAAACTTCATCAGTTAATGTCCCTACCCCCTGCACACATGTATGTAAAGTTGGGTCCATGTCGGAAATTGAAAAAGCAGTTAAAAAGTCAATTATGTACACTCTTTGAATGCGAGCTCCTAGAATGAGCAGATTTGGACATAGACATGGCTAAATTCAGCCACACCATGTATATGTAATTTCAAACAACTGTGTAACTCTGAAGTATGTATTTTGATCATGTATAGATTTGGGTGCACAGATGATAAGGGAGGTGGTTTCAAGAGATCATAAAATGACATCACTCTGACTCACAGTTCAGTTCGCCAATCAAATGATAAATGGAAGTTTGACCAATTAGAAGCTGAGGGAGAGGTAGGGTCAGTGATGCTAGAACACACCCACATTCTAAACACATAAAAGCAGACAGACAGGACAGATAGAGACATTCAATTTCATCTGCCGCTGGAAGCCCTGCCGGAAAAATCCATACTTACCTCCATCAAACTCTAGAAAGCCAAACTAGAGACTTCAATCTATCCAGAGCAAAGACCAGACCAGAGAGAAAGCAGTGCTGTGCCTAGCAGAGACCAGACCAGGCGCTGTGAGCAGAACCCGGAAAGACCTGACCAGACTGTTGACCAGATCGTGACAAAGCCGCTTTCCTGTTCAAAATCTCTTGTGAGTACTTAGCAAAACTCAGAACACATCTCTTAGTTAAATTCATCTAATTCAATCCATTTAACCTAAGTAGAACTGCCTCCTAGCTGTCACCTGTCATTTCTAGTAAAATTTGTCATTTTGAAAAAGTGTGCGTTTAAAATTTACAAAACCAAAAACGACCTTTATTAAATTGCTCATATCTCCGCAACCGTTTGGGCTAGAGACTTGCAATAACTTTCATTTGGAAGCTAAGATCCCGGGCTTTCCTAGGACCCCAAAACGGTAGAGATAGTCCTCGCGGTTCCTTTGTAATAGCGCTCGGCGCATCCGCGAATTTTGCCGCGATTTGCAATTTCTTCACATGTAAAAAAACTGCTGCTGCCTGATTCCATTGGCCAGAAATTCGTTTAACCTGATAATCATTCCTGCATCATTGCTAGTGTGAGCCTGGACTAATATTAACTAGATACCACTCATCCTGAACCTCTAAAAGGGAATTAAGAGCGTTTCCAGCATATTTCTCATTCATTGCTAGCACCTATCAGAGCATTTGCCTGTGCTTTCAAACTTCTGTTTAAGCTTGCTGGATTGAACTGATTACATTAATTGCATTTCTGAGAACTGTGTGCTTTCCTCCCATTTCCTTGCATTGCATAAAGAGGGGGGGAGGGAATAGCCCGAGAAAAGTGATTACATTGTTTGGTTGAAATCATATTGCGTATTTCTGTACTGCATTCATTGAATATTGCATCCAACTGAGCTTACATAAAGCATCCTCTACCACATTATACTTTTGTTCCTAATTACCAGTGTGCTACCTTATCCATTTCATGTTAACTCAGTAGTCGTTATAAAGAAGTGTGCTAGAGCCAGATTCTCCGTTGTTAATATTTCCCATATCAGATTAAGTGTGATATTCAATTATTAATTTATTATAAAGTATGATATCTATATTTTAATTTATCAAATAAACCTTTTAAACTTGCAAAACAGAATTACTTCTTGGCTCAGTGGGGTCAGGGGGATTCCAAGAGAGGGGTGTTATACAAGGGTAGTCATCCAGAACGCATGAACTGGACCTAAAGATATATCAATAAGGGTTTTCATTCAGTATTCTAGACTAGGCGTTAACTTGGCTGTAGTGCTGAATTGAATCCTCTTACAAAGTGGGGGCTCGAGCCGAGACGTTGGGTTAGATTTACCAGTTGTGCAGCTTAATACAGTGTGCTAACTGACGGGATACATACATCCGGTCGGATCACCACGCTGCATTACGCTGTGAAGCATTCCTCAAAAGGGACACTCCAAGAAAAGTTCTGTTCTGCAAAAATAAATTACTAACTTCTGTAAGTCAGGACAGAGACCAATCTCTAGAATGACGGCCTTAGTAGACATGAAAATAGCCAGAGAGCACTTCTTACATAAGTTATTTGTGAGAGGTGAGTGGACTCACCAGGACCAAACAGTCTGGTTGCAGGCCATCATGCAACAGGTCACGGAAACAGGGTCAGACTTATGGAGAGATCAGGGTCCATTACATGTGGCCCTGAGTGAACTATATATGGCTCCTAAGGCCAAAGATGAACACGACAAGATTGTTAGGATAGCGGCATATTTATATTTATATATGGGAGACATGCAGGATAGATGTGCTGAAAGCCAAAATCTGGCAAATAGGCAACAGATGGCGTTAGAGAAGGTCCAATCTGACCTGGTCTCTTCTGAGCAGAGGCTGCAGAGGAGCCAGGAGGCAGAAAATGATAGTAGGCAATATATCATTAAAATAAAAGAGGATATGGGCATCCTACAACAGGAAAAGTCAGAACAGGATACCAGATTTCTGGCCTTGCAGAAGGAACACCAAGAAGGTTTGGACTCCCTACTGCAAAGCCAGAAAAAGCTGGAGCAACAGCTAGACTTCAACAGGGTATGTGCTGAGCAGGTAGTCACCCTGCAAGGCCACCTAGATAGAGTGAAGGCAGAGAGCAACAAACTAATTCTGAAAGACCTGGATACCCAGGCGGAGTTTGATGAGGAGCGCCAGAAAGCTGGTGCCTTTCAACGGCAAAGGGACGACCTGGCGGCACAAATGCAGGCTCTTAGTCAGGAAAGAGACGCATTAGGCCAGGAAGTCTGCCATTTAAAAAGGAAAATGGAAGAAAATCACCTGGCCCACCAGGGGCTGGGTGACCTCCAAAAAGAAAACCAGAACTTGGTAGAGCACACCAGAAGGGTGGAGGATGCTCTAGCAAGAAAGGAGCAGGCCAATAGGGACATTGCCCAGGAGGTAACCCTCCTGCAGCAAAGACTGGCCCAGTTCTCCAGGACCAACCAGGAAGCACAGAGGGAAAATGAGGCTCTCTGCCAGCACAATGATAGGCTCCAACAGCAGGTAGCGATGCAGGAGAGACTGATAGAGTCGAGTAAGGCCTTAACTGAGGAACTGAAGGCACAAATGCAGGCTCTTGCATTGCAACAGGGAGCAGGGGCGGATAGAGATGAGGTTCGCTGGGAAATGGAAACTCCGGAGCATAACCTCAGGAGCCCTAGTACCAGAGGCCCTCATACCTCTCAGTCCCTGGACTCTGCCACCCCCATGTCCCCTGGCGCACATGAGCACAGGGCCACAGGGGTGGCAGATTACTATCCAGCCAGAAGCATGGGGCTCATAGGCCAGTACCATCCAGGAATGGAGGGGTGGGCATCCGGGTATGGGCACCCAAGTACAGTACAGTTCAATGGGGAACCCCAGGAGAGTAGGCCCATTAAGGGCATCCTGAAAACCTCTGCCCAGTTAGGTCAGTGGAGGGGGTACCCATCAAATCCTGGCAGCAAGGAGGAATCTGAAGACTCCTCTGAACTGCGCAGGACACAGGAGACCAGGTCCCCACATTCTGCCAGCCATTCCCAGGCTCGCAGAATCCGGGAAAACCTGGAAGAACAGACGGGAACCTCTGGGAGCAGTGCCTCTGAGTCCGACGAAGAGTGGACAAGGGTTACCCGAACCAAAAAGGCCAATAAGGCAAAAAAGGGCCTTGCTTAAGGACCCCTTAAAGCAGATTAAGGCGATCAGGAGCGTCATCACGCCTTACCATAAGAACGCTAAGTATTCTGTTTGGGAGCACTTAGAGTTGTTTGAACAAATGATGGAGACTTTCCATTTGAAGGACAGCCAAAGCTGCATTCAATATGTAAAGTGGACCTTCTCCCCGGAATACTCCAGTTTCTTTGCGGGGCTGGAGGACCAAAATCATTTAAGATGGTCCACCTATAAGGCGGCCATCCTGAAACATTTTTCTGTTCACAGAAATCCTCAAGAGGCTCGCAAGGCAGCCTACAATTTGCAATGTGGGGAGGATCAGGCCCCACAAGAATTTGTGCAGGAGTTAAAGCGGGCTTTTGCACAGACCACAAGAAGGGTGCGCACGGATAGCCGCGAATTTATAAACACGTTTTTCCATGCCTTGCCCAAATATATCATGACCCAGCTCGTGAGGGATTTTCACGAGAAAAGATCTTTAGACTGGGTCATTGAACAGGCTACCCGCATCTATGAGGTGCAGAAGCCCATAGAAAATAAAAGCAATGCCCAGAAAAACCCCAAAGCCAACAGCACCCCTGCTGCTGCCAAGGTGGCAGAGGTAAAGGTCACCCCCGTTTTAGATTTGGAGATGGGGGGGCCTAAAAACCTACCTGCACCTAATAATGCTAGGCCCAGAAGGTCCTCGGGCCAGTCACAGACAGGGAGCCAGGGAGGCAGCCCCACAAATGGGGTCCCTCGCTCTCCTGACTATGTAAGTCCTCGCTACAAAGGTAACAGACCCATCCTGGGTTATGTGTGGACTCCTCCAGCCCAAGGGGGGGGATCCAGCCAAGCACCGAACCCAGGGAACTTCCCTCCAAACTTCCCACAGGAGGGCAGAAATTTACCAAACCCTGGGCAGAACTTTTTCCCCAGATATCCACCCGACTTCCAACCCCAAAATCATCCATCCTTCTTTCCTCAATTCCCTGAGCCCAGACCACTGAATCCGGGAGAGGGGAGGCCAAGGGTGGAGGGGTACCCAAATCTTCCCAACCCGGGGTATTACCAGAGGAGGGACAGCTACCCTTCCCGGGATCAGCCCAGGGGAGAAAACAGGGCCCCGTATCAGCCTGAGCGGGTTTCCCAGTTAGAGCGCCAGGTTCAAAACATGGCGCGGGATATGGGTCATATACTGAGGGCACAGCAGAACCCTCAGATCAGCATGCCGGCGCAGAACGCACCCAACTCTGGACCTGGTGCTCCAGAACAATGACGGGGGCAGCACCCCGATAACTCACCGGTTCCCAGGGAGGAGGCACAAAGGGAAGGGGGGTGTAAAGCCTTGGTGGAAGCTTCCTTCCTCACTTGTAAACAGCCCCTGGAAACCCAGGAACCGGAAACAAAATCTCTTGCCCCTGAAAGTCTGCCTCCTAAGGAGCAGAGGGGGGGTAGGAGAAACAAAAGACCCAAACAGACTCAGTTTGAGGAGGAGGTACAGATCTTCCAATTTGAGGGAGAGGGATCCTCAGAGGATCCTGGGAAAAGGATCTTCTCCTTCAGAGAGGGGGGAACTCCTCCCAAAGAAAAATGGGTCCCTAGGGATGCAAATCCAGACTGGGGATATGTGGAGACTGAGCTACCGCCGCCCACCATCTCATCCCAGAACCAACAGCAAGAAAATCCCCTGGTTCAAACCCATCCTGGTGACTGCCTCCAAAAAGGGGGGGGCGGCCCAGAAACGGAGCCAGGGGAACCCACAATGGCTCTGATCTCCAGTTGCAAAATTTTTCTTTCAGATTCCCAAGGCTCTCCACAAAATTCTGCCCAAATCTCTTCGCTAGCGATGTCCAAAACCAGAAAATTAGCCCACCAGTTGTCCAAAAATGTACATTATCTGTGCCCCCTTGAGGAGAAGGAGGGAAGATATTATGCCCCGGTACAAGTACAGGGGCAGGGTACAATCTCAGCACTGGTGGACACTGGATCTCAAGCTACCCTTCTGTCCAGAAGGGCCTTTGACGAACTGAATGCAGGAAGGGGAGAGAATTACCAAATTCCTCTCACCTCTCTTCCTGGACAACTGCAGAACTTTGACGGGAAGGAAATTCCCGTCGAGGGGACTGCAGACTTGGACATTAAGATCGGGCGACATAAGTTGAAACACCCGGTCATAGTTGTGACCCCAGAGGGCACCCCTTGTTTACTAGGGAATGACCTCCTGAGAAGGTTGTCACCCCTAATAGATTGCGTAAACAAGGTCCTCTGGACCCAGACTAGCCGACCAATAAAATTAAAACAGAGTGTCAACCATGTTAGTTTAAACGGCACATGCCACATGGTTGAACAAAAATCTGACCAAGTAGAATTTCACTTCCAGAACAACCAAATTCCAGACGTGACAGTAATAGCAGTAGGACAACAGACTAGTGATGGGGGGTCCTCTCTATTTCTGAAAATCAACCTTCCTTCCAGTCTAAAGTGGTATTCCACGCTGGAAGGAAACACTCTGAAATTCTATACTAATCCACAATCTGAAACTCCCACTCCTATAGTCCAGAAAGATGTGAAATCAGCTCAAAGCCTGGGTGATATTCAGCAAATTGGAGAGCAGTTGTTCATCCCTGTTCAGTTAAATGATGGGAAGGACTCTGTTCTCGCTCGAGTGTGTGTGAACAACGGTAAGAGCTTCATCAGCGAAGCCATGTTTCGCCAACTCCCAAAAGATCCAGCCATTCCCACCTTCAAACTGATAGACAAATGGGAAATGGACCTGGAAGCACCTAATTCCAAACATCTCCTGCCAAGCAGGTGTATGCTCAAAATCTCCATTGGCAACAAGAGCATAGTCCATAATTGTTGGGTCGTGCGAGACGTCCCTGCCGCCTTTTACTTAGGCAGTGACATTCTCAATCGCTTTGCCATTAGTTTGGACCTAATAAACTTCAAAGCTTGGTCCCGATTAGCGGATAATCCCATGGGCTTTGATGATCCAGAAAAAGCATTTAGGTCAGCTCAATTGCTACCTTATGCAGTTGAAATTCAGGTTAAAGAGGAAGTCACCATCCCAGAAAGGACCCGACAATTCTCCCTGGAAGTGAAAGTTAAAAGGGGACAAGAGTTGAAAAACCCTGATGCTTACATACATCTAAATGCTTCTCTCCAACAGCAAGGGTTGGGGGTAAACCCAACTCCATTAGTCAACATAGAACATGACACCATTCTAATAGAGGTGGATAACAGCGACTTAAAGAGTATTACTCTAGCCGCAGGCACCATTATTGGAATGGCGGTTGATGACCGACATTTCTCCATTGATCTTGTAAATGAACTGTTAGGACCAATCCCCAAGGACTGTGTTGACAGTGACAGTGATGACAATACAACACCAGACAGGATTTTCACCCGGCATGGGGGGAACTTCCTGGTGTACACTTCCTGCCCCTATGGTAAGGAAGATGTGACCTGTGACTTCAGGAGGGATGAGGTGATTTTCCAGGTCCATGAGGGCTGCCTTTCCCACCTGAAGCCTCCGGTCCAAATCAGCACTCTGACCAGGGACTTCTCCACCCAGCTGGAGGAGGCCGCGGAGAAAGCCAAACCAGAAGTCTTTCCAGGCTTCAGGCAGATGGTGGAAGAGAGAGTCAACCTAGCTGATGCCTGTGTGACTCTGGAACAAAAGCAAAAGTTGAAACAAGTTTTCTTGGATTTCCAAGATCTCTTTGCGGTAGACTCATATGACTGTGGTCGCACTGACATCCACACAACAACAATCCCCACGGACCCTGGCATGACTCCTGTGTTTGTGAAGCAATATCGCTTGCCTCTCGCATCAATGGAGTCCCTTACTGAAATAATTAAGAACCTTGAGTCCCGGGGAATAATCCGTCCAGTCCACAGCACCTTCAATAATCCGGTGCTGGGAATATTGAAGCCAAACGGCCAGTGGAGACTCTGCGCTGACCTCAGGGAGCTCAACAAACGGGTCCACACTTCCCGATGGCCTCTTCCCTACATTGACCAAGGGCTGGCCCAGATTCAGGGGTCACAGGTATTCACTGCAATAGACCTGACCAATGGATACTGGACCGTGCCTGTCAGTAGGGAGGACCAATACAAGCTGGCTTTTACCTTTGGGGGCCAGCAGTACACATGGACCCGGACTCCCTTCGGATACCTTAACTCCGGTAATGAGTTCAATATTTTCCTACATAAGGCCATGCCCGACCTGGGTACGAGGGGTAACATGGCTTATGTAGATGATGTCCTCATCAAAAGCTCAACTGTTGAGGAACACATAGCGGAGATCCGTTATGTTCTGACACAGTTGAGGGCCGCCGGAGCAAAACTTTCCTTTCAAAAAGCACAGTGGTGTAGAACCCGTGTTAATTTCTTGGGGCATGAGATTACTCCTCAGGGTCTCTGTCCCCAGGAAAAGAAAGTGGAAGCACTTCAGAAACTGAAAGACCCCACAACTCTGCGGGAACTAAGGAGCCTCCTTGGACTGACTAATTACAGCAGAAAGTTCATTGAGGGCTACGCAGAGATCACCAGACCCCTGATTCATCTCCTGAAGGGGGGAGTCAAGTGGGAATGGGGTCCAGAACAAGCCGAGGCAGTAAAACAACTCAAAAGAAGCCTCTCACAAGCGCCTTGCCTAGCTTACCCTGTCAGAAACAAGGAGTTCTTCCTGGAGACGGGGTTCTCTAATACGTGCTTGACGGCAGTATTATATCAAAAGCATGACAAGGTCAATAAAGTAATCTCCTATGCGAGCAAAACTTTATCCTCTGTGGAGGAAAAATTCAACGATTGTGAGAAGGCACTCCTGGCAACGGTGTGGGCATTGAAGAATTACCGCCTGTTTATCCAGGGGGAACACATCATAGTGGAGACTCCACACCAGCCTTTGCAGTATCTCCAAAGTGACAGAATCCGGGCCGGAAATGTGAGTAATTCCCGAATTACTTCCTGGATTCTGTCAATGCAAGGCTTTCCTGTGGAGGTCCGATATGGCCAAAACAAGAAGAGTCCCCTCGCGCAAGGTCTGGCTGACTTGCATGATTGTGCCAGAGAAAACTGTCTCGAGGACGAAAGTCTAAACATAAAGGACAACATGGAGGCATACCTTAATTCCCCCCACAAAGTCTTTGAAGAAGACAAGTGTGTGGGAATGCCCACTGTGTATGTGGATGGATGCTCTTACCATGTTGACAACAACGGGGAGAAAGAACTGGTGGCCGGCGTAGGGAATGCATGGGTGAATGAGTCCCCAGAACCCTCCGCTAGATACAAAATTGGTCCCCGAAGTAGTCAGGTGGCAGAATTGATGGCTGTGCATCAGGCCATCCTCTCTGCTGTCCAGCATCACCTCCACGAACTGGTCATAATCACAGATTCAGATTATGTACGGAACGGGTTTGTGGAGCACCTGGTTAATTGGAAAACCAGAGGCATGGTATGTGCTAACAACAAACCCTTGAAACATGGGAAGTTGATCCAAAACATTGATGATCTGGTCACCTCGAATGAGATGACCATCTATTGGAAAAAGATCAAGGGTCATTCCAAAGTAGAGGGACCAGACAAAACTGGAAATGACTTAGCTGATCAGCTGGCCAAAACCGGGGCCATCCAAGGGGATCTAATTGAGATTGAGTCCCTTTTGGGGGAAATCCAGGTCACTGCTATCACTAGGTCCCAGACAAATGCTCACAACGACCTCTCAATGGCACAATGGAGTAAGGAGACCCCTGATGCTGATTTGATCACCGCTCAGAAGGGGGATCCAATAATTGGTAAATTTTACCAGCACCTTGAGGACCCTGAGAACTTTCCCCTGACGGATACCGATTACATTGGGAAAGAGGACCTAAGAGTGTTGATGAAATGTCCAAAAATGTTCCGGATCCAAGACGGTTTGTTGGTCAGGAAATCCAAAGCTGGCCATGATCAGTGGGTGGTTCCTACCTCATTCCGAAGCCTGATGTTAAGTCACGCCCATGATGCGGCCACCGCCGGTCATAGGGGGTTTCACACAACATTGGAAATCTTAAGAGAGGTTGCATACTGGCCACACATGGGGCAGGACCTCGACCAGTACCTGAAGGGTTGTCTTGTGTGTGCACAATTTCAGCCATCATCCCTCACGCACCGCGCGCCTTTACAAAAGAGGGGAATGACACTGCCATGGTCAGATTTACAAATCGACTTTGTAGGCCCTGTGATTCGCTCGGCTAGGGGGAATAAGTACATGTTGACTGTGACATGCTTGTTTACCAAGTGGGTGGAATGTCTCCCAGCCCCAAATTGCAAGGCAGAAACTGCAGCGGCCTTGATGATTAACCACATCTTTTCCCGTTTTGGTCTACCTCAAAGGATTGAGTCAGACAGAGGTAGCCACTTCACCAGTGAAGTAATGACAAAGATGTGGGAGATACTGGGGGTCAAGAGAAAGCTGCATATTGCTTATAGACCAGCTTCTTCTGGGGCAGTAGAGAGATATAACCGGACAATTGTGAGCATATTAAAGAAGTTTGTGGCAGATTCTGGGCCAAGTTGGGATATCCGATTACCTCTGGTCCTAATGGCCATCAGATCTACCCCTTCATCTGCAACCAAAATGTCACCATTTGAGTTGATGACTGGGCGCAAGATGGTGCTTCCGCAGCATTTGCTCTACAGGACCCAAGAGCAGACACTGATAAATGCCTCCACTACTCATGAGTATGTAGAGAATTTAAGGAAACACCTCCAACATGCTTTTGCTTATGCTCAGCGGAATCTAGAAAGATCGGCTGATAGCATGAAGACCCATTATGACCTGAAAACTTCCAGGAAGGAATATCAGGTGGGAGACCGGGTCTATCTATACAACTTCCAAAGGAACCAGGCCAAGCAGCGCAAATTTTTGCCTACATGGAAGGGACCCTTTGAGATCGTCGATAAGATCTCCCCTGTGGCCTACAAAATCCA
Organism: Ambystoma mexicanum; assembly: GCF_040938575.1. Classification (NCBI taxonomy): domain Eukaryota; kingdom Metazoa; phylum Chordata; class Amphibia; order Caudata; family Ambystomatidae; genus Ambystoma; species Ambystoma mexicanum. The sequence goes on from NC_090937.1 coordinate 1,190,796,748, forward strand.
CATCCCCAAAGGTCCTTTGGCAGAGGGGGAAGACAAGTGGGTCCACATAAACCAGTTGAAATGTTGCCATCCCAGGCACACTCTGCAACAACTGGAGGAATCCTCTGGAATCCTAGCGGGTACTGTATCCGACTAATTCAGTTCCAATCATAAAACATACCACATCTAGTCTCTAAAATATTGTGATTTACATGAAACTGTCTCTAGTAATACTGTTTTTATCAAAATAAGAATGTAATGTTTCGTTATGATGAAATGCATATGCTGCCCCACTATCTCAACAGTGGTGGAAAAACGTCTATGAGTAGATATTGCCGCTTTTGCTTTATCATCCTAGGAGAGATGAAACCATGAAGGATGACCAAGAAGGACGATCCGGAGACCGGGAGCAGAGACGCAACGGGCCCGGGGTACCGCCCAATCTTCCCATCAGGACCGGCGAGGAGAACCGATCGATCAGTACCGGATGGAGAAGAAGATGCTGAACTGTGCCATCTACAGAAGAGGAAGAAGATTATGCGGACAGACCGGTGCGTGGGTCAAAACCCTTGTGCACGCGACTCCCCATCGATCCAAACTCAAAGTGCAGTCACGTGGGGGGGCTTGTAGGGTGTCCTGACCCACGTTTAAGTTACCCTGCTACAACATTTGGTGCTGTGGGCTTAGGAAATTCAAGATGGCGGAAAACCCACATGTGCGCCGAAATCCAGGAAAGCTGCGCAGTTGTGCGCACACCAAAATGGTTACCTAACTTGCCACCCACCAGTGTAAAGAAAGGTCTTTGTTAACAAAATCCACTGTTACTGATGTCAAAAAGTTGCTGAAATCGTGACTCATTGGACCACTGTAAAGATTCAACCCTTTTTGTGGGGTTCCACATAACCATCTTACTGTAAGGAGCCCCATCAAAACAATGTTAAGCAAGGATTTACTACCATGTAAGAACCATTCCTGTTTAGAATGCATTAATCCAAGAAAATCCCAAAAATGGGTGCAGTACCAGTACTCACCACTATCCAAAAGCCGGCGTTTTAAAACCCACTGTGTGTTTTTCTGAAGGCAAGTCAAAATGCCTATTTCAAACCTTGCAACATGTGCAAAATATTTACTGAACACCAGCAGACATTTGGCAGAATGGAGTTTTGTGTGCCTACAAAATCTGGGAAATGAAGAGCCAAAAACAATGCTTATAACAAAAATGCTATGGAGTCAGCAGCTTAAGCCTAACTGAAACTGGATTTAAAAACCACCAAAATCGAAAATGTTAAATTAAATGAGTGACCTATGCTTGGTGTCACATGCCTTTGTAATTGTTTAAATGTCATAGTTTTGCACTTAGAATCAGCATTCTAGCTGCATGTGTAAAATTACAAGTTATTTTGAAAGCAACAAAAAGTTAGCTGAAGGTCTGGCTTAAGGAACTTGATTTTGCCTAGCAACTAACCCCCATCAGGAGTGTAACTTGAGTCACAACTATGTTCCCAGGCCAATGTTCCTTTTGCTGCCCACACTAAGGATATGCCATCTATCTGATAATTGAATTTCCTGTGCTCTGCCAGAGAGTGAACAAAGCCCTCTCCACTCAGGCAAAGATTTTTATTACAGACGTCGTAAAAAGTGGCTTCCTCCTGGAGAAGCTGGGAGGAGCACTGCCTGTGAGAAGCAAGCTGGCTTGGCAGAAACTGGAAAGACTGGTTTCTGTACCATGTGACCTGAAAAGACACACCCCTGCAGCAAGGATATGGTTTTATAAAAAGGGGGATAATTCATAGTGCGGACATGTGAAAATTTTATAAATGATACCATAATTCTTGTGATTTTTCTGCCCACAGTTTAAGACGTGGTAGGAACCGGTGGTATGTTCAGGGGGGTTTTAGCGGAAAAGTGGATATTACTCTAAATGTGTGCATGTTAAAAATCTGAAACTTCATCAGTTAATGTCCCTACCCCCTGCACACATGTATGTAAAGTTGGGTCCATGTCGGAAATTGAAAAAGCAGTTAAAAAGTCAATTATGTACACTCTTTGAATGCGAGCTCCTAGAATGAGCAGATTTGGACATAGACATGGCTAAATTCAGCCACACCATGTATATGTAATTTCAAACAACTGTGTAACTCTGAAGTATGTATTTTGATCATGTATAGATTTGGGTGCACAGATGATAAGGGAGGTGGTTTCAAGAGATCATAAAATGACATCACTCTGACTCACAGTTCAGTTCGCCAATCAAATGATAAATGGAAGTTTGACCAATTAGAAGCTGAGAGAGAGGTAGGGTCAGTGATGCTAGAACACACCCACATTCTAAACACATAAAAGCAGACAGACAGGACAGATAGAGACATTCAATTTCATCTGCCGCTGGAAGCCCTGCCGGAAAAATCCATACTTACCTCCATCAAACTCTAGAAAGCCAAACTAGAGACTTCAATCTATCCAGAGCAAAGACCAGACCAGAGAGAAAGCAGTGCTGTGCCTAGCAGAGACCAGACCAGGCGCTGTGAGCAGAACCCGGAAAGACCTGACCAGACTGTTGACCAGATCGTGACAAAGCCGCTTTCCTGTTCAAAATCTCTTGTGAGTACTTAGCAAAACTCAGAACACATCTCTTAGTTAAATTCATCTAATTCAATCCATTTAACCTAAGTAGAACTGCCTCCTAGCTGTCACCTGTCATTTCTAGTAAAATTTGTCATTTTGAAAAAGTGTGCGTTTAAAATTTACAAAACCAAAAACGACCTTTATTAAATTGCTCATATCTCCGCAACCGTTTGGGCTAGAGACTTGCAATAACTTTCATTTGGAAGCTAAGATCCTGGGCTTTCCTAGGACCCCAAAACGGTAGAGATAGTCCTCGCGGTTCCTTTGTAATAGCGCTCGGCGCATCCGCGAATTTTGCCGCGATTTGCAATTTCTTCACATGTAAAAAAACTGCTGCTGCCTGATTCCATTGGCCAGAAATTCGTTTAACCTGATAATCATTCCTGCATCATTGCTAGTGTGAGCCTGGACTAATATTAACTAGATACCACTCATCCTGAACCTCTAAAAGGGAATTAAGAGCGTTTCCAGCATATTTCTCATTCATTGCTAGCACCTATCAGAGCATTTGCCTGTGTTTTCAAACTTCTGTTTAAGCTTGCTGGATTGAACTGATTACATTAATTGCATTTCTGAGAACTGTGTGCTTTCCTCCCATTTCCTTGCATTGCATAAAGAGGGGGGGAGGGAATAGCCCGAGAAAAGTGATTACATTGTTTGGTTGAAATCATATTGCGTATTTCTGTACTGCATTCATTGAATATTGCATCCAACTGAGCTTACATAAAGCATCCTCTACCACATTATACTTTTGTTCCTAATTACCAGTGTGCTACCTTATCCATTTCATGTTAACTCAGTAGTCGTTATAAAGAAGTGTGCTAGTGCCAGATTCTCCGTTGTTAATATTTCCCATATCAGATTAAGTGTGATATTCAATTATTAATTTATTATAAAGTATGATATCTATATTTTAATTTATCAAATAAACCTTTTAAACTTGCAAAACAGAATTACTTCTTGGCTCAGTGGGGTCAGGGGGATTCCAAGAGAGGGGTGTTATACAAGGGTAGTCATCCAGAACGCATGAACTGGACCTAAAGATATATCAATAAGGGTTTTCATTCAGTATTCTAGACTAGGCGTTAACTTGGCTGTAGTGCTGAATTGAATCCTCTTACAAGGCACTGCTGAGATCTGTTTAAGATCTGTTTTTATTTTATTTTTCCGAGTGCTCCCGTTGCGAGGAGGCCCGGCGGCGCGGCCCCCTCTGCCGCTGCCCCTTTTGAGGACTACAGGACCATCGCGGAACTGCGAGAAGACCGGACAGCGCAATCCGGATATTGGCCTTCGGGAGCCGATTGAGAAGTATCCCGCCCGCGGTTGGTGAGTGTCCAGACGTGGTCCAGACGAGGGGAGGTGGCGAGCCGCTTGGAGGGGTGCACGCAGTCGAGCGGCCCCGCATCAAGAGCACTTGGTGAGTATGCCACGCACAACAAGCAATGTGAAATTGTGAGGGAGGGGGGAGGAATTGAATACGGGAGGCGGGAGGTGTTGCACAGGTGCGCGGCGAAGGTTTGATCATTTAGTGTTGGCAATGAAATGAATGGTAGCTGGACAAGTGCGAGAGCAGTCCGCTACGTTACGGGAGAGAAGGGGGCGGAGCACGAAAACATCACGTGCAGCTGCTCGTAGACACTGATTGGCCTAGGTCGCGACCATGTGTAAGGGTGTGTGTGTGCGCGGTTTCCTACGATTTGGTAATTATTGATCAATGAGTAGATGAGGATCCCTATTGTTCGAGCAGAAACTCGATAGATAGATGACGTTTCCCTGTAGGCGGTAGCTAGCTGGTTGCCTAATACGGAAGATAATTGGCTGGTTAAGCCCTCCTGTCGAGGGGCGTATCACACGCGAGGCGACGCAGCGTGCGCAGTCCGATTATATATTGTCGATTACCTTGTTCCAGGCATGACAGGAAGACAGCTGTGGGGTTAACGGGGGTAGATTGCAAGTGTATCATGAACTTTAAAAACATATGAAGAAACTTACCAGTAGTTTGAAGAAGATCGGTGACGTCACCAGTAGGGCTTTTCATAGAATATCTCGAGCACAAGGCATCTTTCTTTCCGGAGAGTGGTGGGGAGGAAAGCCGCGGAAAGGGAGTGGAAACGGAGGTAAACGAGAACAAATTGATCGGGGGAAAGGTAAAAAGGGGGACTTGGCTGCGCACGGAGAACGCCGGCTACGACAGGTGTAGAAAGGGGAGGAGGAGCAAGTGAAAGTGGGACGGTTGTATAAGAACGTCAAAAGGGACACGCAGCCGCAGGGGGCTACATGCGCCTCGGCCGCAGGGGGCCGTAAGGTGATTGGTAAAGGAAGGAAAGAAAGAAAAGAATTTACAAATGTAACTACTATATTTTACTATTTTTTCCGTAGCGGACTATCGCAAGTCCCCAAACGTACGGGGCCAGGTAAAGATCTAAGGCTGTATAGTGTAAAGCGTTAGTAAGATAACCGCTACCAAATAGGGGAAGGATAACAATTGAAGCATTACTATGGCATACGGGGCAGGATCGGGAGGGTGGGGGAACACCCTTACTACCCTGCTACAGCACATATGTAAAACACTGTCACCCCATAGGGAGAAACTGATCAAGTATAGCATAGAATGGACACAGGGGACGGACAACAAAATGACGACATCATGGCCACCTAATGGCAGTTTCGACCCATATACCCAACATTCACTATTAAACTATTTGCATAACACCTACAAGGGGAAGAAGTTGGTGAACAACGTGGAGGTGTTTAACTTATGGAGGATGTTCCAAGGGTCCCGACCAGGACCAAACGGAATGTTTATTGTGGGGGAACCAACGGAAGAAGAGAAGATAAAGAGGGAAGGAGAGAACGGGGGAAGAGAGAGTGAAGGAAAACAGAACAAGGGGAACGGAGAAGAGGGAGGAGAAAAGAGTAACAACATAGACAAACAAGAAATAAAAAAGGAACAGGGCGACGATAAATCCCTAGCGAAAGAAGTAAAAAAAGAGGGAGGGGGGTTAAACCCTTTAACAGAGCTACGAGACATGATTGAATTAAAGGCGGCTGAGGGGTACTCGAACCCGGCATACAGTCCGCCACCATATACAGCCACAGGTAGTAACACAGGAAGGGAGCAGAGTAGCGTAACTGGATCAGCTCGCACAAAAAGGCCGGCGGGGGAAGAGGGAATTGGCGAAGAGCAGATTGCGGGAATAGGACAGGATGAGTGGATAGCTGCACAGGTATTATTAAAATTACGAGGTTCATTAACAGAGGAAGAGGAGGAGGAAGTAAAGAAACTGGAGAAGGACGACACCAGGAAAAGTGAAAGGAAAGGAGAAGAGGGGAAAAGAAAGGGGGAGGAGTTGTTAAGAGAGAAGGAAGTGATTTTGGAAGAACGATTAGCAGAATTAAGGGATGAGCAGAATACACTGATCAAGCAGCTCGAGAGAGAGGAAAGAGAGAGAGCACGGGAATAGAAAGAAAGCAAGAATGAATTGGACAAAATGAGGGAACGAACTGAAGAGAAAAAGAGAGAAGCAGAAAGGGTGAAGGCAGTAGCAGAAAGGGTATCAAGAGCAGCGCTGCGTGAAAAGAAAAGGGAGGAAGAAGAGAATGAAAAGGAAATGGAAATATGGAGAAGGAGAGTACTATCAGAAACGACAAGGAAATACGAAGAAGGGAGGGTGATAGAGGACATATTAGAGCAGGAAAGAGCGAAATGGGAAAGGAAGAAAGAAGAAGAAAGGATAATGGAAAAGATGAGTATTGAAGTAATGGAGGAATTGAAAAAGAAAAAAGAGGAAATTGGTAGAGAAATGGCAGAGAAAGATGAAGGGGAAAGAGAAGAAAGGACAGGGGGGAGTGAAGTAAGGAGGTATGTATACAGAGACACGGAGGTAGCAACAACATCAGCACAAAGGGGAGCAATTGGCAAAGAAGACAAGGGAGGAACGGATCTGATAGACTTAAAATCAGTAACAATTGGGGGGAAAAAGACAGAATGGGGGTTGAAATTAATGGAGGAATTTTGCAGTGAGGAAGGAGAAGAAATAGACAAGGAAGGGAAAGACAGTGAAAGGGAAAGCTTGGATAAATTCTACCTCACCCGGATAAATGGAGAATCACCATGGATCTGGAGGAGAAAGGGAGAAACGGAGGGAAGTGAGGAGGAAGAGCAAGGAATAGCGGAAAGGCAGACACGTGAAGCCACACCGCCACCATCCCGTCCCACATGTTCCCCTACCTCACGCTCATTACGAGCAACATACCCATCTAAACTCGCGCCCTTCACACACGAACTGACACCCTACGCAGGCAGGCTTAGAGACCTCCCTGGACGCAGGCAAGGAGAACGAATACACACGCCCGCATTAAATAAAGAAAATGATAAAAGAAAGGGGAGGGATGGAGGAGAAACAGTTACGAGCAGGGGAAATATGGACCCCATTGACGATGTAGAAGAAAGGGAAGATGAGGAGGGGTGTACGGATTCGATTCTGTGGGACCTAAAGTGCCAACTAGGACACAACCTAATGCCACTCCTGGAGAGGGGAGGGGTTAGACCACAATACGTCCCCTGGAAGCATGCAGACAAGGAAAATATAAAGTGCAGGCTCCCATCATTAAGTGGAGGTGCGGGAAAATGGATATATGAAATGGAAAAATATACTGCAGGACAGAAATTGGCAGTGGGGGATGTAAAGGGCCTTCTAATATCAATATTAGGGGATGCAGCAGATGACATCTGGAAGAGAGCAGGCTTCCCCGGAGTAACAATAACAAACACATCGCACGATGGGGCACCATTTGCTAACTGCAGACATGCACTATGGCAGGCACTGAGGGTACAGTACCCAGACACATCAGACATAGGAGCAATTACCTCATGCAAGATGCGTGAGAACGAAGATCCTGTTGATTATATCCAGGAGATTCAAGAGAAGTGGCGCATGGAAACTAGAGAACAATGGGACAAGACACCAGCAATATTCTACCATATACTAGTACAAGGGCTCCCACAAGCAGTCCAGAAACAACTGAAAAAAGTAGTGGGGATGGAAGCAAAAGCTTGGCCTGAAATACAACTAACAATAGTGCATCATTGTAGGACATGGCAAGAAAAAATGAAAAAAAAGGAAGAGGATAGAAAAACGGAAGAGGCTAAATTAGTACAGAAAAAACTTACTAAATATACGATGGAAGGTGCACTAATAACCACACCTGCAACAATGACTCAAAGCCCCACACAAGTAGTACATAGGACCCCTACTTGAGGGGTTAAAAGAAGCTAACAAAGGGGAGAAAAAGTTGGGGTGGACAATGGAAATGAAAGAGGCTTTTGATGAACTGAAAGATGCAATATCAACCGCTCCGGTACTGGCCACCCCAGATTATTCACGACAATTCTTTATATTTTCACATTGCGACTCAGCAGTAATGAAAGCAGTGTTGGCTCACAAAACAAGCATGGGCTACAAACCAGTAGCATTTTACAGTGGTCACTTGGATCCTGTGATGTTGGGACATTTCCCTTGCGAACAAGGTCTCGCCGCAGCTGCCATTGCGGTAGAGAAAGCATCAGCAATAACAATGGGGTGCCCAACCACACTATTTGTGGAACATGCACTATTTGCAATATTGAACAAGCCTAAGTCCACACTAACCACGCAGAGGGCATCAGGGTATGAGATCATCTTATCTAGACCAGAACTATCAATTGTTAGATGCAGCACGGTTAACCCTGCAAGGTTTTTAGCAGAAGTAATTGAGGAAGGAGACTATGCACACGATTGTACGCAGACTACCGAAATGTACTCAGGTACTAGAAAGGTTGAAGAAAACGCACTAGATGGAGGTGAGCTCTTATTCATCGATGGGTCTTCAACGATAGACCAAGGTGATGGGATTAGGAGAACTGGGGCAGCAGTGGTAAAAATGACAGAGGAACCGGTGTGTGTAGCAATGAGATGTGTACAATTACCACAGCATTACTCTGCCCAAGCTGCTGAGTTGGTTGCACTGATCTTGGCGTTGAAGGAAAGCTTTGACAAACGAGTAACTATATATTCTGACAGCGCATATGTCACGTCTACTGTCCACTCAGGGTTGTCCAAATGGAAAAGAAGAGGGTTTAGGAGAGCTGATGGCACACCAGTACAACATGCTCTCTTGTTAGCTGAACTAATTGAAGTAATAAATGATCCCCAAGAATTAGCCTTGGTCAAATGTACCGCACACACTAACGGAGAAGATCACATCTCAAAAGGGAATGCAGCAGCAGACGCACATGCAAAGTATGCTGCATATTTTGGTGAGATATGGAACCCCCCAGAGTCAGAGAGAGGGAGAGGGAGGGGTATAGCTAAGGAGATGTTGATAAGGGAAGGGTACACCCATCTCCCAGCCACACAGATAATGGAGCTACAAGCGGCTGCACCAATGGCAGAAAAGGAAATATGGGTAAAAAGAGGATGCACAATGTCACCAACTGATGCACTATGGCGCCAGGGTAACACTGGAAAGATGGTAATGCCACTGGCACTATTGAACACCGCCCTGAGCCAACTACACCACCCAGCCCACACAGGCAAGGAGGTTATTGCAGCACGAATTAGGGAAGATTGGTTCTGCCCCGAGTTAAATTCCCATGTGACAAATTTTATTAGCAATTGTCTCACATGTCAACAGTTCACGGCCGGTCACACGCTGAAGGTGATAAAAGGTACTATACCCCGGCCAGAGCGACCCTTCCTACACATCCATATTGACTATGTTGACATGATCAACGTATGTCAAGGAAATAGGTATATGATTGTAGTAGTATGCCCATTCTCAAGGTGGATTGAGGCAGGGCCCTGCTCGCACCCAGATGCATTTAGAGCAGCAACATTTCTAGTGAGGGAGGTCTTCCCCAGGTGGGGAGTGTGCGAGGTACTGCGGTCAGACAATGGTCCGCATTTCACAAATGAAATGTTCCAGCACATCACATCCCTATTGAACATCAAGCATAAATTTGCATGTGCATATCACCCGCAGGCCAACGGTATATGCGAACGCCTGAATGGCCTATTAAAGGAGGCAATTGCAAAAATACAGCAAACAACAAAGAAGAGTTGGTTGTATTGCCTCCCGCTAGCCCTATTTGAGCTCAGGAATAGACCGGGCTCCGACCACCACCTCACCCCTCATGAGGTGGTGACCGGACGTCAAATGCGCCTTCCACTAACGCCAACATCAAGAGCATTCACTGACTATGACAGCGCTGCAAGCGTCCTTGGTGATGAAATGTACCAATATGTGTCTTCTTTGATTACTAGTGTAGTGTTTGTGTCTCAACAGCTCGAGCGCACGAGGGGCGGGTCTAAGAGTGATCAACAAGAAGACGCGGATAAAGAATTGGGAAATGACAAACTGTGCAAAATTTCTAAAGGTGACCATGTACTACTGCGCAATTTCAACAGAAAGTGGAACAGCCCACGCTTCACTGGCCCCCACCTGGTAGAGGACGTATCAACAAGAGAAGTAAAGCTACAGGACAAATGTGCCTGGAATCATCTCCACGACGTAAAGATCTGCAAACTCCAGACCCGCCCTAGCGCCACCGACTGGGCCACCGGAAGAACAACAACAGCGTCACCAACGGAGGAAGAGACTTCTACCACAGCTAACGGCCTAAGTGTCTCCCTACCCTACCACCCCCCAGATTACCCAGAGACAACTACCGAAATAGAGAAGGGTAATTCCAATACCGCCCACCCCATGGTCACTCGATCAAAGAGTAAAGAGATTCCCGCCAATTGAGCCCTAAACCCTCTACCTATCTACGTCCCTCCCACTGCAGTAATAACCCAACTGAAGGACATTATCTTGTACACATACACATGTAAACACTTGAATGTTCTCTTTTTCTTCTTCTCTCGCACATGCAGGTACCGTGTATTATTGTACTGCTAAGAAAAAGATAACTAACAAGGTTCACTGCCCAGGAGTAGATGCTACCTTCAGACAATAGCCACCCTGAAGAATTATCACACCAATTTGTTTATCACATAAAAAGGCCAAAGTACCTGAAAAAGAGGAAGGTACGGGTCTACTACACAGAATTTCTCTTGGCCATAGAACAATCAATGCCCCACCTCCACACATACTTGCCTGTCCTAAAAGATAGATCGCTTAGATTGGCGTGGGAACAGCTCTTCGCCTGGGCATTGAACGACTACTTGATAGGGAGAGCTTGAAAACAACAACTAACACTAATAACAAGCATATTGAGAATTTTCAGGCGGGCAATTTTAACGTCGCAAGAATTAGCTGCCGGACTGCAGCAAGGTAAGAGCAAAAATGCCGGTGAGATTAGCCTCTGTAATAAAATGGATAGGGATTTTGACGATCACCGGGTTCGTGACTGCCTCTGTATGGCAGTACTGCTATGCTATCAATATTTCAGCTGTACCCAAACCTAATATACCCCCACCCACTGCTGCAACAGGTGTTACGTCAGGTGGTACTAGCAAAATTCCACATAAGGATAACAGAGTTAAACGCAGCACATACTCAGATAATAAAGGTATTGACAACTACATACAAGATTCAGCACACGTCTCGAACAACATGTGGTACCAACACATGACTAAAATAGGCAAGCAGACAACAGAGGACAGCTGCTACGTCTGCTCATTGATCCCATATGCCATGAGCGCTTCTCGAACTTTCGTTGCCACGGAGATAGATGAAAAGACAGCACGATCTATAGTATACTTGGCACTGTTCCAAACGAAAGGGAGATTTCAAGGGACGGTGGTGCATCTGGTATGGAAAACGCGAGACACATACCCATACGAAGACAACTTCCTAAAGACTTATTTGAGTTACCACAAGACCAGTTTGCATGCTCAAGCATTCAGATACATGACAAGTGGCCCTGAAAAAGGAGAAACAAAGAAGGTAACACTACAATACCTACCATGTGATTGGTACGCTACTGAAGTCCCTGGTAAACAAGGATGTTGGGAAAGACCACTGGTAACAATAACAGGGAAGGTGTACCTAGACAACAAATGGGACATAGGAGTGGTTGGCAGCAACATGGTAACGAGAGAAAATGTTACAACTATTGCTGAACATAATGTGAGATGTTGGACGACTTGGATCAAGTATGTACCCATGCTAACGTGGATAGAAAACGATGAAGACCCTATAACAATACTGCCGCTGACTGCGCCTAAGGTATGCTACCAACATAGAGGAGAAGTGGACGTGGGATACAACACCAACTGTGCAAGCGTGACGGAGTTACCTGAGGGGGGAGCAGGAACAGCAGTAGTAATGGACCATTACTGGGCCTGCGGAGAAAAGGCATACCACACACTGCCCCCTCTGTGCAATGGTGTCTGCACAATGGTACACGTCAATGTACCATCACTAGTGGTACCCAAAAAACATGTGAACGTGGCGAACTTCCCTAAGATGGATGAAGGGAACAAGAGAAAGAAGAGATCTGTACAACCTCAGAAGGGGCCAGAGACCAAAGACAATACCAACGACAATGTCCTGAAGAGAAGGAAAAGACAAGGAGAACCTCTGACGGGAAATTACCTATGGGGAAGGTCGGAAACAGCACTCACTTCAATTCCGCCAGAACACAGACTATTCAGCAGAGCAGCAATGTTCTTCTCCTCAATAATACATCCGGGACTGCAAGCTTACGCAAACGCAAAATGGCTCCAGATAACTAGATGGGAACTAATGATGACAATTAATTCTACAGTAAATGGATTCAACGCAATAAAAGAGGAACTGCGAGCAGTAAGGATGGTAGCACTACAGAACAGATATGTACTGGACCTCCTTACAGCAATGGAAGGAGGAGTTTGTGCAAAGATAGGACAATCATGCTGCACATTCATTCCTGCTAATGATGCTGACAATGGCACGCTGACAGAGGCAGTGTCGCAATTGGCCCAGATGCACTCCAAAATGATGGAAGAAAGTAAAGGAGTGAAGAAGGATGACAGCTGTTTTTCACTGTTATGGTAATGGATGCCATCTTGGCTGTCGGACGGACTGAAGATTATAGTTGGATGCATCATACTGGCTGGAGCTGCACTGATCATAATAAGATTTTGGAAAGCCCGGAAGGCACGCACCACAGACGAAATGATCGACATGGTTGGTATGCACCCCTTGATGCCGGCAGATGACGGCCAGCACACCGGCACAATAATAAAAGAAAGAGAAAAACTACGCAAACAGATCATCACCAACCACTTGGACCCACCATCCGTGAAGCTCGAAAACCCAAGAAACCCAAGGAGCTACATAGGGAAATCGGTCTACTGCACACCTGGAGGAACCTGTGAATATATGTATTGGTCATTTGAAGACCATGTAAATCACTATGGACATTTGGGAGGAGTAACCAAAATATGGAGATTGAGAGGAGATAAAGAAAAGGATATGTTTGTGGTCGACAAGTCGACCAGAGGGGGGACTGAAGTGGGAGAATGGAATAAAAGGCTCCCGCCAATCCCCTCTCACCCCTGGCCAAGAGGATCACGGCCCAGGCACCCGCCACGAGAGGAGTTTGCCCATCTACCAGACGACCAAATACCCTGGTATAGGAACATACGGATGTGCCCACCAACCTGCCCACCAGCATGCCCTGCCCATGCCGACACCTGCGGCATGGACGAACTCGACTGAACCATTCAACAGTAAATGAACACATCGTTAGAGATGCCATGACGACCTAGCCAATGGTCAGCACACCCATGCAAACATGCACACTGGACACCCCCACACCAATCCACACGAAGAACATATTCAGTGCTATGACGTAGGTGACGGATACACCCATTGACGCACATCTTTATTATTTTCACATAGGTCTTTCAAAACGCAGAAATGCAAGACGCACAATGAATGCATCTAAAATGCTTGCTCACGCTTCCCCTAAACCCATGCGCCATAATGAGGGATATAACGAAGACATGATACTGGGGATAAAGCAATATGATACCATAACCTAAAGCGCCGTGCATCAAATGTCTCCACCTATGCACCAGGCCCAAGTAGGCCGCAAGCAAGAGCTTCCATGAACATTTAACGAGCAAGGGTTCAGTTGCTGACCCTGCAGAATGAGCCCGACAAACACAGACAGCCAAGGGCACAATGTTGCAAACTCACATGCCGCAAGCCGACGCCAAGGTCACACCTGCTAATTAAGCCAGCCACACAGTGGAAAAACAATATTAATTGTGCAGAATTCTGCCTCAACCACGGTCCCACCTCACGTGACCAAGCCGAACTTGATAGAGTGCCAGGCCCAGGAGGAGGGAGGCGCCTGGACTCCCCGTCTCAAGACACAGGCAGATACAATTAAGCGACTCAATGGACATCTGCGACAGTGGGAGTAGTCGGCCTTCCAGCTTATGAATAAATCCTCAAACTGTCTGCACATTCCTATAGTGAAACATTGTTGCAAACAACAGGTGCACCGCGAGCTGGGAACAGCGATGGTCCCAGACTGGGGGGCTCGCGAGTGGACCAATCAGAACACGGGGCTCTTATCACTGACGCCACTAACACTGACCAATCCTCAGGGGTCTTCATGTAACAATTTTCATGTATCAAATTGAAGGGACAACCCAGGTATACCACCTAACTAACCCTTAACCACTAACAACGGTCTCTATACGTATACTATACTAACCCTACCACTCGAGGAGCCAATCCAGAGTGGAGATAGGTTTTTTGCTAACTTTCCCAAGTGACGCAAGTAGCGCGTCATACTAAGGTAAAAAGGGCCTGCGAGCCCTACGACTGTGTGTGTGTCAGGACGGACGCGTACGCTCCTTGACCCATCCCTGCCGTTTTGTTTAATAAACAGCAGAATCACCTTGCTTCTTGCGTGTGTCTCATACTCATTCTTTTGGGATATACGGGAGGAGTTGGGGCCTCCCTGCCCGGAGGTCCGCGGACGGCCAGCCGACCCCGGGAGAATTTCCCCCCGACACTGCCATTGTACTTTTCTACCGCAGGCTGAACTCTCAGCTGCAATAAAGCACCCATGGGTGACCATTGTGTCAAAATGGACTCAGTCTTCTATTTTTGCCATTTCTTGTTTGTGAGGTCTTGCTTGGGTATTACTCTGCACAACAAACCAGGTTTGAGACTTTTGTTTGTTTTGTCTTTGGCGGGCTTCAGTACTGAAATCTGCCTCTGGCTCCAGTGTGTCTGGAAGGGCAGGAAGTGAGGGAGGTGCCCAAAACTCTGCTGTCCTTTGTCTCCTTGGTTAACTGAATGTACCCAGTCCAGTCCTGATTGGCTGACTGGCTGTCGTTGCAGGACAGCCACCTTGCAGTGTGAGTGACAGCTAGGCTGTGCATGAATGGGAGAAACCTGCTTAAAAGGCGAGGCTTCTTGGACTGAAGACAGAGGCGTCCACTGGGAAGAACAACCTGATGAAGAAACCATGATCGAATCTTGTAGCATCCTCCTGGAACGGTGAAGCCCTGCTGTTCTGAAACTCCTTTTTCTGATCGACAAGAGAAGCTCTGGACAGAAACTACTTCTTCCCTTGAATTAGTGGCACCAACTAACTCAGAGACAAACTTTGCTGGAAGATCTTCCCCAACTGGCTGTACTTCTTTGCTGCTGCTGGTACTGAGTGCCATGGGTCGAGAAATCCATAGTTCAGTGCAACGTCTGTAAGCCGGCCAAAAGCTCCACAAATCTCCTGAGGACTCCCCTGAAGCAGGACGACCCAAGTTCGAGTCAACTCACCAGAGTGCTGGACTCAAGGAGTGAAGGAAGCCCGACTGGTGTCCAAGATTTGTGGTGGTGCTTTTTATCGAGCCCTGAAACCGCAAAGTGACGCTGATCCAAAGAACGCCCATAGCGGCCGCCAATCTTTGAATTGCTGTGTAGGAGTCCTCCAGACGTCCTCTCTCTTGTCCCCACAACTGAAGCCCAGGAACCCAGGATCTGCATCCCTGCAACTAGACAGATGCCAGCTGGATCCTCTTCTTCTAACCAAAGGTACTGTTCTGACTTTGAGGAACTTACCTCATTGTCTGTAGCTTGCTCTTTTCAGTTGAGACTTGCAGTAGCTGCTTTTCTAGAGTTGATTGTAGCTCTAACTTTCACAAGAGTAAAAGCTTGTGGCCCAACAGTGATTTCTTCAACAAACTCTCTAACCAAGTGCAAGCCTTTTTGCTATCTAAGAAGTGCCTCAGCTCCATAGAATTTCCTCCAATTGATTTTGGCTGTCCTGGCTCCCTGGAGACTCTTCTATTCCATTGAATTTGATTCTTACTGTCCCACATAGGTGATACATTGGTTTTTAACTGATATTGATGGGAAAGATTTTTATCTAGGCTTCATTGGAAGATTTAATAAGTGCTCACATGCTCTGAGAACCTGTTCACCTTTTTCTTTCCTTTAAACTTGCCTTTCTGCTAACTTCATAATTTACCAAGTACAAAAGTGATATATAAATGGCAATACTGTCCTACACCTCAGGGTGTAGGAAGTGTGTAAGCATCTCTAAAGAGCATCTACTCGCTTGACTTGATTCTGAGAAAGTATTTTGAAGTGTATTTTTATTGCTGCAAATTGCCCTTTTTAAAGAATGCTTATTTAAAACTGACTATTAAATAAATAAATAATCATTTTACTAGAAAACTTTGAGTTTATGTGTTGTTTGGATACTTGTAATTTTGAATTTTGTTCACATTTACCCCTCTTGAGATAAGCCTGGCTGCTCAGTCACACTACCAACGTGTGTACTGCTTACCTATACCAATACGTGAGTTACCGACTCTCCCACAGGGCTACTACATCAATTATTGCCTAACAAAGACTACCTTCCTGATTGCCATTACTTCGGCTCAGTGTTTGGGGGAAATCAGGGACCTCTTGTGTAGGCCTCTGTTTCTGGTGGTCTGGGAGGAGGCTTTGTTGCTGTGCTGTGACCCCTCGTTTGTGCAGTTCCATCGATCTCAGGAGGTGGTTCTCTTGACTTTCTTTCAGGCTCCGTCCTCTCCTGAGGAGGAGGCTTGGCATTGTCTGGATGTCAAGCGGGTGGTCTTACATTATCTGTTCCTGAATGAGTCCTTTTGTCTCACTGATATGGGGGCAGGGGATTGTGGTCACCGGGCTTCCACTCCAATGATTAGTCAGTGGATTAAATCTTTGCTTCTGTGTACCAATGAGTCTGCAGACCTCTGTAATGCAGGGTGGGTCCAGGGTCAGTCCACCAGAGTGGTGGCCGCCTCCAGGGCACGCCTGTGGGGGGTATCTTTGTTAGACATTTGCTGAGCTGCCTAATGGGCTTCACCTAACACATTAATTTGGCATTACCAACTCAACATGGAGGGGCCTCAGTCTACTTCCTTTGGTGTGGGTGTTCTGGAGGCTGTGTCTGGTTGAGGTGGTGGTAGGAGTCATGGTCGGCATGACTTTTGCTTTTTGCTGTATCTTGAATAAATTAGTGTTTCACATTACCCTTGGTGTCTGTGTCTTTTGTGGTGGGTATGGGCATCCTTCCTGTTTCTGCTTTGGTACAACTCAAAGGTAAGTAGATGGACAAGGAAGTGGGACGTGGAGGTAATGCTCGGATTACTTACCGGTAATCTTCATTACTCCTGGCCTTACTCTTCCTCGCCCCAGTACGGCTTCCCTTGCCTCCCGCCCATTGGATGAAGGTTCCCATGAATGGACTTTGGATTACTGCCATGAGTTGGTTGGTTGGGAGGGGAGTGGCGGCCAGTGGAAGGCTTGAAAAAGAGTAGAGTTTCAGTGAGCAAAGAACATACTTAAAGGTAGGTACTGGGACGAGGATGAGTAAGACCAGGAGTAATGAAGATTACCAGTAAGTATTCTGAGCATGCATTGAAATGAATAGGACATGCATTGAAATAAATATGACACCCACTGAAATTAATTTAACATCGAACTAAGGATAGTACAGGGGCAACGCGTTGGTCTTGGAAGCAAGACCACGCAGAGCAACAGAGGTTCGAATCAAAGATCTGCGCTTGGAAACCAAACTCAGGTACGGTATTAGGCGTGTTATAAAAAAACAATTATATAAATACAGATATAAATATAACACTGATTGAAATGTATGTAACATGCAATTAAATGGATATGACATGCATTGAAATGAACATGACAATCATTGAAATTAGTATAACATGGGTTGAAATTCTTATGACACAGATAGAAATGAATGTAGCATGCATTGGTATGGATAAGGTGCTCTGAATTGTGAGTATAACACATGCTGAAAAGCACAGACATAGGCAACCAATCATATTGCAGTGAAATGAAAGCTGCAAAGCCTTCCAGTAAATGCTGCTCACTCTTCTTTCTTCAGGTTTAGAGGTAAGAACTTAGATTTCTCTGTACATAGGGCCTCTGCACACCATATATCCGTGTTTAGTACTGTTATTTGAACAACTTTCCTCAGGCTCAGCTGCCTCAGCATGACGGGGCTAGCAGCCCATGCGGTCGGTGGGTTTATCTTTTGTTGTGATCATGTGATTTAAAGATATCTTTGGGCCTGAGCCGCCCGAACCAATCTTTCGTTTGCTTTTTACAGAGCTCTTTCTCCTGATTCCTGAGCCAAATATAGAATTGGCACAGGACAGACATTCAAGCATTGTCAGTTTCCCAAGTCACAGCTATGCAGACACACACAGTGTCCATGGGTCTGCAGGTTAAGGTACTCAAGTTGCAAACACATTTCGTTTATCAGTAGCAGAGACATTCCTAAGCATGATGGAACATTTCCAACTCCAAAAGCTCCCAAATCACTGGTTACCTTGCAAATCTGTGATAGTTAAAGTGAGCAACACAAAGCACCCATTTAAAGATGTGTTTATATCCATGATGACTATTATCATAGCATGCAGAACAAATAGTTGCTTTATGTCACTATACCATGTTTTCAACATCATGAATAACAACGAGCTGGAGGTTTGTGACAAAGAATCTCCACGTCTATATTTTTTCCTGCATCCCCAATCATTTACCACTGATACGGAATTCAGCTAAAATAAATAATCTGAAACCTGAACTGTGGCAGAAGAACGAGGTTCCAGGATATAGAGATCACAGGGACAGGGGGAAAGTTGAGGCTGTGTGCTCTGTGATACACTGCATACACCTGCTGCAAAAATATGCGAAAACATGCTTTGTGTCAGATAGTTATCAACTGCCCACAGAGGCATCTCACATCCTGGAAGTGAGCACCTGCCACATGCTCCCTCTACCTAACCCTCTCCACACTGGTGCCACTGGATACCTCGAGGTGCTTGTACAATGCTGTGTTCTTGCAGGGCATATAACCTGCAAGAACATGCAATGCTTCAAAGCATGCTCTGGTAAGATAACCCAATGGGTGACTACACCTGCTGCAGAAATCTGTGGAGGCATGCTGTAGTATTAGGTGTGACCTGTCCTATAGAGGCATCTCACATCCTGGAGGCTGGACTTGGGTACCTGGTACACACTGCCTTCATTTACCCCACTTTGTTGGTGTCACCTGGTACTGCTAGTGATCCCATATCTCTCTGAACTTGCAGGGCATAGCTCCTGCAAGGACAGGTTATGCTTGATAGCAGGCACCGGTAAGATAATCTGCCACCGAAATATGATGAATTTGGCTGTGTGTTGCACAGGCATCACCCGCATCATCCATGTCCAAGATGTGAGTACCTGGCCCATGCCTGCTGAATCAACCCCTCTCCATTAGTGCCACTGGATACCCTAAGGCAATCCGACAACTCACCACCGGAACGACAGGCTATGTATGAAAAGGAGTGGGTTAATGCACGTTCTGTACAATTCTGGGAACTGTGATGTGTGCCGTGGTGGAAGGGGAAAAAAGGAACTAGTGGTACTCTGGCTGCATCCAAAAAGAAGGGAGTAGGATGGTTCAGAAAGCTGGCATGGGGGGGGGTAGGGACCAGGATCACAAACATTGGCTGAACAGCTAATCGCCACTCTTCAAATTTGATGACAAAAAACACAAATTGCATAATAAAGCCACATAACAATATGTAAATCCGTATAGCAACATGTTAAGCCAAAGGAATATCATTGTGACTTACATTTTCACACCCTGAATGGTAAACTATAAGTCCCAGAATTCAAGATAATGTCAACCTTGCAAATCTGTTGAAGCCCACAGTACTTTCGGTGATTTAAACATGCAATACATAAGTTGTCTAGTAAGCTCAGAGAGATATGGAGATTCTTTGTCACAAACCTCCAGCTCGTTGTTATTTATGATGTTGAAAACATTTTATTAGTGACAACAAGCAATTATTTTTGTCATGTCATGATGGATATAAACAAATGTTTAAATGGGTGATTTGTGTTGCTCACTTTAACGATCACTGATGTGCAAGGTTACTTGTGCTTTGTGAGCTCTTTGAGTTGGAAATGTTCCAGCATGCATAGGAAAGGCTCTGCCACTGATAAACGAAATGCGTTTGTAACCTGAGCACCGTAAACAACCTGCAGAGCCACGGACACTGTGTGTGTGTCTGCCAAACTGTGACTTGGGAAACCGGCAGTGATTTAATGACTGGCCTGAGCCGATTCTATATTTAGCTCAGGAGTCGGGAGAACGAGAAAGCGCTCTGTAAAAAGCAAACAAACGGTCCAGGCTCAAAGATATCAGTAAAAAAAGAAAAAAGTTAAATTACAACATGATCACAACAAAAGATAAACCCTTCATTTATTTATTTATTTTAATGGATAAATCGCGCAAACAGCTGAGAGGCATCGAGGCGCTGTTACAGGTAATGAACTTAGTTACATGAAGCATGGGTCAGACATTGTAGAAACATTGCATACATATTGTCCAGGCAGACATCGTAAAAAAACATTGTATACAGATAGCCCAGGATTAGGTGAATAGCAGTGTCTTTATGGCTTTGCTGAAGGCTAAGTGGGAGGTTTCCGCTCTTAGGGCAGTGGAAGAGCATTCCATTGCAGGGCTGCTATGAATGGGAAGCTAGCGCCATCTTCTCTGGCTCATTTGGTTTTGGGTACTGTGAGCATGTTAGCATAAGGTGTTCTGGTTGGTCTGGAGGATGCAGATCTGTGTATTTTTTGGATAAGGTACAAAGGGGCCGCTTGACTGATGCATTTGTGGGTTAGAACCAGGGTTTTAAAGAATACGCGTTCTTTGATGGGTAGACAGTGGGCCTGTTTCCTGGTGGCAGATATATGGTCCCTTCTTGGGATGCCAGTGGCTGCGCGGAGCATGCTGTTTTGGATCGTTTGGAGCTTCTCCATGTTTTTTACTGACATGCCCGCAAAGAGGGCATTGCAGTAGTCGAGTCTGGATCCTGTTATAACTATGGCAATGGTGAGGCAGTTATCATTGAACAAGAATGGTCTGGCCGCATTAAGCAGCTTGGCATGGTATTCTGCAGTAGACGCAATGGCGTTGACTTGCCTGAACATAGAAAGGTTTGAGTCTAGGTAGACTTCGAGGGTTTTTACTATTTCATAGACTGTGATTTTGATGTTATCTATCGTGAAATGGAGCAATTGGTTGCCAAGTTTCTTTAAGGTTTCAGTGGAACCAATAAGGAGAAGTTCTGTCTTGTCACTTTGAGGCAGAGCCCGTTCACGGCCATCCAGACCTGAATATGATAGATATTGTATAGTGTGCGGGAAATGCAGGAGCCTTGCGGGACTCCCCATTGGATGATGGTGGGAGAGGCAGAGTCTTGGTCAGAGAAGACTTTAATGGTCCAGCCTTGCAAGAATGGTGTGATCCAGGATGTCGCATTGGGTGGGAAGTGGGTTGTAGATGTCAAGTGGTGGCAGAGGACGTTGTGATCCACAAGGTAAAATGCTGCGGATAGGTCCAGGAGTAGAAGTAAGGAAAGTTTCCCAGAGTCCCGAACGTCATCCATTTGTTTTTTTAAATCAAGTAGGGCCATTTTAGTTCCGCGCCCAGGGTGAAACCCAGACTGATGAAGGACAAGGAGGCTGTTGGCCTCGATGACTTGTTGTACTAGTGTAGGCTGTGTTGTCAAGTATTTTCAGCAGGAATGGGACAGTGGTTATAGGCGTATAGTTGCCGGGGGAGGTGGGGTCCAGTGCAGGTTTCTTCAGGAGGGTCTCCGGCTGCACATGCTGCCAGCCCCGTCAGCCTGAGGCAGCTGAGCCATGAGGAAAATTGTGCAAATGACAGTACCAAACACGGATATATGGTGTGCAGAGGCCATATGTACAGAGAAATCTAAGCTCTTACTTCTCGGCCTGAAGAAAGAAGAGTGAGCAGCATTAACTGGAAGGCTTTACCGCTTTCATTTCACTGCAATGTGATTGGTTGACTATGTCATGTGCTTTTAAGCATTTGTTATACTCACAATTCAGAGCACCTTATCCATTCCAATGCATGCTACATTCATTTCAATCTCTGTCATAAGAATTTAGACCCAGGTTATATTAATTTCAATGATTGTCATATTCATTTCAATGCATGTCATATCCATTTAAATGCATGTTACATTAATTTCAATCAGTGTTATATTCATATATATCAATGTTATATTTGTTTCAGTGGATGTTATATTTATTTCAATGCATGTCCTACTAATTTGAATGCATGCTCCAATTACTTACTGGTAAACTCCATTACTCCTAGTTCTACTCATCCCCGTATTTATCATTGAGTATGTTTGGTCCTCATGGAACTCTTTTCCTCTGGTTGCCCCTCCCAGGAGGTATATCCTCCCAACCAACCAGCCCATGGCAGAAATCCAAAGCCCAGGCATGGGAACCTTCATCCAACGGGAGGGAGGGAAGGGAAGTCTGTGCTGGGGTGAGGAAGAGTAGGACTAGGAGTAATGAAGATTACTGTTAGGTAATCCACGCATTACCTTCACATCCCTCTTCCTCTTTCAAGTACTTACCTTTGAGTTGTATCAAAGCAGAAACAGGAAGGACACCCATGCCCACCACAAGAGACACAGACACCAAGGGTAATGCGAAACCCACCCAACACTAATTTATTAAACATACAGCAAAAAGCAAAATGCATGCCGACCATGACTCCTGCCACCACCTCAACCAGACACAGCCTCCAGAACACCCACATCAATGGAAGTAGATTGGTGCCCCTCCACATTGAGTTGCTGATGTCGAATTAATGTGTTAGTTGTAGCCCATGTGGCAGCTCTGCAAATGTCTAACAAAGGTACCCCCCGCAAGTGGGCCCATGATGCGGCAACCCCTCACGTGGCTCAACCCTGCACCCACCGTTTATTATAGAGGCCTGCAGACTCATAGGCCCTCAGAATCAAAGATTTAATCCCTGGCTAATCGTTGGAGTGGAAGCCCAGTGACCACAGTCCCCTCCACCCTGATCAGTGAGACAAAAGGACTCACTCCGGGACAAATAATGTAAGACCACCCACTTGACATCCAGACAATGCCAAGCCTAGTCCTCAGGAGAGGGGCCAACTGGGCCCAAAGGATGAGAATCTGTTACCCATTTCAAGAGCCTTGAGACCACAGCCCCCACTACCAGAGGGGACCAGGAAACCTGGAAAGCCTCAATGCTCACCCACTTAGAACGGAGAGTAGAGACTGCCAACCCCTTCTCTGCCCCTTCATGAAGAAATTGTAAAATGTCTGGAGGCCACACTCCAGTGCCAGGACGAGAGAGAAGGTGGACATTGAACACCTGCAACAAAACAGTCATCTGGGCAGCACCCAAGGAGGAGCTAACCACATATCCAGAAGGCCCGGGAATCACCCACTCCAAAGCCAGTTAGGGACCACCAGGATAAACATGCCCAGGGATGATCTGATTGTGCTGATGACCGGTGGAATCAAGGGAATTGGAGGGAAGGCATCAAGAAGCTCCAGGGGCCAAGCAAAGGAAAGAGCATCCATCCCCCAGGTCCCAGGTGACAGAGTCTCAAGCAATACCTGGGAAGTTGAGAGTTGCAGGGGTAGGCAAAGAGGTCCACCCAGAGATGTCTGAACCGCTGACATACCTCCTGAAAATCCTCGGGGCGAAAAGACATCACTGCTGAGACCGAAAACACCCTGCTGAGCTGGTCCGCAGTCACATTATCCACGCCCCGATATGGACCGCTCTCAAGGAGACATGGTGTGATGCGGCCCAGGTCCCAATGGACATATCCAGATCCTGCAGCGAGCAGGGCCCTGTATGCCCCTGATCATTGATGTACGCCAACACTGAGGTGTTGTCTGTCCGAACCAGAACATCCTTCCCCTGTATCGAATACCTGAACACCAACAAAGCCTTTAGAATGGCTGACAACTCCTTCCAATTGGAGGACTTCTCCTGGCCCTGAAGAGACCACCTCCCCTGATAAGTGAAGTCCAGAAGTCCAGGAGAGTTGCCCCCCAGCCCAGGCTGTTGGCATTGGTGGTAAGAATGATCAGCAAGCCCTTGGATAAGAGCACACCCCTCCGGTGGGAAGACGTCACCGGGATCAGACAGTTGAACTGTAGGGATGCTGGTTCCCAATGGAACAGAAGATGACACACCAACGTCCTCAACTGCAGCTGCGCCCAGGGGACCACAAAAATTCCAGAAGACATGTGCCCATGAAGAAATAACAATTCCCTGGCCACAGCCCAATCCCTGTCCAAAACAGTCCACAACAGACACTGGAGCCAGGAGGCTCTGTCCAGTGGGAGCCAAACCAGTCCTCCCTGGTGCAGAACTTCACACTGATGAACTGTAAGAACTGTGTAAGAAATGGTTGAAGATGGGGCAACAGATGGAGCTGAGACCCGTCCTTGATCAACCAATGATCCAAGTAAGGGTACACTCAAACTCTGGCCAGGTCTAAGGAAGCTCTGTGGCCACTGTGGGAGACCCAGAGGCTCTGCCACCTGCTCCCTCCCACTTACCAATGCTCAGGGTGGGTCATGGAAAACCCCATCCCTAAGCCAGAAGAACATCCAACTCCTGTAGGCTGATAGGCACACCCTGCTTCCCCTCGGCTACCAGATTCTATCCACCATACCCCACTGCTCTGGAGGGGGCCCAGCAGCTATTCTGACAATCTCCAAGCCCTGCAGAGGAGTTGCTGAGTGAGGGCCACAGACCGTTGCCCCTCCTACACAGCACGGAGAGGATCCGCCAGTTCCGGCAGGAACAAAAGAACTGCTTTGGGCTGTTCGGTTGGAAGGTTATACCTCCTGGGAGGGGAGGGCGCAGAGGAGGCCAGCTTGAAAAGAAAAGAGTTCCAGGAAGCACGGAATATACTCCAAGGTAAGTAATGGGACGAGGAAGAGGGACGTGGAAGTAATGTTTTATTCATTCCAATGCATGTTATATTAATTTCAATGCATGTTACCACTTCCATGTGTGTCATATTAATTTCAATGGGTTTCATATTCATTCCATTGAATGTCCTATTCAATTCAACATGTCAGATTCATTTCAATGGGTGTCATATACATGTTAATGCATGTCCTATTCATTTCAATGCATGTCTTATTCATTCCAATGCATGTTACATTCATTCCAATGCATGCTACATTCACTTCAATGCGTCAAATCCATTTCAATGGGTGTCATGTTCATTCCATTGCATGTCGTACTCACTTCAACGTGTGCCATATTAATTCCAATTGGTGTCATATTCATTAAAATGCATGCCTAATCAGTCACTTCTCCAAGCAACGAGTCGGCGGTGGATATTTTCATTGGCTGGTACCTGCCTCTGGAACAGCCTTCCTGTCTCTGAAACTTGAGGAGAACCATCTCCGGTTCCGGAAGCACCTCAAAACCTTTCTCTTTGCTTCTGCTTTCTCTCCTCCTCTCCCCTGCTGATTTCCGGGTTGAAACTGACACAGCACTGGCTACCTGGCCACCCTCTGATCTCAGGCCCAGGTCCCCTCCCACACCAGTTGTACACCTGCACTACCTTCCTTGCAACCCCGCACTTGGGGACTATTTGTCTGTGTCCCTACAGTCCCTTTACCAGCACTTGACACTTGATGCTTGCACTTGCCCTTTACCCCTGCACTTGCCAGCTGCTGTCCGTACTTTTCTTATTGTTATTTATTCTATTATCCCTTGTGTTGCACTTTCCCCTTCCCCCTTCCTATGCAGTTGCGCAATCTGAATTACACCCGGCCTAGTAGGATTGTTGTCTGTCTTCCCTCTGTTCCCCCGCCCTTGCCTCGTTGCGCCTTGAAACACTTGTGTATAGGCGTGTTATAAATGCCATATCATATCATATCATATCATATCATATCATATCATATCATATCATCATATCATATCTAATTATTTCAATGCATTTCAAATGCATGTCCTATTCATTTTAATGCATGTCTTATTCATTCCAATGCATGTTATATTCACTTCAATGTGTGTCATATTAATTTCAATGGGTGTCATACTCATTTCAATGGGTAATTCCATTACATGTCGTATTCACTTCAATGTGTTTCATATTCATTCCAACAGTTGTCATGTTTATTTCAATGCATGTCCTATTCATTTCAGGGCATGTCCTATTCATTCCAATGCATGTTATATTAATTTCAATACATGTTACATTCACTTCAATCGGTGTCATATTCATTTCAATGGGTAATTCCATTACGTGTTGTATTCACTTCAATGTGTTTCATATTCAGTCCAACAGTTGTCATGTTTATTCCAAAGCATGTCCTAATCATTTCAATGCATGTCTTATTCATTCCAATTCATGTTACATTTACGTCAATGTGTGTCATTTTCATTTCAATATGTGTCATATTCATTTCATGTCATATTCACGTCAACGTGTGTCATATTCATTTCAATGGGTGTCATATTCATTTCAATGCATGTCCTATTCATTTCAATCCATGTCTTATGCATTCAAATGCATGTTACATTAATTCCAATGCATGCTACATTCACTTCAATGTGTGTCATATTCATTTCAATGGGTGCCATATTCATTGCATTGCATGTCCTTTTAATTTCAATGCATGTCTTATTCATTCCAATGCATGTTATTTTCATTTCAATGCATGTTACATTCACTTCAATGTGTATCATATTAATTTCAATGGGTGTCAAATGCATTCCATTTCATTTCCTATTCACTTCAACGTGTGTCAACTTCAATTCATTGGGTGTCATTTTTAATTCAATGCATGTCCTATTCATTTCACTGCATGGTCTTTTTCATTCCAATGCATGTTACATTAACTTCAATGTGTGTCATAGTCATTTCAATGGGTGTCATATTCATTCCATTGCATATCGTATTCACTTCAACATGTGCCATATTCATTCCAGTTGGTGTCATAGTCATTAAAATGCATGCCTAATCATTTCAATGCATTTCAAATGCATGTCCTATTTATTTCAATGCATGTCTTATTCATGCCATTGCATGTCATATTCACTTCAATGTGTGTCATATTAATTACAATGGGTGTTATACTCATTTCAATGTGTGTCCTATTTATTTCAATGCATGTCCTGTTTATTTCAATGCATGTCCTATTCATTCCAATGACAACGTGTTTCATATTCATTTCAACGGTTGTCATGTTTATTTCAAAGCATGTCCTAATTATTTCAATCCATTTCTTATGGCTTCAAATGCATGTAATATTCACTTCAATGTGTGTCATATTCATTTAAATGGGTGTCATATTCATTGCATTGCATGTTAATTTCATTTCAATGCATGTTACATTCACTTCAATATGTGTCATAGTCATTTCATTTCATTTTGATACATGTTATCGTATTCACTTCAACGTGTGCCATATTAATTCCAGTTGGTGTCATATTCATTAAAATGCATGCCTAATCATTTCAATGCATTTCAAATGCATGTCCTATTTCTTTCAATGCATGTCTTATTCATTCCAATGCATGTCATATTCACTTCAATGTGTGTCATACTCATTTCAATGTGTGTCCTATTTATTTCAATGCATGTCCTATTCATTTCAATGCATGTCCTATTCATTCCAATGCATGTTATATTAATGTCAATACATGTTACATTCACTTCAATGGGTGTCATATTCATTTCAATAGGTAATTCCATTATGTATCGTATTCACTTCAACGTGTTTCATATTCATTTCAACGGTTGTCATGTTTATTTCAATGCATGTCCTAATCATTTCAATGCATGTCTTATTCATTCCAATTCATGTCACATTTACTTCAATGTGTGTCATTTTCATTTCAATATGTGTCTTCTTCATTGCATGTTATATTCATGTCAGCGTGTGTCATCTTCATTTCAATGGGTGCCATATTCATTTCAATGCATGTCCTATTCATTTCAATCCATGTCTTATGTATTCCAATGCATGTTCCATTAATTCCAATACATGCTACAATCACTTCAAAGTGTGTCATATTCATTTTAATGTGTGTCATATTCATTGCATTGCATGTCCTTTTAATTTCAATGCATGTCTTATTCATTCTAATGCATGTTATTTTCATTTCAATGCATGTTACATTTACTTCAATGTGTATCATGTTAATTTCAATGGGTGTCAAATTCATTCCATTTCATGTCCTATTCATTTCAACGTGTGTCAACTTCATTTCATTGGGTGTCATCTTTATTCAATGCATGTCCTATTCATTTCAATTCATGGTCTTATTCATTCCAATGCACGTTACATTCACTTCAATGTGTGTCATATTAATTTCAATGGGTGTCATATTCATTTCAATGCATGTCTTATTCTTTCCAAAGCATGTTATAGTCACTTCATTGTGTGTAATATCAATTTCAATGGGTGTAATATTTATTTCAAGCATGTCTTATTTTTTCCAATGCAAGTTAAATTCCCTTCAATGTGTGTCATATGAATATCAGTGGTTGTCATATTTGTTCAATTCCATGTCGTATTCACTTCAACGTGTGTCATATTCATTTCAATGGGCGTCATCTTCATTTCAATGCATGTGTTATTCATTCCAATGAATGTTATATTAATGTCAATACATGTTACATTCACTTCAATGGGTGTCATATTAATTTCAATGGGTAATTCCATTACGTGTCGTATTCACTTCAACGTGTTTCATATTCATTTCAACGGTTGTCATGTTTATTTCAAAGCATGTCCTAATTATTTCAATCCATTTCTTATGGATTCAAATGCATGTTATATTCACTTCAATGTGTGTCATATTCATTTAAATGGGTGTCATATTCATTGCATTGCATGTTAATTTCATTTCAATGCATGTTACATTCACTTCAATATGTATCATATTCATTTCAATTGGTGTCAAATGCATTCCATTTCATTTCCTATTCACTTCAACGTGTGTCAACTTAATTTCATTGGGTGTCATCTTTAGTTCAATGCATGTCCTATTCATTTAAATGCATGGTCTTATTCATTCCAATGCATGTTACATTCACTTCAATGTGTGTCATAGTCATTTCAATTGGTGTCATATTCATTCCATTGCATGTCGTATTCACTTCAACGTGTGCCATATTAATTCCAGTTGGTGTCATATTCATTAAAATGCATGCCTAATCATTTCAATGCATTTCAAATGCATGTCCTATTTCTTTCAATGCATGTCTTATTCATTCCAATGCATGTCATATTCACTTCAATGTGTGTCATACTCATTTCAATGTGTGTCCTATTTATTTCAATGCATGTCCTATTAATTTCAATGCATGTCCTATTCATTCCAATGCATGTTATATTAATGTCAATACATGTTACATTCACTTCAATGGGTGTCATATTCATTTCAATGGGTAATTCCATTATGTATCGTATTCACTTCAACGTGTTTCATATTCATTTCAACGGTTGTCATGTTTATTTCAATGCATGTCCTAATCATTTCAATGCATGTCTTATTCATTCCAATTCATGTCACATTTACTTCAATGTGTGTCATTTTCATTTCAATATGTGTCTTCTTCATTGCATGTTCTATTCATGTCAGCGTGTGTCATCTTCATTTCAATGGGTGCCATATTCATTTCAATGCATGTCCTATTCATTTCAATCCATGTCTTATGTATTCCAATGCATGTTCCATTAATTCCAATACATGCTACAATCATTTCAAAGTGTGTCATATTCATTTTAATATGTGTCATATTCATTGCATTGCATGTTCTTTTAATTTCAATGCATGTCTTATTCATTCTAATGCATGTTATTTTCATTTCAATGCATGTTACATTTACTTCAATGTGTATCATGTTAATTTCAATGGGTGTCAAATTCATTCCATTTCATGTCCTGTTCATTTCAATGTGTGTCAACTTCATTTCATTGGGTGTCATCTTTATTCAATGCATGTCCTATTCATTTCAATGCATGGTCTTATTCATTCCAATGCACGTTACATTCACTTCAATGTGTGTCATAATAATTTCAATGGGTGTCATATTCATTTCAATGCATGTCTTATTCTTTCCAAAGCATGTTATAGTCACTTCATTGTGTGTAATATCAATTTCAATGGGTGTAATATTCATTTCAAGCATGTCTTATTTTTTCCAATGCAAGTTAAATTCCCTTCAATGTGTGTCATATGAATATCAGTGGTTGTCATATTTGTTCAATTCCATGTCGTATTCACTTCAACGTGTGTCATATTTATTTCAATGGGCGTCATCTTCATTTCAATGCATGTGTTATTCATTCCAATGAATGTTATATTCATTTCAATGCATGTTACATTAACTTCAATGTGTATCATATTCATTTCAATGCGTGTCAAATTAATTCCATTGCATTTCCTATTCACTTCAACATGTGTCAACTTCATTTCATTGGGTGTCATATTTCGACCAATGCATGTCCTATTCATTTCAATGCATGATCTTATTCATTCCAATGCATGTTACATTATCTTCAATGTTTGTTATAGTCAATTCAATGGGTGTCATATTCATTTCACTACATGTCTTATTCATTCCATTTCATGTCATATTCAATTCAACGTGTGTCATATACATTTCAATGTGTGTCATATTCATTTCAATGCATGTCTTATTCTTTTCAAAGCATGTTTGTATTCACTTCAATGTGTGTAATATTCATTTCAATGGGTGTAATATTCATTTCAGGCATGTCTTATTTTCTCCAATACATGTTAAATTCCCTTCAATGTGTGTCATATTAATATCAATCTGTGTCATATCTGTTCAATTGCATGTCCTATTCACTTCAGTGTGTGTCATATTCATGTCAATGGGTGTCATATTTATTCCATGGCTTGTCCTATTCATTTCAATGCATATTATATTCATTTCAATGCATCTTACATTCGCTTCAATGTGTGTCATATTCATTCTGTTGCCTGTCGTATTGACTTCAACGTGTGTCATGTTCATTTCAGTGGGTGTCATATTGATTCCATTGCATGTCCTGTTCACTTCGGCGTGTGTCATATTAATTTCAATGGGTGTGATATGTAGTCCATTGCATGTCTTATCCATTTTAATACACGTCTTATTCATTGAATGTCATTGTATGTAATACTCATTTCAGTACGTCATACCCATTTCAATACACGTTATACTCATTTTGATACATCTTATAGTCATCTCAATGCATGCCTTACTCATTTCAATGCATGTTGTATTCATTTCAATATGTCACATTCGTAAAGGTGTAATTTTGACATGAACAGCTTCCCATACAGCTGTCCCTAGTAGTCATAGCCACAAAACAAGTGCACATGTGCTACACAGTCAGGTACAGCCACTCAATGCAATCTCCTGTCTCCAGAACATATTTTCATTTCCCTCCCTTATATATCCCTCGCCACACCACAGCCCTTCTAGCATCGGCCCACTCCTCTCACCTGCTGCACATTCTTGTCTCTATGTCTCATGTAGAATATTTGCTCTGTAAATTATGTATATTGATATACCCTTGATTATTATGTATGTACATTCTCCTTTTGCTTAGATTCTTATGTATCTATGCTCTATGTGTAACTTTGCACAAGTTGCGCCCTGATGCCCCCGGGCCTGATGGAGTGCGTTACAAATAAAACAAATACAAATACAAATTGTCTCATCACAAAAAATGGCACTGTTACAACTGCTAAATGCAATCCCCTACTTCAAAACTATTTTGCAGTTTTGTCTTTGCTATAGCCATGCTCATCACGAAAGGAGGGCACATCCAGTCAAAGCCACTCAATATTATCGCCTGCCCTAAAAAGATCATATTCTTTCTTCGGTAGTATTCTGAGTTGTCTCAAAATGTTAGCAACACTTTAAAGCACTGAATGTGATTTCCTGACTCTAAACAATTAAATGCTTTTGTCTTCGCTAGTATTTTCTCTCATCTCAAAGAGATGCGTCACTTTCAGCCGCTGAATATCATTTCCTTCCCTAAACAATTTTCTGATTTTTCTGTTTGCTAATATTCTCTGTCATCATTAAACAATTCTGGAATGTTCTTTTAAGTATTAGTAGCCAGAAACAATGGGGGTCATTTTGTAAAAACCGTTAACAGCATTAGCACTTACATGCTGTTGGGTCCCCTGGATGTGATTTTCAACTTTCACAAAGCAGTGTGCAAAGGTAAATATGTGCAAAGGTAAATATCATGTATGCCTCCAACAATTTGGGAAATACCATGTAGTAGAATTTGCCACGTTTCGTCATGAAAGCTGGTCACTGAGATTATCGCCTCCATGGTAAGTAGCCACAAGATGATTAATTGGACAGTCAGTTAGAATCTTACTTTCAAACAATCCTATAATTTTCTCTTTGCTAGTAGTTTTTCTAATCACAAAATATGGCACAATTAGTTACAAATCTGTGTTTTTATAACCTGTCATTCTGTGTATGGCAAGCAAGATAATAATTTGAATTTTCTCCTCTCTAACAGCAGTAGCCACAAGAAGATGACACATGGTGCACATACAATTATAACTACTCAACGTAACTGCCTGCCTCTAAACAATTGGTGATATTCACTTTGCTGATATGGTTCCGTCAGAAAAAATATGGCACACTCAATTACATACACTGAATGTAATTTCCTGCCTTCAAACAATTCTGGATGTTCTTTTACCTACTGGCACCTGCTAGACCCCTGTGTTTGTGGAATGACTATTGATTACAATTTCCATCAATTTAAAGCACAATTATATTGTACCCCCTGCTGTATGTAGGCAGCCTCCTACTCCTGCCCATCCCTCTGTCAGTCTCTGATCCAGCACAGGCACTGCGAGGCCTTCATTATGGATGTGACCAGCCTTGGATTTTTTCCGGTTTACCAGGTATTCACAATGTTATCTTGTTCATGCGACATAAGTAGTGGAATTTGACACCACTTTCTCCCATTTCTTTGACTCAAGCAGTTTGCATCACTTTGACTATAAGCAGAATTTCCTGCCCTGAAGAAGGCTGGGCTTGCTAACAAAGACAGAGCTATTTAAGCCGAAACTCGAGTAGGCCATTTATCAATTGGGAACTGACACAAGAAGATCCATCATTAATTTTCAGCAAGAATGATGCAGCTTCAATCTGCTGAACAGGCTTCTGAAGTGTAATAGGCATTTCTTTGCACTTTTCTATTACAGACAAATTAAATACTGCCATTGGATTGCAGTACCCTATAACTATTAGTTTGCACTATCTTTGTTTGTATTGATTACTAGAATTAATTCCATTTGCATTGCTTTGCTTTACCTTGATACACACAGCCATTTATGCTTTTCTCCTGGCATCACAGTTTCTGTGTATTTAGGTGATATGTTTTGATAATTTGACAGACTGATTGACTGTATGAGTGTGATTAAGGGAGTATGCATTTAAAAATGATGGTATGAAATTCTAAAATATTTTATTTAGACATGTCATATTTGTTATTATTAATTGATGGTTGTTTTTTGACTTATTAATCACAGAAAAAAAACAAATACATATTTGTGTAATTCGGTTGGGAATGGTCTTTACTGGCACTAAAGTGGTTTCAACTTGATGAGGCAGAAGGGCATTAATGTTTGTTTTGCTCCACATATCTTTATGCCAACAAATGAGCGGTTTTGTGACATATTGTCATGAAAGCTGGTCACTGAGATTATCTCCTCCATGGTAAACAGCCACAAGAAGATTCATTAGACGGTTACCAGACATTTGGTTAAAAAAAAGGTCGACAGGACAAATGGTCGACACCATTTGGTCGAAAACCAAATGGTCACATTTTTTTTTTTAGTATTTTCACTTTTTTTTTTTTTTTTGGCTGGGGTCCCCCCTCAACCCCCATTTTTTTCTAAAAAACCCTTTTTTCCCTAAACGAAAACCTAAAAAATATATATAAATTTTAAAAAATTCATTAGACTGTCAGTTACAGTCTCTGAAAGTTACCTCCTGCTTCCAAAAAACTCTATCATTTTCTCTTTGCTAGTAGTTTTTCGAATCACAAAATATGGCACACATAGTTACAATTCTATGTTTTTTATAACCAGTCGCACACAATAAATGGCATCTGTGTTTATGTCAAGCAAGGTGAACATTGGAATGTTCTCCTCTTTAATAGGAGTAGCCACAAGAAGATGACACATGGTGCACATATAATTACAACCACTCACTATAACTTCCTGTCTCTAAACAATTATTGATATTCACTTTGCTAGCATGCTCTCGTCACAAATAATATGGCACACTCAGTTACATACAATGTAATGTCCTGCTTTCAAACATTTCTAAATGTTGTTTTACCTGCTGGCACTGACATGAAAAGATGACCTATCATACTTCAATTTTCTACCACTCCCTCTACTGCATCATAATTAATATTCTGGCTCTACATTAACTAACTCCTATTGTATGGTTCTCTCCAGGATGGACTACAGCAACAGCCTCTTTCTCAATCTACCTAACTCTGCTCTATGCCCCCTTCAACTAATCCAGAACAGGCAGTGGTCCAAGTGAGCGGGAGCGGTTGGGTGCTCCTCTACTTTTTTTAAATTAAGTTTCACCATTCCTATACTTTTATTTTAATAAGAAACTATTCCAAACTGGATTCATTTTTTTTCTTTCAGCTTCTACACAGTGGTGGGGGTGGAATGAATAAAAGGTGGGTCCCAG
The DNA here is from genome assembly GCF_040938575.1 of Ambystoma mexicanum. Lineage (NCBI taxonomy): Eukaryota > Metazoa > Chordata > Amphibia > Caudata > Ambystomatidae > Ambystoma > Ambystoma mexicanum. Next base: position 1,190,831,442 of record NC_090937.1, read on the forward strand.
GTATGGGGTTTGTATTGTTTTTAGGAGGGAGTGTGGCAATGGGGTTTGTAGGTGTGGGGTGAGTCAGCAGTTCCCCTACTACTTTTTGTACATTTCGACCACTGAGAACAGGACTGCAAGACTTATCCTTGGCCTCAAGCCCAGGGACAGCATCTCTCCAGCCCTTAAATCTCTGCTCTGGCTCCCGGTAGCTGCAAGGATCAAGTTCAAGACCTTTGCATCAACCGCAAGGGTTTCAGCTACCTCGAACCCTCTGAGGGCCAGATGCTTCTCCAAACAGAGAGTGGGGTGCAGATCTGTTTCCTTAGCAGATGCCTCCCTCTGGAACAGCCGCCTCCCTGCCCCTCTCAAACTTGAGCCAGACCACCTAAAGATCCGGAAGCTGCTCAAGACCTTCTGTTTCTCCTGCCTTCTCTCTCCCTCTGCCTTGCTAACCCTCCAGTCCGCCTGCCCTGACTGGTTGCCGGGTATCCTAAGAGTCTTACAGGAGTATGTCCTGATACATTCTGGTTTCACCATCACCGTCTTGTGGCTAATGCTGGATTTTACTTTTATGGACTTCATTGATTCACGGTGCGTCACCCTTTCTCAACTCTCATGCTGGACTTCCTTTGTATCTTGTACTCATGGTGGCCCTGCATCATGCTGTTCCATCTTCATCTTGTACCCTGGCTTTCAACATTATGTGTTACTACTGACTTCTGCAACCTGAGCTATAATTTGAGAGCAAACTCTGGAGTAAAAATATTAATATCAAAGTGAAACAGAGAGGAAAAATGTTTCAGGTGCAGCGGGGGATGTGACATCACAAGGACTAAGCACCTAATTATAAGCAAATGCATCAATGAAAGCAGGGCTAATGATGCCTCAAGAGACTTACATGTAAACAGGCCTGCAGATTTCTCATGGCGATACATTATGATTCTGAGCAAAGAATCTCTGATTTGGAAAATGTTGAACAAATAGAAAACCATGTTATTAAACGATGCTAAAATGTGCTTCAAAATAATTGCATCAACTAAAAGGTTCAAAACAAATGATAACGATTTTCATTGTTTGTTAGCAATATTAGCTTTCTTATAGGACGTCTGAAAATAAAGCGTGATAAAGGCAAAAGGTGAATGAATTAAGTTGAAGTTACCTCAGGGCCTGCACGTAGAATTGGCATGGGGGTGAACCTGTTTTGGCAGCTGAATCCTTGTCTAATCTGCAATGCAGCAAAACACATTTCATTATTTTTCTTCTGCTGTTAATTAGCTTCCAAACGATTGTATCGCTCTGGCCAAAACTCCTCCAACGCCTTCCTGGGATTCTTTGGGGATTGGCTTTTAATTTAAAGATATCATATCTCATTTTAGAGGTTTCTGTGATGGACCATGCCAATGGAGCAGCTGTCGCCTTACCGCTTCTCGCCAATAATGAAGACTGTGAAACTCACAGGCATCCATTAGCATCCGAGTATCAACTTCAGCCTCATTCATTATTCACAGGTCATGAGTGCTGCTGCCTTTGAGGGAGACATGCTTGCTTGTCATGATGAATCCCTTGACATATCATGTGTGATCGATGTCAATACCTGTGGACTGTGCTACAGATACGACCATGCATTTGAATGTATCCCAAATACCCTTTCAGTATTTCACACTAACTGTGAATGTTAACATATCCATGTCTACCCTGCTACAGTGCTACCCTCTTACCCTGCTACCATGTTACCCTGCTACCCTGCTGCCCTGCTACACTGCTACTCTGCTACCCTGTTACCCTGCTACACTGCTACCCTGATACCATGCTACCCTGCTACACTGCTACCCTGCTACCATGCTACCCTGCTACACTGCTACCCTGCTACCCTGCTACCCTGTTACCCTGCTACACTGCTACTCTGCTATCCTGTTACCCTGCTACACAGCTACCCTGCTACCATGCTACACTGCTACACTGCTACCCTGCTACCCTGTTACCCAGCTACCCTGCTACACTGCTACTCTGCTACCCTGTTACCCTGCTACACTGCTACCCTGCTACACTGCTACCATGCTACACTGCTAAACTGCTACCCTGCTACCCTGTTACCCTGCTACCCTGCTACACTGCTACACTGCTACCCTGCTACCCTGTTACCCTGTTACCCTGCTACCCTGCTACACTGCTACACTGCTACCCTGCTACCCTGTTACCCTGCTACACTGCTACCCTGCTACACTGCTACCATGCTATCCTGCTGGCAGAGCCAGTAATAAGTGATATGTGCTAAGGATGTCCCTCCGTATAACCATGTATGTGCATATAGCCCCGTATGATGCACAACACTCCATTCCTTTCCAGATCTTAGTTTGAAGTTAGTACCTGGGGAGAAACAATTTAAAATCACATAAACCTTTTCCATGTAGACACATGTTCAAAGGAAATGTCTGTATTAAAATGCAGTGTTCACGGGAACAAACATCGATTATTTTACTATACTGATCGTAATTCTGTTTACTATTCTGACTAGTTCAAGAGAAGCGATGACAGATTCTAAAAAGCCTTGATTCTAGTCATTATATATTATTCATTTCTCCTAAAGTTGATTCCCCAAAACGCAACCTAACTACAAAAAAGCTCCTCTTTTAAGCTGAGTTGCTAGATCTCACTGCCGATTTCTTGACGGTCACCCTACCCAACAGGTGATCTTATCTACATTCCTGCATCCTAGTCACTGAATTCCGTCCTCAAGTTGGCACCCGGTGCGTATCATGTTCTGGTTTTATGCACCTGGACACAGGACAACCAGGGATATGTGCATGTGTGCAGTTATCATTATAAACGTGCAACCCAAGCCCTTGCTACCCTGTCAACCATGACTCTGCAATGACTCCACTCACCATTTAGGACCTTATCTAGTGTATGATGACTTCTTACTTATATGGCTCAGTCTGTCTCCATGTGTTTCATTGAGAGCTGCCACTCAAGATTCTATCCATCCCCTTCAACGCTGGGCAGTCTGATCTTCTAAGTATTGCCTCTATATAGATGTATGACGTTTTTCTGGCATCATCATTTAATTGAATACACATCAGTAAATATGAGTATTGAATCCAATCTAATGTATTCCTAATTTATCCCGATTCACCTATTTGGACATGTGAGCCTAGGTCAGATGTATGAAACTCTTCTCACATTTCGATGCTCAGACATGTAATAACATAGCAGAGGCCTTAGAGGCTCCAGTCTCCTTTCCTAGATTCATGTGGATGTACCAAAGGTTACCAATCCCAAGTGTATCACTGGCCTGGCCTCAATTCATGATTAGGAGGCATTTCCTGAGGAAGGGTCTGTACACTTTATGTCTCATATCAAACACCACAAATATTGATTTATTGAGGCTTTAGTCCCAACACCCTCCTTCTATCACCAACAACATTCACCTGCCAAACATCCCAGCTTCGGATTAGATCACTGTCTGGCATTGGCCTGGCAGCCAAAGAACTGTTATTCTGGAATTCACTGGTGACAGTACAATTAAACAACAGGTATCTAACCCTACAACCTACAAGGATTCTACACTATCTGAGATATTTTATACACATACTATGCTGCCTTGAACCCTAATACACATATCCATTCAAGTCATACTCTTTCATATTGCCTCAAAAAGATTGTAATTCATGGTCAGCTGCGTTTCCCTTTCATCTTGATTCTTCCTCGCTCATGCTCTCCTTCCGCGGCCTAATGTCTGGTTCACCCCAGCAAGGGACACTATATTTCACGGAAAAGGACTCAACGCTTTGATAGTAGTAAGGTGCACAATAACATTACATTACATAAATCAGAAATCTGTATGCGCCTCGCATTTTTCACAACACCCACTTTAAATATATGGTAGCTCACGCCCATGCTATAGTGCAAGTTAAGGATCAATTTGTAGTGTGATGGACATTATTTGTTTTAGTGAATGAGTTAATTTGTATCTAGTATTTGGACCTTAATACTGCCATTCCCTATATTTGTAGATGTAATCTTTATATAGACTAGACAGCAACCTAAACTCTTTTATTGGAAAAAGAATACTGCATCAACATCCACCACAAATGATAACACAGCTAGCATGCATAATAAAGCAGACGCGCGGGTGAAAATATTTGGACACAAACTGAATACATTGGAATATTGACTGTTGTGCCTAAATGGGTTTCCCTAACTTGCTCTTGATTCGGGCAAAAGGTTTTACAGTGGTTTAGGCCAAGATTGTGTTCCTGGTAAGGATTAGTCTTATGTAGTCAGAGGCAAGAGGTTGAAAGGCAGCTTCGGCAATAGGCATTAGTTTAGGGAGAGTTAGAAACTTAAACTAGGATTTATTTGAGAAAGAGAAGAACCTCTTGTGGAAGAAGTAGAACATTGAAAGGTAATAGCACAACTCATGCATTTTATATTTCTTGTCAGAGTGAGGAGGATATCCCACGATTGTTTAGAAAATAGTTGAAGATTACATTCAGTCACTGTTTCTTAATACACCATTTTTTGTGAGGCGGCAAAAAACCATTTGCTTCTGTCGAGAAGGCCTGAGCATTTTTGGGGGGCAACAGAGTGCATTCGTTATCTGTAATTCAGTGTCCTCATAGAAAATGTTTGGTGCTTGTGAAGGAAATATTTTAGAATTCTTCATAGGCAGGAGGATTTAGTATTCATTGTCTGTAACCCGGTGTGCCATTTTAGGTGGGAAAGTACATGATATGTTGCTTATGAACTAGCACATAAACAATCGTAACTTTCATTAAGCTTAAGTAATGCATTCAGTAGCTTCAACTGATTTCATGATCTTTTTTGATAAGAGAATATATATGTTTGTGTCGAAGTTGTGATGTTCAGAATTCTTCTTAGGTAAGAACGTGCACATTCAGGGGCTGCAATTGAGATTGTCATCTTTTTTTGGTAAGACAAAATACTATTTGAAGAGAAAAAGCCTCATAATGATTTGAAGGCAAGGAGGAGATGATGGTCAGAGATGAAGGTTAGAGGCTATAAATAACTGCACAATCCTTTTGTTAGGAGACAATATATTAAGGATATGCACATACACCTGCCATTTATTGTCAGTGGAAGGAGAAATACCACCCTTGAGTGCCAGAATGTCTGGAGTGTTAAGATGGATTTCCCAAATGATGCCAAATGATGGACAGAATTCAGGAAGCCACCCTAGTTATAGTGAACAGTTGAATTCGGAGAAGGTAGCCAACCCAAACAAGGTATGCATGGGGAGTGGTCTAGGCTTAGTCTCAGGAGAGGAGAGTGCAGTCAGAGTCCACAATGCCTCCACACAGTATAATATGCAATGATTCTACTTAGACAGGTAAGTACAAAAACACTATATTTATTAAAGGTCCAAAAACACACTAGGAAAATGAATCAAGCAGTTAATGTTATCACACAACACTCTAAATAGAAAACATATATACAGTCACCTTTGGTTATAGAAATGCGCACAATTCCCCTATGCAATTGAAAGGGAAGGTAAATAGTGATGCAATGAGAGATCCACTCCACAAGAGTAGAAGCCCTAACCTTGGGGCCTGGTGTCCAAAAGTCACAAAGTTCCTTTAGGAGAGGGAACAGAGGCAGGAAGAGTTCTGGTGGTGGTGAGAAATGTTCCAAAAGACTTCACAAGGATTTTACTAGTAAGTAATATACTTCTTCCATCAGAAGAACAGCTTTTTAAGTAAACGTTTAAAAAGTGAAAGAATGGAATAAATCAAACATGTTCAAAAACTTTTCAAATGACGGAGATAGGGGCACCAGCAAGTATTGCGACTACTCACCACCTTTGCTGCGATATTCCCAAGTTAATTGGCAGTTCGACTGGGGGCCGCTGGAGGTAGGTTTCACTGTTGGACCCAGCAGAAACAATACCCAGGATCTGCGGGGTGCAAGGAAGATTCTTGTCATTCCCAGGAGCTGGGTGCATCCATTTCCAAAGAAGTAATGCAGCAGGAACTGATGCAGGTCTCTTCAGGACACTTTACCAGATAGAGGATGGTCGGTTCCAGAGCCAGTTCATGCACACGGGTAACAGCAGGTGTCTCTCCAATTCCAAACAAAGACTGACTACCAGGAGAGGATCCCTTGATGCTGGCAAGCTGAAACCTGGCAGGAAGGCAACTTGTAGAAATAGCTGGCGACAGCCACATTCCAGGTGAAAACACATACCGGCGACGCTTACGGCACTATAGCCAATTCCAAGATGGTCAGTCCATTGGGTGGTCCAGAGACACTTCCAAAGGCTTCAGGCTGCAGGATCATTAGAAGACATCGAGACTGTTTTTTTCCAACAGTCCAAAGGTCGAAGTACCAACGAGGGTCTTCCGAGATAAAGCAGTCCAGCAGGGCTTCACACGACTGTTGCAGAAAAGGTTGCCAGGCCTCTTTAGAAGTCATCCTCGGGTCATCAATCGGCTGTTCAGCTGCAAAGGATACTTGTCTCCATTTCTGATACACCAGAATGGCTGTAGGACCTCTTATCCAAAATGTGTTGAGTGATCAAACTCAGCCCACCAATAGGAAGGATCTGCACCACTCACTCAGTCTGCAGTGGCTCAATCAGGCACCACTGAGGATGTCAGTTGTGGTTGCACACCAGACTTACTGGCACCTGTTGTGGATTTGGACCAGACTGTCCCAACCCACTTCCTGGGTCCACACACAAATGGCATGTACTAGACCGCGAAAGCAGCAGCTTTCCTGGGAAAAGCATGACCATAGTAGTGATTTACTGATCTGAGAAGTCAGGAAGACGGCAAAAGAACAAAATGGCCAAAGAACAAGCAAAAATTCTCATGGCACGGCCATGTTTGGACAGTAGCCACTGTTAATAGCCAAACATGGTAAACATAAATGTGCGTATTAAGAATATAGCAAAAATTGTAAAAAGGTCTCAGCTGCCACCAACTTGTCTGTAGGCACATGAAAATGTAACCAGAAATCCCATAGGTCTAGGTCTAGGGTGACACAAATGTATCCCCATTGCACTGCTTTGAAAGATGATGTGTGTAATATGAAAAAGTTATCCCAACAGCTAAAAAGTAAAAAACAAAAGGGAAACATAGTTTCCCAGTACTGACAGTCTGAAGGACTAGTCTGTTTCCCTGTGACTAATGCCCAAAAAGACCAGGAAAGTGAAGCTGAAGGTTTCACTTGTCTGTAAGAAGTCAGGACAGGTCAAAAACAAAAGAAAACCATTTGGGGGTCCATAGAATATGGAGGGAAAGTTGCCTAAAAGAGAAATCTTTCCTAACACGGAGCACCTAAATACATCAGTTAGGTTTGAAGGTATGCAGCAACAGGACATTTTAAGTCGGCCACAGCAGCTGCCATGCACATAAGAAAGGCTAAAGCGAAACATGGCACATTGAATGCATCAATGCTGATTTCAGCAGCAACTGCTGTGCAAGAGGTAGCAGTACATTCATAAGTTTTGGGGGTAGACTAGGCATTCAGTCCACTGTCTCTGTAACAGAAGTGGAAGAGGTTTACTTTGCTTGTACTGACGAGCAGAGGCAAAGAACACAGTAAAGAGGAGCTTAATGAGCCAGCATATAGTGGGGAACATCCTGATGAGCCAAAAAGAACAACGCAACAGGACAAAAAGGAAATGATGACTTTGAAGAAACAGCACATAATGTTGAGGAGGAGTAAATGAAAGGATCCTGGTCTTCAGAATTCACATCCAGTGCTGATGATGAGCTTGCTAGAGATTATGACCCCACTATAGTCAGGCACAAACAGCACATGATTCTAAAAAACACTGATGCGGTGGAGAGGAACAAAGCCACACCTAGAGTAATGGGGTTTGCAGACGCTGAGTAAGAAGAAAAGAAGGGCAGCAGTGAGGGGTAGGGAGTATGAAAGGAATGCACGCAACTACAACATTGGGAAGATATGATAGGGTTGAGGTAAAGGGAATGTGTGTGTGTTTGTCATAAACAGTCGATTACATGGAGAGCTGACAATGTAAGATGGAAAATAACCAGACATGTTTCAATGATGGCAATTTATAATACCTTGGAAGGAAGTACAAACATTACTGGAATCATCGTTATGTCATGGCTTGAGAGGTGCTTTGGAAGCCTTTGAATTCTGGAGGCCCGAAATGTCTAGGTAACATTTTTAAGGCATCCCTTGCAAAGCACATGGGTATACACTGGGTCTGCCAGGCCAAGAGCCTTAAAGGCAAGAGTCCAGAACTTGCTCAATAAATATAGAATGTCGGGAAACCACAATAGGTGAGTGGAAGTAGGGTCAGGAAGAGAACACTGTCTTACAAGAGCCTTGCATGCATGGATTATCCTGGAGTGCAGATTGACTATTGCAAGTTGTATGAGATGTGGGGGCTGTATAATGTCAGTGTATCGTGTTTGCGTTGCTTCTGTGTGATGCGCTGTCAATTACTATCCTTGTTGCTTTAGTAATATGCAGGCCATTTAATTATACCTGAGGGATGTTGAGAACTTCATTTGCAAAGAAATGGATTTTGATGTAACGTTGGCAAATAATATATATCAGGCTACCTACGTTTTGGCAGTTCAATTTATTGAAAACTACGGGGAAAACAATGCATTTCTGTCACAAAAATGCTTAGAAAACTGTTTAACATTGATTCCATTGATGTATGACCATTGATTTAGAGGATGTAGCTACAAAACCAGATGATGCAGGGGAGGTAGAAACAGGAACCAGGGACAAGGACAATAGAGCATGATATGGGAACAGGATGGAGGAGGAAGTGCTACATTTTTGGATGAAGGGTGGGGAATAATTGCCGTAAATAGGTAAGGAGAGAGGAGAACAGGAAGATGTGGTAGTTTAGAATGCTATGCAAGTGGTGCTTCAGAAGGGAGAGCTAGAAGGTTGAATTTCAATAGAGAATGAGTGGGAGTATGTGTTATGTTATTGTTGTACACAAATTACAGCGCAACTTACGCCAGAAGGTAACTTGGCGCTAAACAGACTTCCAGAACAGAAAGCAGCAGCTCTGCACGAACCGTCAGAAAAGCAGGGTTTTTAGAGAACAGCTAAACGACAGATGAGCAGCAGTGTAGCACAGAGCAATAGGCAGTGTTTCAAAGTTTGGCGGCCACCACTGAAAAAGCCTGGCCACCAATTCGGACATATGGAAATCTAGGGACAGAAATAAGAAATCAGTCCCTAGACCAAAGAAGATGACAATGCACATAGGGGCGGAACTTGCACTGTTAATATTCAAGCCTCACACCATGAAATTCCCTGTGGACCAAGCACACAGAAGGCAGGGAGGATATCTAAGGGGCAGCATGTTTGTCTTGGATGCAGGTCAACGCGTAGCAACACAGGTTTGAATCCCAGTCTTCAGTATTAAGTGCGTTATAAAAGAACAATTATAATGCACAGGCTTGGCCACTGGAAGCCAGTGAAGAGCAGAAAGAATAAGGGAGATGTGATTCCCTAAAAGGGTTGCCAGTGGCCAGCCACACTGCAGAATTTTGAATAATCTGCAGGCATTGTAACAAAAAAGCAGGTTGCGCCAAGTACAGAAATGTACAATAGTCGATAAGACTTAATACTTGGAGGCCGATTCATGGAATTATTAGCGCGGCGCAAGTGGGCAAAAACGTGCGAATCGCAGTGGAATAGCGAAAATCGCAGTGCAAGTGCGAAAATCGCACGAAAAGCAGCGCACATCGATTCATGGAAGGGCGTGCGCGAGAAAACCAGCGGATGTGCGATAAAAAAGTGCGCGGCGCACGTTGGTGCACAGGCCATCTAACAGCGTGCGCCAGGTCACAGCGAAAATCGCACAGGCCACAGCGAAAATCGCACATAGGGCGGCGCACGCAACAAAAGTAGGCGGAACACGGACGAACACTCGGAATGGGGAACAACTTGCCAAAACGTGGGCGTCACGGGGGAAGTACAGGGCACAAGTGCGCGGAACGCCCACACGCTCGCCTACAACACGTATTCATGGAATAGAATAGGGCAAAAAAGCGCACGGTCAAACCAGCGCACAGGCACAAACACGACCGGCACAAGAAAGCAGGCGGTAGCGTCTCTGCGGCTGTAAGAAATGTGCGCCAAAAGGTGCACCAACAAATAGCACCTATATACTGCCATGATGAATGTCCTATACTGTGGCCCTCCAGGACAAATGACGTGCAAAGGGGTACCCACAAACACGGACACCCGCTGACAAAAAATACGTGTGCGTGTATACCGGGGTGCGCGGAAAGTCTCACACCCGATTTGTCCGGGTACGTGTATATCAGGGGTGCGCGGGAATTTCCACACGCGATCTCAGCAAGGTATGTGTATTTCAGGGGTGCGTGGGAAGTTCCACACGCGATTGGCCCAGTGCGAGCAGGGTACGTGTATTTCAGGGGTGCGCGGGGAGTTCCACATGCGATTTCAGCAAGGTATGTGTATTTCAGGGGTGCGCGGGAAGTTCCACACGCGATTGGCCCAGTGCGAGCAGGGTACGTGTATTTCAGGGGTGTGCGGGAAGTTCCACACGCGATTTCAGCAAGGTATGTGTATTTCAGGGGTGCGCGGGAAGTTCCACACGCGATTGGCCCAGTGCGAGCAGGGTACGTGTATTTCAGGGGTGCGCGGGGAGTTCCACACGCGATTTCAGCAAGGTATGTGTATTTCAGGGGTGCGCGGGAAGTTCCACACGCGATTGGCCCAGTGCGAGCAGGGTACGTGTATTTCAGGGGTGCGCGGGAAGTTCCACACGCGATTTCAGCAAGGTATGTGTATTTCAGGGGTGCGCGGGAAGTTCCACACGCAATTTCATCAGGGTACGTGTATTTCAGGGGTGCGCGGGAAGTTCCACACGCGATTGGCCCTGTGCGAGCAGGGTACGTGTATTTCAGGGGTGTGCGGGAAGTTCCACACGCGATTTCAGCAGGGTACGTGTATTTCAGGGGTGCGCGGGAATTTCCACACGCGATTTCAGCAGGGTACGTGTATTTCAGGGGTGCGCGGGAAGTTCCACACGCGATTTCAGCAAGGTATGTGTATTTCAGGGGTGCACGGGAAGTTCCACACGCGATTTCATCAGGGTACGTGTATTTCAGGGGTGCGCGGGAAGTTCCACACGCGATTGGCCCAGTGCGAGCAGGGTACGTGTATTTCAGGGGTGCGCGGGAAGTTCCACACGCGATTTCAGCAAGGCATGTGTATTTCAGGGGTTCTGGGGAGTACCACACGTGAATTGGCCGTGTGGGCCCTCCCAGGTGTACACTCCACAACCACCACGGACCCTGCAGGCAGCCCACACCATGGGGGACTACCCTGCACCCATGCTCATGTCCCGCAGGCAGCCCATCCACCATGGGCATGCCCCCCAGCCAACCCACATGTCACCTTGCACTACTGATCAACAATGCATGTCTCCCACCACCCCCACCCCCCAGCAGTGCAGGGGCAGCCTCCACCAGGCCCCCACTCATGTCTCCCACCACCCCCACCCCCCAGCCACCAGGGGCAGCCTCCAGCAGGCCCCCAATCATGTCTCCCACCACCCCCACCCCCCAGCAGTGCAGGGGCAGCCTCCACCAGGCCCCCACTCATGTCTCCCACCACCCCCACCCCCCAGCCACCAGGGACAGCCTCCAGCAGGCCCCCACTCATGTCTCCCACCACCCCCACCCCCCTGCCACCATGGCCACCCTCCACCAGGCCCCCACTCATGTCTCCCACCACCCCCACCCCCTAGCAGTGCAGGGGCAGCCTCCAGCAGGCCCCCACTCATGTCTCCCACCACTCCCACCCCCCAGCAGTGCAGGGGCAGCCTCCACCAGGCCCCCACTCATGTCTCCCACCACCCCCACCCCCCAGCAGTGCAGGGGCAGCCTCCAGCAGGCCCCCACTCATGTCTCCCACCACCCCCACCCCCCAGCAGTGCAGGGGCAGCCTCCACCAGGCCCCCACTCATGTCTCCCACCACCCCCACCCCCCAGCCACCAGGGGCAGCCTCCAGCAGGCCCCCACTCATGTCTTCCACCACCCCCACCCCCTGCCACCATGGCCACCCTCCAGCAGGCCCCCACTCATGTCTCCCACCACCCCCACCCCCCAGCAGTGCAGTGGCAGCCTCCACCAGGCCCCCACTCATGTCTCCCACCACCCCCACCCCCCAGCAGTGCAGGGGCAGCCTCCACCAGGCCCCCACTCATGTCTCCCACCACCCCCACCCCCCAGCCACCAGGGTCACCCTCCACCAGGCCCCCACTCATGTCTTCCACCACCCCCACCCCCCAGCAGTGCAGGGGCAGCCTCCACCAGGCCCCCACTCATGTCTCCCACCACCCCCACCCCCCAGCCACCAGGGGCACCCTCCACCAGGCCCCCACTCATGTCTCCCACCACCCCCACCTCCCAGCCACCAGGGGCAGCCTCCACCAGGCCCCCACTCATGTCTCCCACCACCCCCACCCCCCAGCAGTGCAGGGGCAGCCCCCACCAGGCCCCCACTCATGTCTCCCACCACCCCCACCCCCCAGCCACCAGGGGCAGCCTCCAGCAGGCCCCCACTCATGTCCCCCTGCACCCCCACCCCCCAGCATCCAGGGTCACCCTCCACCAGGCCCCCACTCATGTCTCCCACCACCCCCACCCCCCAGCAGTGCAGGGGCAGCCCCCACCAGGCCCCCACTCATGTCTCCCACCACTCCCACCCCCCAGCCACCAGGGTCACCCTCCACCAGGCCCCCACTCATGTCTCCCACCACCCCCACCCCCCTGCCACCATGGGCAGCCCCCACCAGGCCCCCACTCATGTCTCCCACCACCCCCACCCCCCAACAGTGCAGGGGCAGCCTCCAGCAGGCCCCCACTCATGTCCCCCTGCACCCCCACCCCCCTGCCACCATGGCCACCCTCCACCAGGCCCCCACTCATGTCTCCCACCACCCCCAACCCCCAGCAGTGCAGGGGCAGCCTCCAGCAGGCCCCCACTCATGTCTCCCACCACCCCACCCCCCTGCCACCATGGCAACCCTCCACCAGGCCCCCACTCATGTCTCCCACCACCCCCACCCCCCAGCCACCAGGGGCAGCCTCCAGCAGGCCCCCACTCATGTCTCCCACCACCCCCACCCCCCTGCCACCATGGCCACCCTCCACCAGGCCCCCACTCATGTCTCCCACCACCCCCACCCCCCAGCCACCAGGGGCAGCCTCCAGCAGGCCCCCACTCATGTCTCCCACCACCCCCACCCCCCTGCCACCATGGCCACCCTCCACCAGGCCCCCACTCATGTCTCCCACCACCCCCACCCCCCAGCAGTGCAGGGGCAGCCTCCAGCAGGCCCCCACTCATGTCTCCCACCACCCCCACCCCCCAGCAGTGCAGTGGCAGCCTCCACCAGGCCCCCACTCATGTCTCCCACCACCCCCACCCCCCAGCAGTGCAGGGGCAGCCTGCAGCAGGCCCCCACTCATGTCTCCCACCACCCCCACCCCCCTGCCACCATGGCCACCCTCCAGCAGGCCCCCACTCATGTCTCCCACCACCCCCACCCCCCAGCAGTGCAGGGGCAGACCCCACCAGGTCCTCACAATCCCCAATCATGTGCGTAATGGTCAGCCTAAACAGCCAAAAAGCCCTACCAAGTAACCCATTCACCCACATGGAAATGGAAATCACATGTTACACCCCCAATGTTCATGAAGCTAATGAACCCATGTCTGTCACACACAATGGTTGCAATTGAATGGGAAAACACCCAACATGACATGCATGAAACCAATGAGATGATACCACACAGTGAAGTATGGAAACAAAATTGTATTGAAAAAAATAAAGAATGCTAAAGAAAGAAAACAAACTACAATGTGAATGAGAAAAAAGAAAAGCTGCATGTCCGTATAAAAACACAAAACGCCAAATCAGAATCCAAAAAATGTATGTCCAAAGTCAAATGTAAAAAAATCTCCATGCAAGGAATAACTATGTAAAAAAATACCAAGGGTCCATGAGCCCAACTGAACAAAGGAAACCTACTAAAAAACCTACCTAAAAATCAACTATATACAAAAAGTGGAGCAGTGTCCGTCGACTCCAAATCATAATAAGAAAGAAAGGAAACCTAAAACTAAAGAACTATATACAAAGGCGGCGGGCAAGTCCAGCGGCTCACTCCGTGGTGTCCCGGGCCAGGGCATCATCGAACTCCTGTTCGATGTCCCGGAGGCGGTCCAGTTCCATGGCCCCGAGGGTCCGCAGGAACGACACCGTGTCCTCCTCCAACCCCCTGCGGATTGCCTCGAGGCACTCGGCCCGCCTCAGGGCCCTCCGCATGGAGTTCTCCGCCCTGACCATTGTGAGCCGCGCCTCTTCCGCCCGCCGCCGCTCCGCACCTATGGCGTGGCCCAACCGCTGCCACACGGAAGACACTCTCTGTCCTGGGTCCCCCTGCCCTCCGGCCGATGCCTGCCCCTCCGATGTCGAAAGCCCCGAGCCTTCATGTCTCCCACCATGTTGCTGCTGCTGCTGCTCTGCCTCTGCCCGTGCACTGCCTCCTGCTGCCTGCACATCCTCCACCGGCTGGGGTGCAGTTATTGATGTGGCCACCCCTGCTGGACCTCCGACTCCCGACTGTGGCAGGGATGCCTCCTCCACCAGCCTGGCCGCACCGTCAGAGGCAGCTCCACAGGGCACCCAGGTGACTGATGGGTGGGAAGATGGCACAGAGGACGACTGGCGCGTAGGGGGTCCAGTTGAGGAGGGGGTCGGAGCAAGACCCATCAGACGGAGGAATCCGGCCTGGGTGACCTGTCCCAGCAGGCTGACGTGGTCAACGAGCCATTCGAGATGACGTGCAGTCTCTCCATGAAAAGACTGCAGGTCACCTCGCATGGCCCGTTGACGCAACGCCACACCAGCCAGGACAGGCTCAAACTGGACCTGGATGGCCACGTCCGCAGGCAGAGGAAGGCCAGTTGACGTCAGCTCATCCCCTGCCTGAAAACGGGTCTGGACGTAGGCATCCCTGCTGGTGCAAGATGATGCAGGGACAGGATCGGGGACAGGATTGCACACAGGCACCTCCGCGGCGGCCTGTGCTGCCTCCTGTCCCTGGTCCTGCACTGCACCACTAGCACCAGTGGGATCCCCACCTCCAGACCCCGTCCCTGGTGCTTGCACGGCCTCCTCCTCCACCAAACCCCCCACCAACCTGGATGACTCCGTGCCATCTTCCCCTGTTGGGCCCTGTGGGGTCCCAGCTGCCCCTTCTGCTGCCGAGGAGTCCAACTGCAACCTCCGCCTTTTGGACACCAACTTCGGTGGCACTGAAGCTGGTGCCCCTCTGCCTCTCTGGCCGGGGGTTGTCAGTGGTCACAGATGGTGTTTACCCCGACATGACAACCCCAGAGGCAGGAGTGGGTGGGCAACTGGGTCCTGGGGCTGGGCTGTGGAGCGATGGAATTCCAGTCGGGAGTCTTCGGTTCCAGCAGGGGTGGTCACCGCAACAGCACCCCTGGCTGATGTGCAGGCAGTAAATGGCAGTGCACGTGGGCAGCAGGCAGTCAGGCAGCAGCAGATGGCAGGTGGGAGCGTGCTCGGGGCTCTGGGGGGCAGTAGTTCGGCCTTCTGGGCAGGAGCGTGGTCTTCCGTGTGCTTACGCGTGGCCAGCTTGGTACGGAGTGATTTGGCACGTGAAAATCCTGCACGTCAGCGTGAAAATCGAGGAAAGGCCCTTAGCGCGTAAGCGCGTCAGCACGCATACGCAAATCTATTGGACCAAAGGCCCTCAGCGCGTAAGCGCGTCTGTGATGTGACCTGCACGGGTGTTTCCCACACAGCACGTGATGACAGAGCACACGTGGAAAGACTGCACGTCAGAGTGTCATTGCGTGTAATTGGACAGCACGTCAGAGTGTCATCGCGTGTAATTGGACAGCACGTCAGAGTGTCATCGCGTGTAATAGGACAAAAGTGCGCGTACACGCGATTGGCCTATGTACGTGTATATCAGGGGTGCGCGGACACTTACACACGCAAGTACGTCAGCGCACCTGTATCCCGGGGTGCGCGGAAATTTCCACACGCTATTGGACTGGGTACTGGATTTCAGGGGTGCGCGGGACACACGCTCGCCCACAACACGCGCAACGCATTAATTTGCGCGCTAACAAAATAACTAGCTCAGACCAAGGATGAACATACCGTTCCTAGCAGCAGTGGGCGTGGCCTACCAAAGGAGGAGGAGGAGGTTAGTCAGGGCCAGAATATTCACACCCAGAACCAGCCTTTTGGGGATGCCTGATGACCAGGTGCATGGGAGGTACAGGTTTCCACCACACATCATACTGGACCTGGTGAGTGAGTGGGAGGATGACCTCACATCACCCACCCTGTGCTCCCAAGCACTCAGCCCCCTGGAGAAGGTCCTCAATGTACTTGACTTCTTAGCCACTGGATCATTTCAGCGGACAAGTGCCATTGTGGGTGGTGTATCACAGGCCACCCAGTCACGCTGCCTACACCAGGTCTTGAACATCATCACTGCACGCCCATCAGTCCGCAGGCACATATACCTGCCCAGAACCCCTGCAGAAAGGCATGCTGCCGCCCTGGATTTTTACGCTGTGGCACGATTCCCCAAAGTGCCAGGTGCCATCGACTGCACCCATGTGGCTCTACGTCCCCCCAGGGCATCTGAGCACATCTATAGGAACCGCAAGCACTGGCATTCCATCAACGTGCAGGTAGTATGTAATGCCAAGGGAATCATCACCTCAGTATATGCCAACTATCCCGGGTCAACCCACGACAGCTTCATTTACCGAATGTCCACCCTAAGCCGGGACCTAGAAGCTGGGCGGCATGGCGATACATGGCTGCTTGGTGAGTATGAATGCCACTGCACATGCATGCATTTCAGATACTGAGCAAGGTCACAACCCCACCAATGATACCAATCACCACCTCCACAGGGGACAGTGCCTACCCTCTCAGCCCCCACATGATGACGCCAATTCGGAACCCCACCACGCCACCCCAGGTAAGATATAACGCAGCCCACATTACAACCCGGGGCATAGTGGAGCGCACATTCGGAGTGCTGAAGTCACGCTTTCGCTCCCTTGACCGTTCTGGCGGGCAGCTGTTGTACGCTCCCCCAGTAGTGTGCAGGATCATAGTGGCAGCATGTGTCCTGCACAACGTTGCAACACACCGGGGCCTGGCCGTGGACATGGTGGTGGCACCACATCCCCAACCACATGCACAGCCGCTGCGCATGGGAGGGGAAAGGGCACGGGGGGAGGCAGCCCGTACACAGCTAGTGGCTAATTACTTCACATAGAAATCACACCCCTGTGGAGTGCACACTGCCCTGGCACATTCCATCTGACAATCAATGATGACTCAACCGGACACTTATCCTGAATGTCTGGAGAATGAACCTTCAAAACCATATCAGCCTGAGATTGTTCACCTGGAAGTGTCACAATGTGTGCATCCCTACCCACACAGACACCACCAATGCAGTTTTGTGAAGTTACACATTCAAGCAGCTAAAATGAATACCCACTTGCAAAATGCAACAAGAGGACAGTGCCATGTCAGCCAACCCAACCCCAGCACCGCCACACGACACACTGTGCCATGTCATGCTATTTGCAGGTAAACAAAGTAATCCCCACAACATGACACTAGTGTCACAATGTACAGTGTCCCTATTAGAAACTTGCAACACCTGAAATGCTCACAGTAATGCCGGACCAACAACAAACTTGAGCACGTACTACCATTAACATGACATCACAAATGTTAAATATTAGTAGTCTCACCACCTGGAAATGCCTGCACTCCCACCACTACCAACTGTGCAGTGTTGGCGCCATGTAGAGTTGTAGGTGCACTGCTGCCAACATGTACCCCATCTCCAGACTAGAGGTCCTTGTGTAGACATGAGGAAGGGACCTGCAAATTGGGAGGTAGACACAGAAGATGAGTTACACATCAATGCAACATGCAGTGTACAACACAACAGCAATATGCACTAGGAATGTATACACAGTATTGACTACAGACTGCCCACACAGCTCATGGGAGTCCAACGTCACTGTGTAATTCACTGTCACTTGGGCACACCCTTTGCAAGCCCATGGAAACGGGAAGCAGGAGGGGTGTGTGTGACTCAAAACCAAGCATCTGAACCAAATACATTACAAGCCTGCATGTGCCCAGCCACAATGCAGCGTATGCAAACACAGGAACCACGGAAGCCAACAAATCGTCCCAAAAAAATTGGGAATAAAATAAATAAAAATAAAAATAAAAATAAAAAAAAATCAAAAATGGCCATTGATGGGCCCGGGGGGGTTGGGGAGGCCACCCAGGAGGTCCGAGGACAGGATGCACACCAGAACCCACCTGCGTGGATCCTGGGAAAATAAAACACCTCCATGGGCTCAAGGCCCACACGGCTACCCTATTGTGGGAGTATCACTGCTGTCGCTATTATCACCCTGTGCAGCTGCATCCGGAGGTGGTTGCACTATGGGAGGCAGCCCACACAAGGCCCTAGTCTGCTCCTCCATGGCTGCAAGCATGCGGGTGTGGTAGGTCTGGTTCTGGAGGATGAGTGTGCGGAGGTCCCCATGCAACAACTCACGGGATGCCCGGACCTCCGCCCTCGTTGCCTGCATCTCAGCTGAGAGCGTACGGGTGAGACGCTCCAGCTGCTGTTCTGTCCTTTGGTGTGTTGAAGCCTCAAGCTCAACAAGAGTCGTCCTGAGGTGAAGGAGCTCCTGCCTCAGGGCTTCCCTGTGGCCCTGGGACTCAATGGAGATGGCCTCCTGCAGAGTCGCCAGTGCCGCCCGCCTGTCCCTGTTGGACCCCAACATGTCCTCCCTGTGTGACTGGCAGATGGAGTCGGTTGCCTGCTCTAGTCGCTCCATCAGCCTTTCAGGGGGGACAATGGAAGTGGCCACCCTATCCATGGCCTGAGCCATCATCTCGGATGATGCTGCCTGTTGGATTGTCATACCGTAAATGGATTGCTCCCATGCGGTATTGCCAGGTGGCGTACGGCCACCACGTCGGCAGGCACCACACCTGTCTGGGGCAAGGCGAACTGCGCCTTGCTGTGCCGGCACTGCCTGAGGCTGCAGGACTGCATTCCCCCTCTGATCTGCTGGCCCAGGAACAGGATCAGATGTCACGGAGTGTGACCCTGCATCCGTAACCACCAAAGGCGTAGCTGCCAACACTGACATCCCCATTGAGGGTTCTGACCCTGGTGCAGGTGGGTGGGACAGAACAGAATCCCTCCCTGGAACACTCACCTGCGACGGCACGTAGGTCTCATCCGAATCAACACCTGAGTACAGCTCGGGGGACGTGCAGCCAGAGACACCCCTTGAGAGCAGGACCTGCAGCACTTGTGGGTTCTCACCCACCACCACACCACGTCCCTCACTGGTGGTTGGTCGGCCCTCGGACCCCTCCTGGGTCTGCACCATCTCCACAACCCCAGCAGTATCAGGTGCGTCTTCCCCTGCAAAGACATGAAAACAAAGAAATGGAAACAGGCATTAGCACCATGGCACACAATGAGGGCTGAGAAGCAAGAGAACCAGTACTTGTTTGACACATGTCCCACATGACTAAAACCCTCCCATGCATGCACCCTCACTGCGTATGAAGGGCAGGCAAATGGCACACACTGATGACACCAAGATGGAAGATGAACACATTTTCTGCATGCTGCCTGGCAGTGGCATCACACATTGGCCTGTGATTGCCAGGTGAAACACACATGCCATCACACAGGTGGCATGTACCATTGCTATTGAGTGAAGATGTAGAGGAGGGCAGCACCTATTAATTCAGTCCAGTTCCCGCATGTAATAGCTTTTCTAATTCAAACAGGTCAGATTCTTCACCTGGAGCTGCCAGTCAGAAATGGTCCAATTGCACAGGGACATATTTGAACAAATGATATCCAGGTAACAAAGTCACTCCACTTTACCATAGCCATATCAGACATGTGACTAGAGGACTGCGACATGCCTAGTAAAAGTGGTGGAATGCAAACAATCTGACTAAATGAACAGTGAAAAATTAAGCAACTATGTTGTGGCAAGGTGACACTTCAAGGGCAACTGGCGTGCAGTTGGGCTAGATGTCTACTGTTGGCAGAAGGGATACTGCTATGGCCAAATGCAGCTGCACAGGATGTATTGCATGAAGCACATGGCTGACCCATACGACTCAGGCGCACACACTCTCACCGGGCACACATACAGAAGCCCTCACACACACCATGCACATGGATGACACACACATGCATGTGCACTCACCGGACAATGCCTCATAATCAGCCAAATCTCCCACGCCTTGGATCTGTTCCTCCGTGACGTAGGTCCCAGCGACTGACTCATGTGGAGTGAGTTCCGTGTCTACTACTGGAGACCCACCTCCAGTCACTAGAGTTGCGGCATGACTTGAGGCCAGCTTACTCTTTGCCCTGCGCTTCAGGTCATTCCAGCGCTTATAGCAATCATTGGCTGTGCGCCTCACGATTCCAAGGGCACTTACGATGTCCGCAACGGTCTGCCAGTGTGTCTGGCGTTGTGCGGGTGTGGTCTTGGATCCTGCAACAATGACCATCTCGTTGTCATGTGCGGACACATACTCGACAAGTGCATTCAGTTCGTCATCCGTGAAGCTGGGCTTCCTGGACGGGCCGGACTGTGTAGCCGTGTCTGGGGCATCAGCCTGTGCCAGACGAGCACTCTTCCTCTTCCGCTTGGAAGGTGGTGGTGATCCTGAGTGTCCTGCGCCGCTCTGGACACTAGGGGCAGGAGCCCTGGTGGACTCTGTATCAGGAGTGTGGGATTGCACACTCAGCATGGGAGTTGGTGCAGGCATTGGCTCTAGTGTGATGGTGTCAGGAGGAATGTCAGCAGCATGGACTAGGACCGACACTGTCCGGGCTGGGTGTGTGAGGGCTGGGGTGGATGGAGCCGCAGCTGCCCCTGCAGCCTCTCCGCCCTGCCTACTTGGTGCAGCAGATGACCTTGCTGCCCCAGATGCACGTGGCATGGTGACATCAACGTGCACCAGCGCACGTGTCATAGGCCTGCTGACCTGGAAGTCAGCCATGGAGTCATCCAGGTCTGGTGCCACAATGGGCTGGTCCAACAAGGGCTGAGCATGGATGGTGTCAGCCACATCAGCCTCAACGGGAGGGGGGGGGATTATGGGTGCCCTTGACTGGTCCTCCACACATGGGGGGACAGGCTCACCCTGCAAGTAACGACCACGTCCCCTACCGGATCCACCACGGCCACCACTTGTGGCTCTTCCACCTTTGCCACCCTTACGGAATCCTCGCCTCCCAGCCATGGCACTGATATTAATGTGCGTATGGGAGTGGCTGTAAAATATTGTCCTGGGCAATTGGGGGTCAAAGGGGTTGGGTACCAGATGGTAATTGTACCCTAGTGCTCTTGCAAGGCTGATTGTAACCCCTGGGGAAAGATGAAGGGTCACGCTACGCACAGGAGCCCCAAAAAAGGGAGATGACGGACGTGCACGCAACCCCTCCTAGACCACGTGTGCAGAAAGAAAAACCTGCACTACGCTGTGGCACCCAGTAACACAAGAATGAACGTGTGCATGTCACACACAGCCTAGAATGACCTGTGAAGGGGTAGGCTACATACGGGGCAAGCACAGATGTTAGATACGTGCGTGACTCACCGTCTGCCAGGAAAAAGAGCGTGAAAAAGGAGCGCGTTTGGTTTGCAACACCCCCGCCAAAAGAAGATTTGTACGCTGTCTGAGGAGACAGGACAACAGTAGAAGGGAACACTGTTTGAGGGAACAGGCCCAGGTAAACCAGTAAAAGAGAAAAAAGAGAAAAAGCTGTCAGAGGTAACAGGGAATACGAACTTGAAACGCCGTGAAGTAAATCGCGTGTGAAACGACAAGAAGAACAGAATTCACCCACTCTCTCTCCACGAAAAGCACGTACAAGGAAGTGGTGTTCTACGCGTACCTTTTATACAGGCCCACACGTCCAGCATCACTTACGCGGCGTGTACGCGCGAGGGCCATTTCCACCAATTACACGCTTTGTCACTTATGCGTGTAGGGCCATTTCCACCAATTACACGCTTTGTCACTTCTGCGTGTAGGGCCATTTCCACCAATCACACGCGATGACACTCTGACGTGCAGTCTTTCCACGTGTGCTCTGTCATCACGTGCTGTGTGGGAAACACCTGTGCGGGTCACGTCACAGACGCGCTTACGCGCTGAGGGCCTTTGGTCCAATAGATTCGCGTATGCGTGCTGACGCGCTTACGCGCTAAGGGCCTTTCCTCGATTTTCACGCTGACGTGCAGGATTTTCACGTGCCAAATCACTCCGTACCAAGCTGGCCACGCGTAAGCACACGGAAGACCACGCTCCTG
This sequence comes from Ambystoma mexicanum, assembly GCF_040938575.1. Lineage (NCBI taxonomy): Eukaryota > Metazoa > Chordata > Amphibia > Caudata > Ambystomatidae > Ambystoma > Ambystoma mexicanum. The sequence continues at coordinate 1,190,853,891 of NC_090937.1, forward strand.
CCCAGAAGGCCGAACTACTGCCCCCCAGAGCCCCGAGCACGCTCCCACCTGCCATCTGCTGCTGCCTGACTGCCTGCTGCCCACGTGCACTGCCATTTGCTGCCTGCACATCAGCCAGGGGTGCTGTTGCTGTGACCACCCCTGCTGGAACCGAAGACTCCCGACTGGAATTCCATCGCTCCACAGCCCAGCCCCAGGACCCAGTTGCCCACCCACTCCTGCCTCTGGGGTTGTCATGTCGGGGCAAACACCATCTGTGACCACTGACAACCCCCGGCCAGAGAGGCAGAGGGGCACCAGCTTCAGTGCCACCGAAGTTGGTGTCCTGGTGGAGCAAGTCCTGGGGCAGTATGATGCCCTCTTTGGAAGTTCCCGCGCCGACAAGGAAGGACGGACCCGGATCTGGACTGACATTGTGACTGCCATCAACGCGGAGGGGGTGGCAGTCCGGGACTTACAACATGTCAGGAAGCGCTGGGAGGACTTCAGGTCCAGGACCCTGAACAAGGCCCGGCGCCTCTTGAAGGCAGCGGATGCCAAGGGGCGCCAGGGCCACTTGTCGGAAGAACAGATGGGGGTCCTGGAACGCATATCCCCAGCGCTCCACGTCCAGGTCCTAGAGAAGCAGACCCGTCTGGAGTCGAGCGGTGAGTGTACATGCATCCTGATTGTGAGCAGTGCGTGTGGTGATTATTTGGTATTGTGCAGGTTGCACATCTGTTTGTATGGGGTCGAGTATGGGTGGTGGTGTACAGGGCCGTGGGGCTGACACATGCGAGGGCTGTAATGTGTGAGACATGGATGGTGCTTGTGTGTGTGGGCTTGCATGGCAAATGCAGTTGTGCGTGCACACATGTTTGGATGAATGTGTATGTAAGTAGCCATGTCCGTGATGTCGGGCATGTATGTTTTTTCGGCTGCATGTATGAGCACTGTGTACATGTGCATGTGTGTGTATTTGACAAGGGTGCAACAGTGATGCAACATGGATGCATGTGACAGCGGTATGTGGAAGCCTGATTGGCAGATGTGACATGGATGCCCGTCTGAACAGTGCAACACTTGGCAGAGGAGTAGACATGCATGCAAGTGTGGTGGTGTGTGTACATGTGTGGTGCACTTCCTGTGTTGCATGTGATGTCTGGCTCCCCTTTGGCTGCTGATGCTGTTGTATGTGTAGGGATGGTGGTGGCAGTTGCGATATGGCTGTGGTATGGCTCATGTGTGCGAGTTGCAATGACATGTGTGTTGGGGATTGTGATGCCATGTCTGAGGTTTGCCTATGCCACTCATGTGCAACTGTCATGTGTGTATGTGTCCATTGTACAGTGCCCTGATGCCTGTGTTTTGTTTCTCCCTGTCTGCAGCGTCAACTGATGAAGAGGGCGGAGAAGGTGCTGTGGAGCACAGCGGCGGGGATCCGACCGCCAGCCGGAGACGCAAGGCCCGGCTCCCCTCCCGTGTTGTCATCTCGTTGGGGAGTGAGGAGTCCGGTGCCGCGTCCCAGACCACAGCTGCCGGGGGGAGGTCCAAGAGGCGGAGGTTGCAGTTGGACTCCTCGGCAGCAGAAGGGGCAGCTGGGACCCCACAGGGCCCAACAGGGGAAGATGGCACAGAGTCATCCAGGTTGGTGGGGGGTTTGGTGGAGGAGGAGGCCGTGCAAGCACCAGAGACGGGGTCTGGAGGTGGGGATCCCACTGGTTCTAGTGGTGCAGTGCAGGACCAGGGACAGGAGGCAGCACAGGCCGCCGCGGAGGTGCCTGTGTGCAATCCTGTCCCCGATCCTGTCCCTGCATCATCTTGCACCAGCAGGGATGCCTACGTCCAGACCCGTTTTCAGGCAGGGGATGAGCTGACGTCAACTGGCCTTCCTCTGCCTGCGGACGTGGCCATCCAGGTCCGGGTTGAGCCTGTCCTGGCTGGTGTGGCGTTGCGTCAACGGGCCATGCGAGGTGACCTGCAGTCTTTGCATGGAGAGACTGCACGTCATCTCAAATGGCTCGTTGACCACGTCAGCCTGCTGGGACAGGTCACCCAGGCCGGATTCCGCTGTCTGATGGGGCTTGCTCCGACCCCCTCCTCAACTGGACCCCCTACGCGCCAGTCGTCCTCTGTGCCATCTTCCCACCCATCAGTCACCTGGGTGCCCTGTGGAGCTGCCTCTGACGGTGCGGCCAGGCTGGTGGAGGAGGCATCCCTGCCACAGTCGGGAGTCGAAGGTCCAGCAGGGGTGGCCACATCAACAACTGCACCCCAGCCGGCGGAGGATGTGCAGGCAGCAGGAGGCAGTGCACGGGCAGAGGCAGAGCAGCAGCAGCAGCAACATGGTGGGAGACATGAAGGCTCGGGGCTTTCGACATCGGAGGGGCAGGCATCGGCCGGAGGGCAGGGGGACCCAGGACAGAGAGTGTCTTCTGTGTGGCAGCGGTTGGGCCACGCCATAGGTGCGGAGCGGCGGCGGGCGGAATAGGCGCGGCTCACAATGGTCAGGGCGGAGAACTCCATGCGGAGGGCCCTGAGGCGGGCCGAGTGCCTCAAGGCAATCCGCAGGGGGTTGGAGGAGGACACGGCGTCGTCCCTGCGGACCCTCGGGGCCATGGAACTGGACCGCCTCCGGGACATCGAACAGGAGTTCGATGATGCCCTGGCCCGGGACACCACGGAGTGAGCCGCTGGACATGCCCGCCGCCTTTGTATATAGTTCTTTAGTTTTAGGTTTCCTTTCTTTCTTATTATGATTTGGAGTCGACGGACATTGCTCCACTTTTTGTATATAGTTGATTTTTAGGTAGGTTTTTTAGTAGGTTTCCTTTGTTCAGTTGGGCTCATGGACCCTTGGTATTTTTTTACATAGTTATTCCTTGCATGGATATTTTTTTACATTTGACTTTGGACAAAAAAAATTTGGATTCTGATTTGGCGTTTTGTGTTTTTATACGGACATGCAGCTTTTCTTTTTTCTCATTCACATTGTAGTTTGTTTTCTTTCTTTAGCATTCTTTATTTTTTTCAATACAATTTTGTTTCCATACTTCACTGTGTGGTATCATCTCATTGGTTTCATGCATGTCATGTTGGATGTTTTCCCATTCAATTGCAACCATTGTGTGTGACAGATATGGGTTCATTAGCTTGATGAACATTGGGGGTGTAACATGTGATTTCCATTTCCATGTGGGTGAATGGGTTACTTGGTAGGGCTTTTTGGCTGTGGAGGCTGACCATTACGCACATGATTGGGGATTGTGTGGACCTGGTGGGGGCTGCCCCTGGTGGCTGGGGGGTGGGGGTGCAGGGGGACATGAGTGGGGGCCTGGTGGAGGGTGCCCCTGCACTGCTGGGGGGTGGGGGGGTGGGAGACATGAGTGGGGGCCTGGTGGAGGCTGCCCCTGGTGGCTGGGGGGTGGGGGTGGTGGGAGACATGAGTGGGGGCCTGGTGGAGGGTGGCCATGGTGGCAGGGGGGTGGGGGTGGTGGGAGACATGAGTGGGGGCCTGGTGGAGGGTGACCCTGGATGCTGGGGGGTGGGGGTGCAGGGGGACATGAGTGGGGGGCTGCTGGAGGCTGCCCCTGCACTGCTGGGGGGTGGGGGTGGTGGGAGACATGAGTGGGGGCCTGGTGGAGGCTGCCCCTGGTGGCTGGGGGGTGGGGGTGGTGGGAGACATGAGTGGGGGCCTGGTGGAGGGTGGCCATGGTGGCAGGGAGGTGGGGGTGGTGGGAGACATGAGTGGGGGCCTGGTGGAGGCTGCCCCTGCACTGCTGGGGGGTGGGGGGGTGGGAGACATGAGTGGGGGCCTGGTGGAGGCTGACCCTGGATGCTGGGGGGTGGGGGTGCAGGGGGACATGAGTGGGGGCCTGGTGGAGGCTGCCCCTGCACTGCTGGGGGGTGGGGGTGGTGGGAGACATGAGTGGGGGCCTGGTGGAGGCTGCCTCTGCACTGCTGGGGGGTGGGGGGGTGGGAGACATGAGTGGGGGCCTGGTGGAGGCTGACCCTGGATGCTGGGGGGTGGGGGTGCAGGGGGACATGAGTGGGGGCCTGGTGGAGGCTGCCCCTGCACTGCTGGGGGCTGGGGGTGGTGGGAGACATGAGTGGGGGCCTGGTGGAGGCTGCCCCTGCACTGCTGGGGGTGGGGGTGGTGGGAGACATGAATGGGGGCCTGGTGGAGGCTGCCCCTGCACTGCTGGGGGGTGGGGGTGGTGGGAGACATGAGTGGGGGCCTGGTGGAGGCTGACCCTGGATGCTGGGGGGTGGGGGTGCAGGTGGACATGAGTGGAGGCCTGATGGAGGTTGGCCATGGTGGCAGGGGGGTGGGGGTGGTGGGAGACATGAGTGGGGGCCTGCTGGAGGCTGCCCCTGGTGGCTGGGGGGTGGGGGTGGTGGGAGACATGAGTGGGGGCCTGGTGGAGGCTGACCCTGGATGCTGGGGGGTCGGGGTGCAGGGGGACATGAGTGGGGGCCTGGTGGAGGCTGCCCCTGGTGGCTGGGGGGTGGGGGTGGTGGGAGACATGAGTGGGGGCCTGGTGGAGGGTGACCCTGGATGCTGGGGGGTGGGGGTGCAGGGGGACATGAGTGGGGGCCTGGTGGAGGGTGACCCTGGATGCTGGGGGGTGGGGGTGCAGGGGGACATGAGTGGGGGCCTGGTGGAGGCTGCCCCTGCACTGCTGGGGGGTGGGGGGGTGGGAGACATGAGTGGGGGCCTGGTGGAGGCTGCCCCTGCACTGCTGGGGGGTGGGGGTCGTGGGAGACATGAGTGGGGGCCTGGTGGAGGCTGCCCCTGCACTGCTAGGGGGTGGGGGTGGTGGGAGACATGAGTGGGGGCCTGGTGGAGGCTGCCCCTGCACTGCTGGGGGGTGGGGGGGTGGGAGACATGAGTGGGGGCCTGGTGGAGGCTGCCCCTGCACTGCTGGGGGGTGGGGGGGTGGGAGACATGAGTGGGGGCCTGGTGGAGGCTGCCCCTGCACTGCTGGGGGGTGGGGGGGTGGGAGACATGAGTGGGGGCCTGGTGGAGGCTGCCCCTGCACTGCTGGGGGTGGGGGGGTGGGAGACATGAATGGGGGCCTGGTGGAGGGTGACCCTGCACTGCTGGGGGGTGGGGGGGTGGGAGACATGAGTGGGGGCCTGGTGGAGGCTGCCCCTGCACTGCTGGGGGGCGGGGGGGGTGGGAGACATGAGTGGGGGCCTGGTGGAGGGTGACCCTGGATGCTGAGGGGTGGGGGTGCAGGGGGACATGAGTGGGGGCCTGGTGGAGGGTGGCCATGGTGGCAGGGGGGTGGGGGTGGTGGGAGACATGAATGGGGGCCTGGTGGAGGCTGCCCCTGCACTGCTGGGGGGTGGGGGGGGGGGAGACATGAGTGGGGGCCTGGTGGAGGCTGCCCCTGCACTGCTGGGGGGTGGGGGTGGTGGGAGACATGAGTGGGGGCCTGGTGGAGGCTGACCCTGGATCCTGGGGGGTGGGGGTGCAGGGGGACATGAGTGGGGGCCTGGTGGAGGGTGGCCATGGTGGCAGGGGGGTGGGGGTGGTGGGAGACATGAGTGGGGGCCTGCTGGAGGCTGCCCCTGGTGGCTGGGGGGTGGGGGTGGTGGGAGACATGAGTGGGGGCCTGGTGGAGGCTGACCCTGGATGCCTGGGGGGTCGGGGTGCAGTTGGACATGAGTGGGGGCCTGGTGGAGGCTGCCCCTGGTGGCTGGGGGGTGGGGGTGGTGGGAGACATGAGTGGGGGCCTGGTGGAGGGTGACCCTGGATGCTGGGGGGTGGGGGTGCAGGGGGACATGAGTGGGGGCCTGGTGGAGGGTGACCCTGGATGCTGGGGGGTGGGGGTGCAGGGGGACATGAGTGGGGGCCTGGTGGAGGCTGCCCTGGCACTGCTGGGGGGTGGGGGGGTGGGATACATGAGTGGGGGCCTGGTGGAGGCTGCCCCTGCACTGCTGGGGGGTGGGGGTCGTGGGAGACATGAGTGGGGGCCTGGTGGAGGCTGCCCCTGCACTGCTGGGGGGTTGGGGTGGTGGGAGACATGAGTGGGGGCCTGGTGGAGGCTGCCCCTGCACTGCTGGGGGGTGGGGGGGTGGGAGACATGAGTGGGGGCCTGGTGGAGGCTGCCCCTGCACTGCTGGGGGGTGGGGGGGTGGGAGACATGAGTGGGGGCCTGGTGGAGGCTGCCCCTGCACTGCTGGGGGGTGGGGGGGTGGGAGACATGAGTGGGGGCCTGGTGGAGACTGCCCCTGCACTGCTGGGGGGTGGGGGGGTGGGAGACATGAGTGGGGGCCTGGTGGAGGGTGACCCTGCACTGCTGGGGGGTGGGGGGGTGGGAGACATGAGTGGGGGCCTGGTGGAGGCTGCCCCTGCACTGCTGGGGGGTGGGGGGGGTGGGAGACATGAGTGGGGGCCTGGTGGAGGGTGACCCTGGATGCTGAGGGGTGGGGGTGCAGGGGGACATGAGTGGGGGCCTGGTGGAGGCTGCCCCTGGTGGCTGGGGGGTGGGGGTGGTGGGAGACATGAGTGGGGGCCTGGTGGAGGCTGCCCCTGCACTGCTGGGGGGTGGGGGTGGTGGGAGACATGCATTGTTGATCAGTAGTGCAAGGTGACATGTGGGTTGGCTGGGGGGCATGCCCATGGTGGATGGGCTGCCTGCGGGACATGAGCAGGGGTGCAGGGTAGTCCCCCGTGGTGTGGGCTGCCTGCAGGGGCCGTGGAGGTTGTGGAGCGTACACCTGGGAGGACCCACACGGCCAATTCACGTGTAGTACTCCCCAGAACCCCTGAAATACACATTCCCTGCTTAAATCGCGTGTGCAACTTCCCGCGCACCCCTGAAATACACGTACCCTGCTCGCACTGGGACAATCGCGTGTGGAACTTCCCGCGCACCCCTGAAATACACGTACCCTGCTCGCACTGGGACTATCGCGTGTGGAACTTCCCGCGCACCCTGAAATACACGTACCCTGCTCGCACTGGGACAATCGCGTGTGGAACTTCCCGCGCACCCCTGGAATACACGTACCCTGATGGAATCGCGTGTGGAACTTCACGCGCACCCATGTAATACACGTACCCTGCTCGCACGGGGCCAGTCGCGTGTGGAACTTCCCGCGCACCCCTGCAATACACGTTCCCCGCTTGGCGTTTGCTGTCTGCCAGCCCTTTGAACTGGTCCAGGGTTAGCGCAGCCCTTTGCGATGATTTAGCTGTTTTGATGGCTTTTCCTTGCGCGAGGGCGTTCTTGGGGGCGTTACTGGCGCTGCTGCAGGGTCGCTGCGATTCTCTGCGCCACGGCTGGTTTGGAAGCCTAAAATCCATGAATACGCTGTGCGCGGAAATCGGTTTTAGCGCACGTGCCTGGCGCAGTCAATCGCACGCGGACACACTGCACCAGCCGCTTGCGACACTTTTCTGCGAGATTCTATGAATTACCCTGTAAGGATCTTCAACTGGTAGTGACCTGACTGACAAACTGTGCCAATCTGAGCAGCCATAGAAAGGAATGCAGAGAGTTTGACACCTACATTTTTGACAGTGGGCACAAGCTCAGGAAGAGGGCCAATAGAAGAGGGCCAGAAAGAAGAATTTCACAGAGAGGACGATGAAACAGGACCCACCACCACCACCTCTGACTTAACCCCATTCAATTTGAGCCAATTATCACTCATCCAGCTTCCCACGGCACCCAGACAGTCCCTTAAATGAGCTGCATGGGAGTGGTGGGCAGGATCAAGATAGACTATGATGTGGGTATCGTGAACGTAAGAATAACAGCGAAAGCTGTGGCAGTGGATTAGTGCAACCAAGGCTGGATGTAAGTGTTGAACAGGGTGAGGGAGAGAGCAGAGCCTTGTGCAACACTGCATACAAAAAAAGAGTGCACAGAACAGAAAGGAGGAAGAGATAGAGACTGGGAGCGATTATAGAGAAAATAACTGAACCAGGACAAAATCACACCAGAGATCCTGACTGCAGAGAGCTGACTGAAATCGGTTTTAGCGCACGTGCAGGGTGGAGTGGTTGATGGTATCAAAAGCAGCTGACAGGTCTAAGATAATACTGTGTACTTCTACACAGAGTGCAGAGAGGAGAGGAAGAGCATTCCTGTGTAAGGGAGGAAGGAGAGGAATAGAGCAAAAATTAGAGACAGCGCAGGGGGCATGCTGTGGAAAGGAGGTGGGCCAAGGATGATCATAGTGAATCAAGGAGAGAGTAGCGTGTGAGCTGGGGTGATAGGTAGGGTGGGCCAAGTCCGTGTATAGTTTTTAAGATGATGAGAATGAGTTCATACTTTACCCTCTGCTCTCATATAACCAGCCTAACTGATGATGGACTGGGGAGGTGGAGGTGAAGCAGGGAAGGTTGAAGAGTGTTTGGAAAGCAAAGTTGAGAACTTTGTCACAAGGTGAAAAAATCACAGTTGGGAAGACCATTGATTGCACTGACACAGTAAACATATTCTGAGATTACTAAAGGGCAGATTAGGTGCTTATCAGTAATGAAAGGAAGAAGGTGTCTTATTTTTCTTACGTTGAGGATATTACGTCTGGCTGCAGTGGCAGATTTGGAGATGAAGTGCAAGAAGTTATGAGATGGGTCAAAGACAAAATCAAGGTTGCAAGCAGAAGCAGAGTAGGGTTGGTAGTCATGAGAGAAGAGTAGAAGAGGGGGAGAGGAAAAATAGCCTATTTGGAAGGGAAGTAGAGAACTTCATTCTTAGTGGAGTTGAGCACAAGTGAATGAGAAGCCATCCAGTATTTGATGGCAGAGACATAGTTAGAACATTTTTACCATAGCTCGCAGATAAGGTGGGAAAGGAGAAGAGTGTCATCGCCAAAGTGCTTATAGGAAAAGCCATAGGAGGTGATCAAGGTGCCAGGAGCAGAGGTATAGAAAGTGAAAAGAAGTGGACCCAGGACTTACCCTTGGGGAACACCAACAGTAAGAGCAGTTTTGGGAAGGTAAGGCAGTTCCAAGGGTATTACCCAAATTGGTCGTTTTTAATTGACCGAATGGTTCAATTGTCCGAATTCAGCCAGTACCATTTGGTCGTTTTGAAACGACCAATTTGGGTAATCACTACCAAACATGGGAAGCAGGGGTTACGAGGGAGTCGCCCGTACCCCATGTTTGGTAGTGATTGCATTTGGGGGTAGCAGGGGTGTCCCCCGCTTCCAGAGGTATGGAAGTGAGGGACAAAAAAAATAAAAAAAATAAAGAAGACCCTGCAGCATCGGCTCCGACCCGCGTAGGAGGGGCGGACTTGGTTCGCTGCAGGGTCAGTAAAGGGCCAAACGGTGAAATTATAAGTAGGGGTGGGTGGGGGGTGTATGGGGGTAGCTAGGGGTGTTTTAAACAGGGCAGTTTTGGCCACAGAAAAATTGGCTTCACGGCCAAATTGACCACAGTCAATTCATCCACGGCCAGTTTTGCCACGGCCAAATGTGTACATCCGTTCCAAGATACCTGGATGTGCCTGGGGTGAAATATGAAGTAAACAAAGCAAAAGCCTTTTCCCTGATACCAAGGAGAGATAGTATTGAGAGAAAGTCAGAATGGTTGATGGTAATGAAGACAGCAGAGAGGTTGAACAGAATAAGAATAGATGAACGGTTAGAATGACAAGCGGAAGAGATGCTGTTGCTGACATTGAGAAGAGCTGACTCGGTAGAGTGCCGAGGTCGGAAGCCAGCTTGAAAAGGATCCCAGAAATGGAAAAATGGCACGATCAAGAGAAGAGTTGAAGAGGGAAGGAAGATATGGAGAAATACATTGGAGCTATGTGCTTTCACTATGTGTGGGGATAGAGGGTCGATTGTGGCACATGAAGGGTTAGCCCTTAGGAGAAGGTCAAGAATCCAAAAGACTTTGTCGAAGGAGGATAGAAGTTAATTTACAGGCGTATTTTTAATGTTGGACATTTTGTAAGCAAAGTTGAGAGATAGATCATTAGCAGAAAGACTAGAGGATTTAGGAGATGAGACAACTGAAGTGAGAGCTTTTTGAGGGACACCAAGGAGGAGAGGATAGAGATGAAATGAGAAAGAGATAGTTGCATTTGGCAGAGTTGAGAGCAGTGAAGTAGTATTGAAGAGCAGTCAGGTAGAGTAGTAGGTCCAAGGAATGTCTAGGTCTTTGCCAAGTGTGAAAGATTTTCTCATTCCTCAATGTTGTTTTTAGGACGTAGAGTGTCTGTTTGATCCAAGCTCATGAATAAAGTAGAAGGGAAGTGAGAGGATAACACATGTGCTGTGTTAATGTTATTAAAAGCTTTATCAGTGGATGGAACACTACATTTTGTATTGTGGGAGAGCAAATGGGGTTGGTCAGAGGGGTTGATAGGGAATTTGGAGGAGAGAAACTTGCTCTTGATTACGGTAGTAGTAAATGGAGAGAGTGGGGTGGAAGTAGGAATGGGGATTGAGATGGAAGGATCAGAGGGAGAAGAAGCAGTGGAGATATTAGAGATGGAGGGTTGAAAGGAGATGAAACCAAGGCCAATGGAGTTATTATTTGAATGGGTGGGTAGAGAGCAGACGGAAAAGAGCAATTGGTAAAGGAGAACAGAGCTAAAGTCAGTGGGTAGAGGAGTGGAGAGAGAGGGAAGGTTAAAGTCACCAGTGACAATCAGGTGATGATTGGTAGGAAGGCAGCCATTTAGGAGATGTGGTCAATAAATTGACCTGGGGGACTAGGTTATCAATAGGAGATATAATAAGAATTCTGTAGGGAGCAGTGATTGTGTTTATAATGTATATGACAGAGGGAGAAATAGCAAGACATAGAGGAGTAGAAGAGATAGGAAGTTTGGAATATGCAAACAGTCATACACCACTACCCCTACCAATTGGGTGGGCGGGGGGTGAAGGTGGGTGAATGTGTGGGCAGGGCTGTGAAGGACAACAAGAGTTACAGAGTCTGACTGAGAAATCCAGGTGTCTGTAAGGGTAATGAGGCTAAGAGCTTGAAAATGGGAAAGAAGGAAGTCTCAGGTAAAGGAAGTCCTACTACAGACAGATTGTGCATTCCAAAGAGCAATATAAAGAGTGTGTGATGCAGAAGCATATCAATGTTGACTCTGCAAAGTAGGGAGGCGCTGGGGTAGATGCAAGAAGAGGAAGTGTGATGAAAGTTAAGGTTGGTGGTTTTGTTAATAGAGAGAGTAGGTGAGCGAGAAGAGGAAAATGAGGAAAGATGAAGAAAGATTGCTTAAAAAATAAAACAAAACAGTTTAACTGTTAACAACTCAATATACATTTAGAAGCAAAACATTTAAAAAAAGAAAAAAAAAGAAAAATCAATCAATCATACAAGGTCCTAAAACTTAAACAAACTAAATAGAATAAAAAAGAAAATAGAAAACAAAAGGTTATGACAATCAAAAGTGACCAGGCTGTACATCCAAATATTAGTTCTTTAAAAAATGTTGCTACTGCAACAACAATGGACGTAGTCAATCCAGATAAGCATATGTTTGATATATTTCCAAAGCTAAGTTCAATGAACTTTGCCACTTGCTTCCTAAAAAAATTCCATCGTACTCCATGAATCCATTAATCCAGGGCAGTATAACAGCAAATGGTCTAATGTTTCCTGTTATTCTGTGTGATGGCAAGATACTCTACCTCCAGAGGACTAATACCTTGATGCCAGTAGACGTTTATAACCAGGACGCTGATGGATATTAACCTCTGAACAATAATTTGAGTCGGCATGATACCAAAGACAACATCCGAATTGGTTACTACTCTTACTGTTGGGGATACCTGAACCATAGTCAATAAACCCCCAGCGGGCCGACCCTGCAGGCCCTGACAGGCGGCCTGCAGAAGTACACAGAAGCCATCTACAGAGGGTGGAAACTTAAGCAACATTCCTGGATGGCTATAACTGTCTGAGCTCTCAGTAACTGTGACAAATGTAAATGATTAAATAAATGATTATCCCCCCCTCGAGTTCCAGGAGATTTTAGAGAGGTCTCAACTGAAAAATCTATCTTGATGCTTTACCCAGCATCTAGGACCAACCCGGCCTTTCTTCGGATTCAAGAATTTTCTTTTTCAATGCCAGCTGCTGTTCCTCCACTTACATTGGCTGCCTTTGTTTGTTTGTATATACCCTTGAGTCCGACCCTTCCCACATCCGATGTAGGTTTATCTATCAGTGAATGGAAAGAGGTCAATGCCCAATTTACGAATGTCGGTCTGTTTCCTTCAATAAGATGTCTCAAGTTCAAATAAATCTCTGCTCGGTCTGTACAATCCTGCCTCAATGAAGAAGATTCTGTACAAATCTTTGGAGGTAACGTTTAGCACAGTACAAATCTCTTGCAGTTGCAGCAAAATGTTTGTGCGATTTAAGACAACATGGGAGGTATCCGGAATCACACTTTCAATCAGGACTTGAAGCCTTCTACCAAGTAATGATGTTGGTTGTCTAGAGTTCGAATTATGCTGTACCCGTAATTGGATTATATGAGGAGCCGAGCACGAGAAGCAGCTTTCTGATGACGTAGGGCTGCTTTTGTCACCACATTGAGGCAAAGTGTAAAAAAGTGGTACAGCCCCATCGCTTTGTGGGCCCCGTTGTTATAAGTACGTGGCGTGGGAGTGGGTTTAAAGCTAACAGCCTCCATGGTGGATGGTTTTTTAAATGCTCTGGCCTCAACCCTTGCAGTTGGTGGGCGGCCCGAGGCAGAATCTGAGTCTTGTAGACAAGGCTTATTTATTTTTACATTTATTTGATTCATTTATTTATTTACAGCGCACCAAACCCTGAGGTATCTAGGCACTAGTTACAGAAAGTGCTTGATAAGAATATGTGGTGTATACATACTAGTGTAGTCTCTCCCCAAGTTACAAGGAGCTCCAACAGATATGCATACAGTAGACATGGTGGTACATTCAAAGGTCATAATAGGCATAGAAATTAAGCCTCTACTCTTGTTATGGGGAGCTACATCAGGTGTACATTCAAATTTCATAATACGTGTAGAAATGCATACTGGGAAAGCCTCTCCTCTTGTTACGGGGAGCTACATCAGGTGTACATTCATAGGTCATAATAGGTGTAGAAATGCACACTGGTAAAGCCTCTCCTCTTGTGACGGGGAGCGGCATCAGACATACATTCCAAAGGACATGGTGCTTAACTTGAAGTTGGTAGGTTACAACGGTTGCTAATGTAGTGGCTACAGAGTAGGTTTCAGATAAACTGTGCAAAGGGGAAACTTGATAACATGAAAAGACATCTGAAACATTTAATTAGGCATGGAGATATCAAGAGTTCTCTGGTGTGCAGGTTGTTGCTGGCCATTCAAGCCATGCACAGGAAAACATTAGGTGAGGTCCAGGCAGCAGCAGTAACTTAACAATAGCTTCACCAACAGGGTCAAGATTTGACAAAAGCTTTCTGTTTGCAGCATGAAATCGTGAAGGCCACGCGGGCCAGGCACGGGGATGTAGATGAGATGAGGTGGGTCTGCGATAAAGGTTACTGAGGTAGGTGCAGTTGAGGACAGAGGACTGCGCATACCTGAGAGTTAACGCGTGGTCTTGGGTCATTCAGAGTTTGGATAAAGTTTGAATGGATGACGGCAAAGGCGATATAGTGACCATGGCAGTCAAAGGCAATTATCACTATTATGGCACCTAAAGAGGTAACGAGGGGGGGGTAGTGCAAGAGGGCGGTAGCACTAGGCTGGACAAAGTAAGGAAGGCAGGTAGGAGGGTTCGATAGGCATGTCGATCTGTTTGTAATAGAGTGATATAGGGGTTAAGGCCACTCTTACCTTCTGTATCAACCTGATGAAAAGGCAAAGTTTCGGAGGCCAAATGGTAAGTAGGACAGGTGCGATTAGTTTGGAAAGGCACTCTGGTGTTGGGCAGACAGAGAGAGACAGGGGCCTTAAACCCAGCCCTTTGACCAGGGCCTGGCTTCACCACACGGCTCAGTCAGGTCCTGTCATTTGCTAGCGGTGATGGCCAATTCAAGTGCAGCATCTTGATGGGTGCCTCTCCAGGCACTGCCAGCAGGGCCAGGCCAAGATGTAAAAGCGGCGGCCATCTTCGTAGTGGTTCGAAATCAATTTGTAGTGCTTAGATGGAACGCAAGTTGGAAGTGGAGCCCGGTTCATGTTGGGGTCAAATTGAGTCAATGCTGACTTAACTTCAGCCTTTGAAAAAAGAGAGTGTAGAAAACCTAGGGCAATCTGTTTTTTTTTAACTTCTGTCGAGTAAAGTTTTTCGATTCCCGCTTTTGGTCCCCTACTGATGGTTTGATCTTTCAAGCTTTCCTCACAACTGCTCTCAGTGTGATCTTAAGAAATGAGGACTTGTCCAAAGGTGGCTCTTCCTCCACACATATACTGTCCACTATGGATGAGGACACTGATTTAGTACGCGTTTGATCCTCAATTGGAATCGGATAATTTGCTGATTTTTCTGCGTCATGCGCTGTAGTAGCAGTTCCTTGTTCATGATCTTGTTGATTTGCATTGTAACACATTTCTTGTTTATTTTACTCCTCCTTCAATTTCCTGACAATTTTAGGGAGGATAATATCAGCCTCTTCAATGTCACGTTCTTTTCGACCTCTATGTTCCAGGTTTTGATCTTGGTCGATTTTAGTGCTGTCTGTATTTCCCAATATTTGGGCGAAAAGGAAGTCCTTAGCTGCCTTATGTAGATTCATATTATCGAATTAGAACAGTAGTGACTCTCTAGCAGCACGTTATTGGCCTTAGTGTCTTGCTGAGTGTTCTCATATAGTGAAACCAATAAGTAATTCACTTTATTTATTTCAACGAGAAAATCATCTCATGCCTCCCTTGGATCTTCCTCCATTCTTTGTATCATTGCTGAGAGACGCCTGGGCAGCACAGGGGTATGTGAAGACGCTGGTGATGATGAACAAAAATCAGACCAGGAATTCATGTGTCCATTTCTGCCTGGTAAGTTAGATGACAAGCTCAAGTCCGGTGTGCTGTCAGGCAAGCTTAAGTCTATTGAGTTGGAATTTGCTTGTGGAAGACATGGGATCTTGTGCTGCTGCTGCACTTGTTTGTCCTGCAACCCAATGAGGGCGTGTGTCTATCACCAGAATGATTAAGCATTTTTGAATAGTTTTCGATGTAGTAAATGGAGAGTTTCCATGATTTCGTGCAGGGGAGAAGAAAGAGGCGGTCAAAGTAAACCACATGGTTTTCTTATCCACCTCACCCTGTGGGAGTACAGTTAAAGGTTGTTTGCAATCAGTCACGGAAGTAGGCTCACCTAGTGAGAGGGGCAGCGGTAAATTCATGGCGGCAAGCATCTCTGCATCGGTAATAGGGTGGGAGAGACAAGATTCCATTTGACTCCCGCTCCTGAGATTATACATATGAGCCAACAAAAACTGAAAATTGGCTGCTTGGAGTAACTTAACTGGTTATGCCGCAGCCTGTACGGTCCAGGGACAATTCCGATAATTAGAGTACAGGGATGCACCCAGCACTAATAGGCACTGCTACTGTTTGTAAATACGACTGCTGCTGAAGGGAATAGTCATAGAGCAAATGGAGGGTTGGAATAGTCTGAGAAGTAGGTCAACAAAAGGCATTGCGTTGTCCGATGCGGGAGTTAACACTCACTGTGGTGTATGAGCAGCAGGAGGAACAAATGACTTGTTTCAGGTATTTGGTCCGACACCGAAACTCTGAACGCTCCCAACACTCCCAACACACTACGACGCACACTGCACACACTCTGCGCTGGTGTGGATGTTTTGTAGGCTCGACTCCTCCTCTCCAGAAACAGTAGACAGTGAGACAAGACTGCAGCAGCACCAGACCCAGAAAGGATGATATAGTAAGAGCAGTGCATGGTGAGGGCAGGTCTGAACAAAGAGGTAATTGGTACACACAAGCAAGATGCAGGACACAGCGGAGCAATAGCTCAAAGCCAAAGAGGCTGGAGGAAAGACTGGAGGTTAGGCCGTTGCTGTTTGCCCTTTGCTGGATTGCCCCAAAGCAAGGAGTCAAATATTGAAAGTGGTGAGGAGCATCCAATGGCGGAATTGGGAAGTTGGACCACCAGCCTGCTGCTACAGGGCAGCGCAGGCTGGGAGATTGAGTCCTGGCCCAGCCACCCTGCTAGCCACATGATGGTGGTTCAGATGGCTGAGGGGAGCGGGCTGGATGGAGGCACACATCCATATTAGCAGCAGTAGCAAGTCATAGAAAACATTCACTGAAAGATAAAAACTCTCAGAAGCATGTGTCCTTTACAAGGTCTGAATGCAGTCACAATCTGGTGCTCCTTGTGTAAAATGACCTAGCAATATGAGTATACTGTTGTCTCAGGTATGGTTGGGTTTTCATGTATGCGAGGGTGTAACCAACCAACGCACATGGGGAATAGGAGAGCCTTCTATTTATTCCCCATGGCCTGAATGGCCACAGACAGTCAGGTTCTATTGAAAGGAAAGGCATGAGGAATGATGAGCAATCTCAAATGAGAGTGGATTTTGAAATGTATGCCTGGAAGCTCTAGCAGCCTCTTATGAGTTCTTTGGGGATGGGTAACGTTTTTTGGTAGGCTTGATTTCTCTAGGGCAAAATCTCTCAATTTAGAGAGTGTACCTAGAAACCAGAATGTGCCATAGTTGAACTCAGAAAAGTGTGCCACTGGCGTAGCTGTGGTCTAGCTCAATTTAGAAAGTGTACCTAATAGCATAACTGTGATCTAGTTCAATTTAGAAAGTGTGCCTAAGAACGTAACTATAGTCCAATTCATTTTAGAATGTGTGAATATTCCCACCATATGGCGTAGTCGAACTTAGAAAGTGCGAATAATATCATCCTGTGTTATAGTTGACCTTTAAAGTGTGAATAATATCTTCCTGTGGTATAACTGAACTTAGAAATTCTAAATAATATCAACATGTGCTACTGCCGAACTAGAAAGGGTGCCTAACTGCGGTATAGTTAAACTCAGAAAGTGTCTATAATATCTTCCGGTGGCTCAGTTGATTTTAGAAACTGTCCATAACTGTGGTGTAGGTAAACTTAGAAAGAGGGAATAACATCTTGCTGTGGTTTATGTTGAACCTAGAAACTATCGCTAACTGTAGTACAGGTAAACATAGAAAGTGTGAACAATTAACATCCTGTAGTATAATTGAACTTGGAATGTGTGAACAAAATCATCCTATGCCAACTATAACACAGTTCAAACTTAACCACGCCATGAGTCCACCCAACCCATCAAGGTCCCCCGAAAGAGACCCGCTCGCACCCGCGCCCATTCCCTCTCGACCTACCTCCCATCCCCCACCTCCCCTAATCATCCTGCCCTCCACCACATCCTCAGCCCACTCCATATCCAACCCCCAAGCCAGAAGAACCACCCCATCCCAATCCAGCCCACCCTCCACCTCGCCCCCACCCCCTTTCCAAACACCAAGCCAGAGAAGCCAGATGGCGAGCCAACCATCCTAAGACCCCTGCTCCTCACATCCCCTCCACCCACCTGACCACTGTCATCATACCAGCACACCCGGCGCACCCAACTAACGGCCCACTCAGCCTCCCAAGCACACCCATCCCCTCCACCCACCTGCCCACTATCATCACACCCGCACCCCAAGACCCCCAACTAAAGGCATGGCCAGCCTCCCATTCACACCCAGCCCCACAACCCCACCTGCCTTTCCCCTCATCAACTCCCACCAACATCCTCCTCCGACCCCACTCCTTCCCCTCCCTAAAAACTGCACGTCTCAACCTGGCAAGAACAGTAGCCGCATCCCTTTCACCATCTGACCCTCCCTACTCTCTCTCACACACCAACCGCAATGAAAACCATGAAGAGAAAAAGTACCTGGTCTCCCTCAATCTCTCAGTACTCCTCGCAACTCGACCCACCACCTCAATCACCCAATCTCGATCATCACCACCCTCTCACCAACCACAACTGAAAATCCTAAGCCCCTACACCCCACCTTCAAGTCCCCCGACCCAAACCCAACCAACCCTACATACCCATCCAACCCCTCCCCCTCGCATCCACCACCTCGACCGCCCGCCCACTCTTCCCATCGACCACGACCACCCCCTCTCTCTCGCCCCAGTTTCCACTCTCTCCCCTCACCCAGCCCTCCACCCACCCCCCAATAACCCTCTGACTTTCTGCCCCTCCCCTTCCATCCTCCACCTCTACAACTCCCACATCATCCTCCTGTACCGAAGATGCATCCTTTTTAATGCCCGATCTGTAGCAAAAAAACAGACACAGCATCTTTGACCTCCTCACCTCCGACAAACCAGATCTAGTCTTTATCAAGGAAACCTGGTTCTTGACGACTTTGCCCCTATCGCCAATGAAGCCTTCCCCCCAAACTACTCCCTAATCCCACTAAACTGACCCACTAGAGAAGGAGGACTATCCATCGCCTTCAAGTCACACTTCCCCACCTCAATCATCGACAACCAGCCTACCATCCCTTCCTGTAAATCGCTACTCGTAAAACTATCCCTTCCCCCTTCCTTCTCCCACAGCTTCCTAATCATCTACAGACCTCCTGGCTACAACAGACAATTCTCAAACAACCTCTGCAACTCGATAGCCCTTCTCCAATTAAACCATCCCACCCTCACCCTTCTTGGATATTTCAATATCTGGCTTGACATCCCCACCAACTCTATGACCCACTCTCTGGTTGACTGCCTAGATGCGATTAACCTCCATACTCACATAAACGGGCCAACTCACTATAAAGGACACACCCTTGATGCCATCTTCAGCGCCCACGATCAGATACATCAAAACCCCCCAACCCCTATCATCTGGTCCGATCACTTCATTGTCTCTTTCACCATTCGCTCACCCACACCCCTCTCCATCCCTGAACCAGAACCCCCAAATCTATGCAAATGCTGGAAGAAACTAAAAATCCTTCCCGACCTAGCTGACACGCTCCTTCAGTCTCCTCCCCCTACCTGCCCACCCAATGAACACCTAAACACTGACACCTTTGACTCATGGCTCAATACCTCATTAATCCCACTCACCCCCACTTGCAAACCATCAGCTCGCCATGGCCCTTTTCCTAGATGGTTTACACCAGAACTGAAGACCGCAAAACAACTGTATAAATGCCTTGAATGCAAATGGCCGAAAGACAAAACCCCCCTGAGCAGATCCACCTCGGCCCGGCACCATCGCCACTACAAAGCCGAAATCCGGAAAGCAAAAAAAGCCCATTACAACTCCCGAATCCTGAACTGTGATAACCCCAGCAAAGAACTCCACAAAATCATCTCCGAATTCACCAAACCATCATGTACCACCACCCAATCAACCCCTCACAATCATTCTGCGACTCACTCTCTCTCCACTTCTACACCTCTGCTCTCGAAAGAACAAATTCTCTAACCAACAAACTGGCCTTCTTGCACCCACCACACAACCAACCCAACCTACCCCCATCCCACTGCCTACAACCGCTACCCAACCGACCTTAACTCTTTCACTCCACTATCAACTGACAAATTTCTCAAACTTCTCTCCGCCCACAAACCATCCGGCTCCCCTTTAGACCCCTGTCCAGCCACAACCCTCAAAGAAATATTCACATCTACCTGTGCAGGAAAACACGCAAAAACCATCATTAAAGACTCCCTCTACTCGGGAATTTTACCCGACGCGCTTAAAACCGCTCATGTCAAGCCTCTTCTAAGAAAACCTTCCCTCGACCCTCTCGACCCCAAAAACTACCGCCCCATCTCAAACACCAGGTTCCTTGCCAAACTCATTGACCGAACTGCCTACTCCCAACTAAATGCCTTTGTCGAAGCCAACAATCTCCTAGACCCCGCTCAATCAGGTTTCAGACCCCGACATGGAACCGAAACCACCCTCAATCTGGGAGGACCTTAAAAACACTGTAGATTCTGCGGGATGGGCTGCACTAATCCTTCTTGACCTATCTGCCGCCTTTGACACAAGCAACCACTCAATCCTCCTCGACCGCCTCCACTCCCTAGGAATCCGTGGAAACGCTCTCAAATGGATAGCATCCTTCCTCAACAATAGGAACCAAATAACCCTACTCTCCTCCTATGTTCGCCCCACCCGACCAGTCAATACCGGAGTTCCACAAGGAGCGTGCCTATCAGCCTTCCTGTTCAACCTCTATATGTCCACCCTCCCATGAATAAACCGCTTGCACAATATCCTGTGCTACAACTACGCTGACGACACCCGACTAATCCTAAAACTCCTTAATTCAAAACCAAAGTGCAAACCCGACCTCTCTGCCTGCCTCCTTGACATTGATCACTGGATGACCACAAACCACCTCCTGTTAAACCCCTCCAAAACTGAAATCCTGGTATGTGGCAACACCAAACTTCTTCCACACCCCCTACCCTGGCCATCTGCCATGGGCAATTCCCTGACAACCTCAACCTCAGTTAAAAACCTTGGATGCACTCTCGACTCTGACCTAACCCTCTCGCACCAAGTCAACAATGTCTATAAATCCTGCCACTACCACCTCAAAATTCTTAGGCGCATTTTTCCATACCTCTCCTTTCCCAACAGACTCTCTGTGGTCCAATCAATTGCAGTGTCAAGACTGGGCAATGCTAACTCCCTATACCTCGGAGTCCATGCGTACCACCTGACTAAACTACAAAGAGCACAAAATGCTGCAGCCAAACTGCTACTAGCACTTGGCCCAAGAGATCACACCTCCCCAGCTCTTAAAACTCTGCACTGTCTTCCAGTTGCCCGAAGGGTGACCTTCAAAACCTTATGCATATTTCACCGAGCAGTGCATAAAACCGGACCTCAATATCTTCAGGACAATCTAAAACCCTACCATCCACCACGCACTCTAAGATCAAGCTCTGCCCGCCTCCTAGTGATACCAAAAACCAACTCAGTCAGGTTAGGTGGATCATCTTTCTCAGCCCTGGCCCTCACTCTGTGGACCTCACTGAAAACGTGGCTCTTCCCCTAAAAAATTGACTCTTAACACAAACAGTATAACAGCAACAATAAACTGTAGCCCCTGGTTGCTGTATCAAAATTAACAATCCAGCATCAAGACCCGGTCGAGAAAAATGGAAAACTAAAATTGCTAGTGTAAATTAAAACGGAAAAACTGAATAGAATGAATGAAGTGTATGAAAGGAATGAAGTGGATGAAAGAAATGATGTAGATTCAGGGGGTGAAACGAATGCAGTGGATGACTCGACTCTGACCTAACCCTCGCGCCTTGAAACACTTGTGTATAGGCGCGTTACAAATGCCTTATCATATCATATCATATCAGTGGATAAAACGGACAAAGCGGATGAATCGGATGCAGTAGATGTAATGGATGAAGCGGATAAAAGGGATGAAGTGGATGGAACGGATGAAGTGTATGGATCGGATGAAGTGTATGGATCGGGTGATGTGTATGGATCGGATGAAGTGGATGGATCGGATGAAGTGGATGGAACGGATGAAGTGGATGAAACGGTAGAAGCGGATGAAACGGTAGAAGCAGATGAAACAGTTGAAGCAGATGAAGCGGTTGAAGCAGATGAAACGGTTGAAGCGGATGAAGCGGTTGAAGCGGATGAAACGGTTGAAGCGGAACAAGTGGATGGAACGGAACAAGTGGATGTAAAGGAACAAGTGGATAGAATGGCATGAAGTGAATGGAATGGAAGAAGTGAATGGAACGGAAGACGTGAATAGAACAGAAGAAATGGTTGGAATGGCAGAAGTGGTTGGAATGGGAGAAGTGGACAGAACGAAAGAAGAATCGGATAGAATTGGAGGAAGAAGGGATTAAAAGAAGTATCCTGAAGAGATGAAATGTAACGAATGGATGAAACATAAAGTACGGACCGAATAAACAAAACAGAAAAGTAGATTGAACGTGTGGATGGAATAGACAGATATATCATATAAAGGAATGACATGGATGAAAAGGTGACTGAATTGAATAGAGGGAGTAGATGGAACAGATGGAGTGGACAGAACAGATGGAGCGGATCGAACGCAAAGAATGAATCAAACGGATAAAGTGAATGCAAAGGATGGAACGATGAGCTAACAGGAATAAGTCTACTTGTCAAAACTAAAGGATGAAATGAATGGAACAGACGAATCAGAGTAAACGCACTGGTTAGCAGAGAGAATGCAACAGACTAAACACGTAGAGTGGTTAGAACAAATGGAGTGGGTGAAACTGATGGAGTGGGTGGAACTGACTGAATGGATGGTAGAGGTCGAACAGATAAAACGGATGAGTGGATTGAACGGGTGAGACTACAGAGCAGATTGAATTGATGGATAAATGAGTAGCTTTAACAAATGGAACAGAGCAAATGGATCGAACGGACGGAGTGGACGAAACAGATACAGTAGACAGTACAGATGGAGTTGATGAAACAAATGGAGTGGAGGGAACAGATGGAGTCGATGGATCTGATGGAGTAGATGGAATAGATGAAGTCAATGGAACAGGTAGAGTGTATGTAACAGATGGAATGGACAGAGCAGATAGAGTGGATGGAACAGAAGGAGTGGATGGAACAAATGGAATAGATGGAACTGATGGAGTTGAATGAAAATGTGGAATGGATAGAATGAATAGAGCAGATAGAACAAACAGAGCGGATTGGAGTGGATGGAACAGATCTAGTAGATGAAGCAGATGGAACAGGTGAAGTTGATAGAACAGATGGAGTGGATGGAAGGATAGACCAGATGGAACGAATAGAGTGGATGGAACAAACCGAGTGGAGAGAACAGATGGAGCAGATAGAACAGATGGAGTGGAGGGAACGGATGGAGTGGAGGGAACGGATGGAGTGGATGGAACAAATGGAGTGGACAGAACGGATGGAGTGAATGGAACGGATGGAGTGGATGGAGTGGATAGAACGGATGGAGTGGATGGAACGGACGGAGTGAATGGAACCATCGAGTTGATGGACGGATAGAGTGGATGGAACGGATGGAGTGAATGGAATGGATGGAGTGAATGGAACGGATAGACAGAATGGAACAGATGGAGAGGATGGAACGCATGGAGTGGATGGAGCGGATAGAGTAGATGGAACAGATAGAGTAGATGGAACGAATAGAGAAGATGGAACGGATAGAGTAGATGGAACGGATGGAACCTATGGAACGGATGTAATGGATGGAACGGATGGAGTGGATGGAACGGATAGAACGGAAACAACAACTCAACTCAACTCAACTCATGAAACATTTTTGACAGGTAGATTACAATTTTTTGATGATCACATTCTGTGAAAACCCTCTTAATTTCAGGATTCTCACAGGCTTCAATCATCATATCATTATGTTCAGTCGGTGGGGATGGTCGGGATGGAAAAGCTGGTCTTCGTCATGAGTGGATTGATTTTGATTCTAAAATCTTTTGTGATTAATATTTGTAGACGTTCAATGAGCTAGAGCTCATAAGAATGAGTGTTGTGAGTGACAGTTCAAGTTAAGGATTAAAATTCTGCTAACAGTTCTGTTAAGTGTAGGCCGTAGCCGTGTTAGCCTCACACTCAAAATTGCATCAGGAGGCCTCTCTCCCACTATACAAGACTCTCGAATCTAGCCGTGCTTAGCCTTGTTTTTAAGCTGCACTGTTATGAGTAAACCTCGCTCCCACTATACAGAACTCTGGAATCTATGTGTATCCTACATCTCTGCTTAATATATGAGGACACCTGCTACATTATGAAAGCTAGGCCCACTGATAGAGGCCCCTCAATTCTACACCTGGACATATATTGCCCCAGCCAACCATTGTGCAGCCTACTGTATGTATATCTCACAGCACTAACGTGGAGACAGGCCACAGGCACGGCCAAGCATCCATGCATGATAGAATACGCCTACAGTTTAGCACATCCGGCCTAGTGCAGACATAGCCATCCAGACTGAATCACCTGATGTACCTCAACACCTCTACCACTAGCATGTGGCGACCACCACCCGAAAGGAAATTGGTATAGCTGAGCCACATAAACTCTCTCAAGAATAGCAATCTATCTCTAACCCTCAACAGCACCCACCCATGCGTCTGCCCTCTCTTGGGCTGCTTAGTCGAGCCTTGACAGCCACCCAAGTCCTAGAAAACAACATGCACACACGCATCTCCTAAACTAAACCCCTAGAATTTTCCAACAACACTGACTACAGTCATCAAGAGCGTTCAATCAAGGAAAAAGCACATTGAGGCCACACAAGTGGGGAACGAGTGCTATATAAAAAACAAATACAATACAATACAATAAAGTGATACTAAAAAGAATTATAATCATAAGGGAGTGTTTTTATAAGTATGAATGAGAACTCTTATCAAAGATGACTTGCCTATTCTAATATAGTAACTGTATCAGAAATTTGATGATGCTGGATGTATCGATAGCTATAGAGTGTGTGCGAACAAGGTGCTGTAGGATATTTTGTGTAAATTTGGGTTTTGGCTGTACTTTTCTTACCACCAAAATATGAGCGGTAGTTTGGTGGTAAATTATTCTTGCATTTAGATTGAGTTTGGTCCCATATCATTCTAGTGACCATACCTTGTTATATTATGTTGGGGAATCTAGTAATATGTATTACTTGCAGTATTTTGCGGTAGTATGTTGTTTGCAGTATTTAGTGGTGAGCATAGTATCCTTCCCTACATCATAACCCTATCATAAACAAAACCTTCCTTTCTATTAGAATACCTCCTAGTGATCTATAGAGAGCCTTGGACCTATACACACAGAAAACCCAACACTTTTATATAGAGTGCCACCTACAGTCTGTGGCCAGTATCACTGGCTTATCTACACCAGTGATCTATGCGCCCATAGGCATTACTGGCTCATAGACCTCCAGTGATCTACATGTTATATTAGATTCCCTCCAAACAACATGCAAGGAGGACACACACACACACCTATTTTAGCACTGCTTATTCTGGTTGTTATTCTATCTGCATGGGCAAATTGACAAATGTATTACCAAAGAGAATTAATCTCCCCTGTGTCCACCTATAAAGTCCCAAATGCAATAATGACTCTAAACAATTCGTTTTTATATTCTGATTATATTATATACAAGTACAATTCACAATTCAGTGCTTACCATGAACATTTCACCATTATCTGTAACAAAAGAAAAAGAAACAGAAACAGAGCAAACAAGCCTTTTTGAAAACATGAGTTACTTTTTAACATTCTAAACATGACAAAGTAAAATGCAGGGGAGTTCCTTTGCTATCCTGCCTACATGTCATTCTAATTCAGTCATCCATCCGACTGCACACAGTGACCTCACTTAAACTTTATCTGCTTACCAGAAATATTTGTTTGAAGCTCCACACACGATATTGCTCTGCTCACCTCAGAAAAACCGGCCCAGTCAACAAACTGCTCCTATAATCTTGGGTACTTGGAATGCGCGGTGAGAAATTCTCCAGCCAGCACTCAGTGGTACCAGGCACATCTGTCTTCAGAGCCCAGTCATCCCGAACTAACTTTCTTTTTCCTCCCTTGCCATTAAGAGACTTTTTTCCCAGCCCCTTTTTTTTATGTAGTTTCATCTGCCGACACTTTCCTCCAATCATATTAAAACTGATTTTTTCAACAGCATTCTTTACTTTCATAACAAAGGAATCCTTGCTCACCGAGCAACTGTATCCATTTTTATTTCCTGATATGCATACTTTCTGCTTTCTGCAAACTGAACACAGAAGAGAGAGAGAAAAAAATACCAGTGCACTTTAAAAACAAATTATCTTTTCACCTCATTTTGTACATAAGACTACATTATAATGTTAAGGAAGTTAGAATTAGTGCTTTAGTAAATGTTAATTAAAGTTAGTTAGATATAGATAAATAATGTAGTCTTCTATGTATGAGGTATTCAAGAGAAGAAAAAAAAGTGTGCCCTTTACTCTCTGCAGTTTCACATTGGGCTTTTGCTGTATTATGAATTCTGTACCTTACATGCCACCAGCAATATATTCACATGTTATACTGGCAACATAAAATAACTATATGTGCGTGCCACATTATTGCTGACTACAAATAATTTTGCCATCACATTTAGTGAAGCGCTATATATTGTAAAGCGCTATAAATATTATAAAGCGCTATATATGTTACTACAGTGCCCAGGAGCCCTGGGCTGGCTTGTTCACTAACCAAGTATTTTAAGCTGTAACAGTTCATCTGACATGTGAAGTTATTCCTTTAACCTTCATGGCATAAGTGCAGTAGGAAGAGTTTATGGGACCTGCTCAGACACATTTGACAATGTGTTCATTAGGAACCAGGTCTGTTGTCCCTTTCCTTAGGTAGTCTTCTAAAAGAAGCATTGCTTCACCCTCTCAAGCCACAAAAATAACACAGTGTGCATCATGATTTAGACAATGATCTATAATATTGAAAACTTCCAAATGTGTGCATGTCATTGTGAAGAACACTGTGATTACCTTGATGTTGGTGTGAGTTGTAGTTCTTTCTTTAGAATACTCTCACTACAGTGACAGCACAGCCAAAATAGTAATTCTACATACACATGCACAAGTTAAATGAGAATATAACACAGCATTGTGGGCACTACCCGACATTTTAGTAGTAAGTACTGATCAGTGTGTGTAAAATAATCAGAAATTAAGCTAAGATGTCATATGGGGTGGATATTTTGTTGACAAAAGAATAGGGACAAGTCATAGCAATGTACATGTTTGCCAGATGTTATTGTGTGGCTTGTTGTGCCATAATATATTGTTGCTGATTCCACCAGCATACCAGGAGCCTCCTAGTTGTAGAGGTGAGATGTTGGAAAAAGTGGATGCTCACTATGCATCCTTAATGAGGAATCTGTTTTTAACATGGTCCTCCAGTCCTACTGCTATAGTGGCCAAACATGTAAGCCAAGACCTTTGAGTTAACTCTGCTTAATCGTGTTCAATGACAGAGGTGCCTGAGAGTAGTTTTTGTTAGAGGGTTAAAATCATGGGTGTGATAGTACCAAGACCATCAGTGACAAAACTACTGTTAAAGGCAGAGGTAACCTGCTAATTCCTACTTATACATCCTAATACTATGCACCATTCTCATGCTCCCAAATGTCACATAAAGCTATGTGTATGAAGAGATCCTGTTGAACAATGACACAGATATGACTCCAAAGCTGGTGTCTAGAAATGTTGTTGAGTGCAGTGACGCAGATGCATAGGTTCTTAAAATCATGTACCTTTGCATACCCATACACACCAATGCAAAGAACAAATATTGAAAAACAGCAAGATAATCCTTGTAAACTGTCTCATTTATGGGACTACAGCAACACATGTATCATGGCACCATAGGTACAAAGTTCATTTTGGAAATCGCAATCATTAGGGCTGGTAGTGTATCATTTGAGGAAATGATATTTCACACTGAGAGTCATCACATCCATCCATGAGAAGTATGTGCAGGGGCAATGCAGGCCTGGATTTGCATTTGTCCATAGAGATTGCATATGTTGCCCAAACCCATAGGAATCAATTGTTAATATTAATGCCCACAAGTGCAAAGTCGTTGACAGGAATCAGACACAAATATATTTGGCTAGTGGGTATATGTGTATCCGTCTCCAGACAACACTTAAACACAATGTAAGATTTTTAAAGTCGACACAAATGTATTGCACGTATCGCTTACTTACTCGATAAGTATTGTATTTGCAACCCTTAGTCATGTGTTCAAGGATTATTTCATATCAATATTTGTGACAGTTTACTCAGGGCCACCACACAACCTGACTCAAAGAACATCTGAAACTGCAGAGAATAACACAGCACCATCCTTTCTCTAGGATGTTCCAGGCATGTGAACAGCTGACGATGCAGAAGCATTTAATACAAAGGTTACTAATTGTAAATTGAAGGAACTGTAAAGGTGTAAAGCTTAATGCATAAAAAACTAAGGTGATATTGCTGGACCCTGATCACTGATGCTCATAGTGCAAGTATATTACTACACTTATTCCACACATATTGTTTGACTTAAGTACCATATCTGATGCCAGGGTAAAACACTTGGAAGTAATTTGGGAAGTCAATGTGTCCCTTTGCACAAAGATAAATGGTATTACAGAAAGCACATTCTTTAAGTCAGCCAGTTGGCGTAGATCCTTCCATTCATCTTAAAGGACTCTATCAGGCTGTGGAGGGATCCCTGATAAATTCCAATCTGGTGTTCGCCAATACACTATTGACTCCTGGCCTTTCAGCTTAAGTAATTACAACATGTTCAAAATACAGCTGTCCCATTGTTGTTTGGATTTTGTGTAATAATCATGTGTTGGATCTACAATGTTATCTCCACTGGTTAAGGTGAAGGATTGGATTATTCTAATGAGTCCGAGGGCCGATCTGAGTATGTGCTAGTAATAGCGTTGAAAGCAGACATTCCCCCCTCCAGTTTCCAGCACCACCATTGTGGGGTGGGTGGAAATCCTGGAGGGGAAATGTTGTACTTCTACTATTTACATAGAAAAAGTGCTCCAGTGGCACTGCAAGCATTTTCTAATAGACTGCCACTTTTCTAGTTTAAGAACGTTTTCTTAAGCTTTCATTGAATAAGAAAAAGGTGCTGCAGACTCGGAAATGCAATTTTTATAAAGGAAAAAATTTGAAGCAACATTTAACAGCACCTCGCTGGTGTCGTATTTTAAGTATTCTGATTGATGTGCTGAAGCTGTGCTCTTGAGAGCAGAAGCCCCTCTGCATTCCTCATGGTTGCTAAGGCTGTTGTCAGGCAGTAAATCAGGCTCATGCTAAAGTCGTGGCTTCTATGCCAAACCACCACATTAGCACTTCATGAGAATAGGGTGCTTTTAAAGAAAGTGTTTATCCTTCATGGATGAACACATCTGTGTTTTTGCATGCACCTCAGAATCATCCCTGAATCTTATTTTTAGATGAATGAATGAATATCTCAAAAATAAGATGACTCCCATATTCCCAAACATACACTATTATTATCCCAGCAGAGACTACTATTTGTTCCTAACATTAAGTGCACCTCTCCAGAGGGAACATTATTTTCTTTTTGAGATCTCCCAAATAGTGAACAAAAGGGAATTCAAGATTTTCTATCATTCTGAAGAGCACTGAAACCCAAATTCTTTGTTAAAGCTTTTTCTCTGGTTTGTACCTCGATTGGTCTACTCTATTTAGTTAGGCGTTTTATCTATGATACAGTTGAGTTTGTGGATTTGTGATATAAATGGAAATGGAAACGAACATGAAAATGTTGCCTTTTTAGTGTTGGAAACATAGTTGAATAAATCACACAAATATTTAGCAACTAGAACAACATTCAAAGTGAGTATGCTGCAGAAATGCTTCTGATTCTTTAGCATATGGATTAATTTGGCTCTCTGAGGATTCCCACTAGTGCAGATGCTCCACTCCTGATTGAAATATTAAGCCTTAGTAGCAGTATCAAAATACAATTCCTTCTCCATGTCGGCAAGAGAAACCAAACATTTACTTCTAATCTTAAAATCAGTATGGGCCTTTCAAGCTGTCACCAGTGAAACAGCATCTGGTCGTTTTTGGGTTTCTTAAAGGAAAGTTAAGGTAACAACAACATAAAAGTTACCTTTTGCTCTAGGAACATGAACAGAAGATAATGTTTATGAACTGGAATGTTACCAGTGGCCGCTGGTGTTTTTAAAAAAAATTGCCAGGATCTAAGCATTTCACGTGAATATGTGGGAGCTACGCAGTGTAGCAAGGGTGCCCAAACAAACTATGGCATCTTCTTAAAGGATCTTCATGGGGACATTTAAACAAGTAATTGTACATTGTACATCCCACATACAAACTATAAGCTGAAATCCAATAGATACCAAGTCACCAACAAAATGTTTATCAGCATTAACCAACACATGTTGACAATGCCATTGTCCATAATATATGCCAGTGTTTTGTCATTGTAAACCAGTGCTCATTCTGTCTGTGCCCATACATGTCTGTGCTGGCTGCACCAATATATGCCAGAATTCCTGAAAGAAATGACTCATGGATATGATATGATAGGTTATTTATAACGCGCTTAATACCCAGAGGTTTCTAAACCCGGACCCAGGGATTCAACCTGTGTTGCTCTGTGTCATCTTGCTTCCAAGGCACGCACGTTGCCCCTGAGCTATCCTCCCGAGAAGGATGATATGCCGTAATTTCCATACAAAAGCCATGTAAGTATTTGTGCAACTCCTGGTGGGTAAAGTAAAGTAATTGCAAGGCGTTCAAAATACAGCGGTCCAAGTCGTGTTTGGCCATGTGATTAACACTCATCATGTTCTCTGTTTATATAGTGGCACACAAAAAAATCCAATACTAATGTAAGAAAATATGTCCCTAATGGCTGCATCAATGTAGGCCTGTATGGCCACGGAAGAATACTCATTGTGTTGGCTTTGCCATAATGCCAGAGAGCTTATGTCCCTTTGGAACATGCATATGGTAATGGATGGGATTATACTAGAAACATTCTAAATCCAAATAACTAGATAAACTCAAGAAGATGGCAATTACTGTTTTATTAACAATTGGCTAAAAAAGAGGAACATCAACAGACATACGCTCAGTCACTCAATGATCTCCACAAAAAATACCATTCTTATACTCACATATGCGTCAGAGTGATGTCATACTATGTGGCAATAGTGAAAAACCTATCAAGGGTCGGATTGGTTAAGGGAAACATCTAGATATACATTCATATAAGAGCTAGGATTGTTATTGGCTGTCCGTTATCAGGTGGACAACTTATGCCTACCTCTCAAAACATGTAATTTCAGAAATATTAGATACGCAGTTTCTCATTGGTCTTACAAGCTATAAGGTCCTTTGTTATACGGACTAATGCAATTGGTTGGCATGCTTGTGCCATGTCTGGAACATTTGGTTCATTTCAGCAGTATGTAAGCCCAGACTCAGTTGTAGGGAGATAGGACATGAAGCTACCTCACCACCAAATTAGCCTATTACCCATCTCTCATCACCCATGCCGTCTGCCATGAAATTGTCTTTGTACTTGGCCGCGCAGAGTATTCTTGTCTTTGGGAATGCACGGGAGTGAGAGCACTCACTATTGTGTCTGGAAAGTTAAAACTCGATTTCCATCCTTGGCTAAAATGACAGGAGACCACAATCTGGTCCATTTTGCACCTTTTAAATTATCTAAATGAATTAAAACTTGCCAACCTTCATGCTCTTTTTTTTACCTTAACATGAGAAGATTCATCCTCTGCACACTCATTCTTCTTCAGAGTAAATAGTTGACCTCGATTTTTTGGATCTTTAACTCAGGCCGGATAGCTTTGCCACGCAGCTCCAAGAGCCTATTATTCTGCTGCAACACAGTTTTTCAATACCCGCTTCATCATTTCTGGCTTACATAATTCATGATACCAATGTCCAGTTTCTATACAATGGTGGCTTCACCTGCATTCTATTCACTACTCACAGCTAGCTTCTATGATGACTTGATCTACCTTGCTTTTCACGATCTGAACATTAATTGAACTTTTATTTTCTGCAACACTTTGTGTAATCTTCTTTCATTCAATCCCTTATTTCGTAATTTATCCTTTAGGTTCCATACATTGTCATCAGTCAGTATCTCAGGACGTTGTGTACACTTTCTTATGATGTCATAGTTCATTTACTTAGCTCCTTCTCATATTCATTCAGGGAGTTCTACCTGCAGGTTGTCGTCACTTTGGGGTACTTTTGATAATGTTGTCTCAATGGGTATCGCCTTCCAAATTCTTGCTGCAGTATTGATACTAGCTGCAGTATTGATACTAGCTGGTGTCAAGCAAGGTACGGTCTCATGTCTCCAATACAGGGGACATAGGGGGGTGGGTTCTCCTGCTGATATATGCAGCTGCTCATCTACATTCCCCCTTCTGGTCGAGTCCTCAAGGACCTCCTCAAGTTTTTTTGTTCCTTTGTATTTTCTCTTGAAGGAGTGTGTCTTGGGTGTCCATATCTTCATCACCCCCCTCAGGGTGCTCTCTGTTTTAGGGTGTTCATCCACACTACAGGTCATGTAGCTGCATTGTCCATTTGGGGTACAGTAAACCCATCGTCCCTCGTAATTCTTATGATCCTTTGGATACCAGAATTTCGTTCCTACAGTGCCACAATACTAGCTTTTATGTAGTCTCTGATGGCATCATCAGTCAGCACCTTGTCTTCTGGTCAGTCCTTTGCTTCAATCATGATCTTCATTCCCACTTCTTTCTTTGTTGTTTTCTTACATTGTCCAAATATTATTATGATCAAACAGAATCCAAATATGACTGTCACCATTATTGCTCCAAGGAACTTCAATATGTTTGCCATCCAATAAGGAATCCATGAGAACAGGAGCGCGAACCAGCTGTCATCTGCAATGGCCTCTGTCTCATCCACCATTTTCACGTGTAAATCTGTCAACATAGATATGGCCTCCGTCAAGCTCCTGTTCTCATCGTCATGAGATGGTGCGAATGTGCAACATGATGGGACGATCTTTGCGCAAACACCTCCTTCTGTTGCTGTAATAATGTTGAGGACATATCTATTCTAGAGGGTTATCAGCCTTATGGCCCTCAACTGTTCTTTTATGGCGTTAAATCATTTTATAGTGGCATTGATTGTCTGCAGCAATTCCCATCTGGTGATCTGTACCCACTTGGCATTCACCGTTGTTTCGATTCCAGGCATGAACATAGATGTGAACATCAATGCAGTTCTGCTGAATGATTTGCGCTCGTCAGGAATGTTTCCATAAACTATTAGTGATTTTTGTGAGCAATAATTCAATCTCATCATCCACCGGAGTTCTGTTGACCTTTTTCTTTTCAGGTGATCGTCCACCTTTGGAAATTCTTCAATCTTAGAATACTTTGTGGAATCCCCAATGCTGGAGCGTGGATATATACCAAGGAACACACTCCTCCCCAAATCCTGGGCAGTTTAATATATGCTCTAAATCTGCAGGCCCAATACCGATCCATTAAGACAGATGTCAATCTCCTCAATCCTGAGAGATCAATTATGTTCTTGTACCCCTTATTATGTCCACCATATTGTTTTCCTTTACTTTGAAAGCACAATGTTACATTAATCAGTGGGACTACAAACAATGGGCCTGCTTCATCTTCCACCCATGTCAGCAGTTTGGAGCACTTGACCCAAGACTTCAGACACTCACCATTCACCTTCTCTACTCCTTGCACTGCTTCCTTCATCAGCATATGAACTGCACAGGACATCATGCCATCTTCCCATCCTTTGTTTGTACTCATTCGTCCATAGATCAGCAGTTGTGGATGTTTCCAGAATCCAGGCATTCCAGTCTTCTCTGTCATGTCAGAGCAGTTAATTCTTTTAATTTCTTCAACAATCACTTTGATATGATATGGCATTTGTAACGCGCCTATACACAAGTGTTTCAAGGCGCGAACATCTTATCTTTATCTTGTCCTGCAGCAGGATACACAAGCATCCAGTCTGTCCATCCAGGCTCTTTCTCCATTTGTGTTGTCTTGATGTAATCATCCTGGTATGGTGTAAATTATAGGGTTTCTGGTGATTCCTTGATCTGCCCAGGTAAATTAAGTGATAATGTGCAAAATTGATCATGGTGTCCCGAATGGATGAAAAAACTCTTGTGACTCAGAGACATATAAGAAATGATTAACTCATAACGATTTTCAAAGAAATGTAGTCATCACAAAATTTACCCAATACAGAAATGTCATCCTTGTTACACAGGACACAACATAACATTATATATAAAGATCTGGTGGAGGCTGCAAAGAGATCAATGCACATATGGAAAAACAACAGACATTATTCACAAAACATGTTCTACAGAACAGGTGGGTCCCATTTCATCTATTGGGAGCCAAAATCTGTTAACATTGGCCGATTAAAGCAGCTTTGAATTGACAGGGTTTACGTTTGACACTGTAGAAGGAAATGTCGACAAAGGAGTGTTTCAGCCACTTTTATCAGATCTGGGTGCTTAAGATTGGGTGGTCTTCATCAAGACGTAAGAAAAAATGGGTGGACAGGCAATAAATGATGGATCCTGCATTCATCTGTGGAAAAGTAAACAAAGGGTGATGCTTGAGTTACTAGTTTGCCATTCAGATGTATCATTGATTATTTGATAAGCTATTATTGGTTTAGTTAATAAGGGAACCCTGAGGGGCTTACCCTGTGAACCTTGTTGAACACGGTGTGGGTGGGACACCACTAGTGTTGGTTATAGGGGGTCCAGGTAAGGCTGGGCAAAAACCTCAAAAAAGTCTGGTGGATGACAGTCTGTAAGAAATAAAAGAGAGTCACCTTAGTATGAACAGGAATCGCCTCGGGTGCAATTACACTGCGTGAACTCTGACCGTAGTGGGTCAGTGCTCTAAAAGTGTGCCACAGTGGATGGATAACCTGTGCGCATATAAAAAGAGCTGTGATGTATAGCATACTGCTAATGTCTAGCGTTACATGCTGGCTGGTGTGGGTGATCGGGAGAACAAAATGATTGCATCCTCTGTGGTTAGTGCATTACATGGTGCCTCAACTAATGCTTATGCATTTGCATCATGTGAATACCCAAGTGTCGGTCCTTCACAGGCAAAAGAGGTTAAAAGTATTAGTAAAAGTGAAATTGAGCGTCTGAGCGAAGACACATTGTGAGTGTTACAACATACCGGGTCTGTACCCATGAACATAGTGTTGTTTTGGTGTGAAGAGCAGACTGGTGAAAGACTTACTCATTGTGTCTGTAATGCGGAGGGTACGCCCTAAGTGAGCCGTTTGCATACTAGCAATATCCACAGTAAAATCATGGGTGCCTCTTGATCATGATACTGGGATTATGGAAAATCGCACCCCGTTCGCCTGTGAATCAATCATTTGGCCGACGTGGATGCGCTCTCTATTGGCGTTCGTGTCAGTGTGGAAACTGTGGTATCTGAGCCATACTCATAAAGCCTTTGGTGTCAGTTGCTATGGCAACAGATTTGTTATATGTGTCCAGGCCTGTGAAATATGGTGGCCATTTTGGAAGAGTGCGCAGGCGTGCAAATAATCTGGCTTTCACTTGATCGTTAAAATGACTCCGATGCCAATGCTGAATAATGCATTTTCGTAGGGACAGCACCACATTGGGCTGTAATTGAGGATAATGTTGATCAGTGTGGACCAATCCCAATGGTATCCATGCCATATTGCTCATATACGTGTAAACAATATCATGAGGGACTAATGCCGATTTGGCATTAGAGTAATTAGACAAAGTTCCAAAAATACAGGGCAAGAAAGTATAGTTCTCTGGATATTGGATATGTGTGTAAACATATGGAATCCGAAACAGGTGCTGGAGTGTGCATGGGCACACGTATGTGGTATAACAAATGTGTAGCATGCACTACAAAAGGACTGCATGGTACCAAAGTAGTGATTTGCTACATCAGATTTGTGGTGGAACAAAATTGGAGACATTTAGAAAGACAGGTGGTGCCATGTTTGGCAATTCTAGATCATAGTATCTTGTAACAGAAAATAGGTTAAACATGTTTTGGTTATCTTTTTGCAACAAAAGGATACAGTGGATTAAGCAGATAATGTCCATAAAACCTACACAGGTAGGACGGGGCATAGAACTAGATTGTCAGGCCCATAGGAAATGGTTCCACTCGACCATGATGTTTAAACCATTGTTTACATTGTCTAAACGATGTAGCCACCTTTGTTCCAGTTTCGTCAGAAGTTTAATGTCTCCTCCTCTTTTTTGCGGGGACATCATTTGAAGAACAAACCATTTTAATTCTGCATTGTACAACCAAGGGTTTGTCTGGTATCCCATTCCTAATGCAAGAGTGATACTCCGAAATGCGTTGCTTCACTGCCTGGATGGTTTTGCCAATGTAGGGCAGGCGACAAGGGCACTCTATCACATAGATGAACATTTTGCTATTGCAGTTGGTGTGTGCTTTCACCTCCCATTGGATGTTGTTCTATTTGAACACATTTTTGGTATTGGTGAAGTTGCATGCCACGCACCGGCCACACTTGTAGTGGCATATTACGGGTAGTAGGCCCCACCGTGTTTCAGTGGTTGACAATTTGGCCAGTTCAATGTAGGTGTCAACCAATCTTTCCTTCAGGTGACAATTCTGCTTAAAGGCAAAAAATGGTTTATTTGAAAAAGTTCCTTTGTTTTTGATTAAATGCCAATGTTTGCTGATTGTGCTTTTTATCAAATTGCTCAGTGGGCTGTATGTGGTGACACATACCAGTCTCTCCAAAGGTCCTTGCATCTGGGTGTGAGACATGTTCCCCTGCATGTGTTTGCTGCCCTCTTCTTGGACAAACTTAGAGCTTTTTTTGGATACCTCCTGTCAATGAGTCTTTGTTGGGGATTTTCTGCATGGTGAGTACATTTCATCTTGTCAGTGCAGTTCCTCCAGATCCTCAGGAACTGTTCATAGGGGAGATTGTAGTTTAATCCCACCGGGTGGTAACTAGAGAAATGAAGAAGGCTGTTCTGATCTGTTTTTTTGTGAAACAGTTCAGTTCTTAGTGTGGTACCGGATCTGTAAATGTACAGGTTGAGAAAATCGATGGAATCAAAATCCCAGTGAATTGTGAACTTAATATGTCTATTGCAGGAGTTCAACCAATGATGCAACAGGACAAATTATTTCGCTGAACCTGTCCAGATCAGGAGGACGTCATTGATGTATCATCCCCAATGTTGCCCTTGAAAGGATTCGAGTCTCTTAGTAGATGTGAGCTGATTCATATTGGGCCATATACAGGTTTGCCACATCAGGGGCGAAAGTTGATCCCATGCTCACACCCTTCGTTTGTTTGTAAAGTTGGTATTAGAAGAGGAAAATGTTTTCGGTCATAGTGAGTCTCATGCATTCCAGGATGAAATCTGTTGGTACCGTCTGCTTGTCTCCTCTGATGTCTAGGATGGTACATAGAGCATCCAAACCTTCTCGTTGGGGAATGGACATGTAAAACACTTCCACATCCAAGGTAGCTAGGATGCAGGTCTCTGGTAGCTTGATATTACTTAGAATGTTTAGGGTTTCTGTGGTGTCTTTGATGTAAGATGTCATATCATTGACAAAAGGTTTTAAGAAAAAGTCTCTGTAAACAGATAATGGTTCCAGGAGTGAATAACAGGCGGAAATGATCGGGCGGCCTGGAGGATTGATCGGTTTCTTGTGAACCTTTGGAAGAATGTAGAACGCTAGAGTTCTGGGATGTATTTTGTTTAGAAAAATACTTTCTTTCTCACAGATCCAGTATTCTTGTTTTGCATGGTGTGTTAGACTTTGCATCTCCTCTTGGAGTTGTACGGTGGGGTTATGGTTCAATTTTAGGCCTCTGTGTCCGAGAGTAACCTTTCACATTCTTTTTCGTAACCCTCCAAATTGAGGAGCATGATGCCGCCCCCTTTATTTGCAGGTTTTATGGTGATTGCTTTATTGTTGTTTAGAGAGGTCAGAGCCATCCTCTATTCTCTGGAGAGATTGTGTTGGTAATAATTGTGCTTTTTTATGTCACCCAAGATGGTTTGGGTGACTAGGTTCTCAAACAGTTCAAACTCAGCTGGAATGGTTTGCGGTGGAGGGCTGAAGATAGATGTTTTCTTGAAGACTGTTGTATTAACACATGTGTCCACATAAGAATTTTCTTTCCTTTGTGTGTTAGTTTCATGTTCTGGAAGGTAAACCTCAAAAAAGTACTTCAGCTTGGTATTTCCATAGAATCTCTTCAGTTCTTGTTCTGTCTCAAACAGCTCAGCCTTTGCAGCAGGAACGAAAGATAGACCTTGTCCTAAAAGATTGCATTCTATTGCTGTGATGGGATGTGTCAATAGGTTGAATATGGGGATGGTGTCGTCCTTCATTTGTTTGTGTACCACTGACTTGTCTGCATGCGCTGTCCTGATGTTAGCGGTCTGTGTTTGGGTCACCCCCTTTGTCCTCCCCTTCGTAAAAAAATGATGCTATAGTTGTTGACAGGAGTTATTACTTATTCTCCCTGAGGGGCCGCGATCACTGTCACTTGATGACGCTGATGTGCTTGAGAAAGTTACCTATCTGTTACCTCTTGAGACCTCCCTGTTGTTGGTCAGTGTAAAAGTTGTCTCGTAGGTAGGGGTACGTTCTTTCTTTGCTGTAGTTTTGTATATCTTTCATGAGTTTTTGTACTTTCTTGTCTATAGTAACCAACCTGAATTTGGAGACATCTTCCTCCAATTTCTCTAATTTCTTTTTGTTGTCTTGGATAGTCAGGTTTTCGAGGAAATGCTTCTCTATCTCTGCTAGTTCTCCTTGTTTTTACACTCCTGATCTGCCGTGTCAATGACCAGGAGGAACCAGTCTCGGCTACAGTTATTTCCAACACCACTAAAGTTGAGTTTAAACTTGGGTTTGTCTATAAACAAATGTGGGATGTTCCTTACTTCCATGCCTTTTGGGATGATCCCAGCTTTCAAATATTCCAGCATGAAGTTGCCATGCATTTAATTTCTGATCCGTTTTTTCCATTTCTGATTTATGGTTTCGAGTTCATCTTTTGAAAGACCTTGGGCTAAAAGTATAAGCAAAAGTGAAGTGAGTGTCAGAGCGAGGAGGCACACATGATTTTATTGTGGATATCACTAGTATGCGAACGGGTCACTTAGGGTCTAACTGCCGCATCACAGATACATCGAGTAAGTCTTTCACCAGTCTGCTCTTCACACCAAAACAACACTATATGTTAGTGGGGACAGTGGTATTAGTGGGGACAGACCGGATATGTTGTAACACTCACAGTGTGTCCTCGCTCTGACCCTCACTTTCACTTGTACTTATACTTTTAACCCCTTTTTAACCAATTTTCCCAGTGCTTGGGTAATCACATTATGAGGCACCTTGTAATGCACTAACCGCAGAGGATGTGATAATTTTGTTCTTACGATCACCCACGATCACCCACAGTGTGCTATACATCATAGCTCTTTTTGATATGCGCACAGGTTATCCATCCACTGTGGTGCACTTCTAGAGCACTGACCCACTACGGTCAGAGTTCATGCAGTGTAATCACACCCGAGGTGATGCCTGTGCATACTAAGGTGACTCTCTTTTATTTTGTAACAGACCGTCATCCAAAAGGCTTTTTTGAGTTGTTTTGCCCAGCCTTACCTGAACTCCCTATAACCAACACTAGTGGAGTCCCGGCCACACTGTGTTCACAAGGTTCTTATGGTAATGACCTCAGGGGTTCCCTTATTAACTAAAGCAATAATAGCTTATCAAATAATCAATGATACACCAGAATTGCAACCCAGTGACTCAAACATCATCCATTGTTTAATTTTCAAAAGATAAACACAGGATCCATAATTTATTGCCATTCCACCCATTTTTTATTTCGTCCTGATGAAGGCCACCCAATCTAAAGCACCCAAGATCTGATACACGTGGCCGAAAACACACCTGTGTCGACATTTCCTTCTACAGTGTCAAACGTCAATGCTGTTAATTCAAAGCTGCTTGAATCAGCCAATGTTAAACCTGTTCTGTACAACATGTTTTTGTGAATAATGTCTTTGTTGTTTTTCCATATGTGCATGGATCTCTTTGCTGACTCTACAAGAATACATATATGTCATGTTTTGTTTTGACCTTTGTATTTAGATCGCTTTACTCTCAAACTGTATTGACCTTCATTGCGGTCATTGGTGACTGCTCTTTGAAATGTATCAATGACATTATCCTGTGGCATCTGTGGTGTAAACCTTGGTTGTGGATTTAAATTCATGTGAGTGGTAGTTCACTGGTAAGATCTTAAGCTCCTCCAATAGGTTTCTCATCTCAAAATATAGTGTTTCATCTAGTGATTTTTGACGAAAGGTGTTCTCAAAATCAGTCATAGTAAGTTAACTTTTTTCTGGTATCAGTATTCTCTCTTTAAATGTTTCTGCTTGTGTGGCAAATCATTTTTTCAGCTTTAATTTCCGGGTGAATTTGTACAAATGTATTTGAAGGTCAATTGGATCAAAGATTGTAGATGGTGCAAATGATAGTCCTCTGCTTAAAACATTTAGTCCCTCTACAGTTATGTTTCTCTTGGATACATTTATCACTAGATTATTCAGGTGCACTTGTTGGTCACTACTTTGGTGCTGGCCCTTGTTAATCTTTTGTTTCGATCTTGAACTATGTTTGGATCTGTTAATTTGTCTGCCCGCCCTTTCCTTTCCTCCTAATGTTTGGATTGTCGTAGTTGCAAGCTGCGTTAGTTGGTAACGGACCTGTTTTGTTGTGGTATTTTCATTTCCCTTTTAAATCTGAAAATGCGGTTCATATATCCTCTATTTGCTGCAGTCGAACCTCCATATTCAGTACTCTGTCCTTCTTATTCAGACTCAATGTCTGAACTTCCTGTTGACGTATTTGCACCTAGTGTTTTGTTTTTCCCATTAGGGAAAACAGGACCTTTTCACATATGGCTTGGCCTAGTCAAAAGACTGGACTCAAATGAAGCCTTCCTTCCTTCTTTTGCAGCTGATTGCTGTTCTTTGCTCCCATAGAGCATATGATCTCTCTTTATAGAGTGCCTGTGAAAAATCGTATAAACTGACTGTAATGACTTTCCTCACTTTGCACTAGACTTTTTTATTTTCCTCGTCGTGGAACACAAGAACAAGGCATCTATGTTGGATTTCACTTAGCATCGTTGTAATTAATCAATATATCTCTGAGCCCTGATTGAGCCCCCTTTAATGCATATGAATGCAGTGAATCATCCTATATAATGTATCATTGTATTTTCCAGCTCAAAGCTGCCCTACAGAAGGAAAATAAGCCATGACTAGAAACATTTCTAGAGAGCTGACACATACAAGTAATATTAGTACCCAGCAAGGGTCAATGAGTGTGTAAAACACATTGACCCTAGCCCGGGTCTTACCTGCCCCATAAGGCTTCAAACTCAGCATGGCATCTGGAGTTCTTCCCGTTACTGGCCACCATGGAATGGGAGAAGGGACTATGTTAAAGCCCTTGCTTCGCTCAGGCATCCAATTATGACCCTGGGGCATTACCCAACAAGTAATGGATCCCCTCCTCGGGTCATATTGCCTTAAAAACATTATTATGAATGCCTTATCATTCCAAGCAGTGCCTGTGGAAACACTTCTTTAGTTACGATGCAAAGTGTTGGGGGTCCTGACCCACGTTTAAGCTATCCTGCTACAACATTTGGTGCTGTGGGCTTAGGAAATTCAAGATGGCGGAAAACCCACATGTGCGCCGAAATCCAGGAAAGCTGCGCAGTTTGTGTGCACACTAAAATGGTTGCCTCACTTGCCACCCACCAGTGTGAGAAGGAAAGGCCGGGTTGCCATGAGGGAAATGGGTTGCCAAAGGAAAAACAGTAGCGCCGGTTAGCTTCAAAGCGCTTTAAAACCACCATTGGACTACCCGCACAGTAGTCTGAAACCATTGGGAATGGCAATGCTGATTGCCAAATGCAACCTAGAAGTGTGGGGAATTCATTTCTTAAATCCCAAAAATGGGTGCAGTACCAGTACTCACCACTATCCAAAAGCCGGCGTTTTAAAACCACTCTGTGTGTTTCTGAAGGCAAGCCAAAATGCCTATTTCAAACCTTGCAACATGTGCAAAATATTTACTGAACACCAGCAGACATTTGGCAGAATGGAGTTTTGTGTGCGTACAAAATCTGAGAAATGAGGAGCACAAAACAATGTATAACAAGACTGGCTGAGCTGTGGATTGCAGCAGTTTAAGTTGCACTGGATTTAAAGACACTAAAATCGAAAATGTTTAGATTAAATGAGTGACCTATGTTTGGTGTCACATGCCTTTGTAACTGTTGAAATGTCATAGTTTTGCACTTAGAATCAGCATTCTAGCTGCTTGTGTAAAATTGCAAGTTAAGTTAAAAAGCAACAAAAAACCTGCCAGTTAGCTGAAGGTCTGGCTTAAGGAACTTGATTTTGCCTAGCAACTACCCCATCAGGAGTGTAACTTGAGTCACAACTATGTTCCCAGGCCAATGTTCCTTTTGCTGCCCACACTAAGGATATGCCATCTATCTGATAATTGAATTTCCTGTGCTCTGCCAGAGAGTGAACAAAGCCCTCTGCACTCAGGCAAAGGTTTTTATTACCGCAGTCGTAAAAAGTGGCTTCCTCCTGAAGAAGCTGGGAGGGGCACTGCCTGTGAGAGCAAGCTGGTTTGGCAGAAACTGGAAAGACTGGTTTCTGTACCATGTGACCTGAAAAGACACACCCCTGCAACAAGAATATGGTTTTATAAAAAGGTGAATAACTCATAGTGCGGACATGTGAAAATTTTATAAATGATACCATAATTCTTGTGATTTTTCTGCCCACAGTTTAAGACGTGGTAGGAACCGGTGGTATGTTCAGGGGGGTTGTGGCGGAAAAGTGGATATTACTCTAAATGTGTGCATGTTAAAAATCTGAAACTTCATCAGTTAATGTCCCTACTCCCTGCACACATGTATGTAAAGTTGGGTCCATGTCAGAAATTGGAAAAGCAGTTAAAAAGTCAATTATGTACCCTCCCTGAATGCAAGCTCCTAGAATGAGCAGATTTGGACAGAGACATGGCTAGATTCAGCCACACCATGTATATGTAATTTCAAACAACTGTGTAACTCTGAAGTATGTATTTTGATCATATATAGATTTGGGTGCACAGATGATAAGGGAGGTTGTTTCAAGAGATCATAAAATGACATCCCTCTGACTCACAGTTCATTCGCCAATCAAGTAAGGGATGAAAGCTTGACCAATGACGAGTGAGAGGGGCAAGGCTAGTGATGCTGCACACACACCCACTTGGAGAACATATAAATGGACCACTGAAACTTAGGTAGGGACCTTCAATTCCATTTGCTGCAACGCACTCTGCCGGACCATACAACATCCAGAGATCCAGACTTCAAATTCATCAATCTATCCAGAATTAAGAGACCAGACCAGAGAGAAAGCAGTGCTGTACTAAGAGACCAGACCAGCAGAGAGAGTGACCAGAGCCCAGTCTAAAACCCTGACCAGATCCGTGATGAGGCCCATTTAATTCAAGAATATAGTGTGAGTACCCAGCAGAACTGTGTAGAACCAATCTCTTAGTTTAAATTCATCTAATTCAATCTATTTAACCTAAGTAGAACTGCCTCCTAGCTGTCACCTGTCATTTCTAGTAAAAATTTGTCACTTGTCATTTTGAAAAAGTGTGCGTTTAAAATTGGCAAAACCAAAAATGACCTTTACTAATTTGCTCATATCTCCGCAACCGTTTGGGCTAGAGACTTGCAATAACTTTCATTTGGAACCTGAGATCCTAGGCTTTCCTAGGATACCAAAACGGTAGAGATAGTCCTTGCGGTTCCTCTGTAATAGCGCTCGGCGCATCCGCGAATTTTGCCGCGATTTGCAATTTCTTCACATGTAAAAAAACTGCTGCTGCTGGCTTTCCATTTGTCAGAAATTCGTTTAACCTGTTAACTATCCCTGCATCATTGCTAGTGTGAGCCTGGACTAATATTAACTAGATACCACTCACCCTGAACCTCTGAAAGGGAATTAAAAGCGTTTCCAGCATATTTCTCATCCATTGCCAGCACATATCAAAGCAATTTGGGCCTGTGATTTCAAAAACTCCTATCTGTTTTCTGTTGTCTAAGCTTGCTGGGGTGGACCGATTACATTGATTGCATCTTTGAGAACTGTGTGCGTTCCTCCCATTTCCTTGCATTGCATAAAGAGGGGGGGAGTGAATAGCCAGAGAAAAGTGATTACATTGTTTGGTGGAAATCATATTGCGTATTTTCTGTACTGCATTCATTGAATATTGCATCCACCTGAGCTTACATAAAGCATCCTCTACCACATTATACTTTTGTTCCTATTTACCAGTGTGCTACCTTATCCATTTCATGTCAAATCATTAGTGATTATAGAAGTGTGCTAGTGCCAGATTCTCCGTTGTTGATCTTTATCATATCAGATTAAGTGTGCGATTCAATTATTAATTTATTATAAAGTGTGATATATAGATATTTTAATTTATCAAATAAACCTTTTAAACTTGCAAAACAGAACTACTTCTTGGCTCAGTGGGGTCAGGGGGATTCCAAGAGAGGGGTGTTATACAGGGGTAGTCATCCAGAACGCATGAACTGGACCT
This sequence comes from Ambystoma mexicanum, assembly GCF_040938575.1. Taxonomy (NCBI): domain Eukaryota; kingdom Metazoa; phylum Chordata; class Amphibia; order Caudata; family Ambystomatidae; genus Ambystoma; species Ambystoma mexicanum. The sequence continues at coordinate 1,190,898,193 of NC_090937.1, forward strand.
AAAGATATATCAATAAGGGTTTTCATTCAGTATTCTAGACTAGGCGTTAACTTGGCTGTAGTGCTGAATTGAATCCTCTTACAAAGTGGGGGCTCGAGCCGAGACGTTGGGGTAGATTTACCATTTGTGCAGCTTAATACAGTGTGCTAACTGACGGGATACATACATCCAGTCGGATCACCACGCTGCATTACGCTGTGAAGCATTCCTCAAAAGGGACACTCCAAGAAAAGTTCTGTTCTGCAAAAATAAAATACTAACTTCTGTAAGTCAGGACAGAGACCAATCTCTAGAATGACGACCTTGGTAGATATGAAAATAGCCAGAGAGCACTTCTTACATAAGTTATTTGTGAGAGGTGAGTGGACTCACCAGGACCAAACAGTCTGGTTGCAGGCTATCATGCAACAGGTCCCGGAGTGAACTATATATGGCTCCTAAGGCCAAAGATGAACACGACAAGATTGTTAGGATAGCGGCATATTTATATTTATATATGGGAGACATGCAGGATACATGCAGGATAGATGTGCTGAAAGCCAAAATCTGGCAAATAGGCAACAGATGGCGTTAGAGAAGGTCCAATCTGACCTGGTCTCTTCTGAGCAGAGGCTGCAGAGGAGCCAGGAGGCAGAACATGATAGTAGGCAATATATCATTAAAATAAAAGAGGATATGGGCATCCTACAACAGGAAAAGTCAGAACAGGATACCAGATTTCTGGCCTTGCAGAAGGAACACCAAGAAGGTTTGGACTCCCTACTGCAAAGCCAGAAAAAGCTGGAGCAACAGCTAGACTTCAATAGGGCATGTGCTGAGCAGGTAGTCACCCTGCAAGGCCACCTAGATAGAGTGAAGGAGGAGAGCAATAAACTGATTCTGAAAGACCTGGATACCCAGGCAGAGTTTGATCAGGAGCGCCAGAAAGCTGGTGCCTTCCAAAGGCAAAGGGACGACCTGGCGGCACAAATGCAGGCTCTTAGTCAGGAAAGAGACGCCTTAGGCCAGGAAGTCTGCCATTTAAAAAGAAAAATGGAAGAAAATCACCTGGCCCACCAGGGACTGGGTGACCTCCAAAAAGAACGCCAGAACTTGTTAGAGCACACCAGGAGGGTGGAGGATGCTCTAGCAAGAAAGGAGCAGGCCAATAGGGACACAGCTCAGGAGGGAACCCTCCTGCAGCAAAGACTGGCCCAGTGCTCCAGGACCAATCAGGAAACACAGAGGGAAAATGAAGCTCTCTGCCAGCACAATGATAGGCTCCAACAGCAGGTAGCGATGCAGGAGAGACTGATAGAGTCGAGTAAGGCCTTAACTGAGGAACTGAAGGCACAAATGCAGGCTCTTGCATTGCAACAGGGAGCAGGGGCGGATAGAGATGAGGTTCGCTGGGAAATGGAAACTCCGGAGCATAACCTCAGGAGCCCTAGTACCAGAGGCCCTCATACCTCTCAGTCCCTGGACTCTGCCACCCCCATGTCCCCTGGCGCACATGAGCACAGGGCCACAGGGATGGCAGACTACTATCCAGCCAGAAGCATGGGGCTCATAGGCCAGTACCATCCAGGAATGGAGGGGTGGGCATCCGGGTATGGGCACCCAAGTACGGTACAGTTCAGTGGGGAACCCCAGGAGAGTAGGCCCATTAAGGGCATCCTGAAAACCTCTGCCCAGTTAGGTCAGTGGAGGGGGTACCCATCAAATCCTGGCAGCAAGGAGGAATCTGAAGACTCCTCTGAACTGCGCAGGACACAGGAGACCAGGTCCCCACATTCTGCCAGCCATTCCCAGGCTCGCAGAATCCGGGAAAACCTGGAAGAACAGACGGGAACCTCTGGGAGCAGTGCCTCTGAGTCCGAGGAAGAATGGACAAGGGTTACCCGAACCAAAAAGGCCAATAAGGCAAAAAGGGCCTTGCTTAAGGACCCCTTAAAGCAGATTAAGGCGATCAGGAGCGTCATCACGCCTTACCATAAGAACGCTGAGTATTCTGTTTGGGAGCACTTAGAGTTGTTTGAACAAATGATGGAGACTTTCCATTTGAAGGACAGCCAAAGCTGCATTCAATATGTAAAGTGGACCTTCTCCCCGGAATACTCCAGTTTCTTTGCGGGGCTGGAGGACCAAAATCATTTAAGATGGTCCACCTATAAGGCGGCCATCCTGAAACATTTTTCTGTTCACAGAAATCCTCAAGAGGCTCGCAAGGCAGCCTACAATTTGCAATGTGGGGAGGATCAGGCCCCACAAGAATTTGTGCAGGAGTTAAAGCGGGCTTTTGCACAGACCACAAGAAGGGTGCGCACGGATAGCCGTGAATTTATCAACACGTTTTTCCATGCCTTGCCCAAATATATCATGACCCAGCTCGTGAGGGATTTTCACGAGAAAAGATCTTTAGACTGGGTCATTGAACAGGCTACCCGCATCTATGAGGTGCAGAAGCCCATAGAAAATAAAAGCAATGCCCAGAAAAACCCCAAAGCCAACAGCACCCCTGCTGCTGCCAAGGTGGCAGAGGTAAAGGTCACCCCCGTTTTGGATTTGGAGATGGGGGGGCCTAAAAACCTACCGGCACCTAATAATGCTAGGCCCAGAAGGTCCTCGGGCCAGTCACAGACAGGGAGCCAGGGAGGCAGCCCCACAAATGGGGTCCCTCGCTCTCCTGACTATGTAAGTCCCCGTTACAAGGGAAATCGACCCATCCTGGGTTATGTGTGGACTCCTCCAGCCCAAGGGGGGGGATCCAGCCAAGCACCTAACCCAGGGAACTTCCCTCCAAACTTCCCACCGGAGGGCAGAAATTTACCAAACCCTGGGCCGAACTTTTTCCCCAGATATCCACCCGACTTCCAACCCCAAAATCATCCATCCTTCTTTCCTCAATTCCCTGAGCCCAGACCACTGAATCCGGGAGAGGGGAGGCCAAGGGTGGAGGGGTACCAAAATCTTCCCAACCAGGGGTACTACCAGAGGAGGGACAGCTACCCTTCCCGGGATCAGCCCAGGGGAGAAAACAGGGCCCCGTATCAGCCTGAGCGGGTCTCCCAGTTAGAGCGCCAGGTTCAAAACATGGCGCGGGATATGGGTCATATACTGAGGGCGCAGCAGAACCCTCAGATCAGCATGCCGGCGCAGAACGCACCCAACTCTGGACCTGGTGCTCCAGAACAATGACGGGGGCAGCACCCCGATAACGCACCGGTTCCCAGGGGGGAGGCACAAGGGGAAAGGGGGTGTAAAGCCTTGGAGGAAGCTTCCTTCCTCACTTGTAAACAGCCCCTGGAAACCCAGGAACCGGAAACAAAATCTCTTGCCCCTGAAAGTCTGCCTCCTAAGGAGCAGAGGGGGGGTAGGAGAAACAAAAGACCCAAACAGACTCAGTTTGAGGAGGAGGTACAGATCTTCCAATTTGAGGGAGGGGGATCCTCAGAGGATCCTGGGAAAAGGATCTTCTCCTTCAGAGAGGGGGGAACTCCTCCCAAAGAAAAATGGGTCCCTAGGGATGCAAATCCAGACTGGGGAGATGTGGAGACTGAGCTACCGCCGCCCGCCATCTCATCCCAGAACCAACAGCCAGAAAATCCCCTGGTTCAAACCCATCCTGGGGACTGCCTCCAAAAAGGGGGGGGCGGCCCAGAAACGGAGCCAGGGGAACCCACAATGGCTCTGATCTCCAGTTGCAAAATTTTTCTTTCAGATTCCCAAGACTCTCCACAGAATTCTGCCCAAATCCCTTCGCTAGCGATGTCCAAAACCAGAAAGTTAGCCCACCAGTTGTCCAAAAATGTACATTATCTGTGCCCCCTTGAGGAGAAGGAGGGAAGATATTATGCCCCGGTACAAGTACAGGGGCAGGGTACAATCTCGGCACTGGTGGACACTGGATCTCAAGCTACCCTTCTGTCCAGAAGGGTCTTTGACGAACTGAATGCAGGAAGGGGAGAGAATTACCAAATTCCTCTCACCTCTCTTCCTGGACAACTGCAGAACTTTGACGGGAAGGAAATTCCCGTTGAGGGGACTGCAGACTTGGACATTAAGATCGGGCGACATAAGTTGAAACACCCGGTCATAGTGGTGACCCCAGAGGGCACCCCTTGTTTACTAGGGAATGACCTCCTGAGAAGGTTGTCACCCCTAATAGATTGCGTAAACAAGGTCCTCTGGACTCAGACTAGCCGACCCATAAAATTAAAACAGAGTGTCAACCATGTTAGTTTAAACGGCACATGCCACATGGTTGAACAAAAATCTGACCAAGTAGAATTTCACTTCCAGAACAACCAAATTCCAGACGTGACAGTAATATCAGTAGGACAACAGACTGGTGATGGGGGGTCCTCTTTATTTCTGAAAATCAACCTTCCTTCCAGTCTAAAGTGGTATTCCACGCTGGAAGGAAACACTCTGAAATTCTATACTAATCCACAATCTGAAACTCCCACTCCTATAGCCCAGAAAGATGTGAAATCAGCTCAAAGCCTGGCTGATATTCAGCAAATTGGAGAGCAGTTGTTCATTCCTGTTCAGTTAAATGATGGGAAGGACTCTGTTCTCGCTCGAGTGTGTGTGAACAACGGCAAGAGCTTCATCAGCGAAGCAATGTTTCGCCAACTCCCAAAAGATCCAGCCATTCCCACCTTCAAACTGATAGACAAATGGGAAATGGACCTGGAAGCACCCAATTCCAAACATCTCCTGCCAAGCAGGTGTATGCTCAAAATCTCCATTGGCAACAAGAGCATAGTCCACAATTGTTGGGTCGTGCGAGACGTCCCTGCCGCCTTTTACTTAGGCAGTGACATTCTCAATCGCTTTGCCATTAGTTTGGACCTAATAAACTTCAAAGCTTGGTCCCGATTAGCGGATAATCCCATGGGCTTTGATGATCCAGAAAAAGCATTTAGGTCAGCTCAATTGCTACCTTATGCAGTTGAAATTCAGGTTAAAGAGGAAGTCACCATCCCAGAAAGGACCCGACAATTCTCCCTGGAAGTGAAAGTTAAAAGGGGACAAGAGTTGAAAAACCCTGATGCTTACATACATCTAAATGCTTCTCTCCAACAGCAAGGGTTGGGGGTAAACCCAACTCCATTAGTCAACATAGAACATGACCCCATTCTAATAGAGGTGGATAACAGCGACTTAAAGGGTATTACTCTAGCCGCAGGCACCATTATTGGGATGGCGGTTGATGACCGACATTTCTCCATGGATCTTGTAAATGAACTGTTAGGACCAATCCCCAAGGACTGTTTTGACAGTGACAGTGATGACAACACAACACCAGACAGGATTTTTACCCGGCATGGGGGGAACTTCCTGGTGTACACTTCCTGCCCTTATGGTAAGGAAGATGTGACGTGTGACTTCAGGAGGGATGAGGTGATTTTCCAAGTCCATGAGGGCTGCCTTTCCCACCTGAAGCCTCCGGTCCAAATCAGCACTCTGACCAGGGACTTCTCCACCCAGCTGGAGGAGGCCGCGGAGATAGCCAAACCAGAAGTCTTTCCAGGCTTCAGGCAGATGGTGGAAGAGAGAGTCAACCTAGCTGATGCCTGTGTGACTCTGGAACAAAAGCAAAAGTTGAAACAAGTTTTCTTGGATTTCCAAGATCTCTTTGCGGTAGACTCATATGACTGTGGTCGCACCGACATCCACACCACAACAATCCCCACGGACCCTGGCATGACTCCAGTGTTTGTGAAGCAATATCGCTTGCCTCTCGCATCAATGGAGTCCCTTACTGAAATAATTAAGAACCTTGAGTCCCGGGGAATAATCCGTCCAGTCCACAGCACCTTCAATAATCCGGTGCTGGGAATATTGAAGCCAAACGGCCAGTGGAGACTCTGCGCCGACCTCAGGGAGCTCAACAAACGGGTCCATACTTCCCGATGGCCTCTGCCCTACATTGACCAAGGGCTGGCCCAGATTCAGGGGTCACAGGTATTCACTGCAATAGACCTGACCAATGGATACTGGACTGTGCCTGTCAGTAGGGAGGACCAATACAAACTGGCTTTTACTTTTGGGGGCCAGCAGTACACATGGACCCGGACTCCCTTCGGATACCTTAACTCCGGTAATGAGTTCAATATTTTCCTACATAAGGCCATGCCCGACCTAGGTGCGAGGGGTAACCTGGCTTATGTAGATGATGTCCTCATTAAAAGCTCATCTGTGGAGGAACACATAGCGGAGATCCGTTATGTTCTGACACAGTTGAGGGCCGCCGGAGCAAAACTTTCCTTTCAGAAAGCACAGTGGTGTAGAACCCGTGTTAATTTCTTGGGGCATGAGATTACTCCTCAGGGCCTCTGTCCCCAGGAAAAGAAAGTGGAAGCACTTCAGAAACTGAAAGACCCCACCACTCTGCGGGAACTAAGGAGCCTCCTTGGACTGACTAATTACAGCAGAAAGTTCATTGAGGGCTACGCAGAGATCACCAGACCCCTGATTCATCTCCTGAAGGGGGGGGTCAAGTGGGAATGGGGTCCAGAACAAGCCGAGGCAGTAAAACAACTCAAAAGAAGCCTCTCACAAGCGCCTTACCTAGCTTACCCTGTCAGAAACAAGGAGTTCTTCCTGGAGACGGGGTTCTCTAATACATGCTTGACGGCAGTATTATATCAAAAGCATGACAAGGTCAATAAAGTAATCTCCTATGCGAGCAAAACTTTATCCTCTGTGGAGGAAAAATTCAACGATTGTGAGAAGGCACTCCTGGCAACGGTGTGGGCATTGAAGAATTACCGCCCGTTTATCCAGGGGGAACACGTCATAGTGGAGACTCCACACCAGCCTCTGCAATATCTCCAAAGTGACAGAATCCGGGCCGGAAATGTGAGTAATTCCCGAATTACTTCCTGGATTCTGTCAATGCAAGGCTTTCCTGTGGAGGTCAGATATGGCCAAAACAAGAAGAGTCCCCTCGCGCAAGGTCTGGCTGACTTGCATGATTGTGCCAGAGAAAACTGTCTCGAGGACGAAAGTCTAAAAATAAAGGACAACATGGAGGCATACCTTAATTCCCCCCACAAAGTCTTTGAAGAAGACAAGTGTGAGGGAATGCCCACTGTGTATGTGGATGGATGCTCTTACCATGTTGACAACAACGGGGAGAAAGAACTGGTGGCCGGCGTAGGGAATGCATGGGTGAATGAGTCCCCGGAACCCTCCGCTGGATACAAAATTGGTCCCCGAAGTAGTCAGGTGGCAGAATTGATGGCTGTGCATCAGGCCATCCTCACTGCTGTCCAGCACCAACTCCACGAACTGGTCATAATCACAGATTCGGATTATGTACGGAACGGGTTCGTGGAGCACCTGGTTAATTGGAAAACCAGAGGCATGTTATGTGCTAACAACAAACCCTTGAAACATGGGAAGTTGATCCAAAACATTGATGATCTGGTCACCTCGAATGAGATGACCATCTATTGGAAAAAGATCAAGGGTCATTCCAAAGTAGAGGGACCAGACAAAACTGGAAATGACTTAGCTGATCAGCTGGCCAAAACCGGAGCCATCCAAGGGAATCTAATTGAGATTGAGTCCCTGTTGGGGGAAATCCAGGTCACTGCCATCACTAGGTCCCAGACAAATGCTCACAACGACCTCTCAATTGCACAATGGAGTAAGGAGACCCCTGATGCTGATTTGATTACTGCTCAGAAGGGGGATCCAATTATTGGTAAATTTTACCAGCACCTTGAGGACCCTGAGAACTTTCCCCTGACGGATACCGATTACAATGGGAAAGAGGACCTAAGAGTGTTGATGAAATGTCCAAAAATGTTCCGGATCCAAGACGGTTTGTTGGTAAGGAAATCCAAAGCTGGCCACGATCAGTGGGTGGTTCCTACCTCATTCCGAAGCCTGATGTTAAGTCACGCCCATGATGCGGCCACCGCCGGTCATAGGGGGTTTCACACAACATTGGAAATCTTAAGAGAGGTTGCATACTGGCCACACATGGGGCAGGACCTCGACCAGTACCTGAAGGGTTGTCTTGTGTGTGCACAATTTCAGCCATCATCCCTCACGCACCGCGCGCCTCTCCAAAAGCGGAGGATGACACTGCCCTGGTCAGATTTACAAATCGACTTTGTGGGCCCTGTGATTCGCTCGGCTAGGGGGAATAAGTACATGTTGACTGTGACATGCTTGTTTACCAAGTGGGTGGAATGTCTCCCAGCCCCAAATTGCAAGGCAGAAACTGCAGCTGCCTTGATGATTAACCACATCTTTTCCCGTTTTGGTCTACCTCAAAGGATTGAGTCAGACAGAGGTAGCCACTTCACCAGCGAAGTAATGACAAAGATGTGGGAGATACTGGGGGTCAAGAGAAAGCTGCATATTGCTTACAGACCAGCTTCTTCTGGGGCAGTAGAGAGATATAACCGGACAATTGTGAGCATATTAAAGAAGTTTGTGGCAGATTCTGGGCCAAGTTGGGATATCCGATTACCTCTGGTCCTAATGGCCATCAGATCTACCCCTTCATCTGCAACCAAAATGTCACCATTTGAGTTGATGACTGGGCGCAAGATGGTGCTTCCTCAGCATTTGCTCTATAGGACCCAAGAGCAGACACTGATAAATGCCTCCACTACTCATGAGTATGTAGAGAATTTAAGGAAACACCTCCAACATGCTTTTGCTTATGCTCAGCGGAATCTAGAAAGATCGGCTGATAGCATGAAGACCCATTATGACCTGAAAACTTCCAGGAAGGAATATCAGGTGGGAGACCGGGTCTATCTATACAACTTCCAAAGGAACCAGGCCAAGCAGCGCAAATTTTTGCCTACATGGAAGGGACCCTTTGAGATCGTCGATAAGATCTCCCCTGTGGCCTACAAGATCCACATCCCCAAAGGCGGTTCGGCAGAGGGGGAAGACAAGTGGGTCCACATAAACCAGTTGGAGTGTTGCCATCCCAGGCACGCTCTACAACAACTGGAGGAATCCTCTGGAATCCTAGCGGGTACTGTATCAGACTAATTCAGTTCCAATCATAAAACATACCACATCTAGTCTCTAACATATTGTGATTTGCATGAAACTGTCTCTTAGTTATACTGTTTTTATCAAAATAAGAATGTAATGTTTTGTTATGATGAAATGCATATGCTGCCCCACTATTTCAACAGTGGTGGAAAAACGTCTATGAGTAGATATTGCCGCTTTTGCTTTATCATCCTAGGAGAGATGAAACCATGAAGGATGACCAAGAAGGACGATCCGGAGACCGGGAACGAAGATCCAAGGGGCCCAGTGGACCGCCCAATACTCCCATCAGGACCGGCGAGGAGAACCGATCGATCAGTACCGGATGGAGAAGAAGATGCTGAACTGTGCCATCTACAGAAGAGGAAGAAGATTATGCGGACAGACCGGTGCATGGGTCAAAACCCTTGTGCACGCGACTCCCCATCGACTCAAATTCAAAGTGCAGTCACGTGGGGGGGACTTGTTGGGGGTCCTGACCCACGTTTAAGCTATCCTGCTACAACATTTGGTGCTGTGGGCTTAGGAAATTCAAGATGGCGGAAAACCCACATGTGCGCCGAAATCCAGGAAAGCTGCGCAGTTTGTGTGCACACTAAAATGGTTGCCTCACTTGCCACCCACCAGTGTGAGAAGGAAAGGCCGGGTTGCCATGAGGGAAATGGGTTGCCAAAGGAAAAACAGTAGCGCCGGTTAGCTTCAAAGCGCTTTAAAACCACCATTGGACTACCCGCACAGTAGTCTGAAACCATTGGGAATGGCAATGCTGATTGCCAAATGCAACCTAGAAGTGTGGGGAATTCATTTCTTAAATCCCAAAAATGGGTGCAGTACCAGTACTCACCACTATCCAAAAGCCGGCGTTTTAAAACCACTCTGTGTGTTTCTGAAGGCAAGCCAAAATGCCTATTTCAAACCTTGCAACATGTGCAAAATATTTACTGAACACCAGCAGACATTTGGCAGAATGGAGTTTTGTGTGCCTACAAAATCTGAGAAATGAAGAGCACAAAACAATGTATAACAAGACTGGCTGAGCTGTGGATAGCAGCAGTTTAAGTTGCACTGGATTTAAAGACACTAAAATCGAAAATGTTTAGATTAAATGAGTGACCTATGTTTGGTGTCACATGCCTTTGTAACTGTTGAAATGTCATAGTTTTGCACTTAGAATCAGCATTCTAGCTGCTTGTGTAAAATTGCAAGTTAAGTTAAAAAGCAACAAAAAACCTGCCAGTTAGCTGAAGGTCTGGCTTAAGGAACTTGATTTTGCCTAGCAACTACCCCATCAGGAGTGTAACTTGAGTCACAACTATGTTCCCAGGCCAATGTTCCTTTTGCTGCCCACACTAAGGATATGCCATCTATCTGATAATTGAATTTCCTGTGCTCTGCCAGAGAGTGAACAAAGCCCTCTGCACTCAGGCAAAGGTTTTTATTACCGCAGTCGTAAAAAGTGGCTTCCTCCTGAAGAAGCTGGGAGGGGCACTGCCTGTGAGAGCAAGCTGGTTTGGCAGAAACTGGAAAGACTGGTTTCTGTACCATGTGACCTGAAAAGACACACCCCTGCAACAAGAATATGGTTTTATAAAAAGGTGAATAACTCATAGTGCGGACATGTGAAAATTTTATAAATGATACCATAATTCTTGTGATTTTTCTGCCCACAGTTTAAGACGTGGTAGGAACCGGTGGTATGTTCAGGGGGGTTGTGGCGGAAAAGTGGATATTACTCTAAATGTGTGCATGTTAAAAATCTGAAACTTCATCAGTTAATGTCCCTACTCCCTGCACACATGTATGTAAAGTTGGGTCCATGTCAGAAATTGGAAAAGCAGTTAAAAAGTCAATTATGTACCCTCCCTGAATGCAAGCTCCTAGAATGAGCAGATTTGGACAGAGACATGGCTAGATTCAGCCACACCATGTATATGTAATTTCAAACAACTGTGTAACTCTGAAGTATGTATTTTGATCATATATAGATTTGGGTGCACAGATGATAAGGGAGGTTGTTTCAAGAGATCATAAAATGACATCCCTCTGACTCACAGTTCATTCGCCAATCAAGTAAGGGATGAAAGCTTGACCAATGACGAGTGAGAGGGGCAAGGCTAGTGATGCTGCACACACACCCACTTGGAGAACATATAAATGGACCACTGAAACTTAGGTAGGGACCTTCAATTCCATTTGCTGCAACGCACTCTGCCGGACCATACAACATCCAGAGATCCAGACTTCAAATTCATCAATCTATCCAGAATTAAGAGACCAGACCAGAGAGAAAGCAGTGCTGTACTAAGAGACCAGACCAGCAGAGAGAGTGACCAGAGCCCAGTCTAAAACCCTGACCAGATCCGTGATGAGGCCCATTTAATTCAAGAATATAGTGTGAGTACCCAGCAGAACTGTGTAGAACCAATCTCTTAGTTTAAATTCATCTAATTCAATCTATTTAACCTAAGTAGAACTGCCTCCTAGCTGTCACCTGTCATTTCTAGTAAAAATTTGTCACTTGTCATTTTGAAAAAGTGTGCGTTTAAAATTGGCAAAACCAAAAACGACCTTTACTAAATTGCTCATATCTCCGCAACCGTTTGAGACTTGCAATAACTTTCATTTGGAACCTGAGATCCTAGGCTTTCCTTGGATCCCAAAACGGTAGAGATAGTCCTTGCGGTTCCTCTGTAATAGCGCTCGGCGCATCCGCGAATTTTGCCGCGATTTGCAATTTCTTCACATGTAAAAAAACTGCTGCTGCTGGCTTTCCATTTGCCAGAAATTCGTTTAACCTGTTAACTATCCCTGCATCATTGCTAGTGTGAGCCTGGACTAATATTAACTAGATACCACTCACCCTGAACCTCTGAAAGGGAATTAAAAGCGTTTCCAGCATATTTCTCATCCATTGCCAGCACATATCAAAGCAATTTGGGCCTGTGATTTCAAAAACTCCTATCTGTTTTCTGTTGTCTAAGCTTGCTGGGGTGGACCGATTACATTGATTGCATCTTTGAGAACTGTGTGCGTTCCTCCCATTTCCTTGCATTGCATAAAGAGGGGGGGAGTGAATAGCCAGAGAAAAGTGATTACATTGTTTGGTGGAAATCATATTGCGTATTTTCTGTACTGCATTCATTGAATATTGCATCCACCTGAGCTTACATAAAGCATCCTCTACCACATTATACTTTTGTTCCTATTTACCAGTGTGCTACCTTATCCATTTCATGTCAAATCATTAGTGATTATAGAAGTGTGCTAGTGCCAGATTCTCCGTTGTTGATCTTTATCATATCAGATTAAGTGTGCGATTCAATTATTAATTTATTATAAAGTGTGATATATAGATATTTTAATTTATCAAATAAACCTTTTAAACTTGCAAAACAGAACTACTTCTTGGCTCAGTGGGGTCAGGGGGATTCCAAGAGAGGGGTGTTATACAGGGGTAGTCATCCAGAACGCATGAACTGGACCTAAAGATATATCAATAAGGGTTTTCATTCAGTATTCTAGACTAGGCGTTAACTTGGCTGTAGTGCTGAATTGAATCCTCTTACAAAAGGACCAATGAACAGCACTCTCTGCATCACAGAAAATCTGGTTGTTATGGATTGGGAATCTCATTATCTTTTTCTTTAATTTCAGTCTAAAAAAATGTATCAAGTAGCATAAACATTTAAAAAACTCAACATTCAATAGTTGTGTTCCCAAATTAGTCGGTTGCACTTATTTCTACAAAACACTTTACCAGACCTTTCATTGTGGTGAACTATTTATCCTACGCATAGTAGATGTTTGACATCTAGGTTACTCTACATACTGTTACAAGGAGACTTGCAGGGAACTGAAGGTTGCCTCGCCAGACTTTACAGCACCCCATCAAACATACTACAGTAATGATCTAAAAATTCAGCAAAATATGAAAAGACTCTCTACACTAACATTCATTCGTTGATGAAAACTACATGAATACTGCAACTTTACATAACATTTAACATGGAAACCGAAGATAGGTCAATCAGGGAGAGGAGGAGTAGAAGGACAGCGAAGTACGTCTTTGACATTTGGAATTGCTATCATATTTCTATAGAAGGTCACACTGAAACACACAACACAAACTGGTAGCCTAATTCCGTGGATACTCTATTGAGAAATGCCACCCTTCAACAGTCCTTCATAATAGCAATATTTTAAAACATGAATGTGGAACAGTTCTTAAATTAGCAAAAGTATGAAATTCCGTGATCTCATGTGGGGGTTTTCTAAGGGTCATGACTGTGACCCCTGGCAAACACTGTGAGTCCCCTGGCACTGCCTCTATGACCTATGGTTATGGGAGAAGGCTTGGATTAAAAAAATATATATATTTATTTTTGAAGTAAGACAGAGTGACTTCAAAAATAAATTATTTCATTTTGAAATATGAGCCCCCACACTCCCAGGGCATGGAGGCCACCAGCTCCTCTGCTCTGCTGCACATGACAACGACCAGAGATGGTTCCTTGCGTGCGTACTGAAGCATGGGAGCAAGAGGCCTGCCTGCAGAGTAGGAGCAACAGATTTAGAAAGGTAAGGACATGTGTTTTTTATGTGTAAGAGTGTGTGTATATATTATGCAATGTATGTGTGGGTATCTCTCACCGCACATCAGACGACTCGACTCTCACACGGCCTTTCGCAAGGCCATCAAGACTAGTCTCTTCAATGAATGTGCCTGTCCTCTGTTTCGCTACCTTGGACCTATGTATCTGTAACTCTGTTTGTATACTCTAAGATCTCCTCTGGGGTGGCTTTTTTTGTAACCCTTAATCAAGCCTTCTTAAGCACCACTTATCAGCGCCTCTATGCCTCAGGGCTGCAGTGCGCTTTACAAATGTAAAAAATAAAAATAAAATAAAATAATGTGTGTGAATAGGTGAGTGCATGATGTATGGGTGGCTCGGTATGTGTGTGAGAGTGAATGGTGAATGGGTGCAAGTGTAAATGAGCATGTGAATGATGTGTGAATTAGTGCGCTTGTTTTAATTGCCTGAATTACTTACCTGTAATCTTCATTACTCCTAGTACAACTCTTCCTCGTCCCAGTAGTTTCCTGTGAAGCACCTTGCCTTATATAGAAGTACTGATAAGAAGAAGAGGGACATGTAGGCAATGCTGGGCCAAGAAGCTGTTTTTGGTGGTCGCAGGAGGAGAGTAGAAGGCAGACGGGGCATGTGTGAACCGTGGGGCAGGAGAGGGTTGTGCTAATAAATAATGTCCATCAATGATAAAGAAGGCATATGATATGTATAAATGGCTAGGGTGGAATTCTGGTACAGCCACTCTAGTCATGTATTACTGTAGCATGACATTTTTAATAGGCATCTATAATATAGTAAGCCAGATAAGTGTTATTACCTGTCTAAACTGTATTTGGGTGCAACCAGTACAGCCATTCATTACTGTGTCTGCATATTATTCTGGGCATATATTTTGAAGTAAGCATCAAAAGTGTCATTACATGGCTAGACTAGAACTTTGGAGTAGCTAGTCTAGCCATTTCTTACTGTGGCTTGACATTTTGTACTGGGCCTCTCTGATAAAGCAATCATGATACGTGTAATTACCTGGCTGGGCTGGCATTTGGGTGCAGCCAGTATATACTTTCCATACTGTCGCATTGCATATTTTTCTGGGCACCTATGGTAAAGTAAGGATGTTAAGTGTTATTACGTGGTAAGATTGGAATTTCAGTGCAGCCCAGCTAGGTATGTCTTACTATGGGATGGCATATTTTGCTGTGCATCCTCAAGGCTAAAGCAAACTTGATATGTGTTATTACGTTGCATTGCAGAGCCATAACGTAACGCAATGACTACATTGCAGAGCCAGTTTTTACATGTTTTCTTATTGTAGCATTGCATTTTTAACATCAAAGCAGTAAGATAGCTCAACAGGTTGAGCGCTCGCTGCTGAAATCCACGTGTGATCTGCAAGTTTGAATCCCAGCAAGGCCAACTCAGCCTTTCATTCTTCCATGGTTGATAAATGAGTATAAATTTTGGTTGGGTTGTATGTACATATGTGGTTTGTATTGCGCTTTGGCAAAAGCACTATATGAATAACAAGTGATTATTATGAATTAAAACATGAATGCTCCTGTGCACTGTTGGTGCTCTGCATCTATTGGATTTTTGGATATGGTAATATTGCTGTAATTTTCAATGTAGGGGCTCTACTTATCATATAATGACAATACCTGACATGCACCTATAATTGGCATAATATTGAAGATACTGACTATACAATGCTGAAGTGAAATATCTATGGCAGTGCCTCAGTCTCTGTTGATTCTATTGGGTCTAACCCTTACATGTCATGACCACACCCAGGGCATTTTAAGGAAGCACCCTTGTTAAAATAAGGTTAGTATCTAAACTATTCTTGTCTGCTTTAGTAGCTATTTTTCATTTTATAAAAATGTTTTCATGTATGTACTTTTTTAAGCCTGCAAGCCACTTCCAGTGATGTCGACAGGGTTAGAGAGGAACTCATGCTACCAGGTTCAAAGGTCATGTGTCATCACTTCCTGTGATTCTATCAGGTATGTGATGTCACTTCCGCTATCCCTGGCATTTTGGTGAATGGACGTCCCTGATGAAATTCTACTCATAAATCATTGATAATCAGCACAAATCATGAAATGGACCATGATATTGTACTAGATTCAAATAGTGCCACCAGAGTGCTTCAGTTCACCACACTTTTGAAGTTTTTAAGTCCATAACAAACAGGTCCAAAAGATGAGAGCCAGGAGTTGCAAGACTTCCATAGACTGCACTTCTATAAAGCATGACTTCATTAGTGAATCCTAGGAATATCCTGGATTGGGTTGATGGACTCTACCTTTTGAATGAACCTTTTTGTCGACATCATTACAAGTATGGTGGTAATTAGGCAGTAAATCTACTTAAAATTCTCCCTAACAAATTACAGTAACTGCAAATTGGTCAGGCGGAATTACAAGTTTTGGTGGCAGTTTAATTCCCCATCTATTTTGGGTCCATTGTACCCAATGCAATTCCGCCAATTCTGGGATTTTTTTTGAGTGGCAAAATGTACCTCCAGGGTTTTGCTGGAGGCAAATCTTCCACTCAAGACCCAACTCATAATTTGGCATAGTGGCAAAATTGGCGGTAACTGAGTTACCGCCAATTTTAACACTTAGCGCCTAACTGGTAATAAGGTATGTCCCTTCCTCTAACCCCTGTGGCCAAATTGTCACTTCCAGAAATCCAGTCACTGCTTTAGCTTCCATTTTACTGTCAGACAAAAATAAAAAACAGTGGATAGGAATATGTTTTATACGAATACAGACTTTCATTTTTTTGTCATTTGTCATGGAAGTCATTTACTCCTAACCTTTTAATCACTGAAGTCATCTGACTTTCCAAACACTAGAATGACCATCACATTTTTAGGCTTCGATTTGACTCCTAAAGCATAAGTAAAAAAAAACGAATAAAATATGCACATTCAATTAAATGCAATCCCAGTTTAAAAACATATTTTAAGGAATTCAGCTTCTCACCCACAAAGACGTTTCCAAGCCACTATTTGCAATAGCATAACTTAAATAAGCAATACATCTTCAGCTACAAGGTCAAATATGAACTAATATGTGAAGAAACCTCAGTACCCATCCCCTCCCACAACCTTCCCTAAAGAAGTCCAATTGCGAAAAAATAAAAAAATAAAAATAATAAACTGATCTGTACCCTAATACAATGAATAATCAACATAATAAGTACATATTCCATTAATTCATAAGAAAGCGCATAAAGCAACAAAAAATATATAACACAGAACTCTTTAAGCAAACCGGAAATTCAACAGTAAATAAGTATTAGTTCTGCAGTAAGGGGAATTTGTCAAATCTAGACACATTTGTGTTGCGTTCTCTGGTACTCACCATTATCACAGTCCCTGGTGTTCATCATTTCAGTCATTTATCCTGAGCTCTTAATTGATGCAGTCCCTCATGCTCGTACTTGTTGCAGTCCCTACTACTCTTCATCATTGTTTGAATGGATTTCTAAACTCTGGTCTGGTCTACAGATGTTTAAGAGGCCACCCTTATTATTGTGAAAAGGGAGCAACTACCAAAAGTTTAGCCAAACCAATCAATGTATTATAGAGACAGACCAAGGCTAAATCTCAGGAGAGGTGAGTGGGGTCAGGCGTTAATAATGAGTCCACAAAGTGAAACACCAAGGGGTACACTTAGACAGTTAGTTATAAAATGAACACATTTATCATAGGCCCAGAAAACCCCTGACAAATGACTACTAGCAAGTCATACTATCACACAATACTAAAATACTATACAACAGATATTTAGTCACTGTAGTTGGTGCAGAACAATCCAATCACCCCACTAATACCTTAAAGGAAAGACCAATGGTTAGAGAGAGCACCAACTGTCCACAGGATTTAGAATCCTAACTTTATAACTACAACCATATGTTGTATGGTGCCTTGTGCCCAAAGTTCTGCACTGTTTTGTAAGTCAGGAAAAAGTTAGGAGAGGGGGAATGGGGACGTGTAGATGGCTCAAAGAATTAGACATGGTAGTTTTCTAGCAGATAAAACTGTCCCCAACTTTCGGAGTGCTTGCGCGAAAAAGGAATTGCAAAGCCAAACTAATGTAAATGTTTCAGGAGTTAGGAAAACTTTCAAAAGGGGAGATAGGGCTTCAGGTAAGTACAACTGAAACTCACCTCCCATGCTCTGGTTTCTCTCGGAACTTGGCAGGTCTTCAGAGGGTCATCAGACATTGTGTTTCCCACCATTTCTTACGGATCTCAGTGCCCAGGAGTTGCAGTTTCAAGTGCCTCCCCGGTCAGCCACAGATGATGGTGAAATGTGTTATAGTTGAATGCACAAACCTGAGTGCAGGCCTCCTCTCAGCACATGATAGGATGCGTGAAAGCAGTTGCTGGTGAGTGTCACTGTTGCAGGGTGACAGCAGAAGACATAGTTGTCAAGGTCAAACTCAGCCTCGTATCTCAGCCCCTTGGATGTTGGAATGCCCAAATCTGGCAGAGACAACCTCTGTAGGACAAGCTGGCAATCCCCAAAGTTCCAATCAAAAATGCTGAACCATGAAACTCCTATCACGGTGGCCCAATTTGGAGTTGGTTAACCCACTTGATGGCCCAGGGACTCTACCGAAGCCTTCAGTTGGCTTGGGCACCAGGAGACATCAAGACCAGCTGTTCGCACGGGTCCAGAGGGCTGAAGCACCGACAAGGGTCTTTTTGGATCAGCAGCTTGATGGGGCTTCAGCAGGAATTCAGCGAGAGTTGGTCACAAGGCTCATCAGGGATCGTCCATGGCTATTCCTTCTGTCTTCACAGCTGCAGAGGATACTTGGCACCTCTTTTGATCTGCTGGAATGGCTGCAGGATACCTCTTCTTATCCCAAAGTCAGGTGAGTGATCGGACTCAGCCCTCCAATGGCAAGATCTTCCAGCAGTGGTCCAATCAATATTACTTTATTTTTTCTTGTTCTCCCTGAATCTCTTCAAGTATTGGGCAGGAGTATTCTCAAACGTTAAGATGAGAGCTTGCTTCATTTTTGCAAAGTCTTTTCTATCCGCCTTAAACATGAAGCCAGAATGGGTAGCCTGCAGATCAACTATGCAATCATATCAGCCTCACTCACTTCTTGTACTTCTTTTACCTCAAAGGCATACTCAAAAGTTGTCAGCCAATCCATGATGTCATTCTTCTCATCATACACATTGAGCAGATCTAGGATCCAGAACCATTCCCATTCCCTGAACCTCTGGAAGAACCACGTGAACCATGTATCCTGGCAAGCTCAAAAGGATGTTCTCTATATTTCTGCTTCTCCACCCTCTCAAAGTCTAGCTTAGCCATGTTAAGCTGAAGCTCTTTTTGCCTGAGCCTACGATTCTCCTCCTTTGTCTGCACAAGGCCGCAGCTGCTTCTGAGGTGGTAACGGAAACATTTGGAGGACCATCATCATCCTCCCCCTCCTCTTCCCTCTCAATGCTGGCAGTTACAATGCTGGCAGTTACAGTAATACCATTACCTCTTCTGGGAGAAGCCCCAACAACTCCTGCATCACCATTGGAAAGGTAAAGCCACAATCCCACTTTCCTGTTGATCCATAATTATCTGTATTAAATCAGGGTTGTTGCCATAGGTTGCAATCCCTCTTTCAACACACAATCTCTTTAAGTGATCAACCTTAGAAGCATTTAAAGTAGTAGGTGACTGTTGTATTACCAGAAAAATAGATCTCAGTGTTCTGTGTAGATCTAATCCAGGCACTGCACCAGTGGACAACACCGGGGTACCCAGAACGTATCCTCACCACTGAACACCAATTTGTTAGAATGGAGTTCTAAACTCTGGCCTGGTGGACAGATGTTTATAAGGCTGCCCTTATTATTGTGAATAGGGAGCAACTTCTGGGGGTTTAGCCAAACCAATCAAGGTAACGTGGAGAGGGCCCAAGGCTAAATCTCAGGACAGGTGAGTGGGGTCAGAGGAGACCACACAGTGAAATACTAATTATTACACTTAGTAAGTTATAAAAGTAACACAATTATTATAGCTCAGAAAACACGTAACAAATGACAGCTAGCAAGTAACATTATCACACACTACTAAAATACTATAGAACATATATACAGTCACTGTAGTTGGTGCAGAATAATCCAATCACCCATCCCTATACCTGAAAGGAAAGGCCAGTGGTGAAATAGAACACCAACTGATTTACAATCCTAACTTTATACATCCAACCCTAAATTGTATGGGGCTGCACACTGTTTTGCAAGATGGGAAAACATTAGGAGATGGGTCCTGGTGATGTGGAGATGGTTCCAAAAGTTAGATAAGGTAGCATTCTTGCGCATAAAACTGTCCCCAGCTTTTGGAGTGCTTGTGTGAACAAGCAGTGATAAATCCAAACCAATGTAAATGTTTCAAAAGTTAGCAAAACTTTTAAAAGGGGAGATAGGGTTCAGGTAAGTATAACTGTAACTCAACTCCTACTCAGGTTTCTCTTGGAACTTGGCAGGTCCTCAGAGGGTCTCCCGTTATTTCTTTTGGACCTTGGTGCCCAGCAGTTGCAGGTTCTAATGAATCCCAGGTCAGCCACAGATGATTTTGAAATGTGTTGCAGTTGAAGAATGCAGCTCACTCAGGTACAAGCCTCCTCTCAGCACATGACAGATGCAGGGAAGCAGATTCTGGCAACAGTCACCATTGCAGGGTGACAGCAGAGGACGCAATTGTCACAGTCCAAGTCAGCCATGCATTTCGGGTCCCTTGGGTGATGGAATGTGGAAATTTGGCAGAAACGATCTCAGTAGGACAAGCTGGTAGCCTCCAAAGTTCTGGACAAAAAAATAAATGCAGAACCACAATGCTCCTATCACAGTAGCCCAATTTGGAGTTGGTCAGCCCACTGGATGTCCCAGTGACTCTTAAGGAGATGTTGATACCAGTTGTTCCCACCAGTCCAGATGGTCGAAGCACTGGTAAGGGTCTTCTGGGATCAGCAGTTCAGCAGCTCAGCTCGACAGGGATTCATCAGGACTTCAGTAAGAGTAGGTAGCCATCCTCGTCAGGGATAATCCACAGATCTTCCTTCAGTCTTCAAAGCTGCACAGGATACTTGATTCCTCTTCTGATCTACTGAAATGTCTGCAGGACATCTCTTCTTATCCCAAAGTCAGGTGAGTGATCAGTCTCAGCCCTCCAATGGCAGGATCTGCCCCACACATGCACACCAGCAGTGGTCCAATCAGGGACCTCTGTGGGTCTCATGCAACCATGCACAACAGACATTCAGTCACCAGTATGTGGATTGGGATTACACAGCCCCTACCCATTCCCGGGGACCCCACAACCAGTTCAGGAAGAATTCTGAAAGGCAAGATGACCAAGGAACAAATGAAAAACTTTGTGGCATGATCATGTTTGGACAATAGCCACTGTTAAGGAGCCAAACACAGTAAACATCTTAAGGGTAATAAAAATGACAGTGAAAAGTGATAGAAAGTAACTGATGCCACCAGTTTGTCCTTTGGCACAGCTTAGGTGACCAGAAAATCCCTTTGAGTGTAGTCTAGGGTCGTACAAAGAAACCCTATTGCACTGCATTGTACTGCCATAGTCTGCCAGTACTGACAGCCTGAAGAACTAGTCAGTTTCCCCATAACATGCAAGCAAAAGCCCAGTGCAGTGAAACTAACGGCTTCATCTCACTGGAAAAAGTGTGAAAAACAAAAGCAAAATGTTTGGGGGTGCATAAAATATGGAGCGAAAGTTGCTACAAGAAAAATCTTTCCCAACATGCATGACAGTCACTCATGATCTTCCTTGGTGGCTCATCCTATTCCCTCAAGATATTCATCATAGCAGTCAATCAGCTCTTCCTCATTGCAATTTCTCTATTTCTTGTACCTCAAGCTCTCCTTCATCATGGCCCCTCGTGCTCTTTCGCTTTACAACTGCTCAAGTTCTTCCTCATCATAGTGACTCATACTGTTCCTCATCCCAGGTCTTGATGTTTTTACTCATTGTAATCACTTGTACTTTTCTTTTTCGCAGTCCCTCATGCTTTTCCTTGATGCAGTCACTTGCGGTCTTCATCATTAACATACCTTGTGATCTTCATCTCCTCATCACAGTCGCTCAATCTCTTCCATGTCACTGCACCTGGCTATTGTCCTTGTTGCAATACCTCATTTAATTATCTCATTCTATTTCTCATCCTCATCAATCATGCTCTTCGTCATTCCAGTCCCATGTGCTATTCATCATTGCAGTCCTTACTTATTCCTCATCATAATTCCTCATAATCCTTGTTTTCACAGACTGTCATGTTTTTCTACATTGAAGTCCCCCATGCTCTAACTTGTCAAAGTCTCTCAAGCTCTTCCTTCATTGAAGTCCCTAGTGCTCACTGCAATCCCCATTTCCTGATATAGTTTGTCACACTCTTCATCTTCACATTCCCTCATGCGCATGCTCCCAAATGCACTTCTTTGCAGCATTCCGTTATTTTCTTCCTCATCCCAGTCCCTCGTGCACTTCCTCATCCAAATCTTTCATGTTCCTTCTTGTTGCAGTGCTTCATTCCCTTCCTTCTAACCATATCATTCATTCATTCTTTCATTCATTCATTCATTCATTCATTCATCATAACTTTATTTCTGCCATAAAGCCATCAAAATGTGCATGTACATCATAGATATAACACATCTCATGTATGCAATAACTACAGCTCAAACCACCAAGCCATATGCCAACATCTGCCGAATTGCATCCCTGTGCACAACCTAGAATGAGTGATCAATTTGGGTCTACTAAGGTGGCCCTGAGTACAAGCATCCCGCCCCCATTAGTGGCTCCCTCAAATCTTTTCTGAAATGGGACTACGTTGGCTCCAGAAAGCAAGGGATGTCGACACTGTGTTTCATTGAGGGAGGTATTATTATGGTAGGGGGATGCATTCATTTCATTGGTACTACTGGACAATTGTCAGCGTCTCTTTCAATTTCTAGTATACCCATGGCCATTCTTAGATCTCTTAATTTGATTCGGATGGAGACCAAAGTGCTTCCCCCATTGTTGTGTATTCTTCCACAGCTTATGATGTCCGCTCTGATTAGGGAACAACATCCATCGACCATTCTAAACCAGTGGATACACTTATTTGTTAAGAGTTCCTTGGTTTCAGGCTGATCACCAGAACTTTTGGGGACTCTGTGCAAGAATATCACCCCACTCCCCCTAAGGATCCCTCTCATATAACCAACCTCCATGCCGTTGCCTTGATCTTCTTCAGCTCTGCAAACGTTATAGCTACCAGCATCTGAGGCCAAATGCAGGAATGGGGGCTGTTATTTCTTTTGGACCTTGGTGCCCAGCAGTTGCAGGTTCTAATGAATCCCAGGTCAGCCACAGATGATTTTGAAATGTGTTGCAGTTGAAGAATGCAGCTCACTCAGGTACAAGCCTCCTCTCAGCACATGACAGATGCAGGGAAGCAGATTCTGGCAACAGTCACCATTGCAGGGTGACAGCAGAGGACGCAATTGTCACAGTCCAAGTCAGCCATGCATTTCGGGTCCCTTGGGTGATGGAATGTGGAAATTTGGCAGAAACGATCTCAGTAGGACAAGCTGGTAGCCTCCAAAGTTCTGGACAAAAAAATAAATGCAGAACCACAATGCTCCTATCACAGTAGCCCAATTTGGAGTTGGTCAGCCCACTGGATGTCCCAGTGACTCTTAAGGAGATGTTGATACCAGTTGTTCCCACCAGTCCAGATGGTCGAAGCACTGGTAAGGGTCTTCTGGGATCAGCAGTTCAGCAGCTCAGCTCGACAGGGATTCATCAGGACTTCAGTAAGAGTAGGTAGCCATCCTCGTCAGGGATAATCCACAGATCTTCCTTCAGTCTTCAAAGCTGCACAGGATACTTGATTCCTCTTCTGATCTACTGAAATGTCTGCAGGACATCTCTTCTTATCCCAAAGTCAGGTGAGTGATCAGTCTCAGCCCTCCAATGGCAGGATCTGCCCCACACATGCACACCAGCAGTGGTCCAATCAGGGACCTCTGTGGGTCTCATGCAACCATGCACAACAGACATTCAGTCACCAGTATGTGGATTGGGATTACACAGCCCCTACCCATTCCCGGGGACCCCACAACCAGTTCAGGAAGAATTCTGAAAGGCAAGATGACCAAGGAACAAATGAAAAACTTTGTGGCATGATCATGTTTGGACAATAGCCACTGTTAAGGAGCCAAACACAGTAAACATCTTAAGGGTAATAAAAATGACAGTGAAAAGTGATAGAAAGTAACTGATGCCACCAGTTTGTCCTTTGGCACAGCTTAGGTGACCAGAAAATCCCTTTGAGTGTAGTCTAGGGTCGTACAAAGAAACCCTATTGCACTGCATTGTACTGCCATAGTCTGCCAGTACTGACAGCCTGAAGAACTAGTCAGTTTCCCCATAACATGCAAGCAAAAGCCCAGTGCAGTGAAACTAACGGCTTCATCTCACTGGAAAAAGTGTGAAAAACAAAAGCAAAATGTTTGGGGGTGCATAAAATATGGAGCGAAAGTTGCTACAAGAAAAATCTTTCCCAACATGCATGACAGTCACTCATGATCTTCCTTGGTGGCTCATCCTATTCCCTCAAGATATTCATCATAGCAGTCAATCAGCTCTTCCTCATTGCAATTTCTCTATTTCTTGTACCTCAAGCTCTCCTTCATCATGGCCCCTCGTGCTCTTTCGCTTTACAACTGCTCAAGTTCTTCCTCATCATAGTGACTCATACTGTTCCTCATCCCAGGTCTTGATGTTTTTACTCATTGTAATCACTTGTACTTTTCTTTTTCGCAGTCCCTCATGCTTTTCCTTGATGCAGTCACTTGCGGTCTTCATCATTAACATACCTTGTGATCTTCATCTCCTCATCACAGTCGCTCAATCTCTTCCATGTCACTGCACCTGGCTATTGTCCTTGTTGCAATACCTCATTTAATTATCTCATTCTATTTCTCATCCTCATCAATCATGCTCTTCGTCATTCCAGTCCCATGTGCTATTCATCATTGCAGTCCTTACTTATTCCTCATCATAATTCCTCATAATCCTTGTTTTCACAGACTGTCATGTTTTTCTACATTGAAGTCCCCCATGCTCTAACTTGTCAAAGTCTCTCAAGCTCTTCCTTCATTGAAGTCCCTAGTGCTCACTGCAATCCCCATTTCCTGATATAGTTTGTCACACTCTTCATCTTCACATTCCCTCATGCGCATGCTCCCAAATGCACTTCTTTGCAGCATTCCGTTATTTTCTTCCTCATCCCAGTCCCTCGTGCACTTCCTCATCCAAATCTTTCATGTTCCTTCTTGTTGCAGTGCTTCATTCCCTTCCTTCTAACCATATCATTCATTCATTCTTTCATTCATTCATTCATTCATTCATTCATTCATCATAACTTTATTTCTGCCATAAAGCCATCAAAATGTGCATGTACATCATAGATATAACACATCTCATGTATGCAATAACTACAGCTCAAACCACCAAGCCATATGCCAACATCTGCCGAATTGCATCCCTGTGCACAACCTAGAATGAGTGATCAATTTGGGTCTACTAAGGTGGCCCTGAGTACAAGCATCCCGCCCCCATTAGTGGCTCCCTCAAATCTTTTCTGAAATGGGACTACGTTGGCTCCAGAAAGCAAGGGATGTCGACACTGTGTTTCATTGAGGGAGGTATTATTATGGTAGGGGGATGCATTCATTTCATTGGTACTACTGGACAATTGTCAGCGTCTCTTTCAATTTCTAGTATACCCATGGCCATTCTTAGATCTCTTAATTTGATTCGGATGGAGACCAAAGTGCTTCCCCCATTGTTGTGTATTCTTCCACAGCTTATGATGTCCGCTCTGATTAGGGAACAACATCCATCGACCATTCTAAACCAGTGGATACACTTATTTGTTAAGAGTTCCTTGGTTTCAGGCTGATCACCAGAACTTTTGGGGACTCTGTGCAAGAATATCACCCCACTCCCCCTAAGGATCCCTCTCATATAACCAACCTCCATGCCGTTGCCTTGATCTTCTTCAGCTCTGCAAACGTTATAGCTACCAGCATCTGAGGCCAAATGCAGGAATGGGGGCTGTTAGATCTTTTGCCCTGCATTATTCTTTGCTCAGGTCAACCCCTCCTAGGTAAGGCAAGTACATAGTGGGGGCTTCACAAGTAACAGAACAATCCAACCCACCATTCCCTGCAGTATATGCCCTCGCTCCATGAACCCCTCTTGTGTTGCTGCTAGCAGATGTGTTGCCCTCAATGGTGCTGACAATAGGTTTGCTGCCCCTGATATCCAAGGAGTATCTTAGGAAATGGTTAATCTTCTTAATACAACTGTAGGCATTACTCATGATCTTAATAGGGCTGTGTGGCTGTAGTTTGATACTGCCTTGGTGCAAGCCTAATATGGGCAGTTCCCCTAGTTTGCGTATAAGAGTGTGGATTTTCCTCTGTGGATTGGCTAAGGCGGAGAAGCTTTGTGGTGATGAAGAGGGGGGTGGCGTCCTCCATGTCAGCCGTTATGGCTGCCACACTGGTGCAAGAAGAGGAAGACAGGGGTCAACTGAGGGAGGCTTGCAGTCAGGTACAATTCAAGTGCACCCCCACCTTTGTCTTGGCTCCTCACCTTGTCGTACAAGTGCAGGTTCAGTTTAATTTACAGCAGCAATCTTCTTTCCGGAGAGCAGTATGTAACGATATACCTCCTTCCCCACACTCTCCTAACACCCCACAGGTGCACGACCCCCCCATACCCCTGTCCCCAGGGGAAATGCCGGTTCTGGCAAAAAGACATCAAGACAAACAGGCTCCTCTGCAAGTTTGATCCACCAAACTGGTCACAGTGTTCAGTCCACTCCACCAGCTCAATCTCCGATAAATTTCAACAGGAGCAGAAGCCCACTCAGTGAGTGAATGGGAGGGCGCTGAGAAGAAATCTACCCCACCTCCTCCTCACAGCTGACAGCTCTCGGCTCCCCGCAAAAAGTGAGCAAACATCAGAAACAGACCACCTTGCCGGTGCCAGTTCCCAACAGCTCGGGGGTGCAAGTCCACTGCCTGCTTATCAACTCCCCACTATATGAAATGGGCTCAGGTGCAAACTCTCCGATGGACCACCAATAACCAAGCTGTCAAATCCTGGAGCACAAAGGGATGGCTATAGGTCTAGCTGTGACAGACAGCAAATCAGCACAAACAGCAAAAGCAGCTCGCTCACGGCCCCTGCTCTTGTGTTTTGCTTATCACAGACGATTGTATTTTTTTTAATCAGTGAAGTCCCTTGTGCTCTTCCAACTTGTAGTCCCTTCTACTTGTCCTCCTCACAGTCTATTTTGCCACAGTACATCAATCGCTTCCTCACCATAGTCTCTGATTGCAGTTCCTTATGCTACTCCTCATTGCAATGCTTCATACTCGTCCTCAGTACAGGCCCTCATGCCGACCCTCATCACTGTCACTCATGCTCATTGTGGTTGGAGTACCTCATGCTATTAGTTATTTCAGATCCATAGTCCCTTCCAGACCGCAATGCCTAGAGCTGTTGCTTAGTCACTCCCTCATGTTCTTCCTCATCAGAGTCCATCCTTGTTTCCTTGTCACCCTTCCTCGTGCTCTTCCCCACAGACCCTTTGTTGCAGTCCCTCGTGCTTTTCTCATTGCCATCTTTAGTTCTTGTCTTCATCCCCTCATCACAGTCACTCAAAATGTTCATGGTCGCAGTCCATGAAGCTCTTGCTCATCGCAGTTCATCTATTTCCAGTAACAACAACACTCCTTCATCAACGTCCTTGTGTTCTTCTTCATGGCTGTCTTGCATGCTCTTCCATGCCATCTCATTGCTGCTCCTTGTAGCCTTACTCACAGCAGTCCCTCATTTTTTCCTTGTCACAGTCTCTGCTGCTTGATTATTTCTATTGCTTCATTATTCCTCATCTCAGTCACTTTAGCTGTTCTCATTGCAGTACCTTGAGCGATTCCTCATCAAAATCCATTATGCACTTCTTTGTGTTCTTCATCTTCACAATTGCTTATTCCCTTAATATCTGCTTAATTGCAGTCTTTAATGATCTTCTTTGTGCAGTCCCTTTATGCTCTTCCTCATCACAGTCCCGTGTGCCCTTCCTCATAACAATGCCACAAGCACTCCCCCATCGCAGTTCCTCATGCTCTTCCTCATTACACTTCGTTATCAAATTTCCTCCAAATGGTCCATGATTTATTTCCGCATCCCAGCCCTTTGTGCTCTTTCTCTTTACAGTCATTCATTCTATTCCATGTTTCAGACCCTCAACCATTTCATAACAGTGCTCTTCCTTGTTGCAGTTCTGCTGTACGGATACTTGAAGTTTCTTCAGGTAAATTACCATGAAGTTCCTTTATTCCTGTTACATACAAGTTCACAAGATCTCAAGAGAGTAATCTATGAAGTATCTCAGGTTTTTCCTCATTCCAGTCCGTCATGCTCTTCATCATGGCAGTTCCTCATACTTTTCCAAATCACAGTCCCCTAATCACAGTCATCCCTTGTCCTATGCCTCATTGCAGTCCTGCAGTGCCTCATGCTCGTACTCATCACAGTACCTCAAGCTCTTCCTTTGTTTTAGTCCATAGTTATCTTCCTCACCTGTGTTCCTTGTGCTCTTACTCATCATAGTACCCTGTCCACAATCCTTCAAGCCCTACCTTGTCATAGTTTTACATGCACTTTGTCTTTGAAAACCTGTGAGATTGACAGAGGAGGTTGCACATTTAACTTAGGAGCAGAAGGGGACAGTTTGCAACATACCATATCTAATGAACATCAGGAAACGACAACACAGTAGTTAAACAACAGAAGGAGTTTGAAAATGCTAGGCGTCCATCTCTACAGTCCTCAAAAAATCAAATGTCACAAAAAATGACGATGTGATAGATGATAATGAAAGCAATGATTATGATCCATTAGAGTCCCGATGGGAAAGAGCATTGATACAGAGGAGGATGAGAATGACATCACGGAGACTGCAGTATTATTAGACATTTGGCCGTCAAATGTTCACAGTCCATTGAAGAAATAGCATTCATGTCACAGATCGAACCACATTGCATCTTTATGTGGATTCCAGAACACCACCGACACTTCACGTCCAGCACCGTCACACCCACATGAGCCCAACCTGTGTGATAACCCACAATGAAAGTCACAAAAGTAAAAGTGTGTCAGTTCTCAACACAGAATACACAGCAAGTTTATATGGCCACTTGAACATTCGGCTAGGAAGCAGTGTGCCAAGGGAAACAGATGACCAATTAGGATATGACACCTATGTGTTCCCATAATCTGCCGTACCATGCACAGACATGGGAAGAAGTCAAACTTTCTGAGCTGCATCTCTCTCCATACCATCAGCCAAGCAGCATAATTCCACCATTCGGCACAGATGGCTCTCAAAATACTGCAACTAAGTTAGAGCTTGGAATTTGGACACTACATTCTTCCCCTTGTGCTCATATGGCATGTATCAGTGACCTCAATACATCAAGGAAGCATTTTGGAAGGATTTGGAGCTCATGTGATTCATTATATTTCACAGTTTAATGTGCAGACTTAGCTAGAGAGCTGCTGAGTGCTTCAAAGGGTGTGGGTTGCCAGAGTTTGGGCTGGTATCTTTTAAACGTAGTGCAGTATTATAAGTTGCGCCCCTTTTCGTCAGTCTGTGTGTCCATTCGGATTAGTTATTGGTCAGGTGTTGTTGTAAAATCTACGCTTTCAGAAAGTAGCACAATTTGAGAACTGTGGGGGCATTCTGAGCCAATACTGGGATTGAGTTCTAGAGGGTGGGTGCATGACAAGAGAAGGATAGTTTGCAAGTCCTCTCTTTGCAGATGAGTTGTGATTCAAGCTGGTTTGTCGATTTTCTGTGTGAGGAGCTTGTGCTACCAGATGTGTGGAGCTTATCCACCAGGTACACTGGTGTGCTTCTCATGACTGCTTTGCAGATGATAAATATACATACAGTCTTGAACAATATACTGGCTTGGAGAAGAAGCCAATGTAGTTTGCACAGGATGGTGGTGATGCAGTCACATTTCCATTCACCCACTATACGCCAAGTGAGAATATGGGAGGCCAATGTGGAAGATCACATGTGCTTGTGAGATGTACACCAGGTTGAAGGGTTTCATTTTGCAAAGTTTGGATATTTGTAGCCAGGCCGTTTGCACATTTTGGGAAATGTGTGTTCTGGAATCTTGGCAATAACTCACAAATTCCAAGATAGGCAACACTTTCTCTATGTTTAGCTGGCTATAATGTTGGCAACACACCTCTTGCCCTACTCTTTTATGAACAACCCACAGTTCGAGTGGCTTACAGGTAAAGCTGATCACTGCTTGGAAATTCCTCCCGGCTGATACTTTTCATTTGCAAAGCACTACTGGAAAATGTACACCAAGGTTATAACTACAGTGGAGAACCCGCTACAACAGTCCATGGGACAGGAAGTCCACATCAGCATGGACATGTGAACTTGCAGTCCGAGCATTGACTTCATAGCTGTCATATCATGGTGGGGGGACTTTCCTTGCTCTAACTGTCAAGGTAGGTACCAGAATAATTCTGGTGGCAGCAGGTGTATGCAATGGGCACCATGCAGATTTGTGTATCTAAAGGTGTCATGGCATATGGAGGCACAGTGGCTAAGCCCTTATAGTTTGCATGTGGGCATTGAGTAGAAGGCAGTGGATCACATGTCCTTGCTGACTTATGAATTGACAAGGCAATTAAAATCCCCTGCTTGGGCACGTACTTCACCTCATGGTCACACACGTTATCAGCCATTCTGAGGCTGTGAAGAAATTAATTTCACCTTGTGGTAACAGGCCTTTTAATGAGGCCCAATGTGGGCCTGCGCCTTGGCAAGTGATGCTGATGCAGCACATCTGGT
Organism: Ambystoma mexicanum; assembly: GCF_040938575.1. NCBI lineage: Eukaryota > Metazoa > Chordata > Amphibia > Caudata > Ambystomatidae > Ambystoma > Ambystoma mexicanum. Next base: position 1,190,928,806 of record NC_090937.1, read on the forward strand.
TAGGGACTGAGTTGGATGGTGTATGGGTCCCTAAGCCTGTTTTAGACCTGCTCTGGCTGGAGGGGCCGAGAGAGCGTCCTGCCCCTGTTCTTTAGGCTAAGAATCTTTGTGTCTGGCTGGAGGATTCCTCTCTTTCTCCAAAGAGCCAAGTGGCCTCGCTGACCAGCTTCTGTTTCTTTCAGCTACGTTCACTTAAGAGATTTCTGGACTGCTTGTCTCTCCCCCATCCGGTCCAATTGTTTGTCTTGAATTACTTTCTAGTAGACTTCCCTTTTGCAAAGCAATTTATCTGGATTTACCAAAGCGGACCCTCCATATACTGCATACTATCCAGAATGTCTCTATAAGGCTTCTCTTTCATTTGAGTCGCAGAGATCATATTTCGTCCGTGATGAGATCACTGCACTGGCTTCTGGTTGCCCAACAGGTCAGGTTTAAACCACTTTGCTTGAAACATAAGGTCTTCTACAATAATGTCCTTCTTTTTTTCAAGTTTTCAAGGCCAGAGGTCTCTGATCTACTCCCAGCAAGAGTATTGCAGTCATCCTCCGCTGGCCTTTTGTGACACGTAGATTTAAGTACGAAAGATGGCATTCTGAACTACAGTGCCATTCATCACATTCTTCACACACATTCAAATTCCTCTACTTCCGGTTCTATGTCTAAAGCCAAGATGATTTTCTTAGTCTGCATAGTTGAATAGATATCCTGCAAAAGCCATATTTTAACGGTTCCTTTCTGTCAGCCCTGTATACTCCACTCTTCACTTTTCGATCTCATTTGCATAGAAAGCAAAACGCACAGATAAACCAACTACTGTAGCCTGCACGCATTCTCCTCTAAAGCCTTTTATGCAAAATATGTATTCAAGGTACTGCATTCAGCTGAACGTGCAAGATATGGAAATGGGCAGAAGAACTGTATACAATACCATTTCAGTCAACACATGAAAAATCTAATACCAACCAAAGACAAGCTGGACATTTCTGCCATTGGCAACTTTGCTACAATATGTCTTTCAAGAAGCAGCTTCTATGGAACATGTTACCCTATTAAGTCCTAAATGACTTGCTGGAAAAAGTGAACAATGATGTAAACTTGTTAACTATCAGTGCAAATTGATATGAGAGGCAAGCCGTTCTATACTGAACATAAATCAGCCTTTAATTAAACTAGTTACAAAGCTTGAAATCGTCTTTGAAATGTGTAGAGCCTTAGCAAAGAACATTGTCTGCCCGTTTTGTCAGGGCAATTGGTTTCAAACTAGCAATATAGACTCCTTCTTTAATGAAGCAGCTTACCATTAACAACACTATTGCAGTGAATGTGATAGAACAGGTTGTTAAGTGGTTCAATGATGGAAAATAAAACTTTAAATCCTTGCATGTATCTAGCCGACATTGACACCAATGTACCCAGGAACAAAAGCCATGTTCAGTATATACATGGGAGTGTGGCAACAATACAAAGTCCATAGTCAAATCACGGACACTATTTTTATGACAATGCATACAAAGAACAAACAAGTAACATTAAAATCCTCCCTGGATGTGTGTCCTGTTTGCTTACACACCAGCCTCTGTGGACATCATTTGGGATGACTTTCCAAATATATTTGTTAGATCAGTTTCATCAAACAAAAGATGCTGGCAGCACATCTCTTTACAATGGGCGACCACGTGCCTAAACTGTATTATGACTCCACCTCATGAACAGCTCACATTAAAAAAAAAACGGTGTTCTTACAGGCATAGCTCAAGAATAGTAAGGCATGTTGATAATATTCAAACTGTACACTTTGTTGTGACCAACAGCACGTTTGAAACTGTAGCACAGAAATTGTTAACACCTGACTTTCTAAACAACATGTATCAGCAAGAAATGTCTACGTTTACAGCCAGATGCATAGAAATAGCAGAACATCTTAGAAATTGCTGACCTAGACCGAAAAGGAAGTACTTGTTTCACTGATCTCTCTCTAAAAGTAGAAGACATTAAAGAAACTGAGATTTCAAGCATAATGGAAGTCAAATATGACTTGACAGACTCATGCTTGTTTTGCACTTAGTCATACAATTAACATAATGAGAAACACACACTGTAATCTATATTCCCACTTCTAAATGCTCTCCACCAATTAAATGTGCATTAGAGCATCATAATTCAAATGCAACACTATTTCCAGGTCATTATTTGTCTCCAACTAAAAACTGCTACTTTACGCACCTTCGAAGTATTAATAGGCATCTGTGGAAGATTGTATAGTTTCCATGCACTCTCAAAGAAGATGCTGTAACACATGCAGTTGGCGATAAGCAAGAGCAGTCCATAACACTTTTGGTTAATCATCTGTCAAGGAAAGACACAAAGATTTGTAAAGATCTAGTTGGTCTTGTCAACATTATATTTTATTTTTATTTTTATTTTTAAATTAAAGTATTTGTATAGCGCGCTACAACCCACGGTCATAGAGGCGCTGAGAAGAATATGTATGCAGGCTCGCTTAAGGGTTACATAATAGCGGCCCAGTACAGTAGATTAATGCAGTTACATAGTTTACAATAGGTTACATGTCAGGTACAGTAAGCCATACAGTTTCAAGTGGTGGAGATAGAGGGAGGGAGTCAAACAAAAAGCTTAGTCTTCAAGGCTTTACGGAAGGTTGTGTGGGATTCGATCATCCTGAGTTGGGCAGGGAGGGTGTTCCAGTGAGTTGCGGCCAAGGAAGGGAAACTGGAGCCACCGGCTCGCACTCTTCGTGTGTGAGGAACAATGAGGCTATTAAGGGCACAGGACAGACTGCAACAAGTAACATAAAAGAAGAAGCCTCTGCAACTACACAAAGGTAAGGCACGTGGGGCTAACAAATTAGCCTACTCAAACAGTAAGGTCTTCAATTTCTTTTTGAAGACACCTGTGGAATCGATACCTCTCAGGTCCAGCGGTAGGTAATTCCAGGCCTTAGGAGCACTAGCGTAGAAGGCTCTCTTTAAGGCCTTCTCAGTCCTGCACCTCAGGATCATCAACAGATCCTGATTACTGGACCTCAAAATTCTTCCATTACTGTTACTCAATAGTATGACTTGGAGATATAAGGGCATCTTACCTTGTCTACACTTTTGTGTAATGACCAACAACCTAAAACAGATTCTGGATTCCACCGGGAGCCAGTGAAGAGAACGCCTTGTAGCAGAGACATGGTGTCTATGACAAAAGGCCCACTACCACCCTGACGGCTCCATTTTGAACGATCTGCAGTCTCTTAGATAGAGATTTACTAATTCCACTAAGAGGCTGGGGCAATAATCAGTTTTGGCTCCCACTATCGCTCTCACGATGGTCTCAGCATTATCCTGCAAAATGAGAGGTCTGAGATGCACCAATAGTTTGATATAGTAGGAGCAGGAGGATACAGCAGTACAAACATGGGGCTTCTTGCTGAGGTGCTGATCCAGGGTGACCACCAGCATTTTAACTTTCTTCAACTGAATGATTTTAACTGACCCAATATGAAAACAGTTATATGCAGTCCCCAATTTATGTAACATTTTGGCCGAACCAAAGAACAATAGTTCTGTTTTTTCAGCATTCAATGCCAGTTTATTCTGTACCATCCAGGTCTCGATCAATGTATATGTTTTGTTAATGAGAGCTTTATCCACTTCATGATTGCCAGACAAAGGAATGATGCACTGCTTATGATCTGCATAATTTGAGAAGATCATCCCCATCGTGGGCAAGCATGGCAAAGAAAGGTGCAGTAAAAAGATTATACAAACATGGTGAAGTGCAAGAGCCCTGTGGTACAACCCGGTTAATATCAATAGGAGGGTCTTCAGCTTGTTGGGAGAAAACACATCTTTCACGATTACTGAGGAAAGAAGAAATCCATTGGGTAGCACTAGAAGAAAAGTTAGCGACCTCCCCCAATGTGTTGGCCAAAATATGATGGACCACCAGGTTGAAGACGGCCGACAGGTTTTATAGCATCAACATCAAGGATTCAATGTTGTCTAAACATTTCAAAAGTCTGTATTTTAATTCTAATAGAGCCGTTTGTGTACCGAAGCCAGCCCGAAAGCCTGACTGGTGGTTGTTCAGAATAGGATGTATTCTCAAATGTTCAGCTATTTGCCTATAGGACACTTGATGCAAGATTTTTAAAAGAAACACAGTATTTGTAATAGGCCTAAAGTTATTAGGTATATCAGTGGCAAGTTCTGACATGTTTAGGATCAGGGTGACCCAGGCCTTTTTCAGCTCTTGTGGCACAACCCAGACTTCCAGGGATGCATTAATAAATTTACAAATTGAGACAAGCAAAGAAGGCGCACAGGTTTTAATGATCATGGCTGCTGAGGAGTCATTCTTACATTTGGAGATCTTTAATTGTTTTATGATTAGCTCAAGTTCAGACAATGATGAAGGGGTGAAGTTAAAAACAGGAATAGAGGGGCATCTCTCAAAGGACCAGATTGAGGTCTCAGAAATTGCTTCAATTGCTCCAATTAGCTATGCTTGTTTATTATCGCTACCTAGCTGAATATTTTTGAGCTTATCTTGCATGGCCAGCAGGATAACTGTGAACCAAGGTTTATCCTTTACCAGCAGGTCTGGGTCCATATGGGCCGTGGATTCTTTCTCTTTCAGAATTTTAAAGAGTTCCCTAGATTCTGAATGAGCATTTTTAATCCTCTTATTAAAAAAGTCCTTTTTCAATTATGGCTGACTTATACTTTTTGGCCATAGCCTTATAGGCAGCCCGAGCCGAGGGGGTCATAGCAGATTTCCATTCATAAAAAAGTTTAAGTGTTATACATTTAAGCATCTTTAACTCTGGAGAGAACCAAAGATTGCATTTAGAGTAGTGCTTGCATGGCTTGTTCTTTAGAGGAGCGAGAGCATCAGCAACTACCTTGAAATTAGAGGTAATAGCGTCTGCTATCACCTCGGGGGAGGATCCATTCGGGAGGTTTACAAGTGGCGAGAGCAAAAGTTCTGTCTTATCCACCATGATCTGATTAAAATTTCTGGTTGTGAACCCAGTCCTATTACTACCTTTGAATTTCCAAGGGGAAATCTGCCTGTACTGTAAAATCCACAAACAAATGGTCGGTCGAGGACATGGTGACACATACACATTATTCGTCTTACCTTTATGGACAGTGACCCAATCTAAAAGATGTCCTAAACAGTGGGTGGGCACATGAATCAACTGTTCAAAGCCGAGCTCCAAGAGCGTAGAGTGGAGATCTAATGCAGCAGTGTCCTCCTTGTGTCCCAGTCATAAATAAATATCACCCAAGAGGAGAAAACACAAAATAGGTTTCAATAAGGCGAGGAGGAAGCTGGATAAACCAGCTAAAAAATCCTCAGTTATATTAGGAGGCCTGTTGATCAGAAGTACATTAAGGATAGCTTCAGTGTTCAAACCAATTTTTATGCAGAGGGAGTCCACCCCATCCATAATGTAACCCTTAGATTCCCAGATAGTGAGGGAAAGTCTATATAGTAGGGCTACCCCTCCACCCATGTCCTCCTTCCTGTGACATCTAAGCATCCCATAGCCATCGGGAATAGCAAGCTTTATTTAGCGCGGGTGCCGCTGCACCATGTGCCCAAGTTTCCGTAATGGCACAAACGTCAATGTTATTAGCCTCAAAGTTTGTAGCTACTTCTGTAGCGTGTTTCAGGAGTGATCTTGTATTTAATAAAGAGAATTTGATGTCTGTGATAGGTGAGTTCCAATTTTTGCCTTCAAAAGTCACTGATTAACTAAGAGGGGACACAAAAGGGGTTTCTGGCCTTGCAATCAGGGGGCCTGAGCGGTGCTATAACGTCCCTAGATGCTGCTGACCACATCGTGGTAACGGGTGCCAGGCCCCCATTAGCAAGGCAAGGCTCAGGCTCAGTCACCACCATCTCCATGTGGGTGTTCGTCATGCACAATGCTGAGTCTGTTGGAATTGAAATAATATTATGCCTTCTATCGCAGTAAATTGAATGTTTATTGGCCTACGCCAAGTTGTCTAAAATATCATGTGAAAAGACTCCGCGGCAAGGTCTTGACCTTAACAAAAAGTAATGTAAGTCGCCATCTTGGATTTAGCCGCCATTTTAGGTCCTCTTGTAAATGTGGAAGTCACCCTGAACATCAAAATGGAGGCTGGATGATATTCTGAGCGAGATTTTGGCCGTTGTGACCTCCGCACACACAAATAATTAATATGCCTGCAGGCCACTTGTCGGGGTCACGAACTGAGACCTTGTCCTATTGGTGACCTATGTGTAAATGAACAACTGTATCAGCGAAACTGATCAAAACGCATAAATTATAGGATTGACCTGGCAAGGAACTCTAGGCCTGATCCCAAGAATGGTTAACCCGCGAGAGGGTTGGCCGAAGGCTGGACAAAACATATAAAAGACCAAAATATTCCAATGTACGGTCTCTCTACTAATGTATCGAACCTTCGTTGAAGTTCGTTACGTTACTCTGAGAGCCGAATACCTATCCGTTTGCCAATTGACTTTGGTAACTGTTGTAGCTTTTAAATAAAGCACTTGTATGTTCTTTGTAACCTGTGTTGGTGTGTTTCCTTTGGGCTTCCCGGCCTCATAGCAATTTGTATGTTTTCACAGTTGGCGCCCTAATAGGGACCCTCATGATTGATGCGGATCATTGAAGGTTGACGCAGACTATCGAACCGGGATCGGACGGTGTGATTCTGTGGGCCCGACCGAACGAGACGCAATACTTCGGCAGCGCTGCACGATCCGATCCTTGGACGATAGTCGTGTGGTCTGACACGGCATTTTGACGAGGGTCCATTTTTTGAGGCGGGCAGATTTGTCGAAACCACCAAACACAAGGATAAAATTTGTTAGGTAAGTTCTTCGATAAACCGTACGGTCCTCCTTAGGTTTGGTCAGGTGCAGTCGTGACCCGGCTCTTAATTTAACCCTGACAATTTGAATTTGGCGTATTGTATCTGCAGACACAATTATTGACCAGGTGACACCAATTTTTTGTGAAATGCCTGGGAAATTGTCTAGCTGCTTTAGGGCTCTGTTCTGCAGCGATCGACAATCTTTGGAATTTAGCCGTCCGGCACCACAGGAGGGCCCGCCGGCATGTACTATGTACTGTAAGTATGGCATTGGTAGTATAGTATTTAATGATATTTGGCACAGACAGACCAAACATGCCTCCGAATTTCAGTGGCCAATCAATGGCAGTTTTGAGATCCCCCGTATTGAATACCTAGAATCGGTCTTGCTAAAAAAGAAGGCTAGACCTGCAGCCTTTGATGTTTTACAGAATTGGAAAAAAGAAGCATTACAGCAGCTTAAAAGTAAGGATAAACATGCACGCCGTCATAAAACAATGCCGAAAAAGCGTTGTTATATGATAAAGAACAACATTCAGAATCAGTTAAAAATATGGATAGGGCTTTTTCACTTGGAATCCAGAAAATGTACCCCTCTAAAGATTTTCATGTTTCTGAAGAATTTATTGAAAAATTGTTAAACGAACGCAGGCCTGGTGCCTCTGCGCCACCTCCGTATGATCCCTTTCTGGGCGCTCTGCCCATTCCTGCTGTTGTTCCTGCTGTTATTCCTGTTCCCCCTGCACAACCTATTGTTCCTATTCCTCTAGTTGTTGTTGCTCCACCTATCGCACCGCCCCTTCCTCCTGCGCCGATAGTTGCACCCTTATTAAATTTACCTGCTCCTCTGCTCCAGAGTGGTCCCGTATTGACTGAAGATGATCAAGGTGCAGGGTCAAAGATTGTCACTTGTAATACTGTTTCTGCAGATAAGAAACAGGAATTGTTTGCATGGGCTAAGCACTGTATGGAGAAAGGTGATCAAGTTGATGTTTTTTCCACATTATCTAATTTGAACAGTTTTCCCGAGAAAAATGTTTTCATCGAAGGTTTGGGGACTCATTTATGTGTGATGTGGGGTAGATTACAAAATTTGGATCTTCCACAAGGGGTAAGAGATCTAAATGCTTTGGCACTTTCGAGGGACACAGAGCAGAAAGTATATGGTCATGTTGAAAGATTGTTTGAGTATAGGAAGGACTTTGAAAAGTCACGAGATGAGGATGATGAAGACGATAGTATATATGTACAGAAACGGTTCCTTCCATGTCGTAGATCGGCACCTGAGGAAGTACGAATTTGTACCAAAGATGCAATTCGATGGATCTCGGATTCATCGATTCCGCCAGATGAAGTATATGACACGTATAGTCAGTATACAGTAGAAATGCAAAGAAAGGTAATTCAGGTAATGGTACAGTACCTGCAAGAAGAATGTGTAAGAAAGAAGGTTAGTTGCCCCATAGAGTTGTTGGGGATTTGTAAAAGGGCTTTTTCGCCCGACACTTCTTCGGCTGCCTTAGCGCTCGACCTGGCTCTGTTACTTAGTAAGCGGCCGGCGGTACCTACATTTCAGTTGCCTATGAGAGAGGTTCCTCCGACCTTCGTCCCAAAGGTTGAGATTCCCGCTAACGCTGGGACTGGTGCACCCGCTGTGGATATCCCTGCGCATTATGTATCACAATTCGTTCACGTCCCGTTTTCACGACAGGAAGTGAACACTATAAGACAATCAGTTCCCGATATCAGGAAAAACCCGACAGGGTTTTACAAAGAGATAGAGTCCGTCTTGCAGTCCTCTGTGTTCACCTTAAGTGATATTGACTTGCTATTCCCTGTACTCCTACCCGTAGATGTATGGAAGCAGGTTCGGACAATAGACGATGTTCCAGGGTTGGGAGATACGTGGGCTAATATGATTAGGGTTGATGGGGAAAGACCAGCAGGTGAGAAACCACCTCAGGTAATACTTACTTTGCCTGATAGAATTGTCGCAAAATTAAAAACTATAATTCCAGAGAAAAGAACTATTTGGGACAAGTTTACGGCCTGTGTTCAAGGGAAAACTGAAGGTGCCACCGAATTCTTTAACAGATTCGAGCAGGTATTTTCTGACTTCAGTGGGCAGGACTTGGGTACAGAGTCTGGGAAAAGGTTGTTTGTGGACAAATTTGTACGTGGATTGTTGCCCGACATCCAGTCACAGATTATGTCCTCTGAGAGCGCTTGGCAGGCAAAATCTCAATCTGAGGTTTTGCACATGGCTCAGTATTATGAGAACCGTGTTAATAATGAGAACGACAAAATAGAAAAGAGGAAAGGAGATTTGAAAACCAAAGTATTATTACAACAAATTGTTAGAAACCCCAGAGGAGGCACGACACAGACCAGAGGTCAGTATCTCCCAAAAGGAAATGCTCCTTTGGGTTCTGTGAATATTAATCAATGTGCTTATTGCCGCCAGGAAGGTCATTGGCAAGCACAGTGCCCCGTCCTTCGACAAAGGTCAAACAGTGCATTTGGGAGTATGGGTAGATGACCTACGGGCCGCCCTGGAGCAGGGGGCCCTGATAGAGGTCAGTTTTTGCAAGATCCTCAGCAACCTTTTTCACGGGAAAATCAGACCTCGAGTGCGGACTCGAGGAACATATTTGATCACCCTTCTGCTGCCTACCTTTCTGAAGAGCTCCCTTCCGACGATACTCTATTTCATTAGGACTGCCCGAAGCAGGGTTTGGAACCTTCACCTATTCCCGTTAATCAGAGAGGCCCCTACGTTGAATTATTAGTAGGGAATAGGAAACACCAGTTTTTGATAGACACTGGAGCACAGAAGTGCTCCATTGATCACTCTCGGGTTCCAAACATTCCACTGTCAGGGCAAACAAATGTTTCCGTAGGGTTTTCTGGTATACCAATTGTCTGTCCGGTTTCTTCACCGGTGTCTGTTTCTTTGGGTCCCTTTACGGACCATTGCCCTTTTCTTTTGACTTCGAACTGTGGAGAGAATTTTCTGGGGTTAAATTTGTTAAAGAAATTGAATGCAGTAATTCATTGTTCCTCTGATGGAGTACGGCTGACGGTTTCACCACAGCAACTTCCTAGTTCTCAGTTTTTGATTCGACCTTTGCCTCCTGAGTTTAGCATTGTCCCAGAATGTTTATGGGCGGTTGACGACAATGATGTCGGGGTACTACAGATTGAGCCCATTAAAATAGTTTTGAAACATGGAGTTAAACTACCACGCATTCCGCAGTATAAAATATCAGTTGAGGGCGAGCGTGCTTTGAAATGCATTGTCTCCGATTTTGTGCATCGTGGGGTGATCGAGGAGATTACAGGTAGTTTGTGTAACAGTCCGATCTTGCCTGTATATAAGAAAGGCGACAATGCAATCCCATACCGGTTCATAATTGATCTTCGTGCTATTAACAGAGTTGTCGCACCACAATTTCCAATCGTGCCTGATGTAATGACGATATTGACAATGATCCCTGCTACGGCTACGCACTTCAGCGTTGTGGATTTAAAAAATGCTTTCTTTAGCATTCCGAACATAAGGAAAGTAGATATTTGTTTGCGTTCACCTTGGGGGGATGTTCATTTACATTTACTAGGGCACCTCAAGGGTATACTGAAAGTCCAAGCATTTATAGTAGAGCTTTGAAAGAACAGCTCGACACCCTTGAATTGCCACCTACTTGTACACTGCTTCAATATGTCGATGATTTGCTTTTAGCTGCAGACTCTGAAAGTGCTTGTAAAGAAGGCACTGTACTGTTGCTTGTTCATCTAGCTAAAAATGGTCATAAAGCTTTGCTCAAAAAATGTCAATATTGATGTCAGGAGGTCGCCTATTTAGGCTACCGCCTGTCAAAGGAGGGGAGAAGATTGACACCTGAAAGAATAAAACACATTTCTGGCATGTCTGTTCCAAATACACAGAAGGAAGTCAGAGCCTTAATAGGTATGGCTTCTTACTGTAGGTTGTGGATCCCGAACTTCTCACTAGTGATAAAACAGATGTTGGCTTTGACGAAGAAGGGCATTTCTCTGCCACTGCCATGGAAATCGGAACATCAACGATCATTTGAGCTTCTCAAAACCGCGTTATACTCTGCACCGGTTCTGGGTACTCCAAATTATGACAAGGCCTTTGTGTTGTTTGTACATGAATGTGATGGATGTGCTTTGGCTGTGTTAACACAGGAACACTGAGGGAAGAATAGGCCGTGCGGCTACTACTCCTCCGCCCTTGATCCTGTCGCATGCGCTTTGCCAAGATGTTTGCGAGCTGTCGCTGCTGCTGCCGCGTCTGTAAAACAGAGTGAGGGAATGGTCTTAGGCCATGATTTGATTTTGATGGTACCTCACTCTGTAGATATCCTATTGAACAAAACCCAAACGCAACACCTCACCTCTGCACGGCTAACAAGGTATGAATTAATTCTGTTTGCCCCTCACATTCAAATTAAGAGGTGTTGTGTTCTTAATCCGGCTGAACTCTTACCTTTCCCACAAAGTACTGTTTGCGGTGACGAAGCATGACTGCCTGTATACCACTGAACAAGAAACGAAGGGCAGGATAGATCTTATAGCTACTCCTTTGGACAATGCAGAAGGGGAGCTGTTTTGTGATGGCTCCTGCTTCAAACTTTCAGATGGTACATCTACAGCTGCTTACGCAGTTACTACGCTGAGTAAAGTTGTTGAAACTAAGAGAATTTCGTATAACTGCGCGCAGGCCGCAGAGATTATACCATTGACCCGAGCTTGTGAACTCTCTGAAGGGCATGTAGTAAATATATATACTGATAGCCAGTACGCCTTTGGGGTGGCTCACAACTTTGGGAGGCTATGGACTGAAAGAGGGTTCCTGACATCACATGGGACCAAGATTCAGCATGGCCCCTTGATTGTGCAATTGTTCTCGGCACTCTCGCTCCCTAGGCAGTTAGCGATCATGAAATGTGCAGCACATCGTAAGATAATATATGATGTGGGAAAAGGGAACTTTTGTGGACCTGATAGCCAGGCAAACCGCCACAGACCTTAGCACGGACATGTATGCTCTGAGGGAAATGAAAGATGCTTATGTAATGGATGAAGGTATTGGGTCTGTGCGAGATATTCAAACTGATGCCACAACAGAAGAATCTAAAAGGTGGGCCGAAGGAATGGGGAAACTAGATGATGATGGGTGTTGGGTGGATACATCTGAAGGAAAATGGTTGCTCCCTGATTCATATGTGCTGGCAATGGTTACAATGGCACACGGTCCTACACATGTGTGTGCTCAGCAGATCACGAAAATGTTAGAACAAGTCTGGGTGAATAAAAAGATTCCGGAGACTGCGAAACGTCATGTCCGGAACTGTATGATCTGCTTACAGCACAATGTGGCAAAGGGGACAGTAACTCCAAGGGGAAGCTTTGGGCCCCCTTCTGTTCCCTTCGAGGTCATTCACTTTGATTTTATTGAGATGGAACGGTGTAACAATCTAAAATATGTTCTTGTAATTATTTGTGCCTTTAGTAAATGGGTCGAGGCTTTCCCCGTTAAAGATGCTACTGCCATGACCACTGCAAAGACTATGGTAAAATAATTCTTTCCTCGATTTGGGCTCCCAAGGGTAATTTGGTCGGACAACGGTCCTCATTTTGTTGCAGCAGTAATTTTGCAGATATGCACAGCGTTACATATTGAGAAACGATTTCACTCAGCCAGACATCCTCAAAGTGCTGGGTTGGTGGAAAGACATAATGGTATCTTAAAGAATAAGCTTGCAAAAACATGTGCCGATAACAAGCTGAAATGGCCAGATGCCTTACCTATTGTATTAATAGCTATGCGTACCAGACCTCAAATTAAGACTGGGCTTTCTCCATTTGAGGTAGTAATGGGGAGGCCTGCTAACATTTGGGGTCTCCCAAAGCCTAAAGCCCTGAGAGAGGTGGAAAATGTATTGCTTGTAGACTACTGTAACCAGTTAACTAAAAACCTGTATTTCATTTATCACCAGGTCCATTCAGCTTTACCTGTACGTTTTACGGGCCCAGGACACGATATACAGCCTGGAAGTTGGGTCCTAGTGAAGGCCTACTAAAGGTCTTCCTGTCTCGCTCCTCGTTGGAAGGGACCCTACCAGGTGCTGTTGGTCACCCGGACAGCAGTGCGGGTGGCGGGGAAGAAACACTGGATCCACGCGACGCATGTCAAGAAACTTCCTCACCCAACGCCACACGTTACAGAAGAAGCAGAACCCCTCGCTGATGCTACAGTCTCTGATCTTGGAGTAGCAAACAGCGCTGTGAGTGCGTCGGAGAATTTCTCTGAGCCCGTGGAGCTTGGGGAACAGTCCATTTCATCTCCGCACTCGTTCTAAAAATCACTTCCGGAAAACACTGTTTCAAGTGCTGCGACTTCCGTCGCCTCTGATACGTCGCTTCCCTCAGGAAGTGACGATACCTTATTTTCGGATCAAACAGTTTTGGGCATCACCAGGTACAACCTTCGACGAAAAAAATAGAACTACGGCACGGGTCTTTCCGTGCATTTGGAGAAGAGAAGTGGGTGAAAGTTTTCCTTTTGTATAAGAAAGTTTCTGTTGAACAAAAGGGGAAAAAGGGATTCTGCTGGCTAGGGTTGGGAAGGACTAAGAAATCGCACGACCGTAGCGTCACCAGTAACGAACATTGGGGTTGTCGATTGAGGAACTACAATGCCTGCCACCTCCACTGCTGCTCCCCGCATTGGACTTGTGAATAGGGGGGTGACCAACTTGGACAATGAACAATGCGCCTGGGCCCCGAAAACGTATTGCTGTGTTTTGATAATGATAATTGGTATTTTTACAATTACTGCTGTAGGACTTTGGTACTTTGAAAAAATGTATCCTCTAAAACCTCTACTACCAATTGAAATTGTACCAACTGCTTTGACTCCCTCTGTACACCTTCACACCCTGTCCCCTAGAGACTCCCAACATAGACAAAAGTATCATAATAACACCTTAATGATAGTAATGAATGCAACGCATGCCATTTTTAATAAGAGTAATTGTTGGATTTGCATTAATTTACCGCAACATGAGGACAAAGGGCTAGGATGGTATATTCACCCTTTGCCTTTAACGACTGCTTGCTATGCCTCTCTTAGAGCACTATTCTTTGGCCGTTGGAATGATAGCATCTCAGGGAACTTTGATGGAACTAATTTGAATGATTTTGAGAAACGTGAATTGACTCCCCTGGGATGCTCGCTTTTTGCAAATAGAAGTAAACCTAACGTCGCTTCTATTAGGCCATCTGATAAACTATCTCTTCCCTTTCAAACTCTAATTTCCTTTAAAATGGCTCCGATAGGCAATAAGGATGCCGTGCCTCCTTCCTACTCTATAAATCATAGCCCTGATTCAGTCCCCTTTTGTGTACAAAGAAATGGCACTCGGCCAATGGGAGATTTTGAAGGTTGTGTGAACATTGTAAATTTGACTGGAGAAAACAGGCCTCTGTATGTAGGGGGGCCTGTTTATTTTGTTTGTGGTAGTTTAGCATTTCCCTGGTTGCCCAAGGATTGGCAGGGAACCTGTTATTTAGGAATCCTGTTACCCGGGGTATTTGTAGCTAGTACATTGGAGGTTTCTAAGGCTCGCCCACGGCGGGACAAGAACGGAGATACCCCTGGGCAAGTATTGGGAGATATAGCAAAATCAGTTGTGCCCTTTTGGGGACAAATAACAAACTCTGAGAACATTAGGGGATTAGCAAGGGTACTGGAGAGAACGATCAACCGGACCACGGATATACTCTACAATATGACACTAGAACAAAAAGCAATAAGATTGGTAGCACTTCAAAATCGGATGGCATTAGATGTCATTCTGGCAGAACGAGGTGGAGTATGCAAATTGGTGGGGTCCGCTTGCTGTGTTTTCGTACCAGATTCCTCGCCGACAATTTTTAAAGCAATACAGAACTTACATATCCTTAGTTCTGAAGTACTTATCCCTGTAGGAGATTGGAATTTTAGCACCTGGTTTTGGGATTCTTTACGATCTTGGGGCTGGAAGGTGCTTTCTGTCATTCTGGTTATATTGGGGATCCTGCTATTCCTTTGTTGCTGTTTTCAATGTCTTCCGAGTATATGTGGAATGCTAGGGGGATGTTGTGCCCAAGCAGTGAGCACAATAGGGCATAGAATATATGCCCCAGATACAGCATCTAAAGAGTTTGTGTTACAAGAGCTTCTGATGAACGACCTAATGGCTATAGATATTACAGACAATGATTCGGGATGTATGGATGACAATGCATGGAGATATTTGCAAAAGTATTAGAAATTATATTAGCACTTGGCATAGGCCAAAAGGAGGGTCTGTTGGAATTGAAATAATATTATGCCTCCTATCGCAGTAAATTGAATGTGTATTGGCCTACGCCAAGTTGTCTAAAATATCATGTGAATAGACTCTGCGGCAAGGTCTTGACCTTAACGAAAAGTAATGTAAGTCGCCATCTTGGATTTAGCTGCCATTTTAGGTCCTCTTGTAAATGTGGAAGTCACCCTGAACATCAAAATGGAGGCTGAATGATATTCTGAGCGAGATTCTGGCCGTTGTGACCTCCGCACACAAAAATAATTAATATGCCTGCAAGCCACTTGTCGGGGTCGCAAACTGAGACCTTGTCCTATTGCTGACCTATGTGTAAATGAACAACTGTATCAGCGAAACTGATCAAAACGCATAAATTATAGGATTGACCTGGCAAGGAACTCTAGGCCTGATCCCAAGAATGGTTAACCCGCGAGAGGGTTGGCCGAAGGCTGGACAAAACATATAAAAGACCAAAATATTCCAATGTACGGTCTCTCTACTAATGTATTGAACCTTCGTTGAAGTTTGTTACGTTAGTCTGAGAGCCGAATAGCTATCCGTTTGTCAATTGACTTTGGTAACTGTTGTAGCTTTTAAATAAAGCACTTGTATGTTCTTTGTAACCTGTGTTGGTGTGTTTCCTTTGGGCTTCCCGGCCTCATAGCAATTTTTATGTTTTCAGAAGTCCTCCCTGACCACAATTACTATGATTCAAACAAACACTGACTCAAAGTTTGTGAGTAAAAGAATATACATTTATTTACACATCAGTTGTAAAACATTTCACTAAAGTAAAGCAGTTGAAAAATCACACTCCACCGCACCCAATAGATTCTGGACAAGTTAGGCTCAAATAGAAGTGTGAGCGAAATGGCTCTCCAGCAATTTAAAAGAGGGAAAGATAAAGTTAGACAATAATTGAGCAGTACCAACAAGTAAGTAAGCAAGTGAATCTAGAAAATGGAACTACAGTGAGAAAATCAAATTAAAGGGGCCTGGCCCAAAGTCAAGGACCCAAGTCTTTGCTCAATCTGCACACTGAAGGTTTGGTGATAATCAGGAGCTCTTAGGACTGGAGCTTGACAAAGGGCTTTCTTCAGGTTTTCAAAGGCTTGAGTGCGTGCACTCCTCATTCCATCTAACCTTTTTAGGGAATTTTGGAGAGGAGATCACATTCAAGGGAGAAGCTATGCTCCCATAGTTCTCTATGAAATTCCTGTAGTACCCAGTGAGACCTAGGAAAGCTCTCACTTGGGTTTGAATAGTAGGATGGCCCTGCTTTGTACAGCTTTACTTTGTTTGGAAATGGCCTGATTTCACCTCCTCCTACCTCATGACCAAGGTAGACCGCTTTGCTCTGACCAATTTGACATTTGCTTGCCTTTATGGTCAGATGGGCCTGCTCAAGAGCCTGCAAAACATATCCTAAGTGATCAATATGTTCTTTCCATGTAGGGCTGAACACTGCAATGTCATCCAAGTATGCCATCCAGAAGTCCTCCATCCCATTCAGAACTTGATTGACCATCCTTTGGAATGTAGCAGGTGCATTCTTTAGTCCAAAGGCATAACCTTAAACTGGTAGGGGCCTGATGGGGTTGAGAATGCAGTTTTCTCCTTGGCATGGTCTGTCAGGGATATTTGCCAATAGCCTGACGTCAAATCAAATGTACTGAGGTACTTGGTTGAACCAAGTCTATCCACCGTTTCATTTGTCCTTGGCAAAGGATGGGCATCAGCCTTAGTGACTGCATTTAGAGCTCTATAGTCCACACAGAATCTCAACTCCTCGGATTCTGCCTTTGGTACTAGGACAACTGGACAAGACCATGGACTTGTAGAGGACTCTATAACCCTGAGATCAAGCATCTTGTTGACCTCTCCTTTGAAGTGAGATCTCACATTTTCTGACATTCTGTAACCTCCTATTTTTCACAGGTAGACAGTCATCAGTGAGAATAATATGTTGGCCCCAAGGGGTCATGCCTGGTGAAAGTGAAAACAGGGAGGCAAACTGATTTAACAGAACATTGCACTCCTCCTGTTGTTCAGATGTCAGTTGAGAAGAGAGATTGACTCCTTCTATTTTCTCATCCAAAGGTTGGCCTCTGAGGAGGTCAGGTAGAGGTTCACTCGCCTCCTCCTCTTAAGCTGAAGCTACAAGCAAAGATCCCACTTCTGGTCTCAAGACATATGCCTTCAAACGGTTGGGGTGAAAGACTCTGGGAGCCTCATTAGGTCTGCCTAAGTCTACCAAATAGTTCACCTCTCCAAGTTTGCCCACAACCTTGAAGGGTCCTATCCATTTGTCCTGCAAGGCCCTCTGCCTTTTAGGCACCATACCTAATACAAGCTGGTCTTGACTAAACTCAACCATGCTGGCCTTCTGGTAATTCTAATGTTTGACCAGAGCCTGAGCTGCTTTTAAGTTATCACTAGCTTCTACCATCATGTGTGACATTCTCCTCTGGAGACCTATCACTTAGTCAGTCACTCTAACTGGTTTGGGGGAAGGAGCACTCGCCAACCCTTCCTTAATCAGGGCCAATCGACCTCTGTCTGACTGGATGGCCATAAAAAAGTTCAAAGGGACTGTATCCAGCTCCCTCCTGAGGGACTTCTCTATAAGCAAAGAGAATGCATGGCAGTAGAAGGTCCAACTTTCTTTTAAGGGGTTTCTCTAAAGCACCTATAATGTGCTTCATACTTCAATTAATCCTTTCTACCAGTCCATTTGTCTGTGGATGGTAGGCTTTAGAGAACTTGTAAGTGACACCACAGTTTTTCCACATGGCTTGCATATAGTGGGACATCAAATTGGATCCCCTGTCGGATATAACGTCCTTAGGATACCCTACTCTGGTAAAAATACCAAATCGATCCTTAACCACAGCCTGAGCGTTAACAGTCCTCATAGGTATTGCTTCTGGTTATCCTGGTCTACTAAAACCAGGATAAAACTGTTTGCTGAAGATGTGGGAGCCACGAATGTGGCACCCACGGTGCCTCTCCCAGTGGTGGGAGTTCCTTTTGAGAGGGTGGGCATCAACATTGTTGGTCCCCTTGAGAAGCAGCCTGTTGTCGAAGACCTTCAAGAGTTGGACACTCTCTTTGTCCTCTGCTGAAGTCTGCCCTGTTGGGTCCACCTTCTGCCAGTAAAGACTGCAGCTCAGGATACTCAACAGGGTCAAGATCTCCAACCAAAACAGTGTCTTCCTCCAGATCTTATTATTCAGAAACCGGATCAACCACACATGGTTGTACCTCACACTCTGCCTCAGCAGGTGGCGGAGTAACAGGTGAGACCTTGGACAATCTTGGGGATGTCCTTGTTGGTAGCACAGGTGTGCTGTCTGACTTTTTCCTTGAGGTCTTGGGTTTCCCCTTTGACTCTTGCTTTCCAAAAATAGCAGTGAGCAATCCTGTGGAGTGGGAGTGATAGTTTCCTCTATCAACTCCTCTGGAGAGCCTCTTAAGGTCCTCTCCCTTGCAGGCCTATTGAGCTCTTGTCTCCTCTTTCTGGGAGGCCTGGGGGTACTGGACACAACTACAAGAGTTTTCAAGTCATTACCCAGCAGGACCAAAGTCTTTGCTCAAAATCACATAGTTCAGGGTAGTTCGCGGTTAACAATTTGGCAAGAGTTCAGGATGAAGTTGGTCAGCAGAAAAGTTAGCTTAAAGAATGGAGAAGGACAAGCTCTCAGATAGGCAAAAGGTTTCACAAGCTTTCACTGCGGCTGAACGAAAGGAACAACTGCATTTGAACAGTACCTTAAATGGAGAAGAAAGCTGTAGCTGAGGCAGAAGTTCCTGGCAGGTCCTGCAGGCTCATGGTTCCTGAAGCGACTGTCGGACTGACACGAAGTAGGAAGACTGGAGGGTCCTGCACTGCCCAGGGAAGAAACCAGCAGCAGAGCAAATCAGCAAATAAAAGGTGCACTCCTTAAAGCGCAAGCAGAGTCTGTTCCTCCTGGCCATCCAGTTCACTGCTCTGTACAGCAAATTCGACCAGTGAAGGGAGGTGTGGTGAGCAGTTTGGTAAACTGGTTGTTCCCACCAGCTCAAGGTAAGAAGATTCCTTGCAGATCTTCCCTGTCGTTGGAGTGTTGGAGTATGAAGATTCAGACATGCAGCAGGGCTTCACCAGGTGGTTCATTTTTGGTAAGGGTCCTCTTCTGTCAGCTCCTCTTTGGTTCTCTCGTTCCAGTGGCGACTCTACCTTTCCAGCCCCAGAGACCTGCTTTTTTATGCAGTTTTCCCCATTCACACAGCCTGGCTGTCAATCACACAGCAGGGTGGCTGTCCCGCCGGGACAGTCACCACAGCCAATCAGATCAGAGTGCGACATGGGTCTCCAAGGAGACCCTGTGCAGGGAGTCCTAAATCCCTCCCTCACATCCTGTCCCCCCAGACACACAGGCGTCTAAGGAGGGCTTCTGTGCAGAAGCGTGCAAAAGGACGGCAAACAAAGGAACCAAACCTGGTTTGGCGCACAGAGTAAAACATGAGAAAGACTTTTACAAAAAGAAATGGTGAATAAACCCAGCCAGAACCGTAAATAAATGTATATGGTCAGCGGGTTTATGTTTGAGGCTACTAAGATAGCCTAAAACAATACCAGGCTATTTAAGATAATGGCGGTAGGAAAAATAGGGTAGTTACCACTGCCACCAGCCAAGTCTTAATGAAAGGGGAGCGAAACAATGCTCCAAGAGAAACAGACAAAAAGGGATACGTATTAACCCTTTCCAGAACTCTATTTAAGATAGTTTGTGCTGGGTCTGTGAGTTTTAAAAGAGACTAATAAAGTCAATGGCAACTTTACATGTTCTGGGAGATAGTAGTCACCCCAGAAAATGGAGTCAGAGTTGGGAAGTCAAAAAGACACCCCTGTGCCACTGCACTGAAGGTGCTGTGTAACACACAGTAAAAAGATGATGCCTATGGAGTAGGTGATGCTCCACAGTCTATGAACACAAGACAATGTTTAACACACAGAGCAAAACACATGTAAGAGTGGAAAAAAGGCTCACACTCTTACCAGGTGAAAACAATGAATCCTAGAAGTCCAACAAAGCTGCTGAGGGACTCAGTAGGTAAGGCAAATTAGCCATTCTGGAGAATTCTCACTAACACTCCTTCAAGTCCCAACCTCATGTGCAAGTAATGGGATAACATTAGCTAAGTTTTCATTTGGAATGATACCACCTACTTGCAGGCTCTGATGTGGCATGCGGCGGGTCATTGAGGAATCTTCACCAAAAATGCCTCTTGTCCTGAAATTGCAGCGAGCACCTTGGCAATGCCGGTTAGGAAGCGAGAGACTCATTCCAGCCCTTCCGGCCTTACATGGACCAGCACAGACTGACTGGGCTCTTTCACGCTGGTGCATTCGCGCCGGGTTTAAGATTCAATGAGTGCTCTGAACTACAAAGATAATGGCAATTGTAGTTCAGAACCGCAACGAGACGTATGTACATGCAGAGGCAAGGACTCTGTTTTAACTCACACAACAGGGACATAAATCCTTGTTTTCACTTAAGGCACCATAGAACAATAAATTACAATATTTAGCAGGCTAGAGCAGGCTAAAAATCTATGTAAAATCTAATTAAGAACAAAGGCTAAAAACAATACTAGCAGCAAGTAAAAGTAGAATCTTTGTTTTCCGTGCCTTTCTCCCAAATTGAAAGGAGGCAGATGATATGCCAATGCAGATGAGCGTTTCCGAGTATTACCTTCTCAGATTGCACTGTGAAGATTCCAATTTCTGCTAAAGTATTTAATTCACTTTGAATTGTTGTTTAAGAAACACCAGCCCAAATTATCATAGGGTGCTGCCCATGAATTGAGACCTACCACTTGAAAGATAAAAGAAAAAAGATCAGAGTGGCCATCTGGGCCATTATATCTGCTACAATGTTCGCTGTATGTATATGAACCATGGCCCTCCCACTTGGTGTGTCATTCTCAGTTTTACTGAATACAGGTGGGATTAGTTAGATGATGTCCTTACAAAATGCAAAACAAAGCAAAGGCATTGCTTTATAAAGTACCAATTAGCTTTTCCTACTACTTTTACCACTGCTTCATTGCCATGTAGTTGTTTATCTGCAACACAGATTGTCCTCTACTAGGTGAGGCTGAACATTTCTTTTGGTGCAAACAATACCACTCCAGAGGAGTTCCAAATATTCATATATTTAAGAAAATACCTGTGTCACCTATGAGACCCTGTCACAATCTGAAATGGTACACCAAACAAAGATCCTAATAGGAAATGTATTATCGCTGCATGACCTTGGACAGCCAGGCCTGAGTGACAGCATGTGAACATATGCTTTTCTGTTTTTCATCCCTTTGAAAGATAAATACAGACAGGAAAGCAATTCATTTCCGTCTGCATATATGTGTAAAACTCTGTAAAAACGGCAAACCAGTGAGCTCTAATTATCATTTACAAGATAAGAGAAAGAAAGGATAAATAACTCCAGGTTACACCAAATACACTCACCTAGTTCGGTGCATATGTTTGTAAAGTGATGGCAGGTGATCAACAGTAACACAGAGTAAGATAATCACTTCATGTGCCTACTGTGTATAACAGTGCCTACGCTTGTGTGTTCGATGGTGGAGTGATGTCACTGCATCAAACACATTGAAGTCACACACTCTGATGCCACACGTGTTACATGATAGGGTGACTTCACAAATGGGAGAAACCCAATCCACTCTCATCTGCTACTGCTTAGCATGTGGATGATATGCAACAGTTTGTGACTTCTGTTGGTACAATACATTTCTAATAATACATTTCTAATAATACATTTCTAATAATAGCATAAACAAACCAACAACATTAAACAGACACTATGGAACCCCTGAGAATGGTAAAATAGCAACAAAAAAGATAATGCTAATATACATTAATCCAAATATTCTTTATGAAAAGAAACATGCCAGGTTGAATTCTTTATTCACTAGCCATTCCCAGAGTAACATACTCCATTCTAGCATATCCTAAAGGTCAATATTGGTTGCTAATTCTTAAGGTCACTACTGTCCTCCTTATTAAATATCGGAATTACCACTGATCACTTCCAGCAAGGGGGTCTAGGTCTCTCTGACTTATTAATGGTCATTGAAAAGTCCAAACATATAGGTAATGGTCTAGTTTTTGAATTTGAAAGGCATATTTGTATCAGTTGGAATGAGAGGTATGCACGGTATAAGAACAGTATCTAAGTTTCATTGATTACACATGCCTCTATAATGTGTCTTTGTAGATGCGTAATTGTCAACCTTGTTCTATTGCAGAGTCCCCATGATTGCGTAGGAGCATAATTACAGCACCCACTTTCAGTTTTAGCTTGTGAGGTGGCATTCGTTCTACAGCGTTTCGCTCTGAAATGAGGAGCCGGTAATAAACTGTTAATTGACACTTGAACCGACGTGCCATGTGTGAAGAGAAGTGGGGGTGGAAAGAAGTAACTTTAAATTATTCTGAATGTTTGCAGTAGTGGAAGGTGAAGGTGATCACGTAGAACCATGCTTATTTTGTTTGTTAAAATGATAGCTGTTGTTGAATTGGAAGGGCACACAGATGTTCACTTTGCCATTTGGACAGCAGATGGTAACCTAACACTGATAAATTGCATCAGCTGAGTGTGGACACATACCTAAGCATGTTATATATATATATAGATTCCACTCAAATGAAGAGTCCAATTTGTCTATCGAGTACATTTCTGTGTAAATCCCAAATCTTCTCAATATCTTCATGTGTTGTAGTTATTTGGCTGATTTGGTGTCGGTGTTCTTGGAAATATCTTGCCATAGCTGAATTTTCATTTCCAGTCCGCATATTAGATCTTTGTTCGCACCAACAAAGTTTGGCAGATTGTTTGGACTGTCCAAAAGAATACATCTTCAGGGACATCTGATAGAGTAAATAATCTGAGAAGTACCACATTCGGCAAATTCTTTTAAAACATGTTGTGACCCGTTCTAGGATGATAGAAAATGTGAACTGTCAAAACCGTATTACAATTTGCACAATCTAAGAATGGAAAGGTCTGAAGTCTATTGGTGTGGGTTGAGTGTGTTGTCCGTGTCTGTACCAATAGATTTCTCATATTATTGATGCACTTGTATGAACAATGGTATGAACCTAAATAATCTGTTCAATTTGCAGTCTGAGTGAAGAATATTCCAATATTTACAGATGATATTTCAAATTCTCTGGCTTCGGATCATCTGATCCCACTTTCAGCAACAAAACTATATGCCTAATTGTATTGCAAAAAATGAAAAGATAGCATCACATCACAAAACTCTTGTGGATGTAGGACAAATACTTTTCAAAGAAGGTATAATTTTCAAAGAAATCACATGTGTTTATAGTGTCCATCTATAAGACCTTGAAACAGGCAAAGCAGATGCTGATATGCTTTGCATTGTGGAGTACAAAATCCTTGGTTATTCACACATTTCAAACGTAGGCTTGTATCCAGGGCCCAAGAAGTGAATTGAAAAAAGTCACTCACAACTCGGAAATAGCAAAGGAAGTTATTGTTTGTAATGTTACAAAAAGCAATGCAAAACATACCAAATCTAAATCATTGGCCCTCATTACGACCCTGGCGGAAATCAACTGACATGACCGCCATAGCGTAAATAGCGTTTCCGCCACTGCACGATGGAGGAAAGTGCGGCTAATTCTGACCCATCGGGCACGAGCATTACGCCATGGCGGAAGTGCAAAGTCCGCGATGGCGGAAATGACCCCAAAACGCCCCTTACCGCCGTCGTACGTCGCCCTAGGTGCAATTCCGCCACCCATATTAGCGGTCACCGTAATGAGTGGTCAGCGCAAAATACGGTGACCGTAAATATACGGAAACGGAAGTAAAAACATGGGGCCGGAACGGGAAACAGCACGCCGTACACCTATAAAATCAGAATCCCAACACAACCATTAAAAATCCGACCCTGAGACACATCCCAACCCGTTAGCCACCCCAGTTAAAAAAATAAATATGGGAAAAGTTGCTAAAAAAGCCTGCGACCACAAGGGGCAGGTCCACTTCTCCCACGAGGAACTCACCGTGCTCACAGAGACCCTCCAGGAGAACGCTGCCGTCGTCTTCTCGACGCAAATGACCAGGACGGCACTTGCGAACAAGAAGGCCATATGGGCGCTGGTGGCACAGCGGGTAAGTGCGGTGGTGACCGCACCCCGCAACCCACAGCAATGCAGAAAGCGATGGGACGACCTACGGATACGCGTCCGGAGCATACTCTCTGCCAACCGGAACATTGCCACAGCTACCGGGGGAGGATCGGAATCACCCATCAAGTTGACCCCCTGGGAAGAAATCTGTGCCTCCACCATTGAAATGGAGAGCATAGAGGGAGTCGGAGGGATGGAGAAAGGAGTGCAGACATCAGAAGAATCAGGTAGGTGGCCCAAATGAAACTATGCCAAATCCACAATTACCAACCATGTGAAGTACCATGTGTCCCCATAGTGCACTAGAAACACATGTCCAGGAGAACGACCACATACATTGCCATGACAGTGCCCCTTAAAAGTCAGATTAAATAAATAAATATTTGAAAATCCAAAAAACACACTCTACATGTGCAGCATGCACACCCTAACTGCAGACTGCAAAATAACTGCATCCCCAATGCACACAAAAATGAGACCACCTCCAAGGCCCTGACCCAAATCACCCCCAGGTACCACCCCAATGCATGTGATACAATTGCCATTACAATTACCACAGACCCATGAATAACGCTCGCCCTCCTTTACTCCACCACAGGGTCCGATTCCAACGACGAGCTTCAGGACACCCCTACCAGCACACCTGCAAAGAGGGCCAAGACCAACGGCCAAAGACCCTCCACCTCAGCTGCACGGATCAAGACACGGCAGCAGCACAAATCGAGTGGCAGCACACTGGAGGGGACATCAACTGGACCAGCAGCCAGCATGTCCACAACAGCAGCACCACAGGTCCCCCCAATGGATGCCACAGAAGGCACTGCTTCTGGTGGCAGCAGCACCACAGGTGACACTGCATACATGCCAGCATGCTCCGACACAGAAAACGGTGCTGCCGAAGTAGGACACATCCATGACCTGTCTCAATCCCCCTGTTTGTATCATCTCGTACACCATGAGGAAACCACGCAGGGGCACCCACAAGACGACGACTGGCCAACCCCCACAAGGCCTGTTGCAAGGCAACATGAGGCGTCCAGCCCCTCTGTGACACCACCGCAAATGGGCATGGCCCAGCAGAGGCAACAGTCCCTCGAGCAGATGATAGTGCAACAGCAGCAAATGGCCACGCTCCTCAAGGAGCATGCTGATGAATGTGGGGGTTCTAAGGCAGTCATTGAAACATCTACTGAGACACTTAGGGCAGAAATGGAGCGTAGTACAGAGACACTAAGGGCACAAATGGAGAGAAGTACCGAGAGCCTGAGGGGACAAATGGAGAGAAGTACCGAGAGCCTGAGGGGACAAATGGAGAGAAGCACCGAGAGCCTGAGGGGGGAACTGCATGCGACGTCCAAGGACGTATGTGGTGAACTTGCCGCTGTGCGCCGTGTGCTCACTGAGCTCTCACAAACCCTTAGGGACATGCATGGACGTGAGCAGGCAGAGACATCATCCGTTGCAAGTTCCGTCCAGGGCAGCCCCCAACGCAGATCTGGGAGGAACCGGCGCTCCACAGGCAGGGGTGCCCCTGATACCCGGAGAGGGGGCTTGCAATAGCGTCTGCCCACTGACAATGAGCATCATTGGACACTGGTGTTCGGGGGGGTAGGAGGGTGGAGGGGGTGTGTTGTGCTTCTTTGGGTGGCGGGTCGATTGGGTGTGTAATGTCATTTCACATCTGCAATACAATTCTTCATATTCATCCAATGATATGTGTGGACATTGATCTCTGTGTACGAGGCCTATCTTGGCGTACAGTCCACATTGTGCATGTTCCAGACACACACAGTGCCACAAGTCCCGTGTCCATGTAACAGCCACCAGGCGTGAGTGCTAGAAGCATGCATCTATGAGATTCTGACGTAATTCACGGGCCTCCTGTGCCTCGCGGACCCCTTGAGGTGCTGCCACATCCCCACCCTCATCATGACCATCTTCAGTTGCTAGCAGTTCTGCGTCGGGG
The DNA here is from genome assembly GCF_040938575.1 of Ambystoma mexicanum. Lineage (NCBI taxonomy): Eukaryota > Metazoa > Chordata > Amphibia > Caudata > Ambystomatidae > Ambystoma > Ambystoma mexicanum. Next base: position 1,190,955,272 of record NC_090937.1, read on the forward strand.
GGCATGGCCACATTCCTACGTACGCACATGTTGTGTAGCATTACACATGCCATGACCATCTTTGCCACCTTCTCATGGCGGTACAGGAGTGCCCCGCCAGACCTGCTGAGGCAGCGGAAACAAGCCTTCAGTAGGCCGAATGCCTGTTCTATGACCACACGGGTACGTGAGTGGGCATGGTTGTAGTCCTCCTCATGCTGGTCCTGTGGGTTCCGGATTGGTGTGAGGAGCCATCTCTTCAGTGGATACCCGCAATCACCTGTATGTGGACAAGAAAGGATGTTTGTGGAATGTCATTGTTACGTACGCACCCCCCCCTTCCTGCCAGGTCATTCACGCATCACCTACCCCACATACTCATGCATTAAATGAGACTCAACGAGTAGCCAGGATCGGCGCCCTGCGTGTCGCTCCATGTAGCGTGGTATTCTAGAGTTCCACAAGACCATAGAATCATGTGTTGATCCTGGAAATCGGGCAGAACAATGTGTAAAGATCCTGTTGGAGTCATACACCATTTGTACATTGATAGAATGATATTGTTTCCGGTTGCGGTACTGGGCCTCCATGGCATGTGGGACAACCAATTCCACATGGGTGCAGTCGATGGCACCAATGCAACCCGGTATGCCGCCAAGTGCATGGAATCCCACTTTTGTGCTTGTAAGCTCCTGCTCCGAGCGTGGTAAAGTGATGTAGTCGTCTGAGTGCTTCAGGAGGGCATCAAGCACTTGGAATAGTGTCCGTGAGAATAGGGGCTGTGAAATGCCATGCAACTGTCCGACTGTGTGCTGGTAGGTGGCTGTGGCCAGGAAGTGGAGTACAGACACCACCTTCAGTAGGGGTGGGATGGCGGTTGGGCTATCTATCATGCTGACAAGGTCAGCGTGTGTCATGTCGGCAATGGCGGTATTGGTGTCCCGGTCCAAACGGTAGAGGGTGTGGATCTGCTCAGCTGTGAGGTTGAACGGATTAGCTCGGAGGCGTGGGATTGCGGGCTGCCTGCGTGGTGGTAGTGGCTGTGCTGGTGGCGCTTGCTGGCCATGCCTTGCCCTCCTCCTCCTCCTCCTGCGTCTCCTCTGTGCGGCCGGTTGTTGCAGTCGTTGGCGTTCGTCTTCTTCTTGAAGTTGGAGTACTTGCAGTGCAATCAGGTCCCCCAGGCCCAACATCGCTAGTCCTGCCGGTAGCATTCTGGAGTGGGTGTGGTTGTGGGAGGGGGTTGGGTATGCAATTTATGTGTTTTCAGGCTGTATAGCCTTCACCTGTGGTGATTCATTCCACCTGTGTCAGCTGCAATGCCTTTCGTGCGAGCACGTCCCGCACACGACGCTGCAATTCGACGCATGGCATCTTGCATTTGCATTCATGTTCTTAATCCCGAAGGCTGTGGAATATTGGTTTATATGTTAATTCTGCTATGGTCCCATTGTTGCACATACGATATTTGCATTCGCGAGCAGACTTGTGAAGGGTCAGTGGAATGTAGTGCTCGATCAACGGTGGACCCTCATGCAGCACTGTACCGACGTTCACCAACGGCGGGGAGTCCCATCAGTGATTGAGGGCAGTTACCATTTTCACACACAGCCGCACTGCATAGATGTATTTGTGAATACAAGCGTTCACAGATGCCTTTTCAACGTGATGTTGCAAATTAGGAATTCGAAGGACAGCGCTTTCGGTTTTCAACTAGCGGCATGGAGACGCCCACAGGTCTGACTGGAAATGTAACGTTCTATTGTTGAATGTCCTTGGGACAGGGCCCATGACGGGAATGCAATGATTGATATGATTTGAATGGGATGCGCTATAGCGTAGTGGACGATAAGGCAGGACGTTCCCAAATACATGTGACTTCACTACACAAGGAATCCGGGCAGGAGCACAGTGGATTTTGAAGGCTGCATTACGCACAGACTCAATGGAAATTTCGAATGTTATGTGAGTGAATATTCAGGCGTTTTCATTACGGGATGAGGGAATGATGAATGGATGCATGGGAAGATGATTTAATTGGGAGTCGGCCATGTACATGGCTATTTGGAATGTATCCCCTTCCCCTGCGCTATGTGATGCAAGGCTGCCATAGTGGGACCATCGTCTGTCTGCCCTTGTTGAACCCTCCCTGTCTCGACGCGCCTTCAATCACTTGTGTCTATGCACGTTGATGATCCCATCTGATGGATCCTGTTCTGACAGGCGCATGCACACAGACACTCGTTTGAAATAGTGTATTCACCTCTATTTGTGTCGTAATGATTCGCAAGTGATTTTTGGGTGCAATTGATCCTTATGAGTGGGCTAGCATGCATATGGTTGTAGGTTTGGTGTGTTGAATGTAGTGAGTAATACATATGAAGTTCGGATGCCCATACTATCTTTTTTTTCATTTGGGTGACAGGTATCTCCTCCCCTTCTGCCGCTGCCATCTGTACGCCACTCCTGCAGATGGCTTCTACAGTCGACACCTGCAGCTTCGAGTTAATCAGTGGAGCACCATTACGATCTTATGGGACGATCGCCAATGGCCCACATGCCCTTACGCAGTACTAGTGGCGAGGTGCAGCATACCTAGCTTCCAGCTGGACTAGTGCCTACTTGATGGGACGGGCCTGCGGTCCTAGGCGCTTCCATGTTGCCTTTTTGGACGTGGATGTAGCCCCTGTGTGCCATGAAGGTACAGGGCGTCACACATGGGGAAGCTGGTCATTTATTGCGGATGCAGCCCACAGTAATGCTGATCATTTGTGAGTTTATGCTCAAATGGCTGTATGGGCTTGGTGATTTTGATGTGCATTAAATTTATATTCAGATAGTAACCGTGTAGCGTTATTCTTTGCTAGTAATGTGGCATATTCCGATTTGTGGCGCGATGTATTGTGAGGTGTTCTGCATTGGGTTCCGGCTTCTGGGTACAGTTGTGTGGTACGTGCTTATGCTGATGGTTGGTTTGACTACTGCCATGTGTACAGGGCTGGTGCAGTCTCCCTCAGGTTACTGCTTTGACTGTTGGTTTACACTGGGGGCAAGCGATGGGGGACTGTTGTAGTTTTGTGTCATGGAATTTTCAGTTCATTTTGATGTACTTGCACCTTCAGATGCCTGTGCTGCATCAGTACGGCAATGGTGTGTTGCCAATTGGGGATGGCCACTCACAGGGCACTTGGGGCCCCTGCATGCATTTGTTCGTTGGCATGCATGGGTGACTTGTACATTTCACTGGTTGCATGGTGTGACTGCATTGCGCCTACGAGGAGTTGTGCAATGTGGCCAGGGAGTGGAGTACAGGCACTCAGTAGGGCCATTACGGTTGGTTCGCGATGCCGTAGTTCTCGCCATGGCGGAATGGTACTTTCCGCCATGCTTGATGGCGTTAGGTGAATGTCCGCTGGGGTCAGCATTCGCGTACCGTTGCGCCATGGCGGATATTGCGGTTTTGCACGGCGCGCGTGCGCGTACTTGGTGCAGTTAGCGTTGGCGTTCATTACGGTGTCGCTAATCGCATCGTACTTTACGGTGACGGGTCATAATCGCAACGGGCGCTATTCGATGGCGGTATTACATTTCCGCCATCGTTTTTCGTATTCCGCCAGGGTCGTAATGAGGGCCATTGTCTTTCTCTCCACATGGTGCTTCACTGTTGTTGCTGCATATATAGTGTTTCACCCACCACTGCTTGCAGATAGCTTGTTTTGCATGGCCCAGGAGAGCTACTTTCTGCACAGAAATGCAACTCAAAAGCCTTTTGAGGAGATTTAGTAGACACATGTTCAGGAATTACTCACTTCACCTTGAACTCATGAGAAGACTATCCGGAATATCAAATGTGTTGATACGTGTTCTTGAGAAGCCAAGAATTAATTCGAATCATATTATGGAGATTGCATGTATGTGTAAGCCATGTTACATAGAGCGCTGTGCCCAATATTTCCCTATACCAAGATGAGAACAATTACCATTCCAGCAATTTGTACATGAATTAAATCAGAAAATGGTGTGCTTTGTTTTCAACTGTGATATTCTGTCTGAAAATGGAAAGGAATTGGCACCTTTTAATTGTATTAATTCTGATGTATTTGGCAGATCGGTAAAATAACAAATAACGGAACATACAACTGTAAAATAAACCACATCTCTTATAGGAAAGCCTCCCTACTTAGGAAAGCATTCAGCGTGCTGGGTAGTATTTAGAATGTGAGCTCTAGGTAGTATTTAGAATGTGAGCTTAAATACCATAGCGGGCCAATGAATAACATACCTAATGCTTGCTAGTATATTCTTTTTGCAATTATACACTCATCAATTACAAGTAAAAATGACCTGCAAACCTATATAATCCCTGCTTGATATTTTGTTTTAAAAACATTGTATAGGCAAACACAGTATCTCAGCCATGTCATGAAATCTTTCTCAGAAACACATTCTCAGCCAAATGGATCTTCAGTTTTGAGCTCATGAGAAAGGGCCTCACATATCCTGATATGAAATTGTCAAAAGAATTACCTATATCTTGTCTTCCATCAGACACGCATGCTTTTTGGCATTACTATCCGTCAACAAAATAAACTTTCAATGTATTTGAAACAAACATGAACTTATAACAAATTAAATTACCAATCTCCCATTCCCTCTACAGTCTTCACTTTTTATAAGGTAAATATTGAGCATATATGCCCAAGAGTATCCCTACGCTTCCATAAAGTACAAGTATCAAATGAACTTCCATGGAAATTCTCAATTCCCCTGAATTCCAAACAACTGTATAGACATTGTGTATCACTTATCTGACTTCACCCTGAACTCATGCTCAGAAAAACTGTAGAGCTCCTTGATTCCCTGTCTGGGTAGACAACCTCTTGCGGGGTTGTGACATAGGAGCGGTGAAGGCCAAAGAGGGAAAATGGAATTTTGATTCAGGGGAATGTTGTCAGTTGCCTGCACCTAGGAAGGCTGTGATGTGATCTGCAATTAGAGGTGAACACAGTCTCAACTGTGCGGTGTATTGTGACCCCCAAACTTCTCTTTCCTCCCTCTCCCCTCACCCTTTAGTATCAGGAGAGAGCTGAGGTGTGGATGAAGTGACAGTGAATCCCCATGAGTTCCATCTCTGCTGGGGTGTGTAGGCTGGCCACACAACCTCTAAATGTAATCCAATATCCCCAAGTCCAGTGTTCATGAATCCAATAAACAACATTCACAGTTGCAATAGTCTGTGTCCAAAGTTCCCACAGTATCCCAATCTTTGGACAATGAAATGTTTATGCGCAATAATAGTAGACAACAGGTGAGGGTTTTCATTGGATTTGGCTCTAGATGGGATTGCACAGGTATTCACATTTTAGGCACCTTCCAATGTAAACCTCAGGGCTGACAGCGCATTTATGGGTTTGCAGGTAAGTTTATGCAATGCCTCACTAAGGCTTATTATCACGCTTGCCTTACAGTGCACATTCAGAGGACAGGAAAGTGAATGTATTATGCACATTTTGGTTAGTACTACATCTTCCTTTCGAGCTCTGTGTATTTGAACTGTGCAGGTAAGTATTAATGGTTTGTGCCATGCAATGACTCACTGTGACTTTTTCAATTTTTGTTGTTATAGTTGTTTGCAATATAAGCTGGTCTCGTGATATTGGAAGGAGTCCAAGACATTTTCCAGAAGCCACGAAGACCTTAACTGCAACACTGGAGACCCCCAAAAGAGTAAGAATTATCTTTGAGTTTTGAACGTCAATCGGTTGCCATTGAAGATATCTCACAGCATTTCAGATTCCTGTGAGATGTCATTGAAAAGAATGCACATTCATGCAGACAGACAATACAACATTTAACAGGAGCTACAGTAATCCAAACCACTGCTGCAAACCTTTTGTTGCATCCTCATATTTTTTCAATCAATCAGTGAACTTAATTTTGGCTCAAAATGTGAGCGATCCCTCGCAATTTAAGGCGGTACCCATCTGAAAATGCAAGTACACGCCCCTACTTCTTTGACACCCAAACTGCAGCCATATACCCATACTGCACATCAACCACCCATCAACTACAAACATATCCCACCAGCCCCTCTCATCTCTCACAGGTACCCCCCACAAGTCCAGACACCACCCACCAGCCCCCTCACCTTTGACACTGCCCCCAGGCAACCCCCTCAAGTCCAGACACCAAACACCAACCCCACTCACCTCTAACACTACCCCAGGCAGCACCCTGACAGTACTCCCCACACCGCCCTCACCTCCGACACTGCCCCCAGGCAGCCCCCTCAAGACCAGACACCACCCACCAGCCCCCCTCACCCCAGGCAGCCTATGAAGTCCACACACCACCCACCACCCCACTCATCTCCAACATTACCCCAGGGAGCACCCTGCCAGTACTCCCACCTCCCCACACCATCCTATACTCAGTCACTGCCCTCAGGCAGCCCCCTCAAGTCCAGACACCACCCATCAACCTCCCTCACCTCCAACACTACCCCACGCAGCGCCCTCAAGTACAGACACCACCCAGTAGATCCCCTCACCTCTGACACTAACCCAGGCAGAACCCTCACACACAACCAGTACAATGCATGGCTACAACTCACCTGAACCTCGGTGGTCTGCCTCCATCATGGAGCAGAGCCCCAACATGCCCACCTCCAACATCAACAGGAAGTACTGAAGTTCATTCTGGACCGGATCATCCGCTGTCACTCCCTGGCAGAACTGAATCTGCAGCACCCCAACCAGACAGCACATTATTGCACCAACAACACTGTGGCCACCCCATCCACAAGTGACAAGTGAATGCAATGCAAAGTGGCATGTGCAAGTTGCCCATGGGTCACTGCAAAGGCACCAGAACACAGAAAATGAATGTGACCTGAGGACAGAATTAAACCGATTCAAACATCGCCCGCATCAACAAATAATGACCTGGCAAGTCACAGCCTGAGCATGAGTGAGCCAGGTGGAAGGGGTGGCAAAGTCCCTGTTAGGGACCACAACGTGACTGGCCTGTGCATGGGTGATGGGAGTGTAGTCAGAGAGTGCATGACTCTCTGAGACAGGAAATGTGTGCTAAAACACAGAATGAGCAAACATAGGTCACAACTGTATTCCAGAGGCAGAGGTAGTGCAAAACATGATAGCAGGCAGTGTGTGACTGCACATGCTGGTGGGCATGTGCACCTGACATGGGAGTGACATAGCAATGATAAACTAAGATGCAAGTGACGGACCAGGCCACCCATCCAAAGTGAGCCCACCTCCCACTGCAGCAAACACAATGTGAAAAACACAATGCAGTAAACTGAGTGTGGGCACATCACAATCCCAAGCATGTGCAAAGGGGACACATGAACAACATTGACCCTGAAATGAAAACAATGTGAAATTGCACACACACAGGAACAGGTGGCATTACATCCATATTCAGAGTCAAACCAAAAATACAAAATACATCCACACATCATTTCAACTATCCCCGGATGTACATCATCTCACACACACCACAACCCTCCTCCCCTACCACACTTACGCTAAACACACAGTGATGCTGCACATGTTAATGCAAGTGAAAACATCCAGTGCAGCCCTCAGTTGTCTGATGGACCCATCCCCACATGTCAGGCACAAGTTCATCCCTCCACCCACAACCATCACAGCAGCTACATCACACACACACACATGCCACAATAAACATGACCTGCAAGGGAGAGATGCACTGGGTGAAAATGCAACAATCAAAGTAGCATACACACAAATGAACTGCATGAAGTGTGGAATGGAACCATATAAAACCTGTATTAAACAAAACTATACACAACAAAAACTGAGAAGGAAGGTCCAGGAAGTCCGGGTAAATGATGCAAAATGAAAAGAACTCTATACCTACATAAGTATGTACATGAAAAACAGGGAAGGAAATTTATCAAAGGCTGGGGCAAAAGAAAAAATAAAGACATGAAACCTATTCCTAAATAACTATATACAATGGCAGCAAGCTAGTCCACATCATGAATGTTACCTAACCTGTCAACCAGTGCTGAGTCACACACAATGTTCTCCTCCATCAGGTGGGCCTCTGTTGATTCCTGGAGGGGTTACAGGGTGGATAGCATCTGTAGTCTTAGCGTCCTGCACCACCATGCAAGTGACTCATGGATGACAGCCTGCCTCCCAGGGACGTCATTTCACCAAAATGCTGAGGGGGGGCAGAAGTGACATCACACGACCCTTGACCCCCTGATGACATCACAGGAAGTGATGTAGGCCCATATTACCTAATTACTGTGAATGCAAGCCGACGTCCATGACCAAATGATAAAGATGTGTCATTCTATAGCACTTACGCTTTAGCTCTTTATATAGAATAGATATACACCCAATATCACCCAACCTGTGTCGGTACTCATTTATCGACCTCAGAAGGATGAAAGGCTGAGTTGAGGCGTTTAAGAACAGACTAAATCAGTGACTCACCCCCTGAAGCGTGCCTGAAATAAACCTTTAATGAGTCTAGCAATTATTCTATAGAATTCCAGAGGGACACATTATTTGGTATTCCTATTCTTTCTTATTTAGGGTCAGTGCTGAAAGTGTTACACTTGTGGCACTCCTGTTCTTATTGTTCTTATTTTTTTTTAAGGGGCCTGAACAAGAAAGCCTCTCCAGAAGTAAAGAGCCACATGGTGCTGGCCACAGCCCAGGAGGTTACATAAGAAAAAAAGATTTTTTTTTTATTTTTTAATAGAGGTCGCAAGGGAGACCTCGGAGATCACAGTAGCGACCTCTGGCGACACCTAAATGACGTCCCTGCTGCCTCCTCCCTCGATGCAGCACCAGCTCTTCCCTGGCCAACACTACAAGTGCCTCCCATGCTTGTGGTCTCTCTGCCAGCAGCCACCTTTCATAATTGTGGAGCACAGAAGAAATGCGATTTGGTGCACCCGCATGCTTCTCCTACCCCAAAGCTTCCAATTGCCTCCTTGGTGTTTTCTGCCCTGCAACAGTCCACCTCCTCTTCCTGTCATTTGCTGCCATTGTGCCCAGTGCATACTCCATTGTTATGCCCCATGACCTGATGACGATTAAGGGGGGCGTTTTTTCCTCAGGTACTTCATTTTTTCCATAATTAATTATATGGCTGTTGTTGCTATATAATGCAATAAACATGTCAGCTGTTCTCTCAATCCAGTGAGAGTTATGGATACCAGTACTGCATCATCACCAAACATCAATATTCAATATTTATTTATTCCTAAAGATGGGGCATGAGTTGCCGTGGGTGTTACAGCCTCTATAGCGCTGTTAATATAGAGGTTAAAAAGTGCTGTGACAGGACACAACACCGGAGCGCTCGCTTTACTACATTAAAAGGTAGAGTTGCTTTACTCCATTTTATAACAGCTTCATTATGCAATTAAAATGACATGAGTCTTGCAATGAGAATGGACTCCCCAAACCAAACAGCCTTTCCCAAAGTTAGATTTCATCAAAGGCTCTTAATAAATCTATAAATGTGGTATAAAGGTGCGGTTTTCCTAATATAACATATTTTGGACTAAAAGGTTAAGCCTAAAGGTCTGGTCAATGGTGCTTACTCCAGATCAGAACCCGGCTTGTAGGTGGCTTATTAGGGCATTCTCATCAAGTCATACTTGTATATTTTCTAATAGCGCCATGGCATGGACTTGCCCAGTAGAGTCCACTAACGAAATAGATCTATAGTTTAATGAATCATTATGGTCCCTTTTATTGCGTACAGGAATGATCTCTGCTTTATTCTCTGAATCTGGTACAATAGACATTTTGGTAACAGCATTAACTAAACGTATCAGGACTGGGCTTCAAATTAGCAGTTCAGATATACACTGAATTCAATGGGTAGTATGTCAGGTCCAGGTGCATCATTACTGTTCTTTACAGATAAGGCTGCAGTCACTTCCTGTAAAATGAAGACTACTTGCTCAGTAGAGTAGTTAGAATAAAATATCTCTACAGTCTCGTTCATATCATTGAATGCCCGCATTTCGTTGTACAGATCCTTAAAATGTTCTTGCCACAAAGATTCATATATATTAATATTCTGCATCAGACATGGCATCTGTTAGTTGCACCCATTCAACAGTGACATATTTCTGTTTCTTGCTGGTGATTCCATGTTTATAGTTACTCAAAGCAAGACGTACATCATTGATATCAAAGCTCATGGTATTCTTTTAAGCATTCCAATAAAATGTGCTTTGCTAATTTGCACTCCTGTTCAAACCACTCAGTCTTTGTGCTAGCCCTCCTCAAAATCCAAGAATCAGGCTTAGGATCTAATGGAAAAACCTTGGCCACAATCTCACCAAAGGTTGAGAAGGTCATATATGCTGGTATTTGGTGATCAAGTAACAACATTTCCAGTAAATGTAACATCACATAACAGATAGCTCATATTATGTCCCCTTGTCGGATTGAATATCATTTGATGAACATCCTAGAATGCCCCTCCAAAGCATTTGGGACTGCTTCGGTATCATGTTCAACCTCTGATATTCCATTAACACATGTACTTAATACTACCTGAGTGGGTGTTGGTCACTATCTGATTGATCTAATATCAAAAAGTATTTGATCCTCTTACATGTTCGGTGTTCCAATAAGACTGTTGATCACATTTATGTATGTCATGCTAGTTGGTCTATCGCCGCCCACTCTGCCATTACAAGCTCTGAGACCCAGTGAAATCCATGCTTGCGCAACCTCTAGGGCAGTGGTATTCAAATTTGTTTTATGCTGAACCACCCCCCTTCTGTAAAACTGTTGTTGGTAAACCCCCCACCATTCAGAACAAATAATGTTGCTGCACCCCCCCAAATGTCACATCTGCTTATATTTTCTATTCACCAAATTCCCTTTTGGAAGTGCCTTGCGCCGCCCCTGCAAATCCTTTGGGCTCCCATCAGGGGCCAGCTCCACAGTTTGAAGATCTCTGCTCTATGGTATATCTGTGCTGCCATTTATGGTAATTAGCCATAATAACTGTGATGTCCCATGCCATGTCTTCATCTTCAGAGCTTCCCTCAGTTTAAAACAAAGGCTCAAATTGTAGTTGTAGGTCACCTAAGATCATGCTTTGATCACCCCTTTCTCTCCATTTGTCAAATATAGATTAAATCAAATAGATTGTTTTTAACCCATTTACGTCGGTTTGCATCTTGTACATATGAAAGATACATATTTTACACCCCCTCTTAGTTTTTTAATACTTCCTGTAGGTCATTGTTGGTGGTGTCCATTACTTTTACAGAAGCATTAAGGAGGTGTTAACCCACATGGCTAATCTCCCACTAGTTCTCACTGTCTTATTCTTCATAGCGGGTCACTATAGTATGCAAACATTTGTAAACATTAATCTCCAAAACTACAGATCTCCTGGAGCATATCATTTGATGTTAATCATATTTTTTCACTTGACCTGATGATTTGACATATTAGCATCCTGCACATGTAATGCACATGCCATTGGTGTAATTAATTCATTAATCATTTATAACATGATTAATGCTGGGGACCAGTCTCTAAACTTGGGATTGGGATTCAAAGATGTGTTGCTCGGCGTTGACTTGCTTCCAAGACAACGCCATTGCCCCTGAACTATGCTGCAAGCCCAGTATATGGGAACCTACTATACATATGCAAAGCCCCCAAGCTCTCGCTGTCAAGAGAGAACAATTCATAGCTAGATATCACTTCAGAAACCTCATTAAGCTGCCTAGAAATAATAGTATACCTTCTGGTAGGTCCTATCGCAGCTAAAAAGACACATGCTCTTTCAATGATCTACATGCAACAGTCACCCTTCACTACTGTATCCAGATGCTAGGCATATATCCACATCCCATTCATTTATAACATCCACATGGCTGCCATGTGCAATAGCGTTGTGTTGTGTTATGTTGATATAACCGGTGCACCACTGCCATTTGCATGATCTCCAGGTGCTCATGTGGCTCTGTAGGAAAGCGGGTGGGGTAGGATAGCGAGCGGAGAGGGATAGGATAGAGGTTTTACTCTTCTGTTGATGTTTGCAGAACCAGGAGAAACTGGCGTCTGTGCATGTTGGTTTTCTGAGTCTTCTTTATTGTGTGCAGTGGGTTTGTTGTGTTCGGAGGGGTTTGTTGTTTGTAGCTGCTTGTCCGTGTGGTGGAAGCGTGGCTTGTATGTTTTTTTGTGAAGTGTTGCTAGCCCTTTTGGGTGTGGGTGGTATGTGAGATGTATGGGGAGAGGAGTAAGGAGCAGGGGGTGGTTAGTTGGTTAGGTTTAGGGTGTGTGGCTGTTTTATTGTTGGTTCCATGTTCCATACCATCACATGATTGCCTCGGCCCTAGGATATGAGTTGTGGGTGTGCCCATTGTATGCTTGTCTCAGTGAGTTGAATAGCCAGGTGTACAGTCGTTTTCTGAAAGTTACGTGATCTTCTGTCGTACTCACGCACTCAATTCATTAACAAGTTTTTTAAAACGGGAGGCAAGAGCAATTTTTGAAGTGAGCGGGTGCAGAGTACCAATTGCTTTTCTAAATCTTTTTTACTGTTAACAGTTGCATTCTCACCAGTCCAGAATGGTCCTTTTTGAAGGGAAAACATACATCTTCATTTTACAACCCTACAGCAGTTACAGCAAACCTGATCTGTTTCAATGTACATTCGGATAGGCTGAAAGACATCTTAGCCAGAGTGAACTCATCTGGTTTCGTTAAACTTATGGAAGCGGGAAGAGGTTCTGCTAACACTGAGAACTTCCCGCAATACCCTATGCTCCCCTGATTTTTGGAAAATGTGTCAAGTTATCATCTCAGGTTAAAAGCTTAGATGTTAGTTGATAAATGTCCAGGCCATTTATACAGTATTTTATTTGAACACTACACAGCTACATGGGATTTGGCCTTCGATGCCACTGGACAAGTGGTAAGTTCTAGTAGGAACCTTAGTGACTAGTCACTTGGACTACTGTAAAGCACATAATATTCACCCCTCATATACTTTCAGACCAGAGGAAAGAAAAGATTTTCAGGGTTGGGATCCAAGATTTGTAATAAATTACCAAATTCTATTCCTGATAGCATACATTTTTCGAGTTGCAGGCCCCTGCGAAGCAGCTTCTGTTTAGTTTTAAGTCAGAATACCAGCAGAGTGAAGGTTAGCGAGTAGAGGCAATTTATTTCACAAGGACATAGGTAAACGTTCCGACTGACCAAAAGAAATGAATGAAAAACAAAAACATAGAGCCTCCTTTTGCCTGTTCCACTCACCCCATCCACTACCACTTGAAATATCGTTTGCACCTTGCTCACTCCCAGGACACTATCCCCCGCCGGAGTTGCTGTTATACTACCTTTTTTTGGCACACTTCTCCCACAGGGTAAAAGTAAACAGTCAAGACATCAGCCAAGCCATAAGTCACACACTTTGTTGCAGCTCATGTAAATCCATTTTCAACTAAATTTCCAATATCTTGTGTCTCTTCAAAATAAGGCCTCTGTAAATACATAAGTCGGAATAATACATGAAAAAAGAGCTGATTCTACTATACTCTGATATGAAGTGTCTAGATGTCTCTGAGAGGGTTCATGGGTTAAAACAAATGTGTTATATTATTAAATAGCAAAATACCATAGAACCCCCCACTTACGTGAATCATGAATGTAGATTTTCAATTAATAAATTAGGGTATGTATAACAACTTGACTCTGTGGCGGGTTAGTTTGTATTTTCGTTTTCGGGCAATAACAGACAAAATGTCACAGGTGAAACACTCATTCCATTAATATCTAATTGAAAACTTTGAATGAGATTTGGTGTCATATTTAGTGCCTACCCTGCTATACATTTGCAAAATAGTTTCCAAATCAATTTGGACCCATAATTTAAACTATGATCGTCTAATTAATTAGATCCAGGAACCAGTGCCCATCTGGACCCTCGGGCCATGAAAGTATGTTAAGCTGGATAAGAGACGAAGGGGTCCCCAGCTCTCATTATATTAATAGACTATGTTTGTTGGCACCGGCTCATCATCAACAATCTCTTCTGAGACTATGGGAGAGGCCACACGAGAGTGGGTGGGATAGGATTATATCGCCAACATATATTGATGACAGGTCTTCTTCACCTGTTTATTTGGATGCCCTTGATGAAGTAGCAATTGATGAATTTGACCAGATTATGCAGGACCCAGAGGCCTCAGGTCCCAGTGATATTTAAGACTCCACTCTTGCATAAGTGGTTGATCCTGAATCAATTGACTCACCAAACGGTTCCCCCTGTTTTACAAGACGTACAGACATACCTTTCTTCCCAAGTGGATAGGGAAAATCAGATACATAGGACATCTGAGTGCGCTAGATCTTCCCTATCAGGTTAGGCCACAGTAACCCATGCAGTAGATAAGAAAATTGGGATGCCCCTTACCACTGCTGGACACTGTGATACCTTTGGCCAAAATTATGGTTATGGCAATAGTTGCCAAAGAAAAACTCAATGATTGATTCAAACACTGCAAGTGTTGGGGTTCAAGGATCTTCCACTTTTGTAAGCAATGCTAATGCTTTGTTAAGAATCGAGTGGCACGAGTTATACTCCTGAAGATGAATCACAAGTGGGGAAACAAGACATAATACAGCACATGAGCATTGGTAGACTGCTGTTCGAGAAACACTATGTAAAGGGGGTTAGCACAAACAGTACAAGATTTCCATATTAGATAAGGGTTGGAAATGCGTAAAAGGTTTTCTTGAAGACTGGCCATGGTGGTGGTTATGTGACTCATCAGCTTACACAATCGACCGGTTTCAGTTTGCATACTTGGGGAAGGGTTGGTTTCCTGCTTTCGCCATGTTTTCCTTTAATAGCCTGCCCAATGTGTCAGGGGGGTTTCCCTAGGAGCAGTTTTGGCTTCATCCATTTCAACAATATATTGTCTCTCCCTGTACACCCACCTATATTTGAGGGGCACATCCAACACTCCTTGCAAAACTTGTTCAACACAACATTAGATCAGTGTGCTGTATAAACAGTTCAGGGTGTTCACATTGATTGTGTCTCCAATCCTTTTAGATGCAAACGTCTAAGAAATTATCGTTTCTCCCAGACAGGTTGATCATTCGATATATAAGAGCACTTCCCCAAAAAGGAGTGTTTGGACGTGCGCATCTCTCGCATTCAGATAGTTTAAGGAACCTCTTCACTGTAAGGCAAAAGCACAAGGACGGATACATGTAAGGGAGTTTGATCATTTCCTGATGTATCGTCATTCCAAAGCAATCTTTATACTTCCGTAGGTTTTAAATCTAAATGGTGCATCTGGATTTATAAGACACCCACTTGTCAGTTTGAGTTCATCTTTCTCACAGATGTTACCTTCTATTTGCTTTACTTCCATCCCAATCAGCCTGTCCTCAGCCAAGTGGTGTTTTATGAAACAACTACATTAAGTGGTGACGTCCTTATGCATGCAGGGCAATTCCTGTCAGAATGAGGGTCCTTGATCTGAGTGTTATCCCTTTTTTCATCCCTCCTTGAAAAGATTTAGCAATTCGTTATAAGTGCCCAGGTTGGAGCGAGAAACCATCTGGAGATTTCGCACCAAGGGGACTTGAAAAAGCAAAACATCAAAATAAATTGTTACTATAATTTGAAATATCCATCCGGGAGTGTGTAGTCAACTGATGAGAGTCCAGGAAAACTGCTTCTTGTTAAGGCTACTTTGCTCACCTCATAGCTTTATACGGTATCATACCATCACTGCACATACTTTTACTGCACAAATGGAAATAACGTATTTTGACATCCCCATTTCGCTGCATATATATGTGGCGGGTGGGTAAAGTTAGTAATAAATGTGGGAGGCATGTGGGATTACAGGGGGTCTCCCTCTGCATATATATGTGGTCAAAATGCGGTAATTTAGTCATTTTTGTATGCACAGTAAAAAAAGGCGCAGTGATCACACAGATCCGCTTTATACCATGAACAAAATCTATAATATTCAGTATAAGCAAGTCTGAAGGTAGACAACAAATATATAGAACTATTCCTGTTCATACCATTAAGAGTGATCCATTTTGAACCGAAAAAAATGAATCAAAATTGCCTGAAGAAGGCCCCTAAATACAGGACTGAAACATGTAGGGCGAGTTTAGCACAACCTCCACTAAACTGAGATTACAAGGAAAGAGACAGGATATGCAATGAGAAACTGTAACTGTGTGCATCTATTGTTATGTGTTTGGTATTGTAAATGCTGTTTTTAGCGATGTCAACTTTTTATATGTAGTCTGTAATATCGATGTATGGTAAGACTGTTAGGGGTCAATGTATGAGACAATACACAATAAAATACCTGGTTAAATAATTGGGAACCATGTTTACACTTCTTTTGACATAGCTCAAAACGTACTCTAGGTTTTCTGGTCATGGAATATTGCAGAAATCCCTTCCTTCAGATTGCTACATAGTATGTTTTACTGTCTCCAAAGGAATATAAACACATGACCAGAAACCTATAGAATTCTTTCTCCCAGCATTGTATTTTCTTTCTGTAGATGAATGAACTGGTTACTTCGGTGTCCAGTCATAGTTTTGAAAAAAAAGAATCAAATGCCCTTTTTTTTTTGAAAACAAAAGGACTGGAAAAAAACATTTCAAATGTTTTATTTATTTATTTATATATTGTTTAGTTTAGTATGCATACAAAAGTTTTTTTTAAAAAGTAAACGGGGGGTTGTGGGCGGAACCCCCCCTTAAAAAAAAAGCATTCTAAACCTTTTTTTCGGCACTTTAGGTGTCGAAAAAAAGGCATTCAATCCTTTGTATTTCTAACAAGTCACCTACAACCGGTTGCTTCCACCTTAATTGTCAGATCGGTTTGTTTGATAATCTGTGAAGTAGATTTTGGGGATTATCTCACCTGGGCGGCCTAGGAATCCAAGTCATACAAGTCTGGGTCTCAAATCGAGGATAACCTGAGGTTTGATGGCTGCTTCAGTGTGTCAGTTTTCCATCCATTTTATTGTAGACCTACCTCTCACAGCTCGGCTGTGTTATTATCTAATCTATACACCTGAATATTATGATGCACCTATGTCGTGCCCGGAAATTGCAATGTTGCAATTTATACAGGGAGAGGTTCCAATTTTGTTAAAGACAGAAGTGAGTATTATCCCAACACTACGATTTAATCATGTCATTTCACTTTCAGATGCGGGGGTGGACAGATGCATTAACACAGGACATGAATAGAGGAAGATTGATAGAATCCTAGGTGAGGAAGGATGATACTTTTCTTGCAGAAAAAAAGAAGAAGACTCACGACTGCGGTCTCACATAAAAGGAGGAAGTGGGCAGACTAGACACTCCTCTCTAGACAATGCGTTTAGGATTAAGGGATTTGTAGTGCTTATAAAATTAAGAAAAAAATAATCTGTATAGTACTCACTTCTGTGCCTTTAGTAAACTATCTACTTCTCCACGTAATTGTAATTATAAAAGGCAACGGAAAAAGGTAAAATAAACGCAGAACGGGTGGAACATGACTACCAGGCGGTTTAACACCGTGAAATTGTACTATGCAATCCAGCACCACAAAAATAAAGTACAGCACAACCCTGTTCAATTTCCTAGTTCCATAGAGTTTAGCCTCTCCCAAGTCTTTAAAGAGAGGCTGAACTTAAAGCTGGTAACTTTTCCGCAAGCATTGACTATCAAGGTGCTGTGGTTTCCAATGTTCCAAACATAAGGAAGCGTAGCGAGGTATGCAAAATGTACTGCATAAATATGCACATAATTGAATGAGGATGTACACACACCTGCAGCAGGATATGGCAGACTGCACCTTCCTGCATTAGGTGCATATAAGCAGGCACCTCTACCTGGCATCAAATCAAAGCCTTGATCTATGGGGCTCTGTGGGCATTGTCACTGGTCTCAGTCTGATGCAAACAACAACAATCCTGTGGCTAATATCTAATCCCAAAAGAGATCTCAAGCCCTGGCCGAGTGCTACCCAAAGCAGTCTTCCCTTCACATAAAATATGAACACATCCATATTCATGTGACAAGCCACATCCAAACGGGAGTTATTTATGGATGTGTTCTGTGCTTTGCATTTGATGTTTATATGCATGTCTGCTCCACGTCACTCCAGACCTCTTCATGCTTCAAATACAAATAAAGCACATTTGTTTTGTTTTTCATGCCTATGAAATTATAAAACTCAAAATACAATTACTTCAGCATTTTTGCATTATATATGGAGACATATTAGGAGATTTGAAAGAAAGCAAGTGTTTATAATTCAGCAATACATGCAGTAGAGCGCACCCATGGCATAGTCGTGTCTGATATGAAAATTGCGTTATACATAGATTTTTCACGAAACGCAGGCCGGTTGATTTAGGCTACCACAGGGAAAGCTTTAGAAAGAGCATAACCGAATTACTTCTCACGAGAATGTTCTTCCTCAGCACAAGAAAGACAATGAGCAGCGAATCACAATGCATACAATGAGAGTTGCAGAGACTCTGAGTCCGCCTGGCAACGCCTGCCCACCACTGCACGTATGCACAAACACTTCTTCCAGCCCTACAAGATCAATCTACGGCCATTGTCTGGCCACTCCACGCTTTATGCGCACTAGAGCTGGGGCGGTAGCTTCCCAGCCACCACTGCCCATCTTTGGAAGGCTCTGCCACTCCACTTGGGTGCTGAACACTCCTATTGGCTGTTCAGGAAACAACTTACTTAAAACCAGTCTGTTCAACTGATTGCTCCCCACCCTCTCTCCCTTGCCCTCCTCTCCTCTCCCTACCCACCCTCCATTTTCTTCACCCACCTCCTGCAACTAGTGCCTTGATGCCTATGGATTTTGCATGCTTTACAAATAGATAAATACATGCTGCCATTTCTGGGTTTGTGGTATACTTCCCATTTCTAAAAGGGACACGTCAAATATTTTCTTTTGACAAATGAAAGTTTGGCATTAAAGTAGCGTTAACAATCCTAAAAGACTTGCTACCATAGGAATAGTATTCCTAGTACAAACAATGTTAGGGATATGGTAATGTATTCTTTCTCTTCTTTTACTAACCTATCCAGTCCCTGCCAGAAATAGAACAATTTCTTCTTCAAGAATGGGCAGGGAGGAGCATTATAAACACATAATAAACGTCCTGAAGGTGCCCAGCCTCCCCAGCAGGTACATGAATAGAATTTCATGAGTATTTATAAACTGTGTTTGCAGGCACTGGTTCATTATCAGTGATCTCTTTTGAGTCTATGGGAGAGGCACCAGGAGAGTGTGTGGGTTAGAAGCTGGGCCTCTGGGAGGCTGGGATGGTAGACCCTCTCGTGGACATCCCTACAGAGGAAAGAGAGGTAGGGCATTGAGTAGATGCGACCATACAGACATGGCAAGGGGAGGATTAGGTGGGCATGTTCCTCTTGTGGGAGTAGGGTTGGGTGCAGCAAGGACTATTGAGGAGCATGGAACAGCACCTGTCTGGGTAGGGGACAATGAGGAGGAAGTGGTCCCCAGACAGCAGATGAAGGATCATCTGGGCATTAGAGTGAGGTCCATCAGGGAGAGGTTCAGAGTGGGGAATAGTATGGGAGGTGTGGGAGCATGTGGTAGACCTAATTGAAGAGAAGGCGGAAAAGGACCAGTTAAAGGAGAGGTTTGAAAAGGAGCCTGTTCCTGCATCTCAAGGGCAGAGGGGATAAACCAGCCACATGACAAGCACCATGGCGTGGCAACCCCAGCCCCCTACAAAGTGAATATTGTACTGGGTGTGGGACTATTTTTCCCCGCCACAAGGGGATGCTGTCCTAGGGGAGGAGACTGAAGTTTTCTTCATGTTGGAGGGCTGAGAGGAGATGCTGAATCTGGGACAGAATGGAAAGGGCAAGGGCTCTGCCCTGGGGACAAGCCACAAGGAACCATATTCAATGGTGGCACAAAAATGTATGTCAGAAGAATGAGTACTCTTCCTCTGACTACCTGGCTAGAGAACAGGCTGCCACCACTGACTCTTTGAACAGTGGTGACTCATTAATAAGGTCCTGTCACTTCCAGGGCCAGTGTGCAGCACAGTGGAGGCATCAGGCATGCCATGCCGAAAGCCCATACCCATTAGGCATGACCAATTGTATTAGTGGAACTAGCAACTGTGACCAGTAGCAGGCTTCTGTTATTGGCACTACTTAAACAAGTGGTTGTGAGTGGTGTGTCACTGGCAGTACCTGATCTGCCCCTCAATCACATCATGGGGCATGCAGGTACCCACTACCTTAACTGTGGGACGTCTGTTACCAAGGGAGCTGGACTCCACAGTTGTGAAAGCCATCCTTTTCTACAGTACGGTCTTGTGCAGGGAAAAAGAAATGACACAGTCCCGTGGAAGAAATGGACTTACAGGGAAACTCCCCTCCTGCAACAGTGGCAGAGGTCTGTGGGAGAGGTGGAGAACTTACTTCATTAAGTGCTCTGTGGAAGATCTTTAAATGTTTAGATGGGTCCTTTAACCTGTGAAATTGCTTGATAACTTTATGGGGTGGCTGTGACATGTGAGAGAAACTGAGAACCAGACGTGATGGTTGCACCCTCTCTGAGAACCTGATAACATTAGTGGGTGGCTGCGCCCTACGTATGACCTGAGAATTTTAGGAGATGGCAGCACCCAGTGAGGGAACCCAAGAATGTTGGAGGGTGGTGGCACTCTGTGAGAGAACCCACAAACCTTTGTGGACCTTAATGGAACATTAGTAAGTGGCTGTACCCCATGAGAGAAATTAGAATGTTAGTGGGTAATTGAATGGCTTAATTTGTAAAGAAATACGTGGCAGGGCTCAACATTTTTCTTTGTCGGCCACTGGTGCTTTATACTGCCCTACTCACAAGAGGTCAGGAAGTTGTTGAAGACTTTTTAGCTTGGAAACTTATGGGTATTTGACAAAAAGATAACCATGTTTGTCATAGTAAAGGCAGTGACAACTGGTGAACTTGAAAAAAAGATGGAGGTGTACATGGTACGCGTGATTCGAATGAGCCAGCAAGACTCACTTCTTCCACAAGATTTTGAGGGGTTTCCGATCCATGAAAAAGTATATAAATATGCGCATAATGGTTGATATTATAGTATGATTTCTAAACAATGTGATAAGGGGTAAAGGCTTTACAGACACTTATGAAAGGTACATAAAACAGATGCAGAACAAGCAACATAAATGCAATTTCCTTTGTAGTGAACCAATTAGCATAGAAAGAGTCCCTTGCACATAGGAGATGTTGGGGTTGGGACTCAGACCAAGCTTCCTTCACAAATAATGGATCAAGTTGCAGGTGGTCGTGGAGCAGTTCAATCTTCATAGAACAGGCACCACATGGGCCACAGCAATCCAGGCTTCTCGCTGAGGAAGGACTCATCCAACAGCAGTGCAAGCCTTTAAATGATCTCACACAGAAAAGGTAAGCTTGATCTGTGGTGTTCTTCTGTGATAGCTAATGTGATTAGCCTAATTCCTGCCTGACACGTGTGTAACTGGGCTGCTGGATGCTCTGGCAATGGACTTTTGAAGGTTTGGTGGGCCTGGCTGTCCAATTCACACTAACGCTGTTTTGAACATCCATTCAAGGGATATTGCAGTGGCCTCATGGCTTTGGTAGGGCATTAGGGTACATTTCACTCACACACAGAAAATACACATTATGGGAAGCAACACTGCACATTTTAATAACAAGACAAGAAGCCACATCATGTGCAACAGTAACATAAGCAGAACAACAGCAGTATTTCAGTTTTTCGCACACACAAAGAACGGGCCAACATGAACATTCCTCACAGAGTATGTAAGACTAGGCCTCAGTAGAAGGGCATTTTCTCAAAATGATTGGGTAAAGAATGTGCTACACACGTTCATGTTATTTCAAATAAAGTATGGAGAAGTGAATGTTTCCCTCACAAATAAGTAACCATGAACGTCAGAAGAAATCAACATCAGCCCCAGCAGTGCCAGAAACAAAACAGAGCCTTGTGGGCTGCACTGGTGCAACGTAACCTTCCTTCAACACAGAACAAGAAAGCAACAGTGGAAGCTTTCATCATAAAAATAGATACTGCATGGAACTCAGCATGCATGTTTCCATTAGGTAGAATGGTTGCCGCATGGGCTTCAGCAGTGCTAGCTTCCCTCACATACATTAGTCTTAGCATTGTCCTTAGCAGTTCAAACTCCACTCAAAAAGAACTGTCATAGGAATGGCCTCAGTAGTGCAAGCTACCATATGTAAAACAGCATGTGTGTCCCAAGTGTAAGCTACCCGCAAGTAAAACAGGTTCAGTATGGGCCTCAGAAGTGCAATCTCACCCAACAGTAAGTAGTATAAGCATAACATGGACCTCCACAGTGCCGGTGCCCCTCGAATGTAACATGCATAGCATGTGGCTTTGCAGTACATTCACTCTTCATGTACAATAGCCACTGCATGGCTTTTAGCAATTCAAGCTTCCCCATCATAACATCGCCACAGCATGGGCTTCTGCAGTGCTCCCTTTGTGCATCCCGGTCCTCTGGAAACCTCCAGACATCCCTTTGTGCTCCCAGGCTACCAGATATAATAGTCACAATGTAGACCTGGGTAATGCCTGTTCCCTCACATAAAGAAGCCACTGCATGAGCCTCTGCAGCATTCCCTTCATGTATCTAGGACCCCACATCATTATGTTCTGCTACCAGACTGCCATATAAAACAGTCATACCATGGGCCTTGGTATCACTTGCTTTCTTCA
Organism: Ambystoma mexicanum; assembly: GCF_040938575.1. Classification (NCBI taxonomy): domain Eukaryota; kingdom Metazoa; phylum Chordata; class Amphibia; order Caudata; family Ambystomatidae; genus Ambystoma; species Ambystoma mexicanum. The sequence continues at coordinate 1,190,978,089 of NC_090937.1, forward strand.
CCTAGAATTGCCACATTATGGGACTGTGCAGTGCTCCCCTCATGCACCAGGTGCCCTGCAAACTTCCCCACATCATTATGTTCTGCTACCAGACTGCCACATATAACAGTCATAACATGGGCCTTGGTAGCGCTTGCTTTCTTCACCTAGAATTGCCACATTATGTGAATGTGCAGTGCTCCCTTCATGCATCAGGTGCCCTGCAAACTTCCCCACATCATTATGTTCTGCTACCAGACTGCCACATAAAATAGTCACAACATGGGCCTTGGTAGCACCTGCTACCTTCACCTAGAATTGCCACATTACGGGTCTCTGCAGTGCTACCTTCATGTAGCAGGTGCCCTGAAAACTTCCCCACATCATTAAGTTCTGCTACCAGACTGCCATATCTATCAGTCACAACATGAGCCTTGGTTGCTTCTTCTACCTTCAACTATAATAGCACAGCATGGGCCTCTGCAAGGCTCCATTCATGCATCAGGTGCTTGTAAACCTCACATCATGTTGTGCTCCAAGATTTCCTCATATCATAGAAACATTATGGGCCTTGGTAATGCCTGCTACCCTTACCTAGAATAGCCACAACATGGGTCTCTTCAGTAATCCCTTCATGCATTTAGGTCTGCTGCAAACTTCAGCATATCATTATGTTCTGCCACATATAACAGTAACAGTATGGGCATTGGTAGCGCCTGCTCCCAGCACCTAGAAAAACCACAGAAAGGGTATCTGCAGAGCTCCATTCATACATCCAGGCCATCTGCAACCTTCTACACATCATGTCTTGCTCACAGATAACAGCATATAAATGTCCCCATATGGGCCTTGGTAGTGCCTGGAACCTCGCATAGAATAGTCAAAGCATGCTCTCTTCATGCATCCAGGTCCTCTGCAACTTTCCACCGATCGCGCTTTGCTCACAAACTACTGCATATACACATAAAAATATGGGACTTATTAGTGCCTGCTCTGTCACATAAAAATGGTCACCCAGCATGGGCCTCTGCAATGATCCCTTCATTCATTTGTGGCTGAGAGGAAATACCGGCTCTCTGTCCTCACCAAGAAGAAAGCTCACATCCAAGCCTGCATCTCTGCGGTATCTAACAACTCGGCTGAACTCTTTAAAATCTGCAGGGAACTGGCTAATCCTGCTGCAGTCTCTACCTCTCCTATCCCTTCCCAGGTCCTCTGCACGGAACTGGCTTCTCATTTCATCTCTAAAACTCAGGACATCCTATCCTCTCTCTCTTCCTCTCCAATTTCTCCTTCTACTCCCTGCTCTTCCTCTGGTCCTTCTTCGGCCACCTCTCCTCCCTCATTCTCTGTCTTTCCCCTATTCTCCCCTGACAAGGTTTCTAGACAAGTCCGATCTATGAATGTCTCGTCAAAACAGGTTCATCCCTGCTCCTCCAAAACCTTCAAGGACCACATTGACTCCTCGGCTCCAGCTCTGGTCGACTTCTGCAACCACTCCTTCACCACTGGGGTCTTCTCTTCCCCCTGAACCACTCCCTTCTGCACTCTCTTCTTAAGAAACCCTCTGCTGACCCTTCCTGCCTGGCTAACTATTGCCCAATCTCCATCACTCCTTTCCTGCGGAAACTCCTGGAAAAGCTGGCCATCTCCCAGCTCAATCTTAACACTGAATCTATTGGTTGTCTCCATGATCATCAGTCTGGCTTCAGAGCTGCCAGAAGCATGGAAACTGCTCTCCTGAACATCTGTGAAGACCTGCTCTCCAACCTTGATTCCAACACCCCCTGTGTACTCATTTTAGTTGATCTCTCCTCTGTCTTTGACATTGTCAACCATGCCATCCTGCTCAACCATCTCCGTGATAACCTGGGTATCACCGGTCAGGCACAGGTGTGGCTGACTTCTTTCCTCTCTGATTGACCCTCCCAGGTTCATCATGGGTCCTTCCTCTCCTCTATCTTTATCTCTACCTGTGGTGTTCCCCAGGGGTCTAACCTCTCTACCTGGCTGTTCAACCAATACCTTGCACTGCTTGCCCATCACATTGCCGCACTCTGCCCTAACTTCCAGTGCTATGCGGATGACACTGAGCTCAATTTCAGGCTACCTTCAGCCACCTCTTCTCCCTCTCTCATCTCTGACTGCCTGTCCACTATCCAGGAGTGGTGTGCCACCAATGATCTCTGCCTTAATGCCAGTAAAACTGAGATTCTCCTCATCAGCACTACCGCTCCCTCCTTCCCTGCAGCTCTCTGGCTGGACTCTCTTGGCTCTCTTCCTGCTCTCACCTGTGAGGCTAAAAACCTCTGGGTCATCCTCGACTCCACACTCTCCTTCTCTCCTCACATCTCCGATGTCTCTAAGAAGTCACGCTACCAGCTGCACTTCCTCAGAGGTATTCTTCCTTTCCTCTACTTCCCCCAGAAGCTCACTGTCTCCAGAGCTATGGTTCTCTGTAAGCTTGACTATTGCAACAGCCTCTTTCTAAATCTGCCAGCTTCTACTCTCCACCCTCTGCAACTCATCCAGAACAGGACTGCAAGACTTGTCCTTGGCCTTAAGCCCAGGGATTGTATTTCTCCCGGACTGAAATGGCTGCACTGGCTCTCAGTGGCTGCAAGGATTAAGTTCAAAACCCTCTGCATTGTCCACAAGGCCTTCTGGGGCCTGGGACAACAATACCTTCAACTCCCTCTTCCTAAATAAATTCCTTCTCAAGCTCTTCACTCATCCGCCACCAACATCCTCAGGGTCAGTCGCTTCTCCAAGCAACGAGTTGGTGGTAGATCTCTTTCTTCGGCTGGGGCCTCCCTCTGGAACAGCCTCCCTGCCTCCCTGAAACTTGAGGCGAACCATCTCCGGTTCCGGAAGCACCTCACAACCTTTCTCTTTGCTTCTACTTTCGCTCCTCCTCTCACCTGCTGAATTTCCTGGCTGATACTGAAACTGCACTGGTTACATGGCCACCCTCTGATTTCGGGCCCAGATATTCCAAGGAACACAGGGTTCCAAGGAGCTGATCATGTTCCAAGTCGGCTTGGACTTGAGAATAGGCTATTTTGTCTAAGAGTCCGAGCCAGTAGTTGTGGGCGCAGTAGGATCTAAAATAGGTTTTTTTAGGAGAGGGGTGACCCAGGCTTCTTTAATGCTGGCTGGAACCAAATTAGAATTGAAGGAAGCATTAACAAAATTGGTTATAATAGGTGTGAGAGTATGGGCGCATGATTTGACTACTTGCGCTGGGACAGTGTCTCCTTTAAATTTTGAGGCTTTGAGTTTAGTAACATTGTCAAACACTAGTTCTTGGGTGACTGGGGTGAAATAAAATAGGGGGTTGGTATTCTCATTGGATTTCGTAAAGGAGTTACTTATAGCGAATTTATCAGCTAATACTTGCCTTTTATTTATTATTTTGTTTTGCAGAAGAGCAATCTTAGCGGCTAGGGCATCTTGAATGGTGGTACACCACTCTTTACTGGAGTTAGCAGCGGCTGTGGCCAGGGTGGGATTTTCCAGTTCTCTCAGGATTGAGAAAAGTTCTTTGGAGTCTGACACAGCGTTACTAATCTGAGTATTGTAGGCATTGGTTTTATGAGTGATGATAGCAGTTTTTAAAATTTTGTTTGCCACCTGGAAGGCTATTCCAGACTCAGTAGTGGGATGTCTTCTATGGATATGTTCAAGGGCACGTTTGGTTCTCCTTAGTGATACTCGGTCTTCATTGAACCAAAAGCAGGTTTGTTTGTCGGTGCGTCACGTTTTGGTGGTTAGTGGCGCTATGGCATTGATGGTGGAGGTGAGATATTTATGGTAGAAGTCTGCAAGTGTACATGGTTGTCACTGGTAATCGACATAGTATCTAACGATTTACTAAGTATAGGGGAAAAATGATCAGGTGTAAGCTTACGCATGTTTCTGGTTTCGTAGGTGTTTGTTGCATTGGTTTTGAGCGGACAGGATTCTTCAGAGATAAGAGTGAACTTAATGATGTGGTGGTCAGTCCAGTCTAGGGGTGAGATTGAGTCAATGGTTATGGCCATGTTGAGAGAAAGGATCCAATCTAGTGTTCTTCTTTTAATGTGGGTGGGAGCATTCACAGTTGTGTGAAGTTCATATCCTTAAGTGTGCAGTGTAGGGCTTCTGCTTTAGGGTCTTGGTTATCATTAAATCCTAGATTCATGTCTCCAAGGATAATGCATTTGGTGTTGGGTTTGATGAGTGGAGCTAATAATAAAGGAATGTCGACTTCTGGATGGCTGTTAGATTTAGATGATCTATAGACCACAACAAGGTTAATTGTTGTTTTTTCATTAGTGGTGAATTTAGGTAGTAGTAGATCATAACCTGCAATGTTTTCGATGGGGCAGGATCTTAATTGCAATTTTGTCTTGGCTATGATGGCTACACCGCCTCCATGAGAGTAGGATCTATCGGTCCTAAGATGGTATAGTCTGGTGGAATTGCAAGCGTCAGCAGAGCTCCAGAAGCTTGGTGAAGCCCGGATTCTGTGACTACTAGGAGGTCTAGTTGTTGTTCAGTGATAACATCATATATTTCAATGGCGTGAGCTCCTAGAGATCGGGCATTGATGAGGACACCTTGAAAACTGGTGGGTGGTTCCTGATTGGGAGTAGCTGCAGTCATGGGAGTTTCTAAGAGCGGTGTGGTGGGTGCTTGATTGGTGTCTGTTTTGTGCTTGTAGTAACATGGGTGCTCTTCAGGGAGGGTCTGCCTCAGTATTTTAGGGGCTAATTTGAGGCAGTGAGAGTGATGCATGGTTCCTGATCTAAGACGATAGCGTCTGGTCTTGCCCAGAATGGGATGGGAATGTCTGGCTCAAATAGCTTTTTAATCTTGTAGAAACACAATACATTGAAGAGACAGGGATAGATTCTCTCTGCCCTTTCCTATTAGATAGGTGGTGCAGCAGCTCTCAGATAGGGAGTGCTTCTTACTAGGGAAAGTGCTAGCGGATACATTTAGTGCTTGTTGTTGAAACACTCATGCTACAAAGCATAACCAGGTCATTATAATAAAAAAAATCAGCACCTTCCTTACCAGGCCGATTACAATCTATCAAATTAATGGGTGTATATTCATCAAGGTACAGCATGCCCTCCATCATCTGCCATGTTAACGTTAAAATCGCCAACTGCAAACATTGGAATACTGGGGTCCAACTCAGCCAAAATCCTCCCCACCGTCAAAATGTTTGTTTGTACAATACAGCATTCAGAGGGTCGTATATGTTAATGAGGACCAACGCCCTACTATGACCAAGATTACAGCTATCATCACAGCCAAAGCCAACTCCTTTAATACCAGGATTGCCAACGCTAAATCTGGATCCAGAGAAATCTTCGCAATCTTCAGAGAATTGGAGACGCCCACCCCCCTCTAACCCTTTGAATAAAGACAAAGAATGGTGTTACAACATTCAAAAAGCCATGTTCAAGAAGCTGAACACCCTACAAGAAAAAATCATCAGTCACCAAAAGGCCTTATCGCAGCAACTATCTGACCTACACCAGAACACCCCATCCGAAATCCCAGCTTTTTCATTCCAGGAGAAGACAGAAGAGGAAGTCCTAACCATACTCAATTCAATCAAACCCTCCAACTGTCCAGCCCAGCTAATCAAGGACAGCGCCCCCACATTCGGATCGTTCTTCACAGCCTTCATCATTGCTTCTTTCAAATCCAACCAAGTGCCATCCTGCCTCAAAGAAGCACGGGTGCGCCCACTGTTGAAAAAAACAACACTAAGCCCTAAGTCACCAGGGAACTACAGGCCCATCATGACAGTTCCCTTCCTATAAAGATTTTGGACAAAGCTGCATACCTCCAAGTACAGAAGTACCTTGAAGCTCATTACCTGCTTGGTCTCCGGCAATCCGGCTTCCACCCAAACCATGGTACAGAAACCGCATTATTGGACCTTAAGAACCAAATCGATGACCTCAGAGACGTAGGCAGACCAGCCCTCCTACTTCCACTCGACCTCTCTGCGGCATTCTACCTGGTCGACCATGGCCCCCTCTGCCTTCACCTCTCAACAGTGGGCAACTTTTCATCAGAAGCCATGGATCGCATCCTTCCTTATGGGCAGAGAAATGAAAGTCTTCTCAGACCAAGCATGTGCCCAACCGCATTTAATTACACGCGGTGTCCCGCAAGGGTCTTGCATATCTCCTATACTGTACAACCTATTCACAAGGGCACTATTCAAATAGCTTGATTCAATGGGCATCACATACATCAACTATGCGGACGATACACAAGTCCTCATCCCTCTTACAGGCGACTACGAGGCAGACCAAAGAACCCTTCACTCTATCTACACCACAATCCAAATGTGGATGGCTGAAAACTGGCTCTGCCTAAACAGCAAAAAGACAGAACTACTTATCATCGGATCGCCGGTCACAATAAAAAAAAAGGGACCCCAATATGACTCCTTCCTCATCGACAAATCCTGCATCGTGGTCTCCAAGTCAGTCAAAACCTTGGGAGTATACCTGGACTCAAACCTCACCATGGATAGACACATGGATGCAATCTCCTCAGCAGCTGCCTACCACTCGAAACTTATCACTGCTGCAAGGCCCTTCCTTTTGCAGCAAAACTCACTCACCATCGCCAGAGCCATCATAGGCTCCCACCTAGACTACTGCAATGCACTGCTAAGCACTTAAGCAAAAAACAGCAAAACACTTCAATGGTGCAGAACAATGCCATAAGAGCAGTCACCGGAATTTCTAAAAGAGACAAAATCTGTCCACTGGCTACCCGTCAAGAAACGTATAATTTTCAAATCACTGGCACTCACCCACAAATGTCGCCACAACACAGCACCTCACTACCTTGCGCAAAGATTCTCTGGGCACCCCTCAAACAGACCAACCAGATCCAGCCACACCAACCGACTAACAATTCCAAAAATCATTAGGACCAGAGCAGGCAGCGCTAGCTTCCCAGTCCTTGCAGCTACCAACTGGAAACTGCTACCCCCCTCTATCAGAGGCATCGAGTCCGACCTGGTCTTCAGAAAAGCAATAAAAACCATGTTGTTCATGTAAACCACACTTTGGACCTGGCACCGGATGTATGTACCTCTCATATGCCTGTGCTCATCTTTCCAACTTTATAGATAATGTAAGGCAACCTTCCATTTCCAGGCTAATGTAAGTCACCATTCTCTGTAACATGTACCGTCTATTGTAACCTGCACAAACCTCACCCCTGTAACTAAGATATTTCCTTGAAACAGCGCCCCAATGCCCCTGGGCTGCTAGGAGCTTTACAAATGCAAAAATAAATAAAATAAATAATTATGCCATCTTGGACCATCAAAGTCGATCCTTTACTTTCCTTGATAGTCCATGGAAGGCACGCTGATGTCACGCCCCTTTAGTACTCCCAATTGTCCTTTTGCTGCCATGGTCTGTAGGGTGCTTCTGCCTTCAATTTCACTTGCCACTGTCATCCATGTTTCCTGAAGGGCCACAATACAAAACTAATTTATATTTGCAAATAACCCATCCTCAGCAAAAAGTAGAGAAAAACCACTGGTGTTCCATGAGCATATTGTTCTTTTGTCATCGTGGCATATTTGTAAAATGGGGCTTAAATACCTTGGGAAGCCATTGCCAATAGCCCGCAATACAATCATCACCAGTATGTATTGCATCAGTACTCACCTCTTCTTGCCCACTATTCAATACTACCCTCTTCTCCTATCTGTTTGCACTGTAATCTCTTAGCCCCGTGCATGCAGCATTATCCCATGCCACTCTAGATTTCTTTTTGACTATGTGTTCAGTCATATTCTTACTAGTCGGCATATTTCCCACAGCAGCGATAACCACATTAGAAAATATCTTCCTCGTACTTGAGTATGCAGTCCAATAATCCTTCCGATCTCAACCAAATATTAGAGGCAGTCAATTTACCATCTTCTAATTGATTCACAATCTTAATATCTGCTGAGGAGATTGCGCGAAGTGGGACCACACTACGAAGAACGCACATAACCACCACTCTATTTAGTGGAGGATGTTGGTCAATACTAGAGACTGCCTTTAGTTCTAACAGTTATCCACCTCCATTTTTTACCCTTTTTACCCTTTCACTCTCCACATCCTCTGATGCAATATTGTATTTAGATTGCACATTTACCTGGATCTGAGAGGCAACATTAACCCGTTAGGTAACGCCCACCTTAGCCAACATATTAGGCTCAGTGTTTACCTTTGGTTTCACCCCCTGACCCAGATGGCTGGTCTACCTCACCCAAAAATAAACATTGCACATCTTCCAACAACCCATCCATAATACCAGCTCACAGTCTCTGTCAAATCTTATTCCTTGCTTTTCTCTCAGCCTTCCCACCTTGGGAGCCTAATGTCTCACTATCTCTATTTGGTTCGAACATGTAGGTACGTATATTGCTAATAGGCTTTGCTCCCCTTGCTTGGGGCTGACTTCAAGGCAAACCAGAATAGAGTATCGCAACAACCTTATCTGCAGCAGTGTTAGTCTGTTAACAATGTCTATCTCCCATTTCATTTGTTAGGTCCACATCCCCTTTGCATTTTTTTCCCGATTCTCTAACCTCGGGTTCCAGAAAATGTAAATAACGTTATTATCCTTAGACCTAATACACACATTGCTAACTTTCAAACTATTCCATTTACCATACATGACGGCTTGTATTATTTTGCTTCTCACTCTTTGACTTTCTTTCCCCCAACCCTTTCCCTTGCATAGTGAGTTTACTTCAGTATCAACAGTATCAGCAGTCAGGGCACCCATTTCTTTAGTTGGTAGTAGGGCCTCTACCTCAATATTTCTTCCCTGTATCCCAGGTTGGTCCCTCTTGCCCTCCACACCCCCACCCACAAGCAGTTTCTTTTTTTTTTTATTGTTGTTTTGCGCAGAAAAAAAAAACAACCTTTCAACAAATTTATTTTTTACATACATAAAAGAAAATTATGAAGACAAAAATAACATATACATATACAACTGTATGTACAAACTGGTTATCATATAAAAATCAATCATCAACAATTGAACTTAGTTCATGTGCCAACGTCACTGTCATCCTTTTTGATATTTAAAGAGTTTATAAAATTTACAACATCATATTTTACATATTTTCTGATTCCACTGCGTAATTCCAACCACAGGCGATCAGACGTTAGCACTACATCTGCATTAAAAATGACATTTTAAATAAATAACCCTAAGTGGTAGTAGAGCAACACACTCCACCAATAAGAGTTTCATTGTTTCCATCTTTTGATTACAAATTCGACAAGTTGTTTCATGTACAGATATCCTCTTCCATTTACACAATATTTCCCTTGTTGGCCATATGTTTAATCTGAACCTCATGAAATCTTCACGATGAGTAGGATTTGGGGATCGCTGTAGATATTTTTCAACCACTACTTGACGTTTTAAGGCAAATGGATTCTGGTTGAATTTTGGGATATTCATGCAGGCATCTCTCCTTTTAATCCAATCGGATTTCCATAAATTAGACTTGGCTTTATTTGGGTTTTCGATTAACAATGTTTCTGTATAACTGCTCCAGACATACATTTTCCAGCTTAATTATGCCAAGTTCTAGCAAAGTTGTCCTCGGCTAATAGTAAATGTTTAGATATGATACTGAGTAGACCATTGCTATTTTCCCTCATGACACATTTCCTGCACAGTTGGGATATTTTCCATTTGTATACCGCATAACATGAGATTAGCCCCAATTCATGTCTAATGACAGGCAAGGATTCAGACATGGCTAACATTAATGATTTTTTCCAGTATGTGCTTTCGTATTTTGACCAATAGGCATATGTTTGACATATTTTTATCTCAGAGCCGTACAAAATGGTTGGTATAAACCTTTGCTTATAATAAACCATCAGAGGATCTATTGTAAATTTACAATATTTTGCTCTTATAATTCTCATTTGTGATAGAGCTGTGTTGTGTTTTATTTGTAAATGATCCTCATATGGATTATCAGACAAATTGTTATTCACACAGATGCCCAGATATATATATGAATTTAAAGACTGCAAATTAGTGTTCTGTAACTGCCATTGATAAGATTTGTGCCCCCTTTTTATGCCAAACTGCATAACTTGCGTCTTCCTGATGTTAATAATAATGCCGTTTTTTTATAGCATAATTATCTAATGCATTCAACAGTATACGTAGTCCGACAGGTGTTTTTGATATGAGCACCATATCATCAGCATAGAGAAGGCAATTCATTGCGGTCCCATGCAATTTTGGCGGATCAGTAATCATACACCTGAAGCTAGTCCCTATGTCCAGTATAAAAAAATTAAATAGGGCAGAGGCCAACAAGCATCCCTGCTTCAATCCCCGGGTTTTTTCTATTGGCTCTGATAGCAACCCGTCATTACTAAGACGTATTTGGATAGATGTATTAGTATGAAGCTCTATGATCCATTTCAAGATGTACCAAGGGCAGGCGAGATCTATAAGCTTTTTATACAGTAATTCCCTTGGGACAAGATCAAAAGTCGACCTTAAGTCGACAAATGCTGTATATATGGGCTGCTTATGCCGTTTTCCTTGTTAGATAATAGCATTCAGGGTTATGAGGTTAACAGCAGTACCTAGTCCTGGTAGGAACCCAGTTTGAAATGGATCCCTGTAACGCAAGTTGTCTAGCCATTTATTAAATTCTCCCAAGATCATGCGAGCGAAGATCTTTCCTGGGCAATCCAAAAGTGCAATAGGTCTATAAGAGACCAGATCTGCACAATCTCCTTTTTTAAATATGGGAAGTATTATAGTTGTTTTCCAGGATGGCGGAATATTTCCAGTCACCATTACGTTCTTAAATATTAGGTGCAGTATGTCCACCCACAGTTCTGTGTTCTCTTTAAACATTTGATTATAGAGCCCATCTGGGCCTGATACCCCGGAGTTAAAGCACTTTCATGTTCTCTGTATTTGTTTCTTGGTCTTTAAAAGTGTTTCTACCCCTATTTATACATGCTCCATTTGCACACTTGTTTCCACTAAAGTGATTTACAAGATTTTAAACACGGCAAACATAGCCGTTGAGGAGATGCTAGTTGTACTATTATTCAGGGCTCCCTTAAGTGACCCCTACTCATGTTCCACCTCTTGTCGTATCACCTCTTGTACTACCTCTTGTGCCCGAGATACACTGTTCAGATTAAACAAAGGATGTGTCAGGGCTGAATCATAACAGCATCAATGTTTGCTTCCCTCAATATCAAATAGGGATCAAATGGGGGTTATGGGGGTTCGCACATGATATAGGTATAGGGGTAGGCGTGGACGTTGAAGTTGAGGTATAATCCTGCACTTCCATTTCCATTTTCATTAACTGGAGTATTACACTTTCAGCTGTGGGGTCAGTATCCGTTCTTCAACCTCTTGTCCAGCATCATTGGAGATCATAAAATGACACCCACTCCAAAACTTGATGACTTACGCTCCTCATTCAATGATTCATTTATTTTACATATCAGAGTCCCATCACTTTGAGGATGGTTTGACATCCAGTCATTTTTCGCTGCATTCTTAGGCCTAGTCTTAGTGTCCAAGTGGCCTGTTTGGGCAGGTATAATGCCCCTCTCAATTATTTGTTTCCCCAAGCACTTCAGGGATACATTGATTTCAGATACAATCTCCTTTACAGCACTTTCCTCTTCAATCACATTTAATCCTCCCAATCTAGACTAGTAGGTAGTTATTTTAGACACTTTCTTCGTTTTACCACTTTTAGCCAGAGTACAAATTGTTTTGGAGCACATGTTCTAGGATGTCACAAAAAATAGACACAAGTAACACTTGGGCTAAGACTCGGTGTAGTACCTATCCTCTCTGTCCCAATGATCATAGTTCTGTCACCAATAGTCTCACTGTCCACATACAAAATGGCTCCTTCTTGCACAAGAGTTTTAAGGGCCAGTGCTTCTGGTGCTTTAGACATATTTTCTGTGTTATCCATTAAGTCAATCAACTCCCCCAGATTTGGGGTTATGTCAGTAGCTACTCACAGTCACTGGCTCCAGGTAGTCTGCAGATACCTGCAGACAACTGTTCCCACTCTACTCTGACTTGGTTGCACTCCGTGCTCCAGCAGGTTGAAGCAATGGAAAGCGACAGCAGACACCAACAGTAAACGCAGACTCGCAGTATCAGAGAACTGCTCCAACTCTGCTCCGACTCCGACTCACATGCACAATTATATCATGGTTGTGTTTGTGTCAGAGCAAGTGAATCAGGAGCAAGAGCAAAGCACACAAGCCTATATTCTTAAAAGAGTTTATTAGCGGGTGAGCATCAGAGATTAGAGTGGCCAACTTCTTACCTGAGATCGAGCCAAGCTGCAGGCATAGGGATTGCTCGGCTTGGCGCTGCATGTGTGCCTCAGCGCGGTTTATCATCATGGTCATGATTCACTGACTCCACCCTCAGGCTTTTCCCTTGCTCACAGGCCCAGCCCTAACAGCACATCAAAAATGTCATTGGCTCTCAAAAAGCCAATCAATGTTGCTGATGTGTGCGACTGACAGTCACACTTTAGTGAACAAATGTGCCGTTTATGGAAGAAAGTATACTTAAGGGGCCACACCTCTGTTGCCCGGTCGGCCTCCTAAGTACACGCCTTAAATTAGATGCGCAAAGGGCTAGGGAGAGACTGCAAAGGAAACTTTCGTAGTGTGGGATGTGACCGGCGGCTGCGCACCATGTCACCACCACATAATCCAGCCCAGCATTACTTATATATTTTTATATTCACTTCAAATGAACGCATACAAACGGATTAGCGTTGCTGGCTTTAATGTCCACCTGCCTGCCAGCATGCCACCAATGTCTCTGTAGCCTGCCCACTCCGTGCCCAGTGCAGTAAGTCATCAAACTGCCGCACTGTAGCCAGCAAAACCAGCTGACACTGATATTTTTGGCCGGCCCTTCTAACATTCACTTATGGACCAGCATGAGTTGGCAGAAAAAAGTGGTATTCTGTTCTTTTGTAAAGAGCTTGTCCCAAAGGGTGTCGGCTGCTGTTTCTTGTTTGCTTTGACAGAATTCTCGTTAAGTGTGTTTCCTGGTCCTGCTGCAGTGACAAGGCATTCATAAGTCTCAAAACCTCCAACTGACAGAGTCTCGAAGAGTAAATACGCTGTGCATTCCCACAGGCCATATCACTCTGACCATAACAATTGATCTATTTTATTCCCGCTTCTCTGCGAATGTTGCAGCAGTAAAGTGGGAAAACGATGACCTTCTATCAAAGACTGGCTTAACAAAAAGCGATTTCTAAATTGAGTAGTAAAAATGTGTCCTGAAAGATTAATGTGCCCTAGAGAACAGTGTGTTTTCTGGGTCTAATCCAGTTTTTTATATTCTGCCGCAGCCAAGACCCAGAAAAAAAGAGGTCTGAAGTCAGCCAAGAGAAAAAGCAAAAAGTGTCCAAGGAGAAAAATGTTCATGAAATCAATGTGGAACAAAATCCAATATTCTTTCCTGGCCATCAGTTCCAACCGCTTTCATCAGAGAAAGTATAACTTATGCATGTCGGTGCGCAAACTGAGCCAAGGCTAATTTAATTAAGTGCCCTCGGAGCTCCGTCTTCGAGCACCTTCCCCTCCGCGCACGCCACGTCCAGATGCCATTCTGATATTTTATGCACAGTCTCCGGCGTACTGAGTATGAGAACATTGACCAATTACGTCATAGAATGTTTGCAACATTCCTCCGAGTGCTCTGACTTGAAAAGTGTATCATACATTAAACACAGACAGCCTTTTATTTTTTTTAAACAAACATGTCAGTTTGCTGTATAGCTGGTGGTATACAAACATTAACCAACACATCCGTTGAATGCTGTATACATACATGTTCTTTCTGGATGGCTGAAAGGTGTTGGGACATATTTACAAAAACGTTTAGTAATGGGAAAACCCTTTAGAACATCGCTTTCTAACTCGGGCCCAATTTTACGCAGTTTTTTTGGTACACGAAATAAGAGCCTTTCGCACCGAGGATCTCATTAGGTATTTGGAGAAAGTGGTAAAAATCGGCGGTATTACCATTAACACCTGTTTTCATCACTAAACCTAATTATGGATTTTGAAACCGGTTGGCAAGAAAACCATGCTGTGGCGGTACAAATTATTTTAGTATTACCATTTGCTGTAATAACACCACCCCCCAATGAAGTCCTATAGCAGGTTGGAAAGAATGGGGAGGAACACGCACATCAGGAAGTGAATTACCATTACCGCTGGCGGTAAGTTCCACCAGTGGTAATGATAATTCAGTCTGGTCGAATTATCACTGACAAACTCGAAACGAGGCACCACAGAAATGAGCAGCCATTCCACTGATGAGCGCTTTTCAAATACAACATAACATACATTACATTATTGTTTGGTGTGTCGCAACATTCTATAGCTTCAAATTGGCTTTGATGACATTCCACAATGTCATGAAGTATGCTGATATCTATTAAAAGGCATGCATGTTCCCTTTTTATCTTGTTCTTGTACAACTGAATTTACAGACAATATGAGATTTCAAGTTCAAACTATCCCTTAAAGTATTAACATAAACTCATTTTGCATTGTAAAGAGCATTAGGCGGGTACACGCTGCCATTAAGTTCCATGCTTATGTGAGTCACGCACGCCAACAGAACCAGGAGGGAGATGGAGGACCGTCCGGGAGGACCCAGAGGGCAGAGGTGGGGCTGTGGAGCATGTCTGGTGAGAAAGGATGACACGAATTCAGACTGGCACGATGAACAGTTGGTCTTCTGTGTGAGATCGAGAATGATACGGGAGCAGACATTACAAATACAGACAACAGCATGTCCTCGGAGTGAAATTAAATGTGCCCAATTAGCATGCAACATGTTCCATCCCCGCGTGGCATCAGCTAGAAGCAGTTCTAAGCCTGAGTGTAAGAAAATTAGCTGGCCATATTCTCCATCAGATTTCTGAAATATTAATATAATAAATATGGACCTATTTCTCATTTTGCTGGTTCCTGGTATGACATGTGTGCTGGGTAGAATGCTTGGGTGATTTAATTTACTCTGAAAGACTTAACACACTTTTCACAAACTGTGTAGGTTTACTCCATCAAAGACTGTGTCAAACTGCAAGTATATCAATCCTAACTGTGACTGATGAACATCTGAAAAGATACATTTTGATGCACTCAGTATCTATATTTACTGCCAGGAAGTGCAGGTGGATCCTAAGCTAGACACATTTAGGCTATGATGTGGTTCAATACTTCCTGTTTTCCTCTCTACAATCCAAAAGCCTACAAAAAAGGAGTCATGCAGAATCAGGTGATCATCGAAATAATAGATCTTCAAAGGCAACCACAGGTGTTTATAGAGAAAGGCTGAGAGGTACCACACTAAACCCAAATCACTGTAACCTCCAACTGCACCTGTGAAGCTAAGGGCACTCCCAGCTTGGGACCAAAAACACGGAAAAGCAATTCACAAAAACTGAAAAAGAAGTGCACCATGTGCAGGAAAATACACACAATGTATTTGTACAACACGGCTGGGAAGATGAGCAGAACAAGGAACTTCGACCCGCCCCTTGCGAGACCAACATGTTTTAGCCACAAACAGGACATTAACATATCTCAGTAAAAGTGTAACAAAAACATAATGTTAGCATTCTGATTGGCTGGTTGTCACCAACCACCTAAACAACTCTATACATAGTTTACAAGCTATTGGCAGTTACTATTTCATCACAAATAAAACACCACCCACACCACATGGCCAAAAACCATTGATCAGCCGAAAAAATGCACCAGTCCCATATCAGGAAAACAGTATGTTAAAGGGCTTCATTTTAATTGGACCATGCCACCTAGGACAATTGGGGCCTCAACGTCCCACAAAGGTGGACCAATACGCAACAAACCAACATGGCACATACCTCCTCTATTCATGTCCCATTCCCACCATGTGCACCTGCACACTATGTAACTCCCTATCTTGTTACATGTTGCCAGTCCTGGTACACTACATCCTAGTACCCTGCCTGCAATGAATTGGCATCTCGAACAAACGTGACCAATCCACTGCTGAACACTGCTACTGGACCATAGTTTTTGCTGATTTCTCCATATTATTCAGCGAATCTCATTTGTGGCTGTCTGAGAACCCTCACTGTGGCCTTCACAAATATTATGTATTCCTTCCCAATCTGATGAGGCAGCACTTGTTGTCTGGGTCCAGCCATTCATCCCTAGAGAACCGCTTCGCTTGCAATATAGTGGTGGCAACTACCTCACACCCCTCCCCACCTGCCCTTGAGCTCTCAGCCTGTTTGCTGGACAAGACAAAATTCAGTCAAGTGTTCTCAGCTAACAACTATGGTCTAATACACTATAATGGCAGCTTAGTGCCTCCGCCTTAGGCCTATTCAAAATGTCAGAGCTCTTGCTCATATCACCTAACATCCCTACATGCACAAGACATAATAATGCCATGTCATGTGCCTCACACTAGGTGTTCTAAAACGATCAAAAGCAAACGTGCACATGCCCATTATGTGAAAAAATATATGGTGGTGAGCTGTGTGTTTATGTGTATCCTGTGCCAGATAATGAGAGTGTTCTTTTGTTCTGTGGAGCCTCTGTCCAGCTGCAATTTAACTAAAAAATGTGGTGTCATGAGCTGGGTTGCGGGCAGGTGTGTCACACAAAACGCTGTGGCCCTCATTACGACCCTGGCGGAATTCGGAAAACGATGGCGGAAATGCAATACCGCCATCGAATAGCGCTCGGTGCGACTATGACCCGTCACCGCAAAGTACGATGCCATTAGCGACACCGTAGTGAACGCCAACGCTAACTGCACCAAGCACGCGCGCGCGCGCCATGCCAAACCGTAAACACCACCATGGCGCAACGGTACGCCAATTCCGACCCCAGCGGACATGCACCTAACGCCATCAAGCATGGCGGAATGCACCATTCCGCCATGGTGAGAAGTACGGCATCGCGAATCAACCGTAAACGGCCCCACTGACTGCCCGTACACCGCTCCCTGCCCACAAAGTACAACTCCCCGTAGGTGCAACGAAGCCACAATGCAACCAGTGAAATGCACAAGTCACCCATGCATGCCAACGAACAAATGGACCTCAAGAGGGGCCAATGGGAGCTGCAGGGCACAGATGGCACGAATACAGAAGCCATCCCAATGGACATGACCACAGTCCCCCACCAAGAAACGCACGCAAACACAGGCACCTGTGACCAGCAATATTCATAAAATCACAACATTCCACCAGTCCACCTGGCTGACCGGCATCTGTCACACAAAACCCAATCCCCCGCCCCTGAGCATGACAACATTCAAACTGTCATATTGGCAGCCCCCATCCCTGACCTCACGGGCTTCGTAGGCAAACGCGCCCAGTACAGGACCACGCAACAAAACTCCGAAGCTGGAACCCAATGCAGATCCCCTCACAATACATCGCTCCACAAATAGGAATATGCCACATCACTTGCAAAGAAGAACGCTACACGGCCCATATCAGAATAGAATTTTAATGCACATCAATATCACCAAGCCCATACAGCCATCAGGCCATGAACTCCAAAACACATTTCACCATTGTGGGCTGCATCCGCAACAAATGACCAGCCACTACTCGTGTGACGCCCTGTTCCCTCATGGTACACAGAGCCACATACACGTACGAAAAGGCAACATGGAAGCGCACAGAACCGCAGGGCCGTCCCAATGGGGAGGCACTAGTCCAGCTGAAAGGCCGAAATGTTGCTCCGAGCCACCAGTACTGCGTAAGGGCATGTGGCCCATTGGCGATCGTCCCATAAGATCGTAATGCTGCTCCACTGATTAACACGAAGCAGCAGGTGTCTGGAGTAAAATCCATCTGCAGGAGTGGCATACAGATGGCAGTGGCAAAAGGGGAGGAGATACCTGTCAACCAAAAGAAAAGAAACAGAATAGAATGGCCATCAGAACTACATTCGAACAATTCACTTCAATGATCACACTAGATCCACAGCCATATGCATGCAAGCCCACTCCAAAGGATCATCACCACCCCAAAACCACTTGCGAATCATAACTATCTATATCGAGGTGAAAACACCATCACAAACGAGTGTACCTGTGCATGCGCCTGTGAAAACAGAATCCTTCAGATGGGATTGGTAACGTGCATGGACACAAGTGTCTGAAGGCGCGTCGAGACAGGGAAGGCTCAACAAGGCCAGATAGACGATGGACCCACTATGGCAGCCCTGCATCACATAGCGCAGGGGGGGCGGACAGATCCCAAGAAGCCCTGTACATGGCAAACACTGTATCAAATCACCTGCCCATGCATCCATTCATCATTCCCTCATCCCGTAATGAAAACGCCTGAATATTTACTCACATAACATTAGAAATATCCATTGAGTCTGTGCGTTATGCAGCCTGCAAAATCCACAGTGCCCCAGCACGTAATTCCAGTCTAGTGAAGTAACATGTATTTGGGAACGTCCTGCCTTATCGTCCACTACGCAATTGCGCATCCCATACTATTCATATCAATCATAGCATTCTCGCCATGGCCCCTGTCCCAAGGACATTGAACAATAGAACGTTATATTTGCAGTCAGACCTGTGGGCATCTCCTCGCCGCTAGCTGAAAACCGAAAGCGCCGCCCTTCGAATTCCTCATTTGCAACATCACGTCGAAGAGGCATCTGTGGCCGTTTGAAAACACTAATTAATCCATCGAGTGCGGCTGTGTGTGAAAATGGCAACTGCCTTCACCCACGAATGGGACGCCCCGCCCGTCGTTGCAACTCGGTACAGTGATGAATGAGGGCCCACCGTTACTCGAGTACTACGTTCCACTGACCCTTCACAACTCTGTTCGCGACTGCACAGATAGTATGTGAAACAATGGGACCACAACAGAATGAACATATCAACCAATGTTACACGGCCATCGGGTACAAATACAAGATTGCAATAGCAAGATGCCATTCCACGAATTGCAGCGTTGTGCGCGGGACGTGCTCGGCCAAAGGGGAGAGCAGTTTGCACAGGTGGAATGAATCTCCACAGGTGGAGGCCATTCAGCCTGGAAACACATAAATTGCACAGCCAGTCTCCTCCCACAACCACACCGAAATGCTACCGGCAGGACTCGCGATGTTGGCCCTGGGGGACCTGATAGCACTGCAAGTACTCCAACTCCAAGAAGAAGACGAACACCAACTACAACCGGCCGCACGGAGGAGACGCAGGAGGAGGAGGAGGCCAAGGCAGGGCCAGCAAGGGCCGCCAGCACAGCCACTACCACCACGCAGGCAGCCCGCAATCCCACGCCTCCGAGCACATCCGTTCAACCTCACTGATGAGCAGATCCACACCCTCTACCGTCTGGACCGGGACACCATAACCGCCATTGTGGACATGACACAGGCTGACCTTGTCAGCATGATAGATAGCCCAACCGCCATCCCACCCCTACTGAAGGTGGTGTCTGTACTCCACTTCCTGGCCACAGGCACCTACCAGCACACAGTCAGACAGTTGCATGGCATTTCTCAGCCACTGTTCTCACGGACACTATTGCAAGTGCTCGATGCCCTCCTGCAGCACGCAGACGACTACATCTCTCTACCACGCTCGGAGCAGGAAATTACCAACACAAAAGTGGGATTCCATGCACTTGCCGGCATACCGGGTTGCATTGGTGCCATCGACTGCACCCATGTGGAATTGGTCGTCCCACATGCCATGGAGGCCCAGTACCGCAACCGAAAACAATTTCATTCCCTGAATGTACAAATGGTGTGTGACTCCAACAGGATCATTACACATTGTTGTGCCCCATTCCCTGGATCAACCCATGATTCTATGGTCTTGAGGAACTCTACAATACCACGCTACATGGAGCGACACGCAGGGAACAGATCCTGGCTACTCGGTGAGTCTCATTACATGCATGATAATGTGGGGTATGTGATTCGGCAATGACCTGGCAGGAAGGGGGGGGGGTGTGCGTACGTAGCAATGGCATTCCACATCATACGTTTCTCGTCCACATACAGGTGATGCTGGATATCCACTGAAGAGATGGCTCCTCACACCAGTCCGGAACCCACGGGACCAGCATGAGGAGGACTACAACCATGCCCACTCACGTACCCGTGTAGTCATTGAACAGGCATTCGGCCTACTGAAGGGTCGTTTCCGCTGCCTCAGCAGGTCTGGCGGGGCACTCCTGTACCGCCATGAGAAGGTTGAAAAGATGGTCATGGCATGTGTCATGCTCCACAACATGTGCGTACGTAGAAATGTGCCCATGCCCCCTGACGCAGAACTGCAAGCACCTGAAGATGGTCATGATGAGGGTGGGGATGTGGCAGCACCTCAGGGAGTCTGCGAGGCACCGGAGGCCCGTGACATTCGTCAGCATCTCATAGATGCATGCTTCTAGCACTCACGCCTGGTGGCTGATACATGGACACGGGACTCGTGGCACTGTGTGTGTCTGGGACATGCACAATATGGACTGTACGCCTATGATGGCCTAGTACACAAAGATCAATGTCCACACATCTCATTGGTTGATCGTGCACTTTTTATGGCATATGTGATATCATGTTGTACACCCTATCGACCCGCCACCCAAGTGAGCCCAACACACCCCCTCCACCCTCCCACCTCCCCCCCGAACACCAGTGTCCAAAGATGCTCATCGTCCGTGGGCAGTCGCTATTGCAAGCCCCCTCTGCGGGTATCAGGGGCACCCCTGCCTGTGGAGCGCAGGTTCCTCCCAGATCTACGTTGGGGGCTGCCCTGGACGGAACTTGCAACGGATGATGTCTCTGCCTGCTCACGTCCATGCATGTCCCTAAGGGTTTGCGAGAGCTCAGTGAGCACACGGCGCACTGCGGCAAGTTCACCACATACGTCTTTGGACGTCGCATGCAGTTCCCCCCTCAGGCTCTCGGTTCTTCTCTCCATTTGGACTCTCAGGCTCTCGGTGCTACTCTCCATTTGTGCCCTTAGTGTCTCTGTGCCTCTCTCCATTTGTGCCCTAAGTGTCTCAGTTGATGTTTCTATGTCTGCCTTAGTGCCCCCACATTCATCGGCATGGTCCTTGAGGAGCGTGGCCAGTTGCTGCTGTTGCACGATTAACTGGTCGAGGGACTGTTGCCTCTGCTGGGCCATGGCCATTTGCGGGGGTGTCACAGAGGGGCTGTTGTCCTCATGTTGCCCTGCCACAGGGCTTGTGGGGGATGGCCTGTCGTCGTCTTGTGGGTGCCCCTGCGTGGTATCCTCATGTAGTACGGGATGGAACAGACAGGGGGATTGGGACAGGTCATGGATGGATCTGACTTCGACATCCCCGTCTTCTGTGTCGGAGCATGCTGCCATCAATGGGGTGTCACCTATGGTGCTGCTGCCAACGGAGGCAGTGCCTTCTGTGGCATCCGTTGGGGGGACCTGTGGTGGTGGTGTTGTGGGCATGCTGGCTGCTGGGGTGCCTGTTGATGTTCCCTCCTGTGTGCTGCCACCTGATTTGTGCTGCTGCCGTGTCTTGATGCGTGCAGCTGAGGTGGAGGGTCTTTGGCCGTCGGTCTTGGCCCTCTTTGCAGGTGTGCTGGTAGGGGTGTCCTGCAGCTCGTCGTTTGGATCGGACCCTGTGGTGGAGTAAAGGAGGGCGAGGGTTATTGGTGGGTCTGTGGGAATTGGAATGGCATTGTATCACATGCATTGGGGTGGTACCTGAGGGTGATTTGGGTCGGGGCCTTGGAGGTGCTTCCATTTGTGTGTGGAGTGAGGGTGCAGTTGTTTGGCAGCCTGAAGTTAGGGTGTGCCTGCTGCACGTGTAGTGTGTGTTTTAGGGGTTTTTAATTATTTATGTATTTATTGTGGGTTTTAACGTGCGCTATCAGGCCAATGTGTGTGTACGTTCTCCTGGACATGTGTTTCTGTTGCACTATGGGGACACATGGTGCTTCACATGATTGGACATTGTGGATTTGGCATGGTTTTATTTGGGCCACCTACCTGATTCTTCGGATGTCTGCACTCCTTTCTCCATCCCTCCGACTCCCTCTATGCTCTCCATTCCGATGGTGGAGGCACAGATTTCTTCCCAGGGGGTCAGCTTGATTGGTGATTCCGACCCTCCCCCGGTGGCTGTGGCAATGTTGCGGTTGGCAGAGAGTATGCTGCGGACGCGTATCCGCAGGTCGTCCCATCGCTTACGGCATTGCTGTGGGGTGCGGGGTGCGGTCCCCACCGCACTTACCCGCTGTGCCACCAGAGCCCATATGGCCTTCTTGTTTGCGAGTGCCGTCCTGGTCATTTGCGTGGAGAAGACGACGGCAGCATTCTCCTGGAGGGTCTCTGTTAGCACGGTGAGTTCCTCACGGGAGAAGTGGACCTGCCGCTTGCGGTCGCACGCTTTCTTCGCTACTTTTCCCATTTTTCTTGGTTTCGCTAGGGTGGATGACGGGTTGGGTTGTGTCTCAGGGTGGTGATTCCGGTCACCGTACTTTACGGTAGGCGCACACTGCGGTGTCCACTGTGATGGGTGGCGGTATTGCACCTAGGGCGCCGTACGGCGGCGGTGTGGGCCGTTTTGGGGTCATTCCCGCCATCGCGGACTTTGCACTTCCGCCATGCTGTGGTGCTCGTGCCCGATGGGTCGGAATGGGCCGCACTTTGCTCCTTCTTGCAATGGCGGAAACGCTATTTACGCTGTGGCGGTCCGGTCAGTCACTTTCCGCCAGGGTCGTAATGAGGGCCTGTGTGTTTTCTAAGAGGTTTGATGCATGCAGGAATGCAGCACCATGCAACCAGTGTTTCTGCAATCTTGTGCAAACAAGGGTTACAAAATATAATGTCATGCTGTGTGCTGTGGGTCGTGCTCAGACACAAGGCACTGTGCTACTTGAAAAAAGGGTTTGTCGCACCCTCTGTATGAAGGGCTATGCATGCAAGCAATGCAATATTATGTGTCACAATGCTGGAAAAAGCAGAATTTTAATTCAAACACTGCCTGTGTTATGTGATGAGCAAAGATGTACTACTTTGTGCTATATTGTCACTGTGAGCAATTCGCACAGACTGTTTTGATATTTTTTTAAAGAAATGTAATGTTGGTAGATAAACCTCTCGGAAATATGTGTGGCTAATATGCACACATTTCCCAAAGCTCACTGCACAGCAAACACATAGTCAAGTGTACTCTGGGGACACAGCCTAACGGCGCAGTCCTCCTGTCATGTTCAGCTGGAATGTGACAGCCACGGGTATAGCAAAGCATCTCAAGAAGGGGGAAGGCAACACCTTCCTCCGGCCATGCCCAGCCTAATTAAAATATCCAAGGCTCCATGGATCCGCCACCTGCCCATTGTTAATTGCTCTATTGTGGCAGTACATACTGATAAGAGTTAATTGAAGCAGGCCTACGCAGGCCTGATCACAGCAGTGACAAGAGTCAGGAAACCACAAGACCTTTTGGTATGTAATGTATCAGCTTGAAGCTAACTCCCACCCCTCTGTATGAAGGGCAGTGAATGTCATGTCTGGGACAACTGTTTACATTAGGCAACTCCTGCAGTGAACCCCCTTTCAGAGGGAAGAAGTATGTGAATTGATGGAGACAGAAATTCTGTTCTCGTCACAAACTCCAAGGGAGACCTGCGCTTTGATCAAGAGTCACAGAGAGCTCAATTAGCCAGAGAGACACTTTGTTCCACAACAGACAGGAAGATGGGTGTGACTTAGTAGTACATGTTGCCACCCCTTACCTTACCTGTTGCAAAGCACTCTGTTATGACCTTACGCATAACAGAAGATTTTATGTGGAGTCCCAGGATTGGTTCAATAAGGTAGGCGGTTCAATAAGGTAGGCTTAGCCTGCAGCAGTCACTGGGCCCAATTGGCTTTAAAAGAGGGTTGAGCACCTCTTTTGTCAGATCATCCAGCGACTTTGAAAGGAGTAAGGAGAAGGACTAATTTGGACCCTTGCTGAAGGTACCGTCTGCCTTACAGCTTCCGCCAGTGAAGGAAGGCTAGGATTTCCAAGAGGGAAGCAAGATCCCTCCCCTAAACATCTGCCAAGGAATAGAGGAGATACCGGACTCAGAGGACTCGTGCAGCAGCTCCAGTACCGGTACCCAACCAGCACGTAGTGTGCCCTGTTAGGAACTGCCAGCAAACTTCCTAGGGGGGAAGTGCCAGTGAGTCTTTGAACAAATGACAAGGCTGTCGCCTGCAAAGACTCTCCCCAGCTTTGGGCTGTCTGCCATAAAGGACGACACAAGTCATACGAAGGAGCTAGGAGGAGTGCCACAACACGCATTAACCTGCATCCATCTTTTAAGGACATTTTTGTGGCAGTCGAGCCCTTAAACTCAACCAGCTACACCACTAACTGTTGTCACGCTCCAGTCACTAAAGCCATCTGAGACACCTCAACCAGCATTCCACATTCACAAACCAGCACAGAGACAATGATTCTAGACCCTGAGCCACCGTGTAGGCCAGCCTGCAGCCGTCCGTGCAGCCTCGCTTGTCGAGCGCCTGCCGCCTTGTACCTGCAGCTGTTTCCCATCTTGAACTCTGTTGCATGAGCTGAAAGCATTCTGGAACCGACTTGATGCTGTCGAGCATCAAGATCATCTCAAGTGCCAGGTACATTGTGGTACTGTCCCCTTTTCCTTCTCTGAAGGCCCCTAGTGACATTTACAACCCCTTGCTCCCTTGGTGCTGAAACCAAATAACCTTGAACAGTTAAGACTGATTGCTTAACCAACTATCCTCCTGTCATTATCCCTTTCCTTTGTGAAACTATGTGTGCTCTGTGTCCCTTCACAGTTGGGTTGTATTTTGTAGTGTGCTAGAGCTGTCTTTTGTGATAATAATAAAGTAGATATTTGTATACAACCTTGACTCGACAGTCCCTATTATCATTGGGTAATAATTGAATTTTCGCTGTGTTGCAACTATGCAACAATCCACGACCTTGCAGAGATAATGCTGCTGTTTCATTCATTGTTACCAAAATTGGACAAAGAGGTTTATAATTTGCTTGTGTTTCCAATCTGTTCGAATCTCTTCTGGTGTAATAGAGGTGTGAGGCTGATTGATGGTTTAGAAAACGATATTCATCCATGGACCACTGGTGCCCCGAAAGATATTTGTCACAGTGATATTCTTTGTTCTACATTTAGATAATTAACAGCATCATTCTTTTCTGATACCTTATCAATGTAATGTATTATAAAAAAGAATCATTCATATACTTCAACATGAAAATAACCACTTAAGTTAAGCAGCATATGTTAATACAAGTGTACACACATGTTGGATGTCTTGTACTAGTGATGTTTCACTTTGTTCAACACTTTTCGAGTTAAGCCAAGTTAATCGTCTTCAGGAGTATGCAGTTCTACTCTTTTTAACAAATAACAGTTTGAATAAATAAATATAATGAAAAGGTCTTCTGTTCCACTACAACACAAATTTATTTTACACAATTTATCTTACACAATTGTCATACAACGTTTTAATGTTAACTTATCACTTATTTTTAAAAGTCAGCTCTTTAAACAAAGAGCACTTCCATGTAATATCCTAATCAGGATATTGGTCAGACCAAATCTAGCCCATATCTTGAGTGTATCTCACCTAAAGCAACACATCAACAACCTCATTAGGCCCGATCTCAATTAAATGCCAGGATTGTTCTTATCGTAAATAGCTCTGTTTTAACGAGAGAAATTCTGTAAACAGCCATATCACTAGTATTATTCAATTACTGGTAAATCTTCACCCCACAAGATTTCTGTATTTATACAAGGTATCTGAGTATCTTCCCTCTTTCTAGCTAGCCTGGCTCTAATCTCTTTACAAAACTGACACTTTAAGCTGCCATATTGTTAGAACAAAATGTTTTGACTCGTTGTTAGTATACCTTTTTGAACAAGATTTCATTATTAGTTTATCTTGATATAACACCATAGAATTCTATTCAACCTTAGTCGATGATAAGTAAGTTAATGCCAAAGTAAAATCTTCAAACCAAATATAAAACAATTATCCTTTAAAGTCAAATAGAATCCTCTCAAAAACATTTTTTGGGGGAAGGGAATAAATATATATATATTTATTTTTTGTTTGTGGCCGTGAAAATGTTTTTGGGAAATCAAACGTATATTTTGTAATATGTAATGTGACATATTTTAATGATTTTAGAGGGGCAAATCCCAAAACGCCTTGATTATATGACTGTGCCAAGTAAATCAGACATCATACACATCCTGTA
Source organism: Ambystoma mexicanum (assembly GCF_040938575.1). NCBI lineage: Eukaryota > Metazoa > Chordata > Amphibia > Caudata > Ambystomatidae > Ambystoma > Ambystoma mexicanum. The sequence goes on from NC_090937.1 coordinate 1,191,004,457, forward strand.
CCCTAAGTATAACATAACATGACATTATTACATCTTAGAACGCTGGGCGAGTGAATAACCCGTTCCCATTGGCCAATTTGCGGGCTACAAGAAATGGTATAGCTCACAGTTTCATAATAGCCTGCAAATTGCTTTCTTCAGATCGGAAAGTTGTGCATTAACAGTGATTTGTCAAAACAGTGGCCAAACTGAAAATTATATTTTCCTGTGAATACCATCTTTTTTCCTTTCCTTTAATAATTTGTTAGTTAAAAGTATAGCTTACTATAATTAAGCATTTCTTATTTTCTTTATCATGCTATTTTTCATGTTTTTTTAAACTTAAATATTCTACAAGGAATGCTTAAATCCCCAAAAACAATATAATATATTTGTATATACTTACAAATTATATTTTTTAATTCACTTTTTTCTTTTTGCCCATGGGTTCTAATAGCTTTATAGACCTACAGCTCAGGCCATACTGAGCATTATGGTCCCTCATACCTCGGTCTTCAGGGCCCATAATGCCCGGTACGGACCTCGCTGCAGGTCTGTAAAGCTATATTATGTTACAATCTAAAGACCTCAATTTTCTCATCTTTATACAAACCAGCCTAAATCCCATTCTGTGTTCAAATCTGTAGGGTATAGAACTGATAGCCTATGTATCTAATACATTTTATGCTGTGACATTAATTTCAATAAATTACCCCCTCTTTTAGGTATTTTCACATGCTCTAAATTGTGCAGTTTCAATAGTAAAACTGAATGTTTTTTCTCTGCATAGTGTATCGCTGCTGGTGATTTGGTATTTTGTTTGATTCATGCTCAGACCAATGAGATTTTGCCATCCTTGAAGTCAAACCCACACAATATAGCCACAAGGTCATTTAATAGCATAAATCACATTTGCTGTGTCACATGCAGCAACATTCTTAAGATGAATGGTTTTACCCATGTAGGGATGTTGAATCTTATTGCCTCTCTATTTATTATTACAATGTTTACATTACAAAGAGGGAAAAGTACCCTCCTGTACATGAGATTTAGTTGGTGTTATTTTGTCCACTTTTACTAAAACACCACAGACTGATTTTTCCTATGTGCGCATAGTGGAACATCATGAAATACATTTCTCAAACATTTGTGGGATGTTTTTACCCATGCATCCAAGCCCTACCATAAAACTGTGTGTTACTGGCATTGAAAACATCATGATGGCCAGAACCCCCCAGAGAGTGCACAGGGAAAACATGAAGAATAGGCTGCCACCCATTTTTGCCTATGTTGTGTGCACAAGAGGGCACTGCCTAGAACCACCATTGGGCTACACACACAGTAGCCTGAAACCATTGGGAAGGGCAATGCTGATTGCCAAAAGCAACCCAGAACTGTGGGGAATTCATTTTCTTAATGTCAAAAATGGATGCACTACCGGTGCTCACCACTATCAGAAAGCGGCGTTTTAAAACCACCAGACTTTGGTGTAAAACTGAACAAATGAATCCAAACCAGGCCATGGAAAGACTTGCTAAGAGGTGGATACAATGTAAAAGTATATTCTGAAATGACTTGAAGGAAGTAATTATTTAAGGTATATATAAAAAAAATAGCTGGGGATGTCAGCAGCTTAAGTGAATTTGGGGGTAAAGCCACTAAAATCGAAATGTTTAGAATAAAAGAGTGACCTACTTGTGAGTGTCACATAGGTTGCAATTGTTTAAATGTCATAGTTTTGAACTTAGAATCAGTGTTCTAGCTGCATGTGTAAAAATTGTAAGTTTGGGTTGAATGTAGAAAAATGGGAAGTAAAGTAACATTTAGCTCAATTCTGCCTGACAACTACCCCCGACAGGAGTTGAACTGGCTCAACAACTCTTCCCAGGCCTGGCTACATCCTGCTGCCCCTGCCAAAAGGAGATGAAACCTCTCTGATTGGGTTAGGGGAGGAGCACCTGGGGACTGCAGGAAGTTGAACAAAGCCCTGTACTGGTCTCAGGCAAATGTTATATTGGGGGGGTCGTAAAATGGCTTCCTCTTGGGAGAAACTGGGATGGGCAGTGCCTCTGCTAGCAAGCTGAGCTTGGGGGAAGTGGATAAACCAGTTATTTCACCATGTGATGTGGGAAGCCACACCCCTTTTTGACCAGGGCATCATTTTAAAAAGATAGATAACTCATAGTGCGGACTGGTCAAAATTATATAAGTAATATCATTATTCTTGTGATTTTTCTGTGCACGTTTTAAGAGGTGTTAGGACCCTGTGGTGTATTCTGGGGGGTTGCTAGCAGAAAATAGGGTCTTACTCCAAATGTCTGCATATTAAAAATCGGACACTTCATCAATTAATGTCCATACTCCTTGCGCACATTTGTGTAATTTTTGGTAAATGTCCGATATTGGTAAACCGGCCAAAAAGCGCAAAATGTTGTCATTTCTGAATCCCAGCTCGCAGGAACATGGGGCTTGAACAGAGACCTGTCTTAATTCATCTGTAATACGGTCATGTAATGTCAACCACTTGTGTATCTGAGAAATATGTATTTGAATCAAATATAGATTTGCGCCCAAATTGACCAGGGGATGATCCTCTGACCCATAAACAGACCTCATCATGATGACAATCCATTTCCTTCCCCCAATCATGGGAGATGGGAGAATTGGGCCAACGACAAGTAGAGAGGGGCAGGCTAAGTGATGCCACGCACACACCCACTTTCTAAACACATAAAATCAGACAGTGCAGGACAGGTGGGGACATTGACTTTCCACTTTCTTGCGGGACGCTTTGCCGGGAGACTCCAGACCTCACATCCATCAACTTCCAGAGACCAGAAATTAACTCCAGAATTTCTAGCAGAGAGGCCTGAATCCACAAGCTGAATCCTCTTCAGCAGGCCTCAAAACCAACCAAACTATTCAACAGCCGGGCAAGCTGTTTGAATTTTTGCCAAGAACCTTTGCAAGAACCTGTAGCAGTATCCAGAAAGCAGTGCTGTATCCGGAACCAGAGAGAACCACAAACCAGACCGTTGTGAGCAGAACCGGTGCTTGACAGACCCAGAGAGCAGAGCTGACCCAGATAGCCGGGACTTCAGAACCACCCGCCGGAAGTCCCGTCCAACCTGACCAGACCTTGACGGCTTATTTCAAAAATATAGTGTGAGTACTCACTGTGCAAAACCAATCTCTTAGTTTAAAATAATCTAATCCAAACTATTTTAGCCTATTAGAACTGCCTCCTAGAATCGTGTCATTCTGTCATTTTTAAAGCTGAAAACTGTCACCTGTCATTTTGAACTTTTAAATTTCAAATCCGAAAAACTACCTTCCCAAAATCGTCCGTATCTCCGGAACCGTTTGTGCTAGGAGCGAAATCTTAAAGCTTAGATTAAAGCTAAGATTCTAGGCTTTCCAACGAACCTAGAACCGACTCCTACTCCTTATAGTGCCTCTGCAATCACGCTCGACGCACGCGATTAAATTTGCTGTGATTCGACATTTTGCACAATTTCAGCCACGTGTAAAAATCAGCAGCTCCTTGTTTTCCTTTGCTAAAATTCGTTTTAACCTGCTAGTTACTCATAGAGCATTGCTACAGTGAGCCTGAACTAATATAAACTAGAAATTACCCACCCTGAACCCCCTATAGGGAATTAAAAGCCTTTTTAGCATATTTTTCACTTAATTGCAACCACATCAAAGCATCTTGCTTGTGTTAAAACTCATACCTGTTTTCCTCTAAGCTTGCTAGGGGGGGTACTGAATTATATTTGATTGCATTCCTGAGAACTGTGTGTCTTCTTTCCATCTCTTTATATTGCATAAAGGGGGGGGAGTGAATTGTCAAGGAAAAGTGATTACATTGTCTTTTGTTGAAGCCATATCAAGTTTATTTTCTGTACTGCATTTTCATTCATCATTGCATTGTCCTTGAAGCCATAAAAGCATTCTCAGCTACTTTATCCTCTCTATATCACTTCTAAGCCATCAAAAAGAGTGTACCACTGTAACATTATCCATTGTTGATCACTATCATCTTCCCAAGTGTGCTATCAAACATTAATTTATTATAAAAGTGTGATATATATATATATATATTGTTTACTTTTCAAATAAACCTTTTAAATTTGCAAAACAAACCTACTTCTTGGCTCAGCGGGGTCGGGGAAATTCTGAGAGAGGGGTGTTATACAACGGTTCATCATCCAGATTATAACTTGCCATAAAAATACATAAATAAGGGCTTCCCTTGGGCATCCCAGACAAGGCACTGACTTAGTGGGATTGCTTGATCGGAGTCACTTACACATTCATCCAGCTGTAACATTTTCCAATGTTTCTTTATGATATTTTTAATCTTTGGACTGTTTAGAGAAAGTTGTAATATGTACTAATGTAGGGTCAACCGACTGCGTTTTCTTGTTAAGCAGTGTTTGCCGACTAATCTTGGATACTTTACCAAGAAAGATCTTTACACATTTCTCAGCATCCCCTCTAGTTCTAAATGTATTAGACAATAAGTCATTCTGAATCTCCAACTCTTGTGGACATGATACAATTCTCTTAATTCACAAAAATGGGCTATATGCTTCAAATGGCACACCCATAACAAAAGGGCCAGGGGTTGCACAGCAAAGGGCCTTTAAAGTTGCAGGCTTGGGAAGCTAGCAGGGTACGAACAGTCAAACAAAGTAGAAAGAGTTGGAGGAAGGGTTCCTCCATCTTGGTTTTCTGTAGGCTTCGCTTTCCCTTCTGTCTCCTGCATTTCATGCAGAGCTAATAGTTGTAGGTATGATGCGAGAAGGAAAAAGTCAAATGCTACCTTGACAGGGTTTGGACCCCTTAAAGCAAGTTTGCTTTTACCTAATCCTTTGTGGCCTTTTGACTTTCTAAGGAACCAGTCTCCCACTCCTTCTGTTATAGCTCTTGGACTCTTAAGGACAGAAGAATTTGTTTGTATCCTGTTAGGAGAGTACTCCTTTCCAAATCCCTCTGCCAGAGGTGAGGACAGGTGTTCCAAAGCAGAGGCAAGCTCATCTCCCACCCCATCCCCAGGGAACATTGTGGGTGACCTGTTGTTGGACCGAGATCTACACTTGTGCCTGTTGTATCAGTAACCAGGATCCTCACCAGATGTGAAGGACTCCTGTGGGTGCCAGCTAGTCTTACCTGGCACCGGAGTAAAGGGAACAATTATTATTTGAGTCACTTAGCCCCTGGATTGGCACTCAGAGTAGTAGGACAAGCCATGCAGGTGGATTCCTGAATTCTGCAGCTTCAATCTCTCCTCACACATGAGGTAACCATGTTTTAATGCCTTTGAACCATCAGTACCTGTAATGTTGCTTTGGCACTCTCTTCAAGCTTCTTTGAGCTGATGAATTTATCATACAAGCTTAATGTCACATTGTACCAAGAAGAGCACATCACTTGTTCAGCTCCAACAACCACCTCTTTCAACATTGCATCAGACCATCAGGATCACAGATTTGAAGTACCCGGACCTCAACTTGAACCTCTGTAAACATTGTATTATGTGCCAACCCGAACCAGCAGTTACAGTTGTTTCAAACTGGCTTGCATTTCAAACCAATCCTTGTGAGCCCTCCGAATTGCCTATCACTTGAATTCCGCCTTTGAGCCACATTGAGCTCTGCTTCGAGTCGAATGACCACCAACTTGCTACCTGGACCAGCATTACTCATCACATCCGAATCAGGTTTGACCCAAAAACATAGCATACCAAACCCTAGTTTGCTGCCAAACCACCCAAGAGCTGATAAAGGTAATGTTGAGAGCCCCCGACATGCTTGGTCATCTTTTGGGACCCTAGTGAATGATAATGCACCAATCTGCAACTTTTTCATCAAGCTGTATACTTTTTGGTGACATTGTTTGTCGTTTGTTGCCTATCAACAATGCTACATAAGCCAGTGTGCTTGCATCATCTACATTCTGCATATTTTGTGTTCTTTCCATAACAATAGGTTTTTGTTCATTTTTATAGACAGTTAATTTTAAATATTGGTTTGTTTTTTTAAAGAATATATATTGTTGGAGGCACTTGTTTGGACATTCCTTTATTTCAGTCGGTTATACTACTGCTGTTCGTGTTACTACTGTTAACATATTCACACCCCTCTCAAGAGAATAGCCTGCTCTGTGCTTACTTTACCACAAAGAGCAAAGGAGGTATATATTTTGATGATGCTTGTTTCACTTTTATAATTGCCATCACTGTTGGTTCATAGAACTCCTCCTTGTACTCTTGCAGGGCAGAAGTCATTTTGTCACAATACCTCATGTGCTTATTCACACAACGTCTTAGTCAGGCACTGCCCATACATTGATAGCTTGTTTCTATTGTTAAGCATTACTGGGCTCAGTTACAGGTGAACCTATGAACATCTGAATAGAATAAAACTCAACTCACAGGAGGATAGCACAGGGGCAACGTGCTCTTGGAAGCAAGACAACGCGGAGCAACACAGATTCGATCCCCTGTCCGCACTTAGAAACCTCTGGGTATTAAGCGCATTATAAATAACCAATTATAACGATTATATGATAACTAAGATTTGAAGAACTGAATTAAATGGGATTGCTCCTCTTGTGTGTCCTCTGTTGCTTTAAAGGTCGCTCTTGTGCAACTTGCTAAAATGATGATGTTGCACTGCCAATTAAGAAAATCATCCTCAATTGTCTGACCTATGCCTTAAAACTTTGGCTACTAAGGTTCAAAAGTTTGCAACTTGGAGAAATGCTGATTCAGCTTGGTTTAGGTGGTGTAAATTGGGCTTCAGTAGAGTCATTCAATACCCGTGTCATAAGAAATGCAAGAAGAAAAGTGCCTGGGTGGAGATTTTTTTATTTGAGGGGCATGTATTTTTCCCATCAATAAGTGATAACGACCAAGCATAGTGAGGGAACCCTAAGCATCTAAATGGGATTCGGGGGCAGGGGAGCCCCCAAGAACATTTTTCAAATAATGGGTTAAAAAGGTACATTTGGAGGGGCTGTGGAAGAAATGCAAAGGGACCTAGGAACGGAGGTGAATGAATTAATGTTCGGCAAAATGTGTCATAAAGCATATAAGGTCTCCATTTCGGCCCAATACAAATTGCATGCCATTAAACTGCTCCCCCAGTGGCAGTATGATCCGGTCCGCCTTTCTAAAATGTTTCCAGGGCTGAGCCCTCTCTGCTGGCATGAGTGCGAGGCCAGGGCAGATTATTGGCATTTGTGGTGGGGATGTGTGAAGGTCCGGATGTTCTGGGATGAAGTGCTTGAGTGGATTAAAGACATTGATGGAATATCCGAATGCTGACACCACTCTTACTGCTGTTCGGACTGGAATGCCCTGATGGGGTATGGTTTGGCCTCTCACATTTTGCGCACTTCTTATTGTTGGCGGGGAAGGAATGCCTGACTATGCAATGGAAGAGGGTGAACCTCCCTGGGAAAAAGGAGTGGGCGCTCACCGCAAAAAAACATCTACCTAATGGAAAGACTTACAGCGACTATACATGGAGGGGACACTGGTCTGGAAGGGGAATGGGAGCCATTCAGGGCCAGGTACATGCCGCCGTGGAAGACCCACCAGGCTCGGGAAGGAGAGGATGATGTGGAACAGGGACTTGTGGGAAAACGTTTGCCATATGGAATATGATCAGACAAACTATATGGCCCAGAGCTTTACTTGGGTTAAGGTAAGATGTTTTACCTATGACAGGAGGGGTGGGGAGAGGGAGCATTGGGGAAGGACATTTTGGGGCAATTAGTGTACTGGATACTACTTGAGAGATACAGGTATGTGCTGCCCGCAACTTGTTTTGTAACGTGTTGAAAACCAATAAAGTTTAAGCTTAAAAAAAGGGTACATTTTACAGCACACTTTATGTGAGGTTGGATAGTCACTAACAGTGCGCAGATGCATTTATTTTCATGATGATTTTTGCAGGCAACATATGGCAGTATAAAAGTAGCAACAACATTTTCATCCTGGCTGTGGCCATACATGTCCATGCTGGCTGTACCAAACATTCTATTATTCCCATATTGTGTATGTGCTTTTGTTTGTTTGTCATCAATTCTAAGTTTTATAGTACATCTGTTGCTCCCACTAATTTTTTACACTTCATGAGGTAGAGAGGAGGCAATGGCCAGAGCCCAGTTCCTCCCTGACTCAGTTAAAATTTTGTCTCAAAGAGCTGATGTTTGCCTGCATGACAAAAAACGACATAATTAGAGAGTCTACATGTTTTTGACACTTTTTCTCTGGATGTTGTGTAGGGTAACGTATATGCCAGTAAATTCCTCAGTGAAACATTTTCTGTATTATATAAATCCTCCACATATTGAGGTGATTTAGAAGAGTCAGGTCTTACTGCAAAATCAGCTATCAGAAATGTGATGGCAGAAATATTACATTTCCAATGTTGTAATTCTAACCTGTTAATCAATTGTGCTGTTAGCAACTTTATTTATAAGCATTATAGAAGCAACAGTTTACCCAAGAAGAAAAGGCTGAACCTTTTTGAAGTTTTTCATTTTGTTTCATTAAACAATGTTTTAGATGATACTTAAAAGCATTGGCTTTTATTTTTCTAAAGCAGTGTAAACATGTTATTTTTATACAGTCAAAAAAGACAGAATGTCTGATGTACTTTGCTCCTTGGTAGACATGAGCAGCAAAAGAAAAGGAATACGATTCTCAGCAGACTTTAATTTCTACTGTTGTCATATTGTTGTAATTTTGAGACATTGAGACATCATCACTTCTTGGCCAATAATGAGCGTTCTGAAAGTATTTAGTTGTGTACAATGTGTTGCTTCAATGCTATCTACCACGAGTTACAAAGACCTAGTTTAATGCACACAATAGCCACATGTATTTTGCTGATAAATTGGCACTTATCTATTCAATTGAGAGAAATGAAGCTATATGTTTGGGGCTCCCGTATGATTATATAGTTTAACAAAAATACTAAAGCGGTTAACGTTGTTACCTAGGTAAATGGTGGTGAAAGCAATGATTTTCAATCGGCTTGATTGCAATACTAACCCATTATTTCATCACAGTCTTTATGGTAGACGAGCGTTTTTGGCTTGCGCATTAGAAATCTATTTGCAACGCAAGCTGCGTGCCTGAATTCAGTGTAAGGTCTGAGATAACTCGAAACGGCTTCATCTTTATAAGGCAGAGAAGAGAGGCCCTAAATAAATTAACATTAACCTAAGTGGATGACTGATTAATCAACAGGCTTGCCTGTTTTCAAGTTTCCTAATGCGTGAGTTTTCCCATTTCCTTGATACCCTATGCTCCTCTTGATACAGGTGTATAAGTACAAATAAATAAGCTCCATGTCAGTTTTACAGAGGAAAAGGTGGAACTAGTTTTGTGTCATCAGAACAAAGCTATTGATTAATAATATCCATGCCTTGTAGCGTGCAGTATTGATGATCTCATCAAGATAGCCACCAATGAAATACATGAAATATTCAATATCTCTGTTATTTATGTGAAGATTTCAATTTCTCATTTGAAAGTCACTGTCAGGTCTAAAATGTGTCCCAAATTAAATTCACTCTGATATCAATGGACTAAAAAATTGCCATATTTATAATATACTAAAACAATTTCAGTGATACTGTTATATATTCAGCTATACTTGTTTTCAATGGTTAATGGGTCTTATATGTTTCAGGTAAAGCTGTTTAACTGAAGTTATAGAAAGTGAATGCAAATAGATCAACAATCATTGGGAACCACTCTCAGCCTATGGTGGGAGGCCGGCCAAGCCAGAATCAAACTTAACCCTGAGTTTGTAGGTGACATTTGGCGGGCCCCAGTCCCTTCTATACGTGCCAGTGTGCTTGACAATAGTACCCCTGTTGATCTCCCCATACATATGCTGCAAGATGCTGACATGATTCCCTCTGTTTTCTTTAGAATACCACAACTACCAGCATCCCCAGCAAATGACTAACAAGAACAAGACACATGAGCCTCTAGAGATTGGCTGTGAACCAGTGCACCTATACCGGTAGCACAATGAAGAGAAATCACTAAGCAACAGTGACATAATTCTCATTTATGGCTAATTTCCCTCACCTAGTGAGTCCCCCAGCAGCTTTGCTGGACTTCTGGAATTAATTTTTTTTTCCACTTTGTAAGAGTGTGAGCTTTTCCCCCACTCTTACCTGTGTTTTGCCATGTGTATTTCTCTGTTTTTATGATTGTGGACTCTGAAGGACCCCACTTCAGTAGCCCCCTTCTTTTTGTGTGTCACACAGCAACTTCAGTGTCGTGGCACAGGGTTGTCTTTGAGACTTCCCCTGACTCCATTTCTGAGGCTGACTACCGTCCCCCAGAAAAGGATAAAGTTGCCATTAACTTTACTTAGTCAATCTACCACAGATCCAGTACACCCCATCTTCTATGGCGTACTGGAAAGGGTTAATTTGTATCCCTTTTTATCTGTACCTCTTAGAGCACTGTTTCGCTCTTTTTATCATTTAGACTTGGCTGGTGGCAGTGGTATCTACCCTAACTTTTCTACCGCGATTATATTAGATAAAATGGTATTGTTATTTGCAATAATATTAGCCTCAACATAAACCCGCTTGACCAAATTGTCTTTCTTTTGGCCCCGGTTGGGTTTATTCACCATTTCTTTTTGTTAAAGTCCTTCTTGTGTTTTACTTTGCGCGGCAAACTAGGTTTGCCTTCTTTGTTCACCATCTTTTGGCGGGCTTTCTGCTCAGAAGCCCTCCACCAGGCGCCTGGGTGTCTAGGTGGGCTGAATGTGAGGGAGGGGTGTAGTCACCCCCTGCACAGGGTATCCTAGGAAACCCAAGTAACACTTTGTCATGATTGGCTGAGGTGGTTGTCCGGGCTGGACAACCCCCCTGCTGGGTGATTGACAGCCAGGCTGTGTGAATGGCGGTTTTGCGCGTAAAAGGCAGGTCTCTTGGGCTAGAAGTCAGAGAGTCGCCACTGGAACTACAAGGAACTGAAGAGAAGCGGAGAGAACGACGGCTGCTGCAACTACCCCATCCCGGTGAAGCCCTGCTGCAGTCCTGAGCTATCTACCCTTCAACGACTAAGAGGAGATCCAGTCCGGAGTCTTCTTCCCTTGAGCCTGGTAGGGATAACCAGCTCATTTTCTACAGCCAGAGGACCCTCTTCCTTGGTCGAATCGCTGCACACTGCTGTAGTGGTCCGGATAGCCACCTGAAGAGCCTCTCCTGTTTTTAAGGAGCGCACCTTGTATTCCTCGTCGCTGCTGCCGGCTTCATCCCTGTGTGGTGCAGACCCCCTTCAGACGTCCTCCTTCACACAAAGCTCCAGGAACCGTGATGAAAAGGAACCCCTCATGCAACTGCAATGACTTGTTATCAAGAATGTCATGAGAAAAATGAATCACAGTCCATAACATTGACCAATAAAGGCATCTTGACCTGTTCACTACAGGGACTATCATGCAGTGTGAAAGAATATACAACTTACAATGGCTCAGTGCTCCAAAAGATTAATTCTAAACCTTCTAGCCATCATCACTTTTGTTTTTCTATAGTCACCCCGAGTGTAACGGGTACTCCCAAACGTGGGTCCGGTGTCTGCTTGGCCTAGAGACCCATGCTACTCCTCACTGATGAGGTCCAACAAGGATGAAACATGTTTTAGTATGCTTGTGGTCTCATGGAGAAGGAATATGACCAAGCAGTTTCGGATAGACTGCCCATTTTGGGGTCAGGCAAAGCCTGATTTGCATATGGTCTTTTCCCTTTTGTAATGGTTTAGCTGTTGAAATAATGATGATCTGGAGGGTTGCCTAGAGCAATGCCACAGGTTAGGATCAATATTACACCTTCCAGACATCATCTCTTTTGTTTTGCTATAATCGCTCCGAGTGCAACGGATATGCCCAGACATGGGTCCAGTGTATGCTGGGGCCTACAGACCCAGGCTACACCTCACTGATGAGGCTCAACAAGGCAGAATCATGTCTGGGGATGCTTGTGGGCTCATGCAGAAGGGATTTGACCAAGCAGTTTGGGCTTGACTGCCCCTTTTGCGGTGGGACCAATCCTGATTTGCATATGGTCTTTCCCCCTTTGTCATGGATTGGCAAGCCAAGAGGGTTGCGCAGAGCAATGCCAGAGGTTAAGATTCATTATAAACCCTCCTTCCTTAACTCTTTCGTTTTGCTATAGTCACCCTAAGTGGGACGGGTATGTCCAGACGTGGATCCCGTGTATTCTGGGCCTAGAGTCCCAAGCTATTCCTCACTTGACTTACCCCTTTATGGGTGGGACCAAATCTTATTTGCATATGGTTTTCCCCCTTTTGTAAGTAAAAAACGATGGTCTGGAGGGTTGACCAGAGCAATACCAAAGGTTAATATTAATTCTAAACCTCATAGCCATCACCATTTTTATTTTGCGATAGACACCACAAGTGGGATGGGTGTGCTGAGACGAGGGTCCTATGGCTACTGGGCCAAGATACCTAAACTACTCCTCACAGGTGAGGACCATCAAGGGCAAATCATGTCTCTGGATGCTTGTGGTCTCGTGCAGAAGGGATATGACCAAGTAGTTTGGGCTGGACTGCCCCTTTTGGGGTGGGTCCAAGCTTGATTTCCAAATGTTATTTGCCTTTGTGAAATGGCTTGGCAGGCAAGAGATTGATGCCCTGGAGGGTTGCCCAGATCGATGCCAGAGGTTAAGATTCATTCTAAACCTTACAACCATCACCTCCTTTTTTCTTTTGTTGCTGTAGTCCCCCCAAGTGGGATGGGTATGCCCAGACATGGGTCCCGTGTGTGCTGGGTCTAGAGACCCAAGCTACCCCTCACTGATGAGGCCCAACAAAGCAAAACATGTCTGGGGATGCTTGTGGTCTGGTGCAGAAGGGATATGACCAAGCACTTTGGGCTGGGCTGCCCCTTTTGGGGTGGGTCCAAGCCTGATTTACAAATGGTATTTGCCTTTGTGTAATGACTTGGCAGGCGAAGAATGATGGTCGGGATGTTTGCCCGGGGCAATGCCAGAGGTTAAGATTCATTCTGCACCTTCCACCCATCAACTCTTTTGTTTTGCCAAAAGCCAAAGCATACAGTTTTTAAGGAATCTGATGTTAACCACAGAGATAAAGATTTGACACCCATTTGATAGGGAGTCCTGGCCCAGTTTGCATGCCAAACTAGAAGTGCAGCAAGTTCTAGTAATGCCAATGTTGACAGCACAGAATCTGCAAGCAGGATAGACAATGATGAAATGGTTACAGACTAAATTAATGTAAGAACACAATTCTTATCCTGAATGTTGTCCATCCTGCACGTTTGTCACTGCAACATTGCCAAAAGTGCTGATGCAAATGAAATGCATCGCTGATCAGCCAATCAAACTGTTCAATTCATTTAACATTCTTGACATGTTGTTATCTATTCTTTCAATCCCTTTTTATTAGGCTTTTACATAAGGGTTTATTCTAGCCTTTTTAAACCTACCATTGCTTTGCTTGTGTTTGCTACACATTCCAAGGTAGTCAGACTATGCTGCACTAATGATCGCTAATAAGTGAGAACACAGAATGCAACCCTGTGAACTGTTTGTCTTGGGTTGAGGAATCTATTTATAGAACAGAACGTACAAAGTAGGCACTAGGTTTTGGACTCCAGTTGGGCTTCACTCTGTTTATTTAATGCTCTTGTTTGAGAATTGGAGCAGCATGGTCAGAGGAGAGTAGAGGTGCTGCCCACACCTCTTTGGGAAGAGAATTTGTCTAATCCTGGTTCCTTGCGCTATTGCATAAAATGATTGATGTCTCCACAAAAAGGTTTGACTTTGGTGTGGTTTTAACTAGTGTTAACAAGTAGTCAGCCGAGTGTTTCAAGCCCTCAGGGTCTTTATGAAGGCTATGTATGGCTTTATAACTCGACGTCCTTTCGCATCATGGGGGTGGATTGTCCTTCATGTATTGTTGGGCTTTGATGCTGAATTATCTGCCTGGGTGCTGACGTTCGTCTCCACCAGTAAATAACAGTACACAATTGGCTGCAAATAAAGCTTCAATTAAAATATGTGTGGTAAAAAAAGACATATAGTCTGCCCAATCATGGCCAACAATTCCAACTCCCACTGGACATGAATGGAACATAGAACACAGAGAAATTGCTCCCATTCTCTGTGAAATACCATGTGCCCTTGACATCATTACATAGTTGATAAGATGGTTATGTGTGAAGAACATATGCAGTCCACAGTGTATATTTAGCAAAATACCTACCTTCAAAAGACATGCTTGACTGTGGAGGAAACAATGAGCAATGTGATAATGGCTCTTACATAGCAGACTCTGACAGTGAAGATGATTTCAACAAAGATGATGTTGATTAATTAGTAAACAACTAAACAACATTTTATAATTATGCTATTGCAGGATTACCAACTTCAACAGTTCAGTCCTAGAACATAACCATATTTCACACTTGAGAATAAAGTAGCAATTGTTCACATTTTATATTGATAGTTGTATTTCCTTTGAAACATCCAATCAAATGTACAGATGACGTTCTCTGATACAGCTATGTGTATTTTTGGGACACCATTGACTTCAGAGTAAATGTTTTTAAGACTGTTATATTAGGCTGCAAATATCTTTCAAATGAGACCTTGTCAATACAAATTAATCAATAAATGACATAGATATTCAAGATATCATTACCAAAGATATTCAAGATATCATTAATGGCATTGGCAGCCATCTTGATAAAGTCATGAAATATACATGCCACGCAGCATTGGGTGACACCACGATAATTATTCTGCTATTGATACTTTTCTCATGACACAAGATCAGCCCCACCGGACCTTCATTAAAACTGCCCCAAGCTTACAAATGCTCCCATACTGTCTATCGTCTACTCTAATCAATGATGGACTGTATTCTTTGTTCACTAATTTAAAATATGTCAATGTGGTACCAGGTGAGATATTTTACCTTAAGCGACTATTAACTTGTAACATAGTTTCCTAGATGCATGTTGTCCTCTCTCTTCTCTCCTCCCTTAATCATAAAGGCTTGGAAGTATTTTCTCTTGCATCAGAAGATTGGTGGGATGGCTCCAGTACAGTAGGCAAGCTAATGTTTTTGTCTTGTTTTTTGCGGTATTGAAATAATGTCTGGTGTATCCAATGCTTTCAGGGACTCAGCATCTCCACTCGTTTGCACACCATCCGCCAGCGTTATGGAAATTGGAGCAGGAAGGATTTAATTTATTTCCCTCTGTGCCTACACTTTTTTGGTGTTGGTATTGGCAGATTCTAGTCTAGGTGTCAGGGTAGAAGTCACAATTATAGCGTCCGCTCGTTTGACTACTTCAGATGTGGCATATTTCAGAAACACTGAACTCACTTTTCTCCACTCTTCTGAACTACTGTTTTGGACTGTATGCAATCTATGATGACTACAACCATGTGATGAAAACCAATTGAGTGGAGCTAAGAGTTTGTGAATGTAACAGAATGACTGGTTTAATAAGAAGCCAAAAGAGAATGGGCCTCATTACGAGTACGGCGGTAGGAGGTTAACGGCACTGGTAAGGATGCTGGTGCCGTTAACCCCCTACCACCGTATTCCGAGAAGGGACCAAGGAGCTAATAGGCTGAGTAGTGTGGGCTCCCTTTGCTCCCCCTCCCAAACACCCTGAGTAAGCAATGACTGCACAGACTAGTTTTGTTTGTGGAAAATATCATAGGCCGTAGGCATTTTTTATTTTCTTACAGAAAATAAATCACAATAGCAAACAATACATTGTTATCAGCTTTTGGGCACACTGTGACCAGTTCCGGATTTGCCCAAGGCTTGTTCCGAGTTCTTGTCCTCCTTGGGCCTCCGTCCCTGGGCACATGCCGCCTACGACTTTCTTTGGACCGTGTACGAAGAAAGTACTCGGCGCTCCATCTTCTTTTCCTTTCCTTCTTTCTCGTTACTTTCCTTTGTACCGTGTACGAAGAAAGTACTCGGCGTTCCGCCTTCTTTTCCTTTCCTTCTTTTCCGTTATCTTTTTGCAGGGTGGGATGGGTGGCAAAAAGCTTCCCTCTGTCCAGGTCCTGTAGGAGCTTACCCGCAGAGGTAGGCTCCTTACCTGGTTTGTGCTTGGGCTACATTTACTACCCCCTCTTATACCCCATAGCCCCTTTGTCTTTCCCCTGGGGGCCGGGATTTCCCTGGCCCCCTGCTGCTAACTTTCGCACCTTTCCCAGGTGCCGTTTCCTCCCTTCCTGGTGCCTTTTGTTTCCATGGCGCCAGCCCGCCACCACTCCCTATGGCCTTCCCGCCAACTACACCCCCACCCTGCGCCTAAACTCCCATGCCCTCCAACGGGCCGCCTTTCATGCGTTCCGGGGCATGGGTCATAACGGGAGTCAGGGGAAGGTCTAATAGCAGATCAGGTTCTTTGGTAGTTCTATGTTGTCACTCTGTGTGCCACGTGTATGCACTATATCTAGTGATTAATTGTCTGGATCTCCATTTAACTAACCCATCACATACACGTCGCATACGTGAATCAGGTAATGGCCCACCATAAAAACAAACATCAAGTGACAACGAAAGAAAACTGAGTGATATTAATATACTAGGAAAACAAAGATTTTCCAGTGATTCGCAATTTGCCTTCGTAGAAGAAAACAAACATTACACTTGCCTAAGTGTTTGTTCCTATGAGTAGTGAAACAGTATTACCTATCAAAGCCGCCTTAGATAAAAGCACAACAACGTTAGTATGGAATCAATAAGTAGAATGTATGCAGAGTTAAATGTGTACACAAACAAATAATCTAGATAAAAAGGACATCCTGTTCTGTGACTGTCATAATGTATTCTTTAACACAATGACCGTTGGTTCGTTAAATTGGGAACAGTTTTTCACCCAGGTGTTTTTGCTGGATAAAGTCTGTTTACTCATCCACCGATGACTGTGATCATTGCTGGGGAGAGTGTTCATTTCTCTAGCGAGTCCTTCAGGGAAGGTCTTAGAAATTATCATGTATGATTCAGTAGCCATGGTATTGAAAATGAACAACTTCAGTTCCAGACATGTTTTGTTTTTTGAAAACATGGTTCTATGACTGCTATGTTGGACTCTATATTTTTGTTTGTCCCAGCTGTTGTGATCCCAACTATTGTAACTTGTGTCATTGTAATATGAACGCCTGGTTTTGTTACTGAAGTTACTTTACGCTAATCCTGGTATGACTGCATGTTTCTTTTTCTCAGTACCTTTTTGCACCTGCAGCATTTTTCCACCCTTGTCTGGCCTCTCTGAATGTGGTCCACCCTACCCAGCACCATAGACATAATTTGGGGTTTGCCAGGGGTTGCAGCTGTGACCCCTGTGTTCTCCCTTGCAGCGCCTGCAATCTACCTTGCTACCCCTTGCTAATGAAACTGAAACTCCTGGAGTTGCGGGGGACACCTGAGCCCCTGTGGTGCAGGGGTCCCGCCACTCCAGGTCTCGGGGTGCCCTGGTGCAGTTTTCACCCAGCAGGGTGAATGCTGGGCCAGGGCGTGCAGCACGAGAAGGAAGTGCTCAGTGGGTGTTGGAGCCAACCGTGACATGTGGCAGGTGTCACATTCCACATTCAGCTTCATCCTCTCCTCCTCCGTCTTCCTTGTACCTCATATACAGGAACCAGGAAGTACGGAGGAGCCAAGGGAATCCTGGAGTGACAGACTGAAGCTGGAAAAACAGGTAAGAAGGCTTTTTAAAAAGAAATGTGATGTGTAGTTTGCATGTGTGAAGTGTGTGTGTGTCGGATGTATGTATGTGCTATGGGTGTATGTGCTAATGCAGTGAGAGTGGATGTAAGAGAAGGTGTATGAGTGAGTGACTGGTGTAGCAAATGTAACAATTTTGACACATGACTTTGCATGTTTTGCTGGTATTTTTGGGAAAATCCAAGTTCATGTGTGTCATTACCTGGCTAGACTGGCATTTTGGTACAGCCAGTCTAGCCATTGTTTACTGTGGCATGGCATTTTTTACTCAACATCCTTGATAAAGCCAGCATGATAAGTAGTATTACCATCCTAGACTGACATTTTGGTGTAGTGGCCTGTATTTGTCTTACTGTAGCATAACAGTTTATTAACAGAGCATCTATGATGAAGCAAGGATGATCATTGTTCTTATGGGTCTAGACTGGCTTACATTGTTACTTTTAAGGGCCAAACCCACAGGAGTATTTTCTTACATAGGAGTACAGATATAGATTGGCAGAGCCAGTTTTGTGCCTAGTGCCAGTAATGATAATATAAAAAACATCTCAAAGCGAACATGAGTATGTTGTTATATGGGAACACTAGTGCATGTTGGTGGAGCCAGCATGGAAATATATGGGCACAGCCTGCATGAAAATGTTTTTATCCTGGCATATATTGAAGGGACCGGCATGCTATTCATTGGGAAATGCGCTTGTGCACATTTGGGGACTTGCATCTATTGTACTTTTTTTCCATGAGTTATCTCACAAAACCGATTGCAAACTCTCTGGCCTTCTAACCACATTTCACAAAAAGTGTGATGTGTAATGTGCAATTCTAACCCATTATTCAAAACATGTGATGGGAAAGAATCCGCATGCCTCCCCAAATTCGTTTTCGTTAATTCTGGCCCCCTCGCTATGCTCGGTCGCAATCGCATATTTGTGGCCAATATTTACATCCTCCAATTAAACAATTCACCAGCCACCACTGGTGGCTGGTATATTTTGGGACCATGCACTGCCCCCTTCTTTCTATGCTAGGTGAAACATTTGAGCTTTGTTTAAAAAACATATTTACTTCTTTCACTTGGAGTAGTGCATGCCCCTGCAGCGGCATAATCATTGTGGACATGACGCACACAAGGTGGTCTGGCCCGGGGTGTGGCATGCCCTGTGCTTTGTTAAGGAGCTTGGGGGGACCCTCAGCATGGCTCACAGAGGGGCCCCCACATGTGCTATGCCACTGATTGGGCTCTGCTCACCTTGAATGCATTCAAGTGTGATGTGAACAGATGAGAGGGGCCGCAAACCCGACCAGAATCCAGCTCTGGTGCACACTGTTTAAAACAATAAGTGTTGGACACAGAGTCTCAGAAGTGAGAGAGCCAGGGAGTGACACACCCCTCTCCACTTAAACTGCAAAGCTTCATTCACTGGCCAGTCGTGGGGGGGGTCATTGAATAAAGCACCTCACACATAGAGCTCTGAATATCGTAGATGGATTGAACCCCACTCTTGAGGGAAGTGCAGATTAAAGATTAAAGAAGAGACATGTATTAAAGCCTAGGACATGAAGGTGCTATGATCAGCTCTGGGTTTTGATAGACAACATATGGTTGCTTGTCACATAACTTAAAAATAGGTTTAGTCTATCGGAGTGGTCGCTGACTCATAGATATGTTTATAACCAGGAAATTTGGTTGATACTAAATCCTGGCCAATTATTTAATTTGCATGCCTTGCTCGAGAAGAATTTTGCTCCTAAACAGACAGCACACGCCTCCCCAGGTCAGTGCTTTTTTAGCTTGTTTATTATATCAATGCCACAGATAATGAGTACTTCTGTGTCCATTATCTATTGATGTTTCATACACTAGCTGTAGCCTACGTTAGAGAATTCGATTACCCTGTTACAAGTACTGCATTATGTAGGTTTTACACATAGGCTACGTGTTGAATCTGGAAAATGACATTCCCTAAATATGTGATCGTAGCCGAATCTCACCTCCCAACACGGGTGTTCGACGCATCTGAAGGTTGTGTGCCATCACTTCCCGTAATGTCACTTGGGGGTGAGGTTCAATTACATCACTTCCTGTGATGTCATCAGAGATTAGGGCTGTGTGATTCCATTTCCGCTACCCCCGACTTTTGGTGAAATGACATCCCTGCCCGCAACCCCTTCAGTCTTCAAGCCTAGTTCATTCACACTGCGCTGTTGTAGCTGTTGTCAACTTATGTTCCCCGTTCTGCTACTCCGTTTGTATCACCATAATGAGTCCCATATACTTTCTTCCGTGTCCCCATTCATCAACCCCACACCAACTATCTTCTTACCTTTTAAGCCATCTACCATCCATAGAAGCCAACTTTTAGACCAGCTAGCAAGCTCGTACTCACTGTAAGATAAATTTGTCTTATTGGGATAAATTTGGGGTTTGGCAGTATTTTCTTACCGTCAAAATATGAGCAGTTGTTTGGTGGTAAATTAGCCTTGCATTTAGGTTGGGTTTGGCCTCATATCATTTTAGTAACCATATCTTGTTAGCGTATATTGGGTAATTTAGTGATACATTGTTTTGCGGTATTTAGTGATGAGCAGGATTTTATTTCCTTATATTATAACCCCATCATAAAACAAAACCTTCCTTTCTATTAGAGTACCTCCCAGTGGTTTATATAGACCCTTGGACCTATGCACTTGATAGAAACACAACAATTTTATTTAGAGTGCCACCTATAGGTTGTGGCTGGTATCACTGGCTTATTTACATCCATTGATCTATTTCATAAAGTATTACTGGCTCATGGACGTCCAGTAATCTATATATTATCTCAGATTACCTCCCATCATCATGTAATGAAAAAACAAACACACACACAAACCTGGTTTATCACTGAATATTATTAGCTTATTTTGGGTTGTTGTTTTATCTACAGTGGTAAACTGACAAATGTACTACTGAACAAAATGTATCTCCCCTGTATATTTATATAAATACATTCAAAAATGCAAAAATTATTTGGAACTTTATTTACATATCAACAGATCTTACCATGGAAACATTGCATCATCATCTGAAATACAAAAAGAAAGAGAAACAGAACAAACAAGCCTTTTAAAGCATGGGTTAATTTTACCCAATTCTGAACATGGCGAAAAATACATGCAGTGACTTCCCTGCCTTTCTACACTGTTCTAAAGTTCAGTCATTCATGCAGCATTTCACAGTGTCCTCACTTGTACATATCTTACCCAAAAATATTTCTTTGAAGTCCCCCATGCGACCTTGCTCCACTTGCAAAGACAGGCCCGGTCAGCACGGAGTGCTTCTGTAAATCTTGTGTGTGTGTGGGGAGCACAGCGAGAACATTTTCTCAGCCAGCCCTCTGTACCCCTCGGAACTCCTTCTGGAACTCCTCTGTCTTCACAGCCAAGTCCCCACTAACTCCTCTCCGCAAGGTTTGCCATTAGCAAAACTCGTACCCTTCCTACTTTATTTACGTGGCATGTCTGCAGACACTTTCTTCCAATCAGGTCAAAAGCATGTTTCCTGCGCAACCCTTAATTTTTAGAACAATGAAATCCTTTACTTTCCCTCTGCTCTCCACAAGTTAACACAGAAGAAAAAGAGGAAAATAAATGCCAGTGTGCATTTAAACTGCATTACAGCGGTGTCACCAAAATATGTATTTTCACCTAATTTTGAACATGAGACTACATTATAATGTTAAGGAAGTTAGAATTAGTGTTTAGTAATGTTAATTCAATTAGTCAGTTATATGATTAATGTAGTCTCATATATAAGGCATCACAGAGAAAAAAATATTGGTGCACTTCATTCTGTCCAGTTTCACATTGGGCTTTGCTGTGTTATGAATTATGTACCTTGCATGGCACCAACAACATATTCACATGTTATACTGGCAACACAAAAATAAATGTATGTACCACATTACTGCTGGCAATAAAATGCCACTGCACTTTGCAATAAAATGTATGCCTTTATATTTTGGTAAAATGCTATATATTTTCTTACACATTTCCATCCTTTCCGACAATTATGGCTACTCAAATTCACAATTGGAGGAAACCCAGATTGTGCTTTTCTCTTTTTTTGTCCATCATAGCAACTCAATAAAATTAACATTGACATTTTTCATCATACATCACTGCTCAATCATAATAAAAGTAAAATTCATCCCAACTGGATTCATAATCCTTATAAAATATTGTACACGTTTCTTTCCAACTGAAGTGTCCATGTGTATTCAAATGTCTTTGTTCAATTGTGAAATCAATATTTTAAGTTACAATAACATAATAATAATATAAAATAAATAAATAAAATAAAGAATTAACATACATAATTAAAATCATTAAATAAAACAATAAAGTTGTGGGACACCATCGCCCATACTTCCAGTCACATAGGATAATCTTCACCCACCAAGCTGCAGAATTAAGTACAATTCATCACTGTCCCATTAATGATGTACACTATCTTTATGATCGCACCTCTGAGATGTCTCGATCATCAACTTTTCATCATCTTGTTCCTTCGGTGAAATTCATTTTGGTACCCTTGTATTATTTTCCAGAGAAGTCATCTCTTTGGGCGTCCCAGTTACTTTGTTTTCACCTCCATACTTAGGTCCGGAGGCTTTGTTCGAGCTTCATCCTGTGGACTCCAGGACTCTGTCATCTCTCGTGTCCTCCAGTCCTGCGACCTCCGACTTCCTACCTCAAAAGATATATTATTCGTTCTAAATCAAATAGAAAAGAGACAGATTAAGTTCATAGCACAATACCAATTTCACCCTTTTTACCATAAAAAAATAATCCAAAATATTCCGCTTCATTCTGAACTAAGCACATGTGAAAGAGAAAACAAACATATACATAAGACACCATTATACATCAAAATATATTTCAACATTGTACCATAATAATTCACTCTGCTTCAGCCCCTTATATCAATGTTTATCATCTATGGTATTTTCATCTACCTTTATCTCTCTAATCTCTATAATAAGGACCACAACTATTTTATTATTTCTATGATGTGGGATACTATGAAAACATCCACTGTGACTTTTCTTCCATGTCTTCAGGGCACTTAAGCTGTTTCTACTTGCTCAAGCCTCCTTACTTCATGTTTGGGGTGACAGGTCTTAATTTGGTTAACATGAACAAATTGATCTGTTACCGTTTCACCCTCTGTCTTCAATATTTTGTAGACTACTGGAGACACCTTATCCACAATTTGAAAAGGCCTTTGCCAGGCCACGAGAAATTTAGAATTTTTATTTTTACCTCTTCCAAAATGAAATTTATATACCTGATCCCCTACATTATACTCTTTCACGGATGTCTTTCTATCATAATATGATTTTGCACTGTCAGCAGCCCTTTCCAAATTTCTCTGCACAAATGCAAATGCATTTTGTAAATGCTTCCTCAGTTCTTCCACATATTTGTGAACTGTAGATGCGCTTACAAGTGTCTGTTCATGTGTCCTGTATAATAAATGTTGTGGCAGTATCATTTTCCTTCCTGTTAACACCTCATGAGTGCTGATACCTGTTGCTTTGGCAGGTGTCAATCTGATTGCCATCAAAACCAGGGGTAATCGTAAATCCCAGCTGGAACCTGCCTCTGCTACAAATGTCTTTAATATCTCCACAACAGATCTGTTGCAACGTTCAACATTCCCAGAATCGGCAGGTCGGTATGCAATATGCAGTTTTGTTTTCACCCCCAGTATCTGCCACACTTTACTCATTAAAGCGTAAAATGACTTCCTCTATCTGATTCTATTCTTTGTGGTAACCCAAATCTTGTAAATATACGATTTACCAGTAAAGTAGCACATGCTAGGCACCCCCTAGTATATAACTCCACCTCTTGGGACATATGTGGCCAGTAAGCATAATCTTTCAGTATCTCTAAAGTCTTTTGTGAACCTATATGTCCTGCAGTTATTGCATCATGTGCATGGTGTAGCATTAGCCCTCTGAATGAAAGGAGTGCCACCCACTGTATTTGTACTGTTATGGATTCCCTGATCATGAATCAATCCTGTAGTCTAATTCATTTTATATTCTTTAATAATACCCTCAACTCCTCCTTTCCTGTACAATCATTCTCAGTTAAAGGATTTTGTTTGGGATTCATCAAATGATTATAATAGATCCCCAATATTGGATTATCTTTTTGTGCCTTAATCAGATCTTGATCCGGTGTATCATCACTCCATTGCACTACTGGAGCCTTAGAGCGTGTAACTGCATCACAATTAAGTGTTCAATGGGTAGAAACTCCACCATCACAGCCTCAATTTTGTCTAAGTGATCTGCTTTATCATTTCCCTCCTTTTCTTCTCCTGGAGTTTTTAAATGTCAACGAATGTTCCTCCAATATATTGTTATATCATTCTCTGATACTCATTTGTCTATAGCCTGTATAATTTTTCCATGATTTAGGGGCTTTTTAATATATGTAAGCATCCCTCTTGTTTTCCAGCCAGGTAGATACTCTACAAAGCTATTTCGTGCATAATCAGAATCAGTCACCAGCACAATTTTACTGAATTTATTATCAACTGCAGTAGTAATTGCTTTATAAATGGCTGCCAATTCTGCTACCTGACTACTCCTAGCACCAATTCTTATCCCTATACTAGGAATCCCTTCACATTTCAACCAGACATTTCCTATTCCTGATAACAAATGTTTATTACTGTCATTTTCAATGTGAAAAGCACAACCGTCAACATATACAGTTCGTAAATTCTTGCATGTCTTTTCATCAAAAGCTTTGTGTGGTGATTGTTCAAACTCCGGCAAACTAGATTCCACCTCTACTTCATCTGATACACATTCAGCTGCACAGTCATGTAAATCTGCTAAACCTTGAGCAACTGGACTCTTTTTATTTTGGTCATATCTCACTTCTACAGGAAAGCCTTGTAATGGTAATGTACATGAAGTAATTCTGGACTGTGCTAGGTTGCCTGACCTAATCCTTTTACTCTGTAAAAACTGCAATGGTTGATTATTTGTCTCAATGATTACCTTTTCTCCTTGAACAATGGGGCAGAAATGCTGCAATGCCCACACAGTGGTCAAAAGCGCCTTTTCACATTCACTGAATTTAATTTCAACTTGAGAAAATGCCTTACTTGCATAAGCAATGGTTTTGTAGTTCACATCATGTTTTTGAGATAATACTGCTGACATACAATGCTCATTGAAACCTATTTCAATAAAGAAATCCGTGTTTTTTATGGGATACGCTAAACATGGTGCCTTTATGAGACATTCCTTTAATTTAGGGACAGCCTCAGATTGCTCCTTTTCCCATTTCCAGGGTGTATTCAGCTTCAATAGTTTAGTTAATGGTTGAGTCGTTTCAGCATAATTTTCAATACATTTCCTGTTATATCCCGTCATTCCTAATAAACCTTTTAAACTTTTCACATTTCTAGGATCTTTCAATTTCTGTATGGCCTCCACCTTTTTCTTTTGTGGATTTAGTCCATGTTCAGTTACTTCATGGCCTAGGAAATTCACCTTTTTCTTGCACCATTGTGCTTTCTGTAAATATACTTTGGCACCTGCCTTTTGCAATTGGACAAGTACATGTCTAATTTCATCAAATTGGCTTTTTAAGTTTTTATTTTTTATCAGGACATCATCCACATAAACTATAGTTCCTCTTTCCACTGCATCAGGCATAGCCTTTCTCAAAAATATGCCAAATTCACTCCCACTGTTGACGTACCCAAATGGTGTTCTAGCCCATGTGCATTGCGTTTTATCAAATGAAAATGAAAACAAATTCTGAATATCCTCTGCCAGTGGCACACACCAATATCCAGATGTGAGCTCTTATGTAGTAAACACCTTTGAGCCATGCACCTGAGCAAGTCCTTGATCAATGAATGGAAATGGCCATCTGGACACTGGCACTCTTTTATTTAACTCTCTCAAGTCTTCACACAGACGCCATTGACCATTTGGCTTTAACACACCCAAAATAGGAGTGTTGGAGGTGCTATGAATGGGACTGATAAATCCCCGAGACTCCAAGTTTTTAATTATCTCTGCCAATGAATCTAAACATGCTAGTGGTAACCGATACTGGCACACAAATACTGGACTCTACCACACCCCTCTGGTTAGGGCCTTAGTTAGGCCGCAATTATATCCATCTTTGGCAAAAACATCTTTAAATTCCATAAATACTTTCCTCAATTCATTATTATCCTCATCGCTATCACATGCATCTCTCTGCTAACAAAATCTGCTCCTCTACCATTTTTGAAAATTCTTAGAAATCCTCCAGTGGAGGAATCTCTGTGCTTTCTTCCAACTGTGTGGCTGTGTCTCTCTGTAAAGCTGCCACTTTTAAATATTTTTGCATATTAGCCCCCATTTCAATGTGCTGATTTTCTATTTTATTTTCATTTAAGTCAAATACTATACAATTTTCTTAGTGACAGCATACTGTCTCATTTGAATCATAAGGGTACACAGATAGAATTTTAAAGATCCCTTTGGGTTGAGAATCCAGATATTCTGGCAACACACCCTGTGCATCTACATATCTATCAGCAATATTTCCAATCACCATATTGTTGAAATCTGCGGTGTAATGTGATTTTTGTATGGCCATTCCTAATGAAAAATTCTCTTCTAAATGAATATCGTGACACCCTTTATTGTTCACCATAATTTTGGCAGATCTTTCTCCAACATTTATCCATGGAATGTATTCATAATCCAGGCCCTGCTGTTTCATAGATTCATTCAGGCACACAAATGCATCAGAATCTTTCATTTGCTGTCCATTTTTGCACTTTAGTGTTATAGCAACCTGCTTTGTGAATGCATGAATAGTAATATCCTTCTTCACCTGGAATTCAATTGCATATGGGACCAGTTGTGCGCAATGATAAGCCTTTCTCTTGTCTTCAAATTCGGGCGCATGCCCACCTAGACGGGACCATATTTTTTGGTTAAGGAAATCTAACAGCATACACATTCTCTGCATGATATCATTGCCCATGTAAAAATCATTTTGTGTTCCACTCACTACCCACACATTGTGGTAAATGGTTTTCTGTCCAATATTAATCTTTAGCAGGCATCTTCCTGCAATTCAATTTTCAAAATCTGGGTTGTCCAAACCAGAGACATATTGGTTTTTAATTCTAAATTTTGGGATCTCCTCCCGCTCCATTATTTTCTGCAGTAATTTCTCATTAATAATGCTCCTTTCCTGGTCAAGCGCCAAGGTAGCTTTTATCACTTTAGAATGGTCATTTATACCAATGTGAATCCATGGTTGCTCATTTTCCATGTGTATTTCAGCAAGGGTGGTAATGTGTTTTTCTGTGTCTGTTTTAGGAATAGTATTCTGTTTGCATTTCTTCTCTTTTAAATAGAAGTGCAATGTGTGTTCATCTATTTCAGTTTGCCATTTCTTCCTGGGATCCAAATAAATCTGCACATATTGTTTTTTTTTTTCATTTTGCATTTTATCCTGACATATCAAAATGACAGTGACACTAGGCACACAGCTATTCTGTAAGTATGCCTCCACTGCATAATTCGTTTTGGCAACGGTATGGCATTCATTTATACTACTGTTTTGTGATTTTATTTTCTTAGGTCTTAATGGTTTTTTGGTTAAGGACCACAGAACTCCATTTACCCCATCTATTAGAGGAGACAATCTTTTCAGGCAATCTGTCCCCATCAAAAATTGAATTTCACAAATAGACATGATCAACACTTCCTGTTTCATTCTGTGTTTTCCTATCTTTATGTCAACCTCAGTGACACCCACGATAGGCACCTCCTCACCGTTAAAGTTATGTACTGGTCCTTCACTCTGCCTCACAGTGATCTGATTCTGTGGAGATCTCCCTTCATTGATACTTTTTACCAAATCTTTGGACATAATTGTGGCCTGTGCGCCGGTGTCAATCATTGCAAATGTATTGCATTTCTCTTCCACTGTAATGGGAGCATAATATATGTCTTCAACTTCCTCTAACACACACAAAAAGTGCAAATTCTTACTAATTTCAGGGTTCACTTTTCTAAGACCTTTTTCACTTTTGGCTAAGCACATTGGTAAATGAAAGGACATTTCTTTCTCCTTTCTGTCCATTTCCGTTCGAGAAACCTTACTCATTTCCCCATATTCAGTGGTCCTTTGGAGTGTGGCCGCTGTTCGTCCTTCTATCCGGGGATCATCAGAGTTCACACTACAACCCTCCAACTGAATATGCGTAGAAACATCACTTGATAAATTGTCATTTTCTAATTCTGTGCATTTGTGGTTATTTGGCATGGTACCGCTCTTTTTAACTTCCTCAAAAAGCTGTAACTCAAAGAACTCTTCAGGTGACTGGTCTGTACCCTTTCTTGGGTACTTATTTTTCCTGCTTGTATTTTGTTAGTGTTTTGATTGTTTAGGGCTAGCGTTCTAACATCCCCACTTATTCCCTGTTCAATTTTATTACCCATGCATGAGTTGTCTTTTTTAAATCTGTCCCTTTGCTCTTTTGGAATTTCATGTTTTCCTTTTTCATTTGTGCAAATCTCCAATGTTTGATTTAACTCCAGGTTAAATCAAACTTCTTTTTTAGATGTATTTGCAATTTCTGTCACATGTTCATTTGCAGATATTTTTGTTTTTAAATCATTAAGCATCTCAGAATCATTATGCAAAACCAGATCAGGGATATCTGTCTTTTTAGCACTGTAGGAATCATTCTTTAGTCACTTATCATGGGAAACCACCCTGTTATTGCTATGTCCTTCTGCCCACTTCTTTGATGACTGTATTCATGCCGTACTGAGCTTTCCTATTTGTTCAGCCAACATTTGGGCCTCGAGAAACTGGAATCTTTCCATCTCTCTAGAATCTTCTCTCTATGGCCTAGGTCGATATTGGTTGTTTTCCCCGGATTGAATCTATTCTGATATCTCTCAGGAGAATGATTTCTATTGGGGTTGTTTCTGAATTCTTTATTCATGTGGGGCGGGGCGCGGGGTGTACCTATCCTTTAGTTATAGTCCCCTGGTGGCAGTGATTCATTGTATTGACGTGGGGCATAATTCATACTTTGCCTCATTTCCTGTCTCTCATTTTGTGAGTATTGTCCCCTATGCTGATTTCCATTTTCAGTAAACCGATCCACATACCGGGGTCGGTCTTGATTACCATATATCATGGTATTAGGGTCAAATCTGCTTTGTGTCCCCAATGTCTGGTAGGGACCACTATTTCTTTGATCCTGACTTTGTCTCTGATTATCATTCATACCTGACATGTCAGGCCGATATCCTGCCCGGGGCCTGTCTCCTAAGTACCTAGGACTAATGTAGCTCTCCCAATTATTAGGATCATGTGATTGAAACATCGGTGCAGGGAGTGACAATCTCTGTTGATTACCCCTTTGGTCAGGTGTCAAATTATTTTTACCTGGACTTTGAGCGGACTCAAGGGACATTTTGGCTGAC
This sequence comes from Ambystoma mexicanum, assembly GCF_040938575.1. Taxonomy (NCBI): domain Eukaryota; kingdom Metazoa; phylum Chordata; class Amphibia; order Caudata; family Ambystomatidae; genus Ambystoma; species Ambystoma mexicanum. Next base: position 1,191,033,761 of record NC_090937.1, read on the forward strand.
CCGATCTCCATCACTGTTGCTGAGGATTCTTTAGATTTTGGTCTAGTGTCTTTCATTTTATCATTCCCTCTACCCTGACAATGTAGCACCTCATATAGTTTTGTACTTTGGTGCACAATCCATTCAAGGGACTAGTCATGGTCAAATTCATGGACTAACTGTGATATGATATCTTTCTGTAGCCCATAGAAGTAGGCAGTTTTAAAACTCATTGGAATTGGGGTCAAAAGATACATCAAAGCGAGAAAAAGCTCTTTTTAAGTCTTGAAAAAATTGGCGAGGTGACATATTAGGCCCAGCCGTAATCGTGTAAGCAAATTTCTTCACCTCCTGTAATGACTGGAATGGAGAAAAATGATGTCTAATCTCTTTTTCAAACACTGCCCATGTCATGTTCTTCTGTTCATTTAATCCCCTAATGATACTGGCTGTGGGAGCGTCCAGTGTTAAGTGAAAGTATTGTCTGTATTGTTCCTTAGGTATCTGGAGAGCTTTAGATATATCATGACCCAGTTATAAGTGGTCCTCTATACAGCACTCCCCTCCTTTATTAAATGGTTTGATCAGAGCCTTGATTGATTTCATTATTTTAATGGGTCTACTCGTTGCTATGCATGGAAATGCACTACTTTGTGATTCACCCTTGTTTCAGGCATATGGGATTGGTGGCGGCCCCCAATGTGTGTGTCAAATCTGCCAAGGGCACTGCAACCAAGTCCAGTCACTAGCAAAGCCTCTGGGGAACTATCTCTCCGTGTAGAAACAGAATTCACCTCAACTCCATTGAATGTGGTGCCCTGTCGTTTGTCCTGTGACCTGGAAATGCATATTTGCTGTTCCAAATCGTTGCACTTTCTAAGGAGCCTATCTGCCTCCTTACGCAAGTAATTGTTTTCTTCACCCATCTTATTTATCACATCTTGCATGTCGCTCATTTGCATTTGAAATTCATTAAAGTCTTTGGGCTGTTCGACATTTTGAAGATCACTTTCTTTCAAAAAAATATTCTTTTTGTAAAATCTGCATTTCCAAAACAACTTCATCTTTATCTTGTCTAATATTATCTACCAACCCTTTCAAGTGGTTTAATTCTTACTCACCATCCTCAAACTGTTTCTTTCTTTGAGACAATTGAATGTCGAGATCTTTTAATTTTGACTGCATGTCCTTTTGACATACCTCTAGATCTGCTCTTAATTTTTCCTCCTGTTCACTAGCTCCATCTAATTCAATTTTTAACCTGCTAATCAGCTTAGCATCACTTTCCTCCACTCGCAAAGACAGGCCGAGTCAGCACGGAATGCTTTTGTAAATCTTGTGTGTGTGTGGGGAGCACAGCGAGATAATTTTCTCAGCCAGCGCTCTGTAAACCTCGGAACTCCTTCTGGAACTCCTTCTGTCTTGACAGCCAAATGCCCCATTAACTCCTCTCCGCAAGTTTTGCCATTATCAAAACTCGGAGCCTTTCTACTTTATTTACGTGGCATGTCTGCAGACACTTTCTTCCAATCAGGTCAAAGCATGTTTTCTGCGCTACCGTTAATTTTTAGAACAATTAAATCCTTGATCTCTGAGCAACTGTTTCAATGTATTTCCTGCTGTGCATACTTTCCCTCTGCTCTCCACAAGTTAACACAGAAGAAAAAGAGGGAAAAAAATGCTAGTGTGCATTTACACTGCATTATAGCAGTGTCACCAAAATATGTATTTTCACCTCATTTTGCACATGAGACTACATTGTAATGTTAAGGAAATTAGAATTAGTGTTTAGTAATGTTAATTCAATTAGTCAGTTATATGATTAATGTAGTCTCATATATAAGGCATCACAGAGAAAAGAAATGGGTGCACTTCATTCTCTGCAGTTTCACATTGGGCTTTGCTGTGTTATGAATTCTGTACCTTGCATGCCATCAACATCTTCACATGTTTTACTGGCAACGGAAAAATAAATGTATGTACCACATTACTGCTGGCAATAAAATGCCACTGCACTTTGCAATAAAAAGTATGCCTTTACATTTTGGTAAAACGCTATATATTTTCTTACATCAGCCACCCAATGTCACCCACAAGACTCCAATTCATCTGATGGTCCAGGCATGTGCATATGTAAATAGATTTGATCATAAAATGTGCCTTCTTTTCTGTGCTTTCTTGATGTACAAAAGGTGTAAGAAACTAAAGCTTCAGGAAGAAATTACAGTGGTTGTATCCGTTTTTATTATTTTTTCCATGATGGATAAGGACTCAAAATGTCATTGCTCTATCAAACTGTTATAAACGTAAACAAAAACCATACACAGGTCAAATAAACAATTTTTTTGTGATGCTACATTTCTGGTACACAACATGTATGTTCCACTGTTCTTATTTTGCACCGGGTCACAGAGGAGCTTACAATGCAGATCAACCCCTTAACCCAGAAGCTTTGGCAGATTTCCTCTCCATCTTTCTCTTCCCTTCTTTCCATCTCAAAGCAAGAAAGAAGATGACGAGAGGAAAGAGAGGGGATAAAGGGAGATGCAAACTAATGCAGATGAAAAGAAAGGGAAAAAGAAAGTAATGTTGCTTATAAGGGAAGATACATGAAAATGGAAAGAAAGGAGACGCTGGAACCTCTAAAGGACTCTAGAATAAGTCTGTGATGGAGGAACTTTGTATAAATGAAAAGTAATGACACTATATTGGCAGCGATAAAACATGTACAATGATATAAACTAACACTAGTTGAAACATGAGCACAAGTTGAGTACCTGCAGTGCAAAATTAGAACTACCTAAAATTATTTGATTTACAACACATTTTCTAATGGGGAGTTCCCTTTCATAAATGTTTCTTTTTAGTTAAATCAGGCCCTGTATGTACAAAAACGGTATGTAATCTGCAAGATAGCTAATGCATACAAGATTTCCGGGACAGAAGTGGGAGGCCCAAAAACAAGCTACCTATTGATGTCAACATATAGGTTGCAAATTCAGACTGCATGAGGCAACTATAGGTCAAAATCTTGTGTGGAAACATATATCACACAATGTTAGTAAAACAAGGTGACTTCCAATCGTAAACATTATAAATGATTTTTCAAGGGAGCCCTCATAGAGGATGTGTCGACAGAGATGACTCTGTTTCCACTCTTAGATATGTAAACACTCGGGGTAATACATGTCAACTGTTGTACCTGGACACCTGATGTTCAGACTAAGGCTTACGTCAGGACACACAGAGGACACCTGGTGTTGGTTGTCGTGTTTTCAGAAGAGATGCTTTTTGTTTGTCAATGTATCTAAACAGAAACACAAAAATATCAAACTATTATCAACCGGCACAGTGGCTAATTGCAATGATAGCGTTACCTCATTATTCCTGATATTTCCAAACATATTAGAAATGTTTCAATGTGCATCAAAGGTATACCATTATCCAATAACCTATACACCACTTTCTAGCATTTGGATATATCTAGTTTCTCCGTCTAGTATTCATATAATATCTAAGTATATCTCTTTCTTTTTTGGACTAACCTAATAGTCTTTCAATAATCATATTGCATACACCCTTGTGCATGCTCAAATGCAAAGAGTACAGGGGGGGGGGGGTTGGTTTGGTCAATGAACAAACAAGAAAGAATAAATTATAATTATGCCTGCTGGGTTACTTTTCCCAAGCCATCCTGAGCCCCCTCTCTCCTAGTTCCAACTCCACCTGTCGTGTCCACCAGGGCTCTATACTCTCCCCCTGGCTCTTTAACATCTATATTTCTCAGCTGGCATGCCTCATCTCCTCTTTCTCCTCCAACGTCCAGTGTTACGCGACAACACCCAGCTCTTCTTCAGACTCCCTGCTGACCCTCTTGCACCCTCCATCATCACTGACTGCCTATCTGCATTCCAGTCCTGCTGCGCCTCCAATGACCTGTGCCTCAACGCCTGTAAAACTGAAATCCTTCCCACTGGGATCCCTGCTTCCTTCTTCTTCCCTCCATCTGACGTTCTTCCTTGGGCTCTCCCGCTGCACCAGAAACCTTGGAGTCATCTTCTACTCCTCTCTCTCCTTCTTCCCTCACACTCAAGACATTGTCAAGAAGTCCAACTATCAGCTCTTCCCTCTCAAAGGAATTTTTCCTTTTCGCACTTAGAGGCTCAATGTGACTCAAGCCCTTGTTTTCTCTAGACTTGACTACTGTAACAGCCTCCTCCTGAATCTTCCTTCTTCCACTATGCACCCCTTTAGCTTATGCATAATAGTGCAGCAAGACTTATCCTTGGCCTTAAGCTCAGGCGCTGCATCTCTCCTGTACTAAAAAGTCTTCACTGGCTCCCGGTTCCTGCACGGATTCAATTCAAATCCCTCTGCATCATCCACAAGGCTGTCTGGGCCCGGGGACCACACTATCATCAACTCTATCTCACCAAGTACTCTGCTTCTAGACCATTTCACTCCTCTGACACCCACTCTTTATGTGTAAAGCGTTTTGCCAAACAGAGGGCAGGGAGTCGCTCACTTTCCTCTGCGGCTCCATCCTTTGGAATAGCCTCCCCCTGCCCTTCCGCCTGGAGCAGGATATTCTTAAATTCTGGAAGTTTCTTAAGAAGTCCCTCTTTTCCTTTTCCTTCCCTCCTCTCCTCTGCTAATGCCACAGTTGCTGAATCAGTGTCCTTGGCCCTTATACATTTTCGGGCCTTGACCTCCCACACCAATTATACCCAGCTCCTGTCTATCTACAGCACTTTTCATCTGCACACCCTCTGCTCTGGAGACTCGCACTTACACCTCCCGCAGCCCAGGCTGTATAGCACTTAACATTCCTGGCACTTTGTCTATGGCTCACCCATGAGCTCGGATTCTTCTTGTATATGCGCCTAACAAGCAAACAATAAATAAATAAATAAATAAATATTCACCCATGTTAATATCATTGTCACCTTTTTAACGACATTCCTAACCAAACCTGTCCAGCCACATGTGAGCAGGAGAAAGACAGTTGATTCAAAGAAATTTGACAGAATCATATCTCTTTTTCTCCTCCCCCCACTTGGAGTCGCCATGAAGATCAGGTTCAACTTTAGAAAATCATTGCTGCCTAATCAATAAGGTTACTTGGAATCTTGCAACAATGCACACATACCAAAATATCATAATGTATGGCTGTTGTTCCACCTTTATTGCAGCGCCTGGAAAACACGGATGTATCGGTGTATCCTTACATCCGTACAATTAATTACGTAAATAGCTTTTTCATTGATATGCAAAAACATTAGTAGATTTATTAACTAGCATCAGCACATTACTTCTGTGAACAGAAGCAGGGGACTACGTTATAGCTGCCATATTGTCATATTTCACTGTAATATATCACACATGCTGTGCGTGAGTGGCTCAGACATCAGGCATCTCATTTACAAAATGGATTTAAAAGCCAGTGACGTCACACAGCTGGATGCAATTAACAAATATTCAGTTCAGCTATTTTGCGGTAATAAAGTCCCTAATGGCAAACAAACATAATATACAATACTTGGAAATAGGCTACATTACACAAAACAGTCTAAGGACATAATACAATGCGTAGATCGCCCTACAATCTCCAATGCTGACATATTTAAGAGCCATTTGCATCCTACTCACAGTTTAAATTGATTGATTATCCAACATATCAGGTCGCGGGACACCTGCAGCAATGACAAATAGAGCCCGGTTTTTCAAAGCTTTTTTTCAATGGGATTTTCCCATTGATAAGCGCGTTTGGAAATTAGGCCCGTAGTCTCAATTGACCTATGGAGCGAGAGCCAGTACAGGCTTGGGTTCTTAACAGTGTTGGGTCAACACTGTCCATGGCCACTAGTTGAAAACATGATGTTACTGTAGTGATTGATTCTCTTTCCTTAATCCTCCCAAAGCCATAGAGCCTGGTTCATGGAACTTTTAGCTCAGAGCAAAGTGGCTTTGCATTGCCAACAAACACCCAGATTCACAGAGCGGTGCAACACATATTTTTGCGTTGCCAAGTGATTTTGCACTGGTGCAAAAGTGGTGCAAAGTCACTTTGCACTGCAAAAACACACTTTGCACAACTCTGTGAATCAGGGTTTGTTAGCAGTGCAAAGTCACTTTGCACCACGCTAAAAGTTCCATGATTCGGGGTCCATAGAGTTTGTAAATACTTACTCAAAGCCAGCCTCATATATGGAAGGCCACTTGTAACTAATCCTGGATGAATTTATTTGGCCATATTCTGAAACACCAGAATGATTGTTTCTGTAGAATGATGCTTTCCCTAACGTAATCAAGGGATAACGATTTTGGGTAGTTTGGGCTGTATTGGTATAGCTGCTGCGTGCATAGTTCAGTATAAGGATCAGTCTTGTTAAGCAGAAGCAGGGACATAAGCTTAGCTTTAGTTGAGGAAGAGGAAGAAACATATTTGGATTGTATGTATGTGTGTAAGGGATCTAAAAAGAACAGGCCCAGCTGGGAAGCAACAGCGTGCTGTACAATGCTGGCGCACCAAGGTGGATACAAATAGGCTGCAGTGTTAGCAGAGTGGCTGACTACGGGAAGAAGACAAGAGGGAGCTGCAGAGGGTGAGAGTAGGGCTAGCAATTGGTTAATGTGCCTTTATGAATAAGCTCCCAAGTCCTTCCTGAATTGTAGGAAAGAGGTAACCAGTTTTGTCTGTATTAGCAAATTGATTGAGTTAAGGTTGATGCTGACAATTTAAATACTATTTAGTTAAGGGGTAGATAGAAAACTAAAATAGATATCACTTGTGACTACTCTTTCCTTCCCCCACCTAGGGGACTGAGGTCCCTGCTTTTTGCCCAGAAGAAGGCTGAACCCTTGATGCTGCCAATCCCGGCCAGCCGAAACGTGTCATAGAGGTTAACCTAACCATGCCAGTTTCCATGTTTGGTTCCTTTCTTTATTGAACTGTGGTTTTTCACCTTAGTAAGCTCTTCAATGACTACTCTGTAACAAAGGCTAACACGTTGGCAGATTTGGAAAAGTTTTACATAACCAGCTATAATCAGAATCTGATCATCCATACACATTATCCTTTACCCTCCTATGTAACCACATATATTCTAACCCATGTGGGGAAATGTTGATATACATGAGTGGCAGATAAGACCATCTGATGATTTCCTGACAACCATTGCAAGTAACTGTTTTTGAATGTGGTCTCTGTCTAATTATGTGTTTATTTTGAGTTTCTAATTCAACTTTTCTTTTTTACAAATTTATGATTGTTTGATATAATTTCTATGTTGAAAATCCATTTTTGATTATTTTGAAGACATATCTGTACTTTTCCTGTTTTCCTTCTTCTATGATGTCTCAACTTTTTCAGCGTTAGCACTGGTCTGTTCCAAACACTTTTGAATAACACCTCCAAATAACTTGGTCATTAGATGTGGATTTTTTCCTTCTGTTTTGTTTGAATATTGTCTATTGTCCCCCAAAAATCCACATTAGCAGATTCATGTACCAAAAGTATTACGGCTATGATCTAAATAGGAAGCAGAACTAAAGACCCTCTCGTCGGGAGTAGACAGAAACATGTACACTTTGGAAAAACAGATCGAAGGAATAGGTGACACATTTAATCAGTACTTCCAAAAGAAGCAGGGCACCTCTCGTGCCATCACCTTGTGAGAATTTGTTTTATCTTCTGATGTATGCCAGACTGGTTCTTGATCACTTCCAAAATACAATAGGAAAGGGATTATTGAAAGGCGAGAACCACCTAAAACCACTCTGGCCAAATTCACTATTCCCACAGAAAGAAACACCCGAAAGTCACAGTTAGAAAGTATAGTCTAAAAGCAAGTAAACTCATGCGAAGAAAGTGACTTTTAACTTCGCCTCTATGATCTACAGAAGGGAAAGGTCGACATATTTAAATATTCAAATTCAACTAGGGTCTGAAGAAATATAGCACCTCAGAGCACTCACAAAAACACAATACAGCCAGAAGGGTATTACAAACCTGACCTGTATGAATGCTGGGGTCATCTTGGAAGTGAGTCAATTACTTAATTTGGCTACCATAACCATAACCATCAAAATACAGCATAACAAAATGCAAATCGACTTAAAATGCCTACATAATAGAACATTCATTAAATGTCAATTCGTCAAATATATTGCACAGTAAAAAATAAAAAATAAAACATTAAAACCCAACTCTATTCCTTTTGTTCAACTACTTGAGAAATACTGCATGACTTAGGCTGTTAGATTTCTTGCATATGCTGTAAAAACCTGAACGCCATTCCCACTAGATCCAGCCATTTCCTTGTGGGTCCCGAAAAGAGAATTCCTAATTAATCTGTGAGAATTGCTTATAGGAGGATTTCAATTTAATATGCTTTGGACTTCAATATCTTCACGTGTCACTCTCACTCTAACACTTTAGTAAGCAATATCTACCTAGACAGACCACGACTAGCTGTATGAAAGCATTCCGGGCAACCAATCAAGATCAATGATTTTTATATCGGCCAACCAGGGGATGCTACAAACTAAACTAGTGGGACATAGTGTGGTTCACTACTTTTGATTGGGGTGCTATGCTAGAGATGCCGTAGAACAAAGTGGTCATAAGTCATCTAAAACTAGTGCATAATATTCTGAAGACGTCACTGTCATCTAAAAAAAAACAGGCTGTCAAAAGAACAGAGAGAAAATGTCAAAAAAAAGTGAAAAGTGAACTTTTAACTGGTCCACAAAATGGCACTCCGTGATCTCAAATACAATCTGAACATGTAAACATTAGCTACACCAAAAGAGCAAAGATGCTGCCAAAAGTGAAAGGTTCAGAAGCAAGCTATTTTACATAACAATGCCTCATTTGTAAGTGGTATCCTGTGCATTGATGGTGATAAGATGGAAATTAGCCCATCCCACCCCTCTAGGCGCTTTATGGTGAAGCGAATCCCATATAAAATCGTGTAGTGTACAAGGGGGAGAGAACCCTTCTATGAAACTCGGCACTGATCTAATATAGCGCGAACGATAGATGCAGAACCCTAGTATGCGCATAAAAAGAAACACCATTTTGTAATTATGGCTGATGCATAGTCGTGCATGGCTGCACTGCACAAATCTTAGCTCCATGAAAATACTCGACTAGGCCCAGATCATCAAGGCAGGATGGGTTTGCATAACCAGTTCTCATGGAAGCATCCTCTCGTCCCTCCATTTTTGCAATTACTTAGCATCACTGGGAGGAATGTGCCCTGCAAGGCCGTGAGACAACACCAAGCTCATCGCAGCGCCCCTTCATCACAGCCACGCTGCCAGCAGGACTCTAACACCCATCCAGCCTACCGAGAGCCATGGCCCACACCACTGACCTGATTCCCGCACCCCTGACTTGATTCTCACACCCCTGCATTCTAAGATAGTGAACGACCATAGCCCACATTGTAAACCCCTGAGCCATAATAGATCTAAGCATGTGCAACTGCTTCACCTCGTCATATAAATACATCATTTGTAACACAATGTACAGGGAAGATAAATATAGATCAAAATAAGGGTGGAAGTCTTGGGTGCAAGAGGAGCAGTATCAACAACGCGCAGAATGCATAGGTCAGTGTGACTGTATTTCTTCCTCCCTTCCCTATGGCACCGGCCCGAGCCTCCCAGGTGCACGCCATCGTGATGTAGCAGTAGTTTTAGCATATAATCACAGTTTTCACAATGTAATTTATGAGAGACCTGACCTTCACTGCACAGAGAGATGAGCCCAGCCGACCCACGAGGAAACAGACAGACGGTGGAGAAGGGAACAAATTGTAGCCTGGCATCCCCGATGGAACAGGCCCATATATATATAGTTTTGCCAATCAGTGATGCCAGTTGGTACTGTATACATGTGACACATTTAGCCTTTTTAAACCACTGATTGTACTAAAGGAACCCAGAACGTTCTCGAGCAGCAGAGTCCTTGGCTGATATTTTGTATTCTGTACAATTACACCTTGTTATCCTTGCAAGCTATCTCCTGGCCTATTTCCCTAGAGGCTTGTATTCATTCTGGCATGAGCGTAAACAGGGACGTGCCTTTAATGGTTCAATAGACCAGAAATTCCTTAGAGAATGCAACCCGTCTGTGACCTCAAATCCTAAGAAAATAATAGTTCACTGCAGGCAGCTCAAAGAAAGGAAGATCTACAAAAAGGTCAAGAGATAACACACTACATTGTATCGCAAGCAATCTGCATGTGCAGAATGAAACAGCACACAAAGGTGTAATACAGCACAAGCAAATTGCATTTCACAAAATACATGTTTCTTAAATAATGGTCAGATAGCAGTTCATGAAGATAAAAACTATACAAAAGCAAATAATCATTCCTCTCTCCCAGGCCGTTTGCTTTGAAATAGGGAGATGCTAGCATGAGAAAAACAAACTCAGGATAAATAAAGAATTCTAGTTGCTAAAGAGTATTAGAAGTAGAGCTGGGTGAATGGCTCAAATCTGATTCAAACATATCTAAACAATAGGGGATTGAATCAGCTTGAATGACTCCTGCCTAAAGGACAAAAATTGGTGCATGGGTATACAAAACGCTTTGGCCAATAAAATTATTACCCTCCAGTCCAAGATCAACAACAAAAAAGACTCTCTCCTTACTACTTCTAAGTCAAGTAACACCAATGCGCCAGTGCCTCAAACCATCCTGATTCCACCCCACTCACCTATTCCCCATTTTAACTTCCACAAAGTATCCACCTAAGAAGTTGAAAAAGTTATCCTTACTCGCAAACCCTCGAACTGCCACGGTGACCTATGCCCAGCACAAATCATAAAAGACACAGGCCGTGAACTCTTCCATTTCATCACCAAACTTATAAACGCGTCCTTTACCTCAGGCAAAATACCTAACAACCTGAAACAATCCTGGGTCCTCCCACTTCTCAAAAAACAAAATCTAGATCCTTCCATTGTCACGCTCACCTGATTCCCACGGAGGCGCAGGTCTGGCTTCGAGTGCTGATGCTTCTTCTATGGTGAAGCGCAGGACTCTGAAGATGGACTCACTGGCTCGCAGGAATATTCCCCTGTGCGTGAAAAGGGAGTATTACCTACTGACGGAATAATGCTCAAATCTCCCACTCCCTTCCAACCCTCCACGATACCCTTCCTCGATTCCCCGTGAAGTCTCACCTTAGGGTCTGGAAGGATGAGTTCTCCATCCTGCTTCTGATGCAGGGGCACGTTGAAACCCAGTTACTTCACTGGATTGAGGTTTGATGGGAGTTCAAATAAGCTTGACTATTCAGGTAAGGCGCTGTAAGAGTTCTGTAGCAAGTTTAAAAGTTCAAGCTTAATAATAATGTTCATTGTCTTATTGCAGCAAGCGCTAACGCTTATGTCTTTTTCCCCTTAGGGGCTGGGGTTCGGAATGCCGGAGATATGGCGCCGACCCGAAGTGAAACGTGCAGTTCCAGTAAATGACAGGTAAGTTCTGGATGAGCGTTCGGGTAATGTCTTTGCATTTGCTCATTCAATGTCTTTGTCTTTTTCCCCATAGGGGCCGGGGTCCGGAATGCCAGGAAGCGGCAGGACCCGAAATGAAATAGGAATGACCCAACAGGTAAGTCTTAGAAGGAAACTGAGCTTTTCCTATTCCCTTCCTTCTCTCACCTTGTGTTCTTGTCTTTTTCTCTCTAGGCTCTGGGAAGTGGCTGCGGATCCGGATGATCGCTGCTGAAGATGGAGGTGCCCAGGAAAGGTGAGTGAAATGCAGCGCTGCAGCGATCGGAGCGAAATGGTTTTAAAATGATGTCTTCCCTTTCAGGATCGTCGGTGTGAAGTCTCTGTGATGCAGCTTTAGCAGGTAAGGTCTTCTTTCTCTCCAATTCTCTCTTAGCAGGTGACCCAGGATGCTGACAGGTGTGGCTGAAGTCCAGATGCAGGAGCTGACACGGTGAGCGTCCAGCTGCGAGGAGCAGAACAACGCGAAGCGTGAGTTGCTGATCGGGCATGGTTTAAATAGCTTTGGAAGAAGTTCCAGGTATGTATTTTTCCACCGATCAGGTATGTATCCTTCCCCGACCACACCCAGGGGAAAGTAGGTCCACAGGTAAAGTAGTTCCATTCAGGCCTCAAGAGGGCCTGGATGTAGCAGAATGGTCTGCATCAGGTAAGTGCACCTTAAAACACTTGAACACATGTCTAGCTTTATGAGCCTGGTGCCTAAGGCGCCAGGACAGGGGTCCAACATGAGCCTGGCGCCTAAGGCGCCAGGACTGTGTCCAAAGGGCCCCAGCTTGGGCCTGCTGGCACTTCCCTGGGGGAAATGATGCCTGCCTCTGGGGTTGCTGGGCCGGACCTGGCTCCTTGGAGGTAGGCATCATGACAGTACCCCCCCTCAAGGCCCCTCCCAAGGTTGTTCCCTCCAGGGGTTTTGGCTTGTTCGGAAATCTCCGGTGGAACCTTTGTATTAATCGAGGTGCGTGAACATGGTTACTAGGCTCCCACGATCTCTCCTGAGGTCCATATCCCTTCCAGTCAACAAGATAGAAGAGTTTGGACTTTAACACCTTGGAGTCTAAAATGTCTTTAACTTCGAATTCTAATCCCCCTTCAATTTGAACTGGGTCTGGAGGCTTGGACAGTCGGGTCCCTGGTTGTACTGGCTTCAAAAGTGATGCATGAAAAACTGGATGAATACGCATGTTAGACGGTAAATCCAGTTTAAAGGCCACGGGATTGATTATAGCCTTGATGGGATAAGGTCCTATGAATCTGGGATTGAAGGTTCGCGGGCCTTTGAGGGGTAAATGTTTTGTTGCTAGCCATACATGATCTCCTACTTGGTAAGGAGGAGTTTTACTTCGGTGCAAATCAGCGTTTTCTTTATACTTTTTCTTGGCTTGCTTTAAATGAGTTGCAGCTTCTTTGAAGGCTTGGGTTATTGTGGAATGCAGATGATTTACTGCAGGCATTTCCAGGGTCAGAGGTGGATCTAGATCAGAGGTCCGAGGATGGATGACCATACAAAGTATAAAAAGGAGTTTGTCCGGTTCCAGAATGCACTGAATTGTTGTATGCATATTCTGCGATCCAAAGGATGTCTTTCCAATTTAACTCGGATTGGTGTAACATGCACCGAAGATATTGCTCGAGAGTCTGATTGGTTCTCTCGGTTTGTCCGTCGGTCTGGGGGTGGTGGCTGGTGGATAGCCGCACATCTATTTGTGCTAGTTGGCAACACTTCTTCAAAAAAATGGGAGATAAATTGACTTCCACGATCCGAGACTAATACGGAAGGGAAACCATGTATGCAAACTATATTCTCCAGAAATTTCTTGGCCAAGGTGGAAGCAGAAGGCAAACCTTTTGAAGGGATGAAGTGGGCCATTTTGGAGAATAAATCCACAATTACAAGGATAGTGTTGTAACCAGCACAAGGATGCAGGTCAGTTATAAAGTCCATTGACAAGGTGTGCCATGGTGCCGGTGGAATATCCAAGGGTTAAAGTAGGCCGGCCGGCCTTTTCTTTTGACCCTTGTTTTGGGTGCAAATTCCGCAAGACAATACAAAAGACTTTGGGCCTCATTACGACCTTGGCGGAGAACCATGGTGCTATTAGCACCATGGTCCATGGCGCTAAGCTGCCAACTCCGCCATGGTGGTTGGCGGACTTACCGCCCCATTCCGACCTTGGCGGGGCGGTAAGTCCCCAATCCCCATTTAACCTTCCCCATTCCCATTTTTGCCCTATAGGGCATAATGGGAGTGGGGAAGGCGTTAATTACGCCACCGTAAATTACGGTGGCGTAATTAACAACGAGGTCCCTTAGCGCCATGGATTTTAACACCTGCTAAAAGCAGGTGTTAAATCCGCCATGGTGCTAAGGTAACTCGTACTCAGGCGGTAAGGGTCGGCAAAGTTTACGCCGGCGTAAACTCCTTACCGCCTGGGTCGTAATGAGGGCCTTTATGTCTTTTCTCCAAGAAGGCCACCAGAAGTGGCGTTTGATTTTTTCCTCCGTTTTAGCGATACCAGGGTGTCCATCCATTAATGATTCATGATGATGGGCAATAACAAGTTCTTGCAATTCTTTACTAGGCAGAAACAACCGCTCCTGGAAGTAGGGTAAGTCATCCTTAACGGTGTAATGAGGACCCTTTTGACTCCATTCCAGTAAGGCTGAAGAGTCTAGAAGTTGTTTTACTTGCGTTTGGATGTCCTCAATAGTTTGCAATGAAGTTAGGCCTAAGATCCTTTGTTCTGATATGATTGGCACAGGTTCTAAACTCGAATTGGGTTTTTCCATGCCAATCCGGGATAAGGCGTCCGCTTTACCATTCTTGCAGCCAGGGCGATAGGTAATTACAAAATCAAATTCCGCAAAGAATAGAGCCCATCGGAGTTGTCGTGAAGATTGAGCCTTGGCCGTCTTTAAATACTGTAAATTTCTGTGGTCCGTAATTACGGTGATGGTGTGTCTTGCCCTGAGAAGGTAGTGACGCCAAGCCTTGAAAGCAGATTTAATAGCCAGTAACTCTTTGTCGGTAATTGCGTAGTTGATGTCAGGAGGAGAAAATTTCCTGGACCAAAAGGCCACAGGGTGTAGTTGGTTAGTTTCTGGGTCTCTTTGCGACAGGACAGCTCCCATGGCCGAACTGGATGCGTCGGTTTCTACAATGTAAGGGAGATCTGGGTGCGGGTGCTTCAATATAGGTGCAGAGGTGAATTTGGTTTTCAGGTCCTGAAAGGCTTGTTCGGCCTCAAGAGTCCATTCAAAGCGTTTGTTTTTCTTTAGGAGAGCTGTGATGGGTTGGACTGTTCGGGAAAATTCCGGGATGAATCTTCGATAGAAATTGGCGAAGCCGAGCATGCTCTGAACTCCCTTAACCGAGCTAGGAGATGGCCATTTGAGGATGGCGTCCACCTTTCGCGAGTCCATTCGGACTCCTTGAGGTGTCAGGATGAATCCGAGAAACTTCCCTTTTGTGGTATGAAAAACACATTTTTCGAGCTTTGCAAATAGTCTGTGCTGGCGCAATTTCTCAAGAACTGCCCTAACATGTTTTCTGTGATCGGATTCTGAAGAGGAGTACACCAGGATGTCGTCAATATAAACAATGACACAGACGTCGATAAGTTCCCGAAGAACATCATTCATAAAGTACTGAAAGGCGGCAGGTGCATTGCACAAACCGAAGGGCATCAACTGATATTCGAAGAGCCCAAATTTGTTGCGGAATGCAGTCTTCCATTCATCGCCTTCTTTTATACGCACCAGGTGATAAGCTCCTCAGAGATCTAACTTGGTGTACACACAAGCGTCTTTCACCTGATCGATAAGCTCAGGGATCAGGGGCAAAGGATAACGATTATTAATCGTTATTTGATTTAGGGCGCGATAGTCTATACATGTTCTAAGGTCGCCCTCTTTTTTCGGCACGAAGAACAGAGCCGAGGAGACAGGAGACTTGGACGTGCGAATAAAACCATTGGCTAGGTACTGATCTAAATACTGACGCAAATGTAGGTTCTCAGGTTCCGTAAGAGCATAAATCCTACTACAAGGTAGTTGAGCATTGGGTACCAGATCGATTTGGCAATCATAAAACCGATGGGGAGGTAACGTGTTAGCCTGTTCCTTCTGAAAAACGTCTCGGAATTCTTGGTATTCTGACGGTAGCTGTACAGGGGTGGAAGTTGCTGAGGCTAGACCCATAACTGGTTTTCTTGGGTAACAAATTGGTTCACAATCAGGAAAACTTATCTTTTTTGCTCACCAGTCAATTCTGGGATTATGTGTTTCTAACCAAGGAATTCCAAGAATTACCTGAAATTGTGGGGCCTTGATCACATCAAACACGATTGCTTCCCGATGTCAATCCTGACCCACCAGTGTCATTTCAACAGTGGAATGCGTTACAGGCCCTGAGGCTATTTCGGTTCCATCTACTGTAGTAATGACATCTTGGGTTACATTCGGGCGGAGAGGGAGGTTCATCCTGGAAGCCAATTCACGGTCTATGTAATTTCCAATAACTCCACTGTCGATGTATGCTTTTATAGCATGCAACAGCTGAGGCTGTTTTGGGTCCACGAGCACCATTGGCTTGACAAAATGCGAGGTCAAAGAGTTTGTTTTCAAGCTCGGCAAGCGGACCCCTACGCTTGTCGGGCTAGGTCATTTCCCGAATCAGGTGTCAATAAATCGTTATCAGTGGCTCCAACCACCTTCTTAGGTGGTTTAACCGAACAATTTAAAGAAAGTGACCGGAAGTCCCGCAATACAGCAAAGTTGCATTTGCCACCTTCTTTCTCGTTCCTTCTGTGTTAATGGTCCTTTAACACCGCCGATTTGCATAGGTTCGGATATGTCGGTACTCTTGGAGTTAGCGTGGGTTTTGATCGGTACTCGGGTTTTGTACTTGAACCGATCTGCTTTTCTATTTTGAAGTCTGTGATCAAGTTGAACCACCAAGTCTATGTAGTCTGCGCAGACCTGGGGTGGATCTACTATCTGAGCTAGAACAGCCTTAAGATCTCCACGCAGGCCTCGATGAAACAATGTGATCCTTTTGTTTTCTGGCCATCCAGTTTCCACAACCAGTCTATTAAAGGTGGCAACGTAGGACAGAAGATCCTGATTACCTTGACGTAAGGATAGCAGTTCGTTATCAAGGGTCTGTCCTTGAGAGTGTCGAGCAAACAATCTTTCCATGCTGGCCTGGAAACCCTGAAAATTCTGGAGAATGGGATCATCCTGATTTACCAATGGAATAGACCAATCGGCAGCACTGCCACTGAGGTAAGATAGTATAAAGGCTACCTTGGTCTGGTCGTTAGGGAAGGCCCCGGGTCTGCATAGAAAGTGTAAATGACATTGGTTCATAAAGACGGCATATTTCTTGGGACCCCGCAAAACGTTCAGGCGGGGCCAAAGGCATGTGTCCAGGTAGATTGATTTGTACTGGGTTATTCAAACCCATTGATGTGGAAGTATCTCCGGAATTAGGTAAAGGAGTGCCCTGCCTGGGCCTGCAATAACCTTTTGGCCAGGTAATCTGTTCTTTCCTTGGATAGGATCAGTTCTCTTTTGAGAGCGTCTCCTGGCGGACTGAGTGCACTTCTGCCCGTAATTCCCCCAAAAGCTGGGCCAGCTGATCTGTCTCGGAAGTCTCCATAGCGCCCGGGTGGGAAATTGTGGGTGGGCGTCGCGTTCTGTCACGCTCACCTGATTCCCACGGAGGCGCAGGTCTGGCTTCGAGTGCTGATGCTTCTTCTATGGTGAAGCGCAGGACTCTGAAGATAGACTCACTGGCTCGCAGGAATATTCCCCTGTGCGTGAAAAGGAAGTATTACCTACTGACGGAATAATGCTCAAGCCTCCCACTCCCTTCCAACCCTCCACGATACCCTTCCTCGATTCCCCGTGAAGTCTCACCTTAGGGTCTGGAAGGATGAGTTCTCCATCCTGCTTCTGATGCAGGGGCATGTTGAAACCCAGTTACTTCACTGGATTGAGGTTTGATGGGAGTTCAAATAAGCTTGACTATTCAGGTAAGGCGCTGTAAGAGTTCTGTAGCAAGTTCAAAAGTTCAAGCTTAATAATTATGTTCATTGTCTTATTGCAGCAAGCGCTAACGCTTATGTCTTTTTCCCCTTAGGGGCCGGGGTTCCGAATGCCGGAGATATGGCGCCGACCCGAAGTGAAACGTGCAGTTCCAGTAAATGACAGGTAAGTTCTGGATGAGCATTCGGGTAATGTCTTTGCATTTGCTCATTCAATGTCTTTGTCTTTTTTCCCCATAGGGGCCAGGGTCCGGAATGCCAGGAAGCGGCAGGACCCGAAATGAAATAGGAATGACCCAACAGGTAAGTCTTAGAAGGAAACTGAGCTTTTCCTATTCCCTTCCTTCTCTCACCTTGTGTTCTTGGCTTTTTCTCTCTAGGCTCTAGGAAGTGGCTGCGGATCCGGGTGATCGCTGCTGAAGATGGAGGTGCCCAGGAAAGGTGAGTGAAATGCAGCACTGCAGCGATCGGAGCAAAATGCTTTTAAAATGATGTCTTCCCTTTCAGGATCGTCGGTGTGAAGTCTCCGTGATGCAGCTTTAGCAGGTAAGGTCTTCTTTCTCTCCAATTCTCTCTTAGCAGGTGACCCAGGATGCTGACAGGCGTGGCTGAAGTCCAGATGCAGGAGCTGACACGGTGAGCGTCCAGCTGCGAGGAGCAGAACAACGCGAAGCGTGAGTTGCTGATCGGGCATGGTTCAAATAGCTTTGGAAGAAGTTCCAGGTATGTATCCTTCCACCGATCAGGTATGTATCCTTCCCCGACCACACCCAGGGGAAAGTAGGTCCACAGGTAAAGTAGTTCCATTCAGGCCTCAAGAGGGCCTGGATGTAGCAGCATGGTCTGCATCAGGTAAGTGCACCTTAAAACACTTGTACACATGTCTAGCTTTATGAGCCTGGCGCCTAAGGCGCCAGGACAGGGGTCCAACATGAGCCTGGCACCTAAGGCGCCAGGACTGTGTCCAAAGGGCCCCAGCTTGGGCCCGCTGGCACTTCCCTGGGGGAAATGATGCCTGCCTCTGGGGTTGCTGGGTCGGACCTGGCTCCTTGGAGGTAGGCATCATGACAGTACCCCCCTCAAGGCCCCTCCCAAGGTTGTTCCCTCCGGGGGTTTTGGCTTGTTCGGAAATCTCCGGTGGAACCTTTATATTAATCGAGGTGCGTCAACATGGTTACTAGGCTCCCACAATCTCTCCTGAGGTCCATATCCCTTCCAGTCAACAAGATAGAAGAGTTTGGACTTTAACACCTTGGAGTCTAAAATGTCTTTAACTTCGAATTCTAATTCCCCTTCAATTTGAACTGGGTCTGGAGGCTTGGACAGTCGGGTCCCTGGTTGTACTGGCTTCAAAAGTGATGCATGAAAAACTGGATGAATACGCATGTTAGACGGTAAATCCAGTTTAAAGGCCACGGGATTGATTATAGCCTTGATGGGATAAGGTCCTATGAATCTGGGATTGAAGGTTCGCGGGCCCTTGAGGGGTAAATGTTTCATTGCTAGCCATATCTGATCTCCTACTTGGTAAGGAGGAGTTTTACTTCGGTGCAAATCAGCGTTTTCTTTATACTTTTTCTTGGCTTGCCGTAAATGAGTTGCAGCTTCTTTGAAGGCTTGGGTTATTGTGGAATGCAGATGATTTACTGCGGGCATTTCTAGGGTCAGAGGTGGATCTAGATCAGAGGTCCGAGGATGGTGACCATACAAAGTATAAAAAGGAGTTTGTCCGGTTCCAGAATGCACTGAATTGTTGTATGCATATTCTGCGATCCAAAGGATGTCTTTCCAATTTAACTCGGATTGGAGTAACATGCACCGAAGATATTGCTCGAGAGTCTGATTGGTTCTCTCGGTTTGTCCGTCGGTCTGGGGGTGGTGGCTGGTGGATAGCCGCACATCTATTTGTGCTAGTTGGCAACAATTCTTCCAAAAATGGGAGATAAATTGACTTTCATGATCCAAGACTAATATGGAAGGGAAACCATGTATGCGAACTATATTCTCCAGAAATTTCTTGGCCAAGGTGGAAGCTGAAGGCAAACCTTTTAAAGGGATAAAGTGGGCCATTTTGGAGAATAGATCCACAATTACAAGGATAGTGTTGTAACCAGCACAAGGAGGCAGGTCAGTTATAAAGTCCAGTGACAAGGTGTGCCATGGTGCCGGTGGAATATCCAAGGGTTGAAGTAGGCTGGCCAGCCTTTTCTTTTGACCCTTGTTTTGGGTGCAAATTCTGCAAGACAATACAAAAGACTTTATGTCTTTTCTCCAAGAAGGCCACCAGAAGTGTCGTTTGATTTTTTCCTCCGTTATAGCGATACCAGGGTGTCCATCCATTAATGATTCATGATGATGGGCAATAACAAGTTCTTGCAATTCTTTACTAGGCAGAAACAACCGCTCCTGGAAGTAGGGTAAATCATCCTTAACGGTGTAATGAGGACCCTTTTGACTCCATTCCAGTAAGGCTGAAGAGTCTAGAAGTTGTTTTACTTGCGTTTGGATGTCCTCAATAGTTTGCAATGAAGTTAGGCCTAAGATTCTTTGTTCTGGTATGATTGGCACAGGTTCCAAACTCGAATTGGGTTCTTCCATGCCAATCCGGGATAAGGCGTCCGCTTTACCATTCTTGCAGCCAGGGCGATAGGTAATTACAAAATCAAATTACGCAAAGAATAGAGCCCATCAGAGTTGTCGTGAAGATTGAGCCTTGGCCGTCTTTAAATACTGTAAATTTCTGTGGTCCGTAATTACGGTGATGGTGTGTCTTGCCCCGAGAAGGTAGTGAAGCCCAGCCTTGAAAGCAGATTTAATAGCCAGTAACTCTTTGTCGGTAATTGCTTAGTTGATGTCAGGAGGAGAAAATTTCCTGGACCAAAAGGCCACAGGGTGTAGTTGGTTAGTTACTGGGTCTCTTTGCGACAGGACAGCTCCCATGGCCGAACTAGATGCGTCGGTTTCCACAATGTAAGGGAGATCTGGGTGCGGGTGCTTCAATATAGGTGCAGAGGTGAATTTGGTTTTCAGGTCCTGAAAGGCTTGTTCGGCCTCAAGAGTCCATTCAAAGCGTTTGTTTTTCTTTAGGAGAGCTGTGATGGGTTGGACTGTTCGGGAAAATTCCGGGATGAATCTTCGATAAAAATTGGCGAAGCCGAGCATGCTCTGAACTCCCTTCACCGAGCTAGGAGATGGCCATTTGAGGATGGCGTCCACCTTTTGCGAGTCCATTCGGACTCCTTGAGGTGTCAGGATGAATCCGAGAAACTTCCCTTCTGTGGTATGAAAAACACATTTTTCGAGCTTTGCAAATAGTCTGTGCTGGCGCAATTTCTCAAGAACTGTCCTAACTTGTTTTCTGTGATTGGATTCTGAAGAGGAGTACACCAGGATGTCGTCAATATAAACAATGACACAGACGTCGATAAGTTCCCGAAGAACATCATTCATAAAGTACTGAAAGGCGGCAGGTGCATTGCACAAACCGAAGGGCATCAACTGATATTCGAAGAGCCCAAATTTGGTGCGGAATGCAGTCTTCCATTCATCGCCTTCTTTTATACGCACCAGGTGATAAGCTCCTCAGAGATCTAACTTGGTGTACACACAAGCGTCTTTCACCTGATCGATAAGCTCAGGGATCAGGGGCAGAGGATAACGATTCATCGTTATTTGATTTAGGGCGCGATAGTCTATACATGTTCTAAGGTCGCCCTCTCTTTTCGGCATGAAGAACAGAGCTGAGGGGACAGGAGACTTGGACGTGCCAATAAAACCATTGGCTAGGTACTGATCTAAATACTGACGCAAATGTAGGTTCTCAGGTTCCGTTAGAGCATAATTCCTACTACAAGGTAGTTGAGCATTGGGTACCAGATCGATTTGGCAATCATAAGACCGATGGGCAGGTAACGTGTTAGCCTGTTCCTTCTGAAAAACGTCTTGGAATTCTTGGTATTCTGACGGTAGCTGTACAGGGGTGGAAGTTGCTGAGGCTAGACCCATAACTGGATTTCTTGGGTAACAAGTTGGTTCACAATCAGGAAAACTTATCTTCTTTGTTCGCCAGTCAATTCTGGGATTATGTGTTTCTAACCAAGGAATTCCAAGAATTACCTGAAATTGAAGGGCCTTGATCACATCAAACACGATTGCTTCCTGATGTCCATCCTGACCCACCAGTGTCATTTCAACAGTGGAATGTGTTACAGGCCCTGAGGCTATTTCGGTTCCATCTACTGTAGTAATGACATCTTGGGTTACATTCGGGCGGAGAGGGAGCTTCATCCTGGAAGCCAATTCACGGTCTATGTAATTTCCAATAGCTCCACTGTCGATGTATGCTTTTATAGCATGCAACAGCTGAGGCTGTTTTGGGTCCACGAACACCATTGGCATGACAAAATGCGAGGTCAAAGAGTTTGTTTTCAAGCTCGGCAAGCGGACCCCTACGCTTGTCGGGCTAGGTCGTTTCCCGAATCAGGTGTCAATAAATCGTTATCAGTGGCTCCAACCACCTTCTTAGGTGGTTTAACCGGACAATTTCGAAGAAAGTGACCGGAAGTCCCGCAATACAGGCAAAGTTGCATTTGCCGCCTTCTCTCTCATTCCTTCTGTGTTAATGGTCCTTTAACACCACCGATTTGCTTAGGTTCGGATATGTCGGTACTCTTGGAGTTTGCGTGGGTTTTGATCGGTACTTGGGTTTTGTACTTGAACAGATCTGCTTTTCTATTTTGAAGTCTGTGATCAAGTTGAACCACCAAGTCTATGTAGTCTGCGCAGACCTGGGGTGGATCTACTATCTGAGCTAGAACATCCTTAAGATCTCTGCGCAGGCCTCGATGAAACAATGTGATCCTTTTGTTTTCTGGCCATCCAGTTTCCACAACCAGTCTATTAAAGGTGGCAACGTAGGACAGAAGATCCTGATTACCTTGTCGTAAGGATAGCAGTTCGTTATCAAGGGCCTGTCCTTGAGAGTGTCGAGCAAACAATCTTTCCATGCTGGCCTGGAAACCCTGAAAATTCTGGAGAATGGGATCATCCTGATTTACCAATGGAATAGACCAATCGGCAGCACTGCCACTGAGGTAAGATAGTATAAAGGCTACCTTGGTCTGGTCGTTAGGGAAGGCCCCGGGTCTGCATAGAAATTGTAAACGACATTGGTTCATAAAGACGGCATATTTCTTGGGATCCCCCGCAAAACGTTCAGGCGGGGCCAAAGGCATGTGTCCAGGTAGATTGATTTGTACCGGGTTATTCAAACCCATTGATGTGGAAGTATCTCTGGAATTAGGTAAAGTGTGCCCTGCCTGGGCCTGCAATAACCTTTTGGCCAGGTAATCTGTTCTTTCCTTGGATAGGATCAGTTCTCTTTTGAGAGCGTCTCCTGGCGGGCTGATTGCACTTCTGCCCGTAATTCCCCCAAAAGCTGGGCCAGCTGATCTGTCTCGGAAGTCTCCATAGCGCCCGGGTGGGAAATTGTGGGTGGGCTTCGCGTTCTGTCACGCTCACCTGATTCCCACGGAGGCGCAGGTCTGGCTTCGAGTGCTGATGCTTCTTCTATGGTGAAGCGCATGACTCTGAAGATGGACTCACTGGCTCGCAGGAATATTCCCCTGTGCGTGAAAAGGGAGTATTACCTACTGACGGAATAATGCTCAAGCCTCCGACTCCCTTCCAACCCTCCACGATACCCTTCCTCGATTCCCCGTGAAGTCTCACCTTAGGGTCTGGAAGGATGAGTTCTCCATCCTGCTTCTGATGCAGGGGCGCGTTGAAACCCAGTTACTTCACTGGATTGAGGTTTGATGGGAGTTCAAATAAGCTTGACTATTCAGGTAAGGCGCTGTAAGAGTTCTGTAGCAAGTTCAAAAGTTAAAGCTTAATAATAATGTTCATTGTCTTATTGCAGCAAGCGCTAACGCTTATGTCTTTTTCCCCTTAGGGGCCGGGGTTCGGAATGCCGGAGATATGGCGCCGACCCGAAGTGAAACGTGCAGTTCCAGTAAATGACAGGTAAGTTCTGGATGAGCGTTCGGGTAATGTCTTTGCATTTGCTCATTCAATGTCTTTGTCTTTTTCCCCATAGGGGCCGGGGTCCGGAATGCCAGGAAGCGGCAGGACCCGAAATGAAATGGGAATGACCCAACAGGTAAGTCTTAGAAGGAAACTGAGCTTTTCCTATTCCCTTCCTTCTCTCACCTTGTGTTCTTGTCTTTTTCTCTATAGGCTCTGGGAAGTGGCTGCGGATCCGATGATCGCTGCTGAAGATGAAGGTGCCCAGGAAAGGTGAGTGAAATGCAGCGCTGCAGCGATCGGAGCGAAATGCTTTTAAAATGATGTCTTCCCTTTCAGGATCGTCGGTGTGAAGTCTCTGTGATGCAGCTTTAGCAGGTAAGGTCTTCTTTCTCTCCAATTCTCTCTTAGCAGGTGACCCAGGATGCTGACAGGAGTGGCTGAAGTCCAGATGCAGGAGCTGACACGGTGAGCGTCCAGCTGCGAGGAGCAGAACAACGCGAAGCGTGAGTTGCTGATCGAGCGTGGTTTAAATAGCTTTGGAAGAAGTTCCAGGTATGTATCCTTCCACCGATCAGGTATGTATCCTTCCCCGACCACACCCAGGGGAAAGTAGGTCCACAGGTAAAGTAGTTCCATTCAGGCCTCAAGAGGGCCTGGATGTAGCAGCATGGTCTGCATCAGGTAAGTGCACCTTAAAACACTTGAACACATGTCTAGCTTTATGAGCCTGGCACCTAAGGCGCCAGGACTGTGTCCAAAGGGCCCCAGCTTGAGCCCGCTGGCACTTCCCTGGGGGAAATGATGCCTGCCTCTGGGGTTGCTGGGTCGGACCTGGCTCCTTGGAGGTAGGCATCATGACATCCATCCCCATTAATTACCGTCCCATCACTACAATGCCATTCCTACTCAAAATCCTTGACAAAATTGCATACCTACAAATCCAACACCATCTCGAACACAACCCCCTTCTAGGAGTCCATCAGTCAGGTTTTAGACCCCAACATGGAACTGAGACTACGCTCATAGACCTTAAGGCACAAATAGATGTGCTGAGAGACTAGGGTAAGACTGCACTACTGTTGCTCCTTGATCTCTGAGCAGCATTCAATTTGGTTGACCATGGGATTCTTTGTAACCACTTAGAGTGGCTTCTGTGTTTCTCCTACCCTGTACAACATCTTCACAAAGCCCCTTTTCGATGATCTTGATGGCCTGGGTATCACCTACACGAATTATGCTGATGATACACAAATTCTCATCCTGCTGACGGGGGATTATGACAAGGATTTGACCTTTGCAAATAGAGTGTACCTCATCTTCCAGGGATGGATGGCCTCACACAGTCTTTGCCTGAATGATGACAAAACGAAATTCCTCATATTGGGCACTACTTCCAGCCTCAATAAATTAAGCCAGAACCATTCCTCGTTTAAAATTGATAATAACATCATTGCTGTGGCTAAGGAGGTTAAAACCCTTGGTTTTCATCTAGATTCCTCACTAACCTTTAAAAAACAGGTAAATGCTATGGCTTCTGCTACATCATACACCTGTAAATGAATCAGAGCAGCCAAACCATTCCTCTCACCCAACAACTGTATTACCCTAGCTATATCCCTGATTTTGTCCAAACTGGGCTATTGCAATGCGCTCTACATATGCAGTAACAAATACACCACGAACAAGATTCAAATCTTGCAAAATAATGCCTTAAGAGCAGCCTTAAGTCTCCCAAAGAAAGTCCATATCTCAGACATCAGAAGATCCGTCAATTGGCTCTCTACGAAAGACAAGACCTTCCTTAAATCAGTCTATTTGACTCACAAATGTCTCCACCAATCTGCCCCTCAATACCTCATAGCGAGATTCACTAGACAAGCATCTTGCCACCCTTTGAGAAAGGCCAACTCTAACCTTCTACTGGTGCCCAGATTTAAACGCACTATGACTGGTGTGAGTAGCTTTCCTGTCAAAGCAGAATAACACTGGAACTCCCTTCCTCCATCCTTAAGGGAAGACCTCCCTTACTTACAATTCAGATCTAACCTCATCCACTGGATCAAGCATCATGACAACTAACTTATATCTCTGGGATCTCCTATGTTTAAATTTATACATTGTGCTATAACATGAAACATGTCATTTCTAATTATTGTATGTAAATATGTCTCATTGCATTTTTGTCTAATGTTGATGACATGTCCAGCATTGTAACCAGAGCTGTACTCCATTTGCTGTGCCTTATGTAACCTAAGCTCTACAATCCTCTTATTGCCTTTTGCGCCCTGCTACCTCAGGGTCAGGCGCGCATTACAAATAATAAAAACAAACAAAGCAAATAATACAAAGACATTTTCTTAGTGAACAAAGATAATGTCCAAAGCTCAAAAGGCACACCTGCATTGTGTGGAAATGGGAGTTGGGTAAGCATGCACAGTATGAAATGAAAAAGTGGTGGAAATTAGGTGAACATGTTTGTGTTATAGCAGAAGGAGAGAAAGGGAGCTTAGATTCTGAATTATGAAATATGATAATTGTCAAGATGTGTTCCTTAAACTGTCTGTAATCTTGTATGAGCACTAGAATCAATCTGAACATACGGAGGCCGGAGCCCATGATGTACTTACCACAGCAGAAGCCGTGGAAAGGGAGTTTGTAAAAACTGATGGCCACTCAAGAAGTGCAGACAACGCTAGCACTTAATTCTGCAGTAGGGAGACCTTGCCCAAGAGAAAACTGGATCTAGAAAGCTATGACATATATTTTCTATGGGACTAGAGAGGCAACATTGGAGCGTGACTGAAAAGAAACCATAGGCTCATATATTTAATTTTGATGCTCTCCTTGAAACTGACATATTACTATGCAGAAATCTGTGGGATCGATTATTATAGTATTTAAAACAAAACAATATTTAGGAAATACATCTGATTAGTTATAATAACATGACCCTTGGGATTCCCTTTCATTGTGGATCAAAAGGGGATGTAATAAAATAATTGTTAATTGTTGACCTTCCGCAATTTGGTTGTAATAGATCAGAGCTAATTTGGATACACAGAGATGTCCTGTTTTGGTGCACTTATCCAAATGTAACCATAAAATATATAAAATATTTGGTAGTCCAAGTTCTTGCAAGGCCAACTACTTAAATATTTGCTTTTAACTGTTTCCTGAAATATTTTGGGTCTAATGTCATGGGAGGAGAAATAAAACTCAGAGGCCCTTATATACAAAAGGTTTTGTATGGCATTAAGTGATTTTATGTTGAAAAAGTTCACTTTAGCGATGTGCAAAATAACATTTGCCGATTCACAGATCAGACTTTGCACTGGCCCTTCCCACTTTGCACTCTCTGTGAGCACTCACATAGCTTGACATCATCTTGCATCATTCCCCGATACACCAGCCCTGTCATCTGGAACCTTTGGCAACTCATGGCTAATTAGTGAGTATCAACCATCACACACATACAAACAAACAGTCACATTACACACAGAAAGCCAATAAAATATATGACAAATTATAAAAGACCATTTATTCTTTTGCAGGGGACAGTGCCTACCCGTGTCACCAGTCATGTTGACACCAATCAGGAATCTAACCATCCCAGGTGAGGCGCACTACAACACATCACACATAGCCACTAGGGACATAGTGGAGCGCACATTGGAATGCTTAAGTAACGGTTCCGCTCCTTGGACCACTCAGGTGGTTTATTGCTTTATGCACCACCTGTGGTATGCAAAATCATTGTGGCATGTTATGTCCTGCATAA
Source organism: Ambystoma mexicanum (assembly GCF_040938575.1). Classification (NCBI taxonomy): domain Eukaryota; kingdom Metazoa; phylum Chordata; class Amphibia; order Caudata; family Ambystomatidae; genus Ambystoma; species Ambystoma mexicanum. The sequence goes on from NC_090937.1 coordinate 1,191,061,125, forward strand.
TATTATCACACATCGTGGCATAGCAGTGCAGGTGCAGAAGTGGTTACACCCTCATTCACAGGCACCACCCATTGCATTAGCAGGCTAAAGGGCATGGGGACTGGACACACGCAACCAGAAAGAACAAACCTAATTCACACAATTTACAACCCACGTGGAATACACACACTAAAGCCATATTTTTTTTGTTTTATTGTTTATTATGTGTTTGGTAAAGCAGAACTACATATTTACATAACAATCACAATATTAAAAGTATAAATTCAAGTCACATTAAAGTTAACATTCAACATTAAATGTAATCAAATGCAATTTGGGGCAGATGGGGAGCAAGTGCAAGTGGATCTTGGTCACCTGGCCTAAGCCCCGCCCACCTGGTGCCTTCCTGTCTGCGGCTCTTTTTCACCACTTAGCAAGCCGGGCCCACCTGGTGCCTTCCTGTTTGCTGCTCTTTTTCACCACTTAGCAAGCCCCGCCCACCTGGCGCCTTCCTGCTTGCCGCTCTGTTTCCCTACTTAAGGAGCCCTCCAGCCTCTTTTCCTTTGCAGATGGGGAGCAGGTGCAAGTGGATCTAGGTCACCTGGCCTAAGACCCCGCCTACCTTCTTAGCCTTGCCTCTTCCTTCCTGCTCTTAACTATTAGATCAAGGGCGTCACTCACCCGGGTGTCTGCAGCGAAGGGCAGACGAAGAAAAGGGTAGTTCCTGTTCGGACCAGGAGGACCTAGGGCCCGACCCCCTGCTCAGACAGCAGGTAAGCATGCACCAACATGTGTTACCCCTCTGTCGCCACAGGCCTTCCCCACCCCCTCTGGTCCCCCTGTGATATTCCCTTGTGCCCCCCCTTCTCGTACACAGGTGTTGTCGGTTTTGCTTGATTCTTCTACCCTGCTCCCCCTCAACCTCCTCCAGCCTACTTCTGCAGGAGACTGTCCTGATAGATTCTGCTTTCACCATCACCGTCTTTCAGCCAATGCTGGATTTGACTTTTATGGACTTCATCCATTCATGGTGCATCACTCTTTCTCAACTCTCATGCGGGACTTCCTTTGCATCTTCTACTCATGGTGGCCCTGAATCATGCTGTTCCCATCGTCATCTTGTATCCTGGCTTGCAACATTATGCGTTACTACTGACTTCTGCAATTGTATCCGCTCTCCACTCTTGCTTCTCCACTCTTTTTGACTGCTTACTCTCTGTTCTCTACTACTTTCCCTTCTCCCTTTTCCTACCTCCTCCCCTTACTTTCTTCTATGCACTTACTCTATTAGAATTGTCCCTGGACCTAATATGATAGCAACCTTGTCTGTTTCCTCCACCCTCCCATTACTGTTTTTTTCCTCCCCATGCTCCCTGCAGCAATATCTGAAATGTCGTCAGGCCTAGTATCATAGTCGCTTGCTTTGTTCCTCCCCTCCCTTTCTGCACCCCTCTCCCTCACCTCTTGTTTTTCCCCGGCTCTACCAGAAATGTTGTCACACCTAGTACGGTAGTCACCTGTCTGTTTCCATTTCCATTTCCTTCCCACTCTCTCCCTCCCTTCCTTATCTATGTCTTAGCTTCTGCACTATCTGAAATGTCGTCGGGACAAGTATGATAGTTAATTTCACATCCTTACTGTTCATGGCCTGTAAGAATGTCATTGTATTTTCCCTTGTTCCCTCCCTTGCCTTGAAGCACTTTGAAACACGTAATTCATAGATTTCAGCACAGAGGAAGCGCACGCGAGCAGCGCAGAGACGGAACGTGCGCCAGCCGTGTGCGCTAAACAGCATTCTGGCGCACCGCATATTCATGGATTTCCCAAGCCATAATGAGCGCTGGTGCAGAGAACATCCCGCAGCGCCAGTTACGCCCCCAAGAACGCCCCTTGCGCAAGGACAAGCCATTGAAATCCCCAATGCAGTGCAAAGGGCCGTGCTAACCCTGGAACAGCTTACAGGGACGCTACACTGCAATCGCCGAGAGGGGAACGTGTATTCCTGGGGTGCGCTGGAATGATCACACGCGATAGGGCTTGGGCGAGCGGGGTTCGTGTATTTTGGGGGTGCGCGGGAAGTCTCACACGCGATAGGGCTTGGGCGAGCAGGGTATGTGTATTTTGGGGGGTGCGCGGAAAGTTTCACACGCGATAGGCCTTGGGCGAGCGGGGTACGTGTATTCCTGGGGTGCGCAGGAACTTTCACACGTGATAGGGCTTGGGCGAGCGGGGTACGTGTATTTTGGGGGGTGCGTAGGAAGTTACACATGCGATAGGCCTTGGGCGAGCGGGGTACATGTATTCCTAGGGTGCGCAGGAAGTTTCACACGCGATAGGCCTTGGGCGAGCGGGGTATGTGTATTTTAGGGGTGCGCGGAAAGTCTCACACGTGATAGTGCTTGGGCGAGCGGGGTACGTGTATTTTGGGGGGTGCGTAGGAAGTTACACATGCGATAGGCCTTGGGCGAGCGGGGTACGTGTATTCCTAGGGTGCGCAGGAAGTTTCACACGCGATAGGCCTTGGGCGAGCGGGGTATGTGTATTTTAGGGGTGCGCGGAAAGTCTCACACGCGATATGCCTTGGGCGAGCGGGGTACGTGTATTCCTGGGGTACGCGGGAACTTTCACACGCAAAAGGCCTTGGGCGAGCGGGGTACGTGTATTCCTGGGGTGCGCTGGAACTTTCACACGCGATATGCCTTGGGCAAGCGGGGTACGTGTATTCCTGGGGTGCCCCAACGCAAATTGGCACTGTGTGTCCTCCCAGGTGAGCCCTCACCACCCTCCCCAGGGCCTGCACGCAGCCCAAACCACAGGGGACTACCCTGCAGCCCTGGCCATGCCCCCCAGGCAGCCCTTCCACCCTGGCCATGCCCCCCAGCCAGCCCACATCTCACAATGCACAAGTGAGCACCGACACATGTCCCCCTGCACTCCCCCACACAGCAGGCATGGGCACCTGCCAACAGGCCCCGACTCATGTCCTCCCACCCACTCACACACCCAGCAGTGATGGGCACCTGCCAGCAGGCCCCGACACAGGTCCCCCCACCCACTCACCCACCCAGCAGTGATGGGCACCTGCCAGCAGGCTCTGACTCATGTCCCTCCACCCACTCACCGACCCAACAGTGATGGGCACCTGCCACCATGCCCCAACACGTGTCCCCCCACCCACTCACCCACCCAGCAGTGATGGTCACCTGCCAGCAGGCTCCGACTCATGTCCCCCCACCCACTCACCCACCCAGCAGTGATGGGCACCTGCCAGCAGGCCCCGACTCATGTCCCCCCAACGCGTCATCATGATCCACAATCATGACCCTTATGGCCACCCAAATTCCACGGCACGCCCCCCCTGCCCAAAGAACCAACCAAGTATTACATCCACCCCACATTGAAATGCCCATTACATGATACAACCCAAATGGCAAGTATGTACATCAACACATGTCCATCACACACACACAATGGCTGCCAGTGAATGTGAAAACCCACATCGTGACATGCATGAAACCAATGAGAGAATACCACACATTGAAGTATGAAACGAAAATGTATTGAACACAAAATGAAGGTAATGAAATGAAAACACACAATAATGCAAATAAGAAATAAAATCCAGCATGTCCCAAAAAGAAAAAAATATGAAATCAGAATCCAAATAAATCTAAATGAAAATGTGTCCAAAGTCTCTGTCCAACAAAGCAAATCCAAAGTGAAAGAAATTAGGAAAATCTAGAAATCTAGAAACCTATCAAAAAGCCTACCTAATAAATAACTATACAAAACTATACAAAAATGTGGGGCATAGTCCATATGCCCCAAATGAAAGAAAAAAGAAAGGAAACTTAACACTAATGAACTATATACAATGGCAGCGGGCAAGTCCAACGGCTCACTTCTTGATGTTCCGGGCCGGGGCATCATCAAACTCCTTTTCAATGTCCTGGAGGCGGGCCTGTTCACTGGCCCGAGGTCTCTCAGGGATGATGCCATGTTCTCCTCCAAATCCCTGTGAATACCCTCAAGGCACTCAGCCCGCCTCAGTGCCCTCTGCATGGAGTTCTCCGCCCTGACCATAGTGAGCCGTGCCTCTTCCGCCCACAGCCGCTCCGCATCTATGGCCTGGCCCAACTGCTGCCACACGGAAGACACTCCAAATCCAGGGTCCTCCTGCCCTTGGGCCGCTGCCTGCCCCTCTGATGTTGACAGCCCCGAGCCATCATTGCTCCCTCCTTCAGCCTGCTGCTGCTGTGCATGTGCCCTGCCTTGTGGTGCCTGCACGTCCTCCACCTGCTGGTGTTCAGTTGTTGGGGTGGCCACCCCTGCTGGACCTCCGACTCCCGACTGTGGCAGGGATGTGTCCTCCACCAGCCTGGCCGCTGGCTCAGGGGCAGCTCCACAGGGTTGCCCGGTGACATTTGGGCTGGTAGATGGCACAGAGAACGACTGGTGCATAGAGGGTTCAGTTGAGGAGGGGGTTGGCTGGAAACCCAACATACAGCGGAATCCAGTGGTGGTGATCTGTCCCAGTAGGTTGACGCGGTCAATGAGGCATGCAAAATGACTTGCATTCTCCTCACGAGAAGCCTGCAAGTCATCCTGCATGCCACGTTGACGCAACGCCATCCCAGATAGGACAGGCTCAACCCGTTCACAGATTGCCATGTCCGCAGGGAGAGGAAGGCCAGTTGTCTGCGGATCCCCTCCCTGAGAACGGGTCTGGACGTAGGCATCCCTGGTGGAGCAGGATGATGCAGTCACAGGATCAGGGGCAGGATTACACACAGGCACCTCCGCGGTGGCCTGTGCTGCGTCCTGTCCCTGCCCCTGGACTGCACCACTTGCACCACTGGAATCCCCACCTCCAGGCCCTGTGCATGGGCCTTCCACGGCCTCCTCCTCAACCAAAGCCTCCACCAACCTGGATGACTCTGTTCCATCTACCTCCATAGCCCCCTGTGGGGGCTCAGCTGCCCCTTCTGTTGCCGAGGAGTCCACCTCCGACCTCCCCCTCTTGGACCTCCCCTCGGCAGCTGTGGCCCCGGACGCGGCACCAGACTCCTCACTCCCCGATGAGATGGAAACCTGGGAGGGGAGCTGGGCCTTGCGTTTCTGGCTGCCTGTGGGATCCCTGCCGCTTTGCTCCACAGCACTGTCTCTGACCGCTTCATCAGTTGACGCTGCAGACAGGGAGAGACAGAACACAGGCATCAGCACACTGTACAATGGACTGATACACATATGACTGTTGCACATGAGGGCAGTCTCAAACTTCACACATGGGATCACAATACCTAACACACCTATCATCTGAACCCACACACATGCGCAAGTTAACAGGACTGTTGCATCTGGCAGCAGCATCCATACACATACAACAGCATGAGCATCCGAAGGTTAACCTGACGTCACATGTAACACGGGGAGTGTCACACACATGCACACACGCCACCAGACATACATGCATCTGTACATCGCCACCACCTGTCGTAGTGAAATCATCCCCATCCATGTCACATCTGCCAATCAGCCTCCTACGTGTCGGTGTCACATGCATCCATGGTGTATTACAGTGGCACACATGTCAAACACACACACACGCACAAGTACATTGTGCACATACATGAGGGTGGAACCACCATCCATGTGTCCCACCACAACCATGCCACAGTATACACACAATTCCAAACATGTGTGTGCCCACACATGTATTTGGCCACCATGCATTTGAACACATACACCATTCATGTGCCTCATACATGACTGGACTCACATGCGGCAGGCACATGTCCCTGTACATACACATCCATACATGGGCCTTCCAAGTCATATGTTCAACCTGCACACTCCTGCCACACCTCTACATGTACGGCGTACAATCAGTGCGCATGTACACTTACCGCTCAACACCGGACGGGTCTGCCTCTAAAGGATCTGGAGGTGGAGCACTGGGTTTATGCATTCAAGGACCCTCGTCTGCATGTTGGTGAGGCAGACCCGGCACCTCTCTGCATCCTCTGCCTTCAAGAGGCGCCGGGCCTTGGTGAGGGTCCTGGACCTGAAGTCCTCCCAGCGCTTCCAGACGTGTTTCATGTCGTGGGCTGCCACCCCCTCCTCGTTGATGGCAGCCATGATGTACTTCCAGATCCCCTTCCATCCTTCATTGTCGGCGCGTGAACTTCCATAGAGGGCATCATAATGCACCAGGACTTGCTCCACCAGGATGCCAACTTCTTTGGCACTGAAGCTGGCAGCCCTCTGCCTCTCTGGGTGGGGGTTGCCACTGGTGCCAGATGGTGTTGTGTCAGACATGGCAACCCCCGAGGCAGGTGTGGGTGGGCAACTGGGTCCTGGTGCTGGGCTGTGGAGCGATGGAATATCAGTCGGGAGTCTTCTGTTCCAGCAGGGGTGGTCACAACAACTGGACCCCTGCAGATGGCTGACGTGCAGGCACCAAAAAGCAGGGCAGGTGTTATGCAGGCAGGCAGGCAGCAGCAGATGGCAGGTGGGAGCGTGCTCAGGGCTCTGGGGGCAGGAAAATGGCCTTCAGGGCAGGAGCGTGGTCTTCTGTGTGTTGTGGCGTGGCCAGCTTGATACGGAGTGACTTGGCACGTGAAAAAAGTGCACGTCAGCGTGTAATTCGAGGAAAGGCCCTTAGCGCGTAAGCGCGTCTGTGACGTGTACGCGCGCAGCTTTTCCCTCATGACGGGTGCATAGTGATTCAGCACGTGAAAAAACAGCACGTCCGGGTGTCACTGCGTGTAATTGGAGGAAAGGCCCTTAGCGCGTAGGCGCCTAAGTGACGTCTTGTACTTCTTGTCGGTTCACACATGATTACTTCACAACGGTTCCAGTTCGTACTCCCTGTTTCCTCAGACAGCGTTCGATTCTTCTTTTGGCAGGGGTGTTTCCAATGCACGCGCGCGTGTCTTTTTCACATTCTTTTTCCAGGCAGACGGTGAGTCGCGCACGTATTTTCCAACTGTGCTTATTTTTGTGTTTCTGGGTGCCACAGTGTAGTGTGGGTTCATTTTTCCACGCACGTGGTCTACCAGGGGTTTCGTGCATGTTTAATATTGTTTTCGGGGTGCCTGTGCATTGTGTGACCCGTAATCTTCCCCTACAGGTCACAGATAGCCTTGGTAGAGCACTAGGGTACGAATACCATCTAGTACCATACCCCTTTCACCCAAATTGCCCAGGACAATTGTTTACTGCAACTCCCATACACACAACAACATCAGTGCCATGGTTGTGAGGCGACCAAGCGGTAAGGGAGGCAAAGGTGGCCGAGCTCAAAGAGGTGGGCGAGGTGGGCGCGTAAGGGGACGTGGCCAAGATGTTCAGGGTGGCCCAAGAGGCCAGTGCATGGAGGACCAATCAGGGACACCTCTGCCCCCCCCAATGGGTCGGGGAGATGCAGCAGACACCATCCAACCTCAGGCCTTGTTAATCGCCCCCATATTGTCAACTGGACCAGCACAGGATGACTCCCAGGCTGACTTCCAAGTCACCAAGTCTAAGCCACGTGTGGCGGTGAAAGTTGCTGTCACCAGGCCACGTGAATGTCATCTGCTGCCCCAAGTAGCCAGGCTGAGGAGGCTGCAGGGGCAGCTGCAGCTCAATCCACCCCAGCTCCAAGTTTCCCAGCCAGGACAGTGTCGGTCCAAGTCCATCACACCGAGGTTGGTCCTGCCAACATCACCCTGCAGCCAAGGCCTGCAGCCAGACCTTTGGTCATTGTGCCTTTGCAAACTCCCAGTACCCAGTCCACCTGCGCTTCGGCCCCTACCAACCAGAGCGGCGTAAGCCACTCAGGATCCGCACCACCTTCCAAAAAGAAGAAGGGTGCTCTTTCACTACAGGCTGGGACCCCAGACATGGCTCCACACTCCGGCACATCAAGGAAGCATAGCTTCAATGACACCAAACTAGATGCACTTGTGGCCTATGTGTTGGAACATAGCTGCGAAATGGTGGTGACTGCAGGGTGCAAAACTACGCCTGCTCACCATAGGGCCCACTGGCAGACCATTGCCACCTGCATTAGTTTCCTTGGATTTGTGAAGTGCACAGCTGATGATTGCTATAAGCGGTGGAATGACCTGAAACGCAGAGCAAAGAACAAGCTGGCTTCCAAACATGCCTCTACTCTGGTGACTGGCGGTGGGTCTCTGTCAGGCTGAGATTCTGATCTTGCGTCTGCGGAACCTGCTGAACCCCCGGACAATCCACCTAAAATGTAGCCCTCAGAGCTCCAAATTGTTTTTCAGCTCAGTTTACCACACTTCTAGGGGAAAGGGGGAAAAGTGGATAAAATAACAAACACCAGGCTGGATGCTATTGACTAGCTGGTTCCTCACCTGTAGTTGAGACAAAAGCATATACAGCACCACAATTACTCATTGAGTCACTGACCTTATAAACTATATCCTTTACTAAATCGTTTAAAAGACCATACCTTATACTTCTCCTGAAAATGCCCTGAGAAGTGATTTAGTAGATAAGACTTCCTTACTAGTTGTCAGGAAAACTTAAGGATCATTCAGCCTTCTTAGATAGGTCCTTGAATGCATTAACAGTCTTTTCCTATAACTTCTTAATCTTCTTTTAACTTTTACAAACTTTTTAAGCTCAAGATGAAGTAGGGAAGTTCCAACGAAATCCAATCTGGTAAAGTTTTTTGTATGGTAAGATTAGTCTCTTAATGATGAAGAGCTTGAAACGTGCGAAGAGAATTCACGTAGTAAAATTCACGCTTGCGTGCTAAAATTCCACGTAGCAAAAAACACGCACATGCGCTATAAGTCCACGTAGCAGAAAACACGCACATGCGCTTTAGTTCCACTTAGCAGAAAACACATACACGCGCTTTAGCTCCAGTAGGAGTAAACACGTACACGCGCTATAGATCCAGGTAGCAGAAAACATGTTCACGCGCTTAAATTCCACGTAGCAGAAAACACGCACACGCGCTTTAGTTCCAGTAGCAGTAAACAGGTACACGCGCTATAGATCAACGTAGCAGAAACACGTGAACGCGCTTAAACTCCATGTAGCAGAAAACACGCACACGCGCTTTAGTTCCAGTAGCAAAGTTCTCGCACACGTGCAGTTAATTCCCGTAGCAAACACGCGCACACATGCCGTTGATTCACGTAGCAGGATTCTCGCACACGCGCGGTTGCTTTATTTAACGGCTCAAACACGCGCTAACTCTGAAAAGTCACGTAATTTATGAAAGCATGCGCCCGCATTACAGTTTTGCGTGGATAGATGAACTTGCTCGCACTCGTGAACCTTTTCAATTAAATTAACCTTTTACAAAAATTACATAAGACTAAGATAGTTCTGTATTTAAGTTTCCTTCCACTTAAAAATTACTAGAAAGCACTTATCTCATGAATGAGTCTTAGAAAAGTTCTTCTCACTGATAATGGAATCTTCTCACTCCTGTCCTGTGTCCAAAACGAAATCCAAACTCTTTTCCAGTTTATTACTCAAAGAAGCCGCTCGACCACTTGAAACTTGAAACCCCTGAACAAGTTAAGCAGGAGCAGCTTTTTACACGACCTCTCAGCTGGGCTTTGACGATGAAAGGCAGTTTAGAATGTTCACTGTCCTTCCTATAAACAATCACCAGCCAATCAAAACTTAGGCTGAGCACTTCCATCTTGGCTTGGGGCCTTTTCCAAAGGCTGCAATTAAGGTTAAGGCTAAATTGTCTGTATCACAAATAAAACCAAACATAACACACCAAAACCCTTCCTCACTACATATGTGCACACCTGACCCAATGTATGTAAAAATAAGTCAATGTATGTAACCCCTGACCTAAGAACATGTCAATGTATGTAACACCTGACCCAATGTAACACCTGACCCAATGTAAGTAAGGATGTGTCAACCTGACAGTCTCCAGCAGAGGACAACCAACTCACTGACCATGAGTCTGTCGCTGGAGCCTTTGTCACAGAGGATCAGATCAGAGGCGTGGGAGACCTACCAGATCTTGAAGCATTGTCCGGTGAGTGGCCATGCATGTGTGTGCAATCCATGTGTATGTTGCTTGGGTTATGTGTTCTGATTGAGTGCCAGGTGAGGCTGTGTACTCAAGATTGGCATGGGTCACCTATGTGGTCCCTCCAAACCATTCCCCGGCCTTGGGTTTGGGTATGACAGTATCCCTTCTGACCACAGATTACTACAGTTGCCCTTCAACTGTCATCTTGCATCAACATTGGTGAAAATGTTTTCCTGTTCATTCAGCCTGATTTTTTCAATCCTTGCCATTTTTACCACAAATTATTTTCCCGTACTGCCACTAATGTTAGTGGCAGACCACTGGATCTGTAGCAGCATGTGGCACATGCGTGTTTTGTCACACTATTTTGCATGTTTTATCTCATGATGTCCATCTCACATGGATGGGTGACAGTACTTATTTCCTACCATATGGCTGTACTTGTGAAATTTACCATGGCTATGCTACGTGCCATCTGTGTGCTGGCATGTGTCATGTATGTGTATTGGACATGCCACTCACAGACTAATTTGTGATGCCAGTGCTATCCAGCATGCAGCAAATGTGTTGCTTTTCCATCTTGGAGTCCTCAGTGTCTGCTTTTTGCCTCCCCTTCCAACTCATTGACAGTGCATGCATGCCAGGTTTATAGTCATGTGGGACATGTGTCATTTACGTACTGCATCTCTGCCTCCTCAGGCCTATGTGTGTGCTATGGTGCTCATGCCTCTTTCCATTTGTTATCTTTCATGTTTTTACAGGTGATGAGGCACTTGATGCTGTTGAGGTGGAGGAGATGGTGCAGACCCAGGAGGAATCACAGCCACAACCGGGCACCAGTGGAGGACGTGGGGTGGTGGTGGGTGAAAACCCAATCCTCCTGCAGACCATACTGTCCACGGGTGTCTCTGGATACACCTCCCCAGACCTCTATGATTCAGGTGCTTAATCGGACATTGAGACATATGTGCCGTCGCAGGTGAGTTTTTCTGGCAGGGATGCTGTTCTGTCCAACCCACCTGCACCGGGGGTAGACCCCTCTATGAGGATTTCAGTGTTGGTAAGTCCGCCTTTGGCGGTTACGGATGCAGGGTCACACTCCACATCATTTGCTGCTGTTCCTGGGCCAGCAGATGTAAGGGGGAATGCAGTCCTGCAGCCTCAGGCAGTGCCAGCACAGCAAGGTGCAGATCGCCTTGCCCCAAACAAGTGTGGTGCCCGCCAAGGTGGTGGCCATGTGCCACCAGGCAATACTGTAGGGGAGAAATCAATTTACAGTATAGCAGCACAACAGGGAGCATTGTGTGAAATGATGGCTCAGGCAATGGATATGGTGGCCACTTCCATTCTCCCCCCTGAAAGGCAGATGGAGCTCCAGCAGCAGGCAACGGCCTCCATTTGCCACTCACACAGGGAGGACATGTTGGCGTCCAACAGGGACAGGCGGGCTACAGTGGAGACTGCGCAAAGCCATATCTGTAGAGTCACAGGCCCACAGGGAAGCCCTGAGGTTCGAACATCAGTTCCTCAGGGATACTCTGGGTGAAGTTGAGGCTTGCCGCAATTTTAGGTCAGAACAGCAGCTGGAGCAGCTCACACGTTCACTCTCAGCAGAGCTCCAGGCAACCCGTGTGGAGATCCGGGCATTAGGCGAGGCCATGCAGGTAGAAATGCGGGCTACCCGTGAGGTGCTGCATGGGGATCTCCGTACCATCATCCTGCAGAACGAAACCTTCTGCACCCGCATACTTGATGCCATGGAGGACCATACCAGGGCTTTGCATGGGCTGCCTCCCATATCACGGCCACCTCCTGATGTAGCAGCAGAGGGTGAAGAGAGTGACAGCAGTTCTCCCATTGTAGCGTAGCCGTGAAGGCCATGAGCCCATGAAGGTATTTTTTTTTCTCAACATCCACGCATGTGGGTGTTGGGGTGCACCCTGTCCTCGAACCTCCTGGGTGGCCTCACCCGCTCCGGTCCACACATGGCCATTTTTTATTTTTTTTAAATATATATATATATTTTTACAGTGTGTTGCTTTGTGTGGCTCCCGTGGGCATCCACTGTGTATTCCAGCTGGGCACATGCAGGCTTGTCCTGTCTTTGGGTTAGATGCTTGGGTTCCTGACACACACACCCCTCCTGCTTCCCCTTTCCATGGGCTTGCAAAGGGTGTGACCAAGTGACAGTAACTTACACAGTGACATTGGGCTCCCATGAGCTGTGTGGGCAGTCTGTAGTCAAAACTGTGTGTACATCCCTAGTGGGGATTGTTGTTGGATTCTACACTGCATGGTGTATTGATATGTGCTTGTGCATCCATGTCTTTCTCCTTATTCGCATGTACCATCTTCATGTCTTCACAAGGCCGTCTCCTTTGCAGATGCAGTTCATGTTGTATGCAGTACACTGACACATTTGCCTGACAGCAACACTCTGCAGTTGGAAGGGGTCGATGTGCTGCCTTAGTCAGGTTGTGAGACTTGCACTACTTTAATTTTAGACTGTCATATATTGCAACTGTTTCATCCTATGTTGCTGTTTTGTGTTGCTGGTAAGCATTTTTTCATGTGTGCTGTTTCTTATTGATTACTGGGAGCATATTGTCTGTGGGCTGTTTACATTAGGCACAGTGCACTTTGTGACACTTGTGTCATGTGTTGTGCATTCATTTGGTTGCTTTCACATTGCATGCCATGCCATGGTGTGTTGGGTAGCTGAGTTGGGGAGGGGTTGGGTGACATGGCACTATTTTCATGTGGTATTTTGCAAGGGGGTAGTCATTCATGCTGCATGAATGTGTGTCTTTTTGTCACAAAGCATTGGTTGTCTTTAAGTAGGTAGGGATGCACACAATGTAACACTCTCCAGGTGACCAATCTCAGGCTGGTATGGTTGTGACAGTTGACTGTCCCTTTTGTCATCATCATTGATTGTCAGCTGGTATGCGTCAGGGTTGTGTGCACTCCACATGGGTAGTATTTTAGGTGAAGTAATTAGCCACCAGCTGGGTATGGGCTGCCTTACCATGTGCCCTTTCACCTCCCATGTGCAGCGGCCGTGCATGTGGTTGGGGATGTGGGGACACCACCATGTCCACCGGCAGGCCCCGGCGGGTTGCAACGTTGTGCAGGACACATGCTGCCACTATGATCCTGCACACTACTGGGGGCGCATATAGCAGCTGCCCACCAGAGCGGTCAAGGGAGCAAAAGCGTGACTTGAGCACTCCGAATGTGCGCTCCACTATGCCCCGGGGGACAATATGGGCTGTGTTGTATCTTACCTCGGGTGGTGTGGTGGGGTTCCGAATTGGCGTCATCATGTAGGTGCTCAGAGGGTAGGCACTGTGCCCTGGGGAGCTGATGAAGGGTATCATTAGTGGGGTTGTCACATTACTCAGTTTCTGACCTGCATGCATGTGCAGAGGCATTTATACTCACCAATCAGCCATGTGTCGCCATGCCGCCCAGCTTCTAGGTCCCGGTTTAGGGGTGACATTCTGAAAATGAAACTATCATGGGTGGACCCTGGATAGTTTGCATATACTGAGGTGATGTTTCTCATGGCATCAAATAATACCTGCACATTGATGGAATGCCAGTGCTTGCAGTTTCGATAGATGTGCTCAGTTGCCCTGGGAGGATGTAGAGCCACATGGATGCAATCAATGGAACCCAGCACTTTGGGGAAGTGTGCCACCCTGTAAAAGTCCTGGATGGCAGCCTGCCTTTCTGCAGGTGTTCTGGGCATGCATATGTGCCTGCGGACTGAGGGGCATGCAGTCATGATGGCCAACACCTGGTGTAGGCAGCGTGACTGCGTGGCCTGTGACACACCCCCCACTATGGCACTTGTCCGCTGAAATGAACCAGTAGCCAAGAAGTGCAGTACATTGAGCATCTTTTCCAAGGGGCTCAGTGCTTGGGAGCACAGGGTGGGTGATGTGAGGTCATCCTCCCACTCACTCACCAGGTCGAGTATTATGTGTGGTGGAAACCTGTACCTCCCATACACCTGGTCATCAGGCATCCCATTAAGGCTGGTCCTGGGTAAAAAAATGCGGGGCCTGGCTATCCTCCTCCTCCTGCAGTGTCCCACGACCACTGCTGCGAGGAACGGTATATTCATCCTAGCGTCTGAGCTTGTTTGTTGTTTGCGTGCACTTTTATGCTGCGCGGGCCGCTTAAGCCTGCTTCCTGCTGGCGTACCTGTTTCAGGATCAGCACGTCTTTTTTGGAGCACGCCTTTCCCCTGTTTGATTCGATGAATGCGTGTTGTTGGCGCGCGTGTGGGCGTTGCGAGCATTTACCTCCTGTACTTCCCCCGTAACCCAAACATTTTCACGCGTTGTTCCCCATTCCAGTTGTTACGCCCCGTGTTCCGCCCACTTTTGTTGTCTGCGCTGCGCTATGTGCGCTTTTGCTGTGTGCATAGCGCACGCCGTTTAATGACGAGTGCGCCCGTGTGCGCCACCCACGATTTTAGCGCACATCCCAGGATTTAAACACGCACTGAATTCCATGAATCGATGGGCGCGGCTTTGGCACGCGTGCGCTGCGATTTTCACACTTGCGCTGCGATTTTCACGCTTGCGCTGCGATTTTCGGCGCACATTGATTCCATGAATCGGCCTGATTGTGTATAGGCGCTATATAAATAAATTATCATATCATATCATATCATTAGAAACACAATAAAATAAAGAAGGAAAATAGATTCACTTTAAAATATAATTAATATGATTCTGCCAGACTCATTCTAACAAATACCAAAATCAGTCCTTTCTAAAAAAGGAGAGGCAAGACAGTTTAAAAAGATTTCATATTTTGTTCCATATGTGATATGCCGCAGCAGTTATAACAGTAGATTCAGCTCTATAGAGTGAATTCCAGAACTGGCCTGTTTCAATATATTCAATCTGTTCGACACATTTCATACAGCCCTTCACATACAGAGAATTTAGACCAGAACATCTTGTCAAAACATGGTGGACAGTTTCAATTTCCATGCAACATATGCTCCCATGCCCCCTGATATTCGAGGGTGGGTAATAAGTTAAAACGCAGATATGCAATAAACATGTTTAAGTTCAAAGAGCAAGGCCTGGTAAGATATGTAGATGGTGCATTACTAAGAAGCTTTGAGATGAAAAGGTCCTATATCTCCTCCTAAAAGCGACCTTATCCAAATTGCATGCTCTGTCCCACACTCTAGACCTCTGTTTAAGCATTTGCTCTATATTGGGGAATTCACACACCATGAGAATAGGTATTTCCAAAAAGGTTAAAAGGGAATAGGATGTTTCTCCAATTAGAGAATAAAAGGATTAGTTCTATTTCTGGAGTCGCAGTTTCCCAGGATACCCAAAGGTTCATTGCAGTTACACACAGTGGATGCCAGCTTGAGATAGAGAATAGGAAGTTGAACAAGCCAAATTAAGGAGAGAAAATACAGACCACATTCCATCCTTAAGGCTTCTACTGGGACGAGTTCAGCAAATGTATTACAGAGCATAAAGATTTAGCCTCAAGTTTGCCAAGCCACTTGACCTGTCTCAAAGGAAGGACCTGTAAGCCATAAACTATGGCTGTAATAATGCTTGTTCGATAGATGGTCAGCAGGCCTTCTAGGTTATTACCGCCTGTGCTTGCCATGTAGCGTTTAATAAGTAACCGTTTGTTCCAGATCTTAATAATTACAAAATCCCTTTGAAAATGGATGGTGGGGTTAAGCTTAAGTGGGAAACCCAAATAAATGTAGGTGTCCACCACTTCGAGTTGGTCATTTCCCAATTTCCATACAAAAGAGTGCTTTTTGGGGAGACTAGCCCCTAGACACATAACTTTGTTTTTTTGTGTTGATCATCATGTGTTTGACCTGTGCAAAGGCTGCAAGAGCATTTAATAAACACTGGAGCCCTATGGCGCTCTGATTGAAAAGGAAGGTATCATCTGCGTACTCAAGCCAGGCAATGGCCACACCATTGGTCTTAGGGGGAATGTTTCTTGCTGTCTCTAGAAAGCGGGTCAAATCCGCCACATAAAGATTGAATAGTAAGGGGCGAGAACGCATCCCTGCTTCAGTCCTGCATCCGTCACGATGCACCCAGTTATTTCTCTCTCCTGATTTAAATGGACGGCAATTGTAGTATCGGTATATAATGATTTAAGATAATATAACAGATGGGAATCAATCCTCCAAGAAGCAACATGCGTGTCCACAGATACTGGTGGGTACTAGGTGTTGAAAACCTTGCTATGGTCGATAAGACAACACTAGAGTAAATCTCTGGGGCAACGTCTGGCCTCTGTCATGAGAAGTTGTATGGTACAAATGTCTAATGTACAATGCCCCTTTCTAAAGCCATTCTGGAACAGTTTTAATAGTTTTCTTTCCAGAGCTCTGCTGTGGCGAAGAGGATTGTTTCTGTCTCCTTTTTTGTGTACAGGAATAGGTATAGACTTTCACCAGCTTTCAGGGACATATCCGCTTCTCTCAATTTGTCTAAAGAGTTCAAGCAAGACTTTAGCCCACAATGCTGGATTGGCTTTCATAGTGATGTTGGCCTTGCCATATGGACCTGTAGCACAGGAGGATTTCAGCTCACATATAATAAAGGCAATGTCCTCTACTTCACGGTCTTCCCCAAAGAGTTTATTTGAAGGAGCAGAGCTATCTGCCACTGGTTTGCCATCCTTTGTTACAAAGTATGAATCAGTAATTTGTTCTATCCACTGAGATTCAGATAAAGAGTTGGTTTCAATAGATGCAGGTTCTGCAAGATATTCCCTAAGGCGAGACAAGAATTTGCAGTTATCCTTACACTTCAGAGTTTGGAAAAGGCATAACCAGTTGACATTATTTAATGATTGTTAATATTGTGTCAGCCAGTTTTTGTATCGTGTAGCAAAAAGGGAAAACTGGACTTTTTTGTCATTGGGAAATAGTAAGGATTGTCTTCTGACCAGCGCCCTATCTGTGCGATACAACATTTTGTTGGACGGGATTAAAGGATCAAAGGCGGCCATGGTCAAGCTGCTCTTCTTACCCATAGTCTTGGAATTTTGAGTCCTCATAGAGACAGCCAATTAAGCCATCATAAGTCCAATTTCCCAAGCATGTAATGCTAACCAAGATTCAAGAAGATCTTGATTCACTAATATGGCATTACTAATTTGGTTGTGATTCCAGCTGACCACACTATACTATTGCCAGCAAGATTAATCCTAATAGCTGAAGTGCATGGGTCGAAGTGTAAGAATGTTTTAGGCTTGATGTCCATGTGAGTGAGGCATGATCACTCAGATTATTGTGACAAATGTTTAGCTATGCACAGCTTCTTTGCATTTTGGGATTTGCCACAACATAATCAATGAAAGGTTTGGAACGACCATTAGGCGGGGTAAAATTAGAATCAGGATGATCAGTATTATCTCTAGACAAACATGTTAGATCATGGCCTTTCAAAAATTGTGACCATCTTCTGTCAACAGCGCTAGCGGGGAACATTCTATTATGGGATGTATACATTTCACTATTGATGGCTTTCGTCATATGCAGATGTAAATCATGCACATTAAGATCTCCGGATGTCAATACCTTACTCACAGGATATCTATTGTACCATGCTAGGAGAATGTTCTCAAACGTTGAATTTTAGCTGTGGCCAAGTTATCCAGGAGGGGGTCGTACAGGTTGACGATAAATACTCTTTCCTTGGTTTCTGAATGAAATAGGGAAGACAAGAAAACCTGGGTAGGAAAATAATCAACATTGAAAGGAGTATGAAAAAATCTAGCACGGATTCCAATAACACAACTGCAGCTTGGGCGGCCTTTATGTGAGCCCTTTGCAGGATTTCAAAGAATACTGTAGCCATCAATACAAAAGTAGGAATGAACCACGTTTCCTGTAATAAGAAGATGTCAGAATAAACGAGATGGGAAAGGCCCAGAGGTCGGCCAGAAAAGGAATTGTGAGTGCGAGTGTTCCATGTGAACCAAGACAATAAACGATGGTTGTTTCATTGTCAGATGGTACCTGTTGGCTTGACTTCACAAAGCCATTGTTCAACAGGTTTCTTTGCAGCAGGGTTTTAAGGAAAATGAGACGAGGAAGCTATTAGCGATGAGCATTGAGTATGTATATTGTTAGATGGAAAAATCGTCGATGAAGGTAGAGGATGTGATTCTTTTGATGCTGCATCACCTACAGGTGAGAAGTATTTCCTACAAATTATCAATCTAAAGCCCCAGGATTCTAGTTCGTGGGAGGTTTTCAGTAGTGCAACAATCAAGGGGGATACAAACTGGAGATTTACCCAATTGGATGAACTCTCAAACTTCGGTAACTCGATGTGGGTAATGTCTGCCGAGCTTATCATGCTTATGTCATTAATTTGTTAAAACATTTCAAGAATACATCTACTATTCAAGAAGGGGCTTTTCTTGGTAGTGTGCAGTTGGCAATGAAGTTCTCATTAGATTAAGTGTACAATTAATTTTTTCCCGCTTCGGGCTAGGATATATTGGAATAAGATGGCACAGCAAGCATAGGTGGTAGATCACCACAATATTGGCTATGCATCGAGGAGCAGCCAGCGGTGGGGGCTGTACATTTTGATATATTTGCATTTTCGGGGACAGCTGACATTCGACTTAATAAGACTGTGTCAGGTAGCACGTACTAGTAGTTCACTCAGGAGGAAATTGTAACCAGCGATCTATGGGGCCACACTGGCCTGACTGTGCTGTCCTTAGATGTATGAAATGCTAAGCACATAAGATGCAAATACATGCAGCCGAGATGGTCAGGACTGATCCAGGGATTTCTCTTTTTCATCACCTTTTTCCATTTACCGGATTTGTTCTTTGCTTTACTCATAGGCAGAGGGAGGGCAAGAGGAGAGGTTATAATTATAGAGTCCTCCTCATTGGGTGACGGGGGCAAAGATAACTTTTTGTAATCCCAGTCAGTCTCCTCAGTCCTTGCAGGGACAATCCAAGCAGTTTCCTGTGACCCAACTTCTCCAAGGGATCTTGTTTTTGAGTTTAAATTACTCATCTGCAGTGAACTTCCTTCACGAGAAGTAGAGACGATTTTCCCACCCATTGTATTTTCTGCAATGTCAAATTTAGTTAGTGAGGGCGAGTTTTCGAGGATAACATCGACGACCATGGCTAGAACTGGTTTGGACGATGGCAGAGCACAAGGCCAGCAAGCCCTCAACACTTCAAATTATTGCATTCAGCGTAGAAGTCACGTGTGAGTCCTTGATCCCGCAAGAGCCACAGATGTCTGGGGGGCGAGCCAGCTTGCTGTCTTCGCCATCAGATGATTCTGAAAATTCAGAGGAGGGGGTCAATGTAGCCAAGTCTGGAGAGATCGATGGGTCAGTTTCAATAAGATTTTCATAGCCATCCATTAGCGGAGCCATCCTCTCTGAGTTTCCCAAAGATTCCTGTTTCATCCCAATATACATGTTCAAGAGAGAGTTGTTATTGTCTAATATAGGTCAAGTAGATATTGCAGTGAAACGTTGAGGAGAAGAGGTACTAGCCAGATTTGATGAGCCTGGCAACCACGGTAATGTATTAAGAAAGGCAGTGATGGTGGGTTGCGTGCCACATCACTGATGGCCTTCAAAGATGAAATGTGGCAACTCCAGCCTGTCCATAACAACACCCTGAGAATGCCTGTCTTGGTTTGGCAAACAGTATGTGCCCCATAACATTAACAGTACACTGCTACCTCAACAACACCCTTTTCATAAAGTGCACAAGCCATGAACACACTCATTTCAAGTGCAACCAAAAAGGCTCACTGTTGCCCATGTAGGTTAATTACTTAGACTGAACATGTTATTGGTCCCAGCTTGCACACTGTTCCTTTTTCCCTTCCATCCATTTCACCCTCGATACACCACCTTTGCCTTCTCCCTTTTTCCCTTTGCATGGACAGTTGTGCCTATAACCCTTTGCCATGGCCTTCATAAACCTTCCATCTACTGGGTTCCAGCTACCATTACCGCCTTGGCCTTCGTCTTCATTGCAATACATAAGAACACATGTGGCTCCAGTGTTATGTACAATCGAAGATATTACTTAAGGGGAATTTCAGCTTAACTCGCACAATGTGAGGGTTTCCCCATCTCCTACAGCAATGGTTGGATAACAGGATAACAGTTAGGTGAGTCCCAGCCCTGTCTGTGCATGTGTCAGGAAATACAGGTATGGTATGTAGGACGTGCTTGTTCTACCGTGTCTCAGGGTGGATCCTACCAGATGCTCAAGATGCTATGTAAGATGTCCCTGTTGCCTGTTCTGCATTGCTCACCTTTAATGTCTAGCATCAGGTTACCCTGAATGGACACAAATGCACTAGCAAGTGGCATGTCATACCAAGGGCTCCTTGCAGGCAGGCTGCAATTTCCTTGTGTTCTTCCTGTCATTTTGGCAGGAGATATGCACTACATTTCCCTGCATGCTACACCCGCAGATCTTTGTGAATGGGATGAGGAAGAGGGAAGAGAAGTAAAAGTGCCAATAACCCAAATGCATTCAGGTTCCAAAGAGCAGTAACATCACATTGCCCAGTGAAGTTTCCCAGGCTGCCCTCTCACCTTGTTGTGTGCCACAGCTCTATATAATCCCTTTGTTTTGCTAACCTCCTGCCTGAGATGTGTCCTGCATGCAGATGCACAAACATGGCCCAGCATTGTCATCCATTGCAAGCCTTTATCACCTTCAATTCCTGCTGCATCTTATACAAGGCTTTCAGGCTGCAGTCAGTAAGATTTATCAACTACAAACTCACTATTTCTCTGTAGGCTCAAACCACATCAACAGTAGACTACTTACCTGCCGGTAAATTCATGCAAGAATCAGCAGACAGGCCATCTCAGTCTATTTCTGAATATACTGATACTTCCCCACCCCTAACAGTAGACTCTACATTCACTGTCAAAGTTCCTGAAAGGGTATTTGAGCCTCCTCGGCAAGGTAAAGACAAACCATGACACTTGGCTCCACACACCTTCCACTCACCAACCTACATGAGACGATGTGAGCTGCTTCCCCCTGTTACCTGATTTGTAGTGCATCCCCTGATGAACATACACTGACCACTTCCTCCCCTATCCTTTCCCTCCTTACGCATGTGTCTGATACCCTCATTATGCCCCTTGCCCTATCATGAAGATGTTCTACATATCTCCCAGGACGAAATGTTACCCCTCATGAAATACACAAATATATCAACATAATATAAGGTCTCACACCCATCGCAATCAACATGTAATTTTTTTTACACAGCTACAACATTACACATATGTTTATTTTATTTTATTTACATTTTTAAAGCGCTCACACAGCCCGGGCGCATCAAGGCACTGTTACAGATTTTTTTTGTTGTTGTTGTCTTAGTTGCATATTTATAACACGCTTAAATACCCAGAGGTTTCTAAGCGCAGACCCGGGGATGGAACAAGTGTTGCTTCGTGTCGGGTTGCTTCCAAGTCGAGCACGTTGCCACTGATCTATCCTCTCGGGACCAACTGAGAAACACACTTTGCCCTCCAACATCCACACATCACCAGGCAATGTACAACATAATTCACACAGGTCTGTGGCATGCCCGTGCCTAATGGAGTATCTACTTGACATAACATATGTCAGGAGATGGCAGGCCAGGCTTCTATGACAGGAGTGAAAAAAATGGCACATAAAAAATAAGCGACTACAGCACCCCTCACCAAAACATGTGCACATAAACATCCAATGGAAACTGACTCCATGCAGCTGATGTGTAACCAGAAACACAAAGCAGATGCATAACTGATCATAAGCTGTTGGGGATTACTCCCAGGTAAGCCAGAGCGATACTGGAAGTTTGCGTACTTGGAGGGCCCAACACCCTCCCACACAATACACAGAGGACTCAGTCAACAGCAAGTTGTGGTTTATTACAGCTACAACCAACAGGGATCGATACAAGAACTCCAGCATGTCACACAGTAAATGGCACAGAGGTCCCTTTTGTCTAAAAAACACATCACTGCTCCGTCATTACTTGGGCCTCTCTCCAGAAACCTATTGTGGCGTGGCATTGGCCATCAGGAGCATGCTAACCTATATGGGTACCTATACAGTTATTTTACTGGCTCTTCCATGTCAGGTGGCTGGCCTGTTCCAGCCCCAACTCACTAACTATAACATTGTTGCAGTGTTGTAGACTTACCATTGGTTCGTTCCCGTTGCTACCCACCCGGAGTGTACTAAACTGTGATTTGTTAGAGCTGATGTCCCCAGGCTTGGGACCCAGAGGACCCAGAGCAGTTCTCAGCTCACTGTGCACCTTTTCAAGGTGATGGGAACAACTATGTGCTTCTCTTGTAACTTGTGAGTACCATCCTTTGCCTTATGAGAATGTTCGTCTGCTTGGAGTAACACTTGTTGCATAATTGTTGCAGTCTGTGTCTGGCTGCCTGGGATAGGCTCTCTTTTTTCACCACTGATCACTGTTCATTGTCTGCTTTAGCTGTATCACGTGTTTGGAGACCACGAAATTGAGCTCTGAAGCTCGGAATTATGAGGATGTATTCCCTTTTTCTACAGCTGGTCCCTTTGTCATCTGGCTGCGGGTCCTGTCTCACACGTCTTGCTCTCTGTCCAGCCTGAATCATCACAGCTTCTCCTTTGCTAAGTTATCTGAGGTCTCCTGTATTTTTCCTTATAAAGCGGTATATATGTTGTCCACACTATGCTATATTCTCCTTAGGTTAGTCAAACTTGGCTCTGTCAGGTCCCATAGGTGCTCCGCAGTTCCATAGGGTTATTACTCGGTAAGCATCTGCAAGCCTTGCTCAGGATCCCTTCTGCCTTGTAATTTCTGCGTTGCTGCATTTGGCTAATGATCAAAAAAAGGAATGCAATGACAGTATGTGTATACATTTGTCCTTCAACTATATAACTGTATGCTTGTGTTGTTCATGTATTCGAGTGTGTGTTTGTTTCATTATTTCAAGTGGCATGTGTGCTTCATGTATAACGCTGCTATGTCGTGGTTTCTCTAACAAAGTCACTGTGTCCTCCCAGGTGAGCCCTCACCACCCTCCCCAGGGCCTGCACGCAGCCCAAACCACAGGGGACTACCCTGCAACCCTGGCCATGCCCCCCAGGCAGCCCTTCCACCCTGGCCATGCCCCCCAGCCAGCCCACATCTCACAATGCACAAGTGAGCACCGACACATGTCCCCCTGCACTCCCCCACACAGCAGGCATGGGCACCTGCCAACAGGCCCCGACTCATGTCCTCCCACCCACTCACACACCCAGCAGTGATGGGCACCTGCCAGCAGGCCCCGACACAGGTCCCCCCACCCACTCACCCACCCAGCAGTGATGGGCACCTGCCAGCAGGCTCTGACTCATGTCCCTCCACCCACTCACCGACCCAACAGTGATGGGCACCTGCCACCATGCCCCAACACATGTCCCCCCACCCACTCACCCACCCAGCAGTGATGGTCACCTGCCAGCAGGCTCCGACTCATGTCCCCCCACCCACTCACCCACCCAGCAGTGATGGGCACCTGCCAGCAGGCCCCGACTCATGTCCCCCCAACGCGTCATCATGATCCACAATCATGACCCTTATGGCCACCCAAATTCCACGGCACACCCCCCCTGCCCAAAGAACCAACCAAGTATTACATCCACCCCACATTGAAATGCCCATTACATGATACAACCCAAATGGCAAGTATGTACATCAACACATGTCCATCACACACACACAATGGCTGCCAGTGAATGTGAAAACCCACATCGTGACATGCATGAAACCAATGAGAGAATACCACACATTGAAGTATGAAACGAAAATGTATTGAACACAAAATGAAGGTAATGAAATGAAAACACACAATAATGCAAATAAGAAATAAAATCCAGCATGTCCCAAAAAGAAAAAAATATGAAATCAGAATCCAAATAAATCTAAATGAAAATGTGTCCAAAGTCTCTGTCCAACAAAGCAAATCCAAAGTGAAAGAAATTAGGAAAATCTAGAAATCTAGAAACCTATCAAAAAGCCTACCTAATAAATAACTATACAAAACTATACAAAAATGTGGGGCATAGTCCATATGCCCCAAATGAAAGAAAAAAGAAAGGAAACTTAACACTAATGAACTATATACAATGGCCGCGGGCAAGTCCAACGGCTCACTTCTTGATGTTCCGGGCCGGGGCATCATCAAACTCCTTTTCAATGTCCTGGAGGCGGGCCTGTTCACTGGCCCGAGGTCTCTCAGGGATGATGCCATGTTCTCCTCCAAATCCCTGTGAATACCCTCAAGGCACTCAGCCCGCCTCAGTGCCCTCTGCATGGAGTTCTCCGCCCTGACCATAGTGAGCCGTGCCTCTTCCGCCCACAGCCGCTCCGCATCTATGGCCTGGCCCAACCGCTGCCACACGGAAGACACTCCAAATCCAGGGTCCTCCTGCCCTTGGGCCGCTGCCTGCCCCTCTGATGTTGACAGCCCCGAGCCATCATTGCTCCCTCCTTCAGCCTGCTGCTGCTGTGCATGTGCCCTGCCTTGTGGTGCCTGCACGTCCTCCACCTGCTGGTGTTCAGTTGTTGGGGTGGCCACCCCTGCTGGACCTCCGACTCCCGACTGTGGCAGGGATGTGTCCTCCACCAGCCTGGCCGCTGGCTCAGGGTCAGCTCCACAGGGTTGCCCGGTGACATTTGGGCTGGTAGATGGCACAGAGAACGACTGGTGCATAGAGGGTTCAGTTGAGGAGGGGGTTGGCTGGAAACCCAACATACAGCGGAATCCAGTGGTGGTGACCTGTCCCAGTAGGTTGACGCGGTCAATGAGGCATGCAAAATGACTTGCATTCTCCTCACGAGAAGCCTGCAAGTCATCCTGCATGCCACGTTGACGCAACGCCATCCCAGATAGGACAGGCTCAACCCGTTCACAGATTGCCATGTCCGCAGGGAGAGGAAGGCCAGTTGTCTGCGGATCCCCTCCCTGAGAATGGGTCTGGACGTAGGCATCCCTGGTGGAGCAGGATGATGCAGTCACAGGATCAGGGGCAGGATTACACACAGGCACCTCTGCGGTGGCCTGTGCTGCGTCCTGTCCCTGCCCCTGGACTGCACCACTTGCACCACTGGAATCCCCACCTCCAGGCCCTGTGCATGGGCCTTCCACTGCCTCCTCCTCAACCAAAGCCTCCACCAACCTGGATGACTCTGTTCCATCTACCTCCATAGCCCCCTGTGGGGGCTCAGCTGCCCCTTCTGTTGCCGAGGAGTCCACCTCCGACCTCCCCCTCTTGGACCTCCCCTCGGCAGCTGTGGCCCCGGACGCGGCACCAGACTCCTCACTCCCCGATGAGATGGAAACCTGGGAGGGGAGCTGGGCCTTGCGTTTCTGGCTGCCTGTGGGATCCCTGCCGCTTTGCTCCACAGCACTGTCTCTGACCGCTTCATCAGTTGACGCTGCAGACAGGGAGAGACAGAACACAGGCATCAGCACACTGTACAATGGACTGATACACATATGACTGTTGCACATGAGGGCAGTCTCAAACTTCACACATGGGATCACAATACCTAACACACCTATCATCTGAACCCACACACATGCGCAAGTTAACAGGACTGTTGCATCTGGCAGCAGCATCCATACACATACAACAGCATGAGCATCCGAAGGTTAACCTGACGTCACATGTAACACGGGGAGTGTCACACACATGCACACACGCCACCAGACATACATGCATCTGTACATCGCCACCACCTGTCGTAGTGAAATCATCCCCATCCATGTCACATCTGCCAATCAGCCTCCTACGTGTCGGTGTCACATGCATCCATGGTGTATTACAGTGGCACACATGTCAAACACACACACACGCACAAGTACATTGTGCACATACATGAGGGTGGAACCACCATCCATGTGTCCCACCACAACCATGCCACAGTATACACACAATTCCAAACATGTGTGTGCCCACACATGTATTTGGCCACCATGCATTTGAACACATACACCATTCATGTGCCTCATACATGACTGGACTCACATGCGGCAGGCACATGTCCCTGTACATACACATCCATACATGGGCCTTCCAAGTCATATGTCCAACCTGCACACTCCTGCCACACCTCTACATGTACGGCGTACAATCAGTGCGCATGTACACTTACCGCTCAACACCGGACGGGTCTGCCTCTAAAGGATCTGGAGGTGGAGCACTGGGTTTATGCATTCAAGGACCCTCGTCTGCATGTTGGTGAGGCAGACCCGGCACCTCTCTGCATCCTCTGCCTTCAAGAGGCGCCGGGCCTTGGTGAGGGTCCTGGACCTGAAGTCCTCCCAGCGCTTCCAGACGTGTTTCATGTCGTGGGCTGCCACCCCCTCCTCGTTGATGGCAGCCATGATGTACTTCCAGATCCCCTTCCATCCTTCATTGTCGGCGCGTGAACTTCCATAGAGGGCATCATAATGCACCAGGACTTGCTCCACCAGGATGCCAACTTCTTTGGCACTGAAGCTGGCAGCCCTCTGCCTCTCTGAAGGGGGGTTGCCACTGGTGCCAGATGGTGTTGTGTCAGACATGGCAACCCCCGAGGCAGGTGTGGGTGGGCAACTGGGTCCTGGTGCTGGGCTGTGGAGCGATGGAATATCAGTCGGGAGTCTTCTGTTCCAGCAGGGGTGGTCACAACAACTGGACCCCTGCAGATGGCTGACGTGCAGGCACCAAAAAGCAGGGCAGGTGTTATGCAGGCAGGCAGGCAGCAGCAGATGGCAGGTGGGAGCGTGCTCAGGGCTCTGGGGGCAGGAAAATGGCCTTCAGGGCAGGAGCGTGGTCTTCTGTGTGTTGTGGCGTGGCCAGCTTGATACGGAGTGACTTGGCACGTGAAAAAAGTGCACGTCAGCGTGTAATTCGAGGAAAGGCCCTTAGCGCGTAAGCGCGTCTGTGACGTGTACGCGCGCAGCTTTTCCCTCATGACGGGTGCATAGTGATTCAGCACGTGAAAAAACAGCACGTCCGGGTGTCACTGCGTGTAATTGGAGGAAAGGCCCTTAGCGCGTAGGCGCCTAAGTGACGTCTTGTACTTCTTGTCGGTTCACACATGATTACTTCACAACGGTTCCAGTTCGTACTCCCTGTTTCCTCAGACAGCGTTCGATTCTTCTTTTGGCAGGGGTGTTTCCAATGCGCGCGCGCGTGTCTTTTTCACATTCTTTTTCCAGGCAGACGGTGAGTCGCGCACGTATTTTCCAACTGTGCTTATTTTTGTGTTTCTGGGTGCCACAGTGTAGTGTGGGTTCATTTTTCCACGCACGTGGTCTACCAGGGGTTGCGTGCATGTTTAATATTGTTTTCGGGGTGCCTGTGCATTGTGTGACCCGTAATCTTCCCCTACAGGTCACAGATAGCCTTGGTAGAGCACTAGGGTACGAATACCATCTAGTACCATACCCCTTTCACCCAAATTGCCCAGGACAATTGTTTACTGCAACTCCCATACACACAACAACATCAGTGCCATGGTTGTGAGGCGACCAAGCGGTAAGGGAGGCAAAGGTGGCCGAGCTCAAAGAGGTGGGCGAGGTGGGCGCGGTAGGGGACGTGGCCAAGATGTTCAGGGTGGCCCAAGAGGCCAGTGCATGGAGGACCAATCAGGGACACCTCTGCCCCCCCCCAATGGGTCGGGGAGATGCAGCAGACACCATCCAACCTCAGGCCTTGTTAATCGCCCCCATATTGTCAACTGGACCAGCACAGGATGACTCCCAGGCTGACTTCCTAGTCACCAAGTCTAAGCCACGTGTGGCGGTGAAAGTTGCTGTCACCAGGCCACCTGAATGTCATCTGCTGCCCCAAGTAGCCAGGCTGAGGAGGCTGCAGGGGCAGCTGCAGCTCAATCCACCCCAGCTCCAAGTTTCCCAGCCAGGACAGTGTCGGTCCAAGTCCATCACACTGAGGTTGGTCCTGCCAACATCACCCTGCAGCCAAGGCCTGCAGCCAGACCTTTGGTCATTGTGCCTTTGCAAACTCCCAGTACCCAGTCCACCTGCGCTTCGGCCCCTACCAACCAGAGCGGCGTAAGCCACTCAGGATCCGCACCACCTTCCAAAAAGAAGAAGGGTGCTCTTTCACTACAGGCTGGGACCCCAGACATGGCTCCACACTCCGGCACATCAAGGAAGCATAGCTTCAATGACACCGAACTAGATGCACTTGTGGCCTATGTGTTGGAACATAGCTGCGAAATGGTGGTGACTTCAGGGTGCAAAACTACGCCTGCTCACCATAGGGCCCACTGGCAGACCATTGCCACCTGCATTAGTTCCCTTGGATTTGTGAAGTGCACAGCTGATGATTGCTATAAGCGGTGGAATGACCTGAAACGCAGAGCAAAGAACAAGCTGGCTTCCAAACATGCCTCTACTCTGGTGACTG
This sequence comes from Ambystoma mexicanum, assembly GCF_040938575.1. NCBI lineage: Eukaryota > Metazoa > Chordata > Amphibia > Caudata > Ambystomatidae > Ambystoma > Ambystoma mexicanum. The sequence continues at coordinate 1,191,089,635 of NC_090937.1, forward strand.
GCGGTGGGTCTCTGTCAGGCTGAGATTCTGATCTTGCGTCTGCGGAACCTGCTGAACCCCCGGACAATCCACCTAAAATGTAGCCCTCAGAGCTCCAAATTGTTTTTCAGCTCAGTTTACCACACTTCTAGGGGAAAGGGGGAAAAGTGGATAAAATAACAAACACCAGGCTGGATGCTATTGACTAGCTGGTTCCTCACCTGTAGTTGAGACAAAAGCATATACAGCACCACAATTACTCATTGAGTCACTGACCTTATAAACTATATCCTTTACTAAATCGTTTAAAAGACCATACCTTATACTTCTCCTGAAAATGCCCTGAGAAGTGATTTAGTAGATAAGACTTCCTTACTAGTTGTCAGGAAAACTTAAGGATCATTCAGCCTTCTTAGATAGGTCCTTGAATGCATTAACAGTCTTTTCCTATAACTTCTTAATCTTCTTTTCACTTTTACAAACTTTTTAAGCTCAAGATGAAGTAGGGAAGTTCCAACGAAATCCAATCTGGTAAAGTTTTTTGTATGCTAAGATTAGTCTCTTAATGATGAAGAGCTTGAAACGTGCGAAGAGAATTCACGTAGTAAAATTCACGCTTGCGTGCTAAAATTCCACGTAGCAAAAAACACGCACATGCGCTATAAGTCCACGTAGCAGAAAACACGCACATGCGCTTTAGTTCCACTTAGCAGAAAACACATACACGCGCTTTAGCTCCAGTAGGAGTAAACACGTACACGCGCTATAGATCCAGGTAGCAGAAAACACGTTCACGCGCTTAAATTCCACGTAGCAGAAAACACGCACACGCGCTTTAGTTCCAGTAGCAGTAAACAGGTACACGCGCTATAGATCAACGTAGCAGAAACACGTGAACGCGCTTAAACTCCACGTAGCAGAAAACACGCACACGCGCTTTAGTTCCAGTAGCAAAGTTCTCGCACACGTGCAGTTAATTCCCGTAGCAAACACGCGCACACATGCCGTTGATTCACGTAGCAGGATTCTCGCACACGCGCGGTTGCTTTATTTAACGGCTCAAACACGCGCTAACTCTGAAAAGTCACGTAATTTATGAAAGCATGCGCCCGCATTACAGTTTTGCGTGGATAGATGAACTTGCTCGCACTCGTGAACCTTTTCAATTAAATTAACCTTTTACAAAAATGACATAAGACTAAGATAGTTCTGTATTTAAGTTTCCTTCCACTTAAAAATTACTAGAAAGCACTTATCTCATGAATGAGTCTTAGAAAAGTTCTTCTCACTGATAATGGAATCTTCTCACTCCTGTCCTGTGTCCAAAACGAAATCCAAACTCTTTTCCAGTTTATTACTCAAAGAAGCCGCTCGACCACTTGAAACTTGAAACCCCTGAACAAGTTAAGCAGGAGCAGCTTTTTACACGACCTCTCAGCTGGGCTTTGACGATGAAAGGCAGTTTAGAATGTTCACTGCCCTTCCTATAAACAATCACCAGCCAATCAAAACTTAGGCTGAGCACTTCCATCTTGGCTTGGGGCCTTTTCCAAAGGCTGCAATTAAGGTTAAGGCTAAATTGTCTGTATCACAAATAAAACCAAACATAACACACCAAAACCCTTCCTCACTACATATGTGCCACACCTGACCCAATGTATGTAAAAATAAGTCAATGTATGTAACCCCTGACCTAAGAACATGTCAATGTATGTAACACCTGACCCAATGTAACACCTGACCCAATGTAAGTAAGGATGTGTCAACCTGACAGTCTCCAGCAGAGGACAACCAACTCACTGACCATGAGTCTGTCGCTGGAGCCTTTGTCACAGAGGATCAGATCAGAGGCGTGGGAGACCTACCAGATCTTGAAGCATTGTCCGGTGAGTGGCCATGCATGTGTGTGCAATCCATGTGTATGTTGCTTGGGTTATGTGTTCTGATTGAGTGCCAGGTGAGGCTGTGTACTCAAGATTGGCATGGGTCACCCATGTGGTCCCTCCAAACCATTCCCCGGCCTTGGGTTTGGGTATGACAGTATCCCTTCTGACCACAGATTACTACAGTTGCCCTTCAACTGTCATCTTGCATCAACATTGGTGAAAATGTTTTCCTGTTCATTCAGCCTGATTTTTTCAATCCTTGCCATTTTTACCACAAATTATTTTCCCGTACTGCCACTAATGTTAGTGGCAGACCACTGGATCTGTAGCAGCATGTGGCACATGCGTGTTTTGTCACACTATTTTGCATGTTTTATCTCATGATGTCCATCTCACATGGATGGGTGACAGTACTTATTTCCTACCATATGGCTGTACTTGTGAAATTTACCATGGCTATGCTACGTGCCATCTGTGTGCTGGCATGTGTCATGTATGTGTATTGGACATGCCACTCACAGGCTAATTTGTGATGCCAGTGCTATCCAGCATGCATCAAATGTGTTGCTTTTCCATCTTGGAGTCCTCAGTGTCTGCTTTTTGCCTCCCCTTCCAACTCATTGACAGTGCATGCATGCCAGGTTTATAGTCATGTGGGACATGTGTCATTTACGTACTGCATCTCTGCCTCCTCAGGCCTATGCGTGTGCTATGGTGCTCATGCCTCTTTCCATTTGTTATCTTTCATGTTTTTACAGGTGATGAGGCACTTGATGCTGTTGAGGTGGAGGAGATGGTGCAGACCCAGGAGGAATCACAGCCACAACCGGGCACCAGTGGAGGACGTGGGGTGGTGGTGGGTGAAAACCCAATCCTCCTGCAGACCATACTGTCCACGGGTGTCTCTGGATACACCTCCCCAGACCTCTATGATTCAGGTGCTTAATCGGACATTGAGACATATGTGCCGTCGCAGGTGAGTTTTTCTGGCAGGGATGCTGTTCTGTCCAACCCACCTGCACCGGGGGTAGACCCCTCTATGAGGATTTCAGTGTTGGTAAGTCCGCCTTTGGCGGTTACGGATGCAGGGTCACACTCCACATCATTTGCTGCTGTTCCTGGGCCAGCAGATGTAAGGGGGAATGCAGTCCTGCAGCCTCAGGCAGTGCCAGCACAGCAAGGTGCAGATCGCCTTGCCCCAAACAAGTGTGGTGCCCGCCAAGGTGGTGGCCATGTGCCACCAGGCAATACTGTAGGGGAGAAATCAATTTACAGTATAGCAGCACAACAGGGAGCATTGTGTGAAATGATGGCTCAGGCAATGGATATGGTGGCCACTTCCATTCTCCCCCCTGAAAGGCAGATGGAGCTCCAGCAGGAGGCAACGGCCTCCATTTGCCACTCACACAGGGAGGACATGTTGGCGTCCAACAGGGACAGGCGGGCTACAGTGGAGACTGCGCAAAGCCATATCTGTAGAGTCACAGGCCCACAGGGAAGCCCTGAGGTTAGAACACCAGTTCCTCAGGGATACTCTGGGTGAAGTTGAGGCTTGCCGCAATTTTAGGTCAGAACAGCAGCTGGAGCAGCTCACACGTTCACTCTCAGCAGAGCTCCAGGCAACCCGTGTGGAGATCCGGGCATTAGGCGAGGCCATGCAGGTAGAAATGCGGGCTACCCGTGAGGTGCTGCATGGGGATCTCCGTACCATCATCCTGCAGAACGAAACCTTCTGCACCCGCATACTTGATGCCATGGAGGACCATACCAGGGCTTTGCATGGGCTGCCTCCCATATCACGGCCACCTCCTGATGTAGCAGCAGAGGGTGAAGAGAGTGACAGCAGTTCTCCCATTGTAGCGTAGCCGTGAAGGCCATGAGCCCATGAAGGTATTTTTTTTTCTCAACATCCACGCATGTGGGTGTTGGGGTGCACCCTGTCCTCGAACCTCCTGGGTGGCCTCACCCGCTCCGGTCCACACATGGCCATTTTTGATTTTTTTTAAATATATATATATATTTTTACAGTGTGTTGCTTTGTGTGGCTCCCGTGGGCATCCACTGTGTATTCCAGCTGGGCACATGCAGGCTTGTCCTGTCTTTGGGTTAGATGCTTGGGTTCCTGACACACACACCCCTCCTGCTTCCCCTTTCCATGGGCTTGCAAAGGGTGTGACCAAGTGACAGTAACTTACACAGTGACATTGGGCTCCCATGAGCTGTGTGGGCAGTCTGTAGTCAAAACTGTGTGTACATCCCTAGTGGGGATTGTTGTTGGATTCTACACTGCATGGTGTATTGATATGTGCTTGTGCATCCATGTCTTTCTCCTTATTCGCATGTACCATCTTCATGTCTTCACAAGGCCGTCTCCTTTGCAGATGCAGTTCATGTTGTATGCAGTACACTGACACATTTGCCTGACAGCAACACTCTGCAGTTGGAAGGGGTCGATGTGCTGCCTTAGTCAGGTTGTGAGACTTGCACTACTTTAATTTTAGACTGTCATATATTGCAACTGTTTCATCCTATGTTGCTGTTTTGTGTTGCTGGTAAGCATTTTTTCATGTGTGCTGTTTCTTATTGATTACTGGGAGCATATTGTCTGTGGGCTGTTTACATTAGGCACAGTGCACTTTGTGACACTTGTGTCATGTGTTGTGCATTCATTTGGTTGCTTTCACATTGCATGCCATGCCATGGTGTGTTGGGTAGCTGAGTTGGGGAGGGGTTGGGTGACATGGCACTATTTTCATGTGGTATTTTGCAAGGGGGTAGTCATTCATGCTGCATGAATGTGTGTCTTTTTGTCACAAAGCATTGGTTGTCTTTAAGTAGGTAGGGATGCACACAATGTAACACTCTCCAGGTGACCAATCTCAGGCTGGTATGGTTGTGACAGTTGACTGTCCCTTTTGTCATCATCATTGATTGTCAGCTGGTATGCGTCAGGGTTGTGTGCACTCCACATGGGTAGTATTTTAGGTGAAGTAATTAGCCACCAGCTGGGTATGGGCTGCCTTACCATGTGCCCTTTCACCTCCCATGTGCAGCGGCCGTGCATGTGGTTGGGGATGTGGGGACACCACCATGTCCACCGGCAGGCCCCGGCGGGTTGCAACGTTGTGCAGGACACATGCTGCCACTATGATCCTGCACACTACTGGGGGCGCATATAGCAGCTGCCCACCAGAGCGGTCAAGGGAGCAAAAGCGTGACTTGAGCACTCCGAATGTGCGCTCCACTATGCCCCGGGGGACAATATGGGCTGTGTTGTATCTTACCTCGGGTGGTGTGGTGGGGTTCCGAATTGGCGTCATCATGTAGGTGCTCAGAGGGTAGGCACTGTGCCCTGGGGAGGTGATGAAGGGTATCATTAGTGGGGTTGTCACATTACTCAGTTTCTGACATGCATGCATGTGCAGAGGCATTTATACTCACCAATCAGCCATGTGTCGCCATGCCGCCCAGCTTCTAGGTCCCGGTTTAGGGGTGACATTCTGAAAATGAAACTATCATGGGTGGACCCTGGATAGTTTGCATATACTGAGGTGATGTTTCTCATGGCATCAAATAATACCTGCACATTGATGGAATGCCAGTGCTTGCAGTTTCGATAGATGTGCTCAGTTGCCCTCGGAGGATGTAGAGCCACATGGATGCAATCAATGGAACCCAGCACTTTGGGGAAGTGTGCCACCCTGTAAAAGTCCGGGATGGCAGCCTGCCTTTCTGCAGGTGTTCTGGGCATGCATATGTGCCTGCGGACTGAGGGGCATGCAGTCATGATGGCCAACACCTGGTGTAGGCAGCGTGACTGCGTGGCCTGTGACACACCCCCCACTATGGCACTTGTCTGCTGAAATGAACCAGTAGCCAAGAAGTGCAGTACATTGAGCATCTTTTCCAAGGGGCTCAGTGCTTGGGAGCACAGGGTGGGTGATGTGAGGTCATCCTCCCACTCACTCACCAGGTCGAGTATTATGTGTGGTGGAAACCTGTACCTCCCATACACCTGGTCATCAGGCATCCCATTAAGGCTGGTCCTGGGTAAAAAAATGCGGGGCCTGGCTATCCTCCTCCTCCTGCAGTGTCCCACGACCACTGCTGCGAGGAACGGTATATTCATCCTAGCGTCTGAGCTTGTTTGTTGTTTGCGTGCACTTTTATGCTGCGCGGGCCGCTTAAGCCTGCTTCCTGCTGGCGTACCTGTTTCAGGATCAGCACGTCTTTTTTGGCGCACGCCTTTCCCCTGTTTGATTCGATGAATGCGTGTTGTTGGCGCGCGTGTGGGCGTTGCGAGCATTTACCTCCTGTACTTCCCCCGTAACCCCAACATTTTCACGCGTTGTTCCCCATTCCAGTTGTTACGCCCCGTGTTCCGCCCACTTTTGTTGTCTGCGCTGCGCTATGTGCGCTTTTGCTGTGTGCATAGCGCACGCCGTTTAATGACGAGTGCGCCCGTGTGCGCCACCCACGATTTTAGCGCACATCCCAGGATTTAAACACGCACTGAATTCCATGAATCGATGGGCGCGGCTTTGGCACGCGTGCGCTGCGATTTTCACACTTGCGCTGCGATTTTCACGCTTGCGCTGCGATTTTCGGCGCACATTGATTCCATGAATCGGCCTGATTGTGTATAGGCGCTATATAAATAAATTATCATATCATATCATATCATTAGAAACACAATAAAATAAAGAAGGAAAATAGATTCACTTTAAAATATAATTAATATGATTCTGCCAGACTCATTCTAACAAATACCAAAATCAGTCCTTTCTAAAAAAGGAGAGGCAAGACAGTTTAAAAAGATTTCATATTTTGTTCCATATGTGATATGCCGCAGCAGTTATAACAGTAGATTCAGCTCTATAGAGTGAATTCCAGAACTGGCCTGTTTCAATATATTCAATCTGTTCGACACATTTCATACAGCCCTTCACATACAGAGAATTTAGACCAGAACATCTTGTCAAAACATGGTGGACAGTTTCAATTTCCATGCAACATATGCTCCCAGGCCCCCTGATATTCGAGGGTGGGTAATAAGTTAAAACGCAGATATGCAATAAACATGTTTAAGTTCAAAGAGCAAGGCATGGTAAGATATGTAGATGGTGCATTACTAAGAAGCTTTGAGATGAAAAGGTCCTATATCTCCTCCTAAAAGCGACCTTATCCAAATTGCATGCTCTGTCCCACACTCTAGACCTCTGTTTAAGCATTTGCTCTATATTGGGGAATTCACACACCATGAGAATAGGTATTTCCAAAAAGGTTAAAAGGGAATAGGATGTTTCTCCAATTAGAGAATAAAAGGATTAGTTCTATTTCTGGAGTCGCAGTTTCCCAGGATACCCAAAGGTTCATTGCAGTTACACACAGTGGATGCCAGCTTGAGATAGAGAATAGGAAGTTGAACAAGCCAAATTAAGGAGAGAAAATACAGACCACATTCCATCCTTAAGGCTTCTACTGGGACGAGTTCAGCAAATGTATTACAGAGCATAAAGATTTAGCCTCAAGTTTGCCAAGCCACTTGACCTGTCTCAAAGGAAGGACCTGTAAGCCATAAACTATGGCTGTAATAATGCTTGTTCGATAGATGGTCAGCAGGCCTTCTAGGTTATTACCGCCTTTGCTTGCCATGTAGCGTTTAATAAGTAACCGTTTGTTCCAGATCTTAATAATTACAAAATCCCTTTGAAAATGGATGGTGGGGTTAAGCTTAAGTGGGAAACCCAAATAAATGTAGGTGTCCACCACTTCGAGTTGGTCATTTCCCAATTTCCATACAAAAGAGTGCTTTTTGGGGAGACTAGCCCCTAGACACATAACTTTGTTTTTTTGTGTTGATCATCATGTGTTTGACCTGTGCAAAGGCTGCAAGAGCATTTAATAAACACTGGAGCCCTATGGCGCTCTGATTGAAAAGGAAGGTATCATCTGCGTACTCAAGCCAGGCAATGGCCACACCATTGGTCTTAGGGGGAATGTTTCTTGCTGTCTCTAGAAAGCGGGTCAAATCCGCCACATAAAGATTGAATAGTAAGGGGCGAGAACGCATCCCTGCTTCAGTCCTGCATCCGTCACGATGCACCCAGTTATTTCCCTCTCCTGATTTAAATGGACGGCAATTGTAGTATCGGTATATAATGATTTAAGATAATATAACAGATGGGAATCAATCCTCCAAGAAGCAACATGCGTGTCCACAGATACTGGTGGGTACTAGGTGTTGAAAACCTTGCTATGGTCGATAAGACAACACTAGAGTAAATCTCTGGGGCAACGTCTGGCCTCTGTCATGAGAAGTTGTATGGTACAAATGTTTAATGTACAATGCCCCTTTCTAAAGCCATTCTGGAACAGTTTTAATAGTTTTCTTTCCAGAGCTCTGCTGTGGCGAAGAGGATTGTTTCTGTCTCCTTTTTTGTGTACAGGAATAGGTATAGACTTTCACCGGCTTTCAGGGACATATCCGCTTCTCTCAATTTGTCTAAAGAGTTCAAGCAAGACTTTAGCCCACAATGCTGGATTGGCTTTCATAGTGATGTTGGCCTTGCCATATGGACCTGTAGCACAGGAGGATTTCAGCTCACATATAATAAAGGCAATGTCCTCTACTTCACGGTCTTCCCCAAAGAGTTTATTTGAAGGAGTAGAGCTATCTGCCACTGGTTTGCCATCCTTTGTTACAAAGTATGAATCAGTAATTTGTTCTATCCACTGAGATTCAGATAAAGAGTTGGTTTCAATAGATGCAGGTTCTGCAAGATATTCCCTAAGGCGAGACAAGAATTTGCAGTTATCCTTACACTTCAGAGTTTGGAAAAGGCATAACCAGTTGACATTATTTAATGATTGTTAATATTGTGTCAGCCAGTTTTTGTATCGTGTAGCAAAAAGGGAAAACTTTTTTGTCATTGGGAAATAGTAAGGATTGTCTTCTGACCAGCGCCCTATCTGTGCGATACAACATTTTGTTGGACGGGATTAAAGGATCAAAGGCGGCCATGGTCAAGCTGCTCTTCTTACCCATAGTCTTGGAATTTTGAGTCCTCATAGAGACAGCCAATTAAGCCATCATAAGTCCAATTTCCCAAGCATGTAATGCTAACCAAGATTCAAGAAGATCTTGATTCACTAATATGGCATTACTAATTTGGTTGTGATTCCAGCTGACCACACTATACTATTGCCAGCAAGATTAATCCTAATAGCTGAAGTGCATGGGTCGAAGTGTAAGAATGTTTTAGGCTTGATGTCCATGTGAGTGAGGCATGATCACTCAGATTATTGTGACAAATGTTTAGCTATGCACAGCTTCTTTGCATTTTGGGATTTGCCACAACATAATCAATGAAAGGTTTGGAATGACCATTAGGCGGGGTAAAATTAGAATCAGGATGATCAGTATTATCTCTAGACAAACATGTTAGATCATGGCCTTTCAAAAATTGTGACCATCTTCTGTCAACAGCGCTAGCGGGGAACATTCTATTATGGGATGTATACATTTCACTATTGATGGCTTTGGTCATATGCAGATGTAAATCATGCACATTAAGATCTCCGGATGTCAATACCTTACTCACAGGATATCTATTGTACCATGCTAGGAGAATGTTCTCAAACGTTGAATTTTAGCTGTGGCCAAGTTATCCAGGAGGGGGTCGTACACGTTGACGATAAATACTCTTTCCTTGGTTTCTGAATGAAATAGGGAAGACAAGAAAACCTGGGTAGGAAAATAATCAACATTGAAAGGAGTATGAAAAAATCTAGCACGGATTCCAATAACACAACTGCAGCTTGGGCGGCCTTTATGTGAGCCCTTTGCAGGATTTCAAAGAATACTGTAGCCATCAATACAAAAGTAGGAATGAACCACGTTTCCTGTAATAAGAAGATGTCAGAAGAAACGAGATGGGAAAGGCCCAGAGGTCGGCCAGAAAAGGAATTGTGACTGCGAGTGTTCCATGTGAACCAAGACAATAAACGATGGTTGTTTCATTGTCAGATGGTACCTGTTGGCTTGACTTCACAAAGCCATTGTTCAACAGGTTTCTTTGCAGCAGGGTTTTAAGGAAAATGAGACGAGGAAGCTATTAGCGATGAGCGTTGAGTATGTATATTGTTAGATGGAAAAATCGTCGATGAAGGTAGAGGATGTGATTCTTTTGATGCTGCATCACCTACAGGTGAGAAGTATTTCCTACAAATTATCAATCTAAAGCCCCAGGATTCTAGTTCGTGGGAGGTTTTCAGTAGTGCAACAATCAAGGGGGATACAAACTGGAGAATTACCCAATTGGATGAACTCTCAAACTTCAGTAACTCGATGTGGGTAATGTCTGCCGAGCTTATCATGCTTATGTCATTAATTTGTTAAAACATTTCAAGAATACATCTACTATTCAAGAAGGGGCTTTTCTTGGTAGTGTGCAGTTGGCAATGAAGTTCTCATTAGATTAAGTGTACAATTAATTTTTTCCCGCTTCGGGCTAGGATATATTGGAATAAAATGGCACAGCAAGCATAGGTGGTAGATCACCACAATATTGGCTATGCATCGAGGAGCAGCCAGCGGTGGGGGCTGTACATTTTGATATATTTGCATTTTCGGGGACAGCTGACATTCGACTTAATAAGACTGTGTCAGGTAGCACGTACTAGTAGTTCACTCAGGAGGAAATTGTAACCAGCGATCTATGGGGCCACACTGGCCTGACTGTGCTGTCCTTAGATGTATGAAATGCTAAGCACATAAGATGCAAATACATGCAGCCGAGATGGTCAGGACTGATCCAGGGATTTCTCTTTTTCATCACCTTTTTCCATTTACCGGATTTGTTCTTTGCTTTACTCATAGGCAGAGGGAGGGCAAGAGGAGAGGTTATAATTATAGAGTCCTCCTCATTGGGTGACGGGGGCAAAGATAACTTTTTGTAATCCCAGTCAGTCTCCTCAGTCCTTGCAGGGACAATCCAAGCAGTTTCCTGTGACCCAACTTCTCCAAGGGATCTTGTTTTTGAGTTTAAATTACTCATCTGCAGTGAACTTCCTTCACGAGAAGTAGAGACGATTTTCCCACCCATTGTATTTTCTGCAATGTCAAATTTAGTTAGTGAGGGCGAGTTTTCGAGGATAACATCGACGACCATGGCTAGAACTGGTTTGGACGATGGCAGAGCACAAGGCCAGCAAGCCCTCAACACTTCAAATTATTGCATTCAGCGTAGAAGTCACGTGTGAGTCCTTGATCCCGCAAGGGCCACAGATGTCTGGGGGGCGAGCCAGCTTGCTGTCTTCGCCATCAGATGATTCTGAAAATTCAGAGGAGGGGGTCAATGTAGCCAAGTCTGGAGAGATCGATGGGTCAGTTTCAATAAGATTTTCATAGCCATCCATTAGCGGAGCCATCCTCTCTGAGTTTCCCAAAGATTCCTGTTTCATCCCAATATACATGTTCAAGAGAGAGTTGTTATTGTCTAATATAGGTCAAGTAGATATTGCAGTGAAACGTTGAGGAGAAGAGGTACTAGCCAGATTTGATGAGCCTGGCAACCACGGTAATGTATTAAGAAAGGCAGTGATGGTGGGTTGCGTGCCACATCACTGATGGCCTTCAAAGATGAAATGTGGCAACTCCAGCCTGTCCATAACAACACCCTGAGAATGCCTGTCTTGGTTTGGCAAACAGTATGTGCCCCATAACATTAACATTACACTGCTACCTCAACAACACCCTTTTCATAAAGTGCACAAGCCATGAACACACTCATTTCAAGTGCAACCAAAAAGGCTCACTGTTGCCCATGTAGGTTAATTACTTAGACTGAACATGTTATTGGTCCCAGCTTGCACACTGTTCCTTTTTCCCTTCCATCCATTTCACCCTCGATACACCACCTTTGCCTTCTCCCTTTTTCCCTTTGCATGGACAGTTGTGCCTATAACCCTTTGCCATGGCCTTCATAAACCTTCCATCTACTGGGTTCCAGCTACCATTACCGCCTTGGCCTTCGTCTTCATTGCAATACATAAGAACACATGTGGCTCCAGTGTTATGTACAATCGAAGATATTACTTAAGGGGAATTTCAGCTTAACTCGCACAATGTGAGGGTTTCCCCATCTCCTACAGCAATGGTTGGATAACAGGATAACAGTTAGGTGAGTCCCAGCCCTGTCTGTGCATGTGTCAGGAAATACAGGTATGGTATGTAGGACGTGCTTGTTCTACCGTGTCTCAGGGTGGATCCTACCAGATGCTCAAGATGCTATGTAAGATGTCCCTGTTGCCTGTTCTGCATTGCTCACCTTTAATGTCTAGCATCAGGTTACCCTGAATGGACACAAATGCACTAGCAAGTGGCAGGTCATACCAAGGGCTCCTTGCAGGCAGGCTGCAATTTCCTTGTGTTCTTCCTGTCATTTTGGCAGGAGATATGCACTACATTTCCCTGCATGCTACACCCGCAGATCTTTGTGAATGGGATGAGGAAGAGGGAAGAGAAGTAAAAGTGCCAATAACCCAAATGCATTCAGGTTCCAAAGAGCAGTAACATCACATTGCCCAGTGAAGTTTCCCAGGCTGCCCTCTCACCTTGTTGTGTGCCACAGCTCTATATAATCCCTTTGTTTTGCTAACCTCCTGCCTGAGATGTGTCCTGCATGCAGATGCACAAACATGGCCCAGCATTGTCATCCATTGCAAGCCTTTATCACCTTCAATTCCTGCTGCATCTTATACAAGGCTTTCAGGCTGCAGTCAGTAAGATTTATCAACTACAAACTCACTATTTCTCTGTAGGCTCAAACCACATCAACAGTAGACTACTTACCTGCCGGTAAATTCATGCAAGAATCAGCAGACAGGCCATCTCAGTCTATTTCTGAATATACTGATACTTCCCCACCCCTAACAGTAGACTCTACATTCACTGTCAAAGTTCCTGAAAGGGTATTTGAGCCTCCTCGGCAAGGTAAAGACAAACCATGACACTTGGCTCCACACACCTTCCACTCACAAACCTACATGAGACGATGTGAGCTGCTTCCCCCTGTTACCTGATTTGTAGTGCATCCCCTGATGAACATACACTGACCACTTCCTCCCCTATCCTTTCCCTCCTTACGCATGTGTCTGATACCCTCATTATGCCCCTTGCCCTATCATGAAGATGTTCTACATATCTCCCAGGACGAAATGTTACCCCTCATGAAATACACAAATATATCAACATAATATAAGGTCTCACACCCATCGCAATCAACATGTAATTTTTTTTACACAGCTACAACATTACACATATGTTTATTTTATTTTATTTACATTTTTAAAGCGCTCACACAGCCCGGGCGCATCAAGGCACTGTTACAGATTTTTTTTGTTGTTGTTGTCTTAGTTGCATATTTATAACACGCTTAAATACCCAGAGGTTTCTAAGCGCAGACCCGGGGATGGAACAAGTGTTGCTTCGTGTCGGGTTGCTTCCAAGTCGAGCACGTTGCCACTGATCTATCCTCTCGGGACCAACTGAGAAACACACTTTGCCCTCCAACATCCACACATCACCAGGCAATGTACAACATAATTCACACAGGTCTGTGGCATGCCCGTGCCTAATGGAGTATCTACTTGACATAACATATGTCAGGAGATGGCAGGCCAGGCTTCTATGACAGGAGTGAAAAAAATGGCACATAAAAAATAAGCGACTACAGCACCCCTCACCAAAACATGTGCACATAAACATCCAATGGAAACTGACTCCATGCAGCTGATGTGTAACCAGAAACACAAAGCAGATGCATAACTGATCATAAGCTGTTGGGGATTACTCCCAGGTAAGCCAGAGCGATACTGGAAGTTTGCGTACTTGGAGGGCCCAACACCCTCCCACACAATACACAGAGGACTCAGTCAACAGCAAGTTGTGGTTTATTACAGCTACAACCAACAGGGATCGATACAAGAACTCCAGCATGTCACACAGTAAATGGCACAGAGGTCCCTTTTGTCTAAAAAACACATCACTGCTCCGTCATTACTTGGGCCTCTCTCCAGAAACCTATTGTGGCGTGGCATTGGCCATCAGGAGCATGCTAACCTATATGGGTACCTATACAGTTATTTTACTGGCTCTTCCATGTCAGGTGGCTGGCCTGTTCCAGCCCCAACTCACTAACTATAACATTGTTGCAGTGTTGTAGACTTACCATTGGTTCGTTCCCGTTGCTACCCACCCGGAGTGTACTAAACTGTGATTTGTTAGAGCTGATGTCCCCAGGCTTGGGACCCAGAGCAGTTCTTAGCTCACTGTGCACCTTTTCAAGGTGATGGGAACAACTATGTGCTTCTCTTGTAACTTGTGAGTACCATCCTTTGCCTTATGAGAATGTTCGTCTGCTCGGAGTAACACTTGTTGCATAATTGTTGCAGTCTGTGTCTGGCTGCCTGGGATAGGCTCTCTTTTTTCACCACTGATCACTGTTCATTGTCTGCTTTAGCTGTATCACGTGTTTGGAGACCACGAAATTGAGCTCTGAAGCTCAGAATTATGAGGATGTATTCCCTTTTTCTACAGCTGGTCCCTTTGTCATCTGGCTGCGGGTCCTGTCTCACACGTCTTGCTCTCTGTCCAGCCTGAATCATCACAGCTTCTCCTTTGCTAAGTTATCTGAGGTCTCCTGTATTTTTCCTTATAAAGCGGTATATATGTTGTCCACACTATGCTATATTCTCCTTAGGTTAGTCAAACTTGGCTCTGTCAGGTCCCATAGGTGCTCAGCAGTTCCATAGGGTTATTACTCGGTAAGCATCTGCAAGCCTTGCTCAGGATCCCTTCTGCCTTGTAATTTCTGCGTTGCTGCATTTGGCTAATGATCAAAATAAGAAATGCAATGACAGTATGTGTATACATTTGTCCTTCAACTATATAACTGTATGCTTGTGTTGTTCATGTATTCGAGTGTGTGTTTGTTTCATTATTTCAAGTGGCATGTGTGCTTCATGTATAACGCTGCTATGTCGTGGTTTCTCTAACAAAGTCAGCAACATAGTTTCAGGGTGCTTAGTACAGGCTGTCCATATAGGTGTCTCTGACCATGGCCTGCTGCTCTTCATTCACACATGAATAGATTTGTACCACACCTGGTTTGTATGGCTGGCTGAGGGAATACCTCTCAACGTATTTAATAATTGGTGCACTTGGGATTCATCCAAAATAGAATGGGTGATTGTGGTGTTTTCTGGCCTCAGTCTTGTCATGAACTTGATGGGAGTGGGGTGGTGGCAGGATCCTGACTCCCTCTTCAGTCCCCCCTCTGGTCAACCTGTCAACCACATCCTTATACGGCAGTCTTTTGCTCTTGGCTTCCATATCTTCGTTATTCCTCAGAGGTTTCCATAGTAGTTTGTATGATCATCGAAGGACCAGTTAATTTAACAGCACACTTCTTCGTGGTTGCACTACACCCACTTTCCTTCATAGTACTTTACATCTAATGGGCTGTCCAACTTCATTGCCCCTAGCTGGAACAACTTACATGTTGCTATTCTCTCCCTTATCTTGTTTCTTCCTGCCACAATCTCATCCTTTGCTACTGCTATATTTACATCCATCAGGACCTGAACGCCAATAGTTTCTTCTGCCGTCTTCTTACACCTGGTGAGGCATATGTTTTATTCCACACGTTGACCCTGCTGCCAGTACCAGTGCTCCCATTATCAACTTTAGTCCATCTGATAGCGATGACAGCATCCATGATAATATGTATGCGTTCCAGCTTGGTCCTTTCCTGTCCCCAATGCTTCTTCTTTCATTTTGGCATGCATCTGAGCCAACTGGTACACAGTCTCTGACAGGGTACCGTCATCTTCATTGTTGGCAGGTATGAATGTGCATCAGGAACTCCCTATCTTTGTGTAAACTCCTCCTTCCTGCTGTGAGGAGGTCCAGGATGTATCTATTCTGGAGCTCACCCAACCTCATTGCTCAGAGCTCTTCTTTTATTGCATTGAACCCATTCACTGTGGAGTTTATATTTACATCCATCAGGACCTGAACGCCAATAGTTTCTTCTGCCGTCTTCTTACACCTGGTGAGGCATATGTTTTATTCCACACGTTGACCCTGCTGCCAGTACCAGTGCTCCCATTATCAACTTTAGTCCATCTGATAGCGATGACAGCATCCATGATAATATGTATGTGTTCCAGCTTGGTCCTTTCCTGTCCCCAATGCTTCTTCTTTCATTTTGGCATGCATCTGAGCCAACTGGTACACAGTCTCTGACAGGGTACCGTCATCTTCATTGTTGGCAGGTATGAATGTGCATCAGGAACTCCCTATCTTTGTGTAAACTCCTCCTTCCTGTTATGAGGAGGTCCAGGATGTATCTATTCTGGAGCTCACCCAATCTCATTGCTCAGAGCTCTTCTTTTATTGCATTGAACCCATTCACTGTGGAGTTTATTGTCACCATCAGCTCCAAGCAGGTAATCTTTAGCCAGTTCTTATTTGTGTATGCTTTTACAGCAGGCATTACTGAGGTGAAGAACATTTGTGTCCTGCTGAACAGTCTGTGTTCGGCTGGAATTTCATCCAATGCTTTCTCGGATGCTTCTGAGAAGTAACATACTCCTCTCTTTACTCTGCTCAGTTCAGCGTGCTTCTCTGTTTTGGCTGCTGGTGCTCCTTCCACTTACCTCTTCTTCCTTTTGTTATTGTTCATCTTCAGGAAATCATCGAGTTTCACATCATTGTGAGGCACAACCTATGAATGCATATTGATGTGTACCAGCAATCAAACTCCTCCGCAGTGGGGTGGCAGCTTCTTGTATGCCTTCGATCCGCATGCCCAGAAGCGGTCCATGAGTACTGTTATGCCTGCTTTCATAGCTGCATGTTTTACAATGCTTCTTCACCCAACATTCTCACCAACTTCAACTTCACTGTTTTTGTGATAGCACAGTGCCTTCAGGGGTATTATCGGTATCAGCCCCGCTTCCCTCTCCACCCATTTCAGCAGCTTTGCACTCGCCTCCCACTCCTTCAGGCACTTCTAATTTTCTTCTTCTACCTTGTTTACTGGTGATTGTGCTAGCGTCAGTGCCTTGCTCCCTACCACTCCATCGTTCCATCCATCTTCCATGTACACGTGGACATACACAAGTATCTGCAGTCTTTCCCAGCAGCCAGGCTCTCCTCCTGTTTCCTTCACTCTCGTCCAGGGACAAGGCAATTCTTTCAGGGTGATAGTCTTTGTTTTTCCCTTGTCAGGCCTGTCAGTTATGTACTGTATAGCTTCATCCTGCTGCCAATAATTGTTCATCATGTCTAATGTTTTAATGTAATTATCTTCATAAGGGACCATTGCTCTGGACAACCATCTTAATGTTATTGTCTTCCCATGAAACCTTTCTCGAGTTGTCACAATCGAGAGATACATTAAGCCTTGTGCTCTTGCTGTGGGTATTTCAGTTGCTATGAATGTTGCTATGAATGCTATGAATGTTCTGAAGGCAGTCATCGCATAGTCATGGCATAGGGGGGTCAATGAGCTGACATAACAGCTCTCCCCAGTGGTTTCCTTACCTGTTTATACCACATTTTGTTAGACACTCGAGCAGTGTCGGTGGGATACATGTCTACCCCCTTCATGTCTGTGTCAACACTGCACTTACCTTTCCTTACCATTACTGCAGTGCTCTCCTGTCTACCTGACACGGTCATTCCACCTGCTTGGGTTGGGGAAATGTTAGTGCAGAGTACAGCAGTAGCACTAGCAATGCAAGAAATCTTCAAAAATACAAACACAATAGGAATAAGTAAGACCAACATAAACATTAAATGTTTTTATACGTTGTTCATTTTTACCTGTGCTGCCGATCCTTCTACACCCTGTAGATATAGTTGCCCTTCTAAAATGCGCAAAGAAAGGCATTATTGTTTTAGTATTGTGAGTAACTCTTAAGCTCTGCGGAACAAATAATCGATTATAGCGAATGCAAACACTTCTTGCCACACTTTTCTTACAGGTGGGTCTCTCAGTGTGGCAAGGAGAGGGGGATTTGCATGCTCTAGCTGTGGGTATGTTGGATCCAAATATTCTATAAAGGTAGTATGCTCCAGGGTATCAGGCTCGAAATCTACTGGGACTTCTCACAGTATGGACAAATTGGTTTGAGAAAGTATTGGGTAATGGGCAGTGGGAAAAATGAAAAATCATCACCAACTACATTGGCTTACTCGTGGAAGGTGTGTAGAGAACAGAATAACAAACAGGCAATGTATCCTCAATCCAAGTCAATGAGCAGTCCGGTTTCTACCTCTGCTGCCTGTGAGCAGGAAACCATAGGGTGTCCTTCACTCGGCCACTATGGCCACTATGGCACACTATGCTCAATGTTTGCTTGTATTTCTTCCAGTTGCTGAATGTTGGCCCTTCCGAAGCACGTTGACAGGTGGGGCTTCTGCTTTGTAGGACTTGATATTTGTGAGGTGGTTCCAGACAGACTTCCCCTCTAGTTTGACAGCAAGGTCTGTCACCTGCTTGAATATATGGGGTCCTGTAAATCATGGGGCATTCCACCACCGCACAATGTTCCTTTAAAAGTACAATATCCCCTACATTCACTGGGAGTCTTGTGGTGTGCTGTCACAGTTGTTCTCCTTGCCGTCTTCTGGGCCTCCCTGGTTGTGCCGTATCTGGCGAGAGATAAAAGAGGCACTAGAAGTCAAGGAAGTAATGTCCTCATGTATTTCCTGTCCTAACTCATCTGCACTATTCTCACAGTCTTTCAGTGCTCTTGTGGGAGGAGCCAGTGGGAGATGCATGCGCTGTCCCATCACCACCTCATGGGGCCTTAAATGGTGGTCGGACCCAGGCTTATTGCGCAATGAAAAGAAGGCAATAGGTAAGCAGTGAAGCCAATTCTTTTTTGAGCTCTGCTGTGTTTTAGCTATGGACTACTTCAGAAGGCCATTCAGGCGTTTGCACAACCCCATGCACTTGCAGGAGGTTCGCACAGGCAAATTTGTGTTGAGTGCCTAGCAGCGTAGTGATGTGCTGTAATATCTCATTGGCGAAGTGAGGGCCATTTTCAGAAAACAGGACCTCACACACAACCCATCGTGTAACACTTCCCTGACCAAGAGAGCATCAGCATGTGAACAGGGGCCTGCCTCGATCCACCTGGAGAATAGGCATATAACCACTATCATGTAGTGGTATCTTTGACACACTTGGATCATGTCAATGTAATCTACATGTAAATGCTGGAATGGGCCCACTGGCCAAAGTATGGCTCCTCTCACAACTCTCAAGGTATAGCCTACTGTAAACAGTTTGCACGTCAAGCAATTACTGACAAATTCAGCCACATGTTCAGCCAAATTAGGACAGAAAATTGTTTCTCCAATGTGGGCAGCAATGACATCCTTTCCTGTGCGTGTTGGATGGTGCAACTGTGTCAGGGCAGTGTTCAGTAATCCTAGTGGGATGGCCACATTCCCTGTATTATTCTGCCACCATAGGGCATTTGTGGGGGACATTGTACATCCCCTTTTAACCCACAATTCCTTTTCCTCCCGGGGTGCAGCTCCCTGCAATTCCATAATCTGTGTTTCTGGCAGGGCATTGTACCCTTCTTTCAATACCATGTTCCTTGTACATTCTCGGGTATTGGATGCTCTCTCCGTTTCTAATAGCGCTCCAAAATATGCTGCGCATTTTGCTTCAAAGTCTGCTGCTTTGCCCTTGAAATAGGACCTTCCCCTCTAGTGTGTGCTTGGCACTTCACTATGGCTATCCATGCTGGGTAATCAATCACTTCAATTTTTTTTTTTTTTTTTTTTTATTTTACTTGTTATAATTTACAAAAAATTTTTACAAGAAAAGAAAAAGAGAATATGGTACAATTCTCTACTCCAGTTGTCTCATCACTTCATCTGTCTGATAACATCAGTGGTTTCAGGTAGCACATTGCCGGGTCTTTTCCTTTTTCTGGTCACCTTCCCCAAATGAATCCACCTTGTATTCAGAGTTTCAAATTCATGAAAAAATGGGAGACCGCTATTACGTAGCTGATGTTATCTCCCTCTATTAAGCGATTCCACCAGTCCTCCTCATTGCACGTCCTTGACTCCTTGAATAAGTGACCCAAGTGTGCCATTCTCAGCCTTATTAAAGCGCTACACACTAAAAGTAGGTGGCGCAGCGTCTCTGGTTGCGTCTTGGTTTTGCAGAATCTGCAACTGTTGTCGGATGTTAATTTTCTGATTGCTTTGATCTCATTTGTAGGCAGGAGATTCATTCGCACTCTTAGGAAGGTTTCACGTACCGTTTTACTTGGAAATTTTTTTAAGTATTTCGGTAGGTCGTTTAAGCCTCTCGTTGTTGGTGGCAAGTGGCTTATCAGTTTGCTTCTTAGGTCCAAGGATGTTGTCTGCATCCAGTCGTGTTCCTGTAGTTTTCGTTTTACTTTATTCGGGTTTAGGATGAGTTCTTCCTCAGAGCTGTTTATTTCCACCAGTTTTTTTTTATGTTCTGTCTTCCAGCACATCAGAATTTTACTTTTCTGTGCTTCTATTTCCGTGTGAATAAAAGACATTACATTCGGGCGGGTGCTAGTCAGGGATTTCCTGTATAGCATTAATGAGTTTCTCGCAACCGTCGATTCCAGTGATTGCAGACACAGTTCCTGGCGTATGGTCTTGGCCGGTGTGGATTGCGGTAGGTTCAGCGTGTGTTTCCAGAACACGCCTTCCAAGCGTTTCCAGAAATCTGAAGGTATCATCAGTAGTGCGTCTGCACCGTAGGTCAAGGACGGGACCACCTTCCCTTTGTAAAATTGGATCAGTGGGATTGCTGTAAATCGGCCAAATCTTCTGTCGATTATTTTTGCTTGACGCGCCAATTTTTTTGCCTTCTCTAGGAGGTGCAATTGCATAGGGTGTTCTTGTTTGCTGTTGCTAAGGATTACCCCCAGGTATTTGAATTGTACCACTTGTTCTATTTTCTCCCCTTCCAGGGACCAGCTAAAATTCTCTGTACGGGTAGTTTGCTTCTCCATGATCATCACTTTAGTTTTGGCCCTATTTATCTCCAAGTTGTTCTTCTCTATATATAGTGCCAAAGCGTTTAGTTGACGCTGTAGACCAATCGGTGTGTAGTCCATTAAAATAAGGTCATCCGCGTAGAGTAATCTTGGGATCTTTACCTTTCCTACTGTAGGTGGGAAAGACCGTATCTCCTGTCCGCTTTCTTCGATATCCCAGAGATAGGAATTGAACAGTGTTGGTGCAAGAGGGCATCCTTGCTTTACACCTCTCGCCGTAGGGATTGACTCAGTTAACATCCCTTCTTGATTTAAACGCACTCTTATAGAGGTATTCTGGTGCAATGCTTTAATGGGCCCCAAGATGTTTTCTGGGCAGTTTCTCGCTGTTAATTTTCCCCAAAGTGTTTCGCGGTTTACTTGGTCGAAAGCCTGGACCAGGTCAATAAAAGCAAGGTAGATCTTTTGGCCTCTTTCTTGTGTCTTGCTTTTTAGGGTGGTTAGTAGGAGAATGTTTGGTGCCGTTCCCCCATCTTTCACAAACCCTGATTGTAGGGGGTCCTCAAGCCCTGATTCGCTGGACCATTTTTGGAAGTTTTCTAACACCAGTGAGCCAAACACCTTCCCAACAACGTCTAGCAGTGCAATTGGTCGGTAGTTCTTGGGTTGGTCTCTTGGCCCCGACTTGTAAATTGGGACAATTGTTGCTGTGGTCCATGACGCAGGTATCGATCTTGTTTCGTTGCATTTTTTAAGTACCTCGTGTATAAAGCTTGACCATTCTGTAGCATGGTCCTTCAAGTCTGCGTTAGTGATACCGTTGGGCCCCAGGGCTCTTGAGTTGTTCAGTCTGACAAGTTTTCTTCTTATGTCCTCCTGATCCCAAACATTTTCCCAGTTTGAGTTTGGCGTTTCTTGGTTGTCGCGCAAAAAACCATGTACATTGTTGGGAAGGTCGACGTAGCTCTTTTTCCGGAATACTTTCATGAAGTGGGTTGACCATGCTTCTTCTCCCACATAATTATTTATCAGGTCTTTTTGCATATCTGACGTATTCCTGATTAGGTTCCAGAAATCTCTGGTTCTCCTACTACATATTATCTTCAGCATGCCTGCTGCGTCGGCTTGGTTCATGGTTTCTCTGTGTTGTCTCAGCCAATTTTTGTAGGCCCTTGTTGCTGTTTTCATTTCCTTGACTAGTTCAGCAGTAGGTGATTTCTTGACTTGTTGCTTTAGTTTCCTCATTTTTTTCCTTTCTTCCACAATTCCTTTGTTAAATTTGTGTCGGTGGATTTTTGATTTATCATTTTGCCGAAACTTTCTTTTGACTTCATATACTTTTAACAAAGGTCGATAGTCGATATTGTTATTCGTGGTTGCTTGGTTGTTTACTTTACTGGTGTTTTTGTATGAGTCTGTTAGCTCCACAACTGATTTAGCCGACAGTCTTAGTTTTGTACCACTACTGTCAGCCTCGATTTTTGCTTCCATGATTGGTTTTGTTTTTTTTGTACATGCCCATTTTATCTTTAATAGGTTGTGATCACTATTGGTCGTTCTCACGACCTCGTACTCTATTATAGTTTTGAGTAGCTCATCCGAAGCGAAGATATGATCTAGGTTTGCTGCAGAGTTATCTCTCTCCCATGTCGGTATTCTCGTGTTATCTGTGTGTACTGATGTTTGTACACTCTGCAGACCCCAGGCAGTCATTGCCTTAATCCAAAGATGCCCACGAACCATATTTAATGGCATCTTCTTACAGGTCCCGTATTTCGAGTTGGGCTTTGGGCAGATCGCGTTGAGGTCTCCGCATAGGATGACAAAATTCGGTGTCCATTCCAGGTGTATTCTTTCTAGGATTTTATCCGCCATTTCCAAGTAGTCCTCGTTTTTAATCACTGCGGGATTCCAGTATGTGTTCAACACAATTATAACTTCGTCCTTTGCAGTGTGTTTACTGTTTACTAACGGCTGGTTCGACCAGTTCAGTACAGATCCCTGGAAATGGCTGTTTGAGATAACCGATTCGACGTGGTGAAGTCCCGATCCAGATCTAATGGCGGTCAATAGGCCCGAGGAAGGGCGCCCTTTGTTTGAACGATCCGCGGGGGCTAGATATGTTTCATAGCCCTCCAAAAATGGCTTCTTAGTTAGCCACGTTTCCTGCAGACAGATGACGTCAAACTCTCCCAAGTTGACGTCACTCTCTGCCAGGAGGTGGCTGAATCCCCGAGTGTTCCAACTTGCCATGACGATGTTATCCTCTTCCAGAGGCCTCACGACGACAGTCCCGGGTCCTGCCTTGGTATCCTTCCGTGCCTTGCATGGCTAGCTTCTTTTTCCTGGTGCTTTCGCAGTGGCCGTCTTAAGGTTCCGATCTTGTCCACTTCCAGGATTGATACTTGCTGCTGGTTCGTCGTTGACTGTTTCGCTAACTTCTTGGGCAAATGTAATTTTTATCCTCCGTAGGGGACCTTTTGGGTATCTGTCGTTGTTCACAGCATCGTGATCAGTACTTGCATCTACATTCGTGCTGTTTGATTTTACTCTTTGATCGTATCTGTCCTGGGTGCATGTCTGCTTCTCTCTCTTTGTTCCTTCCTTACTCTGTGTCCACTCTTTGGTTGACCCAAAAGTAGTCTCATCCCGATTGTTAAGTGGATCTTTTTGACTTAATCTCAGGTTTGTATTTTGTGACTGTTGTAGTTTCGCGCCAGTTGTTAGGCAGTCCAATAAGTCGTAACCCAGCATTTGAAAGCTCTCTTGTTCTGAGGACAGCATTTGTCTAATTACCGGTGAGGGAATATGTAAGTAGACACGGTCTTTTTTGCCCGTGGTACTGAACTCCACGATCTTGATGTCTTCAGTGTTGATCTGCCTTAGTTTTGGAATGCAGTTAAGTAGGGCCATGATGTTTTTCCGATTCAGGATCAGGTTGTCTCTGTTCTCTCCTACCCGTTCCAGTTTGAAGGTTCTTTCGCTGCCAAGCTTTTTACTGTACGGGGTGTGGGTATCTCGTTCTCTGGCTTGAACTTGATTTCTGTCAATCTTTGTGTTACACTCCTTAGTTTGGTCCACTATGAATCTCCTCTTTTCCTCCTTGTTACTTTGGGTTCCTGGTCGCAACTTCTCCTCTGTATTACGTTTGATATCTCCTTTGATATAAGGGGCTGCAGGTTTCAGGGAGGTTGTTGTTGCAGCTATCCTGATGTTCCTTTTGAGGTCTTTCTCTGAGTTCGCCAGTTCCAGAGGATATTGATTTGAAAGTTTTCTGCCGTGTGCCTTAGCTACTTTTTCCCGTCTTTCTGCCAAAGTAAGAAAAGGGCTCAGGTTTTGAGCATCTTCGTTTGCTTCGATTCTGCAGTCCTTTCTCAGGACGTTCGTTTCTTGTCTCTCCAATAGAGGTTCTGGTTCCGAGTTTACAACCGAGTATACCGACAGATCTAACAAATCGATGCTTTCTACAGACTCATCTATGGTCTGATGGTTCATTGTTGGGTTGTCGGTCGAGCACGTTTCTTCTGTGTTTGGTGGTTCCGTGACCTGGAAAACCACCACTCTGTTTTTTTGTTCTTTGTTTTCCATAACTTTTGTTTTCTGAATATCTCTTTGGTTCTTTTCTGATGCTACCTTGGAGGGTTGGAGGTCTTCGGTTGTTACATTTTCCACTCGCTTGTTCGGCAAACTTTTTCCCTTTGAAAAAAGCGGGTATAGTTTCGTGGTCTTCCCTCGATTATCAAGTTCTTTTTGATCCCTGAGTCCGGGATTATTTAGTCTGTGGGGTTTGCTTTGTGGCTCTGTTTCCGGTCTCTCCCCAATCTCCTCTATTGTGAGTGAATCGACTTCTGCAAACGTAGTTACACAACCATTTGATTGATGCTTTTTGGATAAAAGCGGGGCAGCGTGCCTCTGTTCTTTGGGTGCTTTTACAGGCTGCAATGTTTCCAGGGTTTCCTTGACTTCCTCTAAGGGTTTTGGTTTTGCTACTTCGTCCTGTTGTTCCCTCGGTAGCTGCACATCATCTGTCACGATTGTAACTGGGGCTGCGTTTGTAGGTGTCTTTGTTTGTCCAGCCAGCGTGTTTTGCCCTAGTAACGTCTCATTCTCCACTATCAAGGCCGGGTTGTCCGTGTTTCTTGTGGCGTCACTTTGTGATTTATTAACTGACGTGGTTCTCCCATTTCTCGTTTCTAATGCTGTAATGTATCCTTCGATAAATGTCGTTTTTGTGTAAAGCATTGCTACAAGAGTTGTCTGATCCTTTAATGCCTCATGAATGGATTCATACAGTTTGCAGTATGGTGTCAAGGCAATAGTTATTGCCGACATTACTGACAAAATGTCAACTTGTTTTGTGGACGCTTCTTTCTCGTTGTTCGAGTCCAGGGTTGAAGATCTCCTCTTCCTCGATGGGGTTTCTGGTTGGGTAATATACACGGTATTCGACCCCTGTTCTGTATTTTTTTTGTGTTTCTCAGCGTCACTGATCACGTTCCCTGGGACTCCCGATGGTTGCTTCCTTTGATCCACGCCAGTCCTTGGCGTTTCCTTCAAGCTGGGCCTCGAATTTATTTCTCTTAATGGGAGGTCTTTGTCAAATGTCGTTGTGTGGGGAGCTTCTTGTCTAGGAGTTGATTCAAGGCTCTTGCCTATATTTGCCATACTGTTTTCTCTTTGGGTCAGAAGACTTCCGTTTGTCGTGTGGTTTTTGTTTGACCCTGGACCATCTGTCCGATGCCTCGTCAGGTCTTCGTATGGTTCATTGATTGTGACCCATTTAGATTTTTGGTTCCCTTCCAGTTGTAGTTCGGGGTCTTTGAAATATCTAATTCCTGTTTTTAAGAATGGACTGGAAGGGTACGTTTTTGTTCCTGGCCATACACCCCCCCCTTAGTGGGGTTTCGTTTATAGACATACTAGTCCCGTCCAGTAAGTCCGCATCAGACATTTCATCCATCATCGTTAGGTCTTTCAGCGTTGTTAGGTCTTTCCTTAACGTGTTTTGGGGGAGTCTTGTCGCTAGATTTAAAGCTGTATTCTTTGCTCTCCCTCTCGGGATGGTTTTGCGAGTTGCTCTCCTGTTGCTTAACTTTGAGGATTCAAAGAAGGACGTTATATACCTCACTTTAGCTGTTCTTCTTGTACTGCCTTTTCTTGCAGAGTTTACCTTAAAGTGTTTTCCTTTAGGGTTTGGTGTCGTTGGTTTATCCTCTAGTAGTGGGGAGTTTTTGCTTTGTTCTGTTTGTTCAAATTCGTCTCCATTTCGATCTCCCAAACCATCTTCTTTGTCTGTGCTTGTATCCTTTCCATCAATAAGCTTTAGTACATACACGGCCCCTGACGCCGTTTGGTTTTCTGTTCCAAGTTCTTCCCTTGGACTTGTTAGGTCTGGTCCTGGCGTTTGATGATGGATCTGAATAGTAGTGTTTGACACGTTGTTTGGGTTCACTATAGCTGTGTCAACACCTGCTATTCTCTTAGGAGTCGCCGCGCCCAGGGTCTGCCCCGCCCCCTCCGCGGGCCGGCCCGGCAAGAGCGACTCCTGGGCCACGCCCCTCCCGACTCCCGGCGACGACGGGCCCTGGAGCTCTGCTCCCCCCGCCTCGCCAAGTGGCTCCGCCTCGCCCACTGTTTGGACTGGGCTCCTCTCTCCCTCCGAGCCCCCTCCCGACGATGTCCGCTGCTCCCGCACCGGCTTCTGGAAAAAGGGTGGAGACGACTGTTCGTCTACGCCGGGGAGCACCGGATGACTTCCTCCCACCCCGGCTGGGAGGTTGGCGATCTCCCCCGCTCCCGCACCCCCGGCACCTTCTTCAGACTCACCACCAAGTGTGGGAGACTCCACGGTTCGGCGGGAGGATTGAATGAGTGTTTGTGGGTGTTTTGAGGTAGTGTTTATGTTTTTGCCGCCCATGAGGAAAGGGGGGGGGGGCAGGAGAGGAGGAAAGAACTTGCTCATGAGCGTATTCCACGTTTTCCTTTTCTTCCTCATTTGCTGTTGTGAAATTTTGAAATGTTTTAATTGTTTCAAATGTTTCTACAAGTGGTGGGGGGGCATGAGAGGTTTTGTTGTGGAACGTTGGTTTAGGAAAAAGAAAGATGTTTTGTTGCATACCTGGCTCCACCTGTATGTTTGTAGATGGGTCTGACGGCGAGACTAGTCGTCGTTGGCGCAGTCTAAGTAACTGCTTCAGCGGGCTTCTCTTGTCTAAACCGGAGTCCTCACGACCAGGTCGTTTGCTCCGCGTACTTCGTCCAGTATCCTCCATTTGGGTACAGGCAACCGGGCAGGCCACCCCCGTGCAGCCCCGGACTGCACCAGACTGCTTCCACCTCAGCTTCCAACTCCGCGACCGCTCCGCGGTGTTTAGTGGTTTTTCAAGGGTGAAACTCCTCCTTCAATAGCAATGGACAACAGACTGCTTAGCACAGGGGGGACTGCACCAGACTGCTTCCACCTCAGCTTCCAATCACTTCAATGAGTTTGCCCAATAAAAGTTCATGCTGTACTGGTGACCCATCTGCCCTCCGGAATCCCCTCCTAATCCATCCTGACAGTCTTGAGTGTACTGTTGAGGTCCCATAAACTGGGTCAAAGCAAACTGTCACTTCGTTGTCTCTGCTGTGCTCTATTGCTAGCATCAGGGCCACTAGTTCTGCTGCTTGTGCTGAGTAATGGGATGGTAATGTGCACTGGCTACTACCTCACTCCCAGCTACCTTCAACCTTACAACTGCAGATCCTGTATGCCTGAACCCATCTGTCTGGTCAATAGGTGAAAACCCATCAATGTACAACACGTCTCCCTGTCAAGTGCATCCTTATCTACCTTGCAAGTGTCACTGAATGCCCGTATGTTTTCTGCCCAGTTGTGCACAAAGTCACCCTCTTGTAGGACATATGCTAGGAAAATTGCTGGGTTGACAAGTCTGCATAATACACAGAAGAAGACAATGGGGTTAGTTTATGTAAGAGGATTCAATTCAGCACTACAGCCAAGTTAACGCCTAGTCTAGAATACTGAATGAAAACCCTTATTGATATATCTTTAGGTCCAGTTCATGCGTTCTGGATGACTACCCTTGTATAACACCCCTCTCTTGGAATCCCCCTGACCCCACTGAGCCAAGAAGTAATTCTGTTTTGCAAGTTTAAAAGGTTTATTTGATAAATTAAAATATATATCACACTTTTTAATAAATTAATAATTGAATATCACACTTAATCTGATATGGTAAATATTAACAACGGAGAATCTGGCACTAGCACACTTCTTTAATCACTAATGAGTTGACATGAAATGGATAAGGTAGCACACTGGTAAATAGGAACAAAAGTATAATGTGGTAGAGGATGCTTTATGTAGGCTCAGGTGGATGCAATATTCAATGAATGCAGTACAGAAAATACGCAATATGATTTCAACCAAACAATGTAATCACTTTTCTCTGGCTACTCCCCTCCCCCCCTTGATGCAAGGCAAGGAAATGGAAGGAAAACACACAGTTCTCAGAAATGCAATCAACTGTAATTCAGTTCAATCCAGCAAGCTTAAACAGAAGTTTGAAAACACAGGCAAATGCTTTGATAGGTGCTAGCAATGAATGAGAAATATGCTGGAAACGCTCTTAATTCCCTTTTAGAGGTTCAGGATGAGTGGTATCTAGTTAATATTAGTCCAGGCTCACACTAGCAATGATGCAGGGATAGTTAGCAGGTTAAACAAATTTCTGGCAAATGAAATCAGGCAGCAGCAGTTTTTTTACATGTGAAGAAATTGCAAATCGCGGCAAAATTCGCGGATGCGCCGAGCGCTATTACAAAGGAACCGCAAGGACTATCTCTACCGTTTTGGGGTCCTAGGAAGGCCTGGGATCTCAGCTTCCAAATGAAAGTTATTGCAAGTCTCTAGCCCAAACGGTTGCGGAGATATGAGTAATTTAGTAAAGGTCGTTTTTGGTTTTGTAAATTTTAAACGCACACTTTTTCAAAATGACAAATTTTACTAGAAATGACAGGTGACAGATAGGAGGCAGTTCTACTTAGGTTAAATAGATTGAATTAGATGAATTTAAACTAAGAGATGTGTTCTGAGTTTTGCTAAGTACTCACAAGAGATTTTGAACCGGAAAGCGACTTGGTCACGATCTTCAGTCTGGTCAGGTCTTTCCGGATTCTGCTCACAGCGCCTGGTCTGGTCTCGGCTAGGCACAGCACTGCTTTCTCTCTGGTCTGGTCTCTGCTAGGCACAGCACTGCTTTCTCTCTGGTCTGGTCTCTGCTAGGCACAGCACTGCTTTCTCTCTGGTCTGGTCTCTGCTCTGGATAGATTGAAGTCTCTAGTTTGGCTTTCTGGAGTTTGATGGAGGTAAGTATGGATTTTTCCGGCAGGGCTTCCAGCGGCAGATGAAATTGAATGTCTCTATGTGTCCTGACTCTCTGCTTTTATGTGTTTAGAATGTGGGTGTGTTCTAGCATCACTGACCCTACCTCTCTCTCAGCTTCTAATTGGTCAAACTTTCATTCGTCCCCTGATTGGCGAACTAAGTTGTGTCAGAGTGATGTCAGCCATTTATGATCTCTTGAAGAACCTCCATTATCATCTGTGCACCCAAATCTATATATGACCAAAATACATACTTCAGAGTTACACAGTTGTTTGAAATTACATACCCATGTCACCTATCACATGAGGTATACTCTGTCCCAAATCTGCTGTTTCTAGGAGCTTGCATTCACCAATGGCAACTTCTAGCACTTTTTAATGTGCTAAACAACATTGGATCTTCATTAAATTTTATACAACTGTTCCTCACATATCTACCCACATACCAATGCATTTTCGTTTGTCTAGCTGAAACAGGGAGTCTGTAATATTAATAAACAATGGGGTTTTGCCCCAGAACATCACACAAATTCGAGTTTAGTCTTGAATTAAAGGTACATTTTTTAAATTAAAGCTCTCAAAGTTATACATTTCTGTCATTTGATTACAAAGAGTTATCAGTGTTTTTGTAAAATATATATTTTCCTTTCAATTCAGTCCTCAGAGTGTTGAAGTCCGCCTCCAAGACTTGGGTGGGTCAGTCCTCTGGGCAGGCAGGGCTTTGTTGACATTAAAC
Organism: Ambystoma mexicanum; assembly: GCF_040938575.1. Lineage (NCBI taxonomy): Eukaryota > Metazoa > Chordata > Amphibia > Caudata > Ambystomatidae > Ambystoma > Ambystoma mexicanum. The sequence continues at coordinate 1,191,119,701 of NC_090937.1, forward strand.
AGACAAAATTAACATATTCCTTTCAGAGGAAAGGGTCCTTTGTGTGGTCTCTGGGAAGCTCCCAGCCAGTCTGCCTTCTATCAATCAAGAGGTCATGTGAGATTCTAACTCCTGGTGTGAAGCTCTTGAGGTGATAGGGTTTCCCAGGCTTCAGGCCTCTGGGAACAGCATGTGGCTAATTTTTAATTAAAATGCAGCCTTTGAAGTCAGCTGAGTCAAATCCCTTTGTCAGCAACTGCACTCAATTCTCCTGTCAGAGTTTAGACCGCCAGCGCCCCCTTGAGGATTTTGTTGGTACTGCATGCAATTTTGGGATTTTCTTGGATTAATGCATTCTAAACAGGAATGGGTCTTACATGGTAGTAAATCCTTGCTTAACATTGTTTTGATGGGGCTCCTTACAGTAAGATGGTTATGTGGAACCCCACAAAAAGGGTTGAATCTTTAAAGTGGTCCAATGAGTCACGATTTCAGCAACTTTTTGACATCAGTAACAGTGGATTTTGTTAACAAAGACCTTTCTTTACACTGGTGGGTGGCAAGTTAGGTAACCATTGTGGTGTGCGCACAACTGCGCAGCTCTCCTGGATTCTGGGATGAAATGATGGGCGGCGACAGCGCATCCCCATCTTTACCCACTCCAACGATTTATTTTTGTTCTGGGGCAAAATGATGGGCAGCGACAGCTTAATCCCCATCTTTACCCCGTCTAATGATTCCACATGGGTCAAAACCCTCCACATTTAACAGCTCAGAGATTCATCCCCATTAAAAAGCTTACGTATGTTTCTCAACAAAGGGAATCTCAGGCACCGGTGTGTTGTGATACCTTCAAGTCGATAACATTTCAAGCCCTAACTATCAACAGTTACAAAATGACTCAAGAGCATGTAGCAAAAAACTTCTTATTAGAAAAAATACTTTAAATGTATTAGGTCAATAAGACAATATGATACTAAAAATCATTAAACAGTGTCTTCAAATGTATCTAAAAACGATAGATGTGTAGTGAGTTCATTTTAGAAATCAATTTCTGATATAACATACAAATCTAACTCTTAAAAAATTCCAGGACCCAATTGAAATAAATAAATAAATAAATAAATAAATAAATAAATAAATAAATAACCAATTTGGTTTTGAATTTATAAAAAACAGATTCAATTCTGCAGTCAGCTATAACATAACGACTGCCTTCTTTTAAGGATAAATCATCAACATTATTAATTATATTAATTCTTTGAATCCTATTGGAGTTACCATTAGGTTCTAGCAATGCTAATATGCACCAATGCTACACACTGTTAATTGTACAGAGTTCATATGCCTGAAATGTTTCGTTCTAACATCATCATTCTATTGTTAATGAGAACTTCTTCAGGGGAAACTTGACACAGCAGATGAAAAGGTGGAAACTCTCTTTCACATCTTTAAAGGTTCCACAGCTTAAAAATCTTCTCGACTTCTAAGGATAACACCACACACAAAACAGCTATTAGTGACACTGGCTATAATATAGCCTTCGCAATGAAGTTTTAATCTTCATAGCCATGGCTTACCGTCAGAATGTAGTTTAGTCACTCATTCTTCGGTTCAGTAGAAATGTCTTTTAGATAGACATCCATCTGTTAAAGCAAATTTTACACTTCATCAACCACTCAAGAACCCCCCGTTTAAAAATGGACATTAATTATGTTACTAACTAGTGTCACGCTCATATAATGCAACAAGAACCAAATGTTGTCATGTAATTAAAAGTAGTCGAAGGGTATTACCCTATTGACCTCGTAGACTCCATTAATCTACTTTTCAATGGTGTGTAACTTTAAACACTATGGTAGCACTCTTATATAATTTAATATTAGGGAAACCGGCTCATGAACCATGAACTTTTTAGATTTCAATATTCAGTTTGGTTTTCTACTTTTTGTTCATTTACCAACTACTGCTAACATTAGTTCTGAACGCCATATTTATTTTACGAAAACTTAGTTGATTAATGACAGGAACACTGCGCTCTTAAACTTGTTTTACTTCCTCGTACAGCTGGATAAATAATATGCCTGTGCTTCTGTATTGGCTCGTATTGCAATTCATAGGTGCTGCAGACTTTAAAATATGTTGCATGCACTCTAGACAAACAGCAAGAACACAGAAACAGATCGCATTAGAAATTTCTTAAAGGACATACGTGGTGACAGAAACATTAACATCAATCCACTCAGTATCCATCTTGCAGAATCATTTATGCCTTACATGGTATGTTTGTGGAATTACCTTTTGAACTAATAATAGAGAAGATAACCCACTGCAATAACCTTGTAAGCATTAGTATAGTAACTCGTGGACTGGTAAACTAGTAATACAGATGTTACACACAAGGCCGTAGAACTGTGAACCTTATAATTACAGGGGTCTACCGCGTTGCTTACTACCGTCTACGGATAATTAACCATACGTCGGATATAACTCATTTCGCCGAGTCAATATTACATTGTGCTCGTGCAACTAGCCTAGAGCACTGCCCTTCTTCATTCTACACTTACATGCACAGAATATTTGTATTATTACTGCAGACGTCCAACGTGCGGATCGGCGGTGTCTGCCTGGCTCATAGTGACTTGTGCTGACTCTAGATAAAGCGCGTACGCAACCTCGCTATTGGTTAAATGTGCTATCCGCGTGCGTCTGGTCTAAGCCGCGTGACTTATCCTACTGAAGTTCTTAAAGTAACCACCCTCGTCGTAATTATGGTGTCGTTGTAGCTATGCCTTACCCGTCGACAAATCTGCATATCACTATTTTCAAAGATGTGTTTGATTGTATCTCTTCGTATCCTGATGCTCTCTTTGTGGTCAGTGTGCTCTTTGGCTTCTGCAGTGTCGCAAAAAGGGCATGCTCCACGTAAAGAATGGTAGTGCACCCCATGGTTATTGCTGCAGACTTCTCCACTGCAAATGCAGCAGCTACCAAAGCTTGTTCTCACTAAATGTGTCCTCTCATTACTGGGTCCAACTTCCACTGTAGCAGGCTATTAGCTTGTGTCCCTTGCTTATTTTCTGTGTCAATACTGCCTTCATCACTAGACCATCAGTTTGTGAGAACAGGAAAAATTCCTTTTTGTAATCTGAGGTCAAATGCATCGGTCATCTTGTGTCCCTTCTGTGCTTCTTTTAGAGAGCCCAGTAGGGGCCTTCATGTTTGTGCTGAAGTCAAAGGCCCATGCTTGGCAATAGTTGCATAACCTTAGGAATTGCTGCATTTCTCTCAATGACGTGGGCTTGGGTCTCTTGCGCATTGTCTCTGCTCTCTCTGGGGTGATCTGTTGGTCAGTTTGGGATATTGTCTGTCCAATGTATAGCACCTCCTTCTGACAGTACTGTAACTTGGCCTTGTCCACCTTGTATCCTTTGTCAGCTAATACAGTCAGCATGTGTAATGAGTACTGCCTACACTGATCTTCTGTCTGGCTGCAAATCAAAATGTCATCTACGTATTGCAAAACACTGCTCTTCATCTGTATGTTGGTAATGATAGATGGTGACTTGCAGCACCCCTGAGGAAGTCTTCTATGTTTCCACTTTGGGTTTCTTTACATAAAGCTGGTCATGTCTTGTGAGTCTGGGTGTAGTGGTACTGAGAAGAATGCATTCTTCAAATCAATGACCGTGAAACAGGCAGCTTCCACTGGAATGCTGCACAAAATTGTCGCTGGGTTTGCAACTAAGGGATATTCTGCTTCTACAATGTGGTTAGAAGGTCTTAATCCTGTATGAAATGTCACAACCCCGCCTTTGCCTTCCCCAGTGGGTACACTGCAGTGTTGCATGGGGACTCTGATGGTACAAGAAGGCCTCTCTTTATCAGTGTTGTGATTGTCTCATAAATGCCCACATCCTCCTCCTTTGTTAGTGGGCAATGTTTCACTCTTGGTAAAATCGCTCCTGGCTTCAGCTTGATTTTCACTCCCCCTATGCTCTTTATGTGACCCATATCATAGGGACTTGTTGTTCAGAGGTTGCTGTGTACCTTGCCATATCCTCCTCACAAAATGGGGGTGGCGCCTCCAGCGCCATTGCCCTCATCTGTGGTATCTCCCTGTAGTGTACCCTAACCTGTAAGTCACACTCATCTCAAACACCATCTCTATTTCTAATCTCTCTTCCATGATTAGCTCTTCGTATGTCACTGTGGTCGACATGCACCGCTATCCAGTACTCTCTCATGACCACTGACTCTATTTCTATTGGCACTATGGTTCCATCTTCCTTGTCCAATGGTAGCTCAGGCCTGAATAGGTTTTTATTTGGAACCTGCCACACCTTCCCTGCAATGCCTGGAAGCCATGCAATAGCAATATCAGTCCCATACTGGAACATTTCTGTGTCTACTGGCACCCCCCTCTGTGCCTTGCATACACAATAAGCTTGAACAATCTGTCTTACTTTGAGCATGTGTATTCCTGGCGTGGAGCACATTGTTCCCTTGTCAGTGAATGAAATGGCCATGTTCAGTCTGCTAATAATGTCTCATCCCAGTATGCTTACAGGTGTCTGTCGAGAGTAAAGTAAAGGCAGTGATAGATTGTGATCTTCTATAGAGAGTGAAATGTTGTCTGTGAAAGGAGCCACTTCCCGAGCCCCAGAGAATCCTTGAGTTTTCATGGTATCGCCTGACAACTGAAATGCTCCTTCCCAAATGCAGGACCTATTCACCCCTGTCTCAACAAAAAAGGAACATGTTTTGTCACCTATAGCCATCCTTATGTGAGGTTCCTCCGCAGGGTTGGGTGTGATTGGCAAGATGGGACACATCAAGTTCGTCTGTGGGTTGTCCTTTTGAGGGTATAAGACCATCCGATTCCCTATAAAGGGGTTGTTCCCCACCATGGTAACTCCTCCCAGTTCTCTAAGGGGAACCATTGTCATGGAGGACATGTGTGCTGCTACGTCATTGCTCTGTACGATTGCCAATTGCTGTGTGTTTCCACAAGCCTGTGGTGCTTATAAACATTGTGGTACTGGTGCTGGCATCTGTGGTAACTGTTTGCATTTGTGGTGCTTGTACTTGTGCTTGTGGCATCTGCTGGTGTGTGCCCTGCATTTGTCATTGCTGTTGTTGGTACTGTGTATTTGGTCCTGTGTATAATAATCATCCTGGGCCCCTTGATAGGGCTGCTGGCCCTGTGCTTCCCAATTCTGCTACATCCCCCTGCTCCTACACACTCTTGAAATGTGTTCTAATTGCCCACAAAGCCAACACTGTGGTGGCTTCCGCCCCTTGACCTTGGAACCCCCCTGAAAAGTCCCCTGGGCCCTGCTGCATCTGCTGCCCATATGCTCAAAACCCTCCAGTTTGCAAACAGTGAGCCATCGTGCACCGTGTTTTTTGTTATCACTCCAGGGAACCCCGCCCTTTTCCATACGTCATCAGTAGCATCCCCGAGGATATGTCTCCCACTGCTAGTCTTTTTCCTGCTGTCATCCTTTCCATCTCATACTTCCATTTCCCAGCCCCTGCACTTAATAAGAGTAGTCTGCAATTCACATTCTCCTTGTCTGCATGTTTCCATGGTGCATACTGAGGTGATACCCCTCCTCTCTCCAGTAAGGGCATCTGTGTGAACCCCTCTGATTTTCCTGTCCCTTTTCTTGCTCTCAATGCCGGCACATACATCCATCGGTTCTAATGTGGGTACCCGGATACTGTCGTTGTACCTCCTTGTTAACCTTCCCCTAGAGCAAGTTGCTCCCCTAGAGCAAGTAGGGAGCTGTTGCTCCCTTCCTTCATCCTGGGAGGTCTCTAAGCATATCCATGTATGTATTGACATCCTGTAGGGTGTGTAATCCGCTCTCCAACCGTGCCTACTCATTTGAGCTGCCTCCTACTTCTTCTGTATGAATCCTAAATTCCCATGACACCCGCTTGTCTGTTTCCATCCCCATTGACTGGGGATGGAAACTGATGCTGCCCCCGCCCCCTCATCCCCACTGCTCCTGTCTTCATTGTTAGACCATGAACCCATGTTACTGCAGAAATCCAATTTAAACAATGAAGCGCTTGCTGCACTCTTCGCTTTATTAAATTAAAGAAGACTAGTAATTCATATAAGCATAGACATTTATATATACATTTGGTGTTAGGCAGAACTAGTTTTTAATGTTGTAGGACAGTGTCAGCCAACACGTGTTTTGACTAACAGTCGTTATCAAGGCTGACATATTAAAGCAAAATGGTAATACAGTGTGTCATAGTATGTTCCACATTTGATGCACACATCAACGAAAATTATTGAAACAAAATTGTGTGTAAACATATTTAACATAAATGGTTCTCATACCAAAATTGCAGAGTGGTATGCAGGAGTGTGGAGGAAGAACCAGGAGAGGACAAACAAGAAATTGTTGAAATAAATTATAGACATGTATTGTTTTGGTTATTTTCATATAACTGCAGCATTTGGCATGTGCGGATAGAGAGCCAAAGCGACACCACACCTAAATAGACCATGCTTGGTGTGATGGCTGACCATTGTAAAGTATAAAGCCACAATTGGGAATGTGTCACCGTGCTCGTAACGTTTAAGAGAATGGATTAAATCATTAATTGGCGGAATCACACCACCCTAGAGCTAGAGGAACCAGTGATAGTTAATGGTGAAAATTGGAAATGCTGAGTGTTTGTGCTCAGTGCTAAATTATAAAATGCCTTTTTAGCACAAGATAGACCATATTTCACCTGTCTTCTTTTGGATAAATACACAATTAGCAAAGCGTGGTTAGCTCGAATAATTCATGGTAGTGGCAAAGCTGGAGTCAAAGTCTCATGTTGCCAGTATCTAATAGTAATTCAAAAAGGCAGAGGAACCTAATCCATAAAATTGCTAGATTTAATATATAATGGCTCTTGGCAAAGGACTTCCACGTGTCAAAATCCAAAATTCGAACAGAGTAAACTCACCAATCATGGCATATGTGTACTGCCTCCACATGGCTATGCTCTAGGCCATCAAAATGAATATTACTAATGTAGTGTGGCAAATGGTGCAGAATCCCCGTTAGGCAGATTGTAGAGGCAGAAATCCTGACAAGTAAAAGAAACTTTGCATCAATTAGCTTCCTAGAGTCTAGTGATCAAAAATTGCATCCGCCTTATTTTTTATTATTTTTTTTTTATTTTATTGGTTTAAATTCAAACCTTTAAAATATTACACAAAGCAAAACAATCAACCCAAATACAAAACCCCAAACACCTCCTCCCTCCCATCCTCCATTGTCATAAAGATCCATCCTATTCAGCATACATGAGTCAACATGGATTTGTTTGGGGTTAATCGCTCTGCTGCTGGACACACATGTTTAACCTCTCTTCGATTGAGGCCAAAAAGGATGTTAATGGCATGGTTAGTTTCATGTCAGTGCCGTTCCACATTCTCATCCACCATTCTTCTGCACTCACAGTCAGATGCACATCATTCCAGCGGCCCAGACGAATTGAACGGTCATCTTTTAGCTCTGGGCAAAACAACGCAAGATTTTTAAGTGATTCCACTTCTTTATCGCAGAACCGGCAAGAGAGATTCAATCCTGCGTTGCAAGCCCAATGGCTGTGCCGCTCTTTGGTTTTAAAGGCATTTAATTGGAACAGCATAAAGAGTCTACGAGATTTCGGACTTGGGAATAAGTGCTGATTTTTTTGTAGCACGTTAAAGCCTCTTGCTTCTGCAGGTGAATTTGTCATTGCTCTAGCAGCGAGACGCTCACTAAATGTGACTTCCCAATCCGCTCGCCAGATCTTTACTTTTTCTGCCGTGGGATTTGAATGAAGCGTATCCAGGCTAATGTTGTATGAAAGTAAGAGATCTTCACAACATTTTATCCATAAGGAGACAATATCAGTTCCACTTAAAGATGCGTTGTGAAGTATTCGAAATTGCAGAATTCTTTCCTGAGCTCTGGATTTCCGATATAAGGCCAATTGGTTCCAGCTAATCTGTGCATGCAATGAAATTAGCGCAAGTTCGTACCTTATACAGGCTGTCAAAATTCCAATTGGTAAGCTTAGGGCTTTAGACCAGAACATGTGCTCGAGTGATGCCCAATGATTTGAACTTTTTGTTCATTGAAATTTCTCACGGGTCGCATGGAGAATCTTCAGAATTTTCTGTGTAACAATAGGCCCTGACATGCTAACTGGCCACATTTCCTCTTTGATTCACGTGTCCACGGGTCATCACAGATGCTCGAGTTTAGTATCATGCCCAAGTACTTTACGCTTTTTGATAAACGTAGTTTGTCTTGCCCAAGTTTCCACACAAACTTTGACTCCATTGATCTCTGCGTTACACTTAAGTTATGAAACACCAGTATGTGGCTCTTTACTGCGTTGATTTTCAAGTTGTTTGAGTTCACATACATTTGGACGGCCTCAAGTTTACGTTGTAAACCGATCGGGGTTAAATCCAGTAAATCCAGAATGACAAGGTCGTCAGCATACAGCATCCAATTTATTGGTGATGAGTGGAGCTTAGGTGGAAAACCCCTCACTGCAGATATCGCATCACCGATGTCTGAGATGAAAAGACTAAAAATTGCAGCTGCCAACGGGCAACCTTGTTTGACCCCCGTATGCATCTTGATCTCTGCAGATAGAGAACCTGACCGGTCTAGACGGATAGCAATGGATGTATCTGTGTGGAGTTCTTTGATAGCCTCTAATAAACCAGCAGGGCAACCCCATAACCCTAGCTTTTGCCAGAGTAACTCTCGGTCGATCATATCGAAGGCGCAAGAAAAATCCACAAAGGCAAGATAGACTTTGGTATTTGTATGCAGTGCTTCCATTTTCAATAAGTTTAGGACAAGCAAGTTCAGAGAGCACCCAACATTTTTCACAAAACCTGCCTGTCTTTCATCAACTCTATTGGCTGATTGGGCTCAGTTGATCAGTTTTTTTTGGAACAAAGAGGCGTAAATCTTGCCTAAGACATCCAGCAATGCCTCTGGCCGATACTTTTTAGGTGACATTGTGTTGCCTTTCTTGAAAATTGGGACAATTATCCCCGTTTTGCATGAGCTTGGCGACTGATGATACATATTTATTCTCGCAAATAAGTCAAAGCATAAATCAGTCCAGAGTTCAGGAAACTGTTTAATCATAAAGTTCGACAACCTGTCAGGACCAGGAGCCCTAGAGTTTTTGGCTTTCATGATAACCTCACAAATATCTTCTCTCGGGATTTGTAAATCCCATGGTGTAGGATCAAGCACTATTGGTGGATTTAACTCAAAGTGTTTATTATATAGTGTTGTAAAGTGCTTCATCCACTCGAGCTCTGTGACCAAGCACACTTGCAAAGCTTCCTGTGGTGATCCATGTGATTAATGATTCGCCAAAACTCTCCACTGTTCTTAGTTATTAGGGTCATCAGCATGGCCTCTGCGTCTTGCTGATGTAGTAAGAATTTGTAGCCTTTTAGCCAGTTTTTGTAGGATTGTTTTGTAACTCTAGTTTTCAACGCTATTTCACACTTTGACCCTTGCTTGTTTCTACGAATTTCGGCTTGCATCAATCTTTTGCACTGCATCACCATTAAGTTGAAACAATGCTTGTTGTGAAATGACAGATGTTTTAGTCCGATGTTTTTTACTTTGAATTGGGACAGTAACGAGGCATATTCGACCTCCTCCCAATTGATCTTAAATTGGTTACATAGATTCGACACCTCGTGTTCATCCAGCCTCACTCTTAATCGGTTAGATTCAACCCGGACCTTTGTTCCCCATTGCTGAGGTTGCTCTGCTGCCGAGTTTTGAAATTTCAACTCCAACAATTTGTGATCACTGTTTTCCATTGCACAAACTTTCAAAGAATTTATCCTGACATGCATTGCGTCCGATTTGAAGATATAATCAATAGTTGACGATTGGCCATCCCGATGCCATGTGGACTTTGCCGGGATATCCCCTTGCGTACAATCATTTAGGATTGTTAAACCTATTACATTCAGTTCTTCTGACCAATCTTTGGCCAGTTGTGATTTAGCCGGATTCTGTGGCTTGAAGAAATTGATATTTAGATCACCACATACTATCATTACAACCCCTCTATTTGCTTCGAGCATGTTATCAATGATTGTTGTTACTTGATCAAGAAACGGGTACAAGCCTGTCCATCGATGATTCCAATACAGGTTTATTATCTGAATTATGTCCAGCTCCTTTCCCAAGAGATTAATTTTGCCTATCTCAGAGACTTGAATGTATGGCGTGTGGTTCTTAGAGTTTAATAACCGATAGCCTGAAGACCGCTTAATCATTGTTAGGAGGCCAGCTGTAGGCCGCCCCTTTTCAGCCTTGATAGCAGGATTCAGTGCACATTCGAACTCTGAGATAACTGGTATTTCTGACAACCATGTTTCTTGAAGACAAACTAGTTGCAGATTGAGAAGCTAGTCATTATTCAACAAATGCATAAAGCCACGCGTGTTCCATGAAGCAAATGAGCAGGACTGTGCTGTCTTGGCCTTCTGGCATTAACTTGAGGTTTTGTCGTTCAGAGCAGTAGCCAGCCAATTCCAGTCTTGGGTGTTTTCTTTACCCAATGGGCTACTTGCTAAATTAGTGGCACTCTTATTAGTTGGTATAACACTATTTATAGTAATTTGGATTTTCTCCATTAGATTGGTTCTGGGCACCACTTCTTGCCCGACGAACATCACTCTGTGTGCTACTAATTCAACTTAGCCTGTTTTGGGAGCCGACTCCCTCCTGCACAACTGACTTTTCGGGATCTGATTCGTCAGTGCAGATTTATGTGACTGCTTGCTGGAACTTAGGTTGGCCTCTTGGGTGACCAAGGTAGCACCTGTTACCGCGACCAACTCCGGTTTTTTGCATTTTGGATAATCCATTATTTTATAGGTATCAAACCCCAAGGACAAAAGATCTTCCCCTGCTTCTAAAATTGCATTTGCAATTATGCTGGAGTCAACGTGCAATATCACCTTGTCATTGCATGTTTCATCTGGGAATTCCACGATTTTTAAATCTTTAGAACCCAATGATCGTAGGCGAGGTACATGATGGAGCAGTCTTAATACGTTTGCACGGTTCAAAATCCATTTGTCACCAGACTCCAACCTCTCCAACATCAATTTGATCTTCAAGGTAAAGTCTGAGGGGCAAGCTGTTACATGCCCTTTACTGCTCTTCTGTCTGTTCTCTCGCCCCCTCCCGGATGATGATACTCGGCTTTCCGGGAGTTAGAAGCAACATCAGTTGTCGAATCAACCCTAGGTTCAAAGCGTTCTCCTTCGAAATTTGAACCGTTCGTAGGAAGCTGACTCATGCTCCCGCGCTCCGGGTGCTTTGATTAAAAAATAAGTCTTAGACGTTCCCTTTTTTCTTGTAAGGTAGAAAACACAGGACTCATCGGTGTCAATTCTCCATTGACGGCCGCTACTTCAATCGGAATTATAGAGCAGGTCCTGCCCCCTTTCTCAGATGCAGTGATCTTTAATTTGTCTAAAGGTTCCACGGCCCAGCCATTTTAGGATTCAATGGCCTGCTTCAGCATTCTTAGGGCAGCTGATTTCCCTCTGTCTAGTAGGTAAAGTTACATCTTTTATGATGACTGAAGCATCAAGAGGTTGGTTCCCTGGTGCACCATCTTCCTCAGCAAAATCCTTGTAAACTGATAATTCCAACAGCTCATCTTGATTAGCCTTTTTTAGCTTCACTTAGACGACCACTAGCTGCATTCAAATTAATTGCCCTAGATTCTGCTGGAATCTTTATGCTCTCCTTAGTTGTTTCACTTAATTTCAATCGTGTAGTGATCGCTTTATCCACAAATTGTAGCATGTTAATATTGCAAAGAAATTTCCGGGCACCTCTTTGGTGGATCTTTTTACGTCCTGGCATGTTTTTTTGCTTTTTGCTTTGCGGTGCATTACACTTTTTGATTTCCACACTTCTTTGTTGTTCTACAACCGGACCTCCAAAGATTGGAAACAGATTTGCTGACTTTGCGATGACCCCAGCTACTACTTCAGGACCAGACGTTTGGTCTACAGCTGGTAATTGAGGAGTTGAATCAGACACACTTTGGCTGTCCAACAGAGCCAGATTAGCTGAGCTTCTGGCTTGTAAAAATCCCGTATGAAAAGAGGTGTCCAGTGTATTGTCCTGGCCCACACTTTCACAACATGAGACACTAGTAGTTGTACAACTCTCAACATCAGTTGCCACCTGGAGAGTGGGACCCTTAATTTCCAAGTCGGCGATGGTTTGGGCAATATTGTTTTCAAGGTGCCCAGGCTGTCTTTGTGAGGATACGATCTCGGTTGCCGTGACACTATTAAGCGGATGAGGCAATGTGGTCGGAAGCTCTTTCATTGGCATATGAGACCCGGTGCAAACTCCAAGTGGCTCTCTGCCTCTTGATTCAGTGTGGAATTTACGAAACAGAGACAGAGCTTCCTTTGCTACCTCTGCAAGCAGCTTTTTGTCAATCATGTCATTGCGTTTGTCATCATTAACTGATGCGAGACCTGCCAATAAATTCTGATTTACATCTTCTTGTTTGGATCTGTGACCGCTATGCATTGCCTCTAGATGTAAGAGTTTTGAATTTGTTAGGGCCAGTAACGTTGTGATGTCTTTCACATTTTCATTTAGTGTTTCATAGAGTTGAGTAAAAGGTACCAGAGAGATTGCCATAGCAGAGGTCACAGCTATTAATAAGTCATTTGAAGGCACATGTACACAAGGGGCCAGCGAGTCACCTCTAACTTACCGTGTCGCACCACGTGCAGCATTACTTAAGGCAGACTGTTCTCTTCTAACTTTCGGGAAGTCTCGCTCTACCAACGATTAGTCCCTGGATGTGGAATCATCCAGAGAATCATCACTGTTTGCATTTTGCAGCAGTTGAGATGGTTGGCACGAGTTTGAACAGAGGGTTACCTTGTTATAAGATGACTGTCTTTTCTGAGAATCAGCCACCTTTCCACATGATGACTGGGAAGAATCATCAGAGGACACAGCCTCTAAGGTCCTTGCTCTTTTATAGTTGCCAGACCCTCAAATGTCCCGATTGACGTTAGTTACATTATTGCACTGCCTTTTCTGAGGGATTTTTGGCATCACGTTGAGTACGGGAGTACACACAGACGTCTGTTTGCAAACACGTGTTTTGTTTAATTCAATTAGGTTTTGTAGTACCGTTGAAACCACCTCTAAGGAGTTTCTTCGGCCTGTGTTGGGAGCAATAATCGCTTCTTCCTCCAGCCCATGTTCACCTTGCAGACTTGCTGCCTCACTAAGCATTATAGTGTCTAAGTTAGGGGCTGTCGGAATTGCGGCTATACAAACTCCTTCCGGTGAAATCACTGTGTGTCCATCATCATGCTGTTGTAATTCAGACAGGTTTATTATATCACTTGTGTTTGAATTCAAAGCCGGAGAGACCTTCTTGCTCACCTCGCTCTCCTCCGCACCCGCTCCGACCGTCCCAGCCGCCTCCACATGGACTCCTGAGCTCACGGCTGCGGAGGACCCCACGAACGCGGCTGGGCTTCTCAGTCGGCTGGCCTGGTGCACCTCCTCCAAGTCCAGCTGAAGTTGCCACGCGAAGGTTTCCTCGTCGGAGCTCACGGTGACCACGTCACTGCCACGCTCATCAGCGTCATCAGGCACGACCACAGCCACGGTCGCATCAGCCACCGCCACGACGGAGTCCGCAAACATCAATGCCGGAACCCCCACGGATCCCCACCACCCCCCCGGACCGCTGCAACCCTGGCAAACCAGCCCCAGCCTCCGCCGGCCACAATGGTACGATTGAGCTCACAAGATATAGTTTCTCCATTTTCTCCATCTTCCGTGTACGTTGGTGTATAGGGTGAATGGGGTATTGTAGCAGACTTTACGATTGCGTGTAACTTCACTTGTGGGGTTGTCAACAATGTGGAGGCAATTGTTGAAATAGCTTCAAAAACATCTTCTGCCACAAGAGTATCTGGTTCCTAAATTATGTCTGCAATGGAAGCACAAGAAAAGTACTGGCTCACCTGTTGTTGCCGTGCCCGCTTAACTGGATATTCGTCTTGTAGGGCCATACATTTTAGTTGAGCTCTAGTCCTTGAAGTTGGAATGGCAGACTCCATCCTTCTATTGGTCTTTGGGAGAACACCCCACAACCCACGCCACTCGCCACAGCCAAACAGATACTCCTCGTACTTGCTCCTCAGGGCTTACGCCACAAGGGCATGGGAGGCGGCCTTAAATGGGCTGACCCACTGTTAGAATTAAAGGCACACACACCTCCTGGCACCTCCATGTGCCATGAACTGAAGACAGGGAAGGAACTCAGAGAGTGGAGTATATTTGGAGGAAAGAAAAAGTCCAGCACTCGCCACAGCCAAACAGATACTCCTCGCCCTTGCTCCTCAGGGCTTACGCCACAAGGGCATGGGAGGCAGCCCTAAATGGGCTGACCCACTGTTAGAATTAAAGGCACATGCACCTCCAGGCACCTCCAAGTGCCACGAACTGGAGGCCGGGAAGAAACTCAGAGAGTGGAGTATATTTGGAGGAAGAAAAAGTCCAGCACTTGCCACAGCCAAATAGATACTCCTCGCCCTTGCATTTGCCTTATGCACATGCTCACCTGCTTTAGAGGGCTCGATCCCTAGTCAATACTCTTTGGTGTTGTTCGAGTCGCAGGCGCTGCTCGCCTACAAATAAAGCCTAACAGCATTGTACATGCACCTCACTCATTGGTAACCCGTTAATGGAAGCTGTGCATGCTCATAGCCCCAGCCGCTTGTCTCATACGCATGTTCAGCCATTCGGTACACTGCCGCTTGGAGCATGAGTGATTGAAAGCATGCAAGATGCTAAACTAATGCGTGTGTATAATTGCCTACATGTTGTCTGGCATAGAAAAAATGAAGAATTAGTCTAGATTTAAAAAGCAATTGTAGTTATGAGTGTTTGGACATGAATTGATTGATGTCTATGTTTTAAAGCAGTATGGCGTCACAAGTTCGCCACCCGCACCCCCAATGCTGAATATATTTAGAGCGATTCTATTCTTATACATTGTTGTGACACTATGTTCAGGAATCATATTTGAAATTACAGAATAGCCATTTGAAAAAGATTGCAAACTCCAAAGTAGACTGCTGATGGAAACTTGTCGCACAATCTTTACCTGGCTATGCAACTTTCAAGCAACTCTAACCATACCATAGCAGATCATTGTAAGGCATTGTAAGCTTGATGCTTAACCAGATCCATCACGGTTATAAAAATACATGCATAATTGCGAATTCAAGACTTAGCTTCAAATATAACATTGTTCCAAAGACTTAGCTTAGAATTGCAACTTTCAAACAACATAAACCACAAGTTAGCAAATCTTTATAAAGCTTAACGAACATCATGATTGACAAAATCAATCACAAGAATACATGCATCTCATTATCAGTGTTGAGCTCATCCTGTGTACAACAGAGGAGGCATATACATTTAGCCACCAGTTGTCTCAATTTTAGAACTGAATCACCACCTCTCTTCCCCTTCTTGATTTTCATCAAACCTATGAAGCGAATGTCTTCCTTGTTACTGGTTTGATGGTTAGTTTGCCAATGAATGGCAAGTGGAAGTTTCGGGTCCTGACTCCCCAGACCTGCCAAATGCTCCCGTATTCTAATGCGCAATTGCCTAAGAGTGGATCCTATATAGGTTTTGGCACAAACACATCTAAATGCATATACAACATGTGTGGTGTGACAATTGATAAAATCACAAATCAGAATTTCATGTCCATTGACATCTGTATACTTAGTGCTGTTAGTGTGTGCAAGCCTGCACATAGAACAATTACCACATTTATGAAAACCTCTGGTCGGGGTCAACCATGTGGTCTTGTTCCTTGGTGAATTGGCACTTAGCTGTAGGAAAGAAGGACTGACCTTGTCTCGTATTGTTTCTGCTCTAGTATACACAACTTTAGGTTCATCTGCCAGAAAGGGCCAGATATCGTTATGCAATAGAAGAATGTTCCAATGTCTATGTAATAACTTGTACAAACAATTTGAGTCCCTTGAGAACTTGGTGATGATATTGACAGTATTATGCAATTTAGATTCAGACCTCAACGGTTGCAAAGTAATGGATCTGTTCATTGTGCGGTATCTACTGAGACTACTCTTAATAATCTCCTTAGAGTAGCCCCTTTGACTGAACCTCTCTGACAGGAGCTCACATTCTTTCTCAAAGTCCTCATCTCTGTTAGAATTTCTGTGGGACCTGTAGAAATCTCCCCTTGGAATATTTTTTATGGTGAATGCCCGATGGCAACTGGTAGAGTGAAGAGTCGAGTTTGCCTCGGTCGGTTTGCGAAAAGTTTTAGGATTGATTTGACATCCTCTATAAAGATTCTGAGATCGAGAAAATCAATATATCCAGTTTTACATTGCCCTGTGAACTTGATTCCAAATGAGTTGACATTGATATAATCAAGGAACTGGGCAAAATCTGCTTTTGATCATGCCCAGTTCATGAACACATTGTCTATACATCACCTCCAGAGGACAATGTTGGACTTGTACTTGATATTATTCAGTATGTGACTTTCTTCCATTTGGGCCATAAAAAGATTATAGGGGGCATATTTGGCTCCCATGGCCACGCCCTTGTCCTGGGCATAGTACTGGTAATTAAAGAGAAACACATTGTTATTGAGTGTAAATTTGAGGAACATTTTAAGCATAGTAATATGAGTACGATGAGAAGCTGATTCATTTCGATATGTGTAATCCAGAGTGGCAACTGCTAAGGTGTGATCTATGCTAATATATAATGCACACACATATAAAGTTGCCAACAGGTAATGTTGTTTCCATTGGATTTGGGAACATATTTGCAGCACATGTGTTGTGTCCATGATATACAAGGGTATCTGAGTGACACACTGTTTCAGTACATTGTCTAGGTGTTTGGATATGCCTTCAGTGGGCCATCCTATCCCACTCATGATGGGTCTACCATCTGGCAAATTATCAAAGGTTTTATGAATCTTTTGCAAAAAATATAAAGTAGGCATATAACTATAAGTATGGCCTAGGGGTCGTTGTAGCAGAGAGTGCGCTAGTAAGTACCGCCACAAGAGTGTAGTTGTTGATATTATATATATAATCAGAAATGCAGCGTTGTGAACTCTTCTGTTATAGTTGTCTCATTTCAAGGAAGTAGACCTCTTTTGGTATAGCGGTCTTGTTGTTAATGCACCTGGGGTAGTCTTTCGTTCTTTCCCAGTTCTGCCATTTCGCGTCTCATTCGCGGTAGATGGTTTTCTCGCGGCATTCAGCTGTTAGTTTTTACTAGGTGCATTAACAACAAGTCCACTATACCACAAGAGGTCTACTTCCTTGAAATGAGATAACTATAACAGATGTCAGATCAAGTATCAACATAGGTGCCCTGATCTAATTAACTGGAAGTGCTAAAATTCTTGAAACCTAATGTGTCACTCCATTGCACACACAACAGATGGACAGAACATGTCGAAACTCCTTTTTTTCTGAGGGGCATGCAGATTGGGTCTAAGAAAGAAAACAATGGGTCCTGAAGAAGATGATATACGAAAGACAATCATTGAAACCGGTCGACCAGAAATATAGATGTCAGCTGACTAAGAGTGACACAAGTGGACTTGTGTAGTTTGGAAATTTTGAATTGATGTTTTAGACATTGTAATTTGTTTTATGTATGAATCACGCGCTCTCGCACAATCCATCTGTGTATGTACTCCAAAGAAAGAGCTTAATAGAGGGTGCATTTCCACTTGTTGAGAGTGTGATTTTGATATTTATATTCTTAAAATGTTTTAGACATTACACTTGGGCCAACCAGACACACCTCACGGAGGGCAAATACATTGTCTGAAATCCTGACATCCAGTCCCACGTGAACTGTCTGTTTGACTTAAGTGTGCAGACGGGAAACGTGTTTTCCCATAACTGCAATTTTTTTACTTGTTTGGGCCAGAATAAAAATTGGGTTGAATGCAATCTCTGTGAAAAATTACATTTTGAAAATCCTCTCATTGCATGTAGGAACAAGGTACCCCCCGCTCTTAGTCGGTGCACCAGCGCTTTCTAGGGCGAGGAGCATCATGAAGGGCTAGGATAGTGTGTCCGCTTCAGGGAGAGTGTTAGGGCTGCATTGATGGCGCAATAAAGAAATTAGCTCAAGTGAAGCTTCTTCTCCTCAAAGTGTGACATGAAGAGATTAGCCAGTGATGGCACAAATTTAGAGCCAATTGCTACACCTTTTTGTTGCGTATAGTAGACTTGATTGAAGAGGCAAGCATTGTTATTGAGAGCAAATCTGAGAAAAGATATAATCATCTGAATATGATTGCTTATGTTTGGAAATGTAGTACTGCATTGCTCTCTTTGGACATATTACTTGACTGTGGCAACACATTCTTATATCTTTTCCAACCACGGGAGGCCCATGAGATGCTCCTACTGTATAATATTTCAAATAGCACAATGTGAGTTTTCTTTTAACTTACTGTTATTTTTTCGCCACAATTATTCCACTACCTTGGATGAATGACAATATCATCAATTGTTGACATCATTCCACGTACAACTGAAACATGGTATGGCTACCTACTTGATATTAATTTTCTAAATGTTTTGTGATATTGATTGAACAAACCAATGTTTATTTTTGTTTTGATGTGGCCCAATATTGCACCCACATATTCAAATTTGTGATGCCTGCATATAAACTGTTACAGCCTTGACAATGACCCAGGGGGTCGAAACACGTATCGGCTGACTTCTTTACCAGTGAAATACATTTCAAGAAGTGTTATAGACAACAGCATCATTGTGGACTTATATTGGAATAACTCAGCCTATTCTTATAGATAAGATTTGCGCATTGAATGTTCCTTTATAAAGTAGGCTTAGTTGGCTCAGTAATGCTGAAATATTTCTTTTCGTCATCAGTCAAAAAGCCCAGACTATGCCATTCATTAATCATTGCCAACATGTTTTTTACTACCTCTTTAGTAGGATTGGCTCGTAAGAGTTTGTAACAGTTGGGAGTGGCCAGATGTTTACTAGCCATCTCAATGTAGTCCAAAGTCTTTCATATCACCACATTGCCCCCTTTATCAGCTTCTTTAATGGTTATTGATTTATCTTCAGCTAACCTATGAAGAGAAGCTCTCTCGTCCTGTTTAAGATTAGCGAACCTGTTGTTTGTCTTAGACTTCTTCTGATCCATGTGCTTATGTATGTCACATATTATTGCTTGATAGACGGTCTCTATGACATTACCCTACCCAAATTGGGAGTGAATCTGGATTTTGGTTTAAGCTCCTGGAGTTTCAGCATTCTTTCTTGTAACCCCAAATCCTTGCAGAGGGATGATTCATCAGGAATGATTTCTGTGCTAAGTGACAACAGAGTAAGTGTGTCATCTATATGTTTCATGGTATGCTGGCTAAGAGGATTCTGAGGTGGTGCAGGGGAATACGTTTTAATGTGTGTAGCAAAGAATCTTTTAAGTTTCAGTTTACGTACAAATTTGAACAAATCTATCTGAAATTCTACAAAGTCTGTGTTGGATGTTGGTGCATAAGAAAGTCGTTTGTTAAGGACCGATATTTCAGTTGGACTTAGGGTCTTGTCCGATAAATTCACAACTAGGTTAGGGGTGATCATCTCCCCTGTTGTTTGAGGGCAGTGGATCGGGTGAGTATTCCCCTTAGTCTTGTGTCCTCATCTGAACTTCTTTCCCCCCTCCTGCTCCTGACATGGTGATTGGTGTTGTGATATTTGTAGATAGGTCTCTTTGAAATCTGACTTGTTTGAATGTCCTTTGGGAGCTCCTTTTGTGCCTCCTTATCTGGTCTAAAAAAACTGTTCCACTCACTGTGAGATTTTTTGTTAGTCCACTAGCTTCCTCTTCCGAGTCAGGGTCAGAACTAGTTGGAGAAACATTGGGAGTGTTCCCACAGGATCGAGATGTTACATCATCATACTTGGTCTGGAACATGTACACCCTATCTTGACAATAGTCTTTGTCATCTCTAAAAAACATACGCGATTTTCTCAATTTGATCTCGTCTTGGTAATCACTTAAAATTTCATACATTTTCTCAAAATGTTTCTTTTTGGTGGCTTCTGGATTTTGCATTTTAGAGAGCTCCTCGTTTAATGCATCTATCAAATTGGTTACCCTAATATGCTCCCTTTTAGCATGGAAGACCAAAAGTTCCAACATATTTTTGGAGCTTTGATGTAGATTTGCTTCCCATTAGTCAGCAAGGTCTTTATTTTCCTCATTTTCAAAAATTTGGAAAAATAAGTATCCTTAGACCTCTTGGAATTTTTGAATTCTCTAAGTAATTTGTGAGTGAGGCTATCTCCCAATACTTGTTGATTTCTTTACGGAAAAGCCTTTCTAATCTAACACATTTCTGTCTTAATTATTCTGATATTCCAGGAGTATTCCTAAATGCATTGTTGGTACTTCCTCTTGGGGCAAAAAGGGCTGCCTGTCCTCCTCACAGCGTCAGCTTACTATGCACCTTTTCAGGGTGATGAGAAGGTCTATGTGTCTGTCTTCTAACTCGTGTGTACCACCTTTGCCTTATGAGAATGTTTTCCTGCTCGGCGCAACACTTGTTGCATACTTTTTGCAGTCCTTGTCTGGCTGCCTGGGATCGGCTCTCCGTTCACATCACCGATCACTGTCGTTGGTCTGCTTCAGCTGTATCATGTGTTTGGAGACTGCGAAATTGAACTCTGCAGTTCAGAATTATGAGGATTTATTCCCTTTTTCTACAGCTGGTCTCTTTGTCATCTGGGGATTGGATGTCTTATGTATCTCTTGACCTTGGCTGTGGGTCCTGTCTCACACATCTTGCTCTCTGTCCAGCCTGAATCAGCTCAGCTCATCCTTTGCTCAGTGGTCTGAGGCCTGCTGTAATTTTCCTAAACCTTATAATGCAGTTACTGCGTTGTCCACACTATGCTATATTCTCTATAGGTTAGTCACACTTGGCTCTTTCAGGTCCCATAGGTGCTCTTGCAGTTCTATTGGGTTATTTTGCATTAAGCATCGGCAAGCATTGCTCAGGATCTCTTGGCCTTGCGGTTTCTGCGTTGTGGCATTTGGTTAATGATCAAAATAACAAAAGCAGTGAGTATGTGAGTATGTGTATGTGTATTTATCTGTCCTCTAACTATAGAACTGTAAGCTTGTGTTCCTCATGTATTTGAGGGTGGGTTTGGGTCGAGAAGTGCGAGTGGCAAGTGTGCTTCATGTCTAATGCTGCTATGTTGTGGTGTCTCTAATGACGTCAGCAACATGATTTCTTGATGCTTAGTCCAGGCTGTCCATATAGGTGTCTCTGACCATGGCCTGTGTCTCTTCATTCACACATGAATAGATTTGTACCGCACCACAGCCTAGCGCTGAGGGGATACTTCTCAACATATTTATCGGCCATTGGTGTACTTGGGATTTGTACGAAATAAAATGGATGATTGCAGTTTTTTCTGGCCTTCTGACTTGCCATGATGGGGGCAGGGAGGTGGCAATATCCTGACTCCTTCTCCAAGACACTTGTCTGCACTTAATGATGACAGAGTCTCTCATCTTTTGTGACAGTGACCATCACCCATATATCACCAGATTGACATATACATGGAAACGGGAAGGGGTTCCAATATATTTCTGTAAACTGTAAGTGCTTTCCATTTATACCACCCAGCCTTTGAAGTCAAACCCAGCTCCTATTTTAGAGCAACAATCAGTAGACAATTCGGGGGTTTTAGTGCTTTTTTGCAGGTGATAGCTAGAATGATGTCCCAATCAAGTTGCCTTACCAGATGGCATATTTCTTGGCCAGAAAAAATGGTTGGAATCACTTTTATCCTGCAGAATTGAGTAAGTGGAAGTAGTGAGAAACTAAGTGTTGATTCTCTTCATTTGTGCAGTAAACTAAGTTGCCTGATGCGTTAATCTTGATATTATTAGCCCTTTATCCGGTGTTGCATCCAAATTAAACCCTAAATAGGTTATATATACTACTGGTGCCAATAAAGATTTGCCTATTTTCCAACTGTAACCAAAAGGTTTCCTTGCCCATCTGAAAAACTGAATAGCATTGGTTTCTCAGCATTAATTGCAAACTCGTAAACTGCAGCACAATTGGAAGTTGCATTGAAAATCCGCTGTAAGCCTAATTGGGTATGTTGTCGGCATATGTAAGCCTGAGAATTGTCAAAATATGAATTCTAGGTGACACAAAAGCCAAATCTGTCAATGAATCTTCCAGGTCGGACAAGTAAAGGTTGAAAAGGCAAGGACACAACCGTGTCGGAGTCCTTTATAGGTTTGAAACACTTTTGTTAAACTACCGTCTGTTTAACTATACCTGTAGGGCAGTGTCTTTATGCAGATAGATTAGCATGCGCCCGGTTGCCCCTGGGCCTGGTTTTTTGCGCTTTATAAATAAAATCAAATCAAATCAAATTGCCAATAGGGAATCAGGCAGATGTCACTCCTTCAATTTAGCCTGCAGAAAAGCTTTGTTTACTCTGTTGAAGGCTTGAGAGAAATCCACTGATGCTATATACATAGGCAATGCATCTTTACGCCATGTTTGTTCCTGAAACCAACTCAAAAGAAAAAAAAAATGTAGGACCTAATTCACAGAAGCGTTTTATAATGGCAAAACCGCATTGGAAAACGTTCTGTGAATTAGGCCCTTAATGTCTTTCCCATTCCTTTTCTGAACCCAGTTTTGAATAGTCGCAATCTTCCAAAAGAAATATCCCACAATTCTGATACCCTCAAAAGAATGGACGCACACATTTCACTTTCTGCATCTAAAGGGCTATTGGTGGATAGTTTGCTGGATTCAAACAATTGCCCTTCTTTTAAATGGGAATAATAGTCACCATTTTTACGTTACAGGTGTACATTTGGTAATGACAATAGAAACGCTACACTTACACAAAGGACAGTATCACTTTTAAAGATGTAATTGCTTAAGCCATTTGGGCCATGGACTCTAGAGTTTGAGGATTTTATTTATAAAATACTCGATAACTTGAATATGGAACTTTAGTTTGCAGTTGGATTTATGCTCTTGTAAAACTGTGATGCATTCTGCTTGCCTTTACAGGTTCTGGAAGTGTGTTTCCCATACTTCTTCGGGGACCGGATTGCGGTGAGGATCCTCTTTCCTCTGGGACATCTTATTTATATGACTCCAGAAACTGGATGCATTTTTCAAGTTAATACTATGCAACATATGTTTGCCGTCATTCTGCAGTAAAATATGATGGTAAGCTTTGTGACAATGTGTGCATGTTTGGCATAACTGCCACGCTTTCTGGATGTATTGACGTTCTTATCCGTGCGTCTTATATACCTGTTTTAGTCTCAAGACTCTTTTCTTGGCCTGAATTACCGAGTCAAAATGAATTATATTTTGCATTGGCCTTCTATGATGAGTGTCATTGTTAAAAATAAATCTCATAAAATCATCTGAGATAATACTGACAATGTTCACCTCTATGAATGATCCCAGAAATAAATCTCTCATCCGATTATTAAAACCAACTGAGTCATTGATGCTTTTTGCAATCCTATGTCCTCTCAGGTTGGCTATTGAATTGGATGTATCACTTACAGTTTCAACCTTTATTTTATAATTAAAAACAACAGTTAGGCTGTTGTGATCACTAAACTTTGTATACATAATCTTAAAAAGATTTCACGCATCAAATAATAATGGAGAGAAGTCTAAATAATCAATACAAGTTGACAGGCTACCATTTATCCACGTGTGTTTACACTGGATGTCACTTTTAACATTTCTGTTATTTGAAGGCTCCAGGTTTAAAATAATGTATCCCACTTTTTCCCATACTTATAACAAGGGGATGATTCACAGGATATCGTCACTTCTCCCCAAGGGGTAGCCATTCTCTCTGAGGCTAGAGAGGTGAGGCTGCTATCCAAAAGTCCCCCTATGGGTGGCGAAAAGCGGGTCCCCACAGCGAGGGAATCCCCCTATGGGGATAAGGACTCCTGTTCCATGAAGGAACTCCCTAACCCTCTTGCCCATGCACCACCTATAAAAACCCTAATGTCTGCAGAGAGAGCAACTGAAAACACTACTGTGTACTATTGTAACATTCCCTCTTTTCCGTCCTTGAGAATTGACACCACTGAGATAAAGAAGAACAAGAATGATTGCACAACTTTTTCTAAATGTACCGGGAAGAGGTGGCCACAAGGAGGCTTGGAGAGTGCATCATGGAAACAACCAAACAACTATGAGGTTGTGCTGGGGTGGGCCCAGCTAAAAGAGATAAAACTGAGAAAGGAGTGAATCCCGGGAAGTTCAAACCCGGGAACCTGTCAACTGTGAAGAGAAGCTGGTCCTTGGAAGAAAGGATGTGGAAGTTGAAGCAGCAAAAGAATCTTGTGAGCCGGTAGGAGGGCTCACTCACTCCAGTGTGGGGGAAGTCAAGGTGGTGGTGTAACCTCTGTGAAGTGTGAAGCTGAGACCGCCACCCCCAATCCTTCATAGAGCCATGCAGGTGAACCAGAAGGAAGTGAAGAGCGAACAGCAAACCTCCCGCAAGCCTGAGAAGAACCGGACATGTGTTCCCAAAACAAACAAGGTAATGGGAGCTCTAGGAACCCTGGGTGGGGTCCTGGGAGAACAGAGTGGAAGTTGAATCAGGAGTAATCTCCCTCATTACAATAGTGACACCCACAGAACCAAGAGTCAAGAAAGCCACAGGAGTAATCTCCTTAATCACAGTAGTGATACCCAGAGAATCAAAAGTCAGCAAATCATCTGGGGTAATCTCTCTCATCACAGTAGTGATAACCAGAGAACCAAAAGTCAAGAAAGCCTCTGGAATATTTTCCATCATCACCGTAGTGATAACCAGAGAAGCAAGAGTAATCTCCCTTGTCACAGTAATTACCAAAGAGATACAGAGAGCGGGAATTGCTTCAGGGGTAATCTCCCTTGTCACAGTAATTACCAGGAAACCCAGAGAGTGAAAATTGCTCCGGCAGTGATCTCGCTTGTGAAAGTGATTATAGGAAAGAACAAAGGAAGTAAGGAATATGTCAAGAGTAACTTCCCTCCTCACTTTATCACTGTTGGCAAAGGGAAGAGCCAAGGATATACAAGGAATGCTCTCCTGTGTCAAAGTGAATACCAGAAAGGACTCAGTGATTAAGAGTGCCTTGAGCGGAACCTACCTTGTCACCAGGAGATACAGAACAAACGACTAGAATAGAACTTAGAACAATATTGTGAAAAAGCCAAGAGCCAATGGACAGTAATCTTCTCTGCTTTCGTAACAAACAAAAAGATAAAGAGAGTTCTGATATATATGTGTTTTTCACTGACAACGAGCAGTTGTTGAAAACTCACTCTGCCCAGAGACGTCCCTGGGAGGAATTAAAGGAACCGTTAAGAAGTGTCACCAAAGACAGTTTACCAGGAGAAGGGAGTCATTCTCCTGTCCTTATCTTTTTGTTATCAAGATGGACACCAGTTTGCCAGGAGCAGGGAGTCATTCTCCTGGTCCTTTTCTTTTGTCTTCAAGAGAGAACTCATTTACCAGGGGAAGGGAGATATTCTCCTGGATGTGGCTTGTTCGTGAATCAGAAGTTATTCTAAAAGGATTTGCTGAACATTCCCTTAATACTAATCCATTTTTACTAGGAGACGGGGATTCATTCTCTTTTGTGTTGAGGCCTTTACGCACTAGCAGTAGAGTTAGAGTAATTTTTGGACAGAGGCTGGACACTTTTTTCACTTGAACAACCATGCTGATCATGAGAACTGGAGTTATCTTTATTTTAGGTAGGGGAATCCCTCTAGAGATCGGGAAAGCTAGGCCCTTTTCCTATTGAATAAAGACTTTCTAATTAGAAATACCACTCCTTTGTCCGACTCCTTGCATCACCACGCCACACTGCAGCAGCATCAACCAATGCAGCCCTACAATCTGAGTTAATTTAACTGCCAATATAACATTTCTTCCATCAATATCAATCATGAAATCCTCAAAACATTGAGTTATTGAGACCCAAAACTCATCCAATTTATAGTCCGAGGCATTCCAATACACATTTCCAAGCAGAATAGGATTTGACACCATATCCCCTTTCAAGATAATTTGTACTGCTAGTGAACCATAGATTGTATTCTGGAGAACCTCATACTTAAAAATATTGAAACAAATATCCCGAAGGGTGACCGTCATTCAAGGTTGTCGTTAGCTGTTGAATTACCACATATCCATCAATAATAAATGATGTGTGTAGGCACATACAACGCTATGATCATTAAAAATCTTCCTCAGATCTACATTATATGGAACGCTATTGAAACCCTGTGAGTTCCATGCCAATAATGTCAAGTTATCAATGATCAACCTTTTGTTAAGGGCCGATACCCCTGTCTCTCAATCTTTCAAATCCTCCCAACAAGCTGTGTGCAATGCATGACCAATCATACTGATTTTGGTTGCGTGGTCTGGGGGGATTAACTAGTCCCACAGTACGTGCTAGTGAGGGTCCCCCTTGACATCTAATTTTCAATGATTCCCCATGCCAACCTTTGTCATAGATTTTCAAGCCAGATCAATTGTCTTATTTCTCAGGCCCATACATTCATAATAAGGAGAAATGACTATTTTTGATGAGTTGCTCAGTTGAATTCTGTCAGTTCTTACTATGTTGTTGAAGTATACTAAGTCTATATATATAAAAGTCAAATTTATGACTGCATTTCCTCTCCTTCCCCCAGAAGGTCATGGTATCCCAAGCTCTGGTTTTCTCCTACTTGGACTATTGTAACAGCCTCTTTCTATATCTTCCTGCCTCTACTCTCCGCCCTCTGCAACTAATCCAGAACAGGACTGCGAGACTTGTCCTTGGCCTCAAGCCCTGGGATCGTATCTCTCCAGCTCTGTAATCTCCCCACTGGCTCCTAGTGGATGCGAGGATTACATTCAAAACCCTCTGCATTGTCCACAAGGCTTTCTGGGGCCTGGGTCCAAAATACCTTCAGCTGTCCCTCCGCAAATACCTCCCCTCTCGAGCTCTTCGCTCCTCTACCTCCAACTCCCCCAGGGTCAATTGTTTTTCAAAGAAAGCAGCTGGGGGTAGATCTCTGTCTTCGGCTGGGGCCTCCCTCTGGAACAGCCTCCCTGCCACTCTAAAACTTGAGGAGAACCATCTCCGGTTCCGGAAGCACCTCAAGACCCTCCTCTTTTCTTCTGCCTTCGCTCCCCCTCTCCCCTGCTGATCTGTTCTCTCTTGGCACTGTGCACCTGGCCACCCTCTGTCCTTCGGGCCCAGGTACCTGGTCACCCTTCCACCCTCCGGCACTGCCTCTGGGCCACCCCTTGCACTGGGGTGTGCAACTGTACCCATACAGCCCCCCCTTTGTCTTCCTGCACTTCTCAGACCTACCCTGTCTGCTGCCTTAAACCTAGCACTTGCAAATTGTTGGCTGCATTACCACTGTTTGTTGCCTTTATTATTTATTTATTGTTATTTATCTGTTTCTCCTCTGCTTCGCACTTTCTACTTCTCCCCCCTTTCATGCACTTTTCCCCTCCCCCTTCTCCCATGCACTTGCACGTTCTCAATGTCACTGGGCCTAGTAAGATTGCTGTTTTGTTCTCCCCTGTACCCCTCCCTTGCCTTGTCGCGCTCTGAAACACTTGTGTACGAGAGCGATAGAAATAAAATATCAATCAATCAATATATCTATAGACATTAGGAGACAGAGGCTTAGTGCTTTATGAAATAGTTTCCATACATTAGAACGATTCAATAGGACATCCCTGTCAGGTTGCAAGATGAATTCCAAAAACAGTTTGTGCAGAATATACTTCTATTGTTAATGCCACAACCCTGTCAACATAAACAGTTTTCTTATGCATCTTTTAATAGGAAACATTTGACGATTCAAAAAGTTAGCGGATCAATGGATAATGTCCTCTTCCACGGTTTTGGATTCCACTGAACAGTGTTTGTTCGCTTTCCATCAATGTATTACTTCAATCCGACCTTCTTTGGCACCTGATTTTTATTTATTGCAATGGCAGATGACTCAATACCATTCATTATATGTACCTCAAGGCGTACCATAGAAGATCTATTGTAATAACAGATTGCATTTTTTTAGATAGATGTCTGTTATTCCAAACTTACACACAATTAAATTTCCTCAAGGAGTTGTCTATAGTTTACAATTTTATTTTTATTTCACTTAGTTGTATGGTGTGTAATATTACTTCTGTTTTAATATTGTCATATAAGGAGACAGTAGAGCTCAGCACCATTGTAAGTGCTGAGATAGCTGGTGCAGTCAGATTTACATTGTTCTTTATGTCTTGTAGTGCATTGTGTAGGCCTGGAGGAGATATTGAGCTCACTGATGATAACATATCAACGTCAAGAACTGAGGGGTGTTCGGTCAAAAAGGAGGGCATATCATCCATGTCTACTGGACTCTGGTGTACTCGGCTTACGTTCTTATTTAGGTCTGTCCTGCTTGAGTGGGACATGTTTTTTTGTTTGTTGGAGAGATCTAGGTCTAGGAGACTTACATCATGTATGGAGCTACTCTCTTCTCGTGATGTCACTCTAGTCTTTGTCACTTGCCACATGTCAGTACTTGTGCTGGCAGAGGGGAAAACATCTGTGATCTTCTTATGAGATAAAACTTTTTATAATATTTTAGTAGAACTCAAACTGACTTGTGTGTTTGCAGGGCCATTGGGTACAATATGAGAGAATAATCTTGGGGCTTCATTCAATACCCCATTGTGTTCCAGAGACGGGGCCATCGTACAGGGAAACTATGGGATAGTTTGATGTGTAGGGGCTGGTGTTGATACAGTAACAGTAATCAGTTGGTCCATCATTACATCCAATACTGTCGGCCATGTAGTGCTAACAGGGAAAACCTCATCGGCCAGTAATGGGGCATCAGAGAGGGGAGTAAAGGGAACCACTAAGCAAATAGCAGGCACCAATTGGTTCCATAGGCAGTACATTATGCCCATTGTTTCTTACCTCAATATAACTTTGTTAGACCCTCGATGTAGAACCCACACTGCCACCGACTGCCTCTAACTGCAGCACTCGCCTGACTCCATGGAGCTCCGAACCGATTGTAAGCTATTAGACACAGCAGTGTTGCAGCCAATTGGACACTCCCGCCAACACTCTCCATTCACAAATGATCCACCAGACGAAAATGGCATCACTGCTGCCTCTAACTGCAGCACTCGGCTGCACTCTGTAAAAAATAATCAAAAAGATTAGTAATATGAACATATCTGTCACAAATGGGCTCCCAAGCCCATCCCTAACTCTCCCAATTCAAATGTGGTCCTTCTTACCTCTACCCTTACATAATCCAATCCCATTCACTACTCCAAGTATGATTTTGAGCGCTTTTCATTTTTGGCTCCTCTCTGGATTATTGTGAAAATCACTTGCATTGAGGAAACAAAAGTGGTGGGTTTTTTTTCAATTCTGAAAAGCCTCAATACTCCAATGTATCATTCGAGTTATGTAAATGGCATGTTGTGCCCAATGGCCCCATCCTTCCCCATCAAACATAAAAAAGCTACTACATGGTTTTAACTCAAGCCAGAAAAGGCACATCTACAATGATTTGTGCCCAAGTTCTTTCCTATTTGATGCAATACCGTACAGAAGTTTATGTGCTAGAGGTGTTTAAAAGAGGCACCCTTTTCTCAGTTGCCTTTTAGCCATTTAATTAATTTTCACCAACATTTTCAGTTTTGATTGACCCGTTTCAGATATTTCTCTTTGAAAATGTCACCAAAATCTGCACAGCAAGTCAAAGGTTATCAGCAACAGATGTTTGGGAAACGTCAATGGCCATGTCTTTTTTTTTTGGACACTTAATGTGAGATCTTCTCCCCTGAGACAATTGTGTATGAAAAGCACAAGCTTTACCTTTGAGACATGGCTTCACAATAGACACCTACTCTCTAAATCACATAGGCTATTTCCTGGACAGGCTCACAACTGATAATCAGGGGTGTGACAATGAAGTGAAGAATGTGAACAAAGCAAGCGATGTGCATTTTCTTGTCAATAAGTAAGGCAGAAAGTCACAAAGCCTAACACAATCTACAAAGCCTTAGCCACTGCGCCTCCACCTTTTCCACATTCCCCCAGATGTCAACTCCTTCATGTCTTCTGCCCTGAAATGCAGGAATGCATAAGGTTGGCTAGTGCTGAATCACAAACACATGCTGCCTCCTTAAATTAGTCTAGGGCCCTTCATGGTTTTTGGAGGAAGGAAAGGACACGAAGTGTGTTGGACAGAGAAGCAGTTGGAGCTCTGTCCACTGACCCACACGTCCATGGGGAAGTAGACTTTTTGGCCAATTGACTGTTTTATTCCCCCTGCAATTTCAGTTGCTGTGTATTCTCTATGAAGTACTGCCACACATTTCACTTTCATGGTGTGCTAGCAGCACACAGGCTTGGTTCATGTTGCTTTAATGATGCCATAATGATGCTGGCGGTGTTTTTGATGCTACGTAGCAGTGAGATGTGCTTCTTTGATGGGAGGGTCTGTTTCTCAAACAGACTGTGAACAGGACGGTGGAGTTTCTGTTAATTGCTCTGACTCTGCATCCATGGTGTCTTTCTCCTTTTCTATCTCACTGTCACTGCTTTCCAAAAGCAATGCTTGATCCTGTCTGAAAACAGATAAAACATAACTCTGTCTAAACCATCATCCATCTCATCATTAATACTAACTGGCCATTTGGATTGGAGCAGCAGATATAGTGACCTGGGATTTTCAGTGTCCTCCCACTGTACAGGTACTCTGTCTGTTGTTGTGATCTGCACACCGAACACTACTGCCTCTGAGATGTTTGGAGGCACTGAAAGTGCAACCTCTTTTCTAGTTCTTGGTGAATGTCCATTGCTATGTTGTAATATCTGTGAATTATGTTGTACTGTAACCCTGAGTGAACATGTGACTGGGTGTGTTGCACATGAGTTGGATAATAATCTCAATTGACTATGTCCAATTCTGGCCTTCCTAATGCACATAGCAAGTGCTGCTGTGGTGCTGTAGGAGTGAGAAGGCCACGAGCAACACAACCCCCTGCCTCTAACTCATTTGGTTGATTCCGTTGTTTTGTTCCAAATGTATATAACTGTGGGTCATCTGAGCCTCTCAGAATCTCTTAGGCGTATGTGATTCTTCCATAAGTTGCTCTCAGGGATTCCTGGGTCTTTCTGCTCCAGCTATCAGGTGACATCAAATGACACATGTGCCCTTCTCTCACTTCAATGGACAGACACTGATTGCCATCCAATTCCCTGCATCTATGATGCTCCTACCCAGCACAAACATGTGAGTATGACTCCCAGAAGCTGCCATCAAAAGCAATCTTGAACAGTGCGCACCCATTTTAATAAAAATGCATAAAGAAAACACCCTGACATGAAGCCGCCAATGTCAATATGGGAAAAAAGAGCCCAGTCTATGAGCCCTACCGTCCCCTGCACACCATACAGCCAGAAAACCAGCTAAATAGTTAGGTCAATATACAGCAAATATTTAAAATAAACAATCCAAAAATGTTTTGATAAATCAATTTTCTGTATCTTTAGTATTCAAATGCAAATGTAATGTTCAGTTCTGAGTTGTACAATAGATGCTCAACACGTTTCAGGGAAAGAATACCCTTCTTCAGGAGCTAAACTGTAAAAGTAAAGAAAAAACAAACCTCATGAATAATTCATACCAAAGCTTAAGTACTTTTAACCTTCACCACCAGAGGTAAGTCATGTACAAACGAACATGCCATAGGTTCACAGACTAGTTTTCCACTACATGAGTGATCCAAAGTTTTCAATTTGATCCTGATTCCCTATGTATTTTTATAGCCATCACCAATAGAGTAAATCACCAGTCAAGTGTATCACCAATTAAGTGTTGCTATAGGTGTTCAACTCGCGTGTCCTAAAACAGAACCCCAAAGTACACTGAAAGTGCATTATTCAAAAAAGACAACTGTGTGACTCCCAGTATAATCTAGGTAATCAGAGGCCTGCTGTCGCATACCTGTCCCCACAACCAGCGGGTTATGCACCAAAGGGTAACCTGTCAGTGACCAGATAAATCACAGCCTTTCTAAGTCATGTACTGCAAAGTAAAAAGTGTCTCTATAAGTATCCAGATGACAGAATGTATATCACAACCAGAATTACTGATATCCCTGCATAACGTCAGCAGAGTCTATCCGTAAAACTTTCAAACTGGAGGGTAACCCAGTTCCCCTCAATGCCTCTCTAGAGCCGGCAAACCGGTATAGGTTGACTGTAGTCAGAAGCTGCCCTCGGGTATCACTGGTTTCTTCCACTGCTCTTCCCAGGTGTCATCCGATGACACATAAGTCACCCTCTCACTTCAAGTGATAAACACTGACTGGTGTGTCAACCAAATGCTTGAATCTCTGCTGCTTCCTTCCAGCAATATTAGGTTAGTCTTACTATCCCACAGGCTTCTCTGAGGGGTGCCTATCTCTTCCTGCTCCTCATCACTTGTGTTACTCAATGGCATGTTTGTCATCCACTCACTTCAAGGGACGGACACTGACGGGTGTGTCACCCAACCCCCTGAATCTCTGCTGCTCCCACCCAGCAAAAATAAGCTAGTGTCACTATCCCATAATCTGCTGTTTGGCAGCCTTTTCCCCCAAATTCCTCCTTCCGGATTTTATCGGATGGCTCATGTTCTGTCCATTTGCATCTAGAGACAGACACAGAATGGTGTGTCACCCACATCCTCAAATCTCTGTTGATTCCCACAAGCAAAATGGGGAGAGTGTGAGTCCCCCACTAGCCCCTCTCAGCAATTCCTAGTTCAGCAATTCCTAGCTCCTTCTCCCTGCTGTCACCAAAAGGTGTGCCTGTCATTCACTGGCTTCACTGTTTGAACTCTGACTGGTTAGTACCACCTTCTTCTTCAAATATCTGGTGACAGTGCATGTGTGGTTCTTCAACATGTGGTGATTCAGGTTTATTCAGGAACATTCACCCTGGTCTTTTTGGGAGCCCCATGCGTCCTTAATGCAGGAGCGCATATATGCATCTATCTGTTTATGTAATTATTTTGCATATTTTAAACCATGTTACATTTTGGAACATTAGTTGTATGATGTGATTCGCTTTAGAAATAATGCATTCAAAAATGCAGTACAACACTAAACATTCTCACACCAACAGATTGTTATAATAATCGACAAAATAAGATAAATATAGTGTTTATGATTACAAAACAGTGCCCGGAACTGACTAGAGTGAACTTCGAAATGACATAGCAAGGCACGCTATTGGCTGGTCCTCACACAGTGTGTTTCAGTCTCTGTTGGTGGGAGCTCTGGTAGGCTGCAGGCCCCACGTGACCTTTCTGGGCAACATGAAAGGTTTCCATCACTCCTGAATACATGTAATATGTAGCTTGATGCCAAGAAGACTTAAATTTGTATTTGTGTTTTTTTTTTTACATTAATTGTGCCAATACAAGGGGTAGAGCTCATTTCCATTGGTTGAACCATCAGTAAAATTGTCCTGCTTATTCCTAAATCGCATTGTGCACTCGCCTAATTAGCATTACATTTCAAGCATGGAGGCCATTTGTTCAGATTCTGTTAGGGTACCCAAGTGGGGGGTTGCTGAAGAAGAGGTGATGGTGTGAATTTTTTTCGATTGATTGCGGTAAGGGTGGGTCAGACAGATGGTTGAATCAAATGTTTAATGGCCTTGGATATGGTGTATTGGTAGTAGTTTCCTTGGCAGTGGTGATCAATCCTTTCCGTATAGCATGGAGTTCCTTGAACACGGCGAAGTCAGATTTTTGCCAAGGCTTTTTTCCTGCTTTCTGATGGTGCTTTTGTTTTGGTTGAGTTCTTGATTTCACCAGGGTGCAGAAGGTTTTGGAAATGACAGGGTGCTATTTCACTGGGACATAGATGCTGCGAGGGTGCTGTTGTGTTTTCTGAGCAGCAGTCCTGGTTAATCAGAGGTAGATCGGCCCATGTGAGGTGGAGGTTGGGAAATCCTTGAATGATCTGAAGGCTTATTAGCTTGGTTTTCATTGGGTATGATAGACTGGGGCAGTGTGACTAATGTCAAAAGGGCAGGCCAGATGGTCCGACCAGTTGAGCGGGATTACAGAGCTGTGACAGACGGTGGGCAGGGCAGCGATGATGACCTCGAAGATATAACCTTTCCTGTGTGTTGGGCCTTTCATGTGCTGTATTTCCCTCTAATATTAAAACGGTATTACAATCTGCAATTAGGGATTATTTAACAACAAGGTAGACCTCTATGGTAGAACTACACTCCACATTTAAATACAATCTTCATATTTCTCCAGCATTTGGCCCCATGGAGTGTTTACGATGGGCTACTAATCCATGCCTATTTTTAGCTAGCTGATTATGACCCTGTGCTCTACAACAAAGACAGCTTTAGGTTGATGTGCCAGATAAGCCGTCCTGACTGTCCCTGTGGGATTGGTGAAACAGGAAAAAAAAACTGATGCACTTTGTATTTTTCTGCCAGTAAACCAAGGAAAGGACATATCTTGCCAAGATTAAAAGTGCATTGCTGCTAAGCCATGCTGTATCTATATGCTATTGGAAATATTTTATCAGTTGCACTAGCAGTCAGGAAAAAAATAACAGGGGGGAAAGGTACTTACATGTTGTACATTTTGCACATACAGGATTGTATACATATTATGGTTGAATTTTTAGCATAGATATGTTTGTATGTGTATAATGTAATTTCTGAATTGGTGTGTTAATGGATATTGTATTACAGTCTTGACTGTTAGCCAAGAATCACCGATTTGTTATGTTGCATAACATGTTTTGTGATGTTAAATTGATCTCTTTTTGATTCAAATAATCGATTATTATTATTATTTTACTTTTTGAGTTGTAGGTTATTTGCAACCCGTTTGGAATGGAATATTAGGCCTACATCGAAATCAGATGTGCAATTGTTAACGCCCATCAAGTTACTTTCTTTCATATGTTATTTAATTGGAAGATCTGTGTTAAGACTCGTTCTTCATCTCGATTTGTGCCAAACTTGAAGTTAAGCCAATATTTAAAAGTCAACATTGCTCATTCACAAAGCACTGAACCACAGAGCCCCACCCTACCTGACTGACAAATTCACCCTGAGATGTTCCATCCGTACCACAAGATCCTCTAACACGTCCTGCCTCTTGGTGCGACGATACAAACTAAAAAGAGCTGGTGGCTCTAGCTTCCCTGTCCTAGCCACCCAGTTAAGGAACACACTCCCACAGGACATACAAACTATACAAGTTTTTCGAAAATAATTCAGAAGATGTGTTATCAC
The DNA here is from genome assembly GCF_040938575.1 of Ambystoma mexicanum. Classification (NCBI taxonomy): domain Eukaryota; kingdom Metazoa; phylum Chordata; class Amphibia; order Caudata; family Ambystomatidae; genus Ambystoma; species Ambystoma mexicanum. The sequence continues at coordinate 1,191,155,244 of NC_090937.1, forward strand.
CTGGCTAATCAACAAGAACTAACATTATCTCCATCCTTGCCTTCTGCACCAGCATGCCTTCATATGTCCCCGCTTGTTCACATATGACTCTACTTCATTGTACTTATGCTTGTACCAGCACACAGATTGTATCTTCCTTGTGTAATATGTCCTAAGCATTTTTCTGTATGACCTATATTAAGTGACGTTTGGTAATCTTACATGATTGTAACATATATTAGTGACCTATATACTGTTCAAATGTTGTGCAACTTGTAACCAATATTAGTGACCTATATACTGTTCCAAAGGTGTGTAACTTGTAACCAATTTTTCATTTACTAGCGCCCAGATACCTAGGGTCAGGTACGCTATATAAATAAAATAAACAAACAAACATGCGTGATTGATTGAATGATTCACTTCTGCCAACTTTCTAAATAATATCTTGGCTTTGGAATGGCACAATAAGATGCAACTCAGCCATTTATTAACGTGCAGGTACGATTGCTGGCCTTTGGAAAAAGAAGCCTTTGAGGCACTTTGGCTCTAGTTACCAACTACGTCTCCAAGTGTGTAACACAGAAGTGCTGCATTCCCCCATGTGCCAGATTTGCGCAGGTCTCAAAGCATCTGTGAATATGTGATACGTGCACACTGTTCAGATTCCTAGGCACATCTTTGGAATATTTACAGTCTAGTATATCCCAACCCCACCACACTTAACTGGGAAATGTGTTGTAGTAGAACTGAATTATCGCGAGCTATTTATTTTCCTGAAACATGCTGGTAACCAGTTAACATTTAACACCATACTGGCCTGTGTCTCGTGTTTTTCTTCCTCCTCCTGTACTACATCTGAAGCTTTTGTTTCTCACGTCCATCATTCCGCTAAAAGGTATTTTTCCCTTTTCTGATTGTCGTTCTGTTACTGTTCTTTTCATTTAACTTACAGGTTTGACACTGCCATTATTACTGCATGCTTGCTACTTTCATGTTTAGGCAGTAGGTTATTATCACATCAACCCACAGACACAATGTTTCTTTGAGATGTTCGGCACATTCATTGTTATTCCGGCATTTCTTAATGTAATCGTAATAACATCTTTCTGGTTTCGTCTTCGTGCATCCTACCGTCATTGCCCAGACAGATGTTTAGTAATCATTACGTACAATGCGCAAGGTAGGATGACGGTATTGGTCATTACGATGTTGAAACAGGACTTGTTAGTCATATCATGTCCCATTAAATGTGTTCCATATTGGAATAACCTATTAATGCAGTTGCTTCAATACAGTGGTATTAGTTGTTCATTTGTATTTTCAATATCCTCACTCTGGTTTAATATCTGACTGCCTCCCCCATACGTGTGGCAGGAACCATCTGTACCATTCTACATGCATGTTCGATGTTGCTCTTTCATTTCACTGCAGCTCAACACTGAGATAAAACATGTTCTGCTCAGTGCCCTACATAATCCCCATGTCTCCTTGCAATGGGCGTATGCAGTGTGTGAACATATGCGAATGGCTGGACTGTTGAGGTGAGTCTAGCCACTATGTTGGCCCTCAGATATCTTCATCCGGATGAAAGACCAATTTGATATGATATGACATGACATTTATAACACGCCTATACACAAGTGTTTCAAGGCGAATTTTGCCCTAGATGCTTGTATTTATGAAGGAGTTTGGCATTACACAACTGTTGTTAGAGAGCCCCAATGTGCAAATATATGACAAAATAAGGCCAATCTGTCTTTCCAAAGTTCAACTGAAAATTGGGGTCCTATACCTCTTTCTTTACCTAGTGATGCCAAACGAGTAAAAGTTCACAGCAAGGTTGTATCACATAGATGTCACATACTGGTGGCATCATGAGAGGATCAGTGACAACACTGATTAGCTTTAACTCTGACAACCCATCTAAGGATCATTAACCAATCTCGTAGAACATGCCTACTTCCAGCCCATCCTCGTATGCCTTTACACATTCATAACACCTCCTACACCCCAAGCCACTTCCCTAGATTACCTTTTGCCTTTGTCCATATTCATTGCATCATACAATCTGTTATTTCGCCCTCACATTTGCTCATTTTGCCAGACTCATTCCTCCATCCATTTGTTCTTATTGTGTTTCCTTTCTTTTTTCGCTCATGTGTTTTTACAATCCTTTCCCTAGGCTACACCTATTTTATTTTTGTAAGCCCCCATATCATTCCTTTTATGCTTACACCAAACAGGGCACCTTCCCACCGCATTCCGTTAAAACTGCACATTCGTCTCTCTCTATTACCATGTTTTATGATGGCTGCACTCCTGGTCTCTTAATGCTCACACCAGCAACAGGAGACATGGGACTATGGTCTTATCTGATTGCCACCCCATCACGTATGGCAGGAGACATCTGTACCATGCCTCGTACAGCTTAGATTTTGGTCTTTCATTTCAATGCAGGTCAACAATGAGACAAGACTTTTACTACTCACTGTCCTCCATGATCTCCTGTTTCCTTTCAATGGGTTTATTCAGTGCGTGAACATATGTGATTGGCTGGACGGGGATAGGATAGGGTAGAGTCTCTAAATTGGCCTGCAGAGATATTTAGCCAGATTAAGTACCAATTCTGCCCCTGATTTGTAGATGTATTTATGCGTTTGGCATTGCTTATAGTTCCAGGTTACACTGTGTTTTAGCAATGTGAACAAATAAACATAATGTTAACATGTCAGCAATGTTAATACTGAACCCTTTGGTTTAGATTTCAATAAAATAAGGTATGCCACAATGTCCTTATCACACAGTGCGGGGAGGGTAGATGAACTAAATGGGAGGACAAACACGTTCATAATTGGTACTTTCCCCAGTGGATGCCTTCACTCTGCCTACATGTCACTGCCTCAAGTCCTTATTATTTTAAAACTTTGTTGAGTTTTCTCACATGGACCATTGGCATGTGACAATGTTTGTAGTTGACTCTAGGTAGTGAGTATGTACAGGGAGAGGTGCTGAGCCTAGCATTTCTGAGGTGCCAGAGGGTAGTGTGATAAAGCCATTCGGCTTTATTTTTTAAATATACCAGATCTATCCGGCTAAGACAATAAGTCTCCCATCGAGAAGAGGAAGCACATCAAGGTCTGAGCGGTATGAAGATTGATGATGGACGTTGGTGAAAACACAACAATGTCCAATGTTCTGGGGAGGTGAGAGTAACGTACTAGAAGGCCTATGTAAGCCTGGTTGTAGATGCAGGGTCAGGCATCTTTTGGGGTATAAGGGCAGCCGTACTAAAGATTGGAATGGTTAGTTGGGTCAGTAGTTTAGGTTGGGAGGCTGTTTGTTTTCTTGATGAATATGATGCTAAAAAACCTTTGAATGTTCACACTCTGAGCGATACCTGGCTGATGTGCCACTACGCTAATACCACTAAAGCATTCCAGGTGTGATGCACATTCCGACTTAGTGCATTCAACTTCCACGGACCCAAATGCAATATCCCAGATGTTACTGCCATTTGCATGAAACAATACAGTAATTTGAAACATCTTCTTGTTAAACGATTGGTTGCCATCTAAATACACCTTTAACACAATCAGAGCCGGGACACCACCATGGAACCCATTATAAGTTCTGATGTCCTGGGCACAATGGTCCACTCTCCCAATCCTGACTTCAGCCCAAAGGTCACATGGACGATCTCTGATAATTGCTAGTAAAGAGGGCAGAGTCGATCCATCAGAGCCCATAGCCGCCATGTTGTATGTTAACCAGATATCCCATGGATGCAGGAAAAGGAAAACATATATGGCCTGATTCATGAAATGTTTAGCCCGGTGCAAAGTGAATTTGCACTGGTGCAAAATTACTTTCCACTGCCATCAAACACTCTGATTCACAGAGTGGTGCAAAGTGTGTTTTTGCAGAGCAAAGTACTTTTGAACTTGCACTGCAAAAATACACTTTGCACTGCTGTGAATCAGGGTATTTGTTTGTAATGATAAGTTACTTTACACTCCGCTAAAAGTTTAGTGAACCAGGCCCATAGTGTCTGCCTTTGAAAGAGAAACGTTTGCCCGACACAGTGGAAAGGAGTGACCCTCAATTTTTCTCTAGAGACTAGCGAATCCCACTTAACCCGTAGCACTAAATTAAAAAAGTCCAGGTAGTCTTTAAACTAGCAAGTCTACAGAAGATGTTAGCATTTTAATCAAGCAGTGCAATACAGCTGTAAATCTGTATGGCCCACGATGATCTTGATAGTGAAAATGACGAAGGAGACTCAGATGAGTTCCGAGAAGCCACTGGGCTCACCTTGGAAAGTGATATGGGTTTCTACTGGATGCAGTTACAGTGCATCTTTTATGCCACTCTTTACGTTATCTGCTGCTTGTATTGCTATGACAAGTAGAATTCGGTCCTAGTGAGACCCAGGTGCAAAAATACTCACCAACATATTCACATTTATAGTTTTCATGAAACAGGAATGTTTACAAACGTTCAAGTCAGCCAATGAAAGGAATGTAAGAGGATTCAATTCAACACTACAGCTAAGTCAATGCCTAGTCTGGGATACTGAATGGAAACCCTTATTAATATATCTTTATGTCCAGTTCATGAGTTCTGGATGACTACCCCTATATAACACCCCAATCCCCCTGACCCCACTGAGCCAAGAAGTAGTTCTGTTTTGCAAGTTTAAAAGGTTTATTTGAGAATTTAAACAATATATATATATCACACTTTATAATAAATTAATATCTGATAGTACACTTAGACATATGATGTTGATCAACAATGGGTAATCTGGCACTAGCACACTTCTTTACAATCAATGAGGAGTTAGTATAGGATGGATAAATTAGCAAAACTACTTTTATGATTTCAAGGGAAAAGCAATGAGGAATAAAATGCAGTACAGAAATACTTGAGATGATTTCAACAAAACAAGCAATCACTTTTCTTTGACAATTCACCACCCCCCCTTTATGCAATGTAAGGAGAAGAAGAGTAGAGCACACAGTTCTTAGAAATGCAATCAAATATAATTCAGTTCAATTCCCCCCCCCAGCAATTTAGAGAAATCAGGTATGAGTTTTAAAACACAGGCCCAAGTGCTTTGAATGTGGTCGCAATGAAGTGAGAAATGTGCCGAAAACGGTTTTAATTCCCTTTAGGAGGTTCAGGGTGAGTGAGAGATACTTGCATGAGTGCAGGCTCTCTCTAGCAATGATTCAGAGATGGTGATTAAGAGGCAAACAAATTTTTAGCAAGGAAAGAAAGGACTGCTGATGGTTACACGCGGCTGGATTTTTAACCAAATCGCAAATCGTGGTAAAATTCGCGAGTGGGTGAATCGAGATTATGGCAAAAGTATAAGGTTATAGGCTTGTTGAGAAGCTGAGATTCTAAGCTTTCAGAGGAAAGTTAAACCAAGTTTGTAGCCCAAACGGTTACTGAGATATGAACGAATTTGTAAAGGTTGTTTTTCGGATTTAAAGTAAACTCAGAATGACAGGTGACAGCTTTGCAGCTGCAGAATTGACAAGTGACAGTGGTGCAGCTTTACAAAATGACATGTGACAGTTAGGAGGCAGTTCTAGTTAGGTTAAATAGATTGAATTATATTACTTTAAACTAAGAGGTTTGGTTTTGCCCCGTCCTAGCTGTACTCACAATATATTTGGAAGGTCTGGGTCGCGCCACGGATCTGTCAGGTTTTGGACTTCGGTTCCGGTCTCGCCACGGACGGTCTCTGCGCACAGCGTCTGGTCTCTGCTCTGCTGGACTGGTCTGGCACTGGTCTGGTCTGTCCGGATACAGCGGTCTCTGCATGGCTCCTGGATCTCTGCACTGGTCCTGGCAAAAGTTCTGGGCAAGGGATTCAAGCAGCTCGCCCGGCTGTGAGTAGCTTGCAATGATTTGAGGCCTGCTGCAGAGAACTCAGCTTGTGGTTTTAGGCCTCTGATTTAGGTTCTAGAGTATAAGTTCTAGGTTCTGGAGTATGTAGCTGGAGTCAGTCTGGAACTGGTATCTTCTGGATGATGTGTGGTCCGGCAAAACGCTCCGCAGCAACTGGATTTGAATGTGTCTACCTGTCCCAGCAGTCTATGAGTTTTGAAAATGGGTGTGTGCCTGGGCCTAGCTAAGCCTGCCCCTCTCTACTTGTCATTGGCCCAATTCTCCCCTCTCCCATGATTGGGGGAAGGAAATGTGAGTCAGAGTGATGCTTTAGGTTTTATGGGTCAGAGGATCCTCCCCTGGTCAGTTTCCACACAAATCTATATTTGACCCAAATACATATTGCACAGATACGCAGTTGTTTAAAATTACATTTACCCATCACATATCACATGAGGTATACTCTGTTCAAACTCTGCTCTTCCTGGGGACTTGCATTCAGAAATGGCAACATTTTGCGCTTTTTAACTGGTTTTGCAATATTGGTTTTTCATTAAAATGTATACAAATGTACACCCTCCTATTACACATATCTGAATAACTTTCCATTTGTCTAGCTTAAATACAGTGTCTGTGGTGTCAATAAATAGCGGGGTTTTGCCCCAGAACATCACACAAATTGGAGTTTGGGCTTGAATTGTAGGCAAATTTTCCATTTTAAGGTTCCCCACATTTCACATTTCTGTCATCCGATTACCAAGAGTTATCAGTGTTTCTAAAAAATATATATTTTGCTTTCAATTCAGTTCTCAGAGTGTTGGAGTCCGCCTCCAAGACTTGGGTGGGTCAGTGATCACATGTCTCTTCTGCTGGGAGCTCTTTGTGTACAGTCAATAGTCAACATCAGCATATTCTATTCAAGTGCAAGAGCCTATTGTATGGTCTCTGGGAGGCTGAGGTCAGCAGACCACTGAGCCACTTTGCATTTGGTTAGTATGACCATGTGATTTCCTGGGCTTCCTGAGGTGAGAAGGGTTACCAGCCTTTTGGCCTGTTAATTAAATCAGATTGTCTTCTGGGAACAGCATGTGGTTAAGATTTTAATTAACTCCCAACCTTTGATGTAAAGGCCTCTCCTGCAGCTCCTGACATGCAGTTTCCCTGTCAGAGTTTAGACCGCTAGCGCCGCCTTGAGGTATTTATCGGTACTGCGTCCATTTTTAGGATCAGTCTTGAATGAATGCATTCCAAACAAGAGATTTTACATGGAAGTATATTATCCAGGTTCAGCACATGGCACTGGTGTAGTTCTGCAGTAAAATAATTTTGTGCCCGTTGAAGGAATGAATTCCCAATAGTTGTGAGTTGCTTTTGGCAATCAGCATTGCCCCTTTTGCAATGGGTTCAGGCTACTGTGTGTAGCCCAATGGTGGTTTTAGGCAGTGCCCTTCTGTGCCCATAACATCAGCAAAAATGGGTGGCAGCCTATTCTTCATGCATTTCCCTGTGCATTTTCTGGGAAGCTCTGGCCATCATGATGTTTTCAATGCCAGTAATGCACAGTTTTTATGGTAGGGCTCGGATGCAAGGGTAAAAACATCCCACAGGAAATCCTAGCTTTCAGAAATAGAGAGACGAGTTGATGATCATCTATGGACAGCTAACTGCCCACTATATTAACATTAGGTGACTTCATATAAAACTTACACTCTGCAAGGGTAGCAATTAATTATGGCTCAGATGCATAGAAGCAGCACTCAACGCTATGTTAAGAAGGCAACTCTGGCATCACTCCTCCCACGCCCATCCATCACATGAATCTAGGTAATTTTAACCCTTATATCTGCACTCAGGCTAGACTATGTTGAACAGGTACAGCTATCTCATCTGGGAGTGTGAGTCGGTCCCAATATCAGAACCCTATCCTGCTGAACACCAGTTTCTGCATGCACATCTCATCCCAAAGCCTCCCTTAGCAAATGTGGCAGTAGTGGCAAGCGGGTTATGCCAGTTCAGAGCACCCCAGTGAACCACTTTACTCCTGTAAGACACTGCATAATTTAAATCGATTTACAATGCACCAGCATCCAGATACCAGACGCTGGTCCACTGGGCAGCTGAATTGTGCAGGGAATGCTCATTTCGCCATGGATGGTGTTACAAAGCTGTGGCGGCTGGTGACTTTGAAAAGGTGGTGGGGCGTAAACTTGTGGGTGCGAATTTGGGAGCGAGTAAGCGCAGCGAGCGAGCCCAACCCACAGCAAAGTGGGTGCGGTGCACTGGGATTTGTCCCCCCCGCGACACGAGAAATCTTTTTAAAAATGGCTTCCAAAATGTGCAGTTTACCAGTTTACTGTCCAAACTCACAGAAATATGATATAAAAAGCATTTGGATTTACATACTAATGGTGGTATATTATTCTTATGTGTGCAAGTGTGATGGTGTATTTTACAGCAGCTTGTATTCAAGAATAGCTGGTACTATATTGTTCCATATGTTGTTCAGCCAAGCCGGATATGTGTCCTTGTATCAACATCCACGCAGTAGTGTTTTGTGAAAGTATGTACAGCAACCCGTTGGGTCCCAGCAAAACAGTAGATAACCATGGGCATATAAGCACACCTAGCAACTTCTGAATATTATAAATTGTTATGTGATGTGTGTGGGTTGCTCAGTGTTCAAAGATCATGTGGCTATGTAAGCTTGATCTTGGGTGTATGCTTGTGTTCTAATGCTCAAAAGCTGCTCTGTAGCATGTGTGGTGATTGGGTGCCGCAAGATTCCGAACCGCACTGATACTATATACATACAGACCTCTAACGTCAAAGAACAAAGAATTGATGCAGATCTGTAAAATGACAACATAATTACCTATTCAATCACCACACATACCATAGACCAGAACATAGGTGCACGTCAGCCTCAGTAAGCACAGGAATGATGATGATTTTGTTGACATAAGTGACAACGTTATCATATGAACACTCTGCAAGGGTAGCAATTAATTATGGCTCAGATGCATAGAAGCAGCACTCAATGCCATGTTAAGAAGGCAACTCTGGCATCACTCCTCCCACGCCCATCCATCACATGAATCTAGGTAATTGTGAACCCTTACATCTGCACTCAGGCTAGACTATGTTGAACAAGTACAGCTATCTCATCTGGGAGGGTGAGTCGGTCCCTATATCAGTACCCTATCCTGCTGAACACCAGTTTCTGCATGCACATCTCATCTCAAAGCCTCCCTTAGCAAATGTGGCAGTAGTGGCAAGCGTGTTATGCCAGTTCAGAGCACCCCAGTGAACCACTTTACTCCTGCAAGACACTGCGTAATTTCAATCGATTTACAATGCACCAGCATCCAGATACCAGACGCTGGTCCACTGGGCAGCTGAGCTGTGCAGGGAATGCTCATTTCGCCATTGATGGTGTTACAAAGCTGTGGCGGCTGGTGACTTTGAAAAGGTGGTGGGGCGTAAACTTGTGGGTGCGAATTTGGGAGCGAGTAAGCACAGCGAGCGAGCCCAACCCACAGCAAAGTGGGTGCGGTGGACTGGGATTTGTCCCCCCCCCCCGCGACACGAGAAATCTTTTTAAAAATGGCTTCCAAAATGTGCAGTTTACCAGTTTACTGTCCAAACTCACAGAAATATGATATAAAAAGCATTTGGTTTTACATACTAATGGTGGTATATTATTCTTATGTGTGCAAGTGTGATGGTGTATTTTACAGCAGCTTGTATTCAAGAATAGCTGGTACTATATTGTACCATATGTTGTTCAGCCAAGCCGGATATGTGTCCTTGTATCAACATCCACGCAGTAGTGTTTTGTGAAAGTATGTACAGCAACCCGTTGGGTCCCAGCAAAACAGTAGATAACCGTGGGCATATAAGCACACCTGGCAACTTCTGAATATTATAAATTGTTATGTGATGTGTGTGGGTTGCTCAGTGTTCAAAGATCATGTGGCTATGTAAGCTTGATCTTGGGTGTATGCTTGTGTTCTAATGCTCAAAAGCTGCTCTGTAGCATGTGTAGTGATTGGGTGCCGCAACATTCCGAACCCCACTGATACTATATACATACAGACCTCTAACGTCAAAGAACAAAGAATTGATGCAGATCTGTAAAATGACAACATAATTACCTATTCAATCACCACACATACCATAGACCAGAACATAGGTGCATGTCAGCCTCAGTAAGCACAGGAATGATGATGATTTTGTTGACATAAGTGACAACGTTATCATATGAACACTGTTATACATATATTTATTGCCTTGCGAAGGACTCCTTAGGGTCGAAACTGCAATCGTAAAAGATGAATATTAAAAAAAAAGAATAAGACGGGGCTCTTGCGCGAAAGAACACAGGCATACAGCAGAGGTAATATAATGGAGTTTACAGTATTTATACAAAAGGTACCCAGGGATGGATGCATCTACTATGAAGAAGCAGATTGAGTGCGTGGCCAACTGAATAAGTAGACTATGAAACAAAGTGATCCTGCAGTAGAAATGGCACTACAAATGTATACAGACCTAGTGAAGGAAGTGGTAGCAAAAAAAATCAAATCTAATAAAAGTAGTATACAACATGGAGTCTCAGAATGGTGGGACGAGGAATGTAGTAGTTAAGAAAGTTATATATCGCTCTGCCACTAATTAAGCACAGCATGCTTCTAACTGCCAGTCCATGCACCATTATCACTGTCGCATTGCCCATGTTACTCGTCTACATTTTGTATCCTCCAAAGCACTCTGCCTTCCTATACCTCCCCCTCACAGAATCCAGCCGCAATATCTGACTTTTTGGGTACTCTCTGTTGCTGCCTCATTGCCAAACAAGCTCTCCAACCTCTCCCTGTCCTGCTTGGAGTTTGTCCCCTCATGCCACACTGCCTTTGTATTTCAACCCCCCTGGATTTTCCAACCCCACTAAATGCTAACCCTCCTACCCATAGATAAAACAGTCCCCATTGCCATCTATCCTGTGACAAATACACATGCACACGCACGCACACACGCTTGGCAGCATCCATGGTGTCAACTTATTGCGACGTTTCACACAAAGATTTTGTGATGTGTGGCCTGCAGGACTGTGCTTTCCACCTATTACAGATCAAAATCAAGGCTAAAAACTATTGCTAAACAATGGGGTCATTCCGAGTTGGGTGGTAAGGGAAAAACGATGCCGGTAAAGGACTACCAGCATCGTTTCCCGTTACGGCCCATTCTGACCCACCAGACAGTTATTTACGGCGCCGTAAAGTACGAGGCCGCAAATAGCGGTTTAGTGGCACGCGCCCGACACTCCATGCCGAAATTAGCGGCATGGCGTAAACCGGAGCTGATCCCAAGTAAAGCGGACATGGAAAAAACAGCCTCCACAAGACTGCAAAGTACCTTACCGCCATGGAGTAAATACCGGCATCACCGAGAATGTGTAAAGAACCCTGAGCAGTGTTTCCAAGAGGAACAGGTGCACTCAATCAGCACAGGTGGAGGCAATGGAGTCTGGCACAGCACAAAAGGAGCACACCCACACACCACACCCCCTCCCACACCAAGATGATACCAATTGTTGCAGCGTTCCTGGAGCTGGAGGCCCTGCTTGCAAGGCAGCAACTACAACAACAGCAACAACAACAACCACAGCCCCCACCACAGAGGATACACAGGAGGAGAAGGAGGCTGAGACAGGCCCAGCAGGCCCTACCGGTGCAGCCACCAGCCCCTAATCTCCCGCATCAGAGCCACCCCTTCAACCTCACACCAGAGCAGATCCACACCCTGTACCGGCTTGACCGGGACACCATTACCACCATAGTGGACCTGATACATGACAATATAGTGAGCCGCATAGAAATCAGCACTGCCATCCCCCCTCTACTGAAGGTAGTGTCTGTGCTCCACTTCCTTGCCTCAGGCACCTACCAGCATACAGTGGGGCACATGCATGGCATTTCACAGCCCATATTTTCCCGGATACTCAACCAAGTGCTGGATGCCCTCCTCAACCACACAAGGGACTACACATCCCTACCCCAGACTCCCCAGGAAATATATGACACAAAAGTTGCCTTCCATGAACTGGCAGGCATGCCAAATTGCATAGGTGCCCTCAACTGCACCCACGTTGAATTGGTGGTCCCGCATGCCATGGAGGTGCCGTATCGCAACCGCAAGCAATTCCACTCCATCAACGTCCAGATGGTGTGTAATGCCAGTAAAGCCATCACAAATTGCAATGCCCGATACCCCAGATCAACTCATGACTCCTTGGTCCTGCGGAACTCAACACTACCACGCTACATGGAGCGACATGCTGGACGACGTGCCTGGCTGCTTGGTGAGTAACCTGAATGGGCCATGGCAGTGCATTGGGCCTGTGAGTAGGTTGTCTGCATACTCCACCTGGGTGGGAAAGGGGGGGGGTGCATACTCCACCTGGGTGGGAAAGGGGGGGGATGCATACTCCACCTGGGTGGGAATGTCCACGCCAGTGCACGATGTTCACCTCACAGCACACTGTGCCCCAAGGCAAGTGACATGGCACATGACCACAAAACCACACAGTGATGAATTTGAGCCGACACCTAACACTACATGACTAACAGGAAACCTGGCCAGATACCACAACACATGCACCACTCATCGGCGGACCTTACACACCGTAGCGGCATCCTGCACCATGCAGTGCAATAGCACCATGTCGCTGACTCCTGCATCTCAACACACAGGACAGTCATCCCTGGGAGTGCATAGAAGTGAGTCTAACAGGGATCCTACAGCGTGTCACTGGTCCTGCTCCCCCATAGGATTGCTGCAAGTCACCATGGTAGGGATCCGTGCAGAATGACGAGTATGCTACTAACTACAGCCAACACCCCCTTTCACCAAGTCTTGCGCAAGACATCAATGAACGCAGTCCAACACTGCTGCATGCATATACGATGCACATGCAACAAGACGTGAGTGGACAACATGACCCATCAGGGAGAAGCTACCCCCTCCATCATTCCATTGCACATGACACATAGCCGGGCCAGTAATGGGGTGACTGTATTCTGGGACATGTGTGTATGGCCAGTAATCACCTGCGGCCATGTAAGACTAGTACAATTCTCCACCATGAATACACACTTACCTTCATTACACTCTCATGCAGGTGATGCTGGCTACTCTTTGAAGCCGTGGCTCATGACCCCGGTCTGCAACCCACAGAACAGGCACGAGGAGGACTACAATAGATCCCATACCCGTACACGGGTGGTGATAGAGCAGACCTTCGGCCTGTTGAAGGCACGATTTCGTTGCCTCAGCCGGTCGGGTGGGGCACTCATCTACAGCCACGAGAAGGTGTCCAAGATCACCATGGCATGTGTAATGCTGCACAACATGTGCATCCGTCGGAACGTGCCACTGCCCCCTGACATGGAACTGCTACCACCAGATGATGATGAGGGGGAGGAGGAAGGAATGGCAGGACAGCATCACAGTGCCGATGCACAGGAGGGACGTTCCGTGCGGCAATCATTGATCGGTCAATATTTCTGACTCACAAGTCAGCTGAGGGTGTGAGGATGACAGGACATTGGGCACTGGGTGTGGGGATACATGTACACCATGCACTGTGCGACATTAAAAGACACATGCACAATGATCAATGTCCACTCTGTTTTTTAGGGATGATCAACCAGTGTATTGAATAATAATGTAAAAACGTGTACAACAAAACCTCCATCCTCACCCCCCTCCCCCTCCCCCCCAACTCCCACACACACCCTCACCCCCCGCCCCCTCCCCCCAACTCCCACAAACACCCTCACCCCCCTCCCCCTACCTCCCAACTCCCACACACACCCTCACCCCCCTTCCCCTCAACTCCCACACACACCCTCACCCCCCTTCACCTCCCCCCCACAACAACCCCACAATAGTCCCATCAGTGCAACATAGGCCACATGTGTGTGGCAGTATGGTCAATGTGCACTCCCAGAGCCAGGGGGATCCATGTCGTGGTGGCGCAATGTACGCAGTGACCGACTGACAGGGCTGGTCTGCGTGGAGGAGCTTTGGGAGGGTGGGTACTCCCACTGGGGCTGTGGTCTGGGGGGTGCTGCCTCCAGGGCATCTGCGATCCGGCCCAGCACCTCACATAGCCGGTTTGTGCTCGCAGTGATCACCTCGCCCAGAGCCTGAAGGTCATTGTGCCACTCCAACCTTGATTTGCGGTTGTCCCGGATGAACTCCTCAATCAGGCCCGTGAGGTGCTGGGAGCGCACTGCATCCATGGCCGGTGTGGCCGATGTGCTTGGCACGCTTGGTATTGAGCCTGCAGCCCTTTCGGGACTTTCTGCCTTGCACCTGACATCAGCCTGGGTCCCACTTGTTACGGCATGATTTCATTGGGGTGGGGGGGTTTCCCATACATGATGTGACAGCTTGCCCAGCCCTTGGCGGTGCCTTACATTAGGAATGCATTTACGGTCTTGACTCATGACACTCACCTCCATCAGGGGATGACGGAGCACCGCACTCCATTTTGCCAACCCCTTCTATGGCTTCTGTGCCCATCATGTCCGCACACGTTTGCTCCCAGGGCATCATTTTGATGGGAGAAGCTGGGCCTCCTCCTGTCTCCAGGGCCTGACTTCGGTTGGCCGATAGGATGGCCCGCACCCTGAGACGGAGGTCATTCCAGGGGATTTACCGGCATGGCGGAAAGCTCGTGCCCGCGAGGTCGGAATAGCCTGTAAATAGCGGCGTGGTACCAAATCGGACTTGCTCTTTCCGCCATGCCGGTAAAAACCAATACTTACCGCCAACCTCGGAATGAGGCCCAATATCTTTTAGAATGCCCATATACAATTGCTGTCTCTAACCAGAGGGTTGGTGCCTCTGCTAAAAAGCGTGTTAAGGGGCTTCCGTGAGGGCACTGTGTGTCAAAATCTTGGTAGGAGGTTAGTCTTAGTATATAAGCAGGGGGGGCGAAGAGAGCCAACCTCCATTAGACCAATATACATTACAGACAGTGCTTTTTCCGGCAATGGATATTAGAGAGTGGGAGTAAGAGGAAGAGAAAAGGGTGACAAAATCATTGCAATCTGATTTCAATCTGATTTCAAAAAGGACGTTTAGCAGTTGTTCAACGTGTTGTACTCTGAATGTTGATCAGTATATGTCGAAAAAGTAAGGGGGCTAACTCAATGATTTTTAAACCTTACAGAACGGGATCAGATCACAGGCACGTTGCGTATTTGGCAGGAGCACAATTCCAGAAAAGTTAACAGCATGCACGTGTTATTCTCAAGTAAGAGTCCGGCCCTGCCTACAGCAGAGCTGCGCCAGTAGGCCAGATGGTTCCCGGTAAACCAGTCTAATTTACCATGCATGCACTTATCATCGACCCTGAATTCTCTTTTCTTCACAAGGAAAGAGGGCTGGAGTGGAAAGCATAAGCATGGAGCCCTAAACAGAAATACAATCTAGGAAACACGATATAAGCCCCTGAAGTAGTTCACTCCCTAAAAATCATTGATTGGTCTGGCGCACTGAATCTGTCTCATAACACGCTGAACTCTGCTTAAAAGAAAAACTCGTTATTTTTCCAAGAGGGCTGTCTGTGCATGTCGAGTTGTGCAATTAATTGCAAGATTATAATAAAATGCAGTGTACAGGTAAAAAAAAGCTTTGCATTTTAGTTTTAATAATTTACCTGACTTTTATGTCTGCAACTTAACTAAGACGCATGCACTTTTAACTACAAGCATGCTCCCTGAAGCATTTGGGAATGAAGGCTGGGCAGGTCGCGGGCACAACGTGAAGTCCTCTTACGTGCTTATTGAGCATTGACTACTTTTTTAAAAGTACTACATTAAGTAGTCAATCTTCAATAAGCACGCGACTCGAGCCAAAGTGCGACTGGGAGGCACATGACAACTTGACAAGATGTAGGTCGAGGAGCCGACTCACCAAGACTAAGGCGAGTTTCGGTTGCAGTTAGCATTACTTGCTTTAATTACTTAACTAACACTTACAGGTGGCGCTTGGGGGCGACTCGGGCGAGGTTGCACGCAAAGTGGTGGGCCTGAGGTTCTGGCAGGCGGGAGTCCTCCTGCAGAATGTCCACTGGCCACTGAGCGAGTCAAGACACAAGAGAAACAACGAGAAAGTGAGGCACACACGCGTGCCCATGACACCACCCCCACACTGATTGTCATTGGCTGGCAAACAGCCAGTGACAATCCAGTAAAAGCTATTGCGATGCTGCTATTTTACCCAATTCATTCTGTCTTTGCTGCGCTGTTCGCGCACTGACTATACCACTGCAGCCTCCTGGATTGCAGATGGTTACGTAGAGTGTGTGGAGCTATGAGCTCCACATATTCTACAATTGAAAATGCTCCGTAAAACGGGATGCGCCCTGTACAAGGGTGACACCATGGCATTGAACGCTGACTGAACATTGTGGAGCAGCAAATTAATTATCCATAAACAAATAATTAATCTGCCGCTCTCCAACATTCATTTTCTGCCACACTGCAGAGAACTTACTGTTCCCTTTGCACACTGTGGGGACCCTGGTTGGGGGGGTGGCACACCCTCGCCCTATGTAAGCAGCCGTCACTGTTACAAAGCCATCGTTATGACAGCTTTTGTCTAAAAAAAAGTACGTTTGGCACTGAAATTATAGTCCCCCAGGCCCTTAGACAAAAAATATTTTCTTTATATTTAGCAGAGACTTAAATGCACCCCATTTCCCCTTTTGGAGTGTCATGGTCATTGTATGCTACAATGGAGTCCTAGTAGCAGTCCGAGAGCATCATCACGAGTCTGGCGGAAATAGCACTGCATCACAAGTATGCAAGCATGCGCACTCGGCCCTGTCACTAACGCAAATTGCACCTGGTGAAAAGCGGCTTACCACCCAAAAACACAGCGCAATTAGCGCAGCCACTACCAGCGCTATTACAACAGGAGCTGTTAGCGCCAGCGGGAAACACGTCACCACCGGAACAGGAAGCACTTAGGTGGGGATTTTGGAAATCACAATCCATCAAAAATCAAAGCCCCCGGCAGCCATCCACACTCCCCAAGCAGCAGAAAGGTCTTAGGAGAGAGTCAGGGACAAGGCTGCTCAAGATCGGCACTGAAAACCAAAATGTACTGATGATGAGCTCGTTGTGATAGTCGATGAGGTCGATGAGGTCGTGGCCCACCATGATGGCTCTATGGTGCAAGGCAGTGCAAAACCTCCTCCCAGCGCTGCACCCAAATCTTGCATTCATTGAGCCGGAAGGTTTCTGAAGTTCGCCACATCCCCCGGGACGGGGAAGACTGCAGGAAAAGAAGGAATGACATGCAAGTTCAGGTCCAGGGACTGCTGTCCCAGTATAGGCAGGACAGCATGGCCACATCGGGAGGCCCACCGGCGTAACTACCATTCAAGCTGCCGGAGAAAAAGTGCAGCTTGGTGCTCAACGTGTAGGGAATCGAGGGTGTCGGAGGTGCAGAGGTGGGTGCCAGCAGCCAGGAGGCAGAAGTCGAGTCAACCCCCCCAATATTTGCATGCAACAACAGCAGCCTTGCACAGTATCCCCCAGTGGGACGACCCATGATCCGGGCATTGCGACAGTGGGCAGAGTGTGGGAGCCAATACAGGCACCTACCGCAGCACACAACACATGTGCCAGTACACCAGGGCCACCATTGTGAGTCAGATCAGTGGCAAGGGAAGCCAAGGGACCCATCCGAGTGGCATGCACCACACACCCATGGCGTGAGCACAGCAGTGACCCATAGCGACCTGACAGTGACAAATACCATGCCACCCCCCCACCATCACGTGTGTTGCCAAAGTTGAGGCATCGGGATCAGATTCATGCAAGCCAGGCAACAGCTAGCCCAGCAAGGTACCCTTGCCACCCTCCAATAGCCAAATGCTAACCCCCTCTGTGCCCCCCTACTTCCTGCACCTGTTTCCATCATTGCCACTCCAATAGCAAACGCAAACAGACCAGGCCCGTGCCTCAGTCCAACTACCCGGTGCCACACACATCCGTTGTACATGCCAATACACATGGGAGATTGTGTCCTAACACCGTCCCCTATGTCCCCTACAGACACACAATCTTCACCAGAGGAGTCAGAGGATGAGGATATAAACAGCCCATCTGGAAGTGTGCCCTCCCGTGCCACCACAACCACCACCACCCTGCAAAGGGGCCGACATGTGACCCATCCCACCACACACCACCACAGCAGGGGCACGTCTACCCCCTCAGGCCAGCCCACCAGGAGCACACCAGTTTTCCCAGACATCACCTCTGCTGCAGTTGACCCTGCCAGAGAGGGCACACCGCCACTGATCATGTCACTGGAGGAACTAGAGGACAGAACCAGGGACAGTGACCAAGTGCCAGCGCCCCAAACCCCAGGCCGTAATCTGTGCAGGCCAACTGCCACCACACCCAAGAACCCACCACATGTCAGACAGAGTAGCCAGAGCCCCAAGAGCCCAAAGAGCCCACCATGCTGCCAGTGCACCCACATCCAAAACAGACACGGAAACCCGCTCCTATGGGTCCCCTGTTGGCAGCCAATCCAGGCAACGTACCCCCTCGCCATTGCAGCCAAATGCCACATTGGGCATGATCATGTGATGAAATAGAAACAAGGCAAAAGCAGATGGAGTCCATCACCAACATACACTCTGACCACATACATGCCATTTGTGACGTGATCCATGGTGCCAAAAGGAGGATGTCACGTGACAATGCCAGGACACAGAGTTTTGTCACTGCATGCACAGCATTACTGACAGGGTTTGGCCAAAGGGTGCGAGAGATGTGTGAGAGTGTCTCAGCCCTTGTTGAGCAAATCCAGGAAAGCAATGCCCTCCTATTGCAACAGCTGCAGGGGGCAGCATCAATTCCTTCCACCTCATCCATGTCTACTGATGAGTACCGCCAGAGAAACCCTAGGCAGCAGTCCCTGTGCCATCTTCACCCATGTTCACCAGATGATGATGGTTGGGAGAAGAGGACAAGGCCATTGCAGATGGCATGACTAAGGTTGGCATGAGTGTCCATGCTATGGACACGCTGGAGGGTGGGGGAAGGTTGGATTGTATGCTGGGGTATTGGTGGATGGAGGGGAGGGGGGATTGTGTGCTGGGGTGTTGGTGGAAGGTGAGGCAAGGGGATTGCGTGCAGGGGTGTCAGAGGAGGGCAGGTTAGGGGAGATTGTGTGCTGGGGTGTTGTTGGAGGGAGGAGGAGATTGTTGAACAAATGAGTTGCATAAAAATGAATTGAACTTCAATTATGCGAGGACATTCATGTATGTGTTCTTGTTCACTTTATTCAGGCTGTGATAGTAGTGGACTCAGTCAGGTCATCGCACTAGAAGTCATTGGGCCTCATTCCGAGTACGGCGCTAACCAATGGCGCTATTAACGCCTTGGTTGACGCCGTACCCGGACCGGCAGCGCCTTGGTGGATGGCGGAATTACCGCCCCATTCCAAGGTTGGCGGGGCGGTAATTCCCCAATCCCCATTTACCCTTCCCCATTCCCATTCTTGCCCCATAGGGCATAATGGGAGTGGGGAAGGTGTTAATTACGCCACCGTAAATTACGGTGGCGTAATTAACATCAAGGTCCCTTAGCGCCATGGTTTTTAACACCTGCTAAAAGCAGGTGTTAAAACCTCCATGGCGCAAAGGGAACTCGGAGTATGGCGGTAAGGGATTACCGCCACCGCTCTCGTTAGCGGTGGCCGCTATCCCTTACCGCCATACTCGGAATGAGGCCCATTGTCTATTAATGCCTGTCAGGCCTGTCTCCCTTCCCTCACTTCATCCCTCTGAGTGTCAGCTCTGGTTCCTGCCATATTGCGGGGTGAAATAGCCCCTGGATGCCATAAAAGGCTGGAGTGAGTGGGGGACATTCCACTAAGTAAAAGGCCTGTGCTGAAATAATGTGGGACATAAGGCTTATGGAAGCAAGGTAAAAAGGAATTAAAATGGGCTCAAAACAACAAGATACTTACAGATGCCAACTGCCTTTAATAAGGGAAAGACACATGGCAAGGTTTGCCAAATTATTGGAGAGCTGAAGTAACATTCTCGAAAACCCCAGTCCAGAGAACCCTCAATGGGATGTCAGCATTGTGTGCAGCAATTGCAGTAAAGCAGAACATTGTCTGTCATGAACATTAAATAAAATGAATAATTCAGTGTTTTTCCTTTAAACAAAAAAAAAATATATGCTTCAAAAATCAACTTGGTTTCTGTCATACTGGGATGCTGAACTAACTGGGTTTAAACCGCTGCAGTAAAATTAAGGTCTTTCACGGCTTAAATCAACCAAAATTACATTTTGATTTTGCCTCCAAAGTGACAAGCTGCAGAGCCAGATGTGCACCAAAACTTTTGAAAATGTAATTATGATGCCCTCATTTAACCACGGTATGCAGGGAACAACTTTTCCATGACGCTTATGCATGTTAAACGTGGGTGCCTTTCAAGAGTTCATTTTTAAGGGAAAATGTCAGTTAAAACGCAATATTGGCTAAGTGGGGGAAGGCCATGGTTTTTTGTTTGCTTGTGATTTCTTCAAATGTGAAACTGAATTCTTTCCTTGGTTGTTCCAGAAACCTAGAGATGCCTGTAACTTAAATATACAAAGAATAGGAGGCTCAGAGATCGAATTCACGGCATGTACAAGATAAGGGAAGGTCTGCTCTCCAGTTTTATGACCCAGGTCACACAGGCTGCAATAAAACTTGCATTAGCTGGCCATTAGCTCTTGGAATGTGCAAGCTAATCTCTACACAGGACCCCTCTTGAAGTCACAGTCAGAAACAGGGAATTTGCAAGGGTGGGGGCCAGGTCCAAGGAGTGGTTTTGGCGGTCCATTGTGTAAAATGGGAGAAATGGTTTTCATCATGTAAAATCAATAATATTTACTCCACATGTGTTGTTGTGGGATTTCTGGAAAGGGGTCCCCTCACCTTTTCTGGGCATCCCAAAATGATTTTTGTTGGACCTACACAACCCAAGTTATTTAAGAAGACGTAATATGGCCCTCCTTGTGAATGTGAGAGAGATGAAAAGTTGAAAACATGCAACATATGATTAATAGGCCGCCCACCAAGGGCCATATTTTTCACTGATATAATTCTGGCGTAAATGAGGAAAAACTGTAGTTCTGGAAGGGAATGATGCACAGACACCTGACAAGGCTTATGTGATTCACTGAAAAACGTAGTGTTATAAAATGCCTTCATATTTGTAAAAATATGGAGAATAAGGGTGCTTGTCATGCAGTGAGATTTCTGTGTCCCTGAACCAGACCAAGTCCCCCTGTCAAAGTGAGATGATGGAGGGGTCTCCTCCCCGGTCTCCCAAAGCACTCCCATATTTTCTGGACCTATCAGCACACAGAGCGGAGTGGATTAGTGACACTCCTCCAATCCCTTCTGCAGGAACTATGACACAATTGTGATGTCATTTGCCCTATAACTAAGTCACCCTGCCTCAGATCAGGTGCTTTTCCACTAACCCCTGAGGTGAGCTGCTGCCGAAATCTGGAGGAGCATCCCAGCACTATCAGTGAGGCCTAATCTTGCAGAAGAGCCAGGAGACTTAGTAGCTGACTTTGGACCTCTTGGAGGAAAGAGGGAATCCTTGACTGACCCCATTGGCTGTCCTAGCAGTGGTGCTCTGATGCTCCCTGATGTCTAGTCCAGACATCTCCTGTAAGTAGCCATACCCCAAGCCATAGATTGTATATGCCCTATATCCTTTCAGTATTGCCTTAGAGATTTTCCCATTGAAAATCCCTTCACCTGTTTTTCTGTGTATTTCAGTCATCACCTCCTTGAAGAATCCCCCTTTTCCTGTGTAAATCCTTAGTGTATTTTTCTAAGCAAATCAATTAACTTCCCAATTTATTTCATGGGATTTGTATTGTTGTAATTCAAAACCAACAATCTGTTCAAAGTGTATTGTGAATTGATATAGCCATAAAGTGTTGCCCAAAATAATTAATCCAATGGTGATCTGAGAAACAAAAGTGTCCCTCTGTTCAATTCTGCCCTGCTAAATGAATTTCCATCTGCAGCTGTACTTTCCCATTGCATCTGTCATTTCCTCTTGTGAACTATCCCTTTTCCCATAGCTTACCTGTCATTTTAAGCATCAGTAAAAACAAATTCCATTTGCATTTTCTTTCCCATTGATATTGTGCTCAACATTCTAAAAAACAATGTTCCCCTTCTGTTCCTCTTTCCACATTGTGAGGTTGAAAAATAAATTTCCAATTACACTTTCTATCACATTGCCCAAGTGGTGAACATCCCAATCCGCAAACTGATTTTCCCCCTCGTGTGATGACTAATATGTTTTAAGCCCTGCCTGTCTTTCTTAGTATAAGCAAACACATTCCCTTCTTTTTATTCTTTCCCATAGTAGTTGTGATAAATAATTAAGAAGCCATTCATCCCTTGTGTTGTGTCAAACAAATGTTCCCCTTTCCTTTCTGTCTCCCATATTGCTTCTGTGGGTATGACACCAAACCGATTTTCCCCTTGTATTCCTACCCCCTGCCACTGCCTTCCAATCAAAGGAATCAAGTCCAATTGATGCTTGGGGGTTGAATGTTGCAGGCGGAGTGCGTAACCATTGTGCTATTGTTGTGTGTTGAATTGTATGTCTTCTTTTTGTAATTAAAAAGGAAGAGTTTGTGACAGTATGGTCACTTTACAGAAGTCATTGCGTTTTGTGTTGCCACAACATTGGTGACTGTTGTAATGTGTTTGTTCTAATTTGACATGAAATAGTAAATTCATAAATATCTTATTGATACACATCGGCCTGGTTCCTAGTCCATTGTGACACAGGGTGTTTGTGGAGGTTGGGTGCAAGACAGGTTGGAGGCCTTTTCAAGAAAGGATCAGTATTGTAGAAATAAAAAGGATTTTGACTTGCGTGTGCCGTGTAATAAATCACGACAACCTGCTCATCGTCTGCATCTTCCTCAGGGTGTGGCCTGTCCGCAACCGGGGTGTATTGTGGTACTTTCCTTCTCAGGCAAATGGTGTGCAGCATTGCACACACCAATATTATTTTCCCAGCTTTCATAAGGGCTCCACCAGTGTGATCCAGGCACTGGAATCCTGCTTTGAGGAGTCCAACGGTTGTGCTCGCTGCATATACGGGTATGGCCGTGGGCATGCTTGTAGGTGGTTTTGTGCTGTGTACATGGGTCATGCACAGGAGGTCATCAGCCATGCCAGCTGCAAATATCCAGACCCACCTACGTGGTGTGGAATACAGACATCAGTCAATTGTCTCATGCATGGGTCTGCTGTCTCAATGTATCTGGTCATTGTTAGCCGTGAGCATTCACGTGTGCATCCCACACATGCAATGTGTATGTGTGATGGGTGTCCTGCCTTCCTTAATGATACCATGCATTACTTTTCCTGTACATGCACCCTGTGTCATTGTAGCAGGTGTTCTTCGGTGGCGTGTCCCAGGTGACTGCACATGGGCAGAGAGCTTTCGAATGGGTGGGCATGCTGTGTGGTGCTGTGTGGATCTGCGCTGTGCCACATTCAAGATGCATTGTAGTTCATGTGATCTGATGTGACATTGTGATGGCAGCAGTGTGGGTCTGCCAGTATGTGTGTGTCCAGGTGTGTCCAACGTGTGCATGTTCCCTTGGATGCCCCCGTCATTGGTGCAGGTGCTGCCCAGGTGCAAACAGTGCATGCTCTTGACATGCAGTGCTTCCTTTCAGTGTTACTATACCCTGCCCCACTTTTTCATCTCGTGCTACCCTGTGCATATGTGGTAGGGATGTACTCACTCACTATTCAGACCCGTTGTCCTCTGGGCCTATCCATGTATCCTGGCAGTGTGCTGTTGTGTAGGACCATGGAGTCGTGGGTGGAACCTGGGTATCGAGCGCAGACGTGGGTTATGATGAGGTCAGGGCCACAAGTCACCTGCATGTTGAGGTAGTGGTAGTGCTTCTGGTTCCTGTATATGGCCTCATGGGCCTGGGGCACCACCAACACAACATGGGTGCAGTCTTTGCTTGCTGTGACATTGGGAAGTTGTGCAGCAGCATAAAACTTGCCTTCATGTTGTTGACCTGTGCCTGGGTGGTGGGCATTGTAATATGTTGGTTGACATGGCACAGGAGGGTATCCAGCACCTGGCCCAGGACTGTGCTGAATGTTGACTGCGCCATGCCATTCATCATGGACATGGTTACTGGAAGTTGCCTGAACCCAGGAATTGTAGGACTGCCACCAGCTTCAGCAATGGGGAGACATCTGTGCCCATACTGATCCTGGTCCCAATGTCATCCAGGATTGTGGCGCCAGCAGTTCAGTGACAGTCTCCCTGTTCAGTTGGTACTCAGTAACCAACAGGATGTCGCTGAGGGCCCAGGGGGAGTGCTTGGCCCTGTGGATGGGTGCTCACCTTGCTGGTGCTGTTCTCCTCCTTCTCCTCCTCACCCCCCACCCATACTTTGTACTCCTTGTGCCCTGGCCTCATTGGCCTGCATCTCAAGCTCCAGGTGTAGCATGAGCAGCTGCCTGTTCCAGCCCACATCACTGAATGGCAGCATGGTGTTGGAATCAGTGTTTGGGGCTTGGGTGTGTCTTATGTAGCCCTCTGGTGGGCATTGTGTACATCTGTGGCTTGATTCCTGGCACCTAGGCTCATTTACCTCCAGCTGGAGGCTGGAGGTAATTCTCAGCTGTATTAGCACCGGTTTTCAGTTCTAATACTGTCATACATGAACTTGGGATACGGCTGTAATTGCGCTTTGTTTTGTTGGCGCTATTAGCGCTGGCTGTATTTGCACCGGCTGTTATAGCGCTGGTACCTTTTGGCTCCAGCAGTATTTGCGCCGTCAGGTAATCCAGTGGAGCGGTATTGGCAATGCTAATACCATAACCGCCGGATTTAAGGGCTACCACCAAACTTGTGATGAGGCTCTCGAGAAGTATGACAGAAGTCTATTTTTGCTTTGCAACAGTTTTAATCAAATAAGCCCTCTGAGCTACATTTCATACACATCCTATCAGAAATACAACTGTTATAAATGAGATGATCTAAACAATTATGGGGTAGGAGGGCAGGTTTCCTGACACAGGAATATTTTTATCCAGACTGTCACTGGGGTTGAAATGCAATGTATGGTAAAGATGAGAGAGAAGCAATACAAATCATTTACAATGAAACACTAGAGGCACAATTAATCTACCATTTGGTGCAGTACTGAGGGATTTAAATGTCAACAGTTTGGCAAGCTGTCCACTTCCAAACCAATCTAAAATCTCACAAATGCATTCCAACAAAGTTGATGTACTTGCATTGTGGACCCGATGTCAAAGACTTATCACAGTTACGACCATATTCAGTCCCGGATTACCAAATAGGCAAAGTAGGCACCGGCCTATGGGCCCCGCTCAATGGATCAAAATAATATTGATTTGATCTTGAAGGAAAATGGCAAACATTTTAGGAGATACTTTGTGAGAGGGGGCAAAATGTCGACAGCCTAGGGGCCTCCACAGGGTTTGATTTGGCACTGACCATATGCAAAGCCCCACTTGATTACAAAAGCCCACTAGCCGAGTGCGCCTAATCAAAAGGCTTTCACTAGACCATTGCAACAACAGCTTGTGACACCCTATAATCCATTTGGGTAACTCTGTCCTCACCTAAGTTACCTCTAAAGACACTGAGATTGAAGTCTACAGATATGATAATGCAGATCATTTGGTTAATCTCACAGTAAGTAGCAATATAATCTACCATATTTTATTAATACTGTATCTGAAATTAGCATGTTCCAGATTCCATTTTAGATTATCAGAAACAAGGTTGATATATCTGGCATTATTTATTTATTTATTGTTTACTTGTTAGGCGCTTATACAGGACATACATTCTGTTTCAAAGTGCTCACAGGGCAGCAGGTAGTACTTGGGATAGCAGTACAATTAAATACAAAAATACCGAGGGGGAAGGGACAGCCAAACCTATTATGCCTTGTGAGTATTCAGAAAGTGCAAGTGCAGGAAGGAAGAGGGCAGTGGGGTAGGTGCTGTGTTGTCCGTGCTCGAGGTTGAGCCACATATGAAGTGCACAGTATGGTAAGTGCTATGCGGCCAGGAGCCACATTGGAGGGAAAGTGCAAATGTCCAGTGCACAGGGAGTGCCGAGGCAAGTGCTGAGGTAGACAGATGCTGGGGAGATTGGATGTGAATTTTCAGAGGCCCAGAGGATGCATAAGGGACCAAGACACCAATCACAACAACTGTGAGATTAGCAGAGGAAGGAAGAAGAGAAGGAGGAGGAAAAGAGGAGAGTCTTGATGTGATTTCAGAACTTCAGAAGGTCCTGCTCAAGACGCAGATGGAGGAAGATGCTGTTCCAGAGGAGGTATCCAGATGAGGAAAGCGAGTGGCCTCCTGCTCTCTGTTTAGCAAATAACTTTACACACAGAGAGTTGGTGCCAGGGGAGTGTACATGTCTAGAATGAGAATATTTGGAAAGAGAGTTGCAGATAGTTTAGACCCCGGCCCCAGACAGCCTTGTGGATGATGCAGAAGTATTTGAATTTGATCCGTGCAGCAACCGGGATCCAGTGGA
Organism: Ambystoma mexicanum; assembly: GCF_040938575.1. Taxonomy (NCBI): domain Eukaryota; kingdom Metazoa; phylum Chordata; class Amphibia; order Caudata; family Ambystomatidae; genus Ambystoma; species Ambystoma mexicanum. Next base: position 1,191,181,819 of record NC_090937.1, read on the forward strand.
GGCTTTTTAGGGCAGGAGAGACCCAGTCTCTGGGCTTAAGACCAAGGATAAGTCTTGCTGCTCTATTCTGGATTAGCAGAAGGGTTTGCAGAGTGGAGGAATAGTGATGCCTAGAGAGAACCAGGGCTCGGAAAACATTGAGCTTCTGGGGCGAAAGGGAGACTGTGATAATTCCCTTGAGAAGAAAGAGTTGGAAGTGGCACTTCTTGGCAATGTCCTGCATGTGAGGCGGGAGGGATAACGTGGAGCCAAAGATGACTCCAAGGTTTCTGGCTTCAGAAGAAGGTGCAGGGTGAAAGCCTAAGGTGGGAGGCTAGAGAGAAGGAAAGAAGGAGGGAACAGGGGTCCCAATCGAAAGGATCTCAGTTTTGCTGGCATTGAGGCAGAGATCATTGGAAGAGCACCAAGCCCGGATAGCAGACAGGCAGTCGGGGATGAAGGAAGGTGCGAGTGAGTCAGCAGGAAGTCTGAAAAATAATTGAGTGTTATCTGCATAACACTGGAGGTTGGGGGAGAAGGAGAAGATGAGGTGTGCCAGCTGAGCAAGGTAGAACTAGGGGGAGAAGATAGATCCTTGGGGGACACCACAGGTGGGGAAGGAAGTGGAAGACAAAAAGGTGCCCAGGATGACATCCAAAGAGCAGTCAGTAAGGAAAGAAGTCAGCCATTCCAGTGCCACGTTCTGAGAAACCAAGGGTATCGTGGAGCCTTTGTATGAGGATCAAATGGTTGCCAGTGTCAAAGGCAGAAGAGAGATCAAGTAGAATGAGGACAGCTGAGGAGTTTGAGTGAAGGGATGCCAGCAGTTCTTCACAGGTGTTTTGAAGATCATTTTCCATGCCTCTGGATGCTTGGAATACAGAGTGATGATCGCGGAGACCACCGACAAGTTCAGTGTGCGAGTTGAGTTGGCACAAGGCCAGATTCTCCAGCAGTTTTCCCAGAAAGGGGGTGATTGAAATATGGCAGTAGTTGGATGGACAGGTAGGGTCTGCTGAAGGCTTTTTAAATAGTGGGTGCACAAGGGAAGGCCTGAGGGCTGAGGGGAAAGAGCCAGTGGTGAACGAGTGGTTGCAGAATCAGTGAGTTCAGGGGCAAGAAAGCCAATGTTGTCCTTGAAAGTTCTAGATGAGCAGGGTGGAACCTGTTTGGAAGAGGCCTTCATAGGGCGGACAACTCTGGTAACTACTTCAGGTGTGACAGTGGTGAATTAGGTGAAGGTGGAAGGAGGAGGGGGATTGACCAAGGGAGGATGGGGGTGTGGGATGGGTTAGGTGGATGAGTAGCAAGGATGTTCAGGATGTCCTGAGTTTTGGTGGCAAAGTGTGTCGCCAGTGCATTGCAGAGGGCCTGGGAAGGAAGAGGGGAGGAATATACTGTGGAAAGGTTGGCTAGCTCCTTGCAGATTTTGAAAAGTTCAGCCGTGTTATTGGATACACCTGATACCTGTGCCTGAATGTGGGCCCTTTTCTTGACACGGATGGCGAGTCTGTATTGCCTTTGGAGCAGGCAGCAGGCCAGTTTGACAGAGGGTGAACTGAGGTTTGCCACGTCTGTTCCGCTGCTCTTCACTTTTGTTTCAGGGCTGCAAGTTCTGAGTCATACCAGGTGTTACGCTTACAGGCAGGTTTCAGGTGGATCCTCATGACAGGTGCAAGGATGTCAAGGGTATTGGCGATTGCTGAGTAAAGATTGCTGAGATCAGAGTCTGTGGTGAAGTCTGAGGTTAGCGAGGGATGAAGGTAGAGGCAAAGGCAGCAGCTGACACTTGTTTAATTGGGTGAATGTTCGACAACGAGGTTGGCAGGGCTTTTGTGGGTGTGGTGGGAGTTCCGAAGGTACCCAGGTGTGAGGAGAGGAGAGCATGATCTGACCAGGAGAGAGGGGTGACCAGGAGGGGAGCGAGCAAAGGTCGGAGTGGATGAGGCCGTCCAGGGTCTGTCTAGCCAAGTGGGTTGGACAGGAGAGGAGGATGGAGAGGGAGAGGAAGGTGCACAGGACAATGAGCAGAGTGGATTCTTTTGCAGAGGCGTCCAATTCGATGTTGAAGTCACCCAAGAGGAGGAGGTTGGAAGTAGATTAAAGTTAGGAGGAGCAGAAATCAGCCCATTCAGAGAGGAATAGGGTGGTAGCGCCTGGCGGCCGGTAGATCGTAGTAATAGTCAGAGTAGAGGAGGGAGAGATGACCAACTTGCAGACCAGTCTCTCGAAGGAAGTATAGAGTTGGGTAGGTACGATGGAAGAACGAACCCACTCAGGATAGATGAAGGTGACTCCACCACCAGCACTGCGAGGTCGAGGCTTGGAAATGATCTTGAAGCCGACAGGGAGGAGGGAGTCAAAAGCAGTGATTGAGCTGGCATTGAACCTAATCTCAGTGAAAAAGTCAAGGTCAGTGTCTTCAAGAAGGAGGCAGATTTCAGCAGCGTGTTTGTTGGCAGAGCGGGCGGTTAGAGATGCCAGGTGGAGGTGGTCTCTGCCTTTGAAGGTTTTCTGAGGAGGAGGACAGGAGCATGGTACTCTGGTCACAGGAGGAGGGACAGTGAGTGTGGTGGGGGTAGAGGCATGAGAAGGAAGGAAGTTAATGAGGGAAGGCAAGATCCCTCAACCTTTTGTTCCCACTCTTACATGTGTTTTGCTGTGTGTTGTACATTTTTGTGCTCATGGACTATGGAGTCCCACCCACTCCATAGGCATCATCTTTTTACTGTGTGTCACAAAGCACCTTTAGTGCAGTGACACAGGATGGTCTTTTTAGACTTCCCATTTTAAACTCCATTTTCTGGGAATGACTACTGTCTCCCAGAACATGTAAAGTGGTCATTGACTTTACTAGTCTCTTTATATCTACATAGCCAGTAAACCCTATCTTCCCAAGGAGTACTGGAAGGGTTAATAGTTATCCCTTTTTTTCTGATTCTCATGGAACATTATTTCATTCCCCGTTCTCTAAGAATTGGCTGGTGGCAGTGGTATCTACCATTTTTATTCTTCTGCGGACTAATAAAATAGCCTTGGTACTGTTAGAGGCTATGGTGGTAGCCTCAAACTCTAATCCGCTGGACCCCATTTATTTTTATTTGGTTCTGGCCGGGTTTATTCAACATTTCTTTTTGTAAAGGTCTTTCTCATGTTTTACTCTGCGTGTCAAACCAGGTTTGGTTCCTTTGTTCACAGAAGCCCTCCTAAGGCGCCTGAGTGTCTGGGTGGACATGATGTGAGGCAAGGGTTTGAGGCCCCATGCACAGGGTCTCCTTGGAGACCCAAGTCACACTCTAGTTGGATTGGCTAGGTGGCTGTTCTCCCAGGACAACCACCCTGCTGTGTGACTGACAGCCAGGCTGTGTGAATGGGGGAAAACTGCTTAAAAGCAGGTCTCTGGGACTTGGAAGGCAGAGTCACCAGTGGAATGAGAGAACCAACGAGGAGCTGAAGGAAGAGGACTGCTGCAACTACTGGACATCCCGGTGAAGCCCTGCTGCAGGTTCGAATCGCCCGAAACTCCGACGACAGAGAAGATCTGCAAGGAATCCTCTTCTCTTGAGCTTGGTGGGACCAACCAGCTCACCAAAAACACCAAACGCTGGCCTCCCTCTCCTGGTCGAATTTGCTGTCCATCGCTGCAGTAAATCGGATAGCCAGGAGGAACGGAACCTGTTTGGATTTTAAGGAGCACACCTTTTATTCGATGTTTTGCTCCGCTGTTGGCTTCTTCCCTGGGCAGTGTAGGACCCTCCAGACATCCTCCTTCTCGTGACCATGACTGAAGCTTCAGGAACCGTGAGCCTGCAGGAACTGCCAGGAACAACTGTTTCAGCAACAGCATTCTTCTCCATTTAAGGTACTGTGCAAATCTGGTTGTTCATTCCGTACGACCATGGTGAAAGTGCTTAAAATCTTTCGCCTCTCCGAAGGTTTGTCCTTCTCTTCTCCTTTGAATAACTTTTCTTCCGACCAACTTCATTTTTAACTCTTGGCAAAGACATAACCGCAAACTACTCTGAAAAGTCTGATCCTCTGCAAAGATTCTGAACCATTAACATTGACAAAGGCCTAATGACTTGAATCCTAGTTGTAGTAGCGTTTTCTAGATTGCTCTGCCTATAACTTGTTGGTGTTGTTGATTTTGAATAACCTTGTCTTTTTCTCCCTTTTAAATTACTGGAGTGCCGTTTTGCTCACACTTCATTTTGAGCTTAACTTGTCCAGAATGTATTGGGTGTTCTTGTAATATATTAAGATTGTGATTTTCTGCTGCTTCATAATAGTGAACTGTTTTATAACTGATGGTGTAAATAAATGTATATACTTTTACTCAGAAACCTTGAATCAATGTTTATTTGAACCATAGTAATTGCTGTCCTTTGTGTAACCTCTCGTACTGCTCACTTTACTCTTGAGATAAGTCTGGCTGCTCAGCCATCGCTACCACTTTACTGTGTAGTACAAGCTTGTACCAAAGGTGAAATTGTACTTACACTTGTAGTCTTAATTGTGTGTGGTGTTCCAAAAGGGTACTGCATGTGATTCTGCCTAACATGGCGCACGGCTATTACTAGACTAATAGCATGCAGATTTATGCACAGGTAGCTATGAACTATGGGGATATATTCCACTAAGGGATTGAAAGGCACCGCTTACAGACATTCGTAGTGAAGTCTGACTAGTCTATAATCACAACACGAAGTGCTGGCTTCACAATCTGGACTCTACGACAGCCTAACCTCCTGAACCCAGCACGCTAGACTATTGCCGGCACACTCTGCAATTTAATGTATAGTTGTACGCACTAGAAATACTATGTTTGTACCTATCTGTAACTGTAACGTAACCATTGTTGACTGCTTTAAATTGTAACTGTAACCAGATCTAACTTACGCGCCCATATGCCCCCGGGCCTGGCTGCGCTTTATAAATAAAATAAATACAAATACAAATAATGTCAATCCGAATTCTGCCCTGAATATATATCCTAGTTGAAACCTACCAATGTACAACTTTATGATGTGCATTTTGATCAATATTGAGTACTAGTCGAGGTCTGATGGAGAACCAATTTATTCTAAATATAGTATGATAATGTGACAATTCTGATAGTTCATGTTTTTTTCTGCAGAACCGAGATATTGCAGGTTGAACAGTTTCTCCAAAGTGGTAGAGAGAGCGAATAGGCTGATGGCACATTAATCTATATGGCATTGTCTAAATGCATGTGTGCTCCTGAGAAGGTAGAAGAGTCAATATTACTGAAACATAATGTGTAGATCTATGCAATGAGGTTTAAACATGTAACTTGGGTCTGTAGGTGACATATCAAATATTGAAGGATTTCACCCCTCTGCATTACCACAGAAGGACATGAACTGAACCCTTTTTATATAGTATTCCCAGAATCAGAAAGCAACAGGTAAATGCAGTTTGGGAGTTCTAGAAGAGATGAATTGATGCAGTGGCCTTACCTTTTTTAAGATTTGCATGTGTACATACGATTGATGTTATCATATTTGACAGAATGCCATCTGGTGAGGGTAGGCTAAGAGAAGCTTTTTGAATGTGTATTAACATAAAATGTTGCAGGTAATTCTGTTTCAAAAAGTTTTTTTTTACTATCTGACCACCTTTTCAAAATGATCAATGCCAAAGCTATAGTGCACACAGTTGCCTGCTGTAAGCAGTTTACTGAGATTTTAAAGCACTAACTTTGCAGTGGCAAATAGAAGGTTCAAATGACACCTGTGCATCCATGACAGCTGCTGGGACAAAAAGCCCCGGCAGGCATAGTTAGACATTTAACTTTCTGCATCACGGTACTCAGTTCTGATAATTGCATGCTTTAGACTGTCTGGTGAATCTTTAAATATAAGCCATGCCACAGTTGTGGCATGGCGACTGCAGAGGCCAAACCGTTTTAAAGCCACATCAATTATATACAGGGCATTTCCATGACAAGACAGATGTAGATTGGTGTCTAAGCTGACTGTCTCCACAGATGCTTGGTGGAACAATAGCCAGGATGCTTCCTCTTTTGACTCTCCAGCAAGTGGCCTGCTTTCCCTCAGGCCACCCCCCATCCCCAACCTCTAAGTGGTCTCCTGGGAACAGTGTTTCTGTAGCAGCACTGACATACAAAGCCAACCTCACACCAGGTTGATGATCGCTGGAATGTTGTTGACGCCAAAAGGCATGTGAAGTGAGTGGAGTTAGACTAGCCAGAGAGGGAAGTAATGCTTGGAGAGGGGTCCCACGGTCTTTATCCTTGTTCCTGTTGCATACATTTCCTGAAACAAGCTGCTCTTGGAGTGATGTTATAAGGCAAGGCCACTTGTTACAGCAACTTGGATTTAGCCCCTTATTTGAGGCTTGCATTGGGCTAATCCCCACTGTCATTCTGCTTTTAAAAGGAGAGGTGCCCCCCTCATTCTTTGACGAATTCCTGGACTCTAAGACGAACAATGGAAGATCATGACACCTTGATCCGAATGCCAGCTCACCATTGTGGACGCCTATAACGTGCTACATCCCAAACATCACATCGGTCCAACAGAACCTTGTCTCAACCTGAATCAATCACTGACTCAATCCGCTGGAAGCCATTGCGTTGCTTGTCGACTCGGCTCTGTGAAAGCATTGTCTCAACCCAACTTGTCTGCTGATTCTTACCTTTTGAAACACATTGACCTGCATAGTCTCAAGTATCGATTCAATCCACCCAGTGCCCAGTCTCAATGCAAACCATCCACTAGATCAACACTGAAAAGCTGCTGAGCAGAGATGGGCACAGTAGCCTTTATTTGGTATCTGCAGGGATGCAGACTGGATCTGAGGTTGTCTGCCTGAGATGACTTCCTCTGATCCCCAAATGAAAGAATGTTCCTTTCACTTCAACAGGCCACCCACCCACTTAGTTGAATTATGATGGCGGTGTTGTCTCAGCCAACTTACAAGAACATTTTCAAGTCTGGAAAGAGCAGCATGTTTCTTCGTTTTTAGATCCAGATTACCAATCCTGGAAACAGTGCATTGTTTTCTTCATTTATACACCCATCTGGGGCCAGTAAAAATGATGTGACAAACCATCAAATGTCCCAGCCACTTTGAAGTCACTGACCAAAGGAATTTCAGGAGCCATGCCCAGTAGTTGCCTCCTTGGGTACTGTGACACAACCAATCTCTCGTAGTATGCTGTCTCTGATTTCTTGGACTCAAGGTACTGGAGCAACCTGTGTCTTTCATTCTGACTTAGCTCATTTAAATGCTTCTGCAAACCCACAGGAGGGGGATAGTCCCTCTGTTCATGGCAAAGGTCAATCTAACTTGGGCCTCCAGATGAGGACGTCTCTCTCAGTTCTGCCAGGCCCTTCTGGTCTGAAGCCTATGCGTCCCTATCTCAGGTTCTATTTCTGCATCAATAGGCAACCCTGAGATAACACAATTCTGTGCAACAGCAGTAGGCAGATTAATGGCTACTGGGCCCTCTCCTACAGGAGCAGGTACCTTAATGGATTTAGCATATGGACTATGAGCTGTCAGGTTCTCTGGTCTCTCATGCTCTCTATCATTAAAATCCCCCAGGCCTCGGGCCACAAGTATTTCTATTCTTGAAGCTCAATGAGCTCTTGCTCTATAAGTCATTAACCATCAGACACATTACAGGAACAGAGTTCTTGACTGCCATGCAGTGTGTGGAGGTTTCACCTCTCCATCCCAACTTTAACAATGCCATGGGCATTAACTGAGGCCATCAAACCCTCTGGCATTTGAAATGTAGCCTGTGATATACTTCACCTCTTTCATCCTCTTTGGGCTGACAGATATGACTGACGTATCAAACCATGCAAGAGTGTGGTTCTCACTTAGAATGCTGTATAGACATCTGAGTATTTGTGGGCCCTGCTGTGGGAACGTGATACTTTATCCACTGAGAGTTTCTAGGGAGCATTCGGTCACTCTCTGGCCTAGTGGGACTACGATCGATAGATTGTCTATTTTCACTATGAGACCAGTACTCACTATGGCCTGGCTTGATTTGACCTGGCAGGCCAGATCTCCCTTCTTATCTATAAAGTCCCACACAGAAAACATCCTTTGGGTGTTGAGGGTGATAGTGCCACAGTGGTAGAGACATTGTCACTCTTTTTTATGTGGTGGCTGAAAAGCCATGTGTATGGGATTTCCCCTTTATATTTTTGTGAGCATTTCCCGGCAGAAGAATGAAAACCTGTGTACCCAGCCTGCTTGTGTTTACCTTTATCAGAAGTAATTTCCTCAGCTTTGAGACTGTTTGCCTTAGCCTTTTCTCTGCATATTAGTTCACACAAACTAGTCATCAGCCTTTTTCGAGCTCAGTACGATCCCTGCAAACTAGATGTTAGTGTAAAATCTGCCTTACATATCTTATGATATACTTGCATTCAATCAAATTAAACATTCAATCAAAAGTGTCCACTAGGTTCTCTGTCACCCACACATTCAAATTCTTCAAAGAAATGTTTGAAAATGTGTTAATGTCTATTTGCCCCCTTTGGTGAGTTTGCTGCAACTCATAATCATCATGTGATGGGAGCCTTCATTTGGGAATAAAAGAACCTTTCATCAGGAACCAACTGAATGATGATATCAGTTCCGACTGTCAGTAGACTGCTTATGAGGGCTGCACCCCCACACTATTTCTTCCACCTCCTTAAGCTGGAAGTCTAACTCCAGTGCTCTGAATCAGTCAAAGATATACCCCCGCCTGTTCTTGGGGATTTGACACCTTGGCTTTTCTTAGGTGCCATCATTTTAAAATACTTCCCCCCACTGAGAGTATTTTTTGCATGTCTCCTTTTTCCTGAAGCTCTACCTTGCACTGAATTCAATGATTCCTCTGTTTCTGTTCTTCCATGCCGCCTTCCTTTGCTCTAGAAGGATCACTCTTACAGTCGACCCTGCTCACAAAAAACTGGCCTGGTTCCCGGCTGAGACACTAGACCTAACAGAAACATGGACTCTGTGATCTCCCAGGTGGATAGGAGAGCTTGAACCTTCACATACCACCTTATTCCGTTGGGGGCATCGGGAGAAGAGATATGGGTGCTCATTGTACTGTGCAACCCTGGTTTCCTAGGCTGGATAATACTAGAAACCAAAGTATCCCTGAACAGGGTGTCCACCAGGGGGAAAATGTCAATGCAGAAAAACATGCGAATGGCCAAGAGGAGGTAACTGGTCTTCACTGAGTTTGGGGAATTGAAATCCTTGAATGATGAAAGTGTGGTGTTCTCAAGGAATTCAGGGCCAATGATTCAGAGGGCAGGAACTCAAGAAGGCTACAAGGTGGGAAGGAAGGAGAAAACCTGAAAAGGGGCAACTGAATACAGGAGGGCAACATCATCGAGGAATCAAGACCAGGAAGGTACAGAGGGCAGGCAATCCAAGAAACAATAGAGCGCCAAGCAGGGAGAAGTTTTACCTGTGTTGCAACATGCACATCTAAGTTTTGCTGCTCCTAATAATTCCAGAGAGTTTTTAAAGGATGCAGTTTTGGAAAAAGACAAGACCACTCATTCTAGAGAAGCAGGGCATTGCAGCATAATCAATGGTGCCACGTCATTCCCCAGTGCTCCCAAAGGAAGCAACACACCATGAAACGTGGCACGGTTCTGACAGAATCCAGCTGATCCCTGGGATTTTTGGAAAACTACACTACCTACCCTTCGTGAGAAATGGCAGTACCAACTATAACTATTATTGTCCCATCCACTTCCACCCCCCCACTAGGATTGGTACCAACCTGAGGGCTTGAGATCACTACTCCCGCCAGGTCTCCTCATCCACCCTTGCTTCCTCATTTACAAAATTTCGGTTTTGCTAACCTTACTGCCTTGTGGGGAGCCCCCCTCTTCCTAATATAGATCATGAAGAATGCAGGACTTCACTGAATCCATGTTCAGTTGCATTGTGCAAAAATCAAAATAAATCCCTAGCGGTGTTCCCAATGCTGCCTGCCCAGTTATTTATTTTGACTAACTGAACTGTAGGTGCAGTGTGAGCCAGATGCCACTGCTGTGCAAAAGTTTAATGAGTGTACATTGATGAGTTGTATCTAAAGTCCCTACTAAGCCCTATGCTACTACAACACCATCAATGATCCCAATCATAAAGGTGAAACAGACACAGCTCAACCGGCATGCCTCCATTGCCTCTTTTTTTAATGTGGGCAAAAAGAAGGCTGTACTCTTCAAGATGTGTATGACATTGTCCAGAATAATGTGTTGATACCACAATTAAAGAAAAGGGGAGGAGTGTACCTCAACTGCGCAAATAGACCTTAATTGCAGTAATCAATACTCAAGATAATATTAAACATTCCAATACAACATGTATAGATGAAGCCATTGGGTGTGTGTGAAGTGATTTATTCTTCCGGACAGACGACACATGTTTCGAGCATTAGGTCGTCCTCAAGGCTGTTATTGATACAAATACACCAATTCAATCATCATCAACAAATAAGATGCATGGAATCATGTATAGGAGTTGGTGTCAAATGAAATATCAACATTAAAACACAAGTGATCCAACAAATGTTGTGTGTATAGAAAGAATCAAAGAAATATATAAAAATGACCAACAGTACATACAAGATACAAATTTAAACAAACGGGTGTACTTACCCAAAGTTAGGCACGGACATTCATGGAGGGCAAGAGCAGGAGTAGGAGAATAAGGAAACAAGCATCAGTCTTTCCTCGATGACTCACTGATCCTTCACTAGATATCTTGTTCGACTCTCACTGGCACTAAACCCTATTGATTCACAAATACTCACCTTTAGTCCAGGTTTCCAAATCTTCTTGCAGAGACCAGGATCTGCCGGATTTTTGCCTCATATACATTTTTAACTATACTTTTCATTGACTCTCATTGCTACTTCCACAGCACTTTTACTACATCATTAGTTCCACATCTATTTGACAATCTATTATTCATTTATCGGACCAGCTCTTCAATTACTTTCGCAGAGATCGGGTTTTTCCTGAATATACATTGTTTGTAACACAGAGTCTACACATCAGTGTCATTCATTGTCTTCTATTAGCAATTTGACTATGCCATCAGCATTTGCACGCAACAGTCCATTATATCTCTGCTTATGATACTAACATTCTATGACATTTTCAATAACACTTTTGTATCATCTATGCACACCAAGATACCTATCTTTATATATTTATATTTATATTTATTGAGCTTTCTACATGCATTATCACAATTTGCGGATGCGCATGATGTCATGCATCTTCATTGCGCATGTGCGTGACGTCACGGGTATACGCGTGACGTCAGACGCGGCAGGCGCGTTGTAAACATGGCTCACCAGAACTGAGCATGAACGCTCGAGACTAGCAACCACTGGGATTCATCCCTGACATGCAGATTTCAAGGTAATATCTTTCAGGCTAACAGCTACATCTACTAGCGTATTTTACAGGGATTTCCCTACAATACTATAATGAGCTAACTCAGTAATTTGCTTCACGCTGATATTTCAGGTATTGAAACCGATATTTAAAGAGGAAGCAATTACACAGACCTGCCAATGCGGCCCTCCAATATCTTACACTAAGGTTAGAACAAGACCACTATTTGTTACCTTTACGCCTCATCTCATACTCATAATTTGGTTTTCTGGATTATTCCTCATGTACTTACTATTTTTCCATTGGGATTCTAATTTAGTAATTTTGAACCCCCTTCTTTTTAGGCATTCAAGCCATGACCATAGTTAACTCACTTTAATGGCCTACTAACACAGGAAAATTTATGAAGCGCAGTTTCACATTTCTTAGCCAGGAAACCCACCACATGATGCACTAGGGTAAGGACTAATCATCTGCAATTTCTCTGCACTTATCTCTCTTCCACCAAACAAATATGTAACTCTCAGAATTGAACTTGTATACATTTATTCTATAGGTATTTTGCCCAGTATTACTAGACTGGTGAGTTACCAGCATTTTCAATTATTTTTCTATTTTTTGCATGACTACTAACAACCACACAAGGTTCTTTGCGGCTAGGTTATGGGTCTCAACAGTGCTGAAAAGAAAAAGTATTCCTGCAATAATCATGCTTATACAGGGCACCTAAAATGGAATGGACTTTGATAGTAACACCAATAGTTGGAACTAATCCTTTCTAGCATAGTGATTATCTGAATATACCAAGCAATGCAAATAATACTTACCATGAGCTGAAGAATTGTTTTGTCTTATTCCCTGTTAGGGAGAATTCTCTGTTTAGGCTGAATTTCCCAACCTAGTGAGTCCCCCAGCAGCTTTGCTGGATTTCTGGAGTTTGTTTTTTCCATCCTGCCAAGAGTGAGACTCTTTTCCTCCCACTCTTGGACATGAATGTGTGTAATTCCTTTGAATGTCAATGTGTTCTATGGGCTATGGGGTCTTTTACTCCATAGGGTCTCATATGTTTTTCTATGTGTGTTACACCGCACCCTACGTGCCGTAACACTGGGGCGTCCTAGCGGACCTCCACCATAGACTCCATACCCGGGGACTGACTACTGTCTCCCCGGGGATGTAAAGTCACCATTGGCTTTACTAGACCTAAATTTACTAACAGAACTAGTACAAACTATCTTATTGTGGACGTACTAGTAGGGGTAATTCGATTACTCCTAGGTCTGTTACTCGAGGGGGCACTGTCCCGTCCCCCCTCGTCAAGTTTTGGCTGGAGGCAGTGGAAACTACTTATTATGTTCGACCCCGAACATAACCCTATGAGATTTGTCCCATTGTTAGAGATTGATACTTTTCCTCGTTAATCTCTAACGTACCACCGGTCTACTTATCTTAAATAAGTTTATCGGATGGTATTTTCTGCCAGAACTCGGTTTTTAAAATGGCGTCTGTGTACGTCTCTGTGACTCCTAAACCAAAGGTTGAGCCCTTTGTTCCACTTTTGGCGGGCCTCTGTACAGAGACCCTCCAAAGTGGTGCCATTCTGTCTGGGTTACCACAGGGGTTTGGGAGGGGGTTTAGGCACCCTGGACCGAGTTGCCTTGCCAACTCCGGTCGCACTCTGGTGTGATTGGCCCAAGTGGTGAGCCTCCCTGCTCACCACTTAGCGTGTGTTGATTGACAGCTAGGCTGAATGAATGGGGGTTTTCTGCATAAAAGCAGGGCTTTTGGGACTGGATCTTCAGAAGTCGCCACAGGACCTAAGAATCCGACGAGGGTAACGCTGAGCCGACCTGCACGACGACACCTCCGGTGGAGCCCTGCGGAACCAACTCACCACTTCCCGACGACAGAGGAGATCTCCCTGCCGGAGAGTCTCTTCCCCTGACTGGTGGGAACAACCAGTCCCCTTTGCTTTTTCTTCGCCTCAGGACGCAGTGGTCGAATTGCCCATGCAGAGCACCTCGGCAACCGGATAGCCACTTCCCCTGTACCGCGACCAAAAGGTGGTGCCTTGTGACGGAGCACTCCGCGGCTGGTCTCTTCCCTGGTGGTGCACCGGACTTCACTTTTCTTCGACGACGAGATCACCTCTACACTTGGCAAAGACCTGACGTGCATCCACCACCAGGAACAACTGCCCCCGCCGTCACTTGAGTTTCAAGAAGACTAAGGAAAGGCTCTCTCTCTACTTCTATTGGCCAAAGATGGGGGCTGAAGTGGAAAAACACTGCAGGAGCTGCCACACCTGCCAGACCTCTGGTAAGGTTGGCTCCAAGAATGTGGCACCTTTAGTGCCTCTCCCAGTTGTGGGAGTCCCATTTGAGAGAGTAGGGATTGACATTGTTGGTCCCCTTGATCCTCCAACCTCCTCAGGCAACAGGTTTATACTTGTTGTAGTAGACCATGCTACTAGGTATCCTGAGGCAATTCCTATGAGGACTGTTACAGCTCCGGCTGTGGCTAAGGCCCTCCTTGGTATTTTTACTATGGTCGGGTTTCCTAAGGAATTAATCTCTGACAGGGGGTCAAACTTTATTTCCCACTACATGAAAGCCATGTGGAAAACCTGTGGAGTTACTTACAAGTTCTCAACAGCTTACCACCCACAAACCAATGGGTTGGCAGAACGGTTCAACTGAACCATGAAGAGCATGATAGGTGCTTTAGAAGAACCCCTTAAGCGTAAGTGGGACCTTCTACTGCCATGCCTTCTCTTTGCTTATACAGAAGTCCCTCAGGAGGGAGTAGGTTACTCTCCATTCAAACTTCTCTATGGTCATCCCATCAGAGGTCCATTGGCCCTGATTAAGGAGGGGTTGGAGAGTGCTCCGTCCCCCAAGCCAGTCAGAGTGACTGACTACGTGATAGGTCTCCGGAGGAGAATGTCGCACATGATGACGGAAGCAAGTGATAACTTGAAAGCTGGACAAGCATTGGTCAAGCACTGGCACGATCAAAAGGCTAACATGGTTGAGTTCGCTCAAGACCAGCTCATTCTCTTTATGATCCCAACAAGGCAGAGGGCCTTGCAAGATAAGTGGATGGGACCCTTCAGAGTTGTGGGTAAACTCGGAGAGGTTAACTATCTGGTGGACTTGGGCAATCCCAAGGAGGCTCCGACAGTCTTTCACACCAACCGACTCAAAGCGTATGTCTCAAGACCCGATGTAGGAGCGTTGCTTCTAGCATCTTCCGAGGAAGAAGAAGAGAGTGAAGCTCTTCCGGATCTCCTCAGACGCTTACCTTTAGACGAAAAAATTGAAGGAGTAAATCTCTCCTCCAATCTGACAGCCGAGAAACAAGAAGAGTGCAAATCCATGTTGAATCAGTTTGCCTCTCTGTTCTCGCTTTCGGCAGGCTTGACCCCTTGGGGCCAGCACGACATACTCACTGGTGACTGTCTGCCAGTCAAAAGCAGAGGATACAGAATGTCAGAAAACGTACAAACCCACATCAAAGGTGAGGTCAGCAAGATGCTTGATCTCGGGGTAATAGAGCCCTCTACTAGTCCATGGTCTAGCCCAGTTGTGTTAGTACCAAAGGCCGTATCTAAAGAGCTTAGATTCTGCGTGGATTATAGAGCTCTAAATGCAGTCACCAAGACTGATGCCCACTCTTTGCCAAAAACAGATGAGTTGTTGGATAAACTTGGTGCTGCCAAGTTCCTCAGCACATTTGACTTGACGTCAGGCTATTGGCAAATAGCCCTGACAGACCATGCCAAGGAGAAAACTGCATTTTCTACCCCCGTTGGCTTATACCAGTTTAAGGTAATGCCTTTCGGATTGAAGAATGCACCTGCTACGTTTCAACGGATGGTAAACCAGGTTCTGAATGGGATGGAGGACTTCTGCATGGCATATTTGGATGACATCGCAGTGTTCAGCAATTCCTGGGAAGAACATGTAACCCACCTGAGAGATGTTTTGCAGGCTCTTGGACGAGCCAATCTGACCATAAAGGCGAGTAAATGCCAAATTGGACAGAGTAAGGTAGTCTACCTTGGACATGAGGTAGGAGGTGGAGAAATAAGGCCTTTGCTCAGTAAGATTGAAGCTGTGCAAAATTGGACAACACCTACTACTCAAACCCAAGTGAGAGCCTTCCTAGGCCTCACTGGGTATTACAGGAATTTCATAGAGAACTATGGGACCATAGCTTCTCCACTGAATGTCATCTCCTCGCCCAAATTTCCTAAAAAGGTTAAATCGAGGAGTGCAATCAGGCTTTTGAAAACCTGAAAAAGGCTCTTTGCCAAGCCCCAGTACTCAGAGCTCCTGATTACCGCCAACACTTCATTGTGCAGACAGATGCTTCAAATGTAGGGATAGGTGCCGTACTCAGTCAACTGGATGGGAAAGGTAGGGAGCACCCCGTTTGCTTCATCAGCCGCAAGCTGAAGGATCCTGAAACAAGGTGGGCAACAATCAAAAGAGAGTGCTTTGCTATCGTGTGGGCTCTGAAGAAGTTTAGGCCGTACTTGTATGGTTCTACTTTTGTCATTCAGACTGACCACCAACCCTTGAGATGGTTAATGCAAATGAAAGGGGAAAACCCAAAACTATTGAGATGGTCGATCTGCCTACAAGGGTTTGATTTCACCATTGAGCACAGGTCAGGGTGTCACCACCAAAATGCTGATGATCTCTCTAGGATGTATGTCATCGACTAGAGGTATGAGATTCATCCAGGAGTGGATTAAATCCTCCTGTCCCTTAGTCTGGGGGGGGGGGCGAGTGTTAGGGAGAATTCTCTGTTTAGGCTGAATTTCCTAACCTAGTGAGTCCCCCAGTAGCTTTGCTGGATTTCTGGAGTTTGTTTTTTCCATCCTGCCAAGAGTGAGACTCTTTTCCTCCCACTCTTGGACATGAATGTGTGTAATTCCTTTGAATGTCAATGTGTTCTATGGGCTATGGGGTCTTTTACTCCATAGGGTCTCATATATTTTTCTATGTGTGTTACACCGCACCCTACGTGCCGTACCACTGGGGCGTCCTAGCGGACCTCCACCATAGACTCCATACCCAGGGACTGACTACTGTCTCCCCGGGCATGTAAAGTCACCATTGGCTTTACTAGACCTAAATTTACTAACAGAACTAGTACAAACCATCTTATTGTGGACGTACTAGTAGGGGTAATTCGATTACTCCTAGGTCTGTTACTCGAGGGGGCACTGTCCCGTCCCTCCTCGTCGAGTTTTGGCTGGTGGCAGTGGAAACTACTTGTTATGTTCGACCCCGAACATAACCCTATGGGATTCATTCCATTGTTAGAGATTGATACTTTTCCTCGTTAATCTCTAACGTACCACCGGTCTACTTATCTTAAATAAGTTTATCGGATGGTATTTTATGCCAGAACTCGGATTTTAAAATGGCGTCTGTGTTCGTCTCTGTGACTCCTAAACCAAAGGTTGAGCCCTTTGTTCCACTTTTGGTGGGCCTCTGTACAGAGACCCTCCAAAGTGGTGCCATTCTGTCTGGGTTACCACAGAGGTGTGGGAGGGGGTTTAGGCACCCTGGACCGAGTTGCCTTGCCAACTCCGGTCGCACTCTGGTGTGATTGGCCCAAGTGGTGAGCCTCCCCGCTCACCACTTAGCGTGTGTTGATTGACAGCTAGGCTGAATGAATGGGGGTTTTCTGCATAAAAGCAGGGCTTTTGGGACTGGATCTTCAGAAGTCGCAACAGGACCTAAGAATCCGACGAGGGTAACGCTGAGCCAACCTGCACGACGACACCTCCGGTGGAGCCCTGTGGAACCGACTCACCACTTACCGACGACAGAGGAGATCTCCCTGCCGGAGAGTCTCTTCCCCTGACTGGTGGGAACAACCAGTCCCCTTTGCTTTTTCTTCGCCTCAGGACGCAGTGTTCGAATTGCCCGTGCAGAGCACCTCGGCAACCGGATAGCCACTACCCCTATACCACGACCAAAAGGTGGTGCCTTGTGACGGAGCACTCCGCGGCTGGTCTCTTCCCTGGTGGTGCACCAGACTTCACTTTTCTTCGACGACGAGATCACCTCTACACTTGTCAAAGACCCGACGTGCATCCACCACCAGGAACAACTGCCCCCGCCGGAGCTGTCCCTCCACAAACAAGGTACTGTGTCCGCCTGGCTTCCCTTTCGATCGGATCGAGTGAGGTGTCTTAATCCTCTCCTTTCCGTTGGGTCGCCTCCAAGCTTTTTCTCACGTATAGTTCTGAACTGGTTCAATCTTCCGATAACAATTTGCTACAAAGACTCGACTCGCAATCCGCGGCTGGTCTCTTCCCTGGTGGTGCACCGGACTTCACTTTTCTTCGACGACGAGATCACCTCTACACTTGGCAAAGACCCGACGTCCATCCGCCACCAGGAACAACTGCCCCCGCCGGAGCTGTCTCTCCACAAACAAGGTACCGTGTCCGCCTGGCTTCCCTTTCGATCGGATCGAGTGAGGTGTCTTAATCCTCGCCTTTCCGTTGGGTCGCCTCCAAGCTTTTTCTCACGTATAGTTCTGAACTGGTTCAATCTTCCGATAACAATTTGCTACAAAGACTCGACCGCATTTCCACAAAGAGACTTTTTGGGACATATCGCCTTGCCTCTCTCCGAGTGGGCCTGGACTCTGAACTTTATGATCTATTGTGGTTCTTGTATTCTTGCCTTGCATTTTTCCCGTGAAGTATTGAACTGTGTTGATTTCGTAACCTGCTTATTTTTCTCTCCCGTCCTAATTAATATTAGAGTGCCATCTAGGTTGAGGCATACACCTCTGTCTGCAAATAAGTGATGCTGGTAGAACCTAGACTTGTCGAAATATTGTTAGGGGGATTGATCGTTTCTTCTTTGTAGAGTAATTGTATTTGAATTGTTTGCCGTGATAGTGCCAGAGTGTTTTCGATAGATGTTACGTTATAAATAAATACCTTAATATCTTTACACTGAGCCTCGTTGCCTGTTTGCTTGTCTTACTGTGAAGAATTGCCCTATATTGTATACTCCACATACTGCTTAACTCTTCTTGAGGGAAGTCTGACTCCTCAGCCACAGCTACCAAGTGAGTCTGAGTGGTACAGACTGCTACCAAGTGGGTTTACTGCCAAACACCTGTAGTCCTAAATCTTTTGCAGTGGTCCTAGAGGGAACTGCACAGGTTTCCGCCTAACATTCCCCTACTCCTGCTCTTGCCCTCCATGAATGTCTGTGCCTAACTTTGGGTATGTACACCTGTTTGTTTAAATTTCTATCTTGTATGTACTATTGGTCATTTTTATATATTTCTTTGATTCACTACAAAAAAAAAACTTTGTTGAGGGGACATTATGGTTAAGTTGCCCTACGAAAAACCTGTGCACCTCACTAAAAAAATTGTTCGCCCTCCCCATTATGGTTCAAATTAAAACCGAAAAACCCCTGAAATTCGCCAGTTCTGGCAGACTGAGCCCCCATACTTGCCATCACCACTGTGCACTGCTAACACTAACACCCAGAACATGAAAGATGTCATCTCAAATGTAACTGATGACATAACTGACGACATCACATGTTTAGCCCTTTGTTTTCGTTCCCTGCCCTAAATATATATATATGTACATTCAGTAAAAAAAAACTTTGTTAAAGGGATGTTATACTTCACAGTGAAACCAAAAAACACTGCACATTCCCCCATTATTGTAAACTCAGCAACCATAACTCGCAGCATCTACGTGCATTGCTAAAACTAACACCCAGGACATCAAAGATGACATCAATGATGACATCACTAATGACATCACATGTGAAAATAATGTTGACGAAAAGTCCCTACCTACAAGGGGTTATTTCTATTATGTTGGTAGGAAGATGTCAGTGGTCATTGTGTAATGTTAAATATGTAATAACTAGCTAACAATTCAAGACTTAATACACGCTTGTGCTAGTACAAACAATACATTTGAAGCCCCAATGCATATAAATCAGGCACATACAGGGAAACTCAAGTAAGGAAGAAAGAAATAGCATCTTCAGAAAGTTTATCTTCCTGTATACAAATTAATTGTGAGTTTGAGGCCTGCTATTGCCCCATGCATGTGTATCATGAGCTCAGACCAGACCCTAAGGAAAGTACTTTAAGAACACACGACAAGGTTACCGTTTTGATACACAGCACCTTTTCAATTTTTATATTGTGATTGTCAGTAAATAAAACCACTTGGCCTAGATTTTTCAATGCACCAAAATAAGTGAGGCAGACATGTGCAGGGTAATTCATAGAATTC
Source organism: Ambystoma mexicanum (assembly GCF_040938575.1). NCBI lineage: Eukaryota > Metazoa > Chordata > Amphibia > Caudata > Ambystomatidae > Ambystoma > Ambystoma mexicanum. The sequence continues at coordinate 1,191,201,529 of NC_090937.1, forward strand.
AGCGCACAAGTGGCGCACGTGGCTGGCCCACAGTGTGCGCGTGCGCCAAAACCCATTTCGGCGCACAGCGTATTCATGGATTTTAACATCCCTAAGCAGCCGTGGCGCAGAGTGGCGCAGCGACCCTGCAGCAGTGCCAGTTACGCCCCCAACCCCACCCTGTGCGCCATGAACAGCGCACAAATCCAGTACATGGCGCACAGGCCAGTGGACCAGCCTACAGCCCCCCAAACACGAAAACATGTGTAAAACTCCCCGCGCACCCCTCGAAATACACGTACCCTGCTTATTCGTGGGAAGTTTCACACGCGGTAGGCCCTGTGCAAGCGGGATACGTGTATTTCTGGGGTTCGCGGGGAGTTTCACACGCAGTAGGCCCTGTGCGATTGGGGCATGTGTATTTCTGGGGTTCGTGGGGAGTTTCACACGCGGTAGGCCCTGTGCGAGCGGGGCAAGTGTATTACTGGGGTTTGCTGGAAGTTTCACACGCGATAGGCCCTGTGCAAGAGGGGTACGCGTATTACTGGGGTTTGCAGGAATTTTCACACGCGATAGGCCCTGTGCGAGTGGGGTGCGTGCATAACTGGGGTTCGTGGGAATTTTCACACGCGATAGGCCCTGTGCGAGTGTGGTACACGTATTACTTGAGTTCGCGGGAAGTTTCACACGCGATAGGCCCTGTGCAAGTGGGGTACATGCATAACTGGGGTTCACGGGAAGTTTCACACGTGATGGGAGTGGGGTACGTGTATTTCAGGGGTTCGTGGGAAGTTTCACACGCGATAGGCCTTGTGCGAGTGGGGTACGCATCTTACTGGGTTTTGCGGGAAGTTTCATACGCGATTTTGCTGTCAGAGCGGGGTACGTGTATTTCGGGGGTGCGCGGGGAGTCCTACACGTGAATTGGCAGTGTGGGTCCTCCCAGGTGTGCCCTCTACCCCCTCCATGGCCCCTGCAGGCAGCCCACACCACAAGGGGACTACCCTGCACCCCTGGTCATGACCCGCAGGCAGCCCATCCACCATGGGCATGCCCCCCAGCCAAGCCACATGTCACCTTGCACTAGTGATCACCAACTCAAGTCCCCCAGCACCCCCACCCCCACCATTGACAGGCACCTGCCAGCAGGCCCCCACTCATGTCCCCCAGCACCCCCACACCCAGCAGTGAGGGGCACCTGCCAGCAGGCCCCCACTCATGTCCCACTCATGTCCACCAGCACCCCCACCCCCCAGCAGTGTGGGGCACCTGCCAGCAGGCCCCCACTCATGTCCCCCAGCACCCCCACCCCCCAGCAGTGAGGGGCACCTGCCAGCAGGCCCTCACTCATGTCCCCCAGCACCCCCACCCCCCAGCAGTGAGGGGCACCTGCCAGCAGGCCCCCACTCATGTCCCCCAGCACCCCCACCCCCCAACAGTGAGAGGCACCTGCCAGCAGGCCCTCACTCATGTCCCCCAGCACCCCCACCCCCCAGCAGTGAGGGGCACCTGCCAGCAGGCCCCCACTAATGTCCCCCAGCACTCCCACCCCCCAGCAGTGAGGGGCACCTGCCAGCAGGCCCCCACTAATGTCCCACTCATGTCCCCCAGCACCTCCACCCTCCAGCAGTGAGGGGCACCTGCCAGCAGGCCCCCACTCATGTCCCACTCATGTCCCCCAGCACCCCCACCCCCCAGCAGTGAGGGGCACCTGCCAGCAGGCCCCCACTCATGTCCCCCAGCACCCCCACCCCCAGCAGTGAGGGGCACCTGCCAGCAGGCCCCCACTCATGTCACACTCATGTCTCCCAGCACACCCACCCCCCAGCAGTGAGGGGCACCTGCCAGCAGGCCCCCACTCATGTCCCCCAGCAGCCCCAACACCCAACAGTGAGGGGCACCTGCCAGCAGGCCCCCACTCATGTCCCCCAGCACCCCCACCCCCAGCAGTGAGGGGCACCTGCCAGCAGGCCCCCACTCATGTCACACTCATGTCTCCCAGCACACCCACCCCCCAGCAGTGAGGGGCACCTGCCAGCAGGCCCCCACTCATGTCCCCCAGCACCCCCACCCCCCAGCAGTGAGGGGCACCTGCCAGCAGGCCCCCACTCATGTCCCACTCATATCCTCAAGCACCCCCACCCCCCAGCAGTGAGGGGTACCTGCCAGCAGGCCCTCACTCATGTCCCACTCATGTCCCCCAGCACCCCCACCCCCCAGCAGTGAGGGGCACCTGCCAGCAGGCCCCCACTCATGTCCCCCAGCACCCCCGCCCCCAACAGTGAGGGGCACCAGCCAGAAGGCCCACACTCATGTCCCACTCATGTCCCCCAGCACCCCCACCCCCCAGCAGTGAGGGGCACCTGCCAGCAGGCCCCCACTCATGTCCCCCAACACCCCCACCCCCCAGCAGTGAGGGGCACCTGCCAGCAGGCCCCCACTCATGTCCCACTCATATCCTGAAGCACCCTCACCCCCAGCAGTGAGGGGCACCTGCCAGCAGGCCCCCACTCATGTCCCACTCATGTCCCCCAGCACCCCCACCCCCCAGCAGTGAGGGGCACCTGCCAGCAGGCCCCCACTCATGTCCCACTCATGTCCCCCAGCACCCCCACCACCCAGCAGTGAGGGGCACCTGCCAGCAGGCCCCCACTCATGTCCCCCAGCACCCCCACCCCCCAGCAGTGAAGGGCACCTGCCAGCAGGCCCCCACTCATGTCACACTCATGTCTCCCAGCACACCCACCCCCCAGCAGTGAGGGGCACCTGCCAGCAGGCCCCCACTCATGTCCCCCAGCACCCCCACCCCCCAGCAGTGAGGGGCACCTGCCAGCAGGCCCCCACTCATGTCCCACTCATGTCCCCCAGCACCCCCACCACTCAGCAGTGAGGGGCACCTGCCAGCAGGCCCCCACTCATGTCCCACTCATGTCCCCCAGCACCCCCACCCCCCAGCAGTGAGGGGCACCTGCCAGTAGGCCCCCACTCATGTCCCCCAGCACCCCCACCCCCCAGCAGTGAAGGGCACCTGCCAGCAGGCCCCCACTCATGTCACACTCATGTCTCCCAGCACACCCACCCCCCAGCAGTGAGGGGCACCTGCCAGCAGGCCCCCACTCATGTCCCCCAGCACCCCCACCCCCAGCAGTGAGGGGCACCTGCCAGCAGGCCCCCACTCATGTCCCACTCATATCCTCAAGCACCCCCACCCCCCAGCAGTGAGGGGCACCTGCCAGCAGGCCCTCACTCATGTCCCACTCATGTCCCCCAGCACCCCCACCCCCCAGCAGTGAGGGGCACCTGCCAGCAGGCCCCCACTCTTGTCCCCAGCACCCCCGCCCCCAGCAGTGAGGGGCACCAGCCAGAAGGCCCACACTCATGTCCCACTCATGTCCCCCAGCACCCCCACCCCCCAGCAGTGAGGGGCACCTGCCAGCAGGCCCCCACTCATGTCCCCCAACACCCCCACCCCCCAGCAGTGAGGGGCACCTGCCAGCAGGCCCCCACTCATGTCCCACTCATATCCTCAAGCACCCCCACCCCCAGCAGTGAGGGGCACCTGCCAGCAGGCCCTCACTCATGTCCCACTCATGTCCCCCAGCACACCCACCCCCCAGCAGTGAGGGGCACCTGCCAGCAGGCCCCCACTCATGTCCCCCAGCACCCCCACCCCCCAGCAGTGAGGGGCACCTGCCAGCAGGCCCCCACTCATGTCCCACTCATATCCTCAAGCACCCCCACCCCCCAGCAGTGAGGGGCACCTGCCAGCAGGCCCCCACTCATGTCCCACTCATATCCTCAAGCACCCCCACCCCCCAGCAGTGAGGGGCACCTGCCAGCAGGCCCCCACTCATGTCCCCCAGCACCCCCGCCCCCCATCAGTGAGGGGCACCTGCCAGCAGGCCCACACTCATGTCCCACTCATGTCCCCCAGCACCCCCACCCCCCAGCAGTGAGGGGCACCTGCCAGCTGGCCCCCACTCATGTCCCCCAACACCCCCACCCCCCAGCAGTGAGGGGCACCTGCCAGCAGGCCCCCACTCATGTCCCACTCATGTCCCCCAGCACACCCACCCCCAGCAGTGAGGGGCACCTGCCATCAGGCCCCCACTCATGTCCCCAGCACCCCCACCCCCCAGCAGCGAGGGGCACCTGCCAGCAGGCCCCACACATGTCCCACTCATGTCCCCCAGCACCTCCACCCTCCAGCAGTGAGGGGCACCTGTCAGCAGGCCCCCACACATGTCCCACTCATGTCCCCCAGCACCCCCACCCCCCAGCAGTGAGGGGCACCTGCCAGCAGGCCCCCACTCATGTCCCCCAGCACCCCCACCCCCAGCAGTGAGGGGCACCTGCCAGCAGGCCCCCACTCATGTCCCGCAGCACCCCACCCCCCAGCAGTGAGGGGCACCTGCCAGCAGGCCCCCACTCATGGCCCACTCATGTCCCTCAGCACCCCCACCCCCACCAGTGAGGGGCACCTGCCAGCAGGCCCCCACTCATGTCCCCAACACCCCCACGCCTCAGCAGTGAGGGGCACCTGCCAGCAGGCCCCCACTCATGTCCCACTCATGTCCCCCAGCACCCCCACCACCCAGCAGTGAGGGGCACCTGCCAGCAGGCCCCCACTCATGTCCCCCAGCACCCCCACCCCCCAGCAGTGAAGGGCACCTGCCAGCAGGCCCCCACTCATGTCACACTCATGTCTCCCAGCACACCCACCCCCCAGCAGTGAGGGGCACCTGCCAGCAGGCCCCCACTCATGTCCCCCAGCACCCCCACCCCCCAGCAGTGAGGGGCACCTGCCAGCAGGCCCCCACTCATGTCCCACTCATGTCCCCCAGCACCCCCACCACTCAGCAGTGAGGGGCACCTGCCAGCAGGCCCCCACTCATGTCCCACTCATGTCCCCCAGCACCCCCACCCCCCAGCAGTGAGGGGCACCTGCCAGTAGGCCCCCACTCATGTCCCCCAGCACCCCCACCCCCCAGCAGTGAAGGGCACCTGCCAGCAGGCCCCCACTCATGTCACACTCATGTCTCCCAGCACACCCACCCCCCAGCAGTGAGGGGCACCTGCCAGCAGGCCCCCACTCATGTCCCCCAGCACCCCCACCCCCAGCAGTGAGGGGCATCTGCCAGCAGGCCCCCACTCATGTCCCACTCATATCCTCAAGCACCCCCACCCCCCAGCAGTGAGGGGCACCTGCCAGCAGGCCCTCACTCATGTCCCACTCATGTCCCCCAGCACCCCCACACCCCAGCAGTGAGGGGCACCTGCCAGCAGGCCCCCACTCATGTCCCCCAGCACCCCCGCCCCCAGCAGTGAGGGGCACCAGCCAGAAGGCCCACACTCATGTCCCACTCATGTCCCCCAGCACCCCCACCCCCCAGCAGTGAGGGGCACCTGCCAGCAGGCCCCCACTCATGTCCCCCAACACCCCCACCCCCCAGCAGTGAGGGGCACCTGCCAGCAGGCCCCCACTCATGTCCCACTCATATCCTCAAGCACCCCCACCCCCAGCAGTGAGGGGCACCTGCCAGCAGGCCCTCACTCATGTCCCACTCATGTCCCCCAGCACACCCACCCCCCAGCAGTGAGGGGCACCTGCCAGCAGGCCCCCACTCATGTCCCCCAGCACCCCCACCCCCCAGCAGTGAGGGGCACCTGCCAGCAGGCCCCCACTCATGTCCCACTCATATCCTCAAGCACCCCCACCCCCCAGCAGTGAGGGGCACCTGCCAGCAGGCCCCCACTCATGTCCCACTCATATCCTCAAGCACCCCCACCCCCCAGCAGTGAGGGGCACCTGCCAGCAGGCCCCCACTCATGTCCCCCAGCACCCCCGCCCCCCATCAGTGAGGGGCACCTGCCAGCAGGCCCACACTCATGTCCCACTCATGTCCCCCAGCACCCCCACCCCCCAGCAGTGAGGGGCACCTGCCAGCTGGCCCCCACTCATGTCCCCCAACACCCCCACCCCCCAGCAGTGAGGGGCACCTGTCAGCAGGCCCCCACTCATGTCCCACTCATGTCCCCCAGCACACCCACCCCCAGCAGTGAGGGGCACCTGCCATCAGGCCCCCACTCATGTCCCCAGCACCCCCACCCCCCAGCAGCGAGGGGCACCTGCCAGCAGGCCCCACACATGTCCCACTCATGTCCCCCAGCACCTCCACCCTCCAGCAGTGAGGGGCACCTGCCAGCAGGCCCCCACACATGTCCCACTCATGTCCCCCAGCACCCCCACCCCCTAGCAGTGAGGGGCACCTGCCAGCAGGCCCCCACTCATGTCCCCCAGCACCCCCACCCCCAGCAGTGAGGGGCACCTGCCAGCAGGCCCCCACTCATGTCCCGCAGCACCCCACCCCCCAGCAGTGAGGGGCACCTGCCAGCAGGCCCCCACTCATGGCCCACTCATGTCCCTCAGCACCCCCACCCCCACCAGTGAGGGGCACCTGCCAGCAGGCCCCCACTCATGTCCCCAACACCCCCACGCCTCAGCAGTGAGGGGCACCTGCCAGCAGGCCCCCACTCATGTCCCACTCATGTCCCCCAGCACCCCCACCCCCAGCAGTGAGGGGCACCTGCCAGCAAGCCCCCACTATGTCCCACTCATGTCCCAAGGCACCCCCACATCCCAGCAGTGAGGGGCACCTGCCAGCAGGCCCACACTCATGTCCCACTCATGTCCCCCAGCAACCCCACCCCCAGCAGTGAGGGGCACCTGCCAGAAGGCCCCCACTCATTTTCCCCAGCACCCCCACCCCCCAGCAGTGAGGGGCACCTGCCAGCAGGCCCCCACTCGTGTCCCCCCCTACATGAAGTAAAGATGCACAATCATGGCCTACTTCTACACCAAAATACCACAGCACGCCACCCCATTATTGAAACGCAATGATTTCCCAATCCACCCCACACTGAAATGCCTATCTCAAGACACAACCAAAAGTCAACTATGTACATCAACACATGTCCGTCACACACACACACTGGTTGTCATTGATTGTGTAAACCCACATTTTCACATGCATCAACCCAATGAACGAATCCCACACATGGAACTAAAATATGAAAAAGTATTATGTACAAAAATAAAGCAATGAAATGAAAGCATAACAAAATAGCAAACATGAAATGAAAACCATGTGCAAAAGATGAGTAAATGAAAAGTATAACCAATCCAAAGTAATCCTAAAGAAAAATAGTCAAAACTCTCCCTCCACCAACGCAAATCCAAAGGAAACGTAAAAAGAAAAATCCATTGATCCATGGTTAAATCAAAAGAAAAAGTTCAAAATAAATCCATTGTCCAACTATGTACAATCCATTGTCAAGGGACCATGAGCCCAACAAAAGAAATGAAACCTACCTAAGAAACTACCTAATAAAAAAACTATAAACAAATGTGTGTGGCATAGTCCATTCACCACAAATCAAAGGAAAAGGAAAAGGAAACCTAACTCTAAAAACTATTTACAATGGCAGCGGGCTAGTCCAACAGCTCACTTTTGGATGTCCCGGGCCAGGGCATCATCGAACTCCTGCTCAATGTCCTGGAGGCGGTCCTCTTCCATGGCCCCGAGGGTTCGCAGGGACGACAACATGTTCACCTCCAACTCCCTGTGAATTGCCTCGATGCACACGGCCTGCCTCAGGGCCCTCCGCATGGAGTTCTCGGCCCTGACCATTGTGATCCGTGCCTCTTCTGCCCGCTGCCACTCCGCATCTATTGCGTGGCCCAACCAGTGCCACACAGAAGACACTTGAAATCCTGGATCCTCCTGCCCTATGGCCGATGCCTGCCCCTCCGATGTTGAAGGCCCGAGCCATCATTGCTCCCACCATGTTGCTGCTGCTGTGCCTGTGCCTGTGTCTGTGCCCTGGCTCTTGCGGCCTGCACGTCCTCCTCCGGCTGGGGTGCAGTTGTCATGGTGGCCAACCCTGCTGGACATCCGACTCCCGACTGTGGCAGGGATGTGTCCTCCACCAGCCTGGCCGCTGGGTCAGAGGCAGCTCCACAAGGTACCCAGGTGATACATGGGTGGGAAGATGGCATGGAGGATGACTGGCGCATAGGGGGTTCAGGTGAGGAGGGGGTCGAAAGAAGGTCCAGCACACGGAGGAATCCAGCACCGGTGACCCATCCCAGTAGGTCAACGTGGTCAAAGAGGCATGCGAGACGGCATGCAGTCTCTGCATGAAAGGACTGCAGGTCACCTTGCATGCCCCATTGACGCAACGCTATCCCAGCCAGGACAGGCTCAGCACAGTCCCGGATAGCCACGTCTGCAGGGAGAGCAAGGCCAGTTGTTGTGCGCTCATCCCCTCCCTGAAAACGGGTCTAGATGTAGTCATCCCTGCTGGTGCCAGATGATGCAGTGACAGGATCAGGGACAGGATTACACACTGGCACCTCGGCAGCTACCTGTGCTGCCTCCTGTCCCTGCCCCTGCACTGCACCACTAGCACCAGTGGAATCCCCACCTCCATACCCCGTGTGTGTCCCTTCCGTGGCCTACTCCTCCACCAAACCCCCCACCAACCTGGATGACTCCGTGCCATCTTCCTCCGTCAGACCCTGTGGGGTCTCAGCTGCCCCTTCTGCTGCCGAGGAGTCCAACTCCGACCTCCGCCTCTTGGACCTACCCTCGGCAGCTGCGGCCTGGGACGTGGCACCAGATTCCTCACTCCCCGACGAGATGACAATCTGGGAGGGGAGCCGGGCCTTGTGTCTCCGGCTGGTGGTGCGATCCCTGCCGCTGTGCTCCACAGCACCCTCTCCGTCCTCTTCATCAGTTGACGCTGCTGACAGGGAGAGATAAAACACAGGCATCAGAGCACTGTACAATGGACTGATACACACATGAAAGTTGTACATGAGTTGCAGTGTCATACTTCAGACATGGCATCACACTCCCCAACACACATGTCATTTGTACTCACACACATGAGCAATTCCACAGCAATATTGCACCAGCCAGCACCATCCATACACATACAACAGCATGAGCATCCGAAGGTGAGCCTTACGTCACATGAAACACGGGGAGTGCACAACACATGCACACACGCCACCACACTTACATGCATGTGTACATGTCCACCAACTGTCACAGTGATGATATCGCCATCCATGTCACATCTGGCATTCAGCCTTCTACATGTCAGTGTCACATGCATCCAAGTTGCATCACAGTTGCACATTTGTCAAATACACACACATGCACATGTACACAGTGCAGATACATGCAGCAGGAACCACCATCCATGTGTGACACCACAACCATGCCAACGTACATACACAGAAATTCATACATGTGTGCTCCCACACCTGCATTTGCCCAGCATGCTTACCAACACATACACCATCGATGTGTCTCACACCTGAGAGGACTCACATGTGGCAGCCTCACGCCCATGTTCATACACATCCCTACATGGCCCTACAAAAACACATGTGCAACCTGCACACTACTGGCACACCACGACACGCACAGCGTCCAATCAGTATGCATGTACACTTACCGCTCGACTCCAGACGGGTCTGCCTCTCAAGGACCTGGACGTGGAGCGCTGGGCATATGCGTTCTAGGACCCTCATTTGGTGGTCAGACAGGTGGCCCCGGCGCCCCTTGGCATCCACTGCCTTCGAGAGGCTCTGGGACTTGTTGAAGGTCCTGGACCTGAAGTCCTCCCAGCGCTTCTTGACATGTTGTAATGTGGAATCAGAAAATACAATATTTAGGCTTTTACACCATGCAAAGAGAAATACACTGACACAGGCTTGTAGAGATTCCCAGAATCTTTATTGCAAATCTGTACAGTTCACAAAACAAAGTACACAAATAGCTATTTGGCCGTCAATACATCACAGAGACCACCAGCAGGGTTCAATGTGAGCAGTGAACAGGATTTGCTTGCTGGACATCAGCGTATTTATACAGTTTGTTATAACGATGTCCAGCCTCCTGCAAGTTAATCATGTACTGGGTTAGGGTCGCGCCAGGTTTGTTCCTAATTTACATATCTCGTGCATGCGGTTTACTTTTTAACACATTTGCTAACAAACACTATTATTCTCTAGGTTTAACTTTACACTCTTTACACATTGCTTTAATACAGATCATACAGATGTTTCACATATCGTGTTTAGATAGCGTTTATTGTTCTTGTATACTTGTAGGTTAACATCGCTGATTCAAGTAATCCCCTGATCCCGAGGTCAACAAAGGACAAGGTCTACATGACACTAACATGTAGCCTGAAGGCAGGTTGGGCATTAACTCTCCTACAGAGGTTGAAGAGGTTAAAGCAAGAACAAGAGAACACGAGACGGCCATTTTAGGCCACAGGGTGACTTTGTACAATAAACTAAAATGGCGGCTTTAACCTAAAATGGAGGCTTGATTCACTTAAGGTCACGACCTTGCAATACGGATTTCCTCGCAAAGCGACTGGGCATAGGCCAACATATACAATGAGGACGAAACAATATTATATCAGTTCTAACAGTAAGTCGCGGACTGCCACCCCCTCCGCGTTGATGGCAGTCACAATGTCCATCCAGATCCTGGTCCGTCCTTCATAGTCGGCGTGTGAACTTCCAAAGAGGGCATCATACTGCCCCAGGACGTGCTCCACCAGGACACCAACTTCCCTGGCACTGAAGCTGGTGGCCCTCTGCCTCTCTGGCTGGGGGTTGCCAGTGGTGCCAGATGGTGTTGTGCCTGACATGGCAACCCCAGAGGCAGGAGTGGGTGGACAACTGGGTCCTGGTGCTGGGATGTGGAGCGATGGTATTCCAGTCGGGAGTCTTCGGTTCCAGCAGGGGTGGTCACAGCAACTGAACCCCTGGCTGACATGCAGGCAGCAAATAGCAGGGCACGTGGGCAGCAGGCAGTCAGGCAGCAGCAGATGGCATGTGGGAGCGGGGTCAGGGCTCTGGGGGGCAGTCATTCGGCCTTCTGGGCAGGAGCGTGGTCTTCCGTGTGTTTTCGCGTGGCCAGCTTGATACGGAGTGATTTGGCATGTGAAAAATGTGCACGTCAGCGTGTAATTCGAGGAAAGGCCCTTAGCGCATAAGCGCGTCTGTGACTTTACATCCGCGTGTGCATGCGTGTAATCCGAGGAAAGGGCCTACACGCGTAAGTGACGTGACGCGCACGGGCGTTTCCCTCAGCACGGGTTAGAGGTGAGCGCGGCCAGCAGTTCGCTGTACGTGCCTTTCGTGGAGACCGACGTGTGTTGCTGCTTCGTGTTGTTTCACGCACCATCGCAACTTCACAGCTATCAAGGACGTATCTCTTCTTTTGGCGGGGATATTGGCTACGCGTGTTTTTATGCATCGCGCTAGTCAGACGGTGAGTCACGCACGCTATTTTTCCCACTGCGGGTGCCCCTGTGTATCGCACCCGTTTCCGAGGTCATAGTAGCCTGCGTGTCCCACGCGTACGCGTTTTTCATGTTAATGCGTGCCACTGCGTACTGCGGGAGGTTGATTCCATGCACGTAGGCTGCAGGGTTGCATGCACGGTTTTACTGCAGTTTTGGGGTACCTGAGCGTTGCGTGACCCGTCACTACATCACCGGGGTCACAAACACCCTTGCAGGTGCAGGGGCTCTGTTAACATCTTGCATCCCACCCCTTTCACCCCAATTGCCCAGGTCAATTGTGGTGTACACCTCCCATTGGCACTACTCCATCTGTGCCGGCACTACTACATCTGTGCCATGGTTGGGAGGCCACCAAAGGTGAGGGGCGCCTCAGCTGGCGTCCTCCTCCTGGCGGGCGTGGTCGGGGACATGGCCAGGGTGACCAGGGAGTAGGGGGACTCCAGGGTGTCCAGGGTGGCCTCAGAGGGGGAAGAGGCAGGGGTGTGCCACTTGAGCACGATGTTGTGCCATGTGTCGGTGCAGTCATGCGACCACCCCTTGTGGTTCCGGGAGATGCAGCTTCTGCATCTGGCACTGGCGCCCATGTGACCCGGCAGTCCGTTTCATCGACTGCCACGGGTCCAAGAATAGTGGTAGCTGCAGGTGCAGCTGTGGACACCACCACCCAGGCTCAGGGTCTGCCAGCGCAGGCTGCGCTGGCACTTGAAGAGCCCTTGGAAGATTTCCAACAGGCCAGGAGGGAAACCGTAGGGGCACGCAGGGCTGCCTTGACCAAGACATGTGTCCCTGGGGCAGTTATGTCATCTGCTGCCCCGAACAGCCGGGTGTTGGCAAGTGGAGAGGCAGATGCACCCAACAACACCCCGGTTGTGAGTCTGCCAACCATGCAGTTGCGGTCAATGACCCTGCCACAGCGGATGTTGCTGCGCAGGGTCCATTAGAGGGCACCCAGCTGCCACTGACACAAGTCAGGCCTTTGGTCGTCCCTCCACCTGCCACTTCCTTTGCTCAATCCACCGAACCCACTGGCCATACTGATCAGGGCAGCATTAGCCAGCCATGGTCTGCGCCACAATCCAAGAGGAGGAAGGTTGCACCTGCAGCACAGGCTGGGATCCCACACACAGCCATGACCTCCTACACGTCGAGGAAGAAGCCTTTCTGCAAACAGGAACTGGACTTCCTTGTGGACTACGTGCGGGACCTAAACCGTGACATGCTGGTGGGGGCTAATTGTCAGACTACGGCTGCCCACCGTGATACCCACTGTAAGCATGTTGCAGAACATGTGAGTGCATTCGGCCATGAGGTGCGCACGGTGCAAGAGTGCAAAAAGCGTCGGAATGACCTCAAACGCAGTGCTAAGGCTAAGCGTGCCTCAAATTACAACTTGACTCTGGTGACTGGCAGTGGGCCTGCACCAGAGGAGGAAGACCTCACTCCGCATGAGTCACTCGTTGCGGAGTTCATACCATCTGAATCGGTCGAAGGAGTGGGAGAGATGCCAGACTTTGATGGCCAGTCCAGTGAGTGTTGATGCGTGTTTGTCGAGGACGTGTGTGTTTTACTTGTGTGATGTGTTGTGCATGACTGCCACCACATGTCACGTGTACATGGTTCTGATGTGCAAGTAATGCAATGCTTCCCTGATGCATGCCTACTCTGCTGGATGGTGGACATGTGGAGCAGACGGGGACTGTCCGCATCACCACTATTGCACCCTACTCACATGCTGGTTACCAGTATGCCCCTCCGGTCCATGTTCCAGCTCACTGGCACTTCTGCATGTAGCGTGGGTTGACCTTCCTCTCAGCCCAGGGACTATGCATAGCATGACTGACATGCATGTGTCCTCTGCCTGCAAGCGGGTACTCAATGTAGGCATGCTCCCTTGCCCCTCAACCCCCCGCTCTGCACCCCAATTCCACCTTAGCACTGGTCTGCTACAATATTGCCGTTGGGTACTTCCCTGTTCATGCCTCCTGTGTACATGCTAACATCCAGCGGCCAATCTGCCAGACATATGCTGTGTGGTACATCCTTAGTACTTGATGCAGGGTGTCTCACTTGGACTGTGCAGAGGTCAGATGCCCCGCAGGGACATGAGTGCCCATACATGCTCCATGTGCATTCCACGCATGCCCCTATGTGTCCATGACTGGATGATCACTGTAATACAAGTCCTGGATGACCTACATTGCATGGCATTTCATCTGCCTTGCCATGTCAACTGTGGCTCAGTACTGCGTTGCACACATGTTTAGGGTCTGACAATCTGTGTGGGTCACAGGCCTCAGCCTGTTTAATGGCCAATGAATCTATCCATCTGGTGTAGTGTCTTCTTCTCACGTGGGTGTACTTCAGAGGTTTCATCATGTGTTCTGCTTACTGTATCATCATCATCATTTGCTGTGTTGTCACTTGACTCACATGATGCTGTTGATGCTAGTCAACACTGTCTGTCAATACACAGGTCTATGGTCAGCATTTTGATACCATGCTAGGCATCCCTGCTTTTGCACTTGGGGAGAGGGATGGTTTGCTTGTAGACAGGCTACCCATTGAATGCACATTGCACGTGATGCCTTGCACTGCCTTCACATTTTCTGACACACACCATGAAGTCCTTGTACATGTAGATAGTGAGTAACATACATATTTGCTGCACTGCATAGACCCACTTCAGTGCAAACTGCCACCTTCCCACAGGTCTAATCACAGAAGCAATTTCAAGTTGACTCAGCATGCATGCCAGGTTCTATTTTGTGTGTCACATGTCTGCCTGATGTGTTTGGTGTCGGTGTGTGTTTAATGTGTGCTTCTAACATGTGTAGTGACCTTTTTTCTCTCTATTTTTCAGATGATGACGCAATGGAGCCGGAGGATGGTGTTGTCATGCCAGGCACACGGTTGTTATCACTACATCAACCCAGCACAAGTGGGGGTCGTGGCGTGGTAGGCCACAAACACCCCCAAGTGCTACAGTCCATCTTGTCTCTGGCTGCCTATGAGTCCAGCCCTGATGAACACTCTGACGACCATGTCGAGTTGGATGAGCATCAGGTCCATATGTCAGGGGTGAGTGATTCTGATGTGGACACTCCTCTGTCTTCGACACCTGCACTGATGGGTCAGACAGTCTTGGAACCTCTGCCCGTGGTGGATCGGGATGCAGGGTCACCCTCCACACCAGTCACTGATGTACCTGGGACATCACGTCGACGAGGGCATGTAGTCGTGCAGCCGCAGGTGGTGTCAACACAACAAGGATACCCGGTCCTTGGGTCCCGCAGGGGTCAAGCCCAGCAACGCAGTCGCCTCGTGCAACCGCTGTATACTGAGTGGGAGCAAGACATGACTGCCAATTCTGAATGCCAGGGGGCAGCAATGGAGAACATCGCTGAGAGCATGGAGCGTGTGGCCCGATCCGTGCTCCCCCTGCTAGGCAGGTGCTTCTCCAGCAGCAGGCGGCGCGGTCCATGACCCGCTCGCTCAGGCTGGGCATGGCGGCCTCAGACAGGGCACGCCAAGCTGAAATGTCATCTCTGCGTCAAGCAATTCCTGCTCACGCAGAGACACACACGGAGGCCCTGAGGGAGGAGTATGCTTCCCTCAGATCCACTCTGGGTGTCCTTCTGATGTCCCAGAGGGAGCGGGCAGAGGAGAGGTTTGCACAGCTTGAGCATACCATCTTGGCTGAGCTACAGCCTTGCCGGGAGGTGCAGCGGTTGTCCAGCCAGGCCTTGCAGGAGGAACTCCGTGTTACACGTGCTACCTTTCAAGAGGAAGCACGTGTATCACTGGAGGTTCTGCATGCAGACCTACGTGTCATCGCCACACAGAACCAGGCTCACCCGCCCGGCAGACTTGCTGCCGACAAGGGGCAAGCTGCGGCTAGGCGTGGTCATGCTCCTGTGCCACGTCCTCCTTCCCTGGAAGAGCCAGACTCGGACGACACTCTATCTCCCTCATAGGTTGGGCTGTGCAGGCGTTGTGCCCATGGAGGTTATTTTTTTCCTCAGCATCATCGCATGTGGGTGTTGAGCAGCACCCTGTACCTCCTCCCTCCTGGGGGCCCTCCCCCCGGGTTGTATGTGGCCATTTTTGATTTTTCTTTTAGTTCAGTTAGTTAAGTTTCTGTTTGATAGTTAGTTTAAATAGGTAATGTAGGTTTTTCATAGTTAGTGTAATTAGTTAATATAGTTTAAAATTGCTTGTCTATTGTGCTTTCATGTGACGGTGTGGTGCTTTGTGACTTTTGAAAGCATCCAATATCTGTTTCAGCTGGGCCCTTCAAGCTTGTCTTGTGTATGTGTTTGCTGCTTGGGGTCCTTGACTCACATATGCCACTCCTGCTTCCCTTATCCATGGGCTCGCAAGGATGGTTCGGTGTAACAGCCTATTACACAAGGGCTTTGGACTGTCATATATGTGGCATGTCTGCTGCTGTGGAACTTGTGTTAACACCCATTAGTGTGGATGACTGGTGTGTAATTGACCACTGTTCTTCTTTTGCTAGGTGGGGTGTTTCATGATTCATGTGTACATTCATTGCTATGCATTGTGTAGTATGTTTCTTATCTTTACTGTACATGTGCTTGTTGCAATTCATGCCGTAGATAGTGTGTTCCACACTTTGGCTGTGAAAGACGGACTGATGGTGTGATTTCTGATGTGCGTCTCTGACATGGTGCAGTCATGAAATGCCTGAAGAGACACACACAGATGAATCTAAAACATTAATCATGTGTTTCATTGCCTTTCTGCAGGGGGATGAGCCTCCAGACCACCTTTTCCAGCAGACATGGGCCATTGGACGTCTGGAATCTGGACACATTTGGTGGTGCCGACATGCGCATGTGTGCGCAAGCAGAGGCACAGGGATTGCGATCATACATCTGAAAACTGCTGACGTGTTTCAAGGGACTCCAGGCAAGGTGAGAAGCACAGGGGGGTCACAACACAGCAAACCTTCCACCAGGCCAGTTGCACATGCATGCTTAGTAGCAGCACTGACGGTGAGCTTGGACAAATATTGGTGTTGAAGTGCACAATACAGCTCAGATGTGTTAGTGGACTGATGGTTAGTTGATGGGTAAGTTGTCTGGGGCACCTGCAGGGGCAGTGGCACATACCCTCCGGTCCACCATAGGCCATTGAGGCACTTGTATTAGCCATGTAGTGTTCCGAGACATGGAAAGAAGCAGCTCACAGGGACAGACAGCAAGGGACAGACTCGGGTGCAGTGCATTTCATTTCCAAGTAGAATTAGAAACATGCACTGCCTACTTTATTTTGGTCATGGTGGTACACGACTTGTTCTGAAGTCATACCTTGCTATATGCATCTGTCTGCTTACGCAGGGAACATTGCATGTTGTGTGAATCGTGACACATTGGTGTTCAATTTACCACGCACCCAGCGGCGCCTGACTTACTGCATTGACTTTGTATGAACCATAACAGGGGTAATGTTACGTATGGGTACGAAGCATCCACACAAGATTGTCTGTTTGTAGAGTAGTTTGTTACTTTGGGGCATATTTGGTGGTGTGTTTGTGTGTTTTGGGCACGCACAGATTATTAACTGTGGCTCTCTTTGCAGCATTGAACTGCTTCTGTTACCGGACCCGAGAGTGCGCAGGCAGGAGGCCAGCACTCACCCCAGAGATAAGTTTCTCTTTGACTTCCATTTGAGTAATTTGCTGCTATGTGCATGATGAACAAGTTTGGTCGAATTGTGTATGTGTTAATGTGAGGACCACATGTTTGTGCATTCCCTACTTTCCCGTGTCAACCCTATTCCCCTCTCCTGCCCCTCATTCCGGTTATCCAGTATGGCAATGCCTGTCCCGACTGCATATCCCTGACCCTCCTTCCCCACCAGGGTCTCAGAGGCCTGTGTGTGTTTGACCTTGCAGGCACCCAGACCACGGTGGGGGTGGTTGGTTCGTGCCACTCCTGCGCCTGTACACGGGAGCTGTGACAGTACACATCCGTTCGTGGTGCATCATTCTATGTTATTTACCACACATGGTACACATCCTGTTGTGACATTGTTTTACTGTGCTACCTTGGTTGTTAACATCATTGTGGTAGTACTTGGACTTTGTGGCATACTGCTACTTCAAGTCATCTACTGGAGGCTGTTCTGGTTTGTTTTACTGCCTTCAGGCTATTTGCTTGGCTTCTGTGTTGGCCTGCTTTGAGTTCTCTTGGATTTGGTGCTTTTGCAAATCAAGGTGGACTCTGAGGGTGCTGGCAACTTTTTACACACAAGGTGGGAGATGGTGACAAAGGGGAAGGGTGATCCTGTGGCCAGGTGAAATTAAAGGGTGAAGGCTGAATAACCCAGGTGCAGTTGTTCAGTGGGTCGTGGTGATTTGTGAGGGGGGGGGGGTGCTTTGTTGTTGATAGTGGTCTTGCCCTGCAGTGTGATGGGCACCCTGACATTGTAATTGTGGTATCCTATGTACATGATGTAGTCTGCTGATCAATGCCTGTTCATGTGTTGTGTTTACCTTTCAGGTGTGAGGGGATAGTTGTGGTTTGACATGCTGGGGTATACACATGGTGAATGTTCACATGTGATGTGTAGAGGACACTGATGGTCACTTGATTGCACATGCATATGTTGAGTGCATGTCCCTACTGACCCACACACTCGCACTATAATCCACTACATGTACAACCACTCTTCCATGTCCACGTGTACACACTGTTTACCTTCTGGTGCCCACTGTGTCCCTGCAGCACATGTTCTATGACCAATTGTGGATCCTGTACATGCCTAATTTGCTTTTTGATGTAGTCTGTCGCTTAGATGTGATGCTCAGGGTGTGCATCACACACAATGGCTGTTTACTGTGCTGTGCGCTGAGAAGTGTGTTGCAGGAGGTGGACACAGCACACAGAAATTGCAGTGTTGATTTTGCAATGCACATTGTGCATGTAGACAGGCATTCATTGTTATATTACAACTACAACTTTTAGAATGCATTTGGGTGTGACTTATTTTGGGTGGGAGGTTGTTGGTCAGTCATTTCATCTGATTCCATGTAAGGCATAATTGTCTGATGCCAATTTACAATTATCACATGGCAATGTGTGCCTTATTGGTACTGTGTTGGTGTATGGCTATTGCTTGCCATGTCATGTTGTGGTTTGGGAGGGTTTGAGTGACATACCAGTGATAGTCATGGCCTGTTTTGCAGGTCTGTGTGATTCACACCTTGCATGAGTGCCTTTTGGTCACACAGGATTGCTTGTGTTTAAGTAGCTAATGATGCACACAATGTGGCAATTCCATGGCAACAATCTCAGGGTGGTAAGGTTGTGACAGTTGACTGTCTCTTTGTCATCATCGATTGTCACCTGGTATGTGCCAGGCCTCTGTGCACTCTGCAGGGTTGGGAGTTTAGGTGAAAAATGTGGCCATAAGCTGGGTCCGGGCTGCCTCGCCACGTGCCCTATCCCCTCCTATGGGCAGCGCCTGTGGTTGGGGATGTGGGGGCACCACCATGTCCACCGGTAAGCCCTGCCATGTTGCAACATTGTGCAGGACACATGCTGCCACAATGATCCTGCACACTACTGGGGGTGCATAGAGTAGCTGCCCGCCAGAGCGGTCAAGGGAGCGGAAGCGTGACTTGAGCACTCCGAATGTGCGCTCCACTATGGCCCTGGTTGCAATATGGGCTCGTTGTATCTTACCTGGGGTGGTGTGGTTCCGGATTGGCGTCATCATGTGGTTGCTCAGAGGGTAGGCAGTGTCCCCTGGAGAGGTGACAATGGTTGTGATTATTGGGGTTTGTGTATTTGTGTGTGTGTGTGACATGCATGCATGTGCACGGGCATTTGTACTCACCTAGGAGCCATGTGTCGCCATGCTGCCCAGCTTCCAGGGCCCGGCTCAGGGCGGACATTCTGTATATGAAACTGTCATGGGCGGAGCCAGGGTAGTGTGGGATGTTTTTACCCATGCATCCAAGCCCTACCATAAAACTGTGCAGTACTGACATGGAAAACATCATGATGGCCAGAACTCCCCAGAGAGTGCACAGGGAAAACATGAAGAATAGGCTGCCACCCATTTTTGCCTATGTTGTGAGCCCAGGAGGGCACTGCCTAAAACCACCATTGGGCTACACACACAGTAGCCTGAAACCATTGGGAATGACAATGCTGATTGCCAAAAAGCAACACAGAACTGTGGGGAATTCATTTTCCTAATCCCAAAAATGGTTGCATTACCAGTACTCACCACTATCAGAAAGCCGGCGTTTTAAAACCACCCGACTTTTGTGTAAAACTGAACAAATGAAACAAAACCAGACCAAGGAAAGACTTGCTAAGAGGTGGATACAATGTAAAACTATATTCTGAAATGACTTGAAGGAAGTAATTATTTAATGTATAGGTAAAAATTGTCAGTTTGATTTGAATGTAGAAAACTAGGAACAAAAAGTGACATTTAGCTGAAAACTGGCTTAATGAAACTGAATTCTGCCTGACAACTACCCCCGACAGGAGTTGAAACTGGATCAACAGCCACTCTTCCCAGGCCTAGCTGCATCCTGCCGCCCCTTGCCAAAAGGAGTTGACACCTCTCTGATTAGATTAGGGGTGGAGCACCTGGGAACTGGAAGGGACCGAACAATGCAACTTCCTTGACTCAGGCAAATGTTATATTGGGGGCGTCGTAAAATAGCTTCCTCTTGAGAGAAACTGGGGGGCAGCTGTGCCTCTGTGAACAAGCTGGCTTGGGGGAAGTGGATAAACCAGTTATTCCACCATGTGATGTGGGAAGCCACATCCCTTTTTGACCAGGGCATAATTTTAAAAAGATAGATAACTCATAGTGCGGACTTGTCAGAATTATATAAGTAATATCATTATTTTTGTGATTTTTCTGTGTACATTTTAAGAGGCGTTAGGACCCTGTGGTGTATTCTGGGGGGTTGCTAGCGGAAAATAGGGTCTCACTCCAAATGTATGCATGTTAAAAATCTGACACTTTATCATCTGTAACCCATATCCCTGGTGCACATTTGTGTAAAATCTGGAAAGGTTTAGAGGTCGTTATCTGTATGAAAAGGGGAGAATTCTGTCATCAGTGGACACGACATCGTACAAAGCAGGGATCAGATGGTTTGGTGCTACAGAAAATATGTTAACTGGACCTATAATATTAGAAAAATGGTATATAGATAAATATGTATTTCGGTCAGAAATAGATTTGTGTGCAATCTGACAAGGGGAGGTTCCTCTGACCATAAAACCTACATCATCACTCTGACTCACAACTCAGTTCCCCCAATCATGGGAGAAGGGAGAAATGGGCCAATGACAAGTAGAGAGGGGCAGGCTTAGCTAGGCCCAGGCACACACCCATTTTCAAAACACATAAAAAGAGACTGCTGGGACAGGTAGAGACATTCAATTCCATTTGCTGCGGAGCATGCTGACCGACGACTTCACATCCAGAGATCCAGACTTCAAATCCATCAATCTCCAGAACCTGTAGCAGAAATTAACTCCAGAATTTGTAGCAGAGAGGCCTGAATCCACCAGCTGAATCCTCTTCAGCAGGCCTCAAAACTAACCAAACTATTCAACAACCGGGGGAGCTGTTTGAAGTTTTGCCGAGAATTTTTGCAAGAACTTGTAGCAGTACCCAGAAAGCAGTGTTACATCCAGAATCCAGAGAGGCTAGACCAGCAGAGCAGAGCTGACCCAGATCGCTGTCAGCAGAACCGGTGCCTGATTGACCCACCGAGCAGACAGAACCGCAGCCGGACGTGTTGACCAGATCCGTGACGAGGCCTATTTCAAGTTGATATTGTCAGTACCTAGCAGAACTGTGCAGAACCAATCTCTTAGTTAAAATAATCTAATCCAAACTATTTTAACCTAAGTAGAACAGCCTCCTAGAAATCGTGTCATCTGTCATATTTAAAGCTGCACAACTGTCACCTGTCAATTCTGCAGCTGCAAGCTGTCATCTGTCATTTTGAGTTTAGTTTAAATCCGAAAAACTACCTTTATTAAATTGTCCGTATCTCTGGAACCGTTTGGGCTAGGAACGAGATTTTAACTTTCTTCTGAAAGCTTAGAATCCAAGCTTTCCAACAAGCCTACTTCCTACTCCTTCTACTTTTTCCGCAATCGCGATTCACACACTCGCGAAATTTACCGCGATTTACGATTTTGGCTCAATTTCTCCACTTGTCAAAATAGCAGCTCCATTCTTTCTTTTGTTAAAATCCGTTTGCAACTTGGTAATAACTCCTAGATCATTGTTAAAGTGAGCCTGAACTAATATAAAGTAGCCATCACCTACCCTGAACCTCTAGATGGAATTAAAAGCAAGTTTACCACCTTTTCACTTCCTTGCAAACCACATTAAAGTAATTTGCCTGTGTTTAAAACTCATCCCTGTTTTCTCTAAGCTTGGTGGGGGAACTGGAACTGTGTATTGCATTATAAAGTGTGATTTGTTGGGATTCTTGAAGACTGTGTGCTCTCCTTCCATTTCTTGTATTGCATAGGGGGGGAGTGAATTGTCAAGGAAAAGTGATTACATTGCCTTTTGTTGAAGCCATATCAAGTTATTTTCTGTACTGCATTTCATTCATCATTGCGTTGTCCTTGAAGCCATAAAAGCACTCTCAGCTACCTCATCCTCTATACTACTCCTAAGTAATCAAGTGTACCACTGTAACATTACCCATTGTGGATCCACATCATATGTCTCAGTGTGATAGTACAGATATTAATTTATTATAAAAGTGTGATATATATATATTGTTTAATTTTTCAAATAAACCTTTTAATTTGCAAAACAAACCTACTTCTTGGCTCAGTGGGGTCAGGGGGATTCTAAGAAGGGGATGTTATACAAGGGTTGTCATCCAGAGTACTGAACTGGATATAAAAATACATCAATAAGGGTTTTCCTCAGCATCCTCAGCATCCCAGACTAGGCTTAGCTGTAGTGTTGATTGAATATCGCTTACAGTAGTTTGCATAGACAGAGGTGATGATTCCCTTTGCATCGCATACCACCTGTACGTTGATGGAATGCCAGTGCTTGCGGTTTCGGTAGATGTGCTCAGAGGCCCTAGGTGGACGTAGGGCCACATGGGTGCAATCTATGGCACTGAGCACTTTGGGGAAGTGTGCCACCCTGTAAAAGTCCTGGACAAGGGCCTGCCTTTCTGCGGGTGTTCTGGGCATGTATATGTGCCTGCAGACTGAGGGGCGTGCTGTAATGATTGCCAAGACTTGGTGTAGGCAGCGTGACTGCGTGGCCTGTGAGAACCCCCCCACTATGGCAGTAGTCCGCTGAAAAGACCCAGTGGCCAAAAAATGCAGGACATTGAGCACCTTCTCCAAGGGGCTCAATGCTTGGGAGCAGAGGGTGGGGGATGTAAGGTCATCTTCCCACTCCCTGACCAGGTCTAGGATGATACGGGGTGGAAACCTATACCTGCCATAGACCTGGTCGTCAGGCATCCCAAAAAGGCTTGTCCATGGTGAAAGAATGCGTGCCCTGGCTATTCTCCTCCTTCTGCGGTGTCCCACAATCAGTGCTGCGACAAATGGGGCATTCATCGTAGCTGTATATACGTGTTTGTTGTGTGCACGCACTTTTATACTGTGCGCGGGGACGCTTCCGCCTGCCTTCGTGTGGCAGACGCGTTGATGCCTGTGCGCGTCTTTTGCCGTGCGCGGGTTTCCCGTATTCGAATCCATGAATACGAGTTGTTCGCGTGCATGTGGGCGTTCCGTGTAGTTCCCTGCAGTACTTCCCCAGTTACGCCTTCTTTTTCACGCGTTATTCCCCATTCCCCCCCACTTTTGTTGTGTGCGCCGGGCTATGTGCACTTTTGCTGACGTGTGTGCCCGCGTGCGCCATGCACGGATTTGGCGCACAACCAGTGGGAAACAAAGCGCAGCGCCTTCTTTGAATTACACGCGTGCATGTGCGCTTGCTTTCTCACGCTTGCGCCACCTTGCGTCTGCTTGCACTGGGATTTTCGGCGCATGTTTGTTCCATGAATCGTCCTGTGATGTCATCAGTGATGTCATCAATGATATTTGTGATGTCATCTTTGATGTACTGCACAACATAAACCTTTTCGGGGGTTGTCAATGACCTTTACATACATGTGTGGTACATATAGTAATATTTTTCTGTAAAAATGTGCTTAAAAAACGCAAAGGAGTAGTCTACTTATGTTTACATAAAATCTCAAACAAACTCTGTGATGGGAAGCGCAATGGCTTTAGAAATACTGGAAAAAACACCATTACCACTCACCTTTCGACACATAATTTCGTAGGTGGCACAGGTCGAAAGGTGTGAAGATATGTGTATTGGGAGGGTGTAACCATGTATTATTTTACAAACATTTCTGTGCAGCAAACACTTTCAGTGCACCTTACCTCATTTTCCTGCTTTTAAGAAGATAGTAATCATTCTGAAGTAATGTTGGTTAATAGGGCATCTGGGTGACAGAAATTGGTCTGACGATGACAGAAATTGGCCTGACGACACTAAAGCATATGAGATGGGCCTGACCCTCCCAAAGCAGCCAAAGCAAGTGGTGTGCAGTACTTTTCTCCATAACATTCCTTGGCAGCTTAAACAAATGCGTCCATATTGACATACGTGCCGTGATGTAGCACCTACAAAAGAACACATTGCAACCTGCAACATAGCATGCCACATTATGAAAACAGAGAGTACATTTGTAAAAAAAACACTAACATTTAAGAATTAGTACAGTAGTTTTATTTCACAATAAACTGAGCGAAATCATTGCCCTAAGCAATTAGTAACGTAGTTGTGTTTCACAATGAACTGTGCAAAATGATTGCCCTATTCACATTTCCATACAAGTAGTAAGTTTCTGTCTTTGGTCGACAATGAAAATGGTAATGGGCACATTGGTTTCTTTCACACACAGAAAGTAAGCGTTGCCACCACAGTAGTCGTTTTCCTCCCACATTGATGTCCAAGACGATGTCAACCTCTGTGATCTACACCACCAGAAAGGATGGAATGTTAGTCCTTATGGTGACAGCAGCGTAAGGACATAGAGGTCCGACGAGGTCATCCCACTGAATTATGATGCACAGACAACCGGTAATGAACAGTTGCATTTGACGGTTAAAAAAGCCGTCACTAGGCAGCTGTAATCTGTGACAATCACAATAGGGAAGGCAGTATCTGAGGGGAAAAGCGGAAATAAAACATGTATCAATATGCAACCTTTGCACAAAACAAAGTTGTAACACATACTTTTATTACTAAATATAAGGCACCCTACAAATGGTGACAATGTGCAATGTCCATAATGGGGAAAAAAAATTCAACGGCACATAAACCTTTTAACTCATTCCCCAAAGTAAAAATGTAATGTCAATTCGGTATATAGGCGGGAAAAATACACTTACATGATGTGGACCGGCTCCATTGCGTTGGCTGCAGTCAGACAGTAGTGTTTTTCCAATAGTGCCTCTTTGGGAACTAATATTTCGTGGTCGGTGCAAACGTTTTTGAAGCATAACCTTATCAAACGATATGTTTTTCTAACTGTTACTCCCTGCATTCTTTCTGCTCTTTCCCTGTACCTCAAGGTTAAAAAACAACTGACCGTTATGGCTGTTGACAACTACGCGGCCGTACTGAGCTCGTATTTAAAACAGAAAATGAAGTGGGCTTCACTTCGAATGCAAATACATTCTCATTTTGCAACAACATAACAGCAGCTATTCATGAGAACCGCTACTCCCTTACACGTGCGGAACTGCTGTGTGTACGAAATAGAGCAGGTGGCTGCCTCAGATTCCCGCCAGTCTGACTGCAGTAATGTTGTTTATGTATTGTAAAATGGACGCAGTAAGTTTATTTCGTACAATGAGTAGCAAGTTTCACTGTACCGTACGACAGTGCTAACAAGAATACTTAAATGTTTCACTTTCTACTACCAAGTCTCATTAACGCTCACCTTTCGAAACAGTGTTCCATAAGTGTAACAAGTGCATTGGTGTCTTCTTCGTTTAGGTATATTAGCGGCGGTGTCCGCGTTCAACAGAAAACGAAGTAAACATGGCGGACGTATCGAAAGAATAAGACGCATTTCACGCTGTGCCACAACCAATCAGTGAAAGAGCAACATGGTCGCGGCCAGCACACCATGGAATAGCCAATTGCAATCTTCTCCATGGAGTGAACAGGGAAGTGTGACCGCGGAGCGGACATAGATATCACTAATTTTTAGAGACATATTTTTTGATCGTTTTTAAGGGAGCTACTGGATGGATTGTCACAAAATGTACAAAAGCACGCTTTTGCGACCAAGCCCCTGCCACTGCCGCAAATTTGGTTGAAATCCGTCCAGCGGTTTGGCCTGTAGCCATGCGCAAAGTTTTCCCCCATTCAGTCTATGGGAAAAAAAGACGTTTTGGGACCCCCCCCCTATAACGTTGGCCTCCCTGGACCAAACATCACCAAACTTTGCAAAGTTTGGTGAGGATTCGTCCAAGTGCAGCAGAGTTATAAGCCGCCCAAAAAGTGCTCTTCCTATGGAAACAGCAACTTAACCATAACTACACAGCCACTAGTGTGGCTGTGTAATTCTTTCTATATACACAACATTTGTTGTATCACTTGTGTTTTAATGTTGATATTTCATTTGACACCAATTCCTATACATGATTCCATGCATCTTATTTGTTGATGATGATTGAATTGGTGTATTTGTATCAATAACAGCCTTGAGAATGACCTAATGCTCGAAACATGTGTCGGCTGTCGTGAAGAATAAATCACTTCACACACACCCAATGGCTTCATCTATACATGTTGTATTGGAATGTTTAATATTATCTTGAGTATTGATTACTGCAATTAAAGTCTATTTGCGCAGTTGAGGTACACTCCTCCCCTTTTCTGTTTATCACATTTGAGGTTTCAAGGGGAACCTCATGTGTACTTTCTGCTGAATTTGGACGAGACTTTAGGAAGTTGAGTGCACCATAACAAGTTATCCCCCCTAACTTTGTTATTTCCAAAATTAAAGAAGGTCTAAGATCTTTAATTAAAGAAGGTCTAAGATCTTTAATTAAAGTAACACATATGCCGGGACTGCGGCTAGGGGTCATTTTCTTGGTTCTGTGGTAGCTTGCAGGCCCAGACCATAGTGTCAGTGGCAATGGGAGTTCATTTGTGTGTTCTACGCAGCCAAAAAGTATTGTGGGGGGCAAATGCAGGGTCATTGGGACCAGTGCCTCAGTTGCAGTATGCTTTGACCACAAAAAATGTTCAGCCCAAATGTGTCCTTGGGATAGGTAGGGAGAAGAGGTTTCCTCTTCCTTGGAGCTCCTGTCTTCACCTCTTTTGCAGAGGGCTTTGCAATATACTGTATCTCTAACAGAGTTCCAGTTGAAGCCTTCTTGTCTTGAAGTCCAATGATGAATCAACTAAGGGGAGGGTCTTCCCCTTACATAGCCGTAATGCTACAGTAGATTTGTCCAAGTAAGGCTGTTGTCAACAGTCCAATACAGGAAGTGCAAACATGTGTCCTTCACCTGCTGATGTCACATCCCGAGTTCTTTCTCTGCAGGAAGTGGGTGGTTGCCAGGAGGTTTGTGGAGACCTAGAAAATCCAAGATATTTAGACCCCTCTATTGTCTGAATTTCACCTCTGGGCTACTCTAACTCTGAACCTTCCACTGTTGGCCTACTTTTAAATGACTACAGTAATCAGTACCCTGGTTTTAGTCTTGGCAGGACTGTCATTGAAGCACTGTTTCCAAGGGATGATCCTGGGCAGGGATCCAGTTCTCCAGAGGAAGGTGTCAACTATCCCCAGGGGAATCAAAGAGGAAACATCTTTAGCTGGGTCCCACATGGTTGTTGTGGGTACACCCAGGCCAGATGGCTCATACACAGCCAGGCCTATCATGCATGAGTCTTCCTCACAATTAAAGCTGACATGAATAGGACATTCAAATATGTTTGGCTCTACAATTGTATAATATATGTAACCACCATGTCGGAACCAGACATGCCTTATATTAATATTTATTTTATTGTTTTTTTTTTATTTGTTTGGCTGAATTATCAACTTTACAAACATTAATTATCACAAACAAATGTCATTCTTTACATTATTGAGTATTCGCACCTATACTATACATTAAAATTAACTACATAAAACAATGTATATTGACCATCAAAAATGAAAACAATGTAAAATGATGGCTTGCAACTCATATACAACTCATACCTTAGTTTATCTTACAATGTAACCAATTCTTTTGAAGTTGCATTCTATTCATCTTTCAACTGTCTTGGTAAAATTACGTTCACATACTGTACAAGAGCAATTTGTACTGCTATTCTTGCGCTAGTAAATAAAATACACCATATTTCATCTTTCGTCAGGTGACAATTAATATGAAGCACCTTTTTAAAATACCTTTCACGTGTTTCTTTCAATGCCGGACATTCTACCACCAAATGTAACAATGTTTCTTTTTGTGCTTGATTCTTACAGAAACGATAACAGTTTTGATGTTTCGGTATACTCGCCCTTCTTGCTGAAATTGCATTTGTTGGACATACATTTAATCTTATTCTTCAAAATTGCATAGTAACAACATGAATTAATATTTTAATAACTGCCAGAAAAAAACTCACTTTGTTTCACCATCGCACATTGCATTTTATCTCAGGAGGTGAAAGCAGCCTGCAAGGGTTGATTAACAGGGGTCCATCCCCAAATGAATTCAGAGTGTACTTGGTAGTGAACTGGAGACTGCGGCAAACAACCAGACATTAATGTAATTCGTGCACGAGCAGATGAATATCCAAGGAGGCACAGCCACTTGGACTGCAGACAAATTTTATCTTGCTTATTCTGCACAATGCTTGTGCAAAGTTTCCATTTTGATCCAAAGTGCTCATAACTTGTTGGTTTGTAAAACCATTTTAAAATATGTGTACGATTATGTGGAATTTTTAGATACATTTTGATGATATTAGCTATCGAGGTGCTCTTTAACGCTACAGCGTCAGTATCATGATTTACATTAATAGATTGTATAATAATTATATATGTATTATTGAGTGAAACATTCAAATATGTTATTTGTACAGAATTTGGTCCTGTTATTCTTTACATTACATTTAACTAGCAACCGAGTTACACCTTTTAATAAGAGCTAGCTTGGTTTGCTTTGCAACTTTGGAGAGAATATTTGATTCACACGAAACGTTAATCTTTTTTTTCTTTTTTAAATATCGCATGAACAAGAAGGAAGTAGCTTCGAGGGAGCGAGCTGTTTGCGCGTGATATTTTTTTTTTTATAGAAAGAATGTAATTCCCACTCAGAAGACGTGTACAGGGACACGTGTTTAAATCCATCTGTGTCCTTAAAAGGCAAAAAAAAATCAATACACTCTCAGGGGTATTTTGCAAGATAGACACTTTACAGTGAGTGGGTGAGCAAGGGTCAGTTTTAAGTCAGCCTTGCCATTAAATCATTGTGAGCAGTTTGCAATATGCATTCACTGTCAACGACCATCCTACAATAGCTGAGCTTGCCTTTCACAACTCTCTATTATTTAGAAAATAATGCAATAAACATTGCATGGTGTTCAAACATTTCCCCTAAAGACAGCCTTCATTGTTGTGCCATTTTCCTGATCGTTTGCTGGGCACATATGCACGTATTATGCTGCCTATTTTCATAAAAATTGTAATCAGATTCAAGAATCTTTTTTCAAACGATTGCAGATAGGACTACATGTCCCATAATCCTTTGAAAATAATCCAATTAATTATAGGCTGCTCTACCTCTCCACTCTTCCATACAGTGCGCTTAATGGCCAATGCAAGCCGTATGTGTGTGCTGCTGTGGGAAATGGGTATTCTATTTTAATAGCATTTGATTTTTGATGTATGATACACAGGGGATTTAGCAATGGAAAGGACACTCACATGGTGCCTGTGCTTAACAGCTATGCGTTGTGTCCGTTTACTACACGGCCAGGGTGTTTGTTCACTGTCCCATCCAACAAGGCTCAGAAAGAGCTCCCAGCAGGTAGAAGACTTCATTAGTTTTGGCTATTAGGCTGCATATAAGGCTAAGTTAGTGTTATGGGAAGAGACAAGTGAGAGACGGGATGTGAAGAGGCACACACAGCGTGTAGGCGTTGTTTGACATTTTACTCACCCTAGGACATGCTGGCGATTTCCACCCATTACCTCCTGTCCCTACCCATTCCATACTTGTCAACATGATCCATTCCAAACTGTAGGTGTTTATCCAGTCCTGTTTTCTTTCTTTGCATTCTGGGATTTGCACAGATCAGCCGTAGAGCCACGTGTATAAAACTAGCTTTGCTTTATTATACATAGGTACAAGGTTTGGTTCCAGCTACTTGCAGAAGTATTTAAATGGTCAGGGACTAGATCAGTTCACAGGGAGCAGCAAACACACCAGCCATCCTCATACATCCCAGCTCAGGCCCCAGCTGACACTCTCAGAACACTCATCACAAAACACTCACCACCATTCCACTGAGCTGCCAATCCCTCCAGGCACTAACATTGGTCAGAATACACAGGTGGCTAGCAGGACAGGACAGGGTTACATTAACACATCCTAACAATCTCTAACCTCTTCCTGAACAGGAAGTATCTCTCACTCAGATTGGGCAGGAGGTCCTTTCAATGTGCTTAACATATGTTGTCTCTCTTTTGATTCACAGTGTTGCACATTGCTCCTGCATTCAGTGACAGCTGCATTAAAGCACATGGGCATCTGATTTACTGATACTGATTTACCCGTATTACTTTTCTGATTTCATGTCTTCAGGCCTCTCTTGGCATTCCATCTGTGCCTAATGCCACCCCCAAATGCTAGGTTGTAAAGGCTGACTCTGGCCCGCAAATGCCAACTTGGAACCCACCTCCCTCTAAGCCCCTGCCTTTGTCTCTTCACTGGTGGGACTCTCTGCCAAAACTCTCTAGCCACCATCCTAGTCTAGAAACCTCTGCCTGTCATTCTCTGGGGCCCCAGAACCATCATGTCGGTGATGGCTCCCCATCCTTCTTGACGGGCACCTAACTAGACCTGTCCAACCTGCCTCTTACCTGACTTCTTCGGGCACCCCTGCCAAATGGTCAATTACCACCAAATTGGCACCTCCTTCCCATACCTACAGCCAACATTTCCCCTTCTTCTTCCTTTCCAGTTACTGATGTTGCCACTCCAATGCATCATTGTAATGCTACTGCAAAGGGGCAGAGATTTGCATGTGGCATTTGTGCTTTACAGCCCTTTTCATGCGCTCAAAAGATCTAAAATGATCTATACAGTATAGTGAGCGGGGGTTGCGGGGAACACCCCCGCAGCTGACCCGCTCAAAAAATAAAACAAGAGGAAAATAAATGCTGCAGGGGCTGCTGGGTGTGTCCCCTGCAACACCCCGCTCACTATACTATACAGTATGCAGCTGACCTGAGTAAAAAAAAATATATGAAAAAAAGGACCCTGTGGCACTGGTTCCCGATCACGGAATTGAAAGGGAACTTTCATTGCAGGGACCAGCAAGATTGAAGGAAAGGTAAGTAGGGGGCTGGGGGATGGGGGGTTAGACTTATTTTAGATTTGGGGTTGTTTTACCTTAAATGACCGAATGGGAAATGTATGAGCAATTTTGCATTATGTACATTTCTCATTCAGTCATTTCCTTTGCGGTTATTTCTGCCGCGGTAAAACAACCCCAATTCAGAGGAAACCACATGATGGTCTATGTTCTCTCTGGTTATCTGGAGGGGTATACAGACCTTTCAGAAGGCAAATGTGGAGTGAAGGGAAGAACATGTTTCTCCATTCTGCACCACATTGACATTGTCTCAGCAGTAAGGTACGCCAACTGACTAAAGAGCTCTTACTTCATGGTGCTAGCAGGCCTAGTCAGGACATTCTGGGTGCTCTGGCTCATAAGTGGCATCCAGGTCAGGGCAAAATGTTTTCTAGAGACTCTAAACTGGATAGTGGTCTGGTGATCCAGGGATCTGAGGGACTTTAGTGGCGTGCACTATCACACCTGTTCTTTAGTCTCTCTAGGCTCTATTGATGATGATGATGATGATCCTTTTGCACCATGACTAAACATCTAGCTACTAAAGTTCTTCAGTGGGTTACCAGATGCAAATGCCTTAGTGACAGATGCATGTATTCGTCAATGGGGCTCACGCTGTCTGTATGCATTCCCTTCCATGGTCTCTTATTCCATGGGTACTCCTAGAATGATACAAATGGGATTGTCACTTGTGACAACCATTTATGAATCACAAGCTTGGCACTCACTAGCATTTGATGTAACATACGCAATTTCAATAATTATTTTGTCAGTCCCTCAGTCAGGTTCACTATGGCTTTCAGCACAATCTCCTCTGCTTATATTCTCAAATCTTAATGTCTTCTTAAACAGTTCAATGTGAACCTTTGCTGGGTTCACTCTTCTCAACACACTGTTCTTTGGGACTTAATACTTCACCCATTTTCATCAGCATTCCTGCTTCAGGTTCACTCTTGACAGTCTCACAGTTCCTTCTACTTCATTACAATGTGGGATTCACTTCCCTTCTTCACGATCACCTGCCAAAGACTTTTGACTGTCCAGAAGATTTGACTAGACCCTGTATGCCCACTTTAACCCTCTTCTTGTTTTTCCCAAGGCATCCTGGTAATAATAGTTTTAACAATCGGGTAATCAGGCAGAGTTTCGCTAGTGAGCACCCACATGGTGGCTGGCTCATCTGCACCTGGCTTTCCCCTTTTACATCAACAGTTCTTTGCACATTCTGCAATCAGTCGTTTGCTACTTTTGTTCAAAACAGTTTGATTTCTTTATCGGTTCTCCCCTTGACTTACCGGCTGTGATGAACCGCTTGGCTTTCTTTTTAATAGGAGTCAAGACCGGTAGCAGGCGTCTCCCTCTGTCCTGCTTATCAGCTTAGGCACGCTTCGTGTACCGTTAACATCTACTGCAACACACTTGGACTATTGTTTGCAGTTTTACAATTACTTCCACAGAGGTTTTACGGGCCCTAGTCGGAAAAGGCAAGGTCGCTTCTCTCCTTGTCACCCTCTCGGTTTACGCTGTCTTTCTCCTCCTCTTAAATTGCCGTGCCTTGATAGCTGTCTTGTCATGCGGTCTGCCTTGCTTACATGGTGCTCTCGTGCTCCACTTTTTATTCGTGTGGGAAATGAAAGCGCTGTCAGGTGTGTGTTATTCTGGTCAATTTCCTACTTTGTCTGACCCTTGGGTTGGGACATGTCAGGTAAACGGCTTTAGTGTTAGTCCGTTGTCCTTCCTGTTGGGAGAAAGTGTTTGTGTCAGAAAAGGGGTGGTGACATGAGGAATTATATTCTTGGTCGTAGAGGGTTTGTTAAGAAGGGTGAGATTGGTAGGGTTTGTGAAACAAATGGGAATGACCAGGATTATTTTCATAAAATGAACAAGGGAGAATTTTGGGAATGGTAGTGGTTTGTCTGAGCAGGTTGGGAGTGTGGGAAATAATAATCAGAGGGATGGGAAGGAGCATGCTTGGAAGTATTCAGATAGTTTCTGAAGGTAAATGGGTTTGGGATCCTAGGGGATTTGTTATATTTGGAGAGTTTGTTAGACTGGCCAAGAGAGATGCAGGAAGGGAGGCAGATGTGGTACAACCTATAAAAGACTCAGGGACTGCATCCACCTCACCTTCCTCTTCAATATAATACTGCATCTCACGTGGGGTATTTCCCTGAGCACAACCCCGAGTTCCCCATCCAAGTGATCCCTTCTCCCCCAGGACTGGGATCTGAGTGTCTCAGCCCTTCTTTGGCCACCTGAATAAGGGATTCTCAAGGTCTGCATGGGAAAGTACTGCCAGGTTTCTCTCAGTAGTACAGCGGAAGAGTTTGGAAAGAGGTTTTAGTAGGTAGCTTTCCATTGTAGGTCCATAATGTTTGTTGTACAAGTAGCCTGATGGCAAATACCTCCACACGAATCCAGCCACATGACCACCATAACAGCGTTAAGTTAGTTAGAGTGGATTGGTGAAATAGCTAAGGACTCTATGACCTGATTCAAGCGTTTCTTTTGTTCAAAGGGTACTGTTACACCTGTTGTTTTAAATACTGTAATGTTCATTCATTCATCTGTTCTATTTGTTGTGTCTGTATAGTGCCTCAAAACAGAGCTTGTACTGGTAATTAGTTTGGGCCTAATACATTTTCTCACTACCACTATTTACTACTACTTTGTTTAATTATTTTGGGCTTAATACATTTTTTTTACTAAAACTATTTACTACTACTACTTTGTTTGTGTGACCTGCCTGCCGGGTGCACAGAAGGCACACAAATACCCTTGGCCACGGCTTTCCATTAGGAAGGTAGGAGATTCCTACAACACATGCATTTATGACACAGACTTATGCCACTCAGTCACCTACATATAGAAGGATTTGAAGATGTGTGCTAAATAAATGGACATCTTATACTCAAACTGGACATGTACATATATGAAAATTACATTACATTAATGTACACCAATATATGCATCAAAACTCACATCAAAGTTCAGGGTAACTTTAATGTGAATTTTCATATGCATCTAAAACATATATGAGATATAAATGATGTGCATGTACAACATGTAAACCATATGGCACATACACCATGCGTTGTTAGGCTGATACACTCATACTACATATTCAGTGAAAAAATGGTTAAGTTGCACTTAAAGAAACATGAAATTCAGTGAAAAAAACTTTATTAAAGGGACGTTATTGTTGTAAAGTAAAATTTTATAATAATAGAAATGTACAGTTTTGCTAAGCTATACAACCATAACTGGTGCCATTGCTATGCACTGCTAACACTAAACCCAGGAAATAAAAGATGACATCACAAATGGCTTCATCAATGACATTACTGATGACATCACATATCCTCGGAAATAATATTATTTCAGTGACCATAAGAATTTTAAGCAGATGACCTCCGTTCATAATGCATTAAAAACATGATACATGAACTCTAATGGTGATTTATATGTAGAGGTTAACCTTTTACTATAATGTTAAATCACTTTCCTTAAGGTTTGTCCATCGCTCACAGTGCACACACATGGAACAATCAGTAAGCCCCAAACAGATAATACAATGTGTACTCCCCCAGCCTTGGCAAGATGTGCTAAAAACCTTACCAAAGATAAGATCATACCACACCTCAGCACCCACACGACAGATCTCAAGTCCCCCAACCCATCAGTGCTAGCAGATATTTACAAATGCACCATAAGCTCTGCAATAGATATTATTGCCCCTCTACAGAACAAAAAAGCTAAAACAGTGAAACACTCAAACACTTGGTTCTCCACTGAACTAAAAGAGCTCTGCTCTCAGAAACTAAAAGCACTGAACATCTGGCAAAAGCTACGACCCCCATTCCCGCCGGCCACATTATCCTCCTACAAAGAAATTACCTCACAATACAAAAAAGCTATAATTACAGCCAGGCCAGTGTCCTATAATGAAAGAATTACTAATGCTAGCTCCGAATCCAAAGAACTTTTTGGCATTTTCAAAGAACTCACCACACCAGCTGCCAAATCCCAAGATATTGTTAAAGACCAAACCTGGTGTAACACTATACAATCTTCCCTATTGAATAAAATCGAACTCCTACAAGAAAAAATTAAGGAGCATCACAAGAACCTGTCATAGCACATTAAATTAACCACTAGCACAGACCACATGCCCACCTCCAGCCCAATGCCCCCGTCCGCCAAAGTCCTCATAACTCCATTCAACTTCAGGGAAGCAACTGAACGTGAAGTCATTGAGATAATGAACAGGATTAAACCATCCAGCTGCAAAGGAGACCACTGCCCAGCCAGTCTAATTAAAGACTGCACTGAAACACTTGCCCCATTTCTCAAGTCCTTCATTAACGCCTCCTTCAACTCCAACACAGTTCCAGACAGTCTAAAATAAGCCTGGGTACACCCCCTTCTAAAAAAAACCTACTCTCAGCCCAGAAATTGCTAATAACTATAGGCCCATCACCACCGTGCCATTCTTGCTCAAGATCCTGGACAAAGTTGCTAACACGCAAATTCAGGAATATCTAGAAGCCAACCAAATATTAGACAAAAGACAGTCAGGCTTCCGACCGGGACACGGGACTGAGTAGGCCCTACTCGATTTAAAAATACAACTTGGCGACATCATGGACAGCGGCAAACCAGCACTTCTCCTCCTACTGGATTTGTCCGCCACCTTTGACCTTGTCAACCATGATATCTTAGCCATGCACCTAAAAAACAAAGCTCACTTCTCCCCAGAAGCTATCACCTGGGTGGCCTCCTTTCTAAATGGAAGACTCATGAAAGTTTTCTCAGACACAGCATCTGCATCCCCTACCATCATCCACTGCGGCGTTCCTCAGGGCTCTTTAACCGCCCCCACACTCTACAATATATTCACCCTTCCGCTCTTCAATGATCTCGACTGTCGCAACATAGAGTACAACAACTACGCTGATGACCCGCAGGTACTACTCCCACTAACTGGGACCTATGAAGAAGATGCGACAGCCCTAACCACAATCTACACAGCCATCCAAACCTGGATGGCTGTCAATGGCCTCTGCCTAAACAGGGACAAAACAGAGATCCTCCTAGTGGGTACTAGCGAAACACTCAATAAACTCCCTCCGCAATATAAAACCTTCAACATCGACAACTCCACCATCATAGTTTCCAAGACTGTCAAAACCTTAGGTGTCTACCTAGACCCCTCATTATCCATGTCCCGCCAGGTCAACGCCATAGCCTCCTCTGCAGCACTCACACCAAGGTGATCAACGCAGTCAAGCCCTTTCTCTCCAACAAAAACTGCCTATCCATCACCAGAGCCACAGCAGGTACTAAATTGGATTACTGCAATGCCCTATTCCTAGGCACCTCTGCTAACTCCAAGTCACGTAAAACAACGTGCTCCGGGCAGCGCTGACCATCCCCAAATGGGAACATATCTCTCAAGCTCGGAAAGAAGCCCATTGGCTACCGGTAAAGGAACGTATACTCTTTAAAGCCATGACCACCACACACAGCTGTCTCTCATCAGATGCCTCACCCTACCTTTCTGAAAGAATCACCCTCAATTCCTCTAACAGACCCACAAGATCTCACCTCGCCAATCAGATCTATGTACCTACTTTCAAAAAAAAAAAGTGGGAGGATCTAGCTTCCAACACCTCGCACCTCAAAATTGGAATGCCTTGCCAACCACACTAAGGAATGAAAAATCATACACCACCTTCTACAAAACCCTAAAAACCTTACTGTTCCGCTAATGTATAAAACTAGCCTGCATAGTCATGCTATTGCACTGTAACCATAGCAAAAGCATAATACTTGACTCGCATCTTTCTGTGACAACATTTCATTCCTGTCTTTACTACTGTATTCAAAGTATGTAATACTGTATATATTCCTGTCTTTACTACTGTATTCAAAGTATGTAATACTGTATATATTACTGTAACCGACTCAGTTTCATATTACCTATGTAAATTCAGGCTCGCGGTAACAGCGCCACGATGCCCCAAGGCCGCATGTGCGCTTTATAAATGCAAATAAATAAAATATACTTGATGAGCGACTTTAATTTTAGTTGAAGTTATTTGTTTTATTTGTTTCTTCAGTACAAGCGTTTCTTTTATCTGCCTGAGATTTGTATACATTGATGCTGTACCTATTCTCTGTATACTGACACGTCTTTAGTTATTCTTGTATTGTTAGATGTTCCTTCCAAGTTTAAGATTAGTCAAGAGTCTCATAGGCTTGGACATGTAATTGTACTTGCCGAACATACCAGATTAAGACTGCTTTATGTATATAGTGCATGCTGCTGCCATTGTCTCTGTTTAAGAATTAGCTTGCTGTATTAACAACACAACTAGTAGAAGGTTTATATTTCAATACAACATTTTATGATACATAGAGTAGTTTATTACAGGCATACAGATCACTCTTCATAAGTTGCTAGTAACACTTTAATAAGGACACCTTTAAGAGACCTTCTATTTGCATTATTACAGAGTGATAATGTCATATGTGATGTGTTCAGTGATGTCATTGATGATGCTGTTTGTGATGTCATCTTTTATTTCCTGGGAGTTAGTCTTATCAGTGCATGGCGGTGGCGCTAGTTATGGTTCCTTTAACAATGATTTTTCACTGAATTTCATAGGTTTTTTATTAGTGCAACTTAACCGCAACGTCCCTTTAACAAGGTTTTTTCACTGAATTATATATATCATTATTTACTAAATGTAGCACAAAAATATACTTTTTTCTCAGGGAAAAGTAGGTTTACACCCTCTACCCCATCTTCTTCAACTGCTCCTGTTACCACAAAAAATACTCCTTTGGGGCAGACGATCTCAGCAGCCACCTCGCAGGCCATACAGAAAACTGTTTTCCCTTACCTTTCAAGGGTAACAGTTCTTTGTTTGTGCTGTGATGCACCCGATTGGTAGG
Organism: Ambystoma mexicanum; assembly: GCF_040938575.1. NCBI lineage: Eukaryota > Metazoa > Chordata > Amphibia > Caudata > Ambystomatidae > Ambystoma > Ambystoma mexicanum. The sequence goes on from NC_090937.1 coordinate 1,191,239,533, forward strand.
GGGGAGAGGTTACAGAGAGCTTTTGAGGCTGTGGTTATGGAGCACTAGCAACACTGCCCCTTACCTTAAATTTAAGACCCGCCCAACATCTTCCTCTGTCCACCTGCCCCTCCATCTCTGTGGTTGGTGCCTCTTCCTTCCCTTCCTTCCCTTCCCTCCCCCACCTTACCTTGCTTCTCCTGGAAAAAAACACAAAAAATCACAACAAAATCCAAAACCAAAAAAACACACAAAAACACTTCCATTAGGAGCCACCATTCACAGTTAAAACATAAAGTGGGAAAAAAGGTCACAGGCCCCTTTGCAGCCTGCATAGTCCATGGACAGTGTAGTGGTCCGCAGACATTTGGAAAATTCTAGGAAAGGGGAATGGAAATCATTTTAATTGTTTTTCGCACAAAAATGGTGACTCTTAAAAGAATGTTTTTTTTCTCTCTTTTTAACTTTCATATTTCTTTGCTTATTTTGTTTTATATACAAATCAAAGAAAGATTTTACACAACGTAATAACTTTGTGTACCTTTCACAAAAAGTGGCTTTGTGTTTTTTGTGTGTATTTTTCATTTTGAATTAATGCATCTCATCTCATCTATGTTAAATCCATACATTATGTGTTCACAAAAACTGTTTCAATGCATTTTGAATGTTTTCCAGAATAATCTGATTGCCCACATCAGTTAGATGGACTCCATCTCTCTAAAAAAATGTTCACAATGACAAATGCAACATTCTCATTATGAAAAGAGGTCATGCCAACAGCTCGCAAAAAAGCACACACAGCTTTATTCATATTGCGCCTTGCATTTTTCCATTTGCAGACAAAATACATTTGAACCCATCCACATTTGTCTCTGGGCAATGCGAGAAAACCTAATTTTCGAATTTGGAACCATTTCCATCACATTTCCAAACGTATCCTTCATTGCAAACTGCAATTATTTTCCGGTTATGTACCACAAACTGTTCCATCCACAATGAACAACAAGTAGTCGGGATGTTTTAAATGAACCATATTCTTACAAAACGGGAGTATATCGGCCTAATTCATAACTCACACTCTATACCATGTGTGAAGCTGGACATGCATTGGAGGGACAGGGCCTCCATGTCCTTGTCCTGTACTTCTTTTATCATGTGTGTTCTGTGTTATTTTTTGCACAGGAGTCCACGTTGGACTCCTGGCAGTGCAGCTCTTCCTCTTTTTGGTTTGGTGTACAGACCCTTGGGATACCCTTATGGCACCCATGGGTAAGGGTACAACCTTGTACCCCTAGTGTATTTTTTTGGGCACCTGTGTGTTTCCCACAGAGCAGGGTAAGGGCTGGTGGCAGCTCCATGCTGAATTTAACAGGTGCTCTGAGTATCCTCCATGCCCTGCTTTGAAATCAGTTGATTCCTGATAGGAGACAAGATGGCCCCTGTGGCTTCTTGCTTTCTATTGCCTGTTACCTTGTTTTCTCAAAGTCCTGGGAAGCCCTGACTCTGTCCATTCCCCTGACTGGCTGTTGTGTGGAAGATCCATATATGGTATAGTGGTGAAGTCCAGCCCAGACTGGCTGGCGTCTTCCCAGTGACTGTATGTGTGGGCACAAACCTTGGGGTGGGAGCTTGGTGAATGGAGTGTGTGACCAATATGCATTTCATGTTATGGGTGCCTGGTTTCTGGTATGTGACACAAAGACTGAGACAACCCTGCCCGAAACTGGTATGAATGCAGTGTGGAGTGCTGAATGTCTGGGTACTTTTCCGAATCCACATTCCTTGTTGTGAGTCTTTGGATGGAGAAGAATGGCCTGAATGCAATGTGAGCCTGATTGGCTGCCTATCTGCCTGAATGCCCTTCTGAATGATTGATTGCCTGAGTTTGACCCAGCAGAATGAATGAGATACCAAACAGTGTATCTGGGGACCTCTCACTGATGGAAATTGTTCGGCAGCTGAAGTCGAAACTTGATGCTTACTCTCGAAGCTGAGCCGGAAGAAGAAGGTGAACCACTGTTCCCTTTGACGCAACCTGAAAGCTGCTGTGTCTTCAAAAAACGGATCCAAGAGAGGACCTGGCTAGGAAACCTAATAACGAGCTATGAGGGAGCATCATGCACCAGCTAACCTTCGCCGAAGCGCCCTGGAAGTCAGTCCTCGAAAGGCTGTTGACCGCAGATGGGGATCACCGCAGAATCATGAAGCAAAGCGCCCGGACATTGAAGTGCATCACCGTCAACCGAGATTTGGAGGTAACGCTATAACCTCGTCGACCGGAGCCACAAGCTCCATTGCCTAAAACACTTTGAATCAAGGACTCCCTTGATCATCACCATCGACCGCTTTCCTCCTGCTGGCGAAAGTCAAGGTCGCCGACGAATGATGAGAATCTACCGGTGGGTTTCCCGCCACCCGAAGACCTCAACGACGCCAACAAAGATCCGGAAGCCAGCGTGGTCGAGTCACGTTCGCTGACACCAGATGCCTATGACCTGATGCCATGCTGGGTCAAAGTTCTTCATTGACTCTTTGCACAACAAACTATCATCGTCGAGGTGCACTCCATGCCTCATCCTCGCAGGACGTCCACGACCAATAATCGACAAGCACCTCAATGCATTTGTTCACCTTTTCTATGAGGGATCTCGACGATCCGTGGATCCTGCCTTAAAGGGAGACACTCAAGAGGGATCTGTCAATGACCCGACGTCGAACTCTGCTTAACCAGGTAAATTGGGGTGGTAGAACTGTTTTAGAGGGAAGTAAGACTCTGCTGAACAATATATGGACTGGGCTTGTTTTATATATTTATTTACAGGTTACCCAGGCCTGGGATCCTCACACAGAACTGGGCCTGATGGTAGGCGCCCAGGATTCTGCAAATTGTTTAACCAACTTGTTTTCCTCTTTTTGGTTCACTTTATTAATTGATGTGTATGCCATTTGAAACTGTCGACAGTTGATGCATTTTTATGGAATCTAAGGAGTAATTGTGGTACCATATTGAGACTGTATATATTTATATATTTAACATTTTAGAATGGCCTGATCACAAATTGTGTTATTGTATGTGTACATAACCAAAGCCTTATTTATATAAAGAATTGTGTTATCACTAACATAGTATGAGGACATTCCTTTGTGGGTGCTTGGGGATTACACTGTACTTAAGAACCAGCCTGCATCACCTCCTGAGAGCGTAAGCCTTGATTGCTCACCCATGTTTACCAAATAGAGGATCATGGTGTGGGTGCTCTGTGCTTCTACTCTGCCACATAGAGGGCAAGAATGCAGATACCCCCCTCCAGTCTTTACACCATGACAATTAAAATTAATGGAATCCAAGATTTTCAGCCAATCCACATTGCTCAGAATGGACCTTCAGATAATGGATCCACGAGTCCCCCAAAATCCACACACTCTGCCTCTTCAAAGACACAGCCATAGCCATCTTTGGTGCGTTCACCAAAGAAAACTTCTTCCACCCTCACTCCCTTTACACCACACCCAGGAAGCCAGATTGGCTGATTCCCCGATGTCCATGAACATCCGCGACTGTCCGCGGTCTCCGAAGTCCCCTTTCCATGCCAGGCATCCTCAAATCCCTGGATGTGGCACATGCCATCCACGGTCTACCACAGTGTCTGCAGAAAGAACATCCAATTGAAGGGGGTGGGGAGGTTTGTACTTTATTTAAACAATTTATTGTAGAATGGTGGTTCTTAAAAGAGCATTTTTTTTCCAGTTTAGATTTTCTTTCTGAATTTGATTTCCTAGAACTACTTACAAATGCTTTCATATGCACTGTAAATTTTAGCATATAAACTTTCACAGTTCATTTTAAATATTAGCAAGAAACATCTGATTCCCAAAATCAGTCAAATTCACTTGATCACTCTGAAATTGTTTGCACCATCCAACTTGATGTTTTCATTTTCAAAAGTTGCCATGCCTACACCATTCAAAAAATAACATACACCTTTACTTACATGGTGCCTAGCTGCTTCTTTTGGACATCTCCATACTTCCTTTCTATATAGTTGTGAAAGAATAATGTATCCACATGAATATAGTTCCAATAAGCTTCGCAGCATATCCTTGAATGCAACCTACAAAGATAGTGGCAAAACGCAGCCCACTCTATTTCCTCCACAACGCACAACAATAATATCTGGAGATTGAAAGCGAGCCATAGTCTTACAAAATGATAGTAAACTCACCAACTTAAATCCAGACACTGTCTACCACCAAACCTCCACTACTTCCAATCCAATAGCACCAGAAATGTCACACAACTCAGTTTACCTTTTCAAATTATTCCTCCAACAGTATCCCAACATCCACACAGTGAGATTTTTCCTAGCAATAGCCACATCCATCATCCATACATGCAACATTCAAAACACCTGCTACCCTCGCTTCCTGTTAACCACAACCAGAACAACTAATTGGATAAACCACACAGTCCCCTTTCTATGCCAGGCATCCTTAAAAGACTTGGATGTGGCATGTGCCATCCGTGGACTACCTCGGTGTCAGCGGACACTGTTGCACAGGGGCAGCCCTTCTACCCATTCCACTTTCATGTTTGTGAGGCTCCCTAATTGGCTGCTTTCAAGCAGTCACACATCAATCCACCAATCAAATCCAAAAACTCTACATGTAACCCTGTCATCTCAGTTCAACACTTCAGATGTACACTTGAAGTCTGAGAGTACATATCCTGTGTTAATTACAGCCATCTACATCAGAAACTACTGTGAGACGCTCCAACATTTCTATTACTGGATTCAACAACATCTGCATCTAGTATGCATATATTTATACAAGTATTTTCTGAAACTCTTTTACACATGCATATATATAAAAGGTTCCTGGTAATGACCCTGTAATAAGCTTCTCAACGAGCATATTCTCTTGTTTAACCACTCCAGCAGAATCAATGCATTGCAGCATTCAGCACCTGCTCACATCAAGCAACACATACATAAACACTTCTTTTAGGAGCAATTTGATAAAAGTTAAAAAAATTCATATGTCCATTTATAGCAGCACTGTGTGCAACTTTTTTCTAACAGAAGAAAAAGCAGATGTAAAACATTTGTAGAACCTTTTTAAAGTGGCACAAGGTGTGTGCTAGTTTAATATGTTGGCAGTACATGCATACCTGCCAACATGACCCATTCCAAATGTAGGTGCTTATCAAGTCTTGCTTTATTTTTTTCTTTGCAGTCTGTGACTTATAATTCCACGTCTCCATTATACAAGTCAGACTACACTTCCCACAATGCAAAGAAAAAAAACAGGACTGGAATATAAAATTAAAAAGTGTGACAATTATATCGAATGAAAAATATAAAATGCTGTCCGTTTAATTAAAAATGTTTTTAGGAGAATTTTCATGAAAGTTAAAATATGCATATGTGCATTTATAGCAGCACTAGGTGTAACTTTTTCCTAAAAGAAAGAAAAAGTGGATGCAAAACATTTCTACAACATTTTTAAATTGCACTTGGTATGTGGAAGTATAATATGTGGAATTGTACTTTTTGACCGACTATAAATGGTCGCAAGGACCAAAAGTTCTAAAAATGCTCCCACCAAAGGTTCGAACACCAAAAGTTTGAACCTTTGGTGGTAGCATTGAAGGTTAGTAAAGAAAAAAATAAAAATATTGCAGGGGCTACTGGGTGTCCACTGCAACATCCTCGCTCACTATACTGTGTGGTATAGTGAGCGGGGTCTTGCCGGGGACACCACTGCAGCAAACCTGCAAAAAAAAAGGAAAAGAAATGGGGGCTGCAAGGGGTGTTCCCCGCAACACTCCGCTCACTATACTTCAGAGTATAGTGAGCGAGGGTTGCGGGGGAATCCCCTGCAGCCTGGTAGTATGTACGTGAGTTCGAATGAGAAGGGTGCAAACTTTTGGTGGTTCACACCTTTCTCATGTGAACATTCTGGCCGCTGCAAAATCAGCCGCGGTCGGATCACTTAGAACCTAATATGTTGGCAGTACATGCATACTTGCTAACATAACCCATTCCAATCTGTAGGTGCTTATCCAGTCTTGTTTTTTTCTATGCAATATTGAATTTGTTGTCCAGGTTTTATAATGGGAAAAGTGGATCTACAATACCCAGAACGCAAACAAAACAACTAGGACTACATAAACACCTGCAGATTGGAATGTATTAGGTTGGCAACTATGCAAGCAATGCCAACATATTAAACTAACACACACCAAGTGTTACATAACTTTTCCATCTGTTTTTGTGTTCTTTTACAAAAAGCTGCACACAGTGCTCATATAAATGCACATATGCTTTGTTTAACTTTGATGAAAATGCTCCTAAAAAGAAACATGTGTAAATGCTCAGCATTTTCCATGTTCCATTTCATAAAATTGTCACACTTTCTAACCTCAATCATTATAACCCTTACTCTGCCACAATTGTCCGCCGCTCACATACATGTGTATCCCGCCAACATATCTATATACAACACTTCATCTTACATATAATGCACTCTTCATTTCCAACCTCTACTATAAGACAGCAAACACTGCAATAACAATAAGCTGCCATTGCATTACCACTAGGCCACACTTTCCCTATTCTTAAAAAAACACTGTAACACATTACAAAAACATTGGACCACAAACACAGCACTTCTTTAATTAAAATCAGCAGCACCAAAGTAACCTACACATGCACCCTTTTCTTACACCCATTTCTGCCCTGTTCTTACATATCCCCCAAACACCACTACTCATACTCCAATTGTTCTGACAACATACTTAACATACTTTAGTACACCATCCATAACAAAACTTTACCAACTCTTTTTCCCCATGTCTCCTCCTAACTTCATAAACAACAACTTCTCTTACTAAAAGTACTTGACCATTACATACACCTACTAACTTTCTTTTACAATTAAAAAAGAAAATTCCCGAAGTCAGCTACCGAAAAAAGAACACTCTTCACATCCTACAAAGTAAGTATATTAATAAAGTATTAATCTATCTATTATTGTAACAATATAGTGTCACTATATATTAGCCTAGAGTATTCTTTTCAAATCAACAATTATTTCACTCTTACTCATTATATTGTAACATGCACACTCTTTCTATTTCCATCTCAACACCACCGGTATAACACCCACTGTTTTCCTCAAAGGATTGCAATGTCCCTACTTATTCATTCACACCACCACTCTCTTACTCACTAACAAGAACCCATCACAGCTGTACACACTCTAACTCTGGCGCATCCTTTTTTCTGAATTAGTCACCTCCTTCCCCGCCTAACAAAACCCGTCCGGTGCTGGTTGAGCGTCCTTGGTCACCAGACAGCTCCATGAGTGTCTCTTATCCAGATACGCCCTACCCGGCAGTAAATTACTTTGTTCCCCATTACTCTTGGTGCTTTCAAGACCCCTCATAGCACTGCTCATTCATTTATTTAATGCGTAATTCTTGATATATAACTAACAAAGAATGCTTCTTCTAAGTTAAGTTATATAACTTGTACTGGACACGCTTGAAAATCATTCCAGTAATGCAAATTGTTGTGCTCTTTTCCAGGACGATCTACTAGCGTCCATTGATGCCCCAGCACAATAACTAGCAAACTTAGTTCATATTCAAGACTGGCTGGTTACTAATCCATCCACAGATTCTCAACTAGATTGAATTGCCGATCCCCATCCATGGACCACTACTTACGCGACCCTAACTAGTTCTGCCAGGTAATTTACACCTGTGTCTTTCAGTATACACAATTATACCAATTGGCAGCTTGTTCTGATCCCTGTCTCTTTTAATATAGGTAGCCTCTGTGCACTAGAGACTTCCAACTACTGTACGCAAGACAGACTTAATCCTTCATTCCATCCCAAGACGTCATTAACTACTTAAAGATGAGGGCTCGACCCATTCTTTCTCTATTCCATTATTGACAATGGTATGATCATACTTTTTTAATTCGCACCTTCGTTGTTTTTTTAAACTTTTTAGATGAACATTCGTACATCTAATAATCTTCACGTTGTCCTGAAGAAAGCTTGGAGCTCCTGAAAGCCATTTTTTCACCTATAAGACTTTAGGTTTTACAATACCCACATCCGAGCTAGAAACCAATCTGTGTCGACAGTTAAAATGTGTTTGGAATTTGTTACGATACATTAATTTACTCTGTTGTATTCAACATCTACATTAAGACACATGTTTATTTGTCTTTTTTTCTGGTTATCAAGAGTGACTACTCTTTTCTCATGTTTTTAACATGTTGTTTTCTCAATTCAACTTTGTTTTATTTCTACATGTATGAGTGTGATCTTCTACAGCTAGCTCTAATAATTACTAGCTTTGAATGAGTTCCCCCTGTATGTTTAAGGGAGGGGTAGCCTGGTGTCTACCTATTTCCTTTGTTACACGCTCTTACTCTTACAACCTTCCCAACCACAACTATAATCCCACTACGCAATAACATTAAACACTATTTATCTCTACAACCTCACCCACACACCCATGCACAATATATCCATACACATACTTCCAAACCCAAACTTTTTTCCAACAGACACAACACAATGCCTACTAAAAAGCAACTGTGTAGAAAAGAAAGAGAAAATAGAGCAATGAAAATAAAAGCAAGCTGTGAGAAACCAAGGGGTGTCTCACCGACTAGTCCCTTGGGATCTGTCATCCAGGTGGCCGGGTCACGGCCAACGCTATTGGATCCAGACCCTGGGGTTGGACCGGTGCGGGAGGATCACCTGGATGGGGGTCCCTGGGAGTGCTCAAAAAGTGCTCTTCCTATGTGTTGAGCAATTTAACAATAACTACAGGGCTGCTACCAAAGGCCCTGTAATATAGTAACCACTTTCTTTCCGGACAATGCAAGGCATACTTGCAAGTCCAAAAGAAAAATAACTCACAGCACTCCACTGATCCTTAAAAGAATGTAAAGGGCTTAAAAGATTATTGTTATATTGAATCACAACGGCATGGCAAAGTTAACAAAAACTCCTAGAGCAAATCCTCCACGAGCTCCACCCCTGCCAGGGCTTTGTCGGGCTGCCATTAGATAGTAATTAGCAAGTGTTTCCTTTTAAACAATGTGATGTCAAGGTGCATGATTACATATTGTCAAAAATAGATAACAGACTGGTACTACATACTGGTTTTTGTCAAAAAACATGAGCCCCATGTTATCCTGATGTCCATTCCACATAGATAGTTTAGACAAACAGAAATACATAGGAGAATGATACCCAGTCGACTTAAAGCACCAAGACTTTCACTAATACGCTAAAACATATTACACTTTAATGTGCAATCTATTGCAAATAATCTAAAATTGAGATTCAGTGCCGTAAAACACGAGACAAGTCCTCTGAGCACTCAGAAGAGTTCTCAGGAAGAGAAACAAGCAAATGGCAGCTGCAAAGACAGTTTGAGCCCATTCGTGTTTATCTAGGTAAGCAGTTACAATCCATCTCACAGTCAACATTTGAAGCGAATGCAAAATTCCTGATAAAACAGAAAAGTAATTTCACAAAAATCGCACAAGTGTGCACATATACCTATATCCATAATTCTGATTCTGATTTAAAGTGCAAAAAATACTGCTATTCTGAACAAGATGAGAGATTTGTTTATATATAAAGTGCACCAGCTCTAACAGTAGCACAGAGTGTGCATACAATCTGTCCTTATCAAACAGCACAAGTGTGCAAATAGCAGCTCATTTTTTAGGACAAATACAAAAATAAATACATCTGTTTTCAGACGTATAAATGTACAAAATGGCAATGATAGTAGCAGATCTTTATGAATGCTGTTAAGTGCATGGATAGAAAGAAACAAAGCTGATTAATACCCAGTTTATATGTGAACTTTAAGCAGCATAAATGTACAAGATAGCGATGTTAGCAGATATATTTGAACAAAATTAGAAAAAGATTAGAAAAACATCTATACATATATATTTCTCAGCACACAAGTGCAAATAGCAAATTGGCAACTGATATTCAGAATAGTTTAAAGTGCAGGGATGTAACCGGGCCATGGTTACTAAAATCCACAGACCAACTGTTCATAAAGTGCTAGTGCCTCTCAAAAACCATCCTGGTTTGCACAAGTGTGCAAAAAATGGTAATAGCAATTGTAATCCAGAATGATAAAAAACTACTGAATATACATGGTCCGGGCTATTACAACTCAATGACTATGCAGTAAATGAAATGTTCAAGCATCTGTAAAACTAATATGAAAATCCAACTGAACACAACAAATACAGTTCAGAACATTTAGAAAAACAGCCAAATAATTAATCCTATATATATATAGTGCAAAGGTAAAACTGTAAACAGGATTTCTACATAGTACCTCTAAGGGAACTGAAAAAGGTATCTTGGCTGTGGACAGCCTATCCAAATCTTATTTAGCAATTGATCAAAATCCCATGTGACCGCGAGGTTGCAATGTATCGAAAAGAATACGTTTGGACTGAAGGCCATATTTTCGGAATCTTCAATATGTTTTTCAAACAAGTGCTTTGCTATACGATAGCCTCATATTGGTTCCTAATAGCACGATAATGTTGTAATATCCTGATTTTTAGACTAAATATGGTGGAACCAATACAAGCCTGTTTGCACAGAGTATAATATACACAACAAATTTGATCAATCAAGTCATTTTGTGCTTCATTTTCCATTTGACTCTTTCACTATATTCAAATTCAGAAGTGCAGATTACCAATTTGCATAATTGACACTTGCCACAACTATAGAAAACTTGTTGTTGTGTAAGCCAATTTGATACGTTCATAGAGGGAGTTTTAATCATGTTGGTAGGCACCATATGTTTTATATTCATTGCGTTTGAGAAAGTTACCAAAGGAGACCCTACCACATTAGCAGTATCTCAATCAGACTGTAATATCGCCCATTGTTTCTCTAATGTCTTTTTTACATTGGCTGCCTGTGTACTATATTTGGTAGTGAATCTAATATGTCCATCATTTTCTGTTTTCTGAGACTTGTAGCCTTAAGCAAATCAATACGACAGAGTTTTTGTACTTTCTCAAAAGCGTGAGTGACAACTTGCTGTTGTTAAAGCATGTACTGACATTTTGTGCTTCCTGCAAGAAGTCTGTTTCCGTCGATACATATATTGCCAAACTATCTCATAGCACCTCCCAACCATCTTTTCAATTCAATTAAATATTTGCTTATTAAATTCAATGCTTGTGGTACCTAGCTGTGGTGATTTTCCTGCCACGTCCCATTTTCTTTTACAATGTTGAAGACTCTTCCAAACCTTTTTGTCACATAGGATATTCCTGGAGGTCATCAGCTGTTTTAGTCAGTCAGAGAAGCAGTCTCCGCAGCTCAGTATTTTAGTTCTGATTAAGGGCTCCAAGACAGATACTTCTGTGTGTTGATTGCACTTATTTTATTTTATTGAGCATTGTTTAGGCACTTACACAAGTGAATTGTGTTTCAAAGCGCTACAAGGCTAAATGGGAAGGGAACAGGAGAAAAGTACCAATGGCAAAAACAGTTAAGTACAGTCATTGTCCTACTAGGCCTTGTGGCATTGGGACATGCAAGTACAGTGAGGAGAAGTGCAGGAGATAGGTAGGGTATGGGGGAGCAGAGAAGTTGGCAAGTGCTGGAGGAGGGGCCGGGAGGGAAGTGGTAAGGGGAGCCAAGGAGGAGGACCTCAGGCAAGTGCTAGTGCAGGCGACTGCCAGGGTGGTATGCAGAGCCGCCAAGCAGGAGCCTGCAAGGGCAGTGCAGTGTGGGGAGGTAAGTGCTGGTATCAGCTGCGAAGAAGGGCCTTGAATCCTGTGAGATTCTTGAGGATCAGGCCACCAGTCACAGTGGCAGTTTGGTGATTAGCACAGAATGGAAAGAGGGAAAGAGGTAGAGAACAGCAGAGTTTTGAGCAGTTTCCAGAACTTAAGGAGAACCAGCTCAAGTCTGAGAAGGGCAGGGAGGCTGTTCCAAAGGGATGCACCAGCCGAGTAGAGAGACCTGCCCCCCACCCTTTGCTTGGAGAAGTGTTTGACAGTCAAAGAGCTGGAGTTAGAGGAGCATAGGGCTGTAGCAGGGGAGTTTTTAGGGAGGGAGAGTTGGAGAGAGCATGGTCTCAGGCCACAGAATACTTTGTGTATAAAACAGATGGTCTTGACTTTGATCCTTGCTGCCATCGGGAGCCAGTGGAGAGAATTTAGGGCTGGAGAGATACAGTCCATGGGTTTGCAGTCAATGATAAGTCTTGCAGCCCTATTCTGGAGGAGGAAAGAGGGAGATTGAGAAAGAGGCTGTTGCAGTAGTCCAGCATGGAGAGGAACAGAGCTCTGGAGACATTGAGTTTATGGGGGAAGGTGAAGAAAGGAAAAATGCCTCTGATGAGATGGAGCTGGAAGTAGGACTTGTTAGTAAGGTCCATGATGTGAGAGATGAAGGAGAGAGTGGAATCGAAGATGACCCCAAGGTTTTTGGCCTCCAAGGATGCTGGGGGTAGATGGCCAAAAGAGGGTAGCCAGAGGGTAGGAGGAAAAGAGCATGCAGGTGTCCCAATTCAGAAGGATCTCTGTCTTACTGACATTAAAACAGGGATTGTTAGCTGCATACCATGTATGAATGATGGACAGACAGTCAGGGATTAGAGAGGAGGAAGAGGAGGCAGCAGGAGGAAGTGTGAAGGAAAGCTGTGTGTCATCGGCATAACAGTGGAAAATGAGGAGAGGAAAACATCTGGTGAGCAAGATGGGAAAGATAGATATTGAAGAACCAATGGCGATAGAATAGAGCCTTGAGGGATGCTACAGGTAGAGAGTGAGGTGGTGGGGTAGAGAGGGCCAAGGTGCAACTGGGAAGGGCGGTTAGTGAGGAAAGAGATCAGCCAATCCAGTGCCTGGTCAGTAATGCAGAGGGTGTCACAGAGTCGTTAAAAGAAAATGGAGTGGTTAACCATGTCAAAGGCTATAGAGAGGTCAAGGAGAATGAGAACAGCGGGAGAGTTGGAGTCGAGATTTGCAAGCATGGATTCACAGGTGTTCAGGAGAGTAGTTTCCATGCATCTGGATGCCCGGTATCCAGATTGATGGTCATGAAGGCAAAGAACAAGATCAGTGTGGAGAGTCAGTTGGGGGAGGACAAGATTTTCCAAGAATTTACCCAGGAAGGGAGTTGTGGAACTAAGGTGTTAGTTAGCCAGACAGAATGGGTCAGCAGATGGCTGTTTTAAGAGAGGGTGCAAAAGGGAGTGCTTGAGCGATAGAGGGAAAGATCCAGTAGCAAAGGAGTGGTTACAGAAGTCAGCTAGAGCCAGTTGAAAGAGGAAATATTGTTCTTAATGCTTCTGGAGGAGCAGAGGAGCACCTGTTTGGATGAGACCTTCATAGAGCGGAACACTTTAGAGACATCATCCGGTGCTATGGGCAGCAGGGAAGAGATTGAGGGGGGTTGAAGGAGAGGAGCCAAGGGAAGCAGGGTAGCAGGCTTGGGAGTGGTGATGGGGTGGAGGAGAGTGAAGACAAAATGTCCTGAGTTTTTGGTGTGAAATGGGAGGCCAAAGTGGTGGAGGGAGCCTGGGAAGGGAGGCGAGAGGTGGAGACTGCAACCGGATTGCCAAGTTCCTTGCAAATTTTGAAAAGTTTGACCATGTTGCTCCAGATATGCACATTGGATCTGTACCCACTTCTTGAAGTGGATAGAGAAGCAATATTGCCTTTGGAGCAGGCAGCAGGCCAGCTTGTCAGAAGGTAAACCCCGGATCCACCATTTCCTTTCAGAAACACTGTACTTGCATTTCAGAGATGCTAGGTTGGAGTTGTATCAACTGCTGTTCTTGGATGCAGGTTTTAGGTGGATCTTCATGACAGGGGCAAGGATGGGAAGGGTGTTAGAGATGGAGAGGTGCATGTTAGCAAGGACAGAGTCAGAGTGAGAGTCAGAAGTGGGGGTTGTTGGGGGGATGAAGGTAGAGGCAAAAGCAGTGACTGCCACTCGCATCATAGGTTGTATGATGGTGAAGGAGGCTGGCAGTGCTGGGGTTGGCTTGGATAGAGGACCAAGGGGCCCCAGGTGGGAGGAGAGAGTGGTCAGACCAAGAGAGGGTGGATGGTGACCGAATTAGAGATAGGGATGTCGGCAGAAATGAGGGCATCCAGGGTGTAACCGGCAGAGTGGGTCGGGCGAGAAGGGAGAAAAGTGAGAGAGAGGGAGTCACAGAGGACACAGAATTGAGAGGTGGAAGATTCAAGGGAGTCAAGGTAGATGTTGAAGTCACCAAGGAGGAGGCATTTGGTATAAGAGATTGAGAGGCAGGAGGCAAGGTTGGCCCATTCAGAGAAGAAGAGAGGAATAGGGCCAGGGGTCCTGTAGATAGTAGCGAGGATCAGAGAGAGAGAGCAAGTGAGACCACAAGTCTACAGATGAGACATTCAAAAGAGGAGTACGATTCAGTAGGTATGATGGCGGCACAGACCCACTTAGGGAAGATCAGGGCCACTCCACTCTAGACCTGTTGGGCTTTGGTTTAGAGAGCCCCAGGAAGGAGAGTGTCATGAACAGTGAAAGAGCTGGCATTGAACCATGTCTCGGTAAGAGAGAGAACATCTAGGTCAAAGTCTTCAAGAAGGATGCAGATGTCAGAGAAGTTTTTGACAGCAGAGTGAGCATTCAGAGTAGCTAAGTGAAGCTGGTTACCACCTTTGAAGGTTTACTGAGGGGGTACTGGGGCATGATACTTCCATCAGTGGTGGTGGAGAGGTGAGAGGAGAGGAAAAAGGAGTGGCGGAGAAGGGAGGTCGTTTATGAGAGAGGGCAGGCAACGGTCAATAAGGAGAAGAGTAGGTTTAGAACCTTGGGCAATGATAGTGCCATTGTGATAGACATTATTGATGCACCTAAATGATGAGAAGTATGTCAGAAGTACTTCCCACCTAGTGCCTTGTGAGGACGATAAATTGGAGAGAATGGAGACCAAATGGGTGAATGCACCAAGTGGTCTAGCAGCCAGGCAGGCACAGAAGGAGGAGGTGTGCAATGGAAGACAATAATTGCACAGATTTAAAAGCACATCTAAATTCAAATTTCCCAAAAAAGCAATACATACAGCACCAATAAAACACTAAATATAGCACAAAATGGAGGATGCAAAGAATGTAAACACCTAAATTCGAATACAAAAAAACATAAGTACAGCACAGCATGGAAGATGCAAAAGATTAAAAAACACAACAAAATTTGAATTTCAAAAAAGCACTAAACACAACACAACATGAAGGATGCACAGATTTAAAAACACACCTAAATTTGAATTTCCAAAAAAGCACTAAATACAGCACAAAATGGAGGATGCAAAGATTTAAATACACACCTAAAGAGGAATTTTGAGTAGGGCACTAATAAGCAACAGAAAGCCAGAAATGTGTGAGATTAGGGCAGTTACACATATCAACTGGTCAAGAAGTTACAGATTGCAGTCAGGCTAGAGGGGAAGGGAGGCAAGATTCAGCAAGCAACCAGGCAGAGGGTTGTAATCCAGTACAAGGAAAATCGGGGTGCTTACCGGCGCAATGTAGAAGCAGATCTTACATGGTCACTGAATGCTGGGGTAACTGTCAGTTAGTTAAGCAACGTGGCTGGGGGAAAGTTGCTGGAGCGGCCGCATGGAGAGGAGGCACCCTCCAGCGCTGGGCAGGGCCAAACAGGGGGCCTTGTAGTACGCCTTGGAGGGGCCAGATCCTTTGCCTGCGGGCTCCCTTATTGGCCCTGAGGAGGGAAGCTAAGGCCAATCACAGTGGGGGCAGGGCGGTCTGAGAGCACTCCGGTGCTCGGAATGGCAGCAGCCATGTTGTGGTGTCATTAGGCTAGATACACATCACAGCAAAGCTAGGCTAAACATACAAATATGTGCACAAACCAATTGTATGACGCAATCAAGAAAACACACAACAATTAAGGGCAAAGCAGATGATATTTAAGTGCTTGACGCGTCCATATATATAAAAGTGAAGCAAAGTAGATGCAAGCCCTTAGGGCTTGCCTATGCAAGATCAGGTCGAGCATCACCGTTGCTAGTGCCTCCTGATGACTATGGGCTGCTTACCTCCTCTCACTGCCCAGATTGAGCAGCACACTCCCTAAACTGTATCATCTCCAAGGAGCTAGTGCATTTCCTGTTCTATAATGCCTATAATAATACAATAACTCAGCAAACAACATAGTTCTATGTTAGATGAAATCATATCAAAACGTAAGTTGCTTTATCAGGGGAATTTACATTTCAGTTTCCTCAGTTGAAACTCCATGATCAATAGAAAAAGTCTGCATTTTACATTACACTCTTTATTTCTTTGTTGACATGTTTGTGAATATTGACTTGGATTGAATAATTTAGGAAGGTTGCTGGTATTGACCAATCCATTGCCCAAAATGTTCTGTAAATAGAGTGTCTATTTTCAATTTGACTTTTGAAGGGACCATGTTACACACTCGTAGCAGAAGGACATTCTGCTGATATACTTGTATCTTGTACCTCTAGCCACCCAGTGATTTGCATAATTGTATGGCTATTCTGTCTACAGTGGTTTCACAAGAAACCTGGATTCCTTTGAAATGAAATTCCTCCTTTGACCTCCAAGTAGTCATGAAAGCTGTCGCCCAAGTTTCTTTCACATTGTTGAATACTGCTGTATACTACATCAACATGTGTATTGATAAGTAAACCTTCTGTTTACTATGAGAACCTGTTAGGTAAGAATTAGTGCAGTCCAACTGGTGTGGGACTACACAAGCCTTATCTGCTTGGTATTAGGTAACCCACCTTTTAATATAAGAAAAAGAAATCCAGACCAGACCAAGCACTGAGAGTATCAAAAGATTATTGTATAATCCTTAAAGACAGTTGTGTCCAAACAACATGCAATTTCAATCAAAGTAATTGTGCATGTATACTCAAATATAACAACTTTAAGAAAAACAGCCTTGGAGACAATAGTGTCCAAACATTATATGATTTCCACCAAAGTAATTGCGCATTAGTACTGAATTGTTACAACCATTAAAAAAAAATATATATATATATAAACTCATTAGCAAGCACATGCTAATGTTTTGTCCCTTTGTTCTGGCTTTATCCAGGCTCAACTATTTGAGAATCATTGTTGCACATTCCTTCATATTGTATTCCAATATTGTCCCTGACACTAATACATTTACTATTTGTTCTCTCACTTCCAAAGTATATTCAGTTAATAACAAAGAAAAGAGAGGGACATGATATGATATGACATGGCATTTGTAACGCAATACACAAGTGTTTCAAGGCGCGAAACACTTGTTTATAGGCACTCGAGGTATTGAGTGGTTATGAGAGATAACTATTACCATGTTGTATTCTAGGTTTAAATAAACATTATCACATTTCATATGTCTATAAAATGTTCCATCGATCTAAAAATCTACATCTAATTTGCTGCCCCCATTTTAGTCCAGTGTGCCGCCTCTCCCACTCCTGGACCACACCTCAACCGGACACTCTCAGAGAAAACACATACAGATTTAAAATTGCAGCAATCATGAGCATTTTTCCCTTTAATCTGTTTCCAAAACTAGTAAGAACATTTTTTAGTTTATTCTAAGATTAATTGTGAGTAAATTATAGCAATGTTGTGCACTTCTCCCTTTAATCTATTTCAAAGACTAGTAAGTAAATTGAAGTTTATGATACAATTGATTGTAAGGGCCCCTTCTTACCTTACTACTTGTACTCATATTAAATGGTAAGTCCACTGTGATCGAAATAATTATTTTTTGAGTCCTAAAGCCTACAAAATAATAGAAGTGTCTTTGTTGACTTGTATATATAGTGGGCCTCATCACGACTTGGGCGGTAAATGTGGCGGATTATCCGCCGGACCTAAATAGCGCTAACGCCAAGGCACCCGGCGGATAATCCGCCAGATCACGACTAATCGTGCACGCACCCCAGTCCAAGGCGTAAGCGCGATTAGCGCGAACCCTTAAATCCGGCGCACCGTGCGCTACCGCCAGGTCGCGCTCATAGCGCGTGCTATGAGCGCGCGGGAAACGCGTCACCGCCGGAACGGGAAATAAAGCGGCGGCCATTTTGGAAATCACAATCCGTCGGATATCTCAGGCACTGGAAGCCATCCACTCCATCCGAAGGCAGTAATGAGTCAGAAGCGCACCAGGGGCAAGTCTGCCATGGATAGGGTCAGTTTAGCGACCAAGAACTTGAGGTCCTTGTGGATGAGGCACTGACTCACCACCACGAGCTGCAGCAGCGCAAAACAAGCACAATGCGCAGAGGGCAAATATGGAAAAGTGTGGCACAAAGGGTCAGTGCAGTTGGCCGCGTGCCCCAGGATGGTGAAGACTGCCGCAAGCGGCTCAATGACCTGCGGGTTTGGGTGAGAGGCATCCTGTCCCAGCACAGGAGTGCAAGCAGGGCCACAGGAGGAGGCCCACCACCCCCCCAACCTCACACCATGGGAGGAGAAACTGACGGGCCTCATTGATGTTGGGACCATTGAGGGCATCGGTGGAGCGGAGGCAGGGACTGGCATTGATCCAACGGCAGGTGAGTCCCATCCCCGAATACATGCATCTGAATGAGAGTGAAGACATGTGTCTGAGGCACTGCATACACCCGTAAGTGAGGGCCACATCCCTAGAACGTCAGTGCTGCCTAGACGACCCTGTACGTGCAGTGCATGAATGACAGGGGGAGGGGATAGACTCCCATAGCCATAGGACAGCTACGTAGAGTGGTACTGTGCATCAACACAACCACAAAAGCCTGAGCGCAGTCCACCCCAACCACGCTTAGCCATGCTGTGTCCCTCCATGCACATCCACAACAAGCCCCACATGTTGACTGAAGAGAACGCAAGTTGAATGCGTCATTGTCACACTGTCTTCATTCTCACTTGTTGGCATGACCTGCATCACACAAATGTATGTAGCATTGTACTCAAACCACCCCCTTTGTACCCCACAGGCACACGTCGATCCCAAGAGGCCGTTGATGATGATGATGAGGCCACACCAGCAATGCGCCCACGACACCGTGCCTCCACCAGCACCCCCCCCGAGGCCACACCCATGGGAGAGAACACCGTGGAACACCCTCCTCACCCCAACTCAGTCCCGCCAGAGAGCAGCGGCAGCCACATGGCCGCAGGGAGGCTACCGGCAGCTCACACCCACAGCAGCAGTGATGGGGAAGGGGCATCCACAGCCCATGGAAGGCCAAGCACTGGCAGACAGCAGGCAGGGAGTCGGCATGTGGCTGTGCCCCGCTGCAGGACACCCCAGCCCGATGTCCACACCCCATCATATGGGAGCCCAGAGGGCCATCGTTGCGAGCCAAGCAGCCCAGTCCGGTCTGGTGACATGTCACCATGCAGTCCCCCCCCCTCAACAGCGCACAATTCGCGGTCCACCACCTGACGACTCAGGAGAGGGCCTTGTGACTGGGGCAGCAGTAATGGGCCGCCTGGACATAATTGAAGCCAAACAGGCCCGTGTTGAAGCAATGGCCAAAGTCCAGAGCCGCCATATCAAGGCTGTGAGCAACTCAATCCGGCATGGTTGCAAGTACATTGCCCGGGACAATGCACGCACGTGCCATGTCGTGCAACAATGCACCGCTGCCCTCACAGGCTTTGGCCAGAGGGTCCGTGAATTAACGGAAGCTGTGTCTGCCCTAGCAGAGCAACAACGTGAGGCCAATGCCCTCATGCGCCAACACATGATGGGCAGTGCTTCTGTGCCCTCGACCTCAACAACACCAACAGAGGGTTCACTGGACCCATCTCCAAGGCGCCGGTCCTTGCGCCACCTGAGGGCACACACACCGGAGGGTCCTGGGAGAGGGAAGCGCCCGCGCCCATCATAGGGGTGAAGGGCATCATTGGTGTTGCCCTGATTAGGCAACAGCACAGTTTTGGGTGTTCACTGGGGGGAGGGGGGATTGTTGGGTGTTCACTGGGGGGAGGGGGATTGTTGTGTGTTCACTGGGGGGAGGGGGGTTTGTTGGGTGTTCACTGGGGGTAGGGGGGATTGTTGTGTGTTCACTGGGGGGAGGGGGTATTGTTTGAGGGGAAAAAAATCACGTTAAAATAATCACAATGCATGGACAGTGGTGATTGTTACAAATGCAATTCAATGTAGAAGTGACATATTCTGTATTTACCTATTACCCATTTTGAAAAGAATCCATCAATCAATCCCTATCTGGCCAACCTCCCTTCCCTCAGGACCACCCTTTGTGCATGTGCTACACCTTCTGGACCTTCATCGTCCTCACTGCCATCCTCAGGTGGCTGCACATGAGCATCAGGGGGCAGTGGCATATATCTGCAATAGCAGATGTTGTGCAGCATGGCACATGTCAGTGAAATTTCACGACTTCTTCTGGAGCATACATCATAGCACCTCCTGTGCGGTCGAAGCACCGGGAGCGTGCCTTCAAAAGTCCAAATGCCCTCTCCATGCAGATCCGTGTACGGGCATGGCCAAGGTTGTATGCCCGCTACACAGCCGTGTGTGGGTGACGCACAGGGGTAATGAGCCACGCGTACTGGGGATATCCAGATTCATCTGTAGGGGAGAGAAAGCCGGTATGGGGACAAGGTAAGTCCAATGGGTGTACAGAGCCCTGTCATCAGTGTGATTTTGACATATTTCTCATTTGGCCTATGACATTGTGGAGTGTGCTGTCCTATGGGCACGATTGAATCAATGGGGTAGTCTCCACTTGGTACGGCTATGTTTCGATATGTAACAGTACTCATTCACATGTCGCAGGATGAGGGGGCCCTTCCATCTACTTCTGCTTGACAGAAGTGGCTGCCTCATGTGTCATTGCTAATCCATTGGCCTACAGTTGCATTTGCTGCTCTTCACTATTCTGTACTGTTCTCAATGCATTCCCATGGCCATTTTGGGGACAGTGTTTGTGGGATGTGCATTGTCATCACTCGGCCTACTTATGTGTGGAGCATTCGTGGATGTGCCAGGTGATGGTTTGGTATTTCTTTGCTGTCGGGTGTCCAGGGTGGGATGTCTGGAGTGTTTCAGTGTTGGGAAACATGGTGCTACTCACACTGGAGGCTTTGTTGTGGTGGGTATTCCATATGTCACGGTGCCGCTACATGACTTACATCCTGCATGGGTGTGTTCTGCTGTGTTGGACATGTCCAAGGTTCATCGTGCTTTCTGCTTGTATGTGTATGCTGCTGTGATGCTACTGACTTTTGGGAATGATGGATTCGGTGTCAGGCAACATCAGTTGTTGATTGACATGCTTTGTGGTATACATTTGTACTCACCCAGTAGACATGTGTTTTGCCCTTGGTGCCTTTCCATGTACGCTGGCAGGGTACTGTTGCATAGGAGCATGGAGTCGTGGGTGGATCCTGGGTAGCGGGCACAGCAGTGGCTGAAGGTGAGGTCAGGGCCACATGTCACCTGCACATTGAGGGAATGGTACTGTTTCCGGTTTCTGTAGGCAGCCTCATGTGCCTGGGGTGGTACAAGTGCCACATGTGTGCAGTCCAGGGCTTCTATTACATTCGGTACTTGGGCAATGGCATGGGATTGACCCTTCTGCTGGTGCACCTGTGCCTGTGTGGCTGGCAATGCAATGTGTTCGTTCACATGATTCAACAGTGCATCAGGCACCGGTACCAGCATGTTACTGAATGTGGACTGGACCATTCCATGCATCATAGCAACGGTATGGTGGTCGCTGCGAGTCCCAAGTGATAGTAGCACAGACACGAGATTCACTAGGGGAGGTACTGCCATGCTGCTGGATATGCGGCTGCATATGTCCCCCGGATTTTGTCCAGCAACTGGGTGATGGTTGCCCTGTCCAGCGGATATTCTGTCACCAACTGACCATCAGTTAGGGCCCAGGGTGTTGGCCTGACCCTGCGGATGGCTGGGCGCCTTGCTGCTGCTGCTCTCCTCCTCCTTCTCCTCATCCCCACTGCCCCCTGCACTCCCAGGGCCCTGGCCTGGTTGACTGGCCTCTGTAGCTCCAGGCGCAGCAGGTAGTAGTCGACATCAAGGCTCCCGGTTCCAAATGGCAGCATGGTGTTGGGGAGGGGGTGTTGTGCATGGGTGGGTCCTTTGTAGGCCTCTGGATTGCATTGCTTACACCTGGGCCCTCATTGCTGTGGCCTGTGTACTGTTACCTCCAGCTTTTTGTTGGATTTATTTTCAGCGGATTATCCGCCGCTTTCATGGCACTAATAGCGCTTACGCCTGACTCCTGATCGATGATGTTTTAGCGCTAGGGGTTCCTGGCGCTGTTATGGCTGGCGCTTGTACAGCCGGCTGTCCTTGCGCCGGCTGTTAATCCGCCGGCGGTATTAGGAGTCGTGATCCGACGGACCCTTAAAATCGGCGCTATGAGCGCTACCGCCGATTTTAAGGGTTACCGCCCAAGTCGTGATGTCTTTTAACTTTTTCGCATACTTATGGCAATACTTCTCATTTGTATAGAATTCGTATAAGTGCACGGCATCATATTCTTTAATCTGTGACTCTTTGTGTGTAAGTGCATAAGGAACCCCGTTTTCCCATTGGTTTCTATCATCCAATTCATATGTTATACCAAAAAAGACATGTTTGGGATTCATAATTTTAAAAGTGTGTGTTAATGGTACAATTCTTAAATCATCATTTTAGACTAGAGGTCATATTCACTCCAATACATATAATTATAATTAATTAGCCAATCATTATATTCTTAAATAGGATTAAGTACAGCACTTCCGAGTGTATCACGTGCATAGCCCCAATGGCCATGAGCTGCCTATGTATCAAAAATGAGTAACCACTATATTCACTTAGTTATCCTAACCTTCCTTCCACACTCCCCTTCATGCAATATTTCAGCTTGTTTGGCAGCCGCGTCCCGACTTCAGGAGCGCTGGCGCCATATTGATTGTTCTCATTTATTGGATCACGCTTGTGATGTTGGTGCCGCGATGACGTCATGCATATTATGATGGTCACCCATGGGTGCTGTACTGCAGCTGAGTATTCAGCCTGAGGTAAAAATGCACATTGGTAGAATTAAACCACTGCCACGAGCCATTTAAAGTATGTTAGTGTAACAAAAATTGTCACATGAGAAGTGGGACGGAATTAATAAGTAAACCCCAAGCACTTCACATAGGGTGGTGTGTGCTGGCCCCACAAAGAAAAAGGTAAGACAGGGATCATCTTACTATTCTTGGGAACTGTAGTTCGCCCAAGAAAATGTAGTTAAGCATTCAGAGCGGTCCAAGGGACCTCTTAGTGGCACTGCACCTAAGGTTCTGTGTGTCACCATATAAAAAGCAAATGCCTATGGAGTTTGTCAGACTCCATAAAAGAGTAAAACACAAAAATCCTAGTTAGGAAAAATACATAAGGGAGTACTCACTCAGGATAACATCAAAAGCCCAGTAAAAGAGTTGGGGGTCTCTTAGGTTGAAGGGAATTAGCACGGAAATGAAAATTGTCCCTAACAGTGCCTCATTGGATCAAATGACATTAATAGCTTGTGCCATTTTTTGTGAAGTTCTAACACATTTACCCACCCCTACCATTATAGTTTGATTTGTTGTCAATACCCTTCACTGACCTGTGCCAAGCTGAATCAGGCTTCGTCAGTTTATTTGGTTTGATTGTTTTTTTTTCAGAATGGAGGATGGATCTGACTCAACTGGTGTCACTATTAATGTAGTGCCTGCAGAGAATGGTGCTCAGAGGTTATGCTGCCACCAACAGCAATAACAGGTTAAAGATTGTAGATTCTAGTTAAACCAATCCTTATAAACATATTAATCCAACTAAGGTAAAAGTCAGATATAAACATTGGTATCAAAGATGATTTTCTTGTCATGCTCTCAAGAGCACACTCTGTAGGAGGAGGTGTGGCAGCCGTCACCTAGAAGATACTGCAGGAAATCCACCAGGGCTTCTCCAACACCTTGACTTTAAAATCAATGGTTTCTCCAATAATTATCTTGTACTTCTTAGTGTCTGAAAGACAGCTCTAGCCTAAATCCCAAGCACTGCATGTGTTTTTATGGGCTGAGCATGTCACAGTCATGATCGTGATAATCTGTTTTGTTACTTCAACAATATAATTCTCAGTAGAAAAGGATGACAACTGGACATTTTCTCTTGTGAGGAATTATTGCATTTGCATACTGAAACAATGTCCACAAAATATACAAGGCAAGAAGAGCTGTTGTGGTAACTGACAACGATGCAGTGTAGTGAGTGACCACAATGGAATTCTACGTATAGCAGGAAAGTTTTGTTTTCTGAGTTTTATTATCAAGTTCATATATCTAATTTATATCTTCTGAAGAGGCTTTTACCAAATATTCTAATGGGTCTTTAGAGTAACATTAGTATACAACATGCAGTGTTGATCTCCACTGAGATGCCCCATTTCAACCTTTAAATGGTGTCTATGCTTACAGTTTATCCAGAAGGCTGGCAACAATATCTCTTAGGCCTTTCACGAGTCCCAGTCTCTAGAGTGGCCAAGAATATTACTCTGCTGTCTTGATCAGGGATTCAATGGGTTCCCTAATACATATTTTCTCGGATTCTTCTTGATTTTAAATCTCCCAGCATAATGATTCTCAGGCACAGCTCATTCTAATGTCCCCAACAATTCTGGTGTCACAATTCTGGTGAGACCACACATTATCCTCAGCACAGGTGCCCTGGTTACATTTATATCTGTGGCACAGACAGGACACAAGCCCAGAGACCCTTAGCAAGCAAGAGGCCAAATAGACTGCACACTTGATTGCAGTCTTCTTGGAAAGTCCATCAAACTCACCCACAAAACCTCTCTCTGTCAGTGTCAACAAACTTCTCTTCACCAGTTTATAGCCATTTCACCCCATCACCTTTTTTACGCTAATGTGATGCACTTTTTTCTGATGAATCAACACCCTGCCTTCTATTTTTGCTGCTTCTTGTTACATTGAGAAGAACCCCCTGCAGGGTAGCATAATCACTCTGATATCAAAAGGCTGGTGCTGCATAAAAAACTGGTGAATTGGGGCTGCTGCTGGTGTGGGGGGGGTGTGAGATTTTCATTCTGGGCTATGCAGGAAGAGTTTGTGTCTTATAGGAGACTGCAGGATAGGCCTTGGGTTGAAATGAAAAGGGATTCTAGCCCTGCGCCGACCACTGTCTAATAAATGCCTGACAAACTATTGCCCTGACTTGACCGGCCCTGCCCTCAATGGAAAATGGTCCCAGCAGGCCACTCCGCATAGTACCTAAACATTTTAGAGTGAGGCTTACTAAGGTGGGGTGGGTGACTGTAATTCTAAAATTCCAAACAGCCCTTACTCAGAACAAACATATTGGGCCTCATTCCGAGATTGGTGGTAGTCATGGCGCTATGTATGCCATGACTGCCACCAATAACTGGTCCGGCACTGGTGTTGTGCAATGGGGACTTACCGGTGTAGTCCGACCCTGGCGGGACCGGTAAGTCCCCATTGCACAAGCCATTCCCCATTCCCATTTGAGCCCCCATAGGGACTTGCAAGCCCGTTATTAGCGCCCTGGTCCCTTAGCGGGATCTGTAAGGGACATGTGGTCGGACCACATGTTCCTTACGGTCCCTGCCAAGGGACCTTGGAATAGGGCAGTAAGGGATTACCGGCACCGGTCTCCTTACCGGTGCTCAGTATCCCTTACCGCCCACCTTGTAATGACCCCCATTGTCTCTCATAATCCTTAGCAAGTAGCTCGTGACAATGTCTTAGTTTCCACTTCACCCCTTTTCCTCATCTGCCAACTCACTGCTGCTTGTTTTTGTATAGGTCACACTGTACCTTGAGACTGAGATAAATAGTGAGAGAGTGAGTTAGAGAGAGAAAAAGAGAGAGGGAGAAAAAGAGAGAGAGAGAGAGAAAGAAAGAGAGAGAGAGAGAGAGAGAGAGAGAGAGAGAGAGAGAGAGAGAGAGAGAGAGAGAGAGAAATGGGAACTGTTTGCAAATGGTCAGAGGTAGGAGTGCAAAGTTGTTGTGCTGGTTGTTTTACATTGTAAGGCCCACTTCCCCCTTTCCCCAACACACCAACACCTCTCCCACTGATTTCCTAACACCTTAGACTGCAGAGACAAATCACCCACAGATGGCCCCAAACGTCTAACCATTAGCATATCAACACTAACTGAGCCACACCTAAGTGCTCCTCTTTACCTATATTAAACTCTCCTACATCAGACCCAAAGCGCTGTAGTCTATCATATACTGTGCTCTTGCCTATTGATGCAATTTTTCCAAGGTTCCCTGTAAAGCGTATAAAACAATTTGGCACTCAGGAACTGGGCCCTTCACTCATTAACACTACATGTTTTGCATATTCCTTTTACACTGTCCCACTAATGAAATCCACTCCCTTTTTTTCAGAAATTGCCACACACAGCAAGGCCACCAACAGTGGCAGAAGGGCACTATTCAAAACCATCTACATTACTCTACTTAGGATACATGCAGTTTTCCAATTCTCATTTTGCCATTTTGGTTCTCAGTTTGCCAGAATTTCACCACTTCACAGCCCTTCATGCGTCAATACTACTTCTCGCATGATCATCATCCCATACATTACACATTCCTGTCACTTTAAGGTCCACATATCTCACATGTTTTTCAGGAATGCAACAATCATATAGTAGGCACACTAGACAGCCTCTCATGTTAGTAACTTGACTTGGGACACATACTTTCTTCATTAGTTGTTCATCACTCTTACTATCAAAAGTGCTCTCAAAGACTTGCTTCAATTATTTAATTGCGTCTGGATACAGAAATCTTCCTCATTGTTCTCTCAACCTTCTGAGCACATGGAGGATTCTAAAAGGTATTCTCCAACCTCTCATTTTGATCTAGGTCAGTGACCTCCTCCATGATTCTATCATTCCATGTAGCAAGCTCTAGAGATTACCAACACTCTCTCTTTTCAGATTCACCAGGCAGTTGACTCCACACTGCTTTTGGGGTTTACAGTGTATTTAAGTCTCACATTGCTTTAAAGGTTACAATTGCTTTCACAGTTCTGTACAATTTGTGTTTCAAAAATGCATTTAGGGTTTACAGTGATTTTGGAGATCACTGTTCTTTGGAAATTCACAGTGCTTCTGATGTTCAAAATACCTTTGGGGTTCACAAGACGTTTGGGGTTCAGAATCCTTTAGAGATCACAGTGTTTTAAGGTTCCAGATTAACTTCGTAGTGCTACAAGGGTTGAGAAGGCCTTTGAGTTCACATCATTTATAGCACTTTTAGGGGTGACAGCTCGTCAAAGGTCCAGAGTTCCTTCAAGGTCTGCAGCACTTCAAAGGTCAGTATTGTAGTCAAGTACATGGAGTGATAGGTTTCTTTCACCAGCCTCTACGCATGGCAATGTGCAAACCCCTCATCTCAGGCAAGTCAGATGATGACCTCCTCTCCAGATGTATTCTCCACTTCGGATGGTGACTATCTTCAGTTAGTTATTTCTTCACGTGATATTCTGTTGCCTGATTGGTAGGGAAATCCTTTCATTTGTTCAGCGCTCTGCAGTGGGATAATTAATCTGTATCGGGCCCTCCAACTATCACATCATGCTATTTGTTTTGGGAACAAGTAAATGACATGCACAACCCAGGTGAAATAAGCATTGGCAGCAATTTTGGTTTTGTCAATCCTAATTGTCACCTCATAGTTCAGATTGTATTCACCTGGTTGTGATTTATTTTCTTTTTTCATCAAGATTGGGTTGATTCCTTGCCATACAGAGATGTGAGTGCTTCAACATAATACCGTCCTATGTAGAGACTATGGCATGCGCAGTTCTCCAGCCATGAGGCAAAGGAAAGGCCCAACTGCATTAGGCACTTTGGCCATCATAGAACAGAACCAACCTGAAAACTTAATTATAACATGTTTATGTATATGAACATTCAGTGAATATATACCTCTTCATACCAGACCCATACCAGACCCATTACACATTTAAGTTCTACGACAGCATGGGTTTTTATTTCTCAATAATGTGTACTAATTGTATCTACCTTAAGAGCGTGAAAAGTTCGGTATCCCCTCCAGGGATTCAAACATCTGCCCTGCGGGCTGAACACATATCTCTCAGGCACACAACAAACTTGCTGAGCTATCCTGCAGCTAATATAATGGCAAACATCTGCCACCAAGTCCCTCTTTCTACTTCTGGGGAAGTAGTACCCTATAGGACAAACCTATAGGGTAAACAGCTCTTTCATCGAGTGCGGCTACAACTGCATTCTGCATCTACACCTTATAATTCTGTGTCCCCTCTCACAAGCTTTAAACTTACTGGCACATTTAATTACACTTTTGAGAAAATCAAACAATTATTTAGGCAATGCCAGGAAAGAAAATGAAGGTCATGGACCACTCTGGGTATATTTGAAAAACAGTTCTAGAGTTTGGACACTATGGCCCTCATTCCAAGTATGGTGGTAGTCATGGCGCTATTTGCGCCATGACTGCCTCCCATACTGGTACCGACTCCCGTTTAGTTCAAATGGGACTTACCGGTCCATTCCGACCTTGGAGGGACCGGTAAGTCCCCATTTGCCAAACCTTTCCCCATTCCCATTTGAGCCCCCATAGGGCTCAATGGGAATGGGGAGGGCGCAAATAACGGGCCGGCATATGCCAAGCCCGTTATTTGTGCCCAGGTGCCTTAACGGGTCCCATCCTTAACACCTGGTCAGACCAGGCGTTAAGGAAGGGACCCGCTAAGGGACCTCGTAGTAGGGCGGTAAGGGATTACCGGCACCGATCTCCTTAACGCCCTACTCGGAATGAGGGCCTATAGCTGTGCACATTTGGAAAACACTTTACCATTATTTTTTTATTGTTTGGCTTATTTGGTTTCCTCTTTGAAAACCTTTAGCCCATACAAAGTATAAAAAGTCCATACAACTGTGCAAGGAATTAAATTAGATTTGTATATACAAAAGAGCAAATAAACGAGAAAGAAAAGAGAAAAAAACACAAAAAAGAAAATACTTTGGGCCTCATTACACGGTATGCGGTAACCATGGTGCTATTTGCGCCATGGTTGCCGCCGGTATTTTACCGTGTCCGATTTGGTGAATGGCGGAATTACCGCCCTAATCCAAGGTGAGTGGGGCGGTAATTCCCCATTCACCAAGGCACTTCCCCTTTCCCATTTTTGCCCCCATAGGGCTCAATGGGAATGGGGAAGGAGCTAATTACGGTACCGCAAATTGCGGTACCGTAATTAGCACCAAGGTCCCTGGTGCCTTGCGGGCCCGTTCCTTAACGGTTGCTAAAACCAGCCGTTGAGGTCGGGTCCGGCAAAGGGACCTGGTAGTAAGGCGGTAAGGGTTTACTGGTACCGGTGCCCTTACCGGTACCGGTAAACCCTTACCGCATTCCGTGTAATGAGGCCGTTTATTATGGAATGAACTAAAATAAAATGCAGATTTTTTTTTTCTTTTCCAAAGTTCATTCTGGATCGTCGCTGTCAACACAGCTCTTCCACATGTCTTTTTTTTTCTCTGCCATTGCTAGTTTCGTGAAGATCAATAACAGGAATTTCGTCAGTGCAATTATTATGTTTTGGTTTCTTTCCTTCAACAAAAATAGTCCTACCAGAGCTTTTCTGAATCAGCCCCATATTTGATGATACTATCTCCCATGGTGGTAACTCTTTCTGTTTTCAGTAGTGAGCAGTTCATAACTAGATGTTAGATTGGAGGAATGGAGAATTGATATTTGCAAAGAATGCAGATAAAATTTGATCCAGCACTTTACTATGCTCCACTTCTGCTTTGAATGAGGAAACCTTTATCTAGTAAAGCAAGATTTTAAATTCACATATAACACAGATGCAGATTCACTGATATGATCTTGGTAAACCTGTGATCACTCTCTCCAAAGAAAACAATGGGCCACAACAATCTTAGTTCCAAATGTTCCTTTTGCATAGGAGAAATGTGACTTGATAAGAAGTCATTTTGCTCCAGCGCCTTGAAGCGTATTTGTGCTAGATGGAATTACAAATAACAATCTCAAACCAAATAAAGAGACAGACTCAACGAATATGGCAAAGAACTACTTTATTCTCATTTAATAAAGCAGGGAGAACTGACAGGCATCAGGCTGATGCATGCACACTCACGTAGTAGCTTGATTGCATAGTGGTCTATGATGCCATTCTACATGGCAAATTATAAAACCTATTGACGGAAGGTGGTTGGTTAAGGGAGAATGTCTATGTATAGAACATGTACGAATTAGTACATCATTGTCTACCCTTTATCTGTAGGACACACCTTGAACTGCCTTAAAATATGTATACTACTGATTATAGTGGACAAAATGGCAGTTCATTGGTCTATGCAACATTGTATGTTAGGTTGCTCCTTAGACCCGCTGATTGGTTTGCATGCTATCCCAACCGTGGACTTTCGGCTCTTTAGTAGCACGTACGTGAAACCAAATTTAGGTGTTTGAATCCCGTCAGACTACTCCCCGTTTTCCCAATTAGTCCATTGTCTCTCATCAGTCAGCCATAAACCAAAGTCTTCTGTTTGTAGTTGGCCTTGCAGCCTCCTCACTATCCTGCAACATTCAAAGGAGTGTGAGCACACCACTTTCTTCGTCTAAGGATTTATTGACTAGCCCTGGTTTTTGACTTCTCGGTCACATGTGAAGAGACCACAAGTGTGTTCATTTCAGCCTTATGTTTACTGCTAATTGATTCAAATATGCAGGGTGCTGTTACTCCTCTTGGTTTCTAGAGACTTGCTCACTGTACCTTGCATAGACTTCATACATTTTTAATTGTCCAATACTTTGGCTGTTGCAGATGTTTTCTTTTGCTTTAATCTAAGAAAAATGTGCGCTTTGTTCATAGCTTATCTTGGTTAACCCCCCTTGTGCCTTGCAATTATTCCTTAAAATTGTATCATTGTTCCTTGGCCATCAAAGCCTTCCTGTTGTTCTGCACATCGAGCTTTCAGGCCTCTGCAGATTCTGCAACCTTAGTCTGTCTCTGAGGTAACTTGGTTGAATTCAACATGAGCCAGAGTCCATGTTCCTATCATGGCTGTCCTTTCCACATTATATATTCCTTTATAGCAAGCATCCATGTTTCCACCATGTTTCCTTTCTCTCATTATTTACTGCATATTTACAGTTATTGACCAGTAAGTTACTTCATCTTCTTTATATTCACGATTACTTTAAATTTAGGTTCTTGTTTCTCTTAGTGCTTCAGTTACATTGTTATTCATATTGTTTCAGCCTAGGGTCAAATATCCTCTTCATGACACCACACTTCCATAGTCAGACTTCTCCTTAACATTCTACGATGTCCATAGGTTTGTGCTGACATTCTTCCATGTTGCATCCTTCCACACTTTCAGTGTAAGGGTACATTCAGTATTACTATTTGAGTGCATAATGTCTCTCGTACACTTGATAAGGTATAGGAAAGATACAGGGGGTCCCATTCACTGCTCTTCTTCTACTGTTGCAGTATGACTGGGGTGCGGGGGTGGGAGCTAAGGCAAATGCATCCACCTGCTCCTCTATATCATCCTAAGAGAATTAGGGCCTCGTTACGAGTTTGGCAGTAATTTGGCTGTAAATCTGTTGAATTACCACCAAACTCAATTACTTGTATTGCCACTTGGTCCCATGGAGTTACCACAGGATTACAAGCGTTGGCAATTCCCCAATTTTGGAGTCCACATGATTTTCCTCCAGCAACCAATAGGGGGTGAATCTGCTAAGTTTCCTTCAGAAATCAGTGGATTTACCATGAAGTAAAGCTCCCATAGGTAAGCCCGAAAAATGGATAATGTGTAGTGTGGGAAAAATGGCGGTAACCGAATTACCACCACTTCTCGCCTGCACTGCTGAACTTGTAATGAGGCAATTATGTGGTCTATAATGAATAGAGCTCATAGACTGCACCTGCAAACACGGTGGTTGTGATTCCTGGACCAGGGAATACAAGGAAGCCTTTATTGGATTATACCTGCAACGTAGGTTCAATGAGAGGACCACGGTGTGGTTATCATCTAAAAGATATCCAGAGATTGAGAGCTCCGTTATGTATGCAATACATAATGTTAGATGGAAGTGGGGTCAAGCCCAACTATGCCCATGTTTACAAAAATGTTTGCATTGCACCAGACCTGCAGGAAACTAGATGTGCACCAGTATGTGCTGCGAGGCTTCCTGATATGAAAACAAATCACTCCTTAGCCTACTAGGCCCACCACAGCTATGGGGAAAATAGGTATAGAGGTACATTTATAGCACAGGACTTATTTCAGAACATATGTATTATGTACAGAATAATGGAGAGCGCTCAGTAGTGTTTTGTCAATAAAGGACTACTTTTGCACCTCCATATAGATACAATTTTAAAAGTTAGACTTAAACGTTGTGGATAGCTATCAAAAGACATCCAAACACATAGAGGAGATTAAAGCAGGGGTGCACCCTTGCCCATTGCCCATTGCATATAACTTCAGATGCGGATTCAGAATCCGAACCAGGTACAGCTAGCACGGTCGATACAGACCTAGGTTCTACTTTTGAACAAGTACGTCACACTAGAAGAGGTTTTTTGGCGGAAATAAAAAGGTACAACAAGGGCAACTTACTCAATTACAACCCCAACTACAAACAGGTTTGCTTCCAAAGGACTCCCCCTTTAGGGCAAAATATTCCAACATCTCCAACCACTTCAGAGGAAGAAGTGGAAGATGAGCAAGGAAGAGAGGGAACCGACGATACAAGAAATAGATTAACGAAATCCAGTCTCAAACATCCCAAAAACAAACCAATACTCAAAACTTAGTCATAAATGTATCTGACAAACAAATTTCCCAACAACAAATAACTGTTCTCAATTATGATTTCAGATATGACGGAACTAAAAATTGATTTATACAAATTTACTAGGAAACTTAAACTTAAAAAGTTCTTTCACAACAAACCAGACTTTTTCAAACCTCTGGAAATGTTACCACCTATCAGTAAGAGGAGCATTCAAGAAATAGAAAATATTCATCTCCTTGCTAATCTAGCAGGTGAAAATAGTCAAACCCTATCTGATATTCAAAAAGAATTAGGAGTACACGAACGCAATATGGATATCATTGAACACAAAAATAGATATACATTCTTACCACCCATAACAGTAGATAATGCTATAGAAATCTTTTACAGGTCAATCACAAAGAAAATTCATCAACATATTGATGGTCAACAGAGAGGTTACAATAGCAAGAATAATAACCTGACCAAATTAGAACGTGTAGCCTTCAAGGAACTGTCTGAAGACCGTTCTATTGTTATTAAGTAGGCAGATAAAGGAGGCAATATTGTAATTCTCAACACATCAGACTATATCAGCATGGCTCAAGAACGTCTCTCTACACCAGAATGTTATCATAACCAACAACCCGACTGCCCAGACTGTCAAAGAACTTGTAACCTTGATACATCACTGGTATGACCAAGGGTTACTGTCAGATGATGAAAAAGCGTTTCTTATCAACCCTAGACCGTTGATACCAACTATATATTTTCTGCCAAAGGTACATAAACCTTTCACTCACTTACCAATGGTGAGACCAATTATGAGGGGCCAAGGAGGGGCCACAGAAAGGTTAGCAGAATATATAGACTCAAATATCAAACACCTAGTACCAGAGGTACCAGCTATCTTAAGGACACGACTCACACTCTTCAAATCTTAAATGATTTTGCATGGCAATCACATTACTTTCTTGTCATGCTTGATGTAACTGCTCTGTATACATCCATTCAGCATACACTGGCTATTGAAACTATTGACTATTCCTTCAGGACCTTTTCAGCATCACATGCCATACATGTTCAAATGCTGAAGAGATTTCTCGAATTTACCCTCAAATGTAATCAGTTTATTTTTGATGGCAACTATTACTCACAAACCAAAGGCATTGCCATGGGGCCCAAGTACGCCCCCGCCATAGCAAACCTTTTTATGGCATACTTTGAAGAACTCCATATCTTTCACAACAATCCATACAGCCAATATATTATAACTTGGAAAAGATATATTGATGATGCCTTTGCAATTTGGTCTGGAAATCAAGATCAGTGTAACTCCTTTATGCAGTTTCTGATAACAATAGATTTGGAATCAACTTTACAGGGCACATAGATGCCACAGATATCATGTTCTTAGATTTACAAATCTATATAGTTGACAATATTATTCAAACTCACACTTATCACAAAGAAACTGCTGTAAACTCAATATTACATGCAGGCAGTAGTCATAGAAAAAGCATTATAAACAACATATCCCGAGGGGAATTTGTAAGATCCAGGAGAAACTGCAGTGAGGATACAACATTCTCTGAAGAATGTAAGTCGATTGGAACCAAAATTAAAAGAAAGAGGTTATCCAAGTCAAATTGTCAATAAGGCCTTGAAAGATATTAAAGAAGTGACACACTCTTCCCATTTTTCTCAGATCAAGGATCAAAGACTCAAAACTCCAAAATCTTTTCCAACACATGTTAACTTCATCACTAATTTCTTGGCGCGAGGTGAGATAGACAACTCACCTTGCGCCAAGAAGAAGCACGTATGATTTACAAATTACGTTGTTTGCAACTTGGCCTAAAACAAGAACATGAGCTCAATGTATTTTTATAAATTATACCAATGGGAGCAACATGTGAAGTATGAAGCTATCAGATACATTAACAATGTAAGCGCAGCCTCCATTATGTATTAGAGTTTAGAATTAAGTCTGGTTTCTCTGTATGTTCAAGGCGCTACATTGATATATATTTTCTATCTCATTCATACCTTAATTAAAGTATGTTATTACCATTTGGAGGGAGAATATGATGGCAGATGACACTTGGTGACGTTCCCTTACCCATATATACCTTTTGATATATTTTCCCTTACTTTTATTGACAAAATGCAGATACTTCAGTTAGCGAACCTGTATCAGGCAGCACTACACTCTCATGCCTACATACGTGCATATAAGTTTATACATCTGAAACTCCCAAGGCATGCAGCACACAGACTCTTTCCACATGCCAAATGCAACCCATCTGAATAACAGAATATTAGAAAAATGTGCCTTGTTTAAAATAAATATGTAGAATGCAATTATTTTACTTTAGTTATTAATACTTTGTGATTGAACCATGACCCTTATATATATGGCCAAAATGTATCCGTGCGGCCGTTATACTATTAATTTGGCTCATTAAAATATTTTACACTTGCTCGGCTGACAAACTGTCAGTTTGAGTGTTGCTAAGCAACACAGAACCACGAGATACATCAGGTGACCAGCAGCACCCGTTGTCTTTGCTTTCTCAATTTGTCTACACAACCAACGCCCACCTTTACATAAAACGGCACATTTGTAATGCGTCCATAGAGCTTTTCAAGACTGAATCTTCATGTATTGAGATAAACGTTGAATGCACATGTGCTGCAAGTAAATATACTTAGGACAGTCACATTACGAATTAGGCTGTCTTTCACAATCGTCCACCATTCAGACTGGAAACCAAGCATTGCTATGCAACATATGGTCACATGACCCATCATGTGATCAACCATATTATCTATTTCCCCAGTTGTTATAGGTTCGTTCAACCAACGCCCCCATGCACAGCACTTGGAATGCTATGAACTGCCACTCAGCAGGAATACTTACACGCTCGCAATCATGCGGTTTATTTGGTGAGTTTTCAAACGGCACATGCAATTTTGCTGTTTAACTAACCTGCATGCCCAAATTGCCATTTTATGCCAGTACTGAAGCAACTTGTACCACAATCAATAACCACTCATACTTTTCAAACATAAATTCACACAACTAATTATCCAGTAGCACATATTGTAAATTGGGTTTTTTGGACATTCTCCCAACATTAGCACGCATTCACTCAAACAATGATCTCTCTCTTTCAGAAATCACATGGAAACATTATACCAACCATTTCCAATTTACAAACACTGTGGATATGACTACTACGTTGCAGTACCTGCATAGGGCACAAACTTACTAACAGATTGCCAACAGGCAGGTAAGCCAACTGTTTGGTTCTATGGATAGATTATAGCAATAGAACTGTATACAGCTGCATGACTAAATCATGCACATATGTAGGTCGGCCCTTAAGCAATCTGCCTTTTTTTTAGACACTTCGAACTATTAGTGACCTAAATACTAAGAGCATATGCTCTAATCTTCATGTGGGAACATATCCCAACCCATTAATTCACCTAAACTTGTCAGGTAAACCACCCTCCGTCTTACTTAATATTTATGGAATGAGGCTACGTCTACCAGGTGTTATCGTACGCCCTTTTGTGAAATTTGCCAGAACTATGAATGTATAATCAAAGCATATACAATCTGTGGAATAATGTACATATCTGCTGTATCTTTATTTATGTTTCTGTTTTGCTTATGACTTCCTTTGAATACATGATTACTAACGTTATTCACATTTCTGTTTTCTTCTCCAAACCCTTCCCTTTCCCCACTCACCTTCTCTCTTTTCCCTCGGTAACTGTACAACATATATTGTGTCATCACTGGATCACAAACATGTTCTTGTTGGAATACAGTTATCCATTTATTTTTACGCTGTAAGGACGACCCCGCAGGGTTGAAACTCGTGTTGGCGTTTTTTCAGCTTTATCAATTATTTAGAAGCTCGCATTTGTGAATGTTTATGTTCTTATCAAAATGTGAAGATATAAATGCTGGCTAATCTCAGCACTTGATAACACAAGTGGTTGTTTTTGGTTCTTTCATATGGGCTCGGAATGTTTACTATCTTTACCTATTTGTATAGCCATAGCTTTAATTCACTTTGAACTTGGACTGGTTCTTTAAATTCACAAGTTATGTGGAAAAGATTTTTATTGTGTAGAAAAAGTATAGATCCCGCCAAAAACAACATTTGTTGACGTCAGGCAGAAGGTTGTGATAGGCTATCTTCAATACGTACATAACTGCAAAACATCTGTCAACCTCATTGTCTATGCTGAAAGGTGAAAACATATGATGGCAATGGGACTGGTGTGAAACAAATAATAAATTAGAACATATAAGCACTATCAACAGCAAAAGAATGAACACAAGAAAAACACAAGAAACGTGGTATGTTACGCAGATATTTAACCCAGTTCCAAGGTCCTACGCTAGGGTAGCGTTTGTTAGATGCCACTTCAACCTTTTTCCGAAAGCTAATAATGTATGTCGGTACTGTTCTACTGAATACTGAATAGTCTACTAAATCAGCAAATGTGATTTAGGCAATTCGTTCATGACTTTGATTTTATCTGTTTTGCTAATTTGTGGGAAATATTGATAAGTGGCAATTCAAATTGAATGACTTTTGCGGTATTGCGATATTTAGGTAGAATAAACTTTTTAGATTTTAACAAACGTTATAGCATTTAATGAATTGAACAAAGGTACTTGCATATGTATGGTTATTTCACAATGTATTTGCCTATTTGCACTACCTCTATGTACTTTTGTTTCAAATCTTGTCTTTTTCTATCCTTTATAAGTGTAATCATTTTTTAAAGTGTACTCATTCTTTCTTCTTTTTTACATGTTATACTTACATATGTATATGTTTGTGTATGTTTTTTTGTTTTAAACCATAAACATTATTAAAAAAAAATAACAACAAAGGACTTCAACATCTACCTTGCCCCTATAGCCCATTTGATCTCAGCCTTCTCTTCTCACTTCCAGTGCTATGTGCACGACACACAGCTCTCTTTCAAGATTCCCTCCACTGCCCCCTCTTCTTCCTCTCTCATTCCTGACTGTCTGACTGCTATTCCAGCATGGTGTGCTGCTAACAATCTCTGCTTTAATGCCAGTAAGACTGAGACCCTTCTCATTGGGACCCCAGATCTCCCCTTCCCTCCTACTCTCTGGCTGCCCTCCATGGGCCCCCTTCGCTCACCATCTTGTGAGGCAAAAAACCTTGGTGTCATCTTTGCTTCCTCTCTCTCCTTCTCTCCTCACATTACAGACCTTGCCAAGAAGACACACTTTCAGCTTCACTTCCTCAGAGGCATTCTCCCTTTTCTCACCTCCCCCCAGAAACTCAATGTCCCCAGAGCTCTGGTTCTCTCTAGGCTGGAATCATGCAACAGCCTCTTCCTCAATCTGCCTAAATCCTCCCTTCTCCCCCTTCAACTAGTCCGAATAGGACCGCAAGACTTATCCTTGGCCTCAAGTCCAGGTACCACACTTCTCCAGCCCTATCATCTCTCCACTGGCTCCT
Organism: Ambystoma mexicanum; assembly: GCF_040938575.1. NCBI lineage: Eukaryota > Metazoa > Chordata > Amphibia > Caudata > Ambystomatidae > Ambystoma > Ambystoma mexicanum. The sequence goes on from NC_090937.1 coordinate 1,191,277,970, forward strand.
GGCTGCTGCAAGGATCAAGTTCAAGATCATCTGCATCATCCACAAGGCCTTCTGGGGCCTAGCACCACACTACATTCAACTCTCTCTCCCTAAAAAACCCACATTCTCACTCCAACTCTCTGCAGATCAGATGCTTTTCCAAGCAGATAGTGGTGGGTAGATCTCTCTCTTCCACAGGACCCTACATCCGGATTGGTCTCCCTGACCCTATGAGACTTGCGCCAGATCTCCTTAAATTCCGGAAGCTTCTCAAGACCATCCTTTTTTCTTCTTCCTTCCCTCTCTCCCTCCCCTGCTAATGCCCCACTCTGCCGCATTTGACTGGCTGCCTAGTTCCTTCTGATTCATACAGGGCACAAGGCCATCCTTGCCCAGTCAACCCCAGTACCTCGGTCTCCTCTTACCCTCTCTAACCTGCACATGCCCTCCCGGGCTCCCTCTCCCTGCACTAGCCTGACTGAGCCTGCACCCCTACTGAGACCATCCAGCCCCTTCCTCATATTTAGCATGTGGACTTGCATTCCCCTTCACTCTCTGTATTTCCCTGGAACTTGCCCACCTGGCCTCCTTGTAGCACTCTCTTAGCCATCGGGTCCTCTTCCCCCTTCCGCCTCCCCCCAAGCACTTGCACACTCTCCACTCTGACCTGCTCTTCCTCTCCCTCAAAAGCATTAGCGCATTCCGCTTTGGCCGGTTCTTGTGCCCCACCTCTCCACTTCCCTGCACTTCTTTTACTGCACTTGCACAATCCGAATGACACAGAGCCTAGTAGGACTGTGTTTTTGGTAATCTTCATCTGTCTCCTCCCTTCTGTTTTGTAGCACCTTCAAACACCATTTGCTGTATAGGAGCATGATAAATACCCAATAAATAAAATAAACCTTGTATGCTGAAGTTATGGAGCAAAAGAAAACCTTTGTACACATACTAAATTCTATGCTGCTAGAACCTGAGAGCAACCTCTCTTCTCAGAATCAAGCACATACAAGACCATCTCTTGCTCAGGGACTGAATTTCTAGAAAAGGACTGAAAGGCAACAGGGGGACAAATTGCTAATGTAACTGAAGGAAAAGGTTTGTCTGAGGCTTCTAAGGGTATATAAAATGTAGGTTTTAGCATACATTTGAGTGTTTTTGCAAGACCTTACCTCCTGTCTTCAGCTTGTCTGGGTATTGAGGAGAAAGCCCTGATTTCAGATGATCCTACAATAGGGAGACTGGATGATATTTCAAAGGCACAGGAACAATCCCACACTGTGTAAAAACAAAAACAACTCTGGTTGTGAAGAGTTCAGAACCAGGACTCATGATGCTTTTATGGTGAGTGAAGGCAGAAAGTCTGCCAAGAGACCACACCAAAAAATAAGGAAGGAGAACTGGAAGGCAGGAGGGACAAGACTGACTAGGACCAGAGTGCCAATGAAACCAACAGATTGAAGATGTAATGCAGCAAGGAAAGGTCCCTCTCATTTTTAAGCGTTCCTGGCCAATATATGCACAACACACTTTTTATTCTATTTTTCCCATGGTGTAGACGTGCGGACATGCAAGTCCCAATTACTAAATGACTTACGATTTCTCACAGTTCAATCTTTCGGCAGCTGCCATTACTCGTTTATTTGGGACCCGGAATAGAAAGTCAGCTACATGTGCAAACCATCAGTTTTCTATTCATCACACTCAGCTTACAGACAACCTTAATTTGTCTGCTGAATTAGGGTCTATGCACCTCATACATAGACATGGCTGAGCCTTAAAAGGGTCAACTGCCAGATGATGTTTTAGAAAGGGTTTACAATTGTGTCACAATAAACACATTGGGCCTCATTATAAGGTCAGCGGTAACCCACTGGTGCTACAGGTGGGATGCCACTGGCCTCATGACACCATTCCCGCCACCTGATATCCCGGTGCCATCGGGACATTACAAGTTGCAACGACACGGGATGTCAGGCGGCAGGAACTGTGAGTCCCCATTCCTGTGGAGTCCCACCGGAATGTGGACATGGAAGTACCGGCACTGTTGCTAATAGTGCTGGTGCTTCCATGAGAAACACGCCTGCAGAGATCAGGCCTCTGCTGGCATTCTCGTAGTCTAGCGGTACAGAAAGGGTACATTGCTACCAGAAACCTTATTTCCAGACCACCAGACTTAGAACTTTGTGTTATTGATAAGAGTACAGAATCTCTACAGCACAAACGTTCATAGAACAAATGGGTTCACCATGCTCATACAACTTCATTCAATCAATTGTTCTTAAACCGTGCCCACTGCCACATTCTTCACTGGCATGGGATGTGTCTAAAGAACAATTATGAGATGATAACTTAGAACACCCTTGACGTTCTCACTATCACTTGTCTTGTCAAACAACCTGCACCTACAGCTATAAAATAAAATGCAGAGTTGCCTGTAACTTTCAGGCAGGGACACACCGAGGGTCGCAAGGAACCATTAGAAGTATGTCAATACCCAGGCTCCTACGTTTCCTGTGGCCATGAATGAGAAGAGCAGCCAGTCCTGGATTTCGGTTTTCCTGATTTTCAAATGGAAATAAATAACTACATGTCCCAGAATTTAAAGGCACAACACAGGACTGAATGGCTTTATCACTCATGGCCACAAGAAACTTGATAGCTCTGAAATATTTCTGATGGGTTGCAGAATATTACATTAAATGAGCCAGACCACTTGGCGGAAAGAGGACTGGAGATGGAGCGGGAGTGCTAGTTTATCAATTGACTGCCTTAGGCAGGAGTAGATATCAGAGGTTCTGAGATAGGGGGGAACCCAGTGTGCATAAACGGGATTGAGAAAACCAGTTATTTTTGATAGTCCATGATCCTTCCATCGCTGTCTAATCATAAGCACGCTGCAGGGGCCTTACCAATATTGCTGCTCCAGCAGACAACACAATTTTGCATATAGTGGGATGAATGATGCAGGAAGAGACATTGTTGAAGTACAATTTTCAAAAGACATCACAAATTGGAATCTGCAGAACATTTAGAAAGGGTTAAGAACTGCACCTTCAAAGGAAATGCTGCCATACAAGATAGCCATTAAGCAACTAGCTGAGTATTGTGAACAACGGAGGCATAATAGGAGACTAGGAGATTGGAAGGAGGAAGATGGAGTGAGGTAGCCTTGGTAACAAGTGGATGAAGAAGAACATCCACTGATGAAGAAAATCTGAACAGTATGCACATTTTGAGCGACACGCAGGAGTCAACCAAAGAAGCGGATCATGAGACTAGGGGAACAGACTGGTAATAAACAAGCGAAAGAGGGTCGGGCCGTGACACATACCTGCCTACTCCTTTCCTTATTGGGATGTTACCAGTGTATTCTCTCTGGGCCAAAGCATGCAATTGCCTATATACTAACATGCAAGATTTACAGTAGATGAATTAGTTAGGGCACCATACGATCCTTCACCCAAACAACCCAAAGCAGTCCTCTGTCCAATGAGAAGCAGTCCCCTTCTTCGGTTGAGAAAGACTAAAAACAACGAAAACCTTTAAGCCACATGTATTTGCCAATCGGCAAATTGAGCCTCATGGTCTACTCTAATGTAGAACTGTATAACAAGGGGGGTGGTTACCGCCGTTTCAAAAGTTAAACCATTCTGAAAATGTGGAATGTAATATTTCGAAGGAACTGTAGTGATATTTGAAAGTAATCACCCTATTCCAAACCTGCAAGGACTAGAACATGAACTCGCATTTCTCTATAGATAATAAAGCAGATTAAATCATTCTTTATGTACCCTTATTACTCAGGGAGCATGTGTTTATTTACATGTGATAAAAAAAGAAAAGAATCATATTCACATCTTTAGGCAGAACAGGCTTTTTATGTTACAATTTGCCATAGTGTATAAAGCAACAAGATGCTAGACAATGTTAAACACTAGGATTGTCCATATGAAAGAAAAAACAGAGGTTCTATGTTTAAGCACTATAACCAACATTTACATTTTAGTTTCAGGTATAGCTCTTGTGCATGAACCTATCTGCAGAGGAGAGTTTGTTCCTAGTACAGCAAGCTAAACTTGTTTCTCCAACAAAAATCTATATATTGATATTACTCCTGTGATTTACTGACAGAGCTCCGATATTATCTAGTGCAATCCGACTATGTACTCATTGACCCATTTTTGAAAGAACGCATAACAAGTAAGATGCATTTGTGTTTTGTGGGCGCTGTAGTGCACAAAACATTAGGGTCAGGAAAAAAGAAATCAAACCAACAAATAAGCAAAATAAACAAAAAAGCAAGACAACCACACTTAACAAAAAGTGTGGCATTTATTTAGAAAGTATTCAAATCTGGCTTTGTGCAATTTAATTTAAGTCCTTTGACCAATGATTGGCTACCATTACATTGATGTGTAAAGACTTCAATACAAAACATCAAAACTTGCCTGGCTTAAATTAAATTGCACAAAGCCAGATTTGAATACTTTCTAAATAAATGCCACACTTTTTGTTAAGTGTGGTTGTCTTGCTTTTTTGTTTATTTTGCTTATTTGTTGGTTTGATTTCTTTTTTCCTGACCCTAATGTTTTGTGCACTACAGCGCCCACAAAACACAAATGCATCTTACTTGTTATGAGTTCTCTCAAAAATGGGTCAATGAGTACATAGTCGGATTGCACTAGATAATATTGGAGCTCTGTCAGTAAATCACAGGAGTAATATCAATATATAGATTTTTGTTGGAGAAACAAGTTTAGCTTGCTGTACTAGGAACAAACTCTCCTCTGCAGATAGGTTCATGCACAAGAGCTATACCTGAAACTAAAATGTAAATGTTGGTTATAGTGCTTAAACATAGAACCTCTGTTTTTTCTTTCATATGGACAATCCTAGTGTTTAACATTGTCTAGCATCTTGTTGCTTTATACACTATGGCAAATTGTAACATAAAAAGCCTGTTCTGCCTAAAGATGTGAATATGATTCTTTTCTTTTTTTATCACATGTAAATAAACACATGCTCCCTGAGTAATAAGGGTACATAAAGAATGATTTAATCTGCTTTATTATCTATAGAGAAATGCGAGTTCATGTTCTAGTCCTTGCAGGTTTGGAATAGGGTGATTACTTTCAAATATCACTACAGTTCCTTCGAAATATTACATTCCACATTTTCAGAATGGTTTAACTTTTGAAACGGCGGTAACCACCCCCCTTGTTATACAGTTTTGCATATAGCCTCAGGTTCCGCCAGTATGGCTTTCCCCTTCTGTAAAACCTACTCTAATGTAGGCCTTTTGTCTCTGAATCCTTATCAGATTGATGACAGAGCACTCATTTTTACAATCTAAGTGTGACCATCAATATAAGGGACGATATCAGTGTGATAATTCTATAGTTGGATGGCAGAACCGTGTGTCCCCTTTTAAATGTTAGAATGATCAGAGTCAAACGAAGATTGTACTTTTGGCGGTCAACACAACACACTCTGGGCCAGTCTACTAACCAGACTTCTGGGAATCTACAGCCTCTAAAACCTCCGCCAATGGGATTGGGGCAAACACATTGATATGTCCCAAGCAAGACACTTACAAGAGCTCCAGTCTCTCTCTCACTCTCTGTGTGGTTAGGAGACCTACGTTAAATGGGCCTGCCAGATCAAAGTGAGAATCAAAGGATCTACTCTGGGGGAGAAGGACTTTATACCCAGGGCCACCAGTGAGCAAGAGCTCTTTACATCTCCGGTGTCACTGGCCACCTTTATATCTTCCGAGACTTGTTCTTAGAAAGCTTCTTTGTTCCTTGTGATTATTTTCTTATAACAATTTGCCAAAGCTCTACACCCATTCATTCCTATGATATGGTGGACCCTGAAGAGACAACTAAAGGTTCTAATTCTTCCTGGGGCATTCATCACCAAACCACCCATAACACTTGGTGGAAAACACTTTCTTGCCAGCAAGAAACACCTGACACCTGGAATGCCTAATTGACAATTATATGACAGGTTCATCATTTGCCAATAGTAGCTCAGGAGCTAGACCAAATGGAAGATGTCTTTCAGTATAGGAAAGGGCTTTATTGACTATACTTTGGAGTTCAACTACAATATTGGTTGCTAACACCCTTATGATCAGTGCTTTCATACCACAACTAATGGGAAATATGAATCAGGCTCAGCAGTCACCTCTTTAACAGTGAATTAAGAAAAACAGGTGTGGTCATGGTTGCTTTCTAATCGACCATGTCTTCAATCAATGTCCACCACTTCCTTTGGACCCGGACATACTTGGTTATTTAATTAGCCCTGTTAGAAGAGGCTGTTTGCTGAAGTGGAGGATTAGATATAGTTCTTGTATGCAAGATGCAAAAAACTACTTTTGAGCCAAAGGTTCTCCAATGAGGTCATACTTTAATCTCAAAGGTGCTTTGGGGGGGGCCCATACATTTAATTCTTACATTGATTATGCCCCCCCTTCCTCTTACAGAGAGTGTAATTCAAATCCCCCACCAGCAAGTATAGCACCCGATTTGTGGGGGTTTGCAAAGAGTATCCTGACTAGTCCTTATTACTGACCTCAATGCAGAGGTTGTCACGGTCCTCCTCAATCTCAGTTGTGTGCATTATAATTCTGCTAGCCCGCCTTTCATAAAAAGGTGGAGGAGCTATATTAATGGTGGTTTCAATCTTAGTTTCTCATCTTCCCGTTTATCTACTATGGTGCATGACCTTTTTATGTTTTCTTTCAATATCTACATATGTACACAATCAACTGTTCCTTCTTTCACATCTCTTCTCCTCCTTTATAATTATAATCCAGAGCGAGGATCAGGTCAGCGGGGCATTGGCATGCAGCAGCACACGGTCGAGTGCAGCTTGAGTTCGCAATTCTATGGTAACAGCTGTGCTTTGGGTACTGCTTCAAGAGTGCAGCCACTTCCACCAAAAGGCAACTGTGGAACAGCTGCTTATACATTCATGATATTTAACTGAAAGTGGCTTAAAGATGTGTTTAGTTGAGATTCTGTAGGGAAATTCTCAATTAGCTTCCGATTAATGAGCGATCTCCAAAATTGAAAAGCACAGATTGCGCTTTCTCATTAAAGCAGCGCTAAGAAAGGGAAATCTTAAACAGGTGACCAAGCTTCTGCTTATTTCACAAATTGTAATCACTGCTTCAAATGCATGTGATGAGATGCAGACCATTTCCTTCAAGTGTCGAGCAGAGCCGAAAGTTAATCATTCGGGAGATATAGATGTTCTCAAGTGCGGAGAACACCTGGGCACATACAAGTGAAACCGGGAAAATATATAGATGTTCTCAAGTGGTGAGTACACCTGGGCACATACAAGTGAAACTTTGTTTCAGTACAGTCTAAGAGTCCATGCCATTTCAATCCAGGCAAATGTGCTGCAATGAGACACAGAGACAACACATATTTTCAATGGGGATTTCCTTTCAAACTTTGCCAGTGGCAAATTGGACAGCAGCGAGGCACATTTTCTGTGATATGGCCAATGGAAGAAATAATCATGATCTGAGAATTAAAGCATTGGATTTAGCACATCTCAGCAATGCTGATACTATTCATGACTGAGAAATTACTGTAAGAAATTGTGTCCAATAAATGTTGCACTCTGATATACGCATCATGTCGTCGACCAACTCTAACCGCACAGTGATAATGAACACTGCGCCATACACACGGATAGCATTGGAGGTCTTCTAAATACTACATAATAAAATGTGGGCAACAAACGTTGTTCGATGTTAATCCAGTATACACAAATTCCCAAAGTTTAAGTTGTGATAGTTTTTATGGGTGCGGTGGGCCCGCCTCAGGTCACCGGGGCGGGCCACAGATGGTGTCGGAACCCCGACACCAGACCAGGGTGCTGCGATCATGCAGCGTATGAGGGGCAGGGATCACCCTGCTTGAGCCGGATCACTGGCTCCAGTAACCCTAGCTGGGGGCACCCAGCTCAGGGCCGCCGTGGCGTGGGAGCACCCAGGCCAAAGCGGCTGCATAGGCCAAGAACACGTGGCAGGGCCCTCCCCCAACAAAGACACGCAGACACAAGTTGCCGCTTCCTGGGGCTCTGCTGCACTGACTCGTGCATGCCAGCAGAGCCCCTTTTATTAGAGGCATCATGACGAGGTCATGACGCTCTCTAACAAAAAGAACTAGACCAACACACAACATCCCTCCTTTATTATAAACAAACAAAAATCACCCCACTCAACGGAACCTTCTACTGGGTTACACTTGGTGCATTCTAGTCCACGCACCCACTGTGCTCCTACATCATCACAGCAAACATTGGGTGCATTCCAGTCCGTGCACCACCTAAGAGCTACTGAAAACTCAAACATTTTAACACTGCAAAACAACAGGTGTGTTTCAGTCCGCACACCACGGGGCCCTACGGCAGGCTGCCTGAGCTTTGGAAAATCCCGGGATCAAACTGGCCACTAGCGCTGCTGCAGGACAGGAAGAATACATTTTCTTCCTCTTCCTCCTCTCCGACATCATACTGTTTTCCTCTGGGACCCTCTGCCACCTGGACCGCCGCCACTCTTTCTCCCCTTCAGCTCATTCCCCCCTGATGTCCCGGCCATGCTGGCTGGAGTTGAGGCGAGGCATACCCGTGCAAAGTGATCTACTTTCCCGCACCTTCCACAGATGTGTCATTTTGTCGGGCAGTCCTGCGGGTGTGGAAGATTCCACCCACACTGATGACATATTGTGGCATTGGGGTCTCTCCTTGGCCAGTCTCCCCTCCTTATCGGCTTTTCTCCTTGCCACTTGCCGACAGCTGCCACCTCCTCGAGCTTTACTCACTGCATGGGGGCCTCCAACTTGAGGTGGTGTCTGGAGGAGTCCATCACTGAGGCCCGCACCTCCGCCAGTTCCTGGGCCCAGCCGAGGTCCAGTATTCGATCGAGGGTGAGCGTCGGGTCCCTCAGGACTTGCTTGCGTAGTTTGGTAAGGAGCTGCAGCCATAGATGATTGGCGCTCTGATCTCATCCCCCTCAAAATTCCCCAGGTCGCAGGACAGTGCAATGCCATGCAGCTTCCCATGGAACGCATCAAGACTCTCCCCTTCCTCCTGCTTCGCACACCTCATCCGGAACCGTTTGTGGTCCCTGTTGACCATGGGACGAAAGTACTCATTCAGGGCTGCGATGGCTGCACCATATGACTGATCGTTGGGCCTTAATGTCTTGAATAGCCTATGAACGGCCAGATCGGCTGTCATGATCTCTGCTTCCAAAAGGTCAGGGTTTTCCCAACTCCCTTGGAAGCAGATCCATAACCCAGGTTCCGAGTGCCAACCAGTCCCAATTGGGACCTTTTGGACCCAGTCCTGGCGCCAGTGGCACCAGGCTCATAAATATGCCCAGTCCCAGCGCTGGAAGCGCCGGGCTCATAATGCTTGGGTGGACTTACCTTCAGCAGACCATGCTGCTTACTTGCCTGCCAGTTGAGCCTCTGATCCTCTTCTGTTTGGAACTACTTTTCCTGTTGGGTGGGGCTGGAGCCACTCCCTAGATTCAGAACACTGGAACTCTTCTGGAAGGCAGGAACTCTTTTCTTACCAGGAACTCTTTTCTTACTTAGGCGTGGCTGTGGAAGGAGACACCTAAGCACTACAGGAGGCTATTTAAACCACACCCGGTGGATGAATCTTGCTTTGCGTTATTCTGCAACCTCTGCAGCAGAACGCTCATCGTGTCTTCTGCATCCGGTCCTGGGCCTAAGGAAAAAGGCTTACCATCCTGAATCCAGTCTTCAGCAACACCTATAAAGACAAGAAAGAACAGGTTAGCATTCCGGCATCTGAAAGGCAAAGGCTTACCTACTCTTCGTACGCTCCGGAGGCCTTCGGCGCTGCATCCCGCATCTGAAAGACAAAACAAGGTGCGTTTAAAGACATTGGGGAACTTTAATACTCACGTGCCATTACTCCTTTCCACATCTAATCCAGTGGGTATTCCGGCACCCTGCAGCCGCTCCGAACTCGTACCTGCAAAATAAAAAGACAGTTAGAGCGCATAGTGAAGCAGGCAACAAGCGCTTACTTACGTGCTTCCAGGCGCTTCTATTCATCACACGGGCTCCATCTTCAACTCACTTCAGCCCGTCATCCGCCATCGCCGGAACCCTGCAAAACAAGAGACATCATTACTAAAGACTTTAAAGACATTTGAATGACTCGAAACTTACCGTTCGTGCAGTAAACGACGGACAGCAGTCCTCTGAAGTCAAGAGGCCTGCGCTACCTATCCAGTGAAGAAACTGGTTACAGCACCCTGCCCCGAGGCAGATGGAGAGCTCGGCATTCACTTACCTAAGGTGAGAGCGTTAACCTTTGGGGGTCTACAGGAGAGGAGAAGAGGAAAGAGATAGGGACACCCCAATAACCCCAGTTCATTAACCCCATATTTTCTATCTGCAGACATCTTACTCTACACGTCAGGCATACAGTGCACAGAGGTCCAGCCCAAAGAGCCAACCGGGTGCTACACATCACCTTTGAAGATACGGTAGTCGCCCAGTCAAGACCGGCGCCTCTGCGAGAATCAGGTGAGCGTTACAGAACGCAAAGCCTACTGCAAAACTCTCGCCCAGGCGCTATGGAAACCTCGGATACTGACCCCCTAGCCCGGTTACTTGGGGAACTAAGGGCAGAAGTGCATGCAGCTCGTCAGGAAACGAATGCTCTAAGAAGGGAACTAATTATTTCCAAGGAGAGAACAGACAATCTTGCTAGACAAGTGCTACAGTCACAAGCCGGACAGACCCCGTTACCCGCATCAGGGGCAAATCTTCCTTCAACATCCTCTATGAATCCAGTGCAGATCAACCTACCTGGGAATGTACCTCTGGCTCCGCCCGAACGATTTTCTGGTGACCCAAAGAGGTTTGCAGTATTTATCAATCAGTGCCGGTTGCACTTCTTATGCCGGCCAGCAGCCTTTCCAACTGATCAAGCAAAAGTAGCTTTTGTACTTTCGTACCTTAGTGGCAATGCGGCAGAATGGTCGATCCCTCTAGTTAATCAAGATGATCCGGTTCTCCATGATTTTCAAGCCTTTCAGCTTAGTATGGAAAAACTGTTCGCAAGACATTCACAGGGGCAGGCCTTGGACAATGAGCTTCTTTCGTTGCGACAGGGTAATCAAGACCTTTTGGCTTATATTGCATCTTTCAATAGACTAATAGTGGAAACTCAATGGCCTGAGGACAAAAGGATTACGCTGTTTTATAGAGGTCTACGTGGAGAGCTCAAAGACGTTTTAGCCCAAGTAGTGAATCCCCCACAAGACTGTTCGGATTATATAGACTTGGTCGTTCAAATAGATCACAGGCTGCAGAACAGGAAGGCCGATAGTTCCAAGTTTGATGCTCGAGTATTTTCCAAACCGCCAACTCCTTCCAAAGGAGTAGACTCCGGGGAACCCATGCAAATAGGGGGTCTGAAAGGTCCTCTAACACAAAGGGAGCGGGAAAGGAGGAAACAGTTGCAATTATGCCTATATTGCGGAAACTCAGGGCACTTTCTTCGAGACTGTCCGGTGAAACCTGCCAAGAAGGCAGTAGGAGCTGCAGTTACCAAAGTTACAAACTCTGAGCAGGGAAACGACCTCGCCCGACAAGAATAGAGGTCCTCTTGCCGAGCGTGAAAACCAGTTCCGTGACCTCGCATTTCGTGATACCTATGGTCCTCATTAGCCCTGATAATCCGGATCGATTACATGCAATTGAAGCTTACTTCGACAGCGGTGCCATCGGCAATTATGTGGATCATGAAATGGTTTTGAGGATGAATCTAACTCTTTGTCCCAAGGCTGTAAAGGACGTCATTACTACGGTGGATGGTACGGAGATAGCCTCCGGGCCAGTAACGCATACCACTCAAGAGGTGACGCTAGTAAGTCAAGATGAACACCATGAGAAGATCGTGTTCGATGTGATCAAGGCCCATCAGTTTCAGATTATTCTAGGAATACCTTGGTTAGAGAAACACAATCCTCTGATCGATTGGCGAGCAAGAACGGTCCAGTTTCCAGAATGTGTCTCTACTTGTCACCCTCCACCTGGTGTTGCACTGGCCGCAATTTCTTCAGAGACTCCCCAGTTACCTCCCGAATACCTAGAATACCAAGATGTTTTCCGGAAGGATCAGGCTAACTCTCTACCTCCTCATAGGTCTTATGACTGCCAGATAGACCTGATACCTGGATCTACTCCTCCTTGTAGTAGAATTTATGCCCTCACCGAGCCTGAGAACCTTCACCTTCGACAATACCTGGATCAATACCTGGCAAATGGGTTTATTCGTCCTTCCAAGTCCCCTGCTTCTTCAGCTTTGTTCTTCGTTCCAAAAAAGGAAGGAGACCTTAGAACTTGTATCGATTATCGCTCCCTGAACCAGATCACCGTTAAGAATAGATATCCGTTACCTTTGATCCCTGAACTCCTGGACCAAGTCAGAAAAGCATGCATATATACAAAGCTGGATCTTAGAGGAGCTTACCACTTGGTACGAGTAAAAGAGGGCGATGAATGGAAGACGGCCTTCCGCACCAAGTATGGGCTATTTGAATATCAGGTCATGCCCTTCGGGCTTTGCAATGCCCCGGCCGCCTTTCAATATTTTATGAACGATGTCCTCAGAGAGCTCATAGATGTATGTGTTGTTGTTTACATTGACGACATCCTCGTTTATTCTTCATCGGAATCTGAACATCGGAAACACGTGAAAATGGTCCTCGAAAGATTGCGTCAACACAAACTTTTCGCTAAGTTGGAAAAATGTGTTTTCAACGTGACTGAAGTTGAATTCTTGGGATTCATATTATCACCTGGCGGAGTGCGTATGGATTCAAAGAAGGTCGATGCAGTTCTCAAATGGCCATCACCATCCTCCGTAAAAGGTGTGCAAAGCATGTTAGGCTTCGCTAACTTTTACCGCAGGTTTATCCCCGAATTCTCTCGAATAGTCCAGCCCATCACTGCCTTGTTAAAGAAAAACAAATGTTTTGAATGGTCTACCGAGGCGGAACAAGCTTTCCAGGATTTGAAGACTAAATTTATCTCTGCACCAATCTTAAAACACCCTCGCCCCGAACTCCCCTACATCGTGGAAACTGATGCTTCAAGCCTTGCCATGGGGGCAGTTCTATCACAAAAGGACCCGGTAACCAATCAGTTGCATCCCGTGGCATTTTGGTCCCGCAAATTCTCGCCTCCTGAAATCAATTACACGCTTACTGACAAGGAACTTCTGGCTATCAAGTCTGCCTTTAAGGCTTGGCGGCATTATCTGCTGGGGGCCCGACACACCGTTACTGTGATTACGGATCACCGAGACCTGCAATATTTGAAGGCCGCAAAAGCCCAATCCTCTAGACAACTCCGTTGGGCATTATTCTTTGCCGAGTTTGACTTCATAATTACCTATCGACCTGGTACAAAGAACGGTAAAGCCGATGCCCTTTCTCGGATGGGAGTGGAAGAACACTTGGTCAACCCTAAACCTGTACCAATCATTCCCGAACAAAGAATTCTGGGTGTAATCGCCACAGAATCCATAGAGGAAGTTAAGGATAAAGCCAGGCAACTTGTAACTCCAGCAGACATACAGAATTGGCATCTGCAGGGAAAGGACTTTGCAGTAAAGGACAACTTATTGTATTTCCAAGAACGATTATACCTACCCAGCACAGATTTACAGAAAAAAGTAATCTCTTGTTATCACGACTCTTTAATGGAAGGTCATCCCGGTATAGCCAAGACCTCAGAAAAGATCAAGCGCTACTTCTGGTGGCCGTCTTGGAAAAAAGATATCAGAGACTTTATAATGTCCTGTGGAGTATGCGCCCAAAACAAGAGTCAAAAGGAAAGACCAGCAGGCCTCTTACGCCCTATTGACATCCCACCTCGCCCTTGGCATACGCTTTCTATGGACTTCATCACCGATCTACCTCCATGCTCCGGATACAATACGATTCTAGTAATCGTGGACTTATTCTCCAAGATGGCGCATTTCATTCCGCTCAAAGGCTTGCCAACAGCAGCAACTCTGGCCCGAGAATTTCTCGAAAACATCGTCCGACTGCACGGTTTTCCTTCGGTTCTAATTTCGGATCGAGGTAGTCAATTTATTTCTCATTTTTGGCGAAGTTGCTGTCGGTCGGCTCAAATTGATGTGAGACTATCGACCAGTCACCACCCTCAGACCGACGGACAAACCGAGAGGACCAATCAAACTCTGGAACAGTATTTACGCTGCATGCTGCAACAAACTGAAAAAACTTGGAAAGATATCCTTTGGATAGCCGAGTATGCCTACAATAACTCTGTCCATTCGGGAACTGGGAAAACCCCGTTTTTTCTTTTGTACGGCAGTCACCCTCGAACCTCGGAGTTGGATCCCCTCCAAGATCTTGAAACACCAGCAGTAGACTACCTGCATTCTACAATCACCCAAGCCTTTAAGGAAGCTGTTTCTCACCTTCAAAGGGCTAAAGAACAATACAAGAAAGGAGCAGATCAACATCGGAAGGAAGCCCCTCACTATCAAGTAGGGGATCAAGTCTGGTTATCCACCAAATATCTATCTCTAAAAGGGCCACGCACATTCAACCCAAGATACCTTGGTCCCTATTCCATCACTACCATAGTAAACCCAGTAGCGGTGAAGTTGGACTTGCCCCCGCACATGAAGATACATCCGGTCTTCCACGTCTCTCTATTAAAACCCGTGCAACCTCAAACCCGACTAACCAAATCTCCAAAACCTATCCTAGTGGATGGAGAACTCGAGTTTGAAGTCAAAAGCATTCTGGACTCCAAGATCTCCAAATCTAAACTATTCTACCTAATTGACTGGAAAGGCTACGGCCCCCAAGAGAGATCCTGGGAACCTGCTGAATATGTCCACGCTCCTCGCCTAATCAAAAGATTTCACCGAACATTTCCTGACAAGCCAAAACCCCCGGAGAAGCCCGGTTTGGGAGGGGCCTTGAGGGGGGGTACTGTCATGATCTCTGCTTCCAAAAGGTCAGGGTTTTCCCAACTCCCTTGGAAGCAGATCCATAACCCAGGTTCCGAGTGCCAACCAGTCCCAATTGGGACCTTTTGGACCCAGTCCTGGCGCCAGTGGCACCAGGCTCATAAATATGCCCAGTCCCAGCGCTGGAAGCGCCGGGCTCATAATGCTTGGGTGGACTTACCTTCAGCAGACCATGCTGCTTACTTGCCTGCCAGTTGAGCCTCTGATCCTCTTCTGTTTGGAACTACTTTTCCTGTTGGGTGGGGCTGGAGCCACTCCCTAGATTCAGAACACTGGAACTCTTCTGGAAGGCAGGAACTCTTTTCTTACCAGGAACTCTTTTCTTACTTAGGCGTGGCTGTGGAAGGAGACACCTAAGCACTACAGGAGGCTATTTAAACCACACCCAGTGGATGAATCTTGCTTTGCGTTATTCTGCAACCTCTGCAGCAGAACGCTCATCGTGTCTTCTGCATCCGGTCCTGGGCCTAAGGAAAAAGGCTTACCATCCTGAATCCAGTCTTCAGCAACACCTATAAAGACAAGAAAGAACAGGTTAGCATTCCGGCATCTGAAAGGCAAAGGCTTACCATCCTGAATCCAGTCTTCAGCAACACCTATAAAGACAAGAAAGAACAGGTTAGCATTCCGGCATCTGGAAGGCAAAGGCTTACCTACTCTTCGTACGCTCCGGAGGCCTTCGGCGCTGCATCCCGCATCTGAAAGACAAAACAAGGTGCGTTTAAAGACATTGGGGAACTTTAATACTCACGTGCCATTACTCCTTTCCACATCTAATCCAGTGGGTATTCCGGCACCCTGCAGCCGCTCCGAACTCGTACCTGCAAAATAAAAAGACAGTTAGAGCGCATAGTGAAGCAGGCAACAAGCGCTTACTTACGTGCTTCCAGGCGCTTCTATTCATCACACGGGCTCCATCTTCAACTCACTTCAGCCCATCATCCGCCATCGCCGGAACCCTGCAAAACAAGAGACATCATTACTAAAGACTTTAAAGACATTTGAATGACTCGAAACTTACCGTTCGTGCAGTAAACGACGGACAGCAGTCCTCTGAAGTCAAGAGGCCTGCGCTACCTATCCAGTGAAGAAACTGGTTACAGCACCCTGCCCCGAGGCAGATGGAGAGCTCGGCATTCACTTACCTAAGGTGAGAGCGTTAACCTTTGGGGGTCTACAGGAGAGGAGAAGAGGAAAGAGATAGGGACACCCCAATAACCCCAGTTCATTAACCCCATATTTTCTATCTGCAGACATCTTACTCTACACGTCAGGCATACAGTGCACAGAGGTCCAGCCCAAAGAGCCAACCGGGTGCTACACATCACCTTTGAAGATACGGTAGTCGCCCAGTCAAGACCGGCGCCTCTGCGAGAATCAGGTGAGCGTTACATCGGCTGAGTATACGAGTGTTGGGCGTTTTGCTGCATCTTTGATCTCCATCACCTCGAAGTAGAGCTCTAGGTTTTCTACCCAGGCTGTCCACCGGGGTCCCAAACTTGCAGGCGAACCCATTGTGTCAAAGTGAGGCAGTGGCGCGAGCTGTCCTCGACAGATTCCCTCATTGTCATCCTCCGCCATGACAAATGCTGGGCCGGAAGCCTGTTGTGGATACTACGGTTGGATGATGTGGACTATTCAGTGACAGCACCCCGGTGTCTCGAACCCTCCCAGGGAGGCCTTTTGTATGTTTATCAGTGCTCCATGGGTGGCCAGTACCTTTTGGGGGTATTGATGGTGGCAGGGGTGTCCCGATGGGGTCAGCCCATTAGGGTAATACACTGGGACGAAACCCACACGTTCTTGCCGCTGTAGGCCCCTCCCTTGGCGCTCACTGAACATGGGCCTCAGTGATGCCACCCAGCAGGTCTTTCCCAGCGGGCGCACAAGCACTCCGAATGGAGCCGCTACACCTGAGGCAGAAGGCAGGCACAGGCAATAGGACGGATTAACTTAGAATGGCTTCCTGTCGCCACTGCTGTCCTGTTTGTCGCTCACCAGTTGTTGTGGGGCTTCGACCCCTGTACGTGTGCTTGGTAGGCAGCCTGATCGTTCACTCTTCCACACCGCTGCAGCCCGGTTCAGTTGGCCACACCTGCTTTCTTTGTTGCTGGGGCTCGAGATGAGGCCCTTTCCTTTTTCTTGGGGCTACACAGTGATGAGGCCCCGCCCCCTTCCCGGCTGTGTTTCGGGCGAGAGGGACCAATCTATGAGGGGTGTTTTTTTTTCAGCTCAACACAGTTTTCACCCTGGGGCAGCCCAAGCACCCTTGGGGTTCGCTGATCTCCCCCTTCCCGGCGGAATCCCCGTCAGCCGATCACCGGCACGGGCCCATTGACTTAGGCCCCGCCCCCTTTTCTTTGTGCAGGGACACGGCTCTCTGTCCCCTCGTGGCTCCAGCCACGTGGATGCCGCCACTGTAGAGCAGAAGCCACGTAGATAGACTTGCGGGCCTTTCGTGATGCACCCGCCTCAGCGGGCACCAGGCGACGCGTGCGCAGTTAGTAGTACACAGTTCCTGGGTCACCCAGAGCGTGACACCCCTCCTCCTTCCACTGCAGCCGAACCACGGAGGAGCACACACAATGGACATATGTTAGCCCACGCACACCAGTGCACAGGGCCCGTCCGCCCTCGTCGCCAATGTGGTGGGCCCGCCTCAGGTCACCGGGGCGGGCCACAGATGGTGTTGGGGCCACTGACACCAGACCAGGGCGCTGCGATCACTCAACGTATGAGGAGCAGGGATCACCCTGCTCGAGCCGGATCACTGGCTCCAGTAACCCTAGATGGGGGCACCCAGCTCAGGGCCGCCGTGGCATGGGAGCACCCAGGCCAAAGCGGGTGCATAGGCCACAAACACGTGGCAAGGCCCTCCCCCAACAAAGGCACGCAGACACGAGTTGCCGCTTCCTGGGGCTCTGCTGCACTGACTCATGCGTGCCAGCAGAGCCCCTTTTATTGAGGCGTCATGACGAGGTCATGACGCTCTCTGACAAACGAACTAGACCAACACACAACATCAGGGCTAAGTGAAAATGGAATGCTGAGATGGAATGATACACGAAGGTCCAACGTCACGTAGAGCTTCATCAAAGCAAGATTGAGGGCAATGTTTATGCTACAGTTTGCATGTATTTGTTATTTCTGGATAAGCCAGTCCAGCCTTTTGTGCGTATTCAAACAAGTGGGAAGTACTTTCAATAGGGCCTAGTGAATTGCAAAATGTGTAAACTTCTGTTTGGCAGTTGTGACTGCTGCGCATAGAAAAAAATCTCATTTTTGGAGGTAGTGGCAATTGCTCTGCGACCTCTAAGTCTTGCCAGCGGAGTATCTTTACTAGCCACTTCATCACCTTTAGGGATACATTAAAAGTGGTCATTAAAAGTGTTCAGGTGGTATACTTCCTGATGCGCTAGGTTTCAACGCTCAGCATAGTGAGACATGACAGCAGGCACGTTATTTAGGGGTCGACCCTGAGGTCTCCCTTGCTACCCTTGTGGTCTCCTTTGCTACCCCTAAAACAAAGAATAATAAAAAAAACACTTATTTTTTCTTTCTTTTTTACAAATTGAAGGTACTCGGCTGTGGCCAATGCCATGTGGCTATTTGAGCTATTTGTTTTTCTAGAATTGCATACAACAATTGCTAGACTCATTAAAGGTTTATTTCAGGCACACTTCAGGGGGTGAGTCACTGATTTAGTCTGTTCTTAAACACTTCAAATTCACAATGCAGACAAAATCCTCCAAAAAGTATTTAGAGCAGAATAAGCATCCATTTTGGACTATGTATTTTGCTTTTCGCAAGTTGCAGTTATAGAATATTTCTTTTCTGCTGATACATATGGTAATCCTTTCTTTGATGAAATATACATCACGTTACAGTAATATTATAACCATATTTTTCATAGTGTACTTAGAAACAATGCTATTTGAGGTTTTGTCAAGGGGTAAACGGACGTGTTCCTTCGCTTCCGGTGATGTCACTTCGGGGTGGGGTCAAATGACATTACGTCTTGTGATATCATCAGAGGTCAAGGGACATCCGCTAGCCCTGGAATTTTGGTAAATGACGTCCCTGCATGACACCCATGCTTCTCTTCAAACTTCTGTGTTATTTAATGTTGAGCATCTTCAAAAACCTGAGTTCCCATGATATGATATGATAAGTCATTTATAATGTGTTGTGTTTTTCAAGGCACAACAAGACAAGGGAGGGTATGGAGGGTAGACAAGACAACAATCTTGCTAGGCCTTGTGTCATTACGATCGTGCAAGTATGGTAGCGCAAGGAGCAGAGGAAGGGGACGGGAGAAGTGCATGGGAAAGGGAAGGGGAAAGTGCAACCAGGGCAGCACGGCTCTGGGTAAGTGCAAGGATGCGGGGGACTGAAGAGGTAACAGTTACAGCCCCTAGTGCAAAACAGGCCAAAAGGCATTGCTGGGGGGCCTGGACATAGAAAAGCCTGGTGCCCAGTGAGACTCTGAGGGTATCCATGCAACCCGAAAGCGTCAGCAGCAGATAGAGAGAGAGGTCAGCAGGGGAGGCAGAGAGAGAAAGCAGAGGAGAAAAGGAAAGTCTTGAGCTGGTTCCGGAATTTCAGGTGGCAGGGAAACCGTTCCAGAGGTAGGCACCTGCAGAGGAAAGTGATCTGCCCCCTACTCTGCCTGGACACTCAGAGAGTTGGAGACAGCAGAGGGAATGGCTTGAAATACCTCCGTGTCTTGCATTTCGGAGGTCTCCTACCAATTCCACAAATGACAGGTCGTAAATCGTGGACAATTTGTGATGATATAAAAGAAATGTGATGGTCTGTGGATAGTGCTTTTTTCTCATCAAACATATGCCATCCATATCTATGAGTAATAAGGACACCACGGCAAAAGTTTATCTATGTGACATCAGGTCCCGCCCCGGGATTATAACGAGACAGCTGTTGGGCTCCCGCACACGTCACTTTATCTGACAAAATGCTTGTTATCAATAATGACTGCAAGTTGTGGCCCGTGCACAACCTCCCCCTTTATATCAAGCCGATGGATGCATAAAGTCACAAACTAAATGTTGCGGTCCATCAAAATCCATCTGCTGTCATGCCATGAACTCTATGCTGACATCTGTGCACTTATGGCCTCATAGATCAGCCTCCAAACAGTTGCTGAATAATGGTCATTAACAATGCTGATTCGTTTATGTTTCATAATAGATATTGCTATTGGAGACACAGTGCTTCTCTTGTACAGTTGCGTAACGAATCCAGAGTAAGACCAGCCTCGTTATGTACAACTGGATAGTTGGTAATCAGCTCACGACTCACGCAGTAATTGCAGACATTTTCACCTTGGCCATTTATGCAGCTATTGCAAATTATAATATGCATGTGCTGATTCGTTTTGTTTGGTTACTTGGGTTTCATACTGATTATTGACATACCGCGTGCCATTTACTTTGCTGTCGGAATCAGCGGTGTTAATCCTACTCAATAACGCATTCCTCTTTCTTTTAGCTGTATCGTATACAGAGAGACTGGTTGGAGTTCTTGCAACACTGAAGTGACATTTTGATATCTCATTCCACAGCAATTGTGCCAAATTTGCTGCTTGTTTGTTTATGTTATACCTTTTTTTCACCACTACCCTTAAGCAGCTGCCTGGCAATGCCTTGATTCAGAGCCAGTCTTGGACACACACTGTTCTCCCTTCTGTTGCTGTCCTCTCCCATTAAGAGCAACACTCATGTCATTAGTTGCTTAATTAAACCTATGCCACTATATGCGCAAAGTGTATAAAGCATAGACACAAAGACTTAGCCAAAATGTAGATGTTATAAATGTAACAATCAGTTTCCTTTAATGTTCATTCTTCATTTGCTAACACTATTTGCACAGATAGCATTCATTTATTTAATGTGCTTATCTATGTATGGACAAGTAGACACCTAAATCCATCATGATAATGCGCCATTTCGAATGATAGGAGATTAATGATTAAAGGGGTATTATAGAATATATGAGCTCCAATACTCTGAACAAAAACGAAAAACGAGTGGTCACCACAAATGGTCTAGTCTTGTTTGAAAAATTTCTTTCAAAAAGAGGTAAGTAGTAATTAATGTGTTTGTATTTTCATGAACAAATCTTAATGGGAGCTGACTGCGAAGAGTCTGGCGACACCCAAACTCACAAAATCACAAAGCAAAAGACTAGGTAGTAAGCCCAGCCACCTAGTCGCTCTCCTTTTGGTCCCAAAATGGGGTCTGAAATTCAAAAATACTTTGAAAAATACCAACTCTTGGATTGGGAATAGTTTTCTTTTGAATTAAATACAATACTCTGAAGACGTGTGCTGTTAAATGCCAGGGCACACGCCTTGCACACACATCACTCCAAACAAGAGTCAAACATCCAAAGTATGCAGCCATGTTGCATCTGGGATGAACATCTTGTATAACCTGAAGGCAGGCCAGCTAGAAATGTGCCAATGGAAGCGTCCCTGATCTCCCATATGGAGTGACATCCTTCCTGTCCCTCGTTTTATAAGGTAAGGGAGGGACATGTGCAATCTGGAAGGGCGTCATGCAGATAGCCTCCATTTGAATTCTGCAGCACCAAGTAGGGACACAAGACAACCATTCATGATCAATATTTGCCTGTGGAATGCTTGGAATAATTCCCAGTCCAATCTGGACAATTCTGCAAGGAATGAACCAAGCACTCCAGAAGGAGTTGCATGGATGCTCATTCCCACATGGACTGCACAGATACTGTGAATGAAAAGATGAATATCTTCCAGACTTCTTGCTGCACAGAACTATATTGGGATTTTTTTAAATGTAGTAATGTGTGTTTGGTTTACAGTATGAAACCTTTTACACAAGAATAACAGATACACAATGACATGTCAATTCTCAAGAATAAAAGAACACATTAAAATATCAATTAACAATGATTACAAAGGTAAAAGACAATCATGCATATATTCTCAATCTATAACACATTGTGAAATGTTTAGTCTCAATTTCATAGTTGAAGATGTATCAAATAACTTTTTGTAAACACAATCTCAATACATAGCCCTATGTGATAAACAGCATTGGAAGGAATCATAGAGCTAGCCGATATTTTGTATGCCCAAAACTGGTTTGTTTGACTTTAAATGATATAATGTACACATTTGGTGTAACCTGCCACGTATGCAACATCAAGTTTGGGGTATAGAGTCAACAGCTGGCTTGCAGATTCTATCTCAGAATGGCATATTCGACACATTCTATCTGTGTATGGCATATCTTTTGAGCAACCAGCAATTAACAGTGATAGTAGCATGTTAAATCGTAGCTGCATGATACAGCTTCAGAACTACTGATGTTTCAATTTCACACTATATTCAAAAGGATTAGGATTCTAAAACACAGTAAGCCCAAGGAAGGGCTCCTGTGTACAGTTACAGAAATAAGAATAGCATTCGTTGCATATTCTGCCAGTTATTTCATCAGGTCAGGTATACTGATGAAATGCAAACAACTGTCTGCTATATCCATGTGTTGCCATCATATGCCAAGTGCAGCCTCAAATGTCCCAGTACTGCTGTTCTATGAGAGATCATACATCACATGCCTGTTATATTTATCTCATGTTAGGAAAAATCACTCATGTGCAATTACTTCCAGAATATGACAAGGACACTCTCAAGAAGTACCGGAATGCCACTTAAGGCCATTTAATATCTCATAAACAAGGAATAGCCACCATATCCATGTGTCTCCCATTCGCCACCTGCTCTTAACTTTCTAATGTCCACGTGTCTCTCCGCTTCAAACTGTTGCATGTCGGCAGCTCTGTGACTCTTGCCGTTGTTGTGTTGAGAGCTGAAAGAGGAATGCTTAAACCCTGCCCGTGCACTAGCTCTTCAGAAGCCATTAGGAAGCAAGCAAACCGCCATGCGTACACCAGGCCTCTTCAGTCCATACCTACCCTACCTCTGACCCCTATTCATCTGACCCTCTCCATGTATGATTTTAATTGCTATTTCATTGCTAAAATCTCTTAAATCGGTGACACATGGACAGAAAACAATTCTCTTACTATGCCGCCCCCTGTTTCTCCATCGGATGCCCTCCTACCCCAAAATGGGTTCGGCAGATATCGCTCTTTGGAAACAGTGCTTGGCAACATCTCCAACTGTCTTGCAGTCAGTCACCACTCACACCTATCCTCACTGATCTCTCTGCAGCCTTTGTCCACTCATCACTTCTCAAAACTCTGTTGCGCCTTATCGTTTAGGGCATTGGCCTTGTCTAGTTTGCCTCCTAAATGTCTGACACTTCTGTATTTATTTGAATGTAGGTGGATCCTCTACCAGTCCGCTTCCTTTAGATGGGCACCACCTCTTTTCTTGCCAGACCCATCTCCTTCTTTGGGTTGCCATATAGCCACTTCTCCTTCCCATTTCCCACCCCAGTGTTACCTTCCCAACTGCCACTCTATTACATACCACAAGGTAGTGCTATGATGCCTATATCTCACTCCTCCAATACAGAGTCATTCTATCTACTTGGTTCAGGCCTCACTAATCAACCCCTCTCTTCTATGCCTTCTTCTGAATAACCTCATCCCTTTTGCCAAAGTGATCAACCCCAGGGTTATGTTTGGCAACTATCTGACAATTCCGTCTTTTATTTTCCTCACTACAACAGCCGGCAGGCTTAACTTCCTCAGCACTTGAAAGATGTACCCTTTTTTCACTCTACTAAGACAATCATCTCTACCTTAATCCCTGGAAAACTGGGCCAATACTTATGGCTCCTTTTTGGATGCCTTATGTGCTCCTTTTGCCCGTTGACAATGTAATGAACTTTTAAACCCACAACCTCAATATGTTCACTCAATCCTTGCCCACCTTCAGGCAGTGCCTTCATGCAGTGTGGCATCAATGGGCAATAACATCTTCAAAATCCTTTATTTATGACTTCATATCAATCCATGGACTAGAAACCTGGCAAAATCCATCTCCTGCCATGAACCCTGAGGTTTCAAGCGTTCCATGAACTTCTTCCTACCTTTTTTATCTCACCGCTTGTACTCCTTTAATCTCCCTGTCCCCCATCAATATAACTCCATAACCCCTTCTGATCAAGTACAGCTCCACTACCTCAAAATGCAAGACTGCTGTGAAAAGCCACGTCCTTTACATTTAGGGAATACCTGAAGGGAATACCTGAGTCTATCTGTGCCGTCACCCAACTCTCTCCCACCAAATATATATAATTGTATATTCTGTACATTCATTCAGGAAATGATTAACACATGTCAATTTGTACTCATTATAGGTCGCACTGCCATCCTTTATGTCACATACTTCTCTACCCACACAACTCTCCAGCTAGTCAGTGAAACCATTTTATGAGTGACAACTATGTTTGATTGCAGCAATTTAGGGACGCCAAATCCTACATAGCCAACTGAGGGAAAGTCAAGTAAGGGTATCAGGACACAGAGGTACCTCATTAATGCTAGATCTCTCTGCTGCAATTGAAATTGCTGATAATGATATCTTACTTTGGTATCCCAACCAGGAAATGTTGATGAGAGCGACCCACCTTGCTTGGCAATTAATATTTCTAAAAGCACGGTTTACCAATTTGGTAAACTGCATGCAAACCTGCACAAACTATAAGTTTACAAAGGTTTACACATGTTTGAAACGTTTATGTAAAATTATGGTTTACATTGTGTTTACACAAATGCAAACTATGTAGTTATGCAAGCCCATTTGTACTTTATGTTCCAGACATTGGTAAACCCTAAGTTTACTATGGTTTACAAAACATGCATACTTTGTAAACCTAAGGTACACGTAAGTTGGCATACACAGCTAAACATTTTATTTACAAATAATGTGTTATTTGTAAACCTTTGCAAACCTAGTGTACACTTCAAATTTGTCAATATGAGTAAACATTGTGTATCCAGCATTTATGATTGTTTGTACACCTTTGTAAACCTAATGTATGCTTTTACATTGTCATTTTGAGTAAACATTTTGTTTACAGCATTTACGAATGTTTGTATAACTTTGCAAACAGTTTTCAGTACAGTTTTTTGAGTGAACGTTGAGTTTATTAAATAATTATGTTGTAAACCCTTGCAAACATAATGTTTCAAATGTTGTGCATTGTAAAGCACTAATTAAGGCCTCAAGTAAGCATCAATGTTACATTTTGGAGGATTTTCCCACAGAAACCTAGTGCAGACCTGGAATCTCCTACAGGAGCGGTGTGTTCCTCTCTGCAGATTGACTCAATAAGACATATACAAGTTGAACAAATCAGTTTGATGGTACATCACTGGCAGCCCACCTGAAAAGTAAAATGCTAGAAAAATATGGAAATCCTCTCTGTCATGTGATTGCATGAAAGATTGCACTGCCCGCTTCACATAAGATAAAGATCCATAAACAAACACACATATGGCCAATGCTGGATTTGACTTTTATGGACTTCATTGATTCAATGTGTGTCACCTTTTCTCAACTCTCATGCTGGACTTCCTTTGCATCTTGTACTCATGGTGCTCCTGAATCATGCTGTTCCCATCTTCAGCTTGTATCCTGGCTTGCAACATTATGTGTTACTACTGACTTCTGCAATTGTATTCGCTCTCCTCTCTTGCTTCTCCACT
Organism: Ambystoma mexicanum; assembly: GCF_040938575.1. Lineage (NCBI taxonomy): Eukaryota > Metazoa > Chordata > Amphibia > Caudata > Ambystomatidae > Ambystoma > Ambystoma mexicanum. The sequence goes on from NC_090937.1 coordinate 1,191,303,716, forward strand.
CTTTTGACTGCTTACTCTCTGTTCACTCCTCCTCTCCATTTCTCCCTTTTCTCATATCCTCCCCTCCTCCCTTTACTTTCTTGTATGCACTTAGTCTATCAGAATTGTCCCTGAACCTAGTATGATAGCAAACTCGTCTGTCTCCTCCCCGTCCCCTTATTTGTCCCCCCCAGCACTATCTGAAATGTCATCAGACCTAGTACGATAGTTGTTTGTTTTGTTCCTCCCCAACCTTTCTGCACACCTCTCCCTCCTTTTTTGTTTTTCTCTGTCTCTACCAGAAATGTTGTCAGGCCTGCCCTAGTACGGTAGTCACCTGTCTGTTTCCATTTACTTCCCACCCTCTCACTCCCTTCCTTATCTATGTTTTAGCTCTTGCACTATTTGAAATGTCATCAGGGCGAGTATGATAGTTAATTTCACATCCTTACTGTTCATGGCCTGCAAGAACGTCATTTTATTTTAACTTCTTCCCTCTCTTGTCGTGAAGCGCTTTGAAACATATATCATATCACATTCCCTCATAAAAAATCAATTATAGCCACTGCGTTTCTCTAGAAAGCTAGTGTAAAGACTGGAGGGGGGTTATCTGTACTTCTGCCCTCTATGTAGTTGGGACAGAGGCAAAGAGCACCCCAGCCAAGGTTTACTATATGGTAGTTATCGATGGGCAACCAATGCTTAAGCTCTCTGGAGGTGATCCAGGCTCTTGAGTACAGTGAGTCCCCAAGCCCCCACAAAGGAATCTACACACACTATGTTAGGTGATAACACAGCTTCTTCATAGTAAATAAGGTTCATTAAAATGTATACATATAAACAATAACACTTTGTACTCAGGCAGTTCTATTCAAAGAATGGCAAATATATATACAAACTATGTGGGACCACACTAGACAGTAAAAATCACCAACTGCTGACAGTTTTAAACAGGTATGTGAATTCTTAAGTAAGGTGAACTTTCATAGATCAAGGTAGAAAGACAGGTTAGTTTCAGAAGAAAGGCAGTATACTTTCACAAGACTCAAATAGCAATTCTATGTGAGGATACCCCCACCTGGGCAACCTGTAATAGAAAGTACCTGAGATTCTGCAGGAGAATAGGATCCAAGATGAATCTGGAAGATGCTCTTCCTCGTCACTGTACCTTTAGTGCGTTGGCAGGCAAAGTGGCAGAGTTTCTTGGCTTCACTCAGCGGCATCCCGGAAGGATGGACCGCCTTTGCAAGAAGGAGTCGCTGGGATGCCGAGGTCAAGAGAAAAAGAGGAACCAAGTAATTTCGGAAAGGCAGCAGTTTTGGTCTTCGAGGTGGTCTCCTTTGGATGGTTGTTACTCCGCTCGTGAAGTCCTAGGAAGTTGAAACTTGTTGTACACTCCAAGAAGGACTGCCTGAAGAAGATAAGACCCGTGGAGGCCTGGGATGCCTCTCATTGGTGATGGGTGCAGTTGTAGAAGTAGGTGTTGGGTTTCAGAATTTTGCAGTTCACCAACATTCGGATCTTCAGTGCTGCAGCCGCAGCACAGAGCTCTGGATGGCTTCTGGTGACCTACTTGACCATTGGACTGGACTACTGACCCTCACCAAGGCTGAACCCTTGGCATGTCTTCTTTTGGATTTTGGTAGCAGAAACCCACCAGCAGACCTTCCTCTGCACACAGCGAACTAGCGAACTGGAATCTTCATCAGAGGGAAAAAGTGGTCAGATGTCGTGTCAAGGATGTCCCTTCAAGGACTCTTCTGGGCGGTAGACAGCAATTTGACTTCAAGTGGTTACGAACAGTCATCCGGACTCTGCCCAACAAATGGACTTCTTCGACTAAAGATGTCCAAGCACTTCTCTTCTGGACTCACAAAAACCCTTCTCCGTGCGGCAGGCACACAGGACTGGCTTCCAGTTTATTTATAGAAGAATAGCAGCTGCACGATGGTCCAACATGGCTCGGGAAGAGTTCTCCTATCCAGGTCCTCTCTTGATTCCATCCTTGGATCAACTCAGCAGTCTTCGGATTCCTTGAAGAAATGCAGCGGCAGACTCCTTTCTCCAACTGGACCCAGGATTCAAGCTTCAGGTTTAAGCATCAGAACCTATTGGTGAATGAGAGGTCCCCTGTTATACACATATGATCTCCATTCACTCAGGTTGAGCCAGGGTCAGTAGCCAATCATTCACAAGTGCATTCATGCATGCAGGCAGCCAATCAGGCTCACAGGCATTCAGGCCATTCATTCTAACCAGACACCCATAAAACAGAATGTGGATTGCAGTAAGCATCCAGCCTTTCAGCAAACTACACTGCATTCACTCCAGTTTCAGTCAGGGCTATCTCAGGCATTGTGTCATACAACCAACACCAGATGCCCACAACATAGAATGTGAGATAATTTCAGACTCCGTTTAGACAGGTCCCACCCCAAAGGTGTACCCACAACACACAGCCCAGGGAAGGCTCCACTTCGTCTGACAGGAGGCAGTCCTAGAGCCATATATGGTATTTTCACCCAACAGCCAGTCAGGGGGAAGGGACAGAGTCAAGGCTTCCCACGACTTTGTGAAACAAGGTCTAAAGGCAACAGAAACCAAGAGGGTGGCTACAGTGGCATCTTGCCTTTCTTCGGGAATCTATGGATTCCTATGGCAGTGCCTGGGTGTCCTAAAAATGGAAGACACTCAGAGCCACTGCCAAGTCAGTATGCAGCAGCCACCAGCCCATACTCTGCTCTGTGGGCAACACATAGGTGCCCAAAAGCACACATAAGTGGTACAAGGGTGTACCCCTACCCTTGGGTGCCATAAGGCTATACCAGGGGTGTTGTCTGCCAAATGGAAAACATAAAGAAGCTGCACTGCCAGAGGTCCAGGCTGGACCTCAGTGGCAGAAAACATAAAGAAAACGCACACAGATATTGGTTGGACAAGGACTAGGAGGCCCTGCCCCTATAAAAGACATTTCCAGAATCTTTAGCTAGTTGCTTACTTGTTGCTGTACCCAGACCTCAAAGTGTGCACTAGCCATTGACTACTAATAACTGACTCTTAGCAAGTAAGAAAGGGTGTGATTGCTTTATGTAGAGAATTAAATGGTAAGTGCCTTGCAAAGTGAAGTTTTACCCATCTTCCCGCTCCCCATTTCACCTAGATTTTGTTCGGATTGGTGGTTCATCCTGCACTTATGGGTCTTTACTTTTGTCTCATTTGTATCTTACATTAACCAGTCTCTCAAATTGTCTTACATTTCCTCAATATGCTAGAGCACCAAAATTAAGTTTCGCAGAGCAAATTAGTATAAGCAACATTAAAAAAAAACATGTTTAGAGCCATGGTTGGATAAAGCCAATATGTAAGTTTGTTTATTAAAGGTAAAACAAGTTGTAGGCTGAGCATTAAGCATGTAGTGGCCATTGGCAAAGGAAGAGTCATTTGAAAATGCACTTTTGTAGCCAGAAAAGGTCCTACAGTATAGCAACCATAGAGGAAAACTATAGATGACGATAATGCACACTATATGAGAAAACCATAATAAAAGCATTCTGATATACAAGGTTCTCTATTTGGGCATGCCCAGCGTATGCATCTCCTGTCCTGCTAAACTCTTTTAACTGATAATTTAAACAAGTATTTGTTTGCACCTCCACACTCCTTCCTTGCAGAGTATCAGCTTGTGTTCCCGAGGATCCATCAGAATCACAATATACTTATCCCATGAAGTATCTGGAATGATTTCATATCTAAGGACTGGAGCAGGGAAATCTTACAGCAGGGTCCATGGGTTCAAAACAGACTAATGCACATGACAATGTGTGCACCTGTGGGCAATAAGGTGAACATACTCTGTTTTTCTAGAAGTGGAGTGCTGCATGTTGTGTGTGGTTTTTATCTTAGATAGATAATAACAAATTCTACGGGCAAATTCCAAAACATTGTATTGCATACAGCAAGAACCACTACAATTATAAGAAAGAATCAAAAGAACTATTAGAAGAAGGAAAGAAGGAAAGAAGGAAAGAAAACAACCATTATCACAGAGTGGCAGACCACTTAAAGCGAGTGCCTCCCCTATACCCGATTGTAAGAAAGTAGCAAAATCATTAGCAATGTGTAGCAGACCGCTTACAGCGAGAGCCTCCACAGAGCATCTTATTCGAAGAAAGGCAGAAGAGGACAAAAAGAACAGAATGGCAGAATGGAGGACTCCATACTAGAGGAGCAAGACAGTTGCACAAAGAGGGTCTGCCCAAAACTGAGCTTTAAATGGTGAGCTGGTCTGAAAACGTTCACAAGTTGGGACACGGGTGTAGTTAACATTAGTATGCCTAAATACATTCCTACATTAATCTTCACTTGCTTCACCCACCGCTTCATTCTAAATGTCGTCACTCTCACTCCATCGAGACTGCCCTCCTACATGTATCCTTGGCTCTCCTCACTTTCCATCTAAGCTCTCCTCTGTCCTTATTCTACCCGACTTCTCAGCTGTGTTTGATACTGTTGAACATTCAGTTCTTCTTTTACCCTCACTTCTCTTGGATTTTCTGGCTGTCCCCAAATGGTTTCAATCATATCTTACTAATCATTCTTATTCTGTCACTTGGTTCAGTAACACTTATCCCCCCAGGCCTTTTTCTCTTAGGGGATTGTTAAGGGTATCTTCTTGATGCTCTTTCCATAGCTCAGAGGCAATGCAGAGACTGGTCTCTGGTACTAAGCGTCTACTAAAAGAAGAAATAACACTACCCCTTATTCTAATCATCTCCTCCGATAATTTCTCATTCCATCTCCGATGATACTCACATTTTCTTTTCGTTCCCCTCTTTTATGACCCCTCATTTCTTCTGTCTTCATCTGCCCGTAACCTAGGAGTAATTTTTGATGCCTCCCTGTATACCTACACATTTTTAACATTGCCTGACCCTCCTTCTATGCTTTATTTAATATTCACTGTTATGCTACTAAACGTATAACCTTTCTTGTCTTGTCTACTACTGCCCAGCCCTTGTTCTACCCACCTCCCACCTTATTTCCCTCAGTTCTGTCTAGAAGTCATCTATTTTTCTTCTCGTTTCTCTCACCCTCTCCTCAATCTCTTCTTTCCTGCTTGCTATGTCTGTTCTTCCTTTTAATTCCTGAATTCTTGTCCATTTACTCACTATTGTCTTTGTATGAATCTATGCTTTTGCCCCTCTCTGTCTTTCCTCACTTATATCACTCTGTTCTGATTCCAGTGTGTTGCGTTCCCAAAATCAGTTCCTACATTCTGCGCCTAATCCCTCTTGTACCGCCACACATTTCTGTTCCTTTGCTTCACTTGCTCCTCCCTCTCTCGAATCATTCTTTCCATTCTCTATGCTTTTTTACAAGGTGGCCTTAAAACTCACCTGTTATCTGCTCCCTCTAACAACTGATTTATTTTTCTCTACTACCTGCCGATTACCTCCAAATGTATCAAAAACTGAAATTGTACTATTTGTTGTTAAAATTGTTCAGCGCTTTGGTGAAAGCACTATACAAATAAGATCAAATTAGAAAAAACACACAATTCTGAAATCTATACTGACATGTCCTGGGGAATCTGAATAAATGCAGCAGACAAGAAATAGGGACTAAGAAAAGATAAACAACTAGAATTAAGGGTGTAAGAGATGTTTCTACAATTAATCAAGATGTGTGGTATGTTCTCTCTTCCATGGCTATGCAGATTAAGGCAACCATTTCTTGAGCTTCTGGGGGAGATTTGGCATATTTTTTGTAGATGCATTGGGAGCAATCATGACTGATTATATTCAGCTGCCACTGATACCATGCCATGAAGTCACAGTTGTCCACTCTTCCATTTTTGCCAATATCGCTTTGCATGCTGGGGCTTGCAGTTCCGATTTTTCTGTTATAGACATCAGCCTAAAAGTCTCAGCATGCAGGGCTACAATTCTACGGCTGGCATAAATAGATCCCGTTGACATAGTGACACCCAATTATGATAATGCAACACTTCCTGGTATGGCAATGGATGTGCAGGGGTGAGCAGCAGATCACTCACCTCATACCTTCCCTTTCATATTTTTGTCGCATTTCCTTTCTTCCTCTTTTGCACCATCTATCTGGTCATGTTTCTTTCATTCTCTCTCCCCACATACATGTTATTCAATTTCATTTATATCCGCTCACCATCATGGATTTTCAAGTGTTATGTGTATCTTCCTCTCTCCGGTTAGTTTGTTTCATTTCTTTTCTCCAATAAAACATTCCATTCACAACTTTTTGTTTTTGGCAATTTTTTGTGGGATAAGCCACACATTTGCCAAAACCATTATTACAAAAGAGAAAGGTAAATGAGGTTCTGAACTGAGAATATCTGGTTGGCATAGAAACCAGCAATGCCACAGAATGAAATGGCCAACTCACTTTCATTTATTTTTCCAAACATCTTCCTAGTAGTACCCAATGAGGAGTTCCCTAAAATGATTTGCTTCAATCAGCAGCTTTGTAAGAAGCAAGTCAGCCTGGCTTTCCATTTCCCAGCTGCAGTGTGATTTGCCTTATTGGCCTATTTTGGGCTATTTCACGCACAATTTGGCTACTTGTGGGTGACTTTCAGCATTGATTGGTAACTGGCAGCCTTTCTTCAACGTCAACAAAATGCTGCCCTTTTCTCGCCAGTCTCTGGACTGCTGCTTGTGTGGCAAGAATCTAAACATCAACCATAGACTTTATGACGGAGCTCTTTTAGTCCATCATGCAGGATTCTCCACACCCCTGGGGGTTCACGGCTCACTATATAGAAGTGGCAGTCACTTTTCCAGGGCTAGCCTCAGGCTGACACAGGTAAGCGAGGGTCGGAGAGACTACCCGGGGGTATACAAAGAATGAGGGACTGTGATTGTGACTAGCACTGGTTAACAAACACTCGGGAGTGGGAGGGGGGTCAGACTGGGCCATGAGCCATAGGGCAGGAGTACACAAACACTCACTCATTGTGGGTGAAGAGGAAGAAAGTAAAAGTCTGTGACTCACTCGACCTGAAGCAGCCTGTCAGAGGGCATCAGTGGACTATGATAAGGCTTTATAGCCTAAGTAAAACAGGTGGAAACAGAGACTTTGATAGTAAACGCCCACGCTTCCTGAAAACGCTCATGGGGCACTCATTCAGTTGAGATTGGCGAGACAGTACAGCAACCTAGCGTGACCGGTTTGGGTGGATGGTTCGTGTGTGCAGGATCTAGACTTTCTGTGTACTTTTCTGAGCACACTGTGAGCTGTAAATACGCACTTTCTTTATGTCTTGTCATGCCCTGGGACCCTACCACACAGCCCTAGCTTTCCTTTTTGTGTTTGTGAACTGGGTGCATCACTCTTTCCAGAACCAGGATTAGTCAGGAGGAAAGAGTGAAAGGGGCTTGAGAAAGGAGCAAAATAGTGTGGCACTGTCTGGGCGAGTAAGGGAATGAGGAGCAGATTGCATGAAGGCGACAAGAAAAAGAAGGGGCTTTAATGCTGGGGATTGGCTAAAGAGAGAAGTATGTAGCAAAAAGATGGGGCAGGAAAAAGGCAAGGTTAAAGGAAGAAAAGAAAGACGGAGAAGGTAGGAAGGCATGTAAGCATTAATAAAAAAAAGTAAAAAATAGAGGAAAGAGGTGAGGAGGGATGGCAGTGAAAAGGACGTGGTGGGTTGAGAGATGGGTAGTGGGCCAGAAATAGTGAGAGAAGTCAGAGGAGAAAATAAATAACTTTATCCCTGTCTCTGGACATGGTGGTGAACTCTTTTTCCAGAACCACAGTCAAGCGGGTGACTGGGAGACCCACGGGCACTCACTGGGCCCTTTAACATCCAGCTATGCATGCTAAAACATTGCTTGGGTTACCCGTGAACTAGTCACAAGCTTTTTATCCCTCGCGGAAAGCAGCGTGGTCTTTCATCACTTTTGTTCACTCACTGACACCTGAGTCCTGCTCGCAGCGACTGTCTCGGATATGCTGCTCCCTGTCCACAGACCTGAGCTGTCCCGGTAGATGCAGTATATTGAATGCACGAGGGTCACAGCTGAAGTTGGGGCTTTGGTAACAAAAGGTTAAATGAGAGCACATGGCGGTCTACAAGGCGGTCTACAACACAACAGCCCCAAAAGAACAAAAGTCTCCAAAATATTGTTATTAAGCACTGTACATTTTCAATCCATTGATACACAATGGGGGAATGAAACATCATGAGATAGAAGGGGGAATAAACATAGAAATGTGCTGATATGTAAGGGGGCCTAGGGACATTTTCCTGTTTTCCGTCAGGATTCGTATGAAATAGTTACTGGTTGAAACCAAGAGGCAAGGATAGATTGGATTGGGAGCTGTCTTATTTTGACAGTCTGGGCTGCCAGGCCATTTGTCTTGGCTGCTTTAAAGGACGCTGGTTGGGGGTGGGGGGGTGTGGAGAGTAAACGTGTCATGTTAATTTCAATGTCTGTCCTGTAAATGGTGACTCGAGCATCTAAAGGAACAGTAAACAAAGAAACACGAGAGCTCCTGGCTATAGCTCCTCCTTGCATTGCCACAGTAGGGGGTCCTCCCATCACATGCACTGCTTGCTTGTATACCTAGCACTTTGGCTTCCGTCTCCCACTGTCCCATTGCCAAGCTGTGACAAACACTTCCCAGTAAGTTCGTTAACCCTGAGGCTTTGACCTTTCTGTACATGTGTTCAGGTAACTAGGGAATTATTTTACAGATGACGTAGACAGTTCTGCTATTTTAGGGTGTAATTAAATATTGTGTGCAGAAACTCAATGTCTCTAGGGCTCTGGTACTCTCTAGGCTGTCCTACTGCAACAGCCTCTTCCTTACTCTACCCTCTTCCTCTCTATGTCCCCTCCATCTTATCCAGATTAGGGCTGTGAGACTTATCATTCGCCTCAAGCCCAGGGACCACCTCTCTCCAGCCCTAAAATCTCTCCACTGGATCCTGGTTGCTGCAAGGATCAAATAAATTCTAATCCCTCTGCATCATCCTTAAGGCTGTCTAGGGCTGGGGCCCACGCTATCTACAACTGTCTCTCTCCAAATACTAGCCCTCCAGATCTTTGTCCTCCTCTGGAACCAACACTCTGTGTGTCAAGTGAATCTCTAAACAGCGACCTGGTGGTCAATCTCTTTCCTCGGCTTGCTCCCTTCTCTGGAACAACCTCCACCTTCCTCTCTGTCTTGAGCCAGATCTCCTCAAAGTCCGAAGCTCCTCAAGACTTTCATTTTTACCTCCTCCTTCCCCCTCTCAGATTGATGACCAGGGCCCTTATGTGTCCTTTTGGATCCTGCCCCCCCCAATCGCCTTCAGCCCAGCACTTGCCTTCAGGCAGCCACTGGTCTGTGCTGTCTCACATGCCTGTATGTATTGTATTGGAAGTAGACCACTCTTATCAACTGATATCTGCCAGTTACTTAACATCTGCTTGCAACCTACTCCTTAGCACTTCCCTTTGTGAAACTCCTAGGACATACCCGCTCCCTCAACCCTTGTCTCTCTGCACTTGCAGGTTCTGAATGCTCACAAGGCCTAGTAGGACCGCCTCTTTCTTTCTATTCATTGTTATTATAATTGCCTTTCGTTCCCATGTTCCCTCCCTGTTGCCCTGTGGGTGCTTTGAAACACAATTTACTTGATGAAAAAGAACCGTACAAATCCACAATAAATAAATAAATAAAATGTGGAAATTAAAACACATTCTCATTGTACGATCCCAATCGTCCTTTGCCACTCCTCCTTGTGAAGATGTGAAGACATTTAGAGGGTATTAAAAGGTCAACAGCTGACATACCCCATATTATGACAAACAGAAATTGGAGAAAACACTGCATTGTGCTGTTCAGTAGAAAAGCTATATACTCCATGAACCACACAGTTCCCAATAGCTTCTCCAATGATGTATTTCATCTCAGCGGCCAGAATAATGTAACTTTATTACTCACAAACATGCCTGTTAAAGCACTGTAAAGAGACCCTGGTTAGCCAAAAATGTTTCAGTATAGCCGCTGCACTGAATTTACTACAGCTAACGTGATTAAATTCAGCTCCTTTTTTAAGTAAAGCCACTAGATTAAATAGGGTATTGATGCCTTTTGAATCTTGCCACTGTATTGAAAGCTAAGTGCACCTTGAAGTGTGCAACTTTACTAACCACCCCGTCTCCTTGCTCCTCTCCTGCATAACTCATAAGTACCACATTTCCAAAAGGGCCAGTCACACTACACACAAAAATAGACATCTACCACAACAAACAACCGTAAACAGCAAACCACCCAGACACTCAGCCTTACCCCTCTGGACACAACAAGCCAGTGGACACAATCTAAGCATACTCTGAAAACTGACATGCACAGACGCCAGTTTCTCCTGGTTCTGCAAGCATCTACAGAAGAGCACAACCCCTATCCTAATCCTCTTCCCTCACTAGCCTACCCTGCCCTCTTTCTTACAAAGCCATATGTGCGGTTGGAGATCATGCAAATGATAGCGATGCACAGTATAAATCAACATAACATAACTAACGTTCCTTTATTTACATCCTGCACAGGGAGCTGCAGTGCCTACTAGCTGGCCTCTGAAAAGCATCCGTTGCCAGGCGTTGCAGCCGCCTGTGCTCCAGTGTATACTGGAGGCTTGAGCATAGTGATTGTGTGCAGGAGCAAACTGCAGGTTGGTGTACGCAGTTTAATAGGGACATGATTTTGGCCTTCACAATGTGCAAAGTATTTTATATGCACAGTGTGCGCAGTTAAAATGTACTTTCGATGAGAATGTATGTAGTGTTAGGATGATGGTAAATCCTTTACGGTGTTTAGAAATACATCCAAGACAATTGAGTGACTACTAGCGGTGATCCGTCCTCCTATGGTAATCCACAGGAACACATCCCGAAGTGGTCATACGACTTAAGGGAGAACTGGGAAGACGGCAGCTACTGGTTGGAATGGTGCGGTCGTTTATGACATATTTTGGGTTAATGTTACACCGATGTTATTGTGTTGGTTTTACTGAGCAGAAGTAAGAAACTACTGATGAACATGCACGCATCAGAAAAGCTTTGATCACTTTGATGTACCATCTCAAACAGATTGGAGCATCTTTATGTCCGAGTACAATTGTTGAGCACAGAATAGCTGTTGAACTAGCATGCATCGATGTTGTGAATCATTTTACACATAGCTGCAGAGGCACACATATGTTCTCTTTAACTAGTATGTAACACGATGTTTACTGCCGGCTCCTAGGGGCTTCATTGTTAAGAATGTATAGCAGCTGAAAGTGCGGTGTGAGGTGCTGGAGTATTTTATTGATGCATTTTCATTAAATTCCAATGCCAGAAACATGGCTTGCAACAGTGCAGGCGGTACTGTCTTGAGGACAGTTCACCAGTTCACAGACACCAGCCAAGCATTGAAGGCCAACCGTGCCTTTGATGTAGCCTGATCCAATTGTGTAATTTGCAATATAGTAGTACTGCAGACCTGGGGTGTGTGTGTGGGGGTGTGGGGGTGTTAACAGTTGTGCAGGGTAAGTATTCTGCCAACTATCAAACGTTGCGTTAAGGGGCATCGGACACGTTCGTTCTGAGGCAGTTAGGAGAGATTTTGTTTTTCAAGATGAGGATATTTTGCTATTAAGGGTTACAGGTTTCCGTGCATTGGTCATGCGGATAGAGGAAGGCAGTATGACAGGCTGCATTTTAGTTATGCTATGACAGGGGATTTTGGTCTAAGCTGGGGCATTGTAAGGGCCTTTTAACTCTTTCAGTTTTAAGGGGACATGTAGCCTCTGGTGGGCCCCCAGAATCTGCCCTCATGTAGCCAGTCGACAATCTTTTAATAATGCAATAGGTTCCTTTCTAATCCCTCCTTTCCCCCATTGCGCTGTCCCTCCTCCCCCCCACCCCCCTGGGGATGTCTCTACTTTCCCCTCTGGAGATGTCCCTCCTTTCACACCTCCATTCCTCTGTCCCTCCCCTTTGGGCTGCCCCTACTGTCTGTCCCACCTCCCCCCCAGGCTGCCACCCCCCCAGGCAGTCCTCCCCCAGCCTGTTCCACATATCCCTACCCCCCTTTGCCCTGACCCCCCCACCTGTCCTGGGACGTGTCCTGGGTGCCAGTCTCATTGAACTATTTGCTGCTTGAAAGTGTTTGTTGTTCCTAGTGATTTGACATATTACTGCAGCAGGCTCTGCCCTGCTATACTCATGGAAGTGATGACATACTCAAAAGTAAAGGGCACCTTCCATCTGATGAGAGAATTGTATGGTTGCCTCCTTATTTGTCTAGATTTATTTTATTTACTGAATGCAGATATTTGAACTTTTACTCTCTCATCTCTTGGCCTGAAAACACTTTACGCACATAAAGCATAATGGGCCTGTCAACAAAAGAGATGCAGACATGCCCGCCTGCATTTTAGCCCATGTTGTTCTGGCTTTCCCATTAGTCATCCAGAACTGCAATTTCCAGGATGCAAAGAAAACAAGCATTTGCAGTGCCATTTTACTGTTGTTCTTCTCATTTATGGGCACTAAGGTACAGGAAGGAGAGTGCACATTATCAAAGGGCGATGCAATAAGGTGTGCAGGTGTGCTTTACAATGTTTTGTATTGGAGAATGTGTTATCTATGCCTTGGGGAAAAGTTATGTTATGCTTGTAGATGCGACCTGCAGGTCCAGCTAACCCGTTATCGCTAATGTAGGAGTTGCGTCGGATCGTTCATCAAGACAGTTCAGCTTTTGTACAGAACTAAGAAAGATGGATGTGAATGTGGCAGCTGCTGGTTTTCAAAGGAATGTGACCGGTTTGGTTGGCGGATAGGAAACAGTAACCCACATACCTTTGCTGAAGGATCAGGAAGGGCCAATTGCCCGAGCTTTACAGCTAGATACAGCTACACGCAGAACTCCAGTAATGGCTTTAGGAGAGTAAGATTATAGCACAACAGCAGAGGAGCAGAGCAAATGAAAGGACAAATAGAACAATCAAAAATAGTAAATTAATCCCTTTTTTTGTTGGAGAACCCTTTGATGTGAACTGTCGAATATGAAAGTAATTGTATATCAAAAGAAACACAATTCAAAAAACAATATTTTAGTTTTAGAGCTATTAACAGTGCATGATTTTTTAAAGATACAGTCTAATTACCCAAGTCCCAATTCAATTGCCTCCTAAGCCATCTTCATTCATTCGGTTATAAAGTGCCTTGATCCCAAACATCACAATGGATAAGTAGCATTACTTTTTTAACCAACAGAGTGTGGGGCATAACTCATTTTTATGTCGTAGTAGTCCTTTTGTCTCATTGCGCAGTGAAGGAGGTGCCTATCAGCCTAATGCATTTTCTGACTTTTAGAGGTATAGAAGTTCTGCATGCCTAGCTTTAATGCATGCTCCCAATAACAAGCATTGTCAAAGACAATAGTTTTGGCGTTTAGCGCTGTTCTTTGCATTTTACATTTATAGGCACCAGGGTGCAATCAGGAGAGTGCAAAGCTGAAAAAGAGGATTTGATAAAAGGGGGGTGGGACGGTGTGTGTGCAAGAGAATGATAAGGAAGGAGAAAAGAGCAAGGGAGGAAGCTATTGATAGAGCGTGGTATTTATAATGAGCAAGAGGAAATATAAGCGAGAAAGGCAGGGAGTGAGAGGGTAAGAAATAAAGCATGATTGTGAGAGGAAGGATGAGTGGGGATGGGGGTAAGATCGGTGTGGGTAGGGGGAGCGGGATAGAGAGGGAGTGAGCTGGGTTGGTGGGGGTAGAGGGTGATTGTAGGGTGGGTGGGGGTAGAGAGAGTTTATGTGGTGGGTGCAGGTGGAAAGAGTTGGTAGATTGGGTGGGGGTAGAGAGAGTTGATAGGGTGGGTCTGTGGAGGTAGAGAGAGATTTGGGTAATGTGTAGGGTGACCAGATGTCCCGGTTTTGCTGGGACAGTCCCTGAATTCGGCCCTCCATCTGCCCAACCTGAGAGTTTTATTTTAATTTTAAAAACCCAGTCCCAGTTTTGGTGAAAGGGAGGGTGACAGTCCCGGCTTTGGTTGAGAGGAGGGTAGGCAACAATTATAAAGTAAATAAACAATATTTACTCAGAATGTTGCTGCGGCAGGAGGGGCTAAAACCCCCAAACTTATAGGTACCAGCCTCACACATTAACCAATTGTGCCACCAGACAAGTTGCTTAACACATCAACAGCAAGGCCAGTAATATGTGTCAGAACAAAAGTTGTTTTATGCTGACATCCACGTTCAAAACCAGCAAGTTATGTGCAGGAGCAGTGCTGGAAATACTGTGTGATGGATGTAAGGACTGTTTGAGAGAGAGGGGGTATGCACGACTGAGAGGTGAGCTGGGAGGGGGTAGCCCTTCTTTTATGTTGTTGGCCATCCCTGTTTTTTGTATTGAAAATCTGGTCACCCCAGTAATGTGGATGGGGTAGAGAAATTGGGGGTAGGGTGGGTGAGGTTGGAGAGAGTCAGGTTTTGGGTGGGTTGGGGTAGATGGAGCGGCAGTAGGGCCGGTGGTGGATGTAGTAAGAGTGGGGGTTGAGTGGGTTGGCTTATAAAGTATGGGATAGGATGGGGTAGAAAGAATTGGGTAGAGTGGATGGGAGTAGATAGATTGGTTGTGTGGGAGTCGGGAGAGGTTGTAGGGTGCGTGCGAGTAGAAAGAGTTAGTAGGGTGGGTGGGGGAAGAGAGAGTAGGTAGGCTGGTTGGATGGCATAGAAAGAGTTGGTAGGCTGAGTGAGTGAAGGTAGAGATATTTGTGTAAAGTGGTTGGGAGAGATGGGTAAGGTGGTGGGGGTAGAGAGAGTAGGGATAGGGTAGGTGAGGGGGTAGGGTGGGTGAGAGTAGAGGGAATCGGGTTTGGGTGGGTCGGGGTAGAAGGAGTCAGGCTTGGGTGGGTGGTGGTAGAAGGAGTGGGGGTAAGGTGGGTGGTGGTAGAATGAGCGGGGTAGGGTGGGGTCAGAGTTGGTGTAAAGAGAGTGGTGGTAGGGTGGGTGTGGGTAAGGTTGGTGGGTGGTGGTAGATAGTGGGGATAGGGTTGGTTGGATATTTTAGAGAGTGGGGGTAGGGTGGGTAAGGGGAGATAGAGTGGGGTAGAGTAAATTTACCAAAACCAACCATTGTGAAGCCCTGACATGGTTCATCATCTGCATGTTGTCTTGTCTGTAGATCCCATTGGTATTGCTCCCATGTTCATCAATCGAGTAATGAAAGGATCTGATGTGACATGGGGCATTTCTAGAATGATTATAAACATTCCATCAGGAGAGCATGCAGCACCAGCCTTCCTTTTAATTTATTTATTTTATTTATTTATTATTTATAAAGCGCCTATACAGCAAATGGTGTTTCAAGGTGCCACAAGACAAAAAACAGGAAGAGCAGGGGAGAGAAACAATGATAACTGTCCTACTAGGCCTTGTGTCATTCGGATCGTGCAAGTGCAGTAACAATAAGTGAAAGGGGGAGGGCAGTGAGGAAGGGGGGAGCACGAAAGTGCCAGTCAGGGCGGAAGGGATAATGCTAGGGTGGAGGGAAGTGTGGAGCCGGGGGGAGGGGAAGAAGCAGGCCCCAGGGGTTTGGCTAGTTCTAAAGGGTGGCCAGGTGGGCATGTGCCATGGTGTGCCAGGGGTGGGGACCACATACTAAGTGCGAGGACTGAGGAGGACCAGACTCAGTAGGGAGGCACACCAGGGCAGGTTGTTCAGGGGAAGGGAGCCCAGAAGGGCAAGTGCAGGTTAGGGTGGGTGATGGGGTACACTGGACGAGGAGGGCCTAGTGCCCTGTAGGACTCCGAAAGGACCATGCAGCCAGTCAAAGTGTCAGAGGGGGCATTAGAAAGGGGGGGAGAGGGAAGGAAGAAGAGAAAAAGGATGGTCTTGAGAAGATTCTGGAACTTAAGGAGATCCGCCTCAAGTCTGAGAGGGGCAGGTAGGCCATTTTACAGAATGAGGCTCCTGCCCAAGAGAGAGATCTACTCCCCACTCTCTGCTTGGAAAAGCATCTGATCTGTAGCGAGTTGGAGCTAGAAGACCGAAGGTTAGGGAGGTATTTAAGGAGGGAGATTTGGATATAGTGGGGTGCCAGGCCCCAGAAAGCCTAGTGGATGATACAGAGGGTCTTGAAGTTGATCCTCACAGCCACCCACGCCAGTGGAGAGATTGTAGGACTGGAAGGATGCAGTCACTGGGCTTGAGGCCAAGGATAGGTTTTGCAGACCAATTCTAGATTAGTTGAAGGGGGTGAAAGGGAGGATAAAAGCGGATTGAGGAAGAGGCTGTTGCAGTTGTCCAGCCTGGAGAGGACCAGAGCTCTGGCGACATTGAGCTTTTGGGGGAAGGTGAGGAAAGGGAGCATGCCTCTGAGCAGGTGAAACTGAAAATGGGCCTTCTTGGCAAGGTACATGATGTGAGGCGAAAATGAGAGAGAGAAGTCAAAAATGACTCCCAGGTTTTTAGTCTCACAAGACGGTGAGGGGAGGGGACCCAAGGAGGGAGGCCCGAGAGTAGGAGGGAAGGAGGGTGTTGTGGTCCCAATGAGAAGGATCTCAGTCTTACTGGCATTAAGGCAGAGATCATTAGCAGAAGCCCATGCCTGAATAGCAGTCAGACAGTCAGGAATGAGAGAGACAGAAGAGGAGGCAGTGGAGGGAAGCTTGAAAGAGAGCTGTGTGTCATCGGCATAACACTGGAAGTGAAGAGAGAAGGTGGAGATCAATGGGCCAGAGGGGCAAGGTAGATGTTGAAGAGCCACGGCGAGAAGATAGAGCACTGGGAGACGCCACAGGTAGAGAGTGAGGTGGAGGAGGGGAAAGGGCCTAGTTGAAACCAGGAAGATCAGTTAGATAGGAAGGAGGTCAACCAGTCCAGTGCTAGGTCCACATCCACTGATCTTGCTGTCTGCCTCCCACTCTTCCGAGCTGCGCTCCTCCTCTTATTGTGATATGAATAGACTTTAACTGGGAGCCTCCAGTACAGGGAAGTAGCAGCAGAGAGTGAGTAAGCGCAGCTGCCTCCGGAGCTATCAACAGCAGGAATCAAGAGAGTGGCTAACAAGGGAGTGGGGCTGCTACCTCTGCGTGTGAAGGGCCAGACCAACAGTTACAGAATCTACTGATGGGGAATGTATTGACCTCAAAACTTCCTGATGGACCCTTCTAAGGCCGTTGCTCTATGAGGCGAGCTCGGATGTGTGATCATAATGCCTTGGTGCATTACATTTGTGCATTTGTTGTGCAATGTTCATAGAGGGGTGCTTCTAGTAAAACGGAGAACACTGTGTGATGCAACTTTTAATGTTGGAAAGTTTTGCATTCAAAAGTGGCTTGATGCCGTTGTTACTTTCAAGGTACATTAATTGTTTTGTACTTTCATTCTCTTTTGCAGTCTCTATGGGTGTCCATCCTGAAGCAGGAGACCATGTGTGCTCTCCTATGCCCCCTCTGGGGTGCTGACTGTCTGAAGTGCGTGGCTTCACTTCAGACCAATGAGGAAACCTAAGTGCCAGTAGGGGAACGATGCTCCCATCAATTTCTCTTAGACTTAGCCCCCATTTGCTGGACCATCTTAGAGTAACCAGCGGTAACCAAGGTACAACTTTAAAAGCTCCTCCCCTGCCAGCAGACTGGCCCTTACCTCGTATTTCCCTTTTGTGCTAAATTCATGATGGCTGTCACTGGATGCATGTCAGAATAATGGTGAGAAAGTTGGAGAAGGGCCCAGGGCCAGGTAGCCGCCCACCCTACCCACATCGTCTCTGGGTGACTAAGTTACCATAGAACCCTCAGGACGTCTGACGTCTATGTCCGGCCCTGTGAATTAATTGCCCAACAGTGGAAAGGGAAGACAACAACATATAAACACAAAAAAGGAGAAGGCTGTTGACTTCACTTTATGATTCGTTCTAGTAGCAGCTATCATGTAGCTACTATCTTTTAGCATTTAATTTGGCTACTACAAGCATTACAGAGTCAACTTTAGAATAGAGGTTGTGGCAGTGTATATATTAAGCATTTTTAAAAAGCCTTATATAATTTTACATAGAATGCACATGCCAACAAAGAAAATAATCTGCTTAACTAATGTACTAGGGACCCACTTTTCACTGCAAGAAACATATTTCTGCTGAATTTTTAAAGAGGCCTTATTTTAATTGAATGTATACACATTTATAAGACAATATTTAAAGGAAACAAAGATTGCTGTCAAATGTAGCCCAAAATAGCCCAATTAGACACATCACTACAAGGCTGGTTAATGGAAAGCCCAGCTGACTTGATTATTACAAAGCTGCTGATTGGAACACATCTTGTTAGGGAGCTCCTCATTGAGTAGTACGGTGGAGGAGTTTGGAAAAGGAAATGGGCATTCCTTATCATTGCTGGTCTCTTTGCCCACCAGATATTTTCAGTTCCGAGTCCCATTTCCCTCTGTCTTTTGTAACAATGGGTTTGTCAAATTTGTGGCTTGCAACACTGAAATTTGCTGACACCAAAAAGGACAACCATCTCCAGAATGGGCAAGCTTTGCCTCTAAAGTATTTCATGACGATGAGTGTGTGTTGTTAGCATGTTAGCAAAAACTGAGCTATCACTCTGAGCTCTCAAATATACCAATGTCATTCGGGTGTAGTAAAATGGTCCTCTTTTTTTGCATGACATACTTGCACTTGTAGTTTTGGATTTTACATTACACGTCCCACAATGGAAGACAAACACAGGACATTTGCTTTCTGCACCTTAGATACCTTTTTTATTGTAAGCTATTGCAGGCTATTGCTGTCTCCTTGCATATCTCCATGCGTTTGAATACCTGCTGCATTGTTTCACAGCAGAATCTGCATTGTCAGAGTGCCATCACTCAAGGCTATGTCATAAACTGTGGGTTTGACTTGCTGGTTAAACATGTCTCCACACCTTTTTCATTAACCCAATGAGCCATCTAATTGGGAGTGTGACATGTGACATGCAGGTTATACATTGCTATATGCAGCAGACACTCAGCCAATTGAGCTATCTTACTGGGATCAGAATGTGTCTGCTTGATGATCTCCAGTGTAGTGAGAATGACTTCTGAAGTGATTAGATTATCAAATGATTTCAGGATATTCCCTATGCTAATTCTGTTTGGCATGTGTGGCCCGTTTAGTTTAAGTTGTTAGCATTCTCTATATATTACGTTGAAGCTTTTACCAAGGGAGGATCTGGTGGATCACTGTTTCTAACCCCTCCCATGACAGGCAGGAGAGAGACACCACCAGGCCCAATTGACTCTCATGACCCATGCATACAAATACTCCTCGTGATTGATGTCCCTACAGGACATGTATATGCTTGAGGACTCTCAGTTGTTCATAACATCTAAGTGTTCATTGTGATTGGGGCTGGAGCACTGGAACTACGGATTCAGCATGTGGAACTAATGTAGCTCTGCTAACCTGGCTTTACATTTGTCTACCATTTTAGATTTTCAACACAAACTGCAGCAGTCATCAGTGCCTTTCAGTGTCATTCTTTCATCCTGACATAAGCCAGTAAGAACTTGGGTTTCTGACAAATGCAGTTTGTAAATGTATGTGAGCAGGACCAGCAACTACGTGAAAATGTGATACTCACTGAATTTAATCTTTCATTAAGCCATATTTCCTTATGAGTATTACTGACTCTGTACCCCCACAATTGCAGACTCCACAGGCCCCCTGATCTTTGTCTCTCTTTGTGTTAGGCTGTCCAAATTGTCACATATCCTCATAGCACACATTGTGATCACAGACATTATGATCTGTTAAAGACATTAGGCTACCGATGGACTGGGAAGCTGGGGGACACTCCCAGGCCTATATCACAGAGCATGTGCAGTCACTGGCCCCAGGATCACCACAGTCCCATCACCTAGCCTCTAACATGGGACTTCAACACAGTTGGCAATCAAGACCTCTTTTGTCGAGTATGTCGAGTGTTTATTAGATTAAGGTTGAGGATTCCCTCAGCATGTTTAAACATTTTGGTGATGGATGAAGTGCATAGTATTGGGTGTCTTTTTCTTACTGTGCTTGGTTTGTAACTTTTTAGTGTTTTTCAACTGTTGTAACTGTTGGTTTTAAGGCAGAAGGTCTGCATTGACTTGTATGCTTTATTAGATGCTACTTTGTAAATACATGGGAAAGTATGATTCAATAGTGCATCATAGAAATACATGTGTGTTCTGTGTGAGGCTACTACATCAGTAGTGTAGCGTGCGTGATGTCATATATAATGTCACATACATATTGGATCACTTATGGCCTTGTGATAGTGGATCATATTTAAAATGATGAACATCCTTTATTGAGTAGAAAGGCACAAATGTAAGGCATGTGTACATGAACATGGAACACGCATATTGAAATGTTTAAGTGTACAGTTTAAGTTAAATATGTTATGCTGTAAGAGATTGCCAATGTGTAATATATAAACACTGTACCAAGGAGGAAAAACAGTTGTCACAATTTCAAGATCTGCCTCAACATATGTAATTGGTCATATGTTTCCAAAGGTCTTTCGATGGTAGTGGCCAGATACTCGGGATAATTTCTTAGCAAAATTCAAAGTTACCTGCACTGCACTGTTAATAACAGAAAATGCTGCAGCCACATTGCTGCACACATACACTACACATTCACAACTGTTTTATACACACCATCAGAATTTCTTCTATATTTTTTTAAAGCTTGAAAATACTGCAACATGCATGAATGAGATCAAAAAACGAATGAGCAATGTCAGGTCAATCTCTGCTGAAGAGTAACCACTGCTACACCCTGAGTGGGTGACCCCTTGTGTGGGTGATCTCAGAATTCTCATGAAACTATTCTTCTGCACAAAAGGGTTTTATTTTGAAGTGAAGTGGTGTAGTAATACACTGGTATTTTTCAAAAAACATAGGACATTCACATTTGAGGACATACAAAGTGTAGTACCTAAGTACGAATGATCAAGTAGTCAATATTTGAGACATCTACTTGTACAGTTTGGTCATTCTCTATTGGTTCCTTGGGAAGGAAGCTTAGAGAATTCAGTGGAATCATAAACAGGTGGGGGCCCATAGAGTGTGGGCACAATCAAGAGTTGAACAACAACATATCATACATGTCAACACGACAGTGTTTCGGCCATTTTGGCGTGGAGCTAGGTGAGCTCTAATGGTGTAGGCCTTCACCAGGACAGGAGTGTCTTTACGAGTGGAGGGTCCTATGTGGTCTGTAGGAGTGAAACAGACAAAGAACGTGTCAGGATGTACGTGGCAAAAGCGGCAGAAACATATTCGTAGACATTTCCCCACCACTATTGATGTAGTGGGGTGAACATATACATTTTATAAATCAGGAGACATTTGCATTCTTATCATTATATTTTATAGCCTATATGTGGAATATTTTGGGATGGAATTTTTATTGTTCTGGAGCGGCCCCCTCTGGGGATCCCGAGGACTGCTCCAGTTGCTGCAGAGTGTGCCTGGGATGGCAACACTTAAGCTGATTAATATGGACCCACTTGTCTTCCCCCTCTGCCAAACTGCCTTTGGGGATGCAGATCTTGTAGGCAACTGGTGAGATCTTGTCTACTCAAAAGGTCCCTTCCAGGAAGGCAGAAACTTCCGCTGTTTGGCCTGGTTCCTTTGGAAATTGTACAGATAAACCCGGTCTCCTACATTGTATTCCTTTCTGGTGGTCTTCAGGTCATAGTGGGTCTTCAGGCTATCGGCTGATCTTTCTAGATTTTGCTGAGCATAGGCAAAAGCATGTTGAAGCTGTTTCCTTAAATTCTCAACATACTCATGAGTTGTGGAGGCATTGATCAATGTATGTTCTTGGGTCCTGTATAACAGATGCTGGGGAAGCACCATCCTGCGTCCAGTCATCAACCCAAACGGTGACATTTTAGTTGAAGATGAAGGGGTAGATCTGATGGCCATTAGGACAAGAGGTAAGCGAATAACCCAACTTGGCCCAGAATCTGCCACAAACTTTTTCAAGATGCTCACAATGGTTTTGTTGTAGCGTTCTACTGCACCAGAAGAGGCTGGCCGGTAAGCAATGTGTAGCTTCCTTTTAACCCCCAGTATCTCCTACATATTTGTCATTACTTCGCTGGTGAAATGGCTACCTCTGTCTGACTCAATCCTTTGGGGTAGTCCAAAACACGAAAATATGTGGTTGATCATCAGGGCAGCTGCTGTTTCTGCCTTGCAGTTTGGGGGCGGGAGACATTCCACCCATTTAGTAAATAAGCATGTCACAGTCAACATGTACTTTTACCACCCAGAGGAGCAAATCACGGGCCCTATGAAGTCGACTTGCAAATCTGAACATGGCAGTGTCATCCCCCTCTTTTGGTGTGCCGCACGGTGTGAGGGATGTTGGCTGAAATTGTGCACACACAAGACACCCCTTCAAGTATTGGTCGAGGTCCTGCCCCATGTGTGGCCCGTATGCAACCTCTCTTAAAATTTCAAGTGTTGTCTGAAACCCCCTATGACCGGCTGTGGCCGCATCATGGCCGTGACTTAACATCAGGCTTCGGAATGAGGTAGGAACCACCCACTGATCATGACCAGCTTGGGATTTCCTTACCAACAAACCGTCTTGGATTTGGAACAATTTTGGACATTTCATCAACACTCTGAGGTCCTCTTTCCCAATGTAATCGGTATCCGTCAGGGAAAAGTTCTCAGGGTCCTCAATGTGTTGGTAAAACTTACCAATTATTGGATCCCCCTTCTGAGCCGTAATCAAATCAGCATCTGGGGTCTCCTTACTCCATTGTGCAGTTGAAAGATCATTGTGAGCATTTGTCTGGGACCTAGTGATAGCAGTGACCTGGATTTCCCCCAACAGGGACTCCATTTCTATTAGATCCCCTTGGATGGCCCCGGTTTTGGCCAGCTGATCAGCTAAGTCATTTCCAGTTTTGTCTGGTCCCTCTACTTTGGAATGACCCTTGATCTTTTTCAGTAGATGGTCATCCCATTCGAGGTGACCAGATCATCAATATTTTGGATTAACGTCCCATGTTTCAAGGGTTTGTTATTAGCACATAGCATGCCTCTGGTTTTCCAATTAACCAGGTGCTCCACAAACCTGTTCCGTACATAATCCGAATCTGTGATTATGACCAGTTTGTGGAGTTGATGTTGGACAGCAGTGAGGATGGCTTGATGCACAGCCATCAACTCTGCCACCTGACTACTTCAGGGACCAATCTTGTACCCAGCAGAGGGTTCTGGGGACTCATTCACCCATGCATTCCCTCCGCCGGCCACAAGTTCTTTCTCCCCGTTGTTGTCAACATGGTAAGAGCATCCATCCACATAGACAGTGGGCATTCCCTCACACTTATCTTCTTCAAAGACTTTGTGTGGGGAACTAAGGTATGCCTCCATGTTGTCCTTGATTTGTAGACTTTCGTTCTCGAGACAGTTTTCTCTGGCACAATCATGCAAGTCAGCCAGACCTTGCACGAGGGGACTCTTCTTGTTTTGGCCATATCTGACCTCCACAGGAAAGCCTTACATTGAGAGGATCCAGGAAGTAATTCGAGAATTACTCACATTTCCGGCCCGGATTCTGTCACTTTGGAGATATTGCAGTGGCTGGTGTGGAGTCTCCACTATGATGTGTTCCCCCCTGGATAAACGGGCGGTAGTTCTTCAATGCCCACACCGTTGCCAGGAGTGCCTTCTCACAATCATTGAATTTTTCCTCCACATAGGATAAAATTTTACTCGCATAGGAGATTACTTTATTGACCTTATCATGCTTTTGATATAATACTGCAGTCAAGCATGTATTAGAGAACCCTGTCTCCAAGAAAAACCCCTTGTTTCTGACAGGGTAAGCTAGGCAGGGTGCTTGTGAGAGGCTCCTTTTGAGTTGTCTTACTGCCTCGGCTTGTTCTGGACCCCATTCCCACTTGACCCCCCCTTCAAAAGATGAATCAGGGGTCTAGTGATCTCTGCGTAGCCCTCAATGTACTTTCTGCTGTAATTAGTCAGTCCAAGGAGGCTCCTTAGTTCCCGCAGAGTTGTGGGGTCTTTCAGTTTCTGAAGTGCTTCCACTTTCTTTTCCTGGGGACAGAGACCCTGAGGAGTAATCTCATGCCCCAAGAAATTAACACGGGTTCTACACCACTGTGCTTTCTGAAAGGAAAGTTTTGCTCCGGTGGCCCTCAACTGTGTCAGAACATAACGGATCTCCGCTATGTGTTCCTCCACAGATGAACTTTTGATGAGGACATCTTCTACATAAGCCAGGTTACCCCTCGTACCCAGGTCAGGCATGGCATTGTGTAGGAAAATGTTGAATTCATTGCCGGAGTTGAGGTATCCGAAGGGAGTCCGGGTCCATGTGTACTGCTGGCCCCCAAAGGTAAAAGCCAGTTTGTCTTGGTCCTCCCAACTGACAGGCACAGTCCAGTATCCATTGGTCAGGTCTATTGCAGTGAATACCTGTGACCCCTGGATCTGGGCCAGCCCTTGGTCAATGTAGGGAAGAGGCCATCGGGAAGTATGGACCCGTTTGTTGAGCTCCCTAAGGTCGGCGCAGAGTCTCCACTGGCCGTTTGGCTTCAATATTCCCAGCTCCGGATTATTGAAGGTGCTGTGTACTGGACGGATTATCCCCCGGGACTCAGGGTTCTTAATTATTTCAGTAAGGGACTCCATGCATGCGAGAGGCAAGCGATATTGCTTCACAAACACTGGAGTCATGCCAGGGTCCGTGGGAATAGTTGTTGCGTGGATGTCGGTGCGGCCACAGTCATATGAGTCCACCGCAAAGAGATCTTGAAAATCCAAGAAAACTTGTTTCAACTTTTGCTTCTGCTCCAGAGTCACACAGGCATCAGCTAGGTTGACTCTCTCTTCAACCATCTGCCTGAAGCCTGGAAAGACTTCTGGTTTCGCTATCTCAGCGGCCACCTCCAGCTGGGTGGAGAAGTCCCTGGTCAGAGTGCTGATTTTGACTGGTGGCTTCAAGTGGGAAAGGCAGCCCTCACAGGCCTGGAAAATCACCTCTTACCGCCTGATGTCACAAGTCACATCTTCCTTACCATAAGGGCAGGAAGTATACACCAGGAAGTTCCCCCCATGCCAAGTAAAGATCCTGTCTGGTGTTGTATGGTCATCTCTGTCACTGTCAAAACATCCTTGGGGATTAGTCCTAACAGTTAATTTCCTAAATCAATGGAAAAATGTAGGTCATCAACCGCCATTCCAATAATGGTGCCTGCAGCTAGAGTGATACTCTTTAAGTCGCTGTTATCCACCTCTATTGGAATGGTGTCATGTTCTATATTGACAAATGGTGTTGGGTTTACCCCCAACCCTTGCTGTTGGAGAGAAGCATTTAGATGAATATAAGCATCAGGGTTTTTCAATTTTTGTCCTCTTTTAACTTTCACTTCCAGGGAGAATTGTCTGGTCCTTTCTGGGATGGTGACTTCCTCTTAATCTGAATTTCAACTACATAAGGTAGCAATTGAGCTGCCCTAAATGCTTTCTCTGGATCATCAAAGCCCATGGGATTATCCGCTAATCGGGACCAAGCTTTGAAGTTTATTAGTTCCAAACTAATGGCAAAGCGATTGAGAATGTCACTGCCTAAGTAAAAGGCGGCAGTGACGTCTCGCACGACCCAACAATGATGGACTATGCTCTTGTTGCCAATGGAGATTTTGAGCATGCACCTGCTTGGCAGGAGATGTTTGGAATTGGGTGTTTCCAGATCCATTTCCCATTTGTCTATCAGTTTGAATGTGGGAATGGCTGGATCTTTTGGGAATTGGCGGAACATGGCTTTGCTGATGAAGCTCTTTCCGTTGTTCACACACATTCGGCCGAGAACAGAGTCCTTCCCATCATTTAACTGAACAGGGATGAACAACTGCTCTCCAATTTGTTGAAGATCAGCCAGGCTCTGAGCTGATTTCACCTCTTTCTGGACTATTGGAGTGGGAATGTCGGATTGGTAAAGAATTTCAGAGTGTTTCCTTCCAGTGTGGAAAACCACCTTAAACTGGAAGGAAGGTTGATTTTCAGAAATAGAGAGGACCCCCCATCACCAGTCTGTTGTCCTACTGCTATTACTGTCACATCTGGAATTTGGTTGTTCTGGAAGTGAAATTCTACTTGGTCAGATTTTTGTTCAACCATGTGGCATGTGCCATTTAAACTAACATGGTTGAAACTCTGTTTTAATTTTATTGGTCGGCTAGTCTGGGTCCAGAGGACCTTGTTTACGCAATCTTTTAGGGGTGACAATCTTCTCTGGAGGTCATTCCCTAGTAAACAAGGGGTGCCCTCTGGAGTCACTACTATGACCTGGTGTTTCACCTTGTTTCGCCCAATTTTTTATGTCCAAGTCTGCAGTCCCCTCGACGGGAATTTCCTTTCCTTCCTGTCAAAGTTCTGAAGTTGTCCAGGAAGAGAGGTGAGAGGAATTTGGTAATTCTCCTCTCCCTGAATTCAGTTCATCAAAGGCCTTTTTGGACAGAAGGGTAGCTTGGGATCCAGTGTCCACCAGTGTCAAAATTGTACCCTGCCCCTGTACTTATACCGGGGCATAGCATCTTCCCTCCTTCTCCGCAAGGGGGCACAGATAATGCTGATTTCTGGACAACTGGTGGGCTAATTTTCTGGTTTTGGACATTGAGAGAGAAGAGATTTGGGCCAAGTTCTGTGGAGAGCATGGGAATCTGCAAGAAAAAGTTGGCAACTGGAGATAGGAGAAGTTTTGAGTTCCCCTGGTTCTGGTTCTGGGCCGCCCCACCCCCCCCCTTTTTGGAGGCAGTGACCAGAATGGGTTTGAACCAGGGGATTTTGATGCTGTTGGTTATGGGATGAGATGATGGGCAGCGCTAGCTCAGTCCCCTCTTCTCCCTAGTCTTGATGTGAATCCCTTGAGACCCATTTTTCTTTGGGAGGAGTTCCCCCATCTCTGAAGGAGAAGATACTTTCCCCAGGATCCTCTGAGGATCCCTCTCCCTCAAATTGGAAGATCTGTACCTCCTCCTCAAAGTGGGTCTGTTTTGGTCCTTTGTTTCTCCTACCTCCTCTCTGCTCCTTGGGTGGCAGACTTTCAGGGGTAGGAGATTTGGTTTCCAGTTCCTGGGTTTCCAGGGGCTGTTCACAAGTGGGGAAGGAAGCTTCCTCCAAGGCTTTACACCCCCTTCCCCTTGTGCCTCCTCCCTGGGAACTGGTGGGTTATCGGGGTGCTGCCCCGTCATTGTTCTGGAGCACCAGGCCCAGAGTTTGGGGCATTCTGCGCCGGCATGCCCATCTGAGGGTTCTGCTGAGCCCTCAGCACGCGACCCAGCTCCTGTGCCATATTTTGGACCTGGCGCTCTAACTGTGAAACCCGCTCAGGCTGATACGGGGCTCTGTTTTCTCCCCTGGGCTGATCCCGGGAAGGGTAGCTATCCCTTCTCTGGTAGTTCCCTGGGTTGGGAAGATTGGGGTATCACTCCACCCTTGGTCGTCCATCCCCTGGATTAGGTGGTCTGGGCTCAGGGAAGTGGGGAAAGAAGGATGGATGATTTTGGGGTTGGAAATTGGATGGATACCTGGGAAATATTTCTGCCCTGGATTTTGTGAAATTCTGCCCTCCTGTGGGAAGTTAGGAGGGAAGTCCCTGGGTTAGGTGCTTGGCCGGATCCCCCCCTTGGGCTGGAGGAGTCCACTCATAAGCCAGGATGGGTTGGTTTCCCTTGTAGCAGGGACTTACATAGTCAGGGGAGTGAGGGGCCCCATTTGTGGGACTACCTCCTTGGCTCCCTGTCTATGACTGGCCCGAGGGCCTTCTGGGCTTGGAATTATTCTGTGCAGGCAAGTTTTTAGGCTCCCCCATCTCCAAATCCAAAATGGGGGCAGCCTTTATCTCTGCCACCTTGGCATCAGCAGGGGTGCTGGTCGGTTTGGGGTTTTTCAGAGCATTACTTTTATTTTCTATGGGCTTCTGCACCTCATAGATTCGGGTGGCCTGTTCAATGTCCCAGTCTAGTGACCTTTTCTCATGAAAATCTCTCCCTAGCTGGGTCATGATGTATTTGGGCAAGGCATGGAAAAATGTATTTAGAAACTCTTTACTGTCCGTGCGCACCCTTTTGGTAGTCTGTGCAAAAGCACGCTTCAACTCCTGCACAAATTCTTGTGGGGCCTGATCCTCCCCACATTGCAAGTTGTAGGCTGCCTTGCGAGCCTCTTGGGGATTTCGGTGAACAGAAAAGTGTTTCAAGATGGCCGCCCTATATGTGGACCATCTTGAATGATTCTGGTCCTCCAGCTCCGGAATGAAACTGGAGTATTCTGGGGAGAATGTCCATTTTACATACTGAATGCAGCTACTGCTGTCCTTCAAATGGAAAGTCTCCATCATTTGCTCAAAGAGCTCCAAGTGTTCCCAAACAGAATACTTGGAGTTCTTATGGTAAGGAGTGATGACGCTCCTTATTGCCTTAATTTGTTTTAAGGGGTTCTTAAGCAAGGCCCTTTTTGCCTTATTGGCCTTCTTGGTTCAGGTAACCCTGGTCTATTCATCCTCTGACTCAGAAGCTCTGCTCCCAAAGGTGCTCGTCTGATCTTCCAGGTTTTCCCGGATTCTGCGAGCCTGGGAATGGCTGGCAGAATGTGGGGTCCTGGTCCCCTGTGTCCTGTGACGTTCAGAGGAGTCTTCAGATTCCTCCTTGCTGCAAGGATTTGATGGGTACCCCCCCACTGACCTAAATGGGCAGAGGTTTTCAGGATGCACTTAGTGGGCCTACTCTCCTGGGGTTCCCCACTAAATTGCACTGTACTTCGGTGCCCATACCCCGATGCCTGCCCATCCATTCCTGGGAGGCACTGGTTCATGAGTCCCATACTCCTAACTGGATAGTATTCTGCCATCCCTGTGGCCCCGGGCTCATGTGCACCAGGGGAGATGGGGGCGGCAGAGTCCAGGGTCTGGGAGAGATGGAGGCCTCTGGTACTAGGGCTCCTGAGGTTATGCTCAGGTGTTTCCCTTTCCCAGCGAACCTCATCTCTATCAGCCCCTGCTCCCTGTTGCCCTGCAAGAGCCTGTGCTTTCAGTTCCTCAATCAAGGCCTTACTAGACTCTATCAGTCTCTCCTGCATGGCTACCTGTTGCTGGAGCCTATCATTGTGCTGGCAGAGAGCCTCATTCTCTCTCTGTGCTTCCTGGTTGGTCCTGGTGTACTGGGCCAGTCTTAGCTGCAGGAGGGTTACCTCATGAGTCCCATCCCTACTGGCCTACTTCTTTCTTGCCAGAGCATCTTCCACCCTCATGGTGTGCTCTAGCAAGTCCTGATGCTCTTTTTGGAGGTCACCCAGTCCCTGGAGGGCCAGGTGATTTTCTTCCTCTTTCCTTTTTAAGTGGCAGACTTCCTGGCCTAAGGTGTCCCTTTCCTGAGCAAGAGCCTGCCTCTGTGCCTCCAGGTCATCCCTCTGCCTTTGAAGGGCACCAGCTTTCTGGCGCTCTTCATCAAACTCTGCCTGGGTATCCAGGTCTTTCAAGATCAATTTATTGCTCTCCTCTTTTTCTTTATCCAATTGGCTTTGTAGGGTGGCTACCTGCTTTGTGCATGCCCTGTTGAAATCTATCTGTTGCTCCAGCTTTATTTTAATGATATACTGTCTACTATCATTGTCTGACTCCTGGCTCCTGTGCAGCACCTGCTCAGAAGAGTCCAGGTCAGATTGGGCCTTCTCTAATGCCAACAGTTGCCTACTTGCCAGATCTTGACCTTCAGCACATTTGTCCTGTATGGCCTCCATATATAAATATAAATATGCCGCTATCCTGACCATCTTGTCATGCTCATCTTTGGCCTTAGGGGCCATGCATAGCTCAGTCAGGGGCCACATCTAAGGGACCCTGATCTCTCCAGATATCTAACTCACTTGCAGTGACCTGTTGTGTGATTGCCTGCAACCACACAATCTTGTCCTGCTCAGCCCACTCACCTCTCACGAATAGCTTATGTAAGAGGTGCTCTCTCGCTATCTTCCTGTCTACCAGTGTCGTCATTCTGGAAATTGATTTCCTCGCTGATTTACAGAATTTTGTATTTTATCTTGCAAAACAGACCGTTTCCTGAGAGTGTGCCTTTTTGAGGGGTGCTTTTACAGCGTAACACAGCGTGGTGATCCAACAGGATTTATGTATCCTATCAGTTAGCACACTGTATTAAGCTGCACAAGTGGTAGTTCTAACCCAGAATCCCCTTCTCCGGGCCCCCACTCTGTAAGTGACTTCAATCCAGCAATCCAACTAAGTGAATGTCTAGTGTGGGATGCCCAATGGAAGCCCTTATTAATATGTTTTTATGTCAAATTCTTTGAATCTGGATGATAAACCCTTATATAATGCCCCTCTCTTTGAATCCCCCTGACCTCACTGAGCCAAGAAGTAAGTTTGTTTTGCAAATTAAAAGATTTATTTGAGGAATAAAACAATATATATATATCACGCTTTTATGAATAAATTAATATTTGATAGCACACTTATGAATATAATACTTATCAACAATGGATACTATTACAATAGCACAATTCTTTAATCACTTAGGAGTTGGTGTAGAAAGAATATGGTAGCAGAGAATGCTTTTTATGGTTTTACGGAAATGCAAGATGGGAAAGAATGCAACACAGAAATAAACTTGATATGAATTCAATCAGAAGATAATATCACTTTTTCCTCTGTGACTACTCACTCCCCCCCTATGCAATATGGAGAGATGGAAAGGAGAGCACACAGTTTTCAGGAATACAATCAAAATACAGTTCAAATTCCAGTTCCCCCCAGCAAGCTTAGAGAAAACCGGTATGCTTTTAAACAGGCAAAAATACTTTTAAATGTGATTGCAATGAAGTGAAAAATATGCTAAAAGTGATTTTAATTCACTAAAGGAGATTCAGGGTAGGTGATAGTTACTTTGAATTGGTACAGGTCAACACTAGCAATGATTCATGAGTCATTATCAGGTTGAAAACGAAATTCAGCAGTTGCAAGCAAAAGACAGCTATTTTTAACATGTGGTGAAATTGAGCTAGTTTTCAATTCAAAGCACTTTTTCTGAGTGCATATATCATACTGGATACTCACTCCTAGTTTTGGACTGGAATGGACCTCGTCACAGATCGGGTCAGGTTTGGACTGCACTCTCGCCACCGGATGTTCAGGCACTGGTTCTGCTCACAGCGTGCCCTCTGGTCTGCTATCGGCACTGCACCGCGGCCTGGTCTGGGTCTGATGGTTCTGGATACAGCTCTGCTTTCTGGGTCTGGTTCTGGCACAGGGTTCAAGCCAGAAGCAAAACAGCTCACCCGGCTGTTGAAGAGTTTAGTTAGGTTGCTGGATTCTGAGGCCTGCTGAGAAGAGTTCAGCTTGTGGATTAGGCCTCAGCTTCTCCAAGGTTCTAGAGTTTGGGTTCTAGAGTTTTGGTTCTGGAGTCTGTCTGGAATCTGGAGCCTCAAGAGTCTGGAGTCTTTGTCTGGATATGGTCGGGCAGCGTGCTGCACAGGAATCGGTGAGTAGTGGAAAAATGAGTATCTCTATCTGGGTCTCAGCAGTCTCTTTTTATGTGTTCTCAAAGGGAGTGTGGAGGCTGACTTTCTATGCCCAACCCTCTGAGGATCCTGCTAGGTTAAAGGATTTACTGTCCTCTGACTGGAGAAGGGAGTAGTGAGTCAGAATGAGTCATCAGGTATCATATTTATGGCTGAAGGAAAGAACACTCCCCTTTGGTTTCTCAAGAAAATCAATTTTTCATAATCAAACATGCTTCCCAGATACACAAGTTGTTGAGAATACATGTACATATCACATATTAATTAAGACAGGTCTCTGTTTAACCCTGCTCTTTCTAAGAGTGTGTGGGTATCGCAATATTGGTTTTGCACCGAATCTTACACGGATGTACACACCCTCTCTGGGCATATTACAGTAACTTTTCATTTTTCTAGCATAAACACAGTGTCTACAATATTAATACATACGGGGCTTGGCCTCAGAACATCCCACGGCGTGCAACTTAGTCTTGAGCTGTGAGTGAACGTGTCATTTTAAGAATCTCAAAATTGTACATTTCTATCAGCTGGTTACAATTAGTTATCAGTATTCTTATAAAACATATATTTGCCTTCACTTCAGTACCCCCATTGGTTTGTCCCGCCCCTAGAAGCTTGGCTTGATTCAGAGGTCACATGTCTTGTTTTTCCTAGAGCAGTGTTGACAGTTACACCTCAAATCAGCATATTCTATTCATCCTAAAGCCCCCATTGTTCCTTCCTCCAGGCTGCAGGTAAAATCTCCTCCCTCTTAATCAACAGGACCATGTGATTTCCTTCCGTGTTGCTGAGAAGACTAGGTGTGAAGAGTTCTCATAGAAAAGCAAGCCTTTTGAAGTCTCAGCTAACTCAAGTTACTGTTTAGCTTCTGAAATACATGTCTCCTGTCAGAATTTAGATCACCAGCGCTGGTCAGTGGCGAGCACCGGTATTGTACCCATTTTTGACAGCTGTCTTAAATTAAATGTCTTTAAAACAGGGATTTAGCTTGGCAGCATAGGATTCTCGCTGATATTGTACTGATGTGTATTCTTGCAGTAGAGTAATGTAGAACACCCAACAAGAAGTTGTATCCTTTTGGTGGTTTTGTGAGCCATGATTTTATCAATTTCAACAATCAAGAAAATTAATTCCCAACAGCTCTGGGTTGCTTTTGGAAATCAGTATTGCTATTCCAAAATGGTTTCAGGCTACTGTGTGTGTAGTCCAATGGTGGTTTTAGGCAGTGACCTCCTGTGCTCACTAATATAGGCAAAAGTGGGTGGCAGCCTATTTTTCAGATTTTTACTGTGCATTTTTGGATGATTTCTGGTGAGCAGCATGCTTTCCGGTGGCCACTCTAATGTTTCTGCTGCCAGCGATGTTGTAGGGCTTGGATGCGTGGGTGAAAACATCCCACAGGTCGACCAGGTCAAAGGCCGCCGACAAGTCAAGGAGGAGTAGGATGGCCACTCTGCCTTTATCTTTTAGTTCGTCAATCTGGCTTTTAAGGTCAACAAGGGCAGTTTCTGTTCCGTGTTGCGGTCTAAAGACAGATTGTCGTGATCCAAGTAGTTTGTTGGTCTCAAGATATTCTTGGATTTGTAAATAAGCAACCCTATCTAATATTTTTAAGAGAAAGGGGACCATAGTAATTTGTCTGTAGTTTGTAGGTATGAATGGATCTAACGTTTGTTTCTTGAGTAGTGGGAGCACCCATGATTCCTTTAAGTTGCCTGGTAGAGAGTTGCTGGTGAAGGATGAGTTGATTAGTTTGGTGTTAAAAGGGGCCAGATCAATGGCCGCATCTTTTATGATCTGTGCTGGGAAACTGTCACCTTTGCAGTTAGAGGGTTTTAAAGAGGCTATAATTTGTTCAACCTCTTGTACTGTTACATTGGTAAATTTAAAACCTGAGTGTAGGTTTGTAGAGGTGACTTTAGTTGGCTGAGTAGATTACCATTGGTTATTAGGTGTTGTTTGTTGGCTATTTTGTTCTGCGGATCAGAGATTTTGCTGGTGAGTGCATTTTGGATGCTGGTGCACCAGGGTTCATCCTTGAGACAGGAGTCTGCAGGTGGGTTAGGATTTTCCAATGTTCTTAGGATGTTGAACAGCTCTTTGGAGCTGGAGCTTGCTTGGTTTATCCTATCATTAAAGGTTTCTTTTTTGGTTCGGATGATCTAATTTTTGTATGTAGCAGTGATATTTTCTAGGTTGGTTTAGTTCTCAGTGGAAGGGGTGTTCTTCCAGAGTGTTTGGAGTTTCCTCTTTTTTGTGCGTTGTAGTTTAAGTTCAGGAGTGAACCACGAGTTCAGATGTGCTCTTGGTTTCCCACTGCACATTTTTAGTGGGGCGATGGTATCTAAGGCTTTGATCATAGATTCATTGAACAGATCTACCATCAGGTTCGGGTCGCTAGTGGGAGGTAGAGCATTGAGTATTGGGATTACTATAGATAAAATGGCTTCAGCTGTTATATTACATTTGTTTCTGGTAACACAGGGTGGTGCAATAGGGCTTTTTAACATCTCTAGATTGTTGATGTTGAGCTCAAAGGGACGGAGGTGGTGGTCGGTCCATAATAGGGGTGATGACTCCTTTATTGTGATATTGCAATTTAAGTCTGCTACCCAGTCAAGAGTCCTACCCTTCTCGTGGGTGGGTTGGGTGTTTTTTTTTAGGAAGCCATGTTATGCCAAGACATTAGCTACAGATATGGCAGGTAAGTCCTTTGGATCGTTGTAGCCGAGATTATAGTCACCTAAGATAATGGTTTGCGCCGTGGGTTTAGTGTTATCCGCTGCTATGGCAGAGATGTCTTCTTCAAATGATCCTAACGGACCAGGGGGCCTGTATATAAATTGTAAGGTGATAGCATAGTGTCAAAGGTGAAAGTGTGGTGTCAATGGTCAAATCTGTTTGGGTGTTTAGCCCATTTAAGAAAGATCATCGATACAGGGAAATATCTGCTGTGGGCAGTCCAAAGACACACCCGCAGTTGGACGGTGAGCTGAAATGACAATCTTGCATGCAAGCTGAATTGTGCTCATGAGAAATATGGAGCAGCATCTCATGACACTTGAATGACAGCAATGAGGATTTATTGAAAATAATAAAGAATCATGTTAAAACACAATGGCCCTCATTACAATACCGGCGCTAAACCATGGCGCTATTAGCACCATGGTTGGTGCCGGTGTTGTAACGGGTCCACCATGGTTCAATGGGGAATTACCACCCAATTCCAAGGTTGGCGGGGCGGTAATTCCCCATTGAACCATCGCCCTTCCCCTTCCCATTTTCGCCCCATAGGGCTCTATGGGAATGAGAAAGCGCTAAGTACGGTACCGCAAATTGCGGTACCGTACTTAGCACCAAGGTCCCTTTGCGGGTCCCTTCTTTTACGGCTGGTGTAGACCAGCCGTTAAGGTCGGGTCGCGCAAAGCGACCTCGTAGTAGGGCGCTAAGTTTTTAACGGCGCCGCAGCCTTTTACGGCGCCGTTAAACACTTAGCGCCAGGGTCGTAATGAGGCCCAATGGATATTTCTAATGTTCTGTCACACGTGGTGAGAATGAACCGCCCACCTACAAATTGTAATATAAATGCTCATTGAAATGAATCACCATATTACCAAAGGAATCTGCTGTGATATGAACAGAAAGAAAGGTATGGCCATATTAGACTTAAAATAAATACATTTATTTAATTTGTCATTCAATGATGGGTCCAGAGAGAGAGTGTAAAGGCTGAGAATGAAGTCCCTTTCTCATAACTAGCACCATCTGTATTGGTATAAACAGTGGAAGGCTAAGGGACATATTCCCATTTAGGGTGCCTCTAAAGCATTGGGCTGAAGTCATAACAGATCATTGGCTCTCATACACCAGGAGTTGATTAGGACTGTAAATGTTCAATGTAGCCAGTGCTCTTTTCTCTTGAGGAGGCATACAGTGAGCTGAACTAGGGTTGACGTGGAGCTCAGGGGCGGTAAGGATTACTTTCCCCATCAGGATCGCCCAGCATGCTCATCATCTACCACCAGCATCTCCATCAGAAGCAAGGCACCCTAGGAAGTGATGAAATGTCGCCATTAGACCCAAGAGGGGGGCTCAGATACCACCAATGCGCTAATGGAAGGGTACATGTATTCATGTTGCATTAGGTAAAACATTGCACTTGAGTCATTAAGTATACTGCAGACAAACATATTCCAACCAAAAAAATTCCCCTTCTGACCGATAAAATATTGTGGTACCATTCCACTGTGCTCTGCGCTCACAATCTAAATGTTGGCTGTTGGTTCCACATTATAAAAGAGAACGGCTGAGAGTTTTAAGGACCTAGAGTGTTCTTCTATAAGAGTAAACACAGGAGAATAATTTCTTTACCAATTACGACCCCAAAGAACAGAAAATAAACTTAATATGAAAAACTACAGAGCTTGTCTGCTGCTGAGGCCTGGTACGCCAGTTACCCAGACACCCTTAGGGAGTATGTGTGTCTTAGGGTACTAGAGGTACCTCAGATGCCTTTAGCCTGAGCAGAAAGTGCAGATGAGAACTCCAGTATAAGTGGTTCTCAAATGAAACTCCCCTGCTCTCACAAGCCAAGTGCTACTTCTTGTTGTTGATGCTCGGACAGCATTGAACTACCAGTTTGCAGTTATTGGCCACTTCCCTCATCTGCCAAATCCCAATCCTTGTGGCACACAGAGTAAAATGCATGTGTGTTTGAGAGCGAGAGACAGCGATAAAGGGCGATCCAGAGAGATAAATATACACAAGCAGGGAGATAAAGTGTAATGGGATCTGTGTGCAAGAGTCCAGGGTTAGGATTCATGAGGAGGGCACTATGTTGTAAGGACTCTTTTATTTATTACTATTACAATTAATTGTAATGGCTTCCCTGACTTTTTCATAACTTGCTTTGCCATATGATCATCTGATACATGTGAATTCAGGTTTGCCTATCCATTGAGGTATATGACTACTCCCTACAATTAAATGCTCATATTCTATGTTCCAACACCCTATATGCACACCAGCTAAGCCACCCACAAATGATAATTGAACACATCTTCCAAAGGACATCAAACATAAGAACACTGCACCTCAACACCTACTAGCATACCACACGTCAGACCAATACATCCCATCACCATGACACACAAGGCTTCACTACCGCCACGCATGCCTCTATTCTTAAGAAACAGAGCACCTAGAAAGTGTCATACAGAGCTGAGGGTACTTCTAGTCTGCACACATCAACAGACTGGCAAAGCTACCTTGCATTTCCCCTCTCTCCCCACTAACCGGCCACACCTCGTCTCTTTCAGATCACCCAGGGTGACTGATCCCTGTATTAAAAACCTGTACAGGTAAATATGGATGTAATACTTATTTGCATCCCAGTTTCTGCTGCCAACACTTTATTTGCTCTTCTGGTATATCGTCCTTTGGGCTATGACCGCTAGTTCTGTGATGAATTTCCTGCTCTCGTTGCTACGCTGTGTCAGAAGTATTTTAATCTGATCATTGACAGAGATTTTATTCTTTCAACAAATACATCGAATTGTCATTTAGCCAGTCAAATTCTGGCTACAATGTTGGACTTGGGTCTCTTCCAGCTGATTAGCTACACTACGCATCAGCTGGGGAACACTGTTGATCTTATGTTTTCCCCACCATTAGTTCTGTCTGTCTTTCCTGCGTTTCTTATCATTTGGTCAGATCACATGGTGGCCCTTTTTCTACGACATAGGTGGTTTCCCTCTCTCCTCGTTCCCGGCAGTCTATTATGAAGCACTGCCAGGAGCTGCTGTTAGATCTGCTCTAAATATCCCACTTTCTAATCAAATTACTGCCACTAACCAGGACGTATACTGGCTCTCACTGCTTGACAGAATCTCGCTGCGCACGCTAGTCATCACACATAAATGCCTGTCAAGCACTGCTCCTAAATATTTGGCAGACAAATTCACCAGGAACTAACCCTCCAGACCCACAAGATCCTTCTCCTCACACTGTCTCACATCCCTGTGTACAAACTGAAAACTGCAGGTGGGTGCAGCTTCCTTGTGCTTGCTGCAAAGTGCTGGAACTCCCTCCCTACAACCTTTAAGGCAGAATCATTTTTTTGGACTTTTAGATCTAAAGTGGAAGCTTGGCTCCTGGCCCAGCAACTTTAAACCTACTCTTACTTTATCCACAACTTATTTTTGACACTTAATCTTCCTCTGCTGTGTTGATCTATTTATACGACCGTTGTTTGGCCTGTGTTTGTGGCTCCTGGCCCAGCAACATTAAACCTACTCTTACTTCATCCACCACTTATTTTTGCCACCTAAACTTCCTCTGCTGTGTTGATCCTTGGTCGACAGCAGAACCTAACATTCTTAAACTTCACCCCAAACAAGCTGAAAGGAAATGGAGAATGGCCTATTTGGCATCCGATGGAGTTTCTTACTGTCTTGTGAATGCAAAATACCAAAATGCTCAAACAAATCTTTTTTAGCACTAAGATTGAACAGGCCATCCATCAACCTAAAACCCTATTTGCGGCCGTTCAATCGCTAACTGTGTAAGCCAAATCTCGGTCTACTACCCCTTCCTCACAGGAACTCTACGTTTCCCTTTCATCTTTTTTTGATGAAGATAGCCACTATCTGTAAGGCCATTTCCTTATCTTGTCCTCAGGTGTTGCGGCCTGGGCCTGGGCCCTCCCATTACTCAGGATATATAGAGGATGGTCATTCTATCTCTTTCCCGGTCTTCTCGGACCAGGATGTTCTGGCTGCTATAACAAGTTTAAAATCAGTGTCTCCCAACGATCCCTTCCCGCTTTCTATTTAAAAAATAAATTCTGATGACATTGCACCGTGGATAGCCAAAGCTGTCAATGAGTCCTTTTCAACAGGGTTGACTCCGGATAATCTCAAACATGCCCTTGTAATTCTGTTGCAGAAGAAGCCAGGTCTGGAGCCGTTAGTCTTGTCTAACTTTTGTCCTATTTCTTTGCTTCCTTTTCTAATGAAACTGCTTTAATCCTTGGTCTCCCCACTTGTAAGTCCTGGCCGAGGCACTGAATCAGTTCTAGTATCAGTTTCTGATGATTTGGCCCGGCTGGTTGACCAGGATGCAGTGGGGGCCCTGATTTTGTTTTATCTGTCAGCAGCATTGTCCACCCTACCCTGATCGCCCATCTTTCTACCACTGGCCTTTCATGTCAAGATCTGGTTTGGTTCTCTTCCTTTCTGGCGGGGCGTTCACAATCCGTGTCTTTGCCACCTTTTTAATTTCCTCCCTGTTCCATTGCTGTGTGGTGTCCCTCAGTGCTCCTCACTGTCTCACACTTTGTTCAATTTATACATTCAGCCACTTCTTAGCATAATCCATGCACACATATTTTTGTGCTATTCCTATGCCGACCACCTGCAAATTATCGTGCGACTTGATCTAACTCAGCCTGAGACAGCTGGTTGTCTAAGTAGCTGCTTAAAGGCAGTCAGCGATTGGATGGCCATGAATTGATTCAAGTTGAATGGTGAAAGAACTGAAATGTGTTGGTGATTGGCACGGCTAGCCCCTCCTCGTTTTAGGAACCCTGAGTTGTGGCCCGAGAGCCTTGGTCCTTTTCCCCCACCCGTGTCTTCGGTGAAGAATTTAGGTGTGAAAATCACAACATTGTTATCTATGGCCGAACAGGTATTTCTTACCTGTCAGAAGGTGCATTATAAATTGCGCACCCTATGGAAAGTTTTCCCTTGAATTCTATCTGAATTCAATGCTCCGGTGGTATCATCCTTGGTAATTAGCAATATTAATGACTTTAATGCGCTATATTTGGCCCTCCCACGACACCTGCTCCATCGTCTGCAGTTATATGTCAACAAGAGCAGTACTCCATCCCCCATTTGTCGCCCATATGATGCCGCTACTCTGCTCTGCCAGCTTCACTGGCTCCCAGTTGAACAGCAAGTTAACTTCAAGTTGCTGTGTCTGGTCCATACAGATTTACACAAAATAGGGACAGAATACCTTAAAAGTTTTGCCCCTATAAACCCTGTAGGTCACTTTGCTCCCAATCTTTTAAAACTGTTCAGCCTCATAGGATTAGACTCTCCCGAGTCGGGGAATGTGCTTTTTCAGTTGCTGTGGCAAAGGCATGGAATTCTCTCCCCCTCTGGGTGCGTGCCATTGAGGTCCATCTTCCCTTCCGGATGGCTTTGAAAACCTTTCTCTTCTAGTACTCTCTGATTCATCTGGTCTGGCGGTTGCCTCTATGGCAGTATCACCATGATGCCCTCGGGCGAATCATGCGCTTTACAAGTATGGATAATATAAGATAACTTAAGAACATATCATCACTATCATTGGACAACTTAGCTAGCTACCTGTCCTGTAAGGCAATATGCACCAGCTGTAATTTCTTTTGACACAATTACCTTTAAGAATGTAAACCTTGTGTTGCCAAGATTCTGCCAGTACATCCACAGTGTATAGTGCCATATAGTGCACACATTTAAACTTACACCAAGGAAAATCCATCTTACACATCACATCTTTCACATCTACACAGTGTTTAAGTATTTCTAATCCTTTGCACAAGTAGAACAGAAAATCCAAGGGGGATTTCAAAAAGCCTACATTTTACTACCATAAGGGTAGGTGAGGAGGCAGAGCAGAGATTACGAGAAGGTTTGTAGATTTGTATAGAGGAGGATAGATGTATTGGTGTCTTACCGTGGATAGATTTGTGAACCAGGAGAAGACATTTAAATCTGGCCCTGTTTTGCATCATCAGCCATCCAGCCTGGTGATGGTACGAAGTAGATATGAAATGAGGGATTTCAAAGAGAGTCCTGGTAGCAATGTTAATGATCTTTTTGAGAGGACACAAAGCATAGTTGGGGAGACCAAAGTGGATGCTGGCACAACAATCCAGTTTGGAGAAGACAAGAGTGGTTACGAGATGCTTGGTGGTGTTGAAAGAAAGCAGGTGCCTGATTTTCCTAATATTTAGTAGGTTAAGGCCAGCTGATGTTCCAGTTTTGCAGATGAAAGTAGAGAAGGTGTGAGACGGCTCATTGATGACACTGAGGTTTCTAGCTGAAAAAAAATAGGGGAGAGTGTCAGGTGAGAACTGGATAGAAACAGATGAGAGAAGGCCTTTGTCAGGGAAGAAGATGACCTCTGCTTTGGTAGAGTTTAACATCAGAGAGTGTAAAGACCTCCAATGCATAATGGCAGAGAGACAGTTGGACATTTTGATAGAGGGATCAGAGGACATTTCAGGTAAAAAGAGAATAGCATTTGGGCGTCATCCACACAGAGTTGGTAAGAGAACCCAAAGGATGACATTGGTGCCCTAAGAGCAGATGTGTAGAGTGTAAAGAGAAGCAGGCCTAAGACAGAGCATTGTGGAACACCAACAGTTAGAGGAGTGAGCAGAGAGGTGTTGCTGCTCCAGGAGACAGAGAATTGGTGAGGTGCAAGGTATGATTCAATCCAAGCAAGGGCTCCATTGTGAATCCCAAGAATAAAGAGACTATTAAGGAGATCAGAATGATCAACAGTGTCAAAGGCAGCAGGCAGACAGGTCAAAGAGAATTAGAATAGAGGCTAGGCTGGAGTGCTTAGCAGAGGTGATGAAGTTGGACACATTCCTGAGAGCAGTTTCTATGGTGTGAAATGAGCAGAAACCTGCATGTAGGCGGTCTCGATGGTTGTGGATCTCTAAGAAATTTGTAAGACAGTTGAACACAACTCTTTTGAGCACCTTAGAGTAGTGTGGAAGAAGAGACACAGGGTGAAAGTTATCTAGAAGGTTCAGGTCAGTCTCTTGCTTTTGTAGGAGAGGGATGACTGTGGCTGTTTTGAAAATAGAGGTAAAGCAAGCAGAGTCGAAGGACAGGTTGACGAGTTCAGTTAGGTGAGAGGCCACTAAAGGGGCAATAGGTTGACCAGATGAAGTCAAGTGGGTTTGATGGGGCGCAATAGTGGTTAGCATTTATCAGTAGATATATCACTTTGTCAGTATTAGTGTCACTAAAATGCACAATAGAGGC
The DNA here is from genome assembly GCF_040938575.1 of Ambystoma mexicanum. Classification (NCBI taxonomy): domain Eukaryota; kingdom Metazoa; phylum Chordata; class Amphibia; order Caudata; family Ambystomatidae; genus Ambystoma; species Ambystoma mexicanum. Next base: position 1,191,345,376 of record NC_090937.1, read on the forward strand.
AGAGGATGATGGTAGAGTAGGCGGAATGTAAAATGTCAGAGGAGGGAGTGTGAGGAACATCAAGGGAGAGTCTCTAATTTTGGAAATGTTTGCAGCAAAGTATTCAGCTAGGTCATTAGCTCTGAGGTTATAGTTGATAGTCATAGACTTAGGAGAAGTGCGTTTAGGGTGCCCTGTGGCCAGTGAGGATGATTGGAGTGAGAGTCAATGAGGGTTAGATAGAATTTCCTATACACTCCAACAAGAATGGACATGAGAGAGTACAGAGCAGAAAGATAGAGTTGCAAGTCCTCATGCAAGTGGGTGGGCCTCCAATTGTGCAGCAACCGTCACCTGTCTATAAGGAGACCGCGTATGAATGGAGTGACCCATGGTTGAGGATGCTGAGACTTAGGTGTGAAAGTAAACAGTGTGAAGTTACAGGAGAATGAGTTTTGTAGTAGGGATTGGAAGCTGGAGAAGGCAGTGTTGGTGGAAGAGGCATTGAGTGTGACAGAGGAGAGTGAGAACTGCAGGTCAGAGACAATGGGGGAATGGCAGAATGTTTACATTTCCGTTTAGTATTAGGTGAAGCAAGTGGTGAGGAAAAGTGAGAGGGTGGAAAGGAGATGGTGGTGGAAACAATTGAGTGATCAGGTATGGATGCCGTAGAAGTGGTATTAGTGCTGAGAGAGAGGTGGAGATGAATAAGAGATCCAAATAGTTACTCCCTGTTTGGGTAGGTATGTTATGGATAGAGTGGAGAGTGTGATCACTAAGAAAAGACTGAAAGTCAGATTTCTGAGAAGTGGTTGGAGACGGAAGGCTAAAGTCACCAAAGGGAATGAGGTGATGTTTGGTGGAAAGAGAAACAAGGGGTTGCCCAAGATTATTAAAGAACGGTCTAGTGGGACCTGGAGGACGATAGATGGAGATGATGTGTACTGAGTGAGGCAGAGCAATAGTAGAGGTGGTGAATTCAAAAGACGTAGGAGAGGACATAGCATTTGAGATTTGTAAGGTATTGATGTGGGGAGAGAGTAGGTGTAGTCTCCTCCACCTCTGCCAGTCAGTCAAGGTGAGTGAATGAAGGATAGTTTGGAGTTGTGTAGGGATGCCAGAGTGGCAGTGTCAGATGGCAAAATCCAGGTGTCAGTGATAGCAGAAAGGTCTAGGGGAGGAGAGTTGGAGTGAAAGTAATCAGTGATAAAGGAAGTTTGGTTGCATACAAACTGAGTATTCCAGAGTGAAATGTTCAGTTGATGAAGTAATGAAGAGTAGAGAAGTCGAGTCTCAGAGAAAGAGAGGTGCGGTGGATAGGTGTTAGAGGAGGTATAGTTAGCTCATCGGCTTTGTTTGTTGGAAGGAGGTGGAAGCGAGATGGAGTAGTGTGAGTTTCTAGTTGTGAGCATTATAATAGGGTTAGGAAAGAAGGAAGTCATAGCATGATTGGAGAAAGCGTAGGGAGGGGTGAGTAGGAGGAATAGCCGGAGGAGCAGGAGTGAATGCATTATAGGTGAGTAACACAGTGTGGAGAGACAGTGCAGTTATTAGGAAGCTTTGGGTACTCACAGATGCAACAGGGAGAAAAGCAAAAGCAAAGACTCATAGGCTGAGAGGCAAATAGGCTGGTCAATGGCTAGTCTTCACCCTTCACTGCTCCACCGTTAACTGGGACACCCCTGGCTGGATGCCGCTAGGAAATTGAGATGGGCTGACACACACCCATGTCAACTGATTGCCTAGTCTATCTGTGGTTGGTCTGGCTGATATTGTCCCTGGTGCTGCGGGAATGTTGCATTTTCTGCCTAATTTGTCTTCCCAGAGGAGCCTCTTGTGATCTTTAGCTGGAGAGGGGGTTGGTCCAAGATGGCCACAGAAAGTGATGTCACCAATCCAAGATGGCTACAGGAAAAGATGTCCCCAATTCAAGATGGGCACTGCAAGTGATGTCAATCACTGAGACTGAGGACTATGTTTTAGAACCTCATGTGTGCCGTATCGTCTGGGGCAATAACTCAATAACAGGGTTATCCCTAAATTAACTGGGGTCCAAGTTTGGATCTGCTCAATTGTTATTTTAAACATGATCGATAAATAGTATATTTTACCATTGCATTGATTTATTTTGCATTTACATTTACATGCTTATTGTTTTAATGTGTCCACTGCTATTTTTGGTGCACATTTATATTAGTGTTATTAGTGTGTTTATTGTTGTGCATTTATGTGATACAGATCTGTTTCTGTTTCTAGCTTTGGAGAAGTAAATGCCATAGGGAATGTGGAATATTGGAATACTACACTTTCTTTATATTGATTCAAATTATTACACATATTGTAAATACTGTCAGTATGTACTGTATGCCTACCAACGATGGGGAAGTAGAATTTGAAGTTGCAACAAGAGCCCTACCCATTGAGTTACTTGAGTAGAACTGTTGGGTATAGTAGTACAAAGCATTTGGTGAGTGCTGAGAAAAAGGTGATTTGGGTGCAATTATTCTGGGGAGTTATTTTTTGTTCCCCTACAGTTTATTGAATTGTTTGCCTCTGATGCTAACTGCTCTTACAGCAAACAAACCTGCACGGGATTGTACTTGGGGACACCGTTTTTCCAGTAAGTCTGGGAACATGTTTACTGGCCATGTCATGCTATGGTGCAATCACCACATCTACCTGCTGTCAACTGATGTATCACAGTGTTTTGTGTTGTTACTTAATTACAGTGCAGCAGAGGAAGCGGCACACGCTTTTTCTCTCTTGTTATCTTGGGCCACCTTCTTCGTCCCCTCTCTCACCATGCATTGCTCACGTTAATTCTCTCACCTCTGACTGTTCTTCCAGATAGGCACATTACTTTAGACGTTATTGAAATAGCCGTTTAACTGGCACTTCCCAGATGATTGTCAGGCAATGCATTGTGGGAATTGTTCGCCTAAACATCATAGGCTCCACCACCTCTAACACTAGCTGCTCTTATATACATCAGAGCCACACCTTCGTTTTGGATGAAAGTGATTGTTATGCTGGATCCACAACACCACACCTCCAAGTTCATGGTGGTTTCCAAACAACTCCCTAATTGAGGTTAGGTGTATGCTATCAACAATGGGAATGATTGCAAAAACAGTTAGCGGCTCTGGTCAGAACAATAGTACACCATTTCATTTTTGGGTGCTTTGACTTATTTACTTATTTTTGCGTTTATTTATTTATCACATTTATGAATCACCCCGGGCCGGAGGTATCACGGCGTTTGTAAAGGGTAAGTGGAGACAGGTTAATACAAAAATTGGCGGTCATAGGTGAGAGTCTGAAGGTGTGGTGCGGTGCCAATGAGTCACGGCTTGATGTATACGCTTAGTAATATTTGTTAGAAAACCACATGTTTTGTAGTCTCTTGAAAGTGGCATGGAATGGTTCATTGCTTATGGCTGGTGACAGTGAATTCCAGAGGGCAGGTGCGGTGACCTTAAAACTAGTGCAGCTCACTTTGACACGTTTGAAGTGGGGAATGTCGAGTGTGATGTTGCATGTGGACCGAAGCAGCCGCTTCTGTTGAATCCTTTAGATGGTATAATTTAGGTAGAGGGGGGTTTCCCTGTAGATGCAGTGGTGAGCGATGGATAGGGTCATAAAGTCTACGCATGCTTTGATGGGTATCCAGTGCCAGTCCCGGCATGCATTCTGGATGGGGTCTGAGCGGATGAGCCCCAACGCTGCTTGTAGGGATTTATTTTGGAGGAGTTGGAGCTTGGCCAGGTTGGAGGCTGAGGTGCCTTTCAGCAGTACATTACATTAGTCATGTTTCCTGAATATTAAGTATCTCGAGAGGGTAAGGCAGTTGGTGGTGGTGAGGAACGTTCTGCTCAGCGAGATGAGCGTAGATGTGCAAGCTGTGGAGGAAGCAATGGTGTTTAAATGGTTCGTCATGGTGAGCTCAGCATCAAGGTAAATCCCAAGGGTTTTAACGTGTTTGAGAACAGGGATGGAGACACCATTGATGTGAAAAGATGAGCAGGAGCTTGCCATGTACAGTACAGCTTTATCAATTGGGAATTACACAGTCTCTTATTATCAACAGTACAGCACTTGTGTATATCAGTGTGATTGTTCTGAAGGACTTGAGAACCACTGTTGGGCACACTGTCATATTTATTATTATTATTATTATTATTATTATTGTTATTATTATTGAAATATAATAGTCGTTTAATTGTGGATGTTACTTAGTGATTTGTTTGTGGAAATGATGTGACTGGTTTTTAGATATTTACTATACGTGTTGTTATTGTATTATTGGACTGATGATGTTTTTAGTGTGAAAAGGTATGATTAACTGAAACACACTAAATAAATGAAAAATAAAAAAAGTATTATTATTAATATTATTATGGTACTTATTGAGCACAGACCTAGCTTCGAGAAGCAACAGTGTGCTTTACAATCATGGGGGCAATAAAACAGTGAGGGAAACAGAGACACAATAGAGCGGAGGGGCTAACAGCAGAGGAGGGAAATGACAGGCATCTTGCCAGCAAAGGATCTACATGCAACCAAGGGAAGAAACAGTGTAGCAGATTGCCCAGTATACATAGAAAAACATACCACCCCTTAGGGTTTCAAGTTCTTGCACAGTAAAACTGCCAGGGCATACCTGAAAAAATAAAAACATATCGTAACACTAGGAGCTTTCTTGTCATTTTATATGACGCACCATTAGACACTCATTCTTACAGTATCTCTCAAGAGGATTGTGTCTGCTTACAGAAGGTGTTGCTGTAAGGAAACACAATCTAAGGTGTTGCACTTGAGCTTTGTTCCTTCATACAGTGGGAGTTCTGTGCCTCGAATACTAAAGTCTTGCTCAACTAATTCACCAATCTGATTCCAGAATTGAGCTGGCTACAGAGTTTAACACCTAGCTAGAGGCTAGAGTACGTTTACCCAAATACAATATATGGGGTACAATGAACATGAGCAAAGGCATTGCAACTAAACAAACTGTTATTTATGGCTGCAGTTATGACAAATGCCAAATTCAGGTAGACCAAAATGACATGTCCACCAATTCACCAAATTGTATTGACTCAACCATTTTTAACTCACACCGTGTGAAAAAATAACTGTGAGCACAAATTCAGGACAAAATACAAGCAAATCAAATCCATGAATATAGCAGTATGGAAATGAGGAATGGTTGAGTGCTGTTCATTTTCATGGTCTATTTGAATTCTATCTGGTCAACCCTTTGGCCACTGTCTTTGGTACTATCCATGGACTCATCATGGCTAAGGGTTGGTGCTGCTGGTGTATAATATTTTGGTAGCATAACCCAACTTCCATGATCAGATTTCTTGTTCTGCTATCATAATACCCAAGGCACATCGCATTAGTCATACTTCAAACTTGAGATTTTGCAGCCCTGTGCTTTGTTCACATTTAACCTACCTGCAACCACTGCATTGACATTTTGCAGCCCTGCGCTGTGTTCTCATTTAACCTACCTGTAACCACTGGTTTGACATTCTGCAGCCCTGCGCTGTGTTCTCATTTAACCTACCTGCAAACACTGGATTGACATCTCCTACTTGTAGCTGCATATTTGATGTAGCCACCTACTCCTTTTGTTGAGGCTTTTTCCGTTTTGTGCACCCATTCCAATGTTGCATTTTACCTACCTGATTGACCTACTTTGATTACCGCTTGTCATTCACAGCCCTTTGCTGTACTTTGTACTTAATTTACCTGTTACCCAATTGTACCTGCAGAATTGATGTAGCCCCACCTACCATGAGGTGAGGCAGTCCAACCTTGCACCTAACCTACTTGTACCTGCATATGTCATGTATCCCCTGCACCATAGGGTGAGGCTTTCCCAATTGTGCACCCACTCCAATTTCATTTCTTCATTTCCAGCCTTGTGCTGTGTTTGAACCTGTTGACTTGCACTTAATGTACGCCTCTCTCCCCCCCTCCCGAACACTACTCCTTACTCGCCATCCTGCACTTCCTCTCCTCCCCCTGCCCCCGATTTTCTGTCACTGGCTCCCAGGAGAGCATAGAATATACCTCAAAACACTGGCCCTCACACACAAAGCCAGGGCGAACCTTGCACCAGCCTACCTCACCAACCAACTTACACCTCATACAGCATCAAGACCACTTAGAGCAGCTCAAGCTAACACAATGTCCATACCGAGATTCAAACTCCATAACTCGGGTGGAGTTAGCTTCCCCGTACAAGCTTCGAAACTATGGAACACACTTCCCGCGCTCCTTAGGTCAGAACCTTCATTTAACCTATTCAAACGCAACACGAAGCGTTGGCTTCACAACATGGACTCTATGACAGCCTAACCTTCCAGATCCCAGAACGACGGACTGCCGACGGTACATTTTGTAATCTATGGATTTATTTCAGATTATGTATGTATGTTTCTGTAACACTAAGTATTCACCTATCTGTATCTGTAACCGTAACGTAACCCTTGTTTACTGCACTCAAATGTAACTGTAACCAGATCTAACTTACGCGCCGGTATGCCCCCGGGCCTGGCTGTGCTTTATAAATAAAATAAATACAAAATACAAATGCATGCTCTGAATTGTCTCATGACCTAGTATAAGGTTACTGTTTGTCTTCTTCCCTGTTCCTTCCCATCCTACACTTCCCCTCCTCCCCCTCTCCCCTGCATTCTTGTCACTACACTTGCACAATCCGAATGTCTTAAAACCTAGTAGGAATGTTATTGTTTTATTTTTTCTTCCTTCAACTTCCCCCTCTCTTGTCTTGATGCGCCTTGAAACACCATTTTGCTTTATAGGCGCATTACAAATACCCAATAAATGATTAGAAAATAAATAAATGGTGAGGACAATAGGTATAGGACTCAAGCCATATGCCACCAACATCCCAAGAAAATTCGAAGCATGGTAATTAAAAAAAAATGCAATTCCACAGCGAGGGAGATTGGTCCAGGCCTGTGCATAAGCAGTGCTATCTGCAAGTCAATTCTTGTGACACTCTGTGGTTAGAGAGGGCATTTGTGATGTGCTCTTGCTTGAACATGGCCAGTTTAATTTTTGTCCAGTGCCATACCATAATGAATGTACAGATGTACAGTTGTTTTTTTTCCTTTAGGAGTATTGACTATATGAAAATAAAAAGGACCTTTGAACACCACCAGAACCATTAAAAAGGTCTTAAATCATTAAGATTTGCCACATCTGAAATGGTTATACATTTCGCTGGCGTAGCGTTCAACACAGATGGTTAGTGAATTCAATAGCCCAACTTACTAGTCTTGTACTGCTTTGCTCCCCTACTCCATACTCGGACAATATGAACAGGATAGGTGTATCATTACAGATGGTAACAACTCACAAAGGTCTCAACTGTCACCAAAAGAAAAGTTGAGAATTTACTTAATGACAAATTAACCCGGCTCGTATTTTGAATACTAGACACGAGTAAATAATATGTGTAACTACATATTCCATTGGCATGGTCAAACGCAAATGAATGATTGCCCCATTTGACTTATTAGGAAGGTTAGGGATCCATCATGCACATCAGTATTGGTCAAGTTCTAATAAGAACCTATTTGTAAACACCACTAGCAGACAAAGAATTCTGTGTTATGTCAGACCTAGTATTGTAGACATTGCTTTGTGCCTATTTTACACACATGAAAGAGAGCTCTGAATCAGAGCACACATTTACACATTGTATGTGTTCATTACACAGCCACGGTAGTGGCTGTATAGTTATGGTTAAGTTGCTATTCCCATAGGAAGAGCACTTTTTGGGGGGCTTATAACTTCGGCCCCCCGGACGAATCCACACCAAACTTTGCAAAAAAAAGTATATAGCCCACTCTGAATTGCAAACGTTTGATGAGGTTTGGCCCAGGGGGGGCAAAGTTATAGAGGGGGTCCCAAAACTTCTTTTTTTCCCATAGAGTGAATGGGGAGTGAATGGGGAGTGAATGGGGAGTGAATGGGGAAAAAACTTTGCTCACGCCTACAGCCCAAACCGCTGGATGGATTTTCACCAAATTTGCGGCAGGAGCAGCGGCTTGGTCCCGAAAGCGTGCTTTTGTAAATTTGGTGAAAACGACCAAAAAGTAGGTTACAAAAAATGTGTGATATCTATGTCCATAGGCCATGCACCCAAGACTCTAGGCCCTGGCCACACCCACCGCAGCATATCACACCCATAGATCACACCCATAGAATCAAGTATGTATGAAATATTTGCAAATCTACAGTTTATGCACTGCTTGATTTGTATAGTTTGTATTTGAAGTTTTGGCTACATCATGCCATTAAGATTGTAGAGTGTGTTATCAAGCACTGCAGTATAACATATCCATGGAAGTAAACATTTTGCATTGTGGTGTACGGTTACATGTTTGCTCTAATGGTTGTGTTATGGAGCAGTATTTAAAGGTTGTAGAGTTTGGTAACAAGCACTGCAGTATAACATATCCATGGAAGTAAACATTTTGCATTGTGGCGTACCCTTACATGGTTGTGTTATGGAGCAGTATTTATGAGTTGTACTTATTATAATATACTTACTGTTTGGTTTGGTAACTGGAGTACATATATTCTTTGTCAATTTCTGTGATAAAAGAAAAGATCATGTTAGTATCAGTAGTTTGTAAGGACTTATAACATTGAATAATAGACATTTTTGATTCATTTCGACGCTCATATTTAGTAGATTACAAACCAGCGTACTGTGCAATTTGCTCAGTTTCCGTCTTTATTGTTAAATCATTGGGTCTGTGGGAAAAAAAATCCATGTTGGATTAAAAAAAAGCTTTTTTTTCTTTTGGTATAGTACATTTATTTTTTTTGTTTTGAGTGTTTACTTGTTGTTTCTGGCTAATGTTGGCTTGCTGCAGATTGTTAGATGCTTGTTGTTGATTTGTAATTGATTATAATGTTTATTTATATAGCCTCAAGTTGTTAATCTATCTGTTGGGTTGTTGCAAAATCTTGGGGCAGTTAGATACCTGTTGGCGTATTCTAACTGTTTATTTCTTGTTATAGTTTAGTGGTATTGATTTATCTGTTTGGTTTTTATAGAATCTTAGGGCAGTTAGATACCTGTTGGTGTATTCTAACTGTTTATAGTTTTTTAATTGAAGTTTTATTAATGTTTATGCACAGATTAGTTATTAGTGGTATTAATTTATTTGTTTGGATGCTGAAAAATCTTGGAGCGGTTAGATACCTGTTGGCGTATTCTAACTGTTCATAGTTTTCTAATTGAAGTTTTGATAATGTTTAAGTACAGATTAGTTATTCAATTTTGGTTTTAAGAAGATTAAATAAGCGTTTATAAGATTTGCTGCTAATCTCTGCTTTAGAGTAATGGTAGTATCATTACATTCAAACCATCCACAATTCTTTATTATATATGCAGTGTAGTGACCTGCATTGGTTGTGGCTCCTGCGTGGTAGATTATAACTATTGTTGTGAATGTTTTCTTATAAAGTGATATTTGACCATGTGTGAATCCAGTCAGCTTGCAGTTGTTTTTGGTACCATCTGCATTGTAACGTAAAAGCTTTAATATTATATATTTAATATGTGTTTGTATTAGTAAGGTGGAACGAGTATCTGAATTGCAGGTAGTACATAATCTGCCATGGTTTGCATTTTGTACAAGTTGCTGAAATGGAACAGATTCACAGTTAGGTATGGATACATACACACAACATTCATTAGGGATTTGTTCATACTGCATATTGTTGCACAGAGTGCATACATATTTCCACATGTATGAAATCTGGAAGATTTAATTTATAGGTATGTTTTTGTTTTCCAGTACTTGTAGCAAGTACATTTAACAATTCTTGTGGATCTTCTTGTGAGTGTATAGTGAATTTCACCATTTCAGCACAGTAGTCCAATTCTTGTCTTATTCCAAGAACACTGTAGGTGTTGTCAGGATTGTTGGTTGCATTTCTATCAAGGACTAACATTTGCAAACACAATTGGTTTGTACTGTGTAAGTAAATGTTGTCAATAATTGGTAGCAATTGAGATAGAATATTGATTGCTACATTTGCGTAGCAACTTACACCAGTTATATTTGAAAATTTGAATACACCAGATAGTTCTGTGTCCAAGTTATTTTTTTGGAGTGTGTGTTGCTTCTTTGAAGAAGTACCTGAGTAACTCTGAGTAATAGATTCTTCTTTGGTTGTACTAATTAATTAAGTATTCATTTCTTTTACTCTCTTTGGAGGATCTGTAGTGACATCCTGTTGCATTTCTGTTTGAACTTGTTTTCTTTTACAACGTTTTGTTTTTTGTGGAACAGGATATGTGTTTAGATGGGGGTGTATAGTGAACGTAGTCTATTGTATTCTAAAATGCAAGGAATATCAGCGTTTACTTTAGTTGCATCAAAGTTGATTAAAAATAGACCATCAAGTGTACGTAAGCGTGATAGTGCTACGTAGCTCATGTCTTCTTTGAAGACTGTGTTTCCAATATCTATCAATGCTTTATCAAAGGTAAGACCTTGTGATTTGTGAATGGTGACTGCGTATGCTAGAGTTAGAGAAAATTGTTCTCTGTGTACATAGATGTTTTACTTCTGAAAGTTTGTCAAAGACAATATTGACAAACTGAATTCTGTTGTCACATGGGTATGTTTGAAAGCCAACAACTGTACCCAGTGCTCCATTATCTAGTGCTTGCTCCATGTCAAGGTTACGTTTAAGCATTACTCTACAGTTTAAAGATAATTTTAATATTTTCTCCAAACCAACTGTGTTGGAGATTGAATTTTGTAAGGTATTTAGTCTTGTTGTGGCTTGTTGACACATGGGTAGTGTCATACCATGAGTGTCCAGTTTGTCTGTAGCGGAAATTTCAATTATTGGTTGCATTTCTTTTTTCAACATTGTTTCACTGAATTTGGAACACCTTGCAAGAGTTGGCATCAAGGACATACAATTGACATTTTTGTGTGCTAATTGTTCCATGACATTAGTAGCACATGGGTCATGGCCATCAAGTGCATGGATGTGCCGGGTTTTTAATATTGCTTGTGCTTCTTGAGATAGTACACCAAATCTAATACTTTTTAAATGTTGGCGCAGGTGAGGTCTGCAGACTGTCACATGTTTTCTGTTAATTCTCTGTATGGGAAATGTTGCCAAAAGTTGAAATTTCCTATGCTGCCAACAGTTTTACGGCAGAGTTTGTGTCCTAAGGTTTTAAAAATAGGTTCACCTTTCACTGGTGTCAATTGAAGAAGATCTCCGAAAACAATAATGTGTTTTCCTCCAAAGAGCTCTTCATAGTTTGTTTTAAGTACTTCTTGTAATCTGAGGTTAATCAAAGCCAACATTAGGTTGGAGACCATGCTCACTTCATCTATTAGTAGCATTTTCATTTGTTCTAACACTCTGTGTAGTTCCATTGCAGCTTCTGTAGAAAGTTTCTAATATTCTAATTTGTTTTGGTGTTCTACTGGCAGGAGTAGTAATCGGTGTAAAGTGACACCGCCTATGTTGTAGGGAGCTAAACCTGTAGGGGGGCAGTTGCAACAGCTGACAGTTTGTTGTTTGTCAATTATTGAACGAACTTGCTGATGATTTTGATTAAGAATCTTTTGTCTGAACCAACTTCACCACTGACGTATAGCAGTATAGGTTTGTAATTTTGGCAGGTACATTCTTTATTTTCATGTTGTACAATATGTGCAATTTCTTTTGTTACTTCTTAAAGAATGCTACGCTGGTCATTGTTCAGTTTTGATTTCAGTAGAGTGAAGTCTTCCATATTTTCTTCATAGTGACACATTGTGTTTTCTACTTGTGTCATAGCAAATTCTGCCTCATTTGCTATTAGTGGCTGTCCCAGTGGTTCTTGGCTTCCTGTTACAGAAGGTTGACTACTGTTGGGAGTGTCCTTATGTACTTGCGTCTGGAGTTCTTCTTCGTGCTGCTGTTCATTGTGCAACATAGTTTTGTACTGTGTAAAGTTCACATCGGTTATAGTGCTTTGTCATTTGCTTTGAAAGTGTCTTCATAGGAGTCATAGTTATCTAGTATCTCTTCTTCTTTTCTCCATGGTTTAAAGAGTTGTAGCAGGGACATGTAATATAATTCTTTATGTTGAGGAGTTTTTAATGAGAATTTGATATGATTAATTAAACTTGGTTTGGTAAGTTTTACTAAGCTGCCTTCACAATTTGTCACTCTGTATCTACCTTTTTTTTTCATTGGGTTTTATATTATTTTCGTATGTGAAGTTTTGGGCTATGTGGTATAGACACATGGTTTCCAAAGTGGTACTTCTGTTTGGGTAGTATGTGTCCAGTAAATTGTTTTTCAAAATGTCTTGGCTGTTGAGATCATTTTTGGCTATTGTTTCTATGTCGTCGTATGATTTGAGAACTCTTTTTCAAAATTTAGCAGGACCAAGACTTAGCCATACTATATTTTCAGATTTTCCATACAAAGCAGTACCGGTTAAACGATCTGCAGCTTCATAGCAGCCACATTCTCTACGGAAGAGCATTTTTATGCCCAAGCTGTACAATTTCTGAGAGTGTTTTTTCTGATGACAGGTCATTCCAGAGGTCTTGAAGCTCTGTTTTTTCTGCTTTGGTTAAGTAGGATGTAACATATTGTGCAACTGCAGTGGAATTGTCTGCAATGTACTGCACATCTATGTTTCCATTCCATAATAGGGCAATGATTGCATTGTAATCATTGATATATTTTGCTTCTTTTGTTCTTTTTATGTAACATGTAGTTTTAGGTGATTTACCTTTAACACTATGTCTAACTGAAGACATGAAGTTGTTCACTTCACCTGTTTCTGTAACCAGTCTAGGGAAACCAAAGCGGCATTTGGTGTAGTATTTCCCTTTGTTTTTGTATTTTCTACGACAATATTTGCCACATTTGTGTCTTTGAAATTGTACAATTTGTGCATGAAGATCACTATTTGTTGCTTCTGATGGAATTTCACAAGTGACATATTTTTCGATAAACTGTAACACAGTGGCATCACTGTCTTGACCAAATTTAGGAGCATTTTTAATCCATAAATGCATGTGGATATGTGGTGGTCCTCTGGCTTGGTATTCTTTTCTCTAAATGAAGTGTTGCACTTCTCCGACGGGAGGAACAGTTTTATTACAAACAAAGTGTAGCATAGCAATGAAGCGATGATGGAAATATCTTGAAACAAAAAAAGGATCTAGACAGCAAAGTTCTCCAGGTGTTAGTATATATATGTTTGTTTTGTTTTTGTTTGATATTCGTAGGAAATCATGTAAATCTTCCCATGCATATTCTGCACAACTTAATGTAACAAAAAATGGGTGGGCCAAGGTTTCTAATCATACAACGTACATCTCTGTGACGTTAGTACCACGCATGTTTGCTAATAGATTTGTAATGCTTGATTTTAAAACCTCATCTTTTTCTTGCACTTTTTGTAGTAATTGCGTAGCTGACATATTTTGAAAGTGGGTTCCCGATTTTAATGTGTGTGCAACTCCGTAACAAAGAGTTGCTAGTTCACTTTCAAAGAGTAGGTGGAATATGTATTCCACATTTTGTCTGAATCTGGGATCTTCAGAAAACATCCGTAACGAGCGGTAATCTGATGCTGTTATTTGAATAGGTCTATCATTGTACCTTCCTCCTTTGCCAGTAGGAAAGAGTAGAGGAAAACACACACACACATGGTTTGGAGCTTCAGTGGATGTACTTTTGAATTTTAGTATTTCTTTTTTGTATGTGTGTAGTAGAAGGTTGCCATGTGCAGAATTGTTGCTAGTCTGCTGTAAAGCTATTGCATTTTGTAAGTGGCTTTCACTTCCAAAATATTTTCTCTGGATATGGTCGATTTCTTCAAGTAGGTCTTTGGCTGTACCATGTAGAAGATTTTTATTTAAATTGGCAGTGCTATAGCAGGACTTTTAGCATAGAACAGTTTATAGACTAGCTTTCTTATACTTGAATGATGTATTGATATCATTTTGATATGATGGAAGGTGCTTTTGCAAATAGGTCCTGAAATGCAGGCCAATGAATGTCCTTGCAGTCCTGTGTATTTGCACACTGGACAGGTATCCATATTTTGCAGTAGTTTTATTTTGATTTTGTCTTTGGCTTACAAATATTGATTGAGGAACTGGCCTAAAGATTTGAAAGATGTTTTGGCAATGTTACACATTGACATGCATGGCCATTTGTATACTGGACGTTCTGGTTCAGTCGAATGGAGAATTGATACTGAGTTTTCTGGGATATTTTTGTAAGCAGTATTTCCTGTTGCATTATGGTATTATTGAGTTTTTCATAACCTCGTCCACTGCTGTGCATGGCAATTGTGTTTGTTTGATTTTGTTTGTATGCTTCTTCATTAAAATATGGTTTTGTGCTTGTGGTGTGACTCTATTCACTTCCACAGATATTTAAGAAGTTATTTTTGTTGAGATTCCGTTTATTGAGAAGTCTTTTTTGGAATTTAGAACTTAGTTTTGTTAGTGGTTTCATTCTGTTTAACACTAAAATAAATAACTTTCTTTTGAGAAGGATTGCACTGTCTATCATAACTTCTAAGATTCATTTTCTACAGTAGGTTTTAAGGGTTGTGCATGATTTGTCTACTGATTTTATAAGATTTTGAAGGACTCAGTGGCAGAACATTTTTGCTAATATAGTTTTTTTCGTATGATACTTCCTACTATATCAAGATGTATAGGTTCAATTTTAGAAGTAGTGGTAGCTGCATTCTTGTTAATCATTTTCTGTTTTCTTTTACATTGTGATAGAGGAGGCAAAGTTTCTGTACTGGAAGATTGTTTTGTTTTGCTAAATTACTGTATTAGCTGTTTTGCTTGAACTTTTTGTACAAACTCTGCTAGAGATGGATGCTTATTTTGGACTTTTTTATTTTCATTTGCTCTATTTCTGCGTTGCTTTCTATGGACTTGCTTTCTGGTAGGCATTCTGTGGGGTCTGTTGAAACCGAAAAAAAGAAAGTATGGGTTGGGCTGTTGTGCAATGTAAGTGTGCTGTATGCATGAGTGTCTGAGTATGATGGTAAAGGTGTATCTGGTGGTGTGTAATTGTGCATTGGGCATCTACAATTAGTTGGGAAGGCTATTCTTCTATTTGTGTGTTACTATGCTGCGGTTCAGACACAGTAGAAAGTGAGCTAGTGTTGAGGATAAGCACTAATAGTAAATCAAATGGTATAAAATTAAAAAATGTCTTTGTTTTGTAATACTAACATTCTAGGGGCTGAGTTATGTTATTTGTGCTCCGAAAAACGAGGATTTGTGTGCATTCTGCGTGCTAATCCCTATTTAATAAATGGTGAATCACCTGCACAGTGTGTTTGAGTAACAGTAAGAATATTTGTATTTGTATTTGTATTTATTTAGTTTATATAGTGCTTTACACCAAAGTGCTGCACATTTTAACAACAACAGGATACATATAAAAATTAACATTATAACAGTAACAGTAGAAGCAATTTACAATTAAGAATCAGACCAACAAAACAGTAAGTAGAGCTATCAAACTGAAGGGGATAGGGAGAGTAGTTCAGTAGAAGTGAGAGAGAGAGGGAGGGGTGGGGAAGAGGAGCAGGAGGGAAACGGATGGGGTGAAGGGTGAGAATGGGGGGAAGGGGTAGGGGTGTGAGTGTGTGAAGAAGCATGGCCTTTTACAGGCTGTGTGTAATTCTATGATACACTACTAAGTGTTTTTCCACAATTATATTGTTATTCTTCCATCTTCTAATATTATAATTTTTTAGATAGGTGTGTGTGTAAAACAAAACAAATTAGATAGGAGACAGGTTTGGAAGTGACAGTTGTTATAGCAGATGGAAAAAATGACAGTAAGTTCATTTTATAGGCTATTCAGGTTAAGTGGCAGTTACTCTGTTTATATGCATTTATGAGAGTTGTACATGTACTGTGTGGAAAATATGCATGCCTTTAGTTGTACTCATGCATGCGGATATGCATACATCTGCAAGTAGACATTTTGGAGACTTGAAGAGTAGTTTTTGTAGTAGGTGCTTTCCAGTGATATGAGACTTGTACTCAGAGTGATCAATAGTACATTTGAAGTGCTGAACTCTGATGATGGAGTTAGATGTAGAGGTCTTGGATGTAATTGGTGGATGGTTGTGTGACTGGTTAGCTGTATCCAATGAGGGAATGGCACAGAGAGTGACGTGGAAATGGTAGAAGGGCTGTCCAAGTTACGATATGTCTTTTTCCTGAGAGAAGAATAGTTAGCTATGGCTGTGTGTTTCAGAAAACAGATTATCTGGATTTTGGGAGACTCATGGATACATTATTTGGAAGTGCATGTAGAACGCTGTTGAGTAGCTGCAGATCTTGGATTCCCTCATGTGGAAGTGCACTGGCATGGAGTACGTGGAATGAAGTGGTTGGACTTGGTACCTCTCTGTGCTAGTTTGGAGACAGAGCTTCATCTAGACATAATTATAATTCATTGTGGTGGGAGCAGTTTAGGACATGTGTCAGGAATTTCTTTGCAATTTGCGATGAAAGAAGGACTTCAGAAGGTCATGGACATGTTTCCAAATTTCCAAGTAATTTTTTCTCGTATTGCGCAGAGACAAATATGGCGGCATTCTTCTTCATTTGGTCCATAAATGGAGAAAGCAAGGCAGAATGTTAATAAGGCTGTTTGTGCCTTTCTAAGTGATGTTGGCATGTCCTCTTTCCACAATGAAAATATTATGTTTCGTGGCACATACATTTTTCGCAGAGATGGAGTCTATTTTACTTATGCTGGTAATCAGATTTTTCCGAGAAATGTACAAAATGCATTGTGACCTATTGTGGAATGACAGCCATCCATTTTGCAGTAGGTGTTGACTATTTTCAAACATAAAAAAACACCACCAAAAGGCTATTTTCAGAGCCATCACTTCCTCCCAGAGAAAAGTGCAATTGTTTTGGTAGGACAGCACCACAAAATTTAAGATGACCGCGAACTGTTCACGGACTTCTAAAAATGCACAGGGCCCTGCTCCATTTATTTGTCACTTCTATTTTTAGACTGTGAAAGGCGGCTCTGAAAATAACCTTTTTTTGGGGGGATTTTCGTTGTTTTATATTTTATTTTTGTTTTTTTACACAGGACAAACTAGGAGAGGAGGGGAAAGGAGGGTAAGGGGAGCACCAACCACGGGGATAAGAAAGGGCAGTTGGAGAGAGGAAGATGTAGGGTGGGCCTTACTTAGGTAGGTAGCAGGTCATCTCGTGCTCCTTGACCGCAGTCTTGAAAGCACTTCGAAGTCTCTCCCCCCTGCAGAGTACTGCGTCACAGTACATACACAAAACTGTGACCCTCAAAAGGTAAAGGTCATCAGCATCGTGAATGGTCTGTGACGCAGCTGGAGGGATGCGCTATCCCACAGGAGTGTCTCTTGTGGTGAAAGGAGCGGAAATGGATGATGTAGTAGAGGAACTCAACCTACTATGTTGATCATAAGGTACAACCTTGCAAATGGCCCCACCGTGGAGCGACCTTAGGTGTAGCTTCATAGATGTCGTACCAAAGCTGTATGAACCAGACCTCCTGCGACTCAGCAACATTTTGCACTGGTTGCAGGTGACCTTATTTGCACGTGCTTTGGGTACGTCACCATGAATGGTAAATAACCGCCACACCCAAGACTCACGGCGAGTGCTGGCAGTAGGGACTTCCACTACCTCATCCTCTTCATCCTCTTCATCCTCCTCTACATCCTCACGCCTGTTCCCCTCTTCAGGCCCTTGGGGAGGTGGTGGTGGTGGAGGGGGAGGTTGTGGTGGTGGAGGGGGTGGGGGCGGTGCTGATCCAGATCTAGCACCAGGTGGAAGAACAGCAGCCATGGATGCCATCAGGTTCAGCAAACGCAGCAAAATCTCGAAGATTGCAAGGCAACGTAGATAATGCTATGTGAGGTAGCCAGAAGCACAATGAAGATCAGCTCTGTGTGTGGCCTTTTATAGGGGTGCTGGTGCGCGCTTCGCGGACACACACGCTGTCCGTGGACAGATCGAACACCCCAAAAAGGCTCAAAACGTCCCAAAAAGTATGTAGAAAGTCAGGGTCATTGTCTGGGACATGTGCTATGGTGAATTGTTACTATAAAATACTGTGGATTGCCTGAAAAGGTACTTTAAAAATGTTCGGGGACCCATACAGTGTCCGCAATTCAGGATAGACGCTCAGCGTGGGTTCGGTCACATGATGATGTTGCGAACACATCCGCAAAGGGAACAGGTGTCCGCAGGACACCAAATGTATAGGAACGGTTGTGCGCGTGCGTGTTCTACGGACAGTGTTCTGGTCCTGAAACTACAACTGCAACACAAGTGAGACGAACAGTTACGGACAGGTGCGATGTTCGTAGGACTTATGGGTGTGGTGCGCATGTGCGTAGGTGTTCTACAGGCAGTACGGACAGGAAAAGTGTCCTTAGGATACCTTCATTTTCGTTAATTGCAGACAACCCGGAAACCGCGCGTGTTCTAAGAACAGTTCCATTTTGCTTGCGTACAGTTTGGACAGGCATAGTGTCCTTAGGACACCCCCATTTTGGTTAATTGTGGACATTGAGGACACCGAGTGTGTTCTTAGGACAGTTTCAACTTGCCTGCGGACATCACCGACAGGTATAGTGTCCTTAGGACACCTCTATTTTGGTTAATTGCAGACATTCCGGACACCGAATGTGTTCTCAGAACAGTTTCAACTTGCCTGCGGATATTACGGACAGGTATAGTGTCCTTAGAACACCTCCATTTTGGTTAATTGCGGACATTCAGGACACCGAGAGTGTTCTAAGAACAGTTCTATCTTGCTTGCGGACAGTGCGGACAGATAGAGGGTCCTTAGGACACCTCCATTTTGGTTAATTGCGGACAACCCGGACACCGCGCGTGTTCTTAGAACAGTTTCAACTTGCCTGCGGACATTACGGACAGGCATAGTGTCCTTAGGACACCTCCATTTTGGTTAATTGCGGACATTCCTGACACCGAATGTGTTCTGAGAACAGTTTCAACTTGCCTACGGATAGTACGGACAGGTATAGTGTCCTTAGAACACCTCCATTTTGGTTAATTGCAGACATTCAGGACACCGAGAGTGTTCTAAGGACAGTTCTATCTTGCTTGCGGACAGTGCGGACAGGTAGAGTGTCCTTAGGACACCTCCATTTTGTTTAATTGCAGACATTCCGGACACCTATTGTGTTCTAATAACAGTTCCATCTTGCATGCGGACAGTACGGACAGGTATAGTGTCCTCAGGACGCTCCCATTTTCATTAATTACGGACATTCTGGACATCTGCGCTGTCCGTGGACATCTTAACTGCCTTTTTTTAAAAAATAAGAAGGACTGAATTAAAACACATCTAATTTTTTTTTTATTATATACAGACATAAAATGTATGAAAGAGAGGGGGAAGCAGAAACTGACACAAACACAGGTGAATTGGGGGTTTGGAGAGGATGGATGGGAGGAGATGAAGGGATGGAAGTCTCATTGTAACGTTTTTCTTGGTGTGTAAGGTTTGGGGATAGTTGACTGGGACATGGAGAGGGGGAACAGGTACATGTGGGACAATGATATTTATTTTTTTCTTTTATGTGGTCCTCCACAAAATGTTTCAAAAGATTGAAATTTTCCATTAGCATGTCCATGTTTTCTTCCATGCGGTGCAGAGTATGTTCTATGGTATCTTTATTCTCAATGTTTGTATGGTCTGTGAATAAAAATAAAAATGTTAAGTACACCTAAAGTTATGATTATTAATTTGGTTACATAGAGAAGTGTCTACCATTAGTATCATTATCTTGAGTCATTTCCTCACGTGGAACATTTTCCTCAAGCCATTCCAAAGTACTGGCCATTTCTGTGTAAATAAAAATAATTATTACTTTTAGTGTACCTAATACAGAACATTTAGAACAATTTTAAGAAACATTAAGTTTACTTACTAGCTTCTGGTAAATTGTGTTCTTACTGTTGTGTGGGTCTACCGTTGCTCCTAGCTGTGCAGTTTCTGTGAGGTAATTATGTTGGAGGCATGTCTTTTTTTGTTTTGGTATATTCCATTTTAGTACATATGGTATTTAAATGGATGGTTGTTACATATATAGGTTCCACTTCTAATTTATTATTACATATAATGTGTTTATATGCTGCTTTTTGAACTTGTGCAGTGTTTATATGACTTGATAGCACAATTTGAGATACCCCCTGAGTTTTTGGGTAGTGTTGTTGTCCGCGTCTGGTCCGCGGACATACGCACAGTCTGCGGACATCAAATTCACTAGCTGGGGGTTCAGTATGTTCTATGTTACATGTATATAAAGTCAGGGACGTTATGTTTAAGTTGCGCTAATAAAAACCTATGAAATTCAGTAAAAAAACTTTGTTTAGCGCAATTTAACCATAACACCATAACGTCCTTTTAACAAAGTGTTTTTACTGAATATATATATATATATGTTTATATTTGCTCTACTTTTTGACCATTAAGTGTGACACTGGTAACACATTTTGTTTAGTTTTTTGTGTTGTTAATTTATTTTGTTATTTTTTTTTTTAACTGAAACAGAGGAACACCTGCAACTAAACATAAACTATGACTGTGCCTCTAAATAAGGAAACATATTAACCAACAAGAAGAAAAAGGGCTGGGGAAATAAGAATGGGAGATCCCTACTTGTTCCAGTTTTGCACAAGGTGGCATTGCAGTGGTAACACATGTGCATACTCTGCCCAAAATAACCAGAGAGCATTCTCCTCACCCAAATAAGATGAGGCCCTTTCTCCTACAACTAGGTGGGATCAGCAATAGGAAGAGAGTGTTGCTCTGATCTTGTGGTCCTTCTGTTAAGCAACTTTGCCTGTGCACACCGACGAAGGAAGGGCAGGAGCCCCTACCCTCACCAACGACCCCCTGCAACCACGAGGCAGCCATCAAGATGCCGCGATCAGCCGCTCTGTTGCCATTACCATTGCTCCGTCTGTAACGGTAATAACTGTGCTGTGCATGTCCTGCCATGATTTACTGCCCACGCCTGATTTGTGCCACATTGCGTGTACCTCCTCGCTGATCCGGCGGTACCAGATGCGCATTACCTCCATTATCTGCAAGCACGAGTGTCGGGGTTCCAAAATGGCTGCCCCCGTGTTTGCTGCCTTTGTTGATATGGTTGACTAGCAACCCGCCTGGAAAGAGCAGTCCGCTCTAATTGGGCCTGTGTGAACAAGGCCGACTCCTGTCTTTTTTGCCTATCCTTGCTGATCGAGTTGCCTGCCGGACACCATGACCGCACTAGCTCCAATCTACTACTGGCATGCTGTGGTTCTGCAGTGTTCTTCAGACTCCTTTTGCCACTGATCAGCATCCACATTTTACGACCAACTTCGCCTCTCTGGAGCAGGAGCTCCCAGCAGGATTCAAACACTCAGCACTGGGAGACAGACGTAAGCCTAGGCACAAGACGTGTAACCAAGCAGCCCCTATCTGCCTGTGCGACATACGTTACTATTGTTGACCCATAGCACTGCAAATCCACTAGCACACATCCTCAACCTAACTTGTATAGTTCGCTCTAAACAACAAGTTCGCAATGCATGTCGATTGCTTACTAGTTGAACCTGCCACGCATTAGCTCCTATCTTGATTATCGTATTCACAGACCTTGCTACTGATCGTACTTGGACCCCCATCCCATCGCTGCTGTTTGAACATGTTAACTAGTGTTACCCTATGAACCTAGATTGCTTCTCTGCATTGCACCCATGTAAATCGGCTGCTACCGGTTCACCCCTTACATTGAGGCTCCAGTTACTGTATGGAACAATATAACTGCTGCCACTGAATTTTGTTACTTACCTGAGACCCTCGGTTGCCTGCCACTGCATTTTGGTACTTACCTGAGACCCTTTGGTCGCCTGCCACTGCATTCTGTTACTTACCTGAAACCCTTGGTTGCCTGCCACTGATTTTTGTTACTTACCTGAGACCTCTTGGTCGCATGCCACTGCATTTTGTTACTTACCTGAGACCCTTTGGTCACCTGCCAATGCATTTTGTTACTTACCTGAGATCCATTTGTTGCCCGCCACTGCATTTTGTTACTTACCTGAGACCCTTTGGTTGCCTGCCACTGCATTCTGTTACTTACCTTAGACCCTTTGGTCGCCTGCCACTGCATTTTGTTACTTACCTGAGACGCCTTGGTCACCTGCCACTGCATTTTGTTACTTACCTGAGACGCTTTTGTCGCCTACCACTGCATTTTGTTACTTACCTGAGACCCCTTGGTCGCCTGCCACTGCATTTTGTTACTTACCTGAGACGCTTTTGTCGCCTACCACTGCATTCTGTTGCTTACCTGAAACCCCTTGGTTGCCTGCCATTGCATTTTGTTACTTACCTGAGACCCTTTGGTCAGCCCAGTGAAGTCTCCTAGCACTATGTGCCCTCTGACACAGCCCTCTGTCAGCTATTGCAGGTCCTAAGATTGCCCAATGCCTAATGTCAGTTACTGTGAACCGGCCTACTTGAAATAACTAACCGCTAGACTTGTGCACCCGTTGGAAACAGCCCACTGCCAGACACTGAGCTGCGCTTTTAATTTAGTGCGCTTGGTACTACCCATGTCCCCTGCCTAACCGGCGCTAAACTACCCAGCTCTCCACTACTACACACTACAATGTGCCTTAACAAGACCCAGATAGCATCTCTGCTGTGCCTTACCATACTCAGCATTGCTATCATTATGTCTTCCCATAAATGCGCACTGTGTCCCACCATGGACAGAAACAACAGACTTCGAGCTAGACTACCACGCCGCTATGATCCCATATGTCATAGCAACAAGGCCTTTGATCCCCATCATAAACTTACCTCACGGTACACCAAGCCACATCCCAACCTAACTACACCCTGCAACAATACTACTCAGCTTAAACTCATTCCACACCTAATGCGACCATACTATCTAGTGCATTGATCACTGCCAGGTCCTTAGTGGCCAACGCCACTGAAATAGCAGACACTCTATCATATGATAACCTTGACCTTTTGCCAGTTACTGAATCATGGCTGCACAAGCTACAGGTCCAGCACTCTCCCTAGCTATCCCTGAAAATTACCAATTAATTAGAATGGATAGACCTAACAGCAAAGGAGGGGGTTTAGCTATTATAGCTAAAACCAATCTTGCTATTAGACTACAAGCCTCATCTCCCCTCAAATCATGCAAACTCCTCATAACCAAACTGCCCATCTCTAACTGCCGCACACTAACTATCTACCTAATATACTGGCCACCTGGCCCCATTGGGACTTTCGAAGAGGATCTATCCAGTCTCTTAGCCAATAACCACAAAGACTCATCACAAATCTTATTACTAGGAGACCTTAACCTAGGTTTTAATGACCCAGATGACAAGCCAGCCCAATCTATAGTCACTATGCTAGTTGAACATGACTTAAACCAAAGAGTTGTCACTCCAACCGACAACAAAGGAAGGACCTTGGATTGGGTTGCTACCCTGAATTGTGATACCGCGATCACCAAAATGACCCCTCAACACTGCACAGACCACTACCTCATCAATTTTACCCTTACTCTGAATGCACAAACCACCAAAGAGAAAATCATGACACCCCCCACTACCCACTCGAACCAAAAAAAACATAACTCTAGACAATCTCCTACCACTGCTACTACCTACTATCAATGCTCTTCCAAACAACCAGCATCCTGAGCTCCTAATAGAAAGCTACAATAATGCTGTGAAAATAGCATTAGACACCATTGCTCCTCTGAAACTTCAAAAAAGTAAACAACATGCTCACCTAAACGCTTGGTTCACTCCACATCTAAAAGAATTAAGAATGCAAAAAAGGAAACTAGAGTCTAAATGGCGCCATACCCCATCTGAAGAAAATAAACTGCACCTTAGACTTTTCGCCAATAAATACAAAAAAGAAATCCTACTCACACAAAAAACCTCTTTAATGAAAGAATCTGTAACGCAAGCTCTAACACTAGAGAATTATTTACCATCTTAAGGGAGCTGGAATCCCCCGTACCACCACCTGACAACATTACCAAAGACAAACAATGGTGCACCAGCATCCAAAATGCCCTAGCAAATAAAATTAAGACACTCCAATCTAAAATTGCCTTGAAAAAAGACTCCCTAACTCCCAATGAAACATCACCATCCCCATGTCTACTAACTCACCCGGCCTCAACCTTCAAATTCAAACAAATATCCCGGAAACTGAAAAGTTCATCTCTTCCCTCAAACTATCACACTGTAAGGGAGAGAGCTGCCCAGCCGAGTTAATTAAGGATGCTGCAAGAGACCTAGCCCCCTTCATAACCAAACTGATCAACGCCTCCTTCTCCTCCAACACCATCCCAAGTAACCTAAAAGAATCCTGGGTAATACCCCTCCTCAAAAAGCCATCCCTAGACCCCGCCATTCCCACTAACTATAGACCCATCATCATGGAACCATTTCTCCTCAAGATAATAGACAGAGTAGCATACCTAGAATCCAGCACTACCTCGAAACTAACCAACTCTTAGGCACCCGCCAATCAGGATTCGGACCGCAGCACGGCACAGAAACTGCCTTAATTGATCTTAAAGTACTGATTGACAAACTCAATGACAAAGGAAACACTGCCATGCTACTTCTCCTTGATCTGTCGGCGGCCTTTGATCTGGTGGATCCCGCAGTGCTGTGCAGACACCTGGCATCGGCTGAGAACTTTTCAAATGAGGCTATAGCCTGGATCCAATCATTTTTGGACAACCGCACAATGAGAGTTTTCTCAACATTGGCATCAGCAGAGCCTATCAAAATAACTTGCGGTGTACCGCAAGGTTCTTGTGTCTCGCCAACTCTATACAACATCTTTACCAAGCCCTTATTTGACAAATTGGACAGACTGGGTGTCACCTACACAAATTACGCAGACAACACCCAGAACCTCATTCCCCTTCCGGGCAATTTCGACACGGATACCACCTTGGTAAACAAAATATATCTCATCATTCAGGCATGGATGGCCACACATGGACTATGCCTGAATGATGATAAAACTGAAATCCTACTTCTCGGATCCACAGCCAACTTAAAAAAACTGACTACTCAGCATTTAACATTGATGGCAATATAATCATAGTTTCCAAAACAGTAAAAACACTAGGTTTTCACCTTGACTCAACCCTAACACTAAAGAAACAAGTTAACTCCTTTGCATCCTCTACAGCTTACACCTGTAAGCTTATTAGGGCAAGCAGAGCTTTCCTCACCCAAGCTAGCTGTATCATCATTGCCAATGCCCTAATACTTTCCAAACTTGACTATTGCAATGGTCTGTATTTGGGCGCTAACAAATACAACATTGACAAATTCAAACATTACAAAATAACGCCCTTAGAAATGCCCTCACTTTACCTTCTAAAGAACACATCTCTAATACTAGAAGAAAACAAAAATGGCTCAAAATTTGCGACAGAATCTCACTTAAGAAAGCATCACTCACCTTGAAATGTCTTAATAATGCAGCACCCCCTTACCTGGTAGCAAGAATTATGAGAATTGTGAGAAAAACTTCCACTCGCCCCACCAGAACCGCCAACTACTACTGCCTTCAGATAAGCAAATTTAGACTAAAAAAAACAGGCGCAGTAGCTTCCCAGTTAAGGCGGCCCAATACTGGAATGCCCTCCCACTTGACATCAGAACAGTCCAGTCCTACTACAGCTTTAGACGGTATATACTCGCATGGCTACATTCCAATGACCCCCAAGATTAACCATGGACCAATCCATACCTACTAACTTGACTGTACAGTACATATGTATATTCTTTTAACTCTTTTATTGTGATGTCAAGTATATGTTTATACTCGACACTGGCATGCAACTGATGTATATGGTTATTCTGTGCCTTGTAACTAAGTTTTTAAGCAATCTTGTTTTCATGTTCTCTGTAGCGCCCTGTTACCTTTAGGTTTGGCGCACTATATAAAATCAAAAAACAAATAAATTTTACTGTTTTGACCATTGCTGGTTTTTCTTTCAACATCTGGTGGCTTAAAGGAAATGTTCCCATTTGTCCCTTGGTTTAGTGTTTGACAATACTCGTTGCACTTTATGATGACCATGCAAACTACTTTACGGACTCCTGGTGGCCGAAGAATTAAAGACACACCCACGACCCCTTGCATTCCTGGGGTGGTGGTTCAGGTGTACTTTCTTCATGAACTATTTTCTTCCTTCTCCTCTGCAAACCCTAATTTTCACTCTTTCTCCTACAGCTAATATATAGTGAAATGTAGAGCTATTTCCGGGCACAGCAAAAAATGAACATAGCTATGTTGGTATTGATGCTGGACTACAATAATATGCCATGCCCACTGAGACGCTGGGCTTTTACATCTAAACAAAAAAAGAACATTGCTCTAACAGGCTACCATGGTCAACTTTGTCAAGATTCTTGTCATTGGTCCATACAAGAAAAACAAGAATGACATACTTGCCAACATTCTGTGACCAGAAATCTGTAGGATTCTTGAAGGTTCAAAAATAGTAATTACTTAATAATGACATCAAAGGAAATTACATCACATGACCCCTAACCTCATGACATCACAGGAAATAACAAAACCTGACATACGGTGCAGAACCAATGACAGTAAATGAGTGTCATACGTGGTCTCTCCTAGACTTCTAAGCATCATTAGAAGTCAAATTTCTAAATGAACAGCAGAGGCTGGTGATATTTTATTTAGCGCAAGTAAATGTTTCCCACAAATACATAGGGTTTGCGTCTAGCGAGGGAGGCTGTACCAAGGAATTGGGAGTTTAGGGAAGTGGTGCGAGGGCATATTCTATCATTCATGAAAGGTTTTTAAATAATGGGTGAAAATGTTGGCATTTTACAACACACTGTCTTCAAAGAATGAGAAAAAGCCACACAGTTTTAGGTCAGTTGTATAGGTTAACACATGAAAAAATCAAATAGATATAAGTCACCACCAGTGCACAGAAGCATTTTCGCAATTCGTTTCCCACAATATATCTAGCACAAGAACCATGTTCATGTGGGTGTGCTCATACACGCCCATTATGGCTGCATCACTATATGCCATCACCACCTATGACACTTAGGGCCTCATTACGACCCAGGCGGTAAGTTACCGCCTGGGCCGTGACTTTACCACCATGGCGTAAACTAAGTTTACGCCATGGTGGTTGGCGGACTTACCGCCCCATTCCGACCTTGGCGGGGCGGTAAGTCCCCAATCCCCATTTACCCTTCCCCATTCCCATTTTTGCCCCATAGGGCATAATGGGAGTGGGGAAGGCGTTAATTACGCCACCGTAAATTACGGTGGCGTAATTAACTCCATGGTCCCTTAGCGCCATGGATTTTAACACCTGCCAAAAGCAGGTGTTAAATTCGCCATGGCGCTAAGGGACCTCGTACTCAGGCAGTAAGGGTCGGCGCTGTTTACGGCGCCGTAAACCCCTTACCGCCTGGGTCGTAATGAGGCCCTAAGACTGCCTGCTATGTGCACGGAAGAGAGTGTCTGTTTCACACTCTCTGTCATCAATCAAAATAATGACACGATGGGCCATTAACATGCTCCTTGGAGATGCTGCAGTGCTCTGCAGCTCTCTGGGCCTCAGACAGGCAGCCAGGCCTGTAAATACGTAGTTATTAGATGAAAATCGGCAGGCGGTCGGACTGCATAAAAAGTGGTATCCTACCGCCTAAATCCGTAGGGTTGGCAAGTATGGAATTACTGCCATGATCTTGAACAGAGGAGGAACAAGGCTGTGGAGAAATCTGCACATCTCCCTGAGAGCAGAAGATAATCATAGGTGTTCTGGGAAAAGGCTCAAGGCCCATATGTTCAAAATGCCCTTTGAACTCTAATGCCCCTACCAATGCCTGGCTCTTAACGTTCCCTCAATTTAGGTATCCCGCTGTAGGGGGCCCTCTGGTCCACTCTATGCCGTATGCACTTACTTGCATGCCTTTGTTTCCTCTGCTGCACTAAGTATGTATACTTTTTATCATCCGCATATACTTTCTCTGCTGCCTTCTTCCCACTAAACTGATCTGGAATGTGCCAAGGCTGTGAATGAACAGATCCTGCCTCCCTCCCCGCCTTACCCCCTCTATCCTCTTTTTCTCTCCTTTCTTCTTGGGGTGCTACGAAGTGACTGTGCACACAGATGGAATCATACAAATTATCAGCAAATCAAAAAAAGTACATTAACAAAATAGTTGGCTATGGGGGCCATAGAACAATGTGTAATTGGGGGATTATGTACTGTAAACGTCAGTATGATGAGTCAATTAGGGCAATGGAGAAGGATATGACACATGAATAACGTTACTGTTGAATGAACTGCAGCCAAAGATGTACATTTGAAATATGTGAATGAAACACATATTCCCATTTGACAAGGTGCTTGGATCGCGTTTTTTGTGAGAGGTGCTGGGTGGCTCGTTATCTGTGAATGTAATGGGTCCAAAGGCCTTCGCAACCCCTCCTGCCTGTTTGCTGATGCAATACCTTTGAAAAATACCATTTTGGATGTTGCTACTGCCCATTTCCGTCTCTCTTTACTGGATCACAAACCATCAGCATGCTCCGCAGATGCGTTTATGGCAGTGCCTTTGGGCAGGATTTAAAGATAGACATGGCCATAGTCTGCGAACAGCAACATTCCCCAAAATAATGAAGAATTGTTTGATTAAGTAACATTGATTAAAGGGATGTTATGGTTAAATTCGCCTTAACAAATGCATCGGAAAAACCTTCTTAAAGCGACGTTTTGATTATTTGCGCCTTAGAAAAACCAGGGCAATTGATTGTGTACACTTTGTTATGGATCAGTGGGATTTCAAAATCCATGCACATTCAGTAATAATAAAAAATAAAATATAATAATAATTTGGCATTTATATAGTGCTACAAACCCTCAGGTATCTGTGGGTGGTGCTCACCCATGGTGAGTTGGCAGATTTGTTTTTTTTTACATTTTCTTTTTTGGGGGTGGGGGTTCCCCCCCAGCCCCTGTTTTTGTGGTAAAAAACACTTTTTTTTACCTAAACTGAAACCCAAAAAAATATATAATTTAAAAAAAAATGTGAAACTTTTATTTTCGATCCTATTGACTCTCACCTTTTGCATTCAAACCTTTTGTATTCGATCCCTTGATTGGACACCATCATAGACATCACAAAACATATCACTGATGGGTAATGTGACAACATGACCTATCTGAAACGGGGGGCATTGCTGGTGGGTACCTCCGGAACTCAGGTCTTGAGGGTGGCAAACTGTAGAGGCTCATAAAAGGTCAGCATCCCATGCCTTTGCAGCTGACTTATACTTTCAGTGCCCAACAAACCCACCTTTTCCAGAAGCACTGTCTTAGAGACACTGTCCCTTTAAGGAATTGTGATTCTATGAAGTCACAGAAAAAAGTACATTGCATGCACAATTACTGTCCCACACTCTAGTCCACTCCAACATCATAACCTTGCGCTCGACGGCTCATGCAAGCATCAGGATTTCATGGAAATCTCCTGTGGAGCAGGTGGTGTGAGTTTCTGTAGGATCACAGACAGCCAAGCCTTTGCCGGTAGCTCCCACTCAATGAGCAAAGCAACTACAACAGCAGCAGTATGCTTAAACAACTTCCCCCATATGTACAAACCTTTTTAAGGACCAGTCTCGGTGGAGCAGCATGCCATAGCTCCTATAGCTCCTGGAAGGCCCCTGCAATGACACATTTCAAATCCAAGATAGCCTACCATCCAGTAAAAGTCTTGCTCCACCTTCCCAGTCAACAAGTGAGTACAGTCCCCCACCAATTTGCCTTCACAGGTGATAATCCCCACAAAGTGTCTAGCCTAGCGGGAGATGTTACATGGCTATATAAGCCCACACCCTTAGTTCGTAGTGGGCGTTGAGGATGTGGCAACTGTTTCATTCATGTTGGTGTTATTGAAAGGAAGGAGTTTGGAATGGGAAGGGGGCGAAGGAGGTGATAGGAAGAAACCTGTAGAAGATTGATAAACTTCAGGATGTGGTGTCATGAGAAAATAAGGAGGAGGTTGGAGAACCATTGAAGGAGGCAGCATGAGAAGATAAATAGGACCTTACTGATCATTAGGAGGAAGTGCTAGGCGAAAACACAGAGGAGGTATTTGAACATTAGCAGATGGTGGTAGTGGAAAGTAAGATGGAGCATTGAGAATAAAAGAAGGATCTAGCAGACAAACATAATTGAAGAGTATGAGAA
This sequence comes from Ambystoma mexicanum, assembly GCF_040938575.1. Classification (NCBI taxonomy): domain Eukaryota; kingdom Metazoa; phylum Chordata; class Amphibia; order Caudata; family Ambystomatidae; genus Ambystoma; species Ambystoma mexicanum. The sequence continues at coordinate 1,191,375,773 of NC_090937.1, forward strand.
GGCCAGTTGTGCCCTAGGCAGGAGGTTCTGGAAAGACTTCAATTTGAAGAGTATGGAACCACAGTGGGATGTGTAACATCCATGTGATGTAATTTGAAGAAGGGACAGGAACTAATACGGGTGGAGAGGAGCTGAAACGGGCAAAGAGCAGGACCTCGATAAACGATGACTACAAAATATTCAAGGGACAAGGAGTGGCGAGAAAATAATTATTGCATGGTTCTACCTGAGCCTTGTTTGAAGGGCTTACATTATATCAGCAACTAGTAGAAAAAAAACCAGCAACATCTTTAGGAGCAAACCAAGGGAGGGACTAACCATCGACAAGAATCGTGTAGAGGACCCTTATGCCTCATTTGTTGAGGGAAGAGATGTGACATTTGTGACAAAACAGGGTGCAAAAAAACCTTAGGCTCTAGACTGAGGAGACACTGATAGTTAAGAGAGGACTACTTGGGGGTTGGTTGAAGGGAATTGTTGCAAATAAAAGTCTACTGAGCAGCCATTCTGGTATCCTAGTCATTTGTGCATCCCACTCGGCTATATGACAATACATACTGCAACATAATTAAACAGCGCAGGAATAAGGACATATAGCATTGAATGTATACTTTGCTAGACTTAGGAGTAATAATTAGCTGTTATACATGCACATTTTCACCATTAGGCAGAGTCATAATTTATAAACCATCCAGCCCTGCACTCTCTATTGCTCTCCCACTTCGATACACCATCTACCCCTCCGACAGAACTAATGCCAAAGGCCGATGGGGTAGTATTCATAGCCAAAGACACTATTACAATTAGGGAACTCAACTCCAGGCTGCCCAGCAACTGTGATATCATATCGGCAAAAACTATGCCTCTCCGGACTCTGACTACATCACATTGCACACCATCTACCACTCTCCAGGCCCAAGTATGTCCTTTCAAGAAAACCTACTGCACACCCTGAGTGGTAACATTTAGCACACTTCAAAATCAATCCTTCTGGGAGACCTCAACCTAGAGTACAATGACCTCGATGACGCAGTAGCCACATCACTCACCAACGCATCAGCACCATTGGCTTCCAATAATGCATCAACACCCCCACACACAATACAGGCTGCATCCTAGACTGGATTGCAGACCTCAACTGTCAGGTGGTCATCCTCTCCAACAAACCTTGCCCATGGTCAGACCATAAAATAGTGCCTTTCTCCAAATCACCCCCCAGACACACCCCAAACACTGCTATCCCGTTTCCGCTCACACTCGACCGTAGCCCCAAAAATCTCACCAAGGAATATCTTGCACCCATGCTCAACTCACTCATACCTGAACCCCCCTTCGACAATAACCCTAACTTACTCGCAGACCCATACATCAAAAGTCTAACCATTGCAATGGACACCATTGCCCCTCTCAAGCCTCACAAGTCCAAACTATCGGCCCATAAAAACTTCTGGTTCATCCCAGACCATCAAACACTCCGTTTCCACAAATGGCTTGGCCTGACCTTTGGTAGTTCTGGCCCCTACTGGTCGGTTTTTGCACTGGAGCACCGGTTATTTAAATCTGAAGACATTTTAGAGGTTACATATGCAGCTTTAACAGTACAAATGTTTATTTTTTAAGGAGCATGAAGAGAAGACAAAAGTAAATGTTCAGCATGATCACAGGGAATTATTTGTTCCAAATATAAGTCTTATTCCAACATTTTCACATTTTAGATCAAAAGAATACAGAGGAGCGGAAGGGGAGATTCTACAATGAGAAATACACAGTTGGACATGTTGGTCAGCTAAATACTTAGCAATTGTCAGAGATTACTTTAATAATTCTCAAGGCCTCATGATAGATCAATGGGTTCATTAGACAGATAATAAGATAAACAGGTCTGTAGTGGATTGCTTTGGATTTGTGCACTGTCCCTGCAGAATAGGAATTTCACTAAGGTGAGGGCTTAGGGGTTAACGCCTTATCAGTCTTACATACCCTTACTCTGAAAAAATCTTTCCCTGACCTCAATAGCATTATTATAGGTTAATAGTGATAAAACAGATACCCTGCTTCTTGCAGACTCTTTCCCTCTCACTCCCTCACTCATCTATCCCTGGTCTTCTCCCTCATTTCTTTCTTCCACAGTATTCTCTCCATTCCTATTCCATCTGGCATTCACATACTCTGCCATATTCCGATCATCTTTTCACCTTCAGATCGTCCTATCTCTTTCCCTTTCTTGATCTTCTCTTCTGTCTCTTCAGTCTTCACACATTCCCTCCTTCCTATCGCTCTCAACTTTCTCCAACGCCTCTTCCTAGCTTTCACCACAAAACTCTCCTCACCTCTCACTACATTGCACATCCCCACTTCTCACCTCTCACTACACCCTTCTTCTCACCCCTAACTCTCCCAGAGACACAGTGGTCTGCTTCCTCTCCCAGGAACATAGTGTCCGGCTGGTCCTTCTCTACTATCCTCTATCTCATCCGATGTATCAAACTGCCTCTCACTATCTGCTCCACTCCCACTTCTTTCCTGCACCCTTCCACTCAAAAACCTCTCCTACAATTCTCTCTACTATCCTTAATCTGTACCTCACCTGCACTCTGTACCACCTCTGCCACGAACTCTTCAGGACTCTGCTCCTACATCTGTCCTCTTCCTGGTCTCCTGGTCGACCTCTGCATGTCCTGACCTCACCCCTGAAAATCTCACTCTGCCCTTTCCTCACTTCCCTTAAGTACTGCTTTTAATCCCCCTTCTCCAGTGCTCACCTGACTCTGTGGTTGAATCTATACCAGTTTTGTCCACAGGGGGTGGGTTACACATGGAAAAACCTTTTTTTTTTTTTTTTTAAACAAATTGCTCCACACCACCCTTTTCCAGCATGGTTTTGCTTGCAATCTCCGATTTTCCCTTTGTTTGCTGTGGGTCTGCTTTTCTTGTGTTTTTTTTAGTTTCGGCTTGGAAATGATTTCATTGCCCGCCGGCCCCTTCCTTCCAGTCTCTTCTCACTCTCAGTTTGTTTGTTTTCTTTTGCCCCACCATTCACCTGCAATCTGTTTGGGGATGGTAGACCAGTAGTTAGGTGTCTCCTTTCTGCTTGGAAAGAAAATGTGCCATCCATTCCCTGTCTGTTCTTGATGTCATTTGCTTTCATTGGTCTCCAGTCTGTTTTTTCTTGGTTGATCCCAGGCCTGCAGGGAGTCATCATGAAACAGAAAAGATATGATATAATATGATATGGCATTTATAACGCCCCTATACACAAGTGTTTCAAGGCGCAATGTGGTAGGGGAGGGGGGACGAAGGGTAGACAAAGACGATGATTTTACTAGGCCAGGTGACATTAAGATTGTGCAAGTGCAGGGGACGGGGGGGGAGTGTGAAGGGACAGGGAGGGGGCAGTGCAGTACATGGGATCAAACACTAAAACAATAAATAAAGTGTGGAAAGCTGGTGGCAAGTGCAAAGGGTAAGTGAACACATCAAGTGTACAAGTGCTAGTAGGGGACTGTAGGGATACAGAAACAGACCCAAAGTGCAAGGGTTTGCAGGGGGACAGTGCAGGTGTGCAACTGGTGGGGAGGGGACATGGGCCCGAGATCAGAGGGTAGCCAGTTGACCAGTGCAGTTTCAGTTTCAACCAAGAGTTCAGCAGGGGAGAGGAAGAGAGAAAACAGAAGCAAAGAGGAAGGCCATGAGGTGCTTCCGGAACCGGACATGGTTCTCCTCAAGTTTCAAAGATGCAGGGAGGCTGTTCCAGAGCGAGGCCCCAGCTGACGAAAGAGATCTACCACCAACTCGTTGCTTGGAGAAGCGACTGACCCTGAGGTGTTGGAGGCAGAGGAGCGAAGAGCTTGTGAAGGAAGATATTTACGAAGAGAGAGAGTTGGAGGTATTGTGGCCCCAGGTCCCAGAAGGCCTTGTGGACAATGCAGAGGGTTTTGAACTTAATTCTCACAGCCACTGGGAGTCATGTTCAAAGATGTCAGTGCTGGAGAGATACTATGCCTGAGCTTGGGGCCAAGGACCAGTCTTGCAGTCCTTTTTGGATGAGTTGCAGAGGGCATAGAGTAGAAGCAGGCAGATTTAGAAAGAGGCTGTTGCAGTAGTCCAGCCTAGAGAGAACCAGAGCTCTGGAGACAGTGAGCTTTTGGGGGAAGGAGAGGAAAGGAAGAATACCTCTGAGGAGGTGCAGTTGGCAGTGTGACTTCTTAGAGACATGAGAGACGTGAGGTGAGAAGGAGAGTGTTGAGTCGAAGATGACACTGAGGTTTTAAGCCTCACCGGTGGGAGTAGGAAGAGGGCCAAAGGAAGCCGGCCAGAGAGTGACTAGAAAGGAGGGAGCAGACAGGCATTCAGACAACACTGTCCAGAAAGAATATTGAGAGACATTATGGAACAGAGGTTGGCACCATTGGTGAAATGCATGACATGTGATTGGGTTAACAGTTCCCTCTCCCCATTTATGGGATTGGTCCCTTTTCTTTGGCAGAGTAATGACCTCATCACACTGCTGACTGGTGATGGGTAGTGAAATAATTTACATCCATACAACTAGAAATAGAATATGATGCATCAGACAAATAATCTCTCCGTTAATGCACTACGTGAGCTATTTTAGAATTACCTGTCTTTTCATTTACCCTCAGATAATAACATGGGATTATCTGTAATGGGATATTACTAAAAAAGGATCTCACAAGTCAGGGTTCCCCAAACCTTTGTGCCATTGTATTGTACTTGTTATTTATATAGCGCTTTTTACCATTATTATAGTCTCAATGCACATGTTGGGAATGCCCTTGGGGACCGAATCCTGAATGTTTGTGGTCACCAAGTAAGATTACAATGTGTGTGTGCATTTGGCATGTAATGCTTAGCAAGACTGTCCAGTCTCCGGTAGAGAGCAACCCATGAGGTCAGGCATGTGGATGGGTACTGAGAAGAGTCAGGGGATAGCGTGAGTGCTAGAGACTCGCTATATGTTCATCATGCCCCAATTTGTCATAGGTCTGCAATGTATGCAGATGCCAGAAATGTTGAGGCATAATCTGGTTTAAGTAGGCGGAAAATAATGGGATCAGCACGACTGGATTTTATCATAGTCCTTGCTGTATTGTGATGTGTGTGGGTAGCCATGGCCACAGCTAGTGTCCACTGAAGTGGTGCGTTACTTATACTTAGCTGCTTCGGGGAAGAATGAATTCATCTGTCATTTGTATAGCACCTTTCATTATAATTATGGTCCCAACGTGCTGTTGGTTGAACGCCGTCGGAGGGACCGGAGTTCAGGTTTGGGAAAATTGGGGGTTCTATTATGCGTGTGTGCATTTCAGCCATAAAAGGTCTGTGAGGGTGACCAGTACCTTGCTAGTCACCCATGTCTGAATGGTGTGTGGATGGGTGTAACAGGGTATACTTTGCACTAATCAGGTGGATTGTGTTTAAGGAGACAATTATGTGGAAGCTACAAATTGAGGTTGTCATTAAAAGTAGCTTCATTCTTCTGGTAGAAGTTTTATGCAATAGTCTTTGTGGTATATGTGAGTGCAGGGTGTGTGGGATGAGCCTGTGCCTTCCATTAGGTTACGAAGGTGAGGAGGTGTGTTGGAGGACAAAATTATTATTATTATTATTATTTGGCATTTATATAGCGCTACGAACCCTCAGGTATCTGAGCGCTGCTTATTATTAACCACGGTGTGTGGTGCTCATTTATCGACCTCGGAAGGATGAAACGCTGAGTTTGGCGCTGCCAGGATTCGAACCTGCGTTCGCAGGCTCTGCACTGATGTCAAAGCGAGCGCTCTACTCGCTGTGCCACTTGACCGGCATAAAATAGTTTAGTTGTGCAAACCACAATGTCTACATCCTCGGTTTCATCTGGGTACCACACTCGATTGGGCGAAAGGCTAAATATGGCTGAGTAACACAAATGGACTAAAGGAAAGGCGAGGATACCTTATACAATTAGGCTAAATGTGAGATGTGGCACACTAACCCAAATGGCCTAAATGGAAGATCTGGTTGACTAACAAAAATTGGTTAAATCCAAGATATGACTGACTAACACAAATGGGCTGAATGCGAGATATGGCTGACTAACACAAATGGGCTGAATGTGTGATATGGCTGGCTAACACAAATGGGCTAAAAGCAAGGTGAGGCTACCTTATACAATTAGGACAAATGCAAGATATGGCTGACTAACACAGGAGGGCTAAGTGTGAGATATGGCTGGCTAACACAAATGGGCTAAAAGCAAGGTGAGGCTACCTTATACAATTAGGACAAATGCAAGATATGGCTGACTAACACAGAAGGGCTAAATGTCAGATATGGCTGACTAACCCAAATGGGTGAAATGCAAAATATGGCTGACTGACACAAATGAACTAAAAGCAAGGAAAGGCTACTTTATACAATTAGACTAAATGCGAGATATGGCTGACTAACACAGATGGACTAAAGACAGGTAAGGCTTCAGATTCCTTGAAAAACAGTGTGTGTTTTTGTCTTTTCCCGTTCATTTTTGTAGATATTTTTTGGGATGTTTAATTATTTAATTTTAGATTCTCTGCTGTTTTGATCACCATCCTGGCACCCTCCCCAGCGCTTCCTGGTCCCTGCCTTCCTCCCTCCTTATCCTGCCCCCCGAATGCCAATTGGGCCCTGAGACCAGTTCTGGTTATCCACTCAGGGCATGAGCAACATGTGCATATGGATTAAAATGGTGAAAAACACCTGTCTCTTGACAGACCATATCAGCTTTCAGGTGGTGTAATTAGCATAATAGCACAAAAATAGCAGGTTCATGAGCAGAAATTAACAATAATATTGTCTTGGTGTAATCCTAGTCTAGGTGAATTTGCAGTGGCTGTTAATTTATTTTCAATCTGCTCACTTCCTTTGAATTAAATATCCCTATAGGCCTTCTTTTCTGAATGGTGGCCTGTCTGGGAAAAAGCTAGAATGTGAGGAGGTGTTTAGACCAGAAATGTAAGGAGTGGGACAGGGGTGAGGTCCTATGATGGGGAAGATCCAGGGAGAGCGTGTGACGGTTGTTAGGATTCAAGGGGAAATGGGCATTTTTGCATGAGTGATGAGAAGGTGTGTGGTGCGGTCAATCGCACATCCTGAGTGAGGTGGGTAGGTGAAGTTGTGAACAGGGTTATCAGGGGGTCTCCCTTATTACGGTTTATTATGCGGTCACTCTCAACTCAGGGAATTCCTTTCCACCAAAGAAAGCTGGCGCGCAATAAATCACTTTTATTTTAGGTTCAATTTGGTGAAGCCTCCAACCTGTCTCATACTCAACCCCAACAAATACCCTGTGTCAGCAATGGACTGGGTACCAGGCCGGTGTGTATTAGGAATATATTGTCATGATCTCTGCTTCCAAAAGGTCAGGGTTTTCCCAACTCCCTTGGAAGCAGATTCATAACCCAGGTTCCGAGTGCCAACCAGTCCCAATTGGGACCTTTTGGACCCAGTCCTGGCGCCAGTGGCACCAGGCTCATAAATATGCCCAGTCCCAGCGCTGGAAGCGCCGGGCTCATAATGCTTGGGTGGACTTACCTGCAGCAGACCATGCTGCTTACTTGCCTGCCAGTTGAGCCTCTGATCCTCTTCTGTTTGGAACTACTTTTCCTGTTGGGTGGGGCAGGAGCCACTCCCTAGGTTCAGAACACTGGAACTCTTCTGAAAAGCAGGAACTCTTTTCTTACCTAGGCGTGGCTGTGGAAGGGGACACCTAAGCACTACAGGAGGCTATTTAAACCACACCCGATGGATGAATCTTGCTTTGCGTTATTCTGCATCCTCTGCAGCAGAACGCTCATCGTGTCTTCTGCATCTGATCCTGGGCCTAAGGAAAAAGGCTTACCATCCTGAATCCAGTCTTCAGCAACACCTATAAAGACAAGAAAGAACAGGTTAGCATTACGGTCTTCAGTGACAGCTCTTCACTTACCTGGGCCATCGGCTGTCACCAACGCCTCGCGCTGCATTCTGAAAGACAAAGGCTTACCTACTCTTCGTGCGCTCCGGAGGTCTTCACACTGCATTCCGGCATCTGAAAGACAAAAGCTTACCAACTCTTCGCACGCTCCGGAGGCCTTCGGCGCTGCATCCCGCATCTGAAAGTCAAAACAAGGTGCGTTTAAAGACATTGGGGAACTTTAATACTCACGTGCCATTACTCCTTTCCACATCTAACCCAGTGGGTATTCCGGCACCCTGCAGCCGCTCCGAACTTGTACCTGCAAAATAAAAAGACAGTTAGAGCGCATCATGAAGCAGGCAACAAGCGCTAACTTACGTGCTTCCAGGCGCTTCTATTCATCACACGGGCTCCATCTTCAACTCACTTCAGCCCATCATCCACCATCGCCGGAACCGTGCAAAACAAGAGACATCATTACTAAAGACTTTAAAGACATTAGAATTACTCGAAACTGACCGTTCGTGCAGGAAACGACGGACAGCAGTCCTCTGAAGTCAAGAGGCCTGCTCCCCTTATCCAGTGAAGAAACTGGTTACAGCACCCTGCCCCGAGGCAGATGGAGAGCACGGCGTTCACTTAACTAAGGTGAGAGCGTTAACCTTCGGGGTTCTAAAGGAGAAGAGAAAGGGAAGAAGAGAGAGATATTCAATAACCCAGTTCATTAATCCCATATTTTCTATCTGCAGACATCTTACCCTTCGAGTCAAACATACAGTGCACAGAGGTCCAGCCCAAAGAGCCAGCCGTGTGTTACACATCACCTTTGAAGATACGGTATACGCCCAGTCAAGACCGGCGCCTCTACGGGAATCAGGTGAGCGTTACATATATATTTATTAATTTATTTAATATTTTACACAATGCTAACATCAGCCAACAACGCTGTGGCAACACCCAAGATCACAACAATATCTTGGTTATATAATTATATAAAACACAGGTGAAATGTTGAAACATGTGATAATAGCTAACATCAGATTTGATTTCACTTTTACCAATAAAAACATTTGCAATACAATAGCAAATCCACAGAAATGTCTTAATGTGAAACAATACTTTTCTCCCAGCAACCCTCAATTAAATATGACCCCTTTGATTGAAAGGCAAGGTGCACGGAGTTCGAGCACAATGGAAAAACCGTGTTGCTGCTGATTTAAAAAGGCATTGTTTTGGAAAAAGGGATTCAATGAGAAAAAAATGTTTGGGCTTGTTATGTAAAAGGCACAGTTGGGGAAAAAAAGGGAACTCAAATGAAAAGCGTACATCAACACACTTGAAAATAAAAGGCAGAACTTGATAACATGGAGTCAAAGAAAGATGGGAACCAAAAGGGAAATTTCACTTTTGTACCCACAGACAGATGAGATCCAATACTTTGTAATTCAGATTTTAAAATGAATGAAGAATGTTGTTTTTTGCACCCTCCACACTGACTTGAAAGGTGATGTTTTGTGGATTAATTATTTTTGGGATTATGGATGCCCCCCTTTTCTATGTGGACGACAGGGATATCAGAAACAGTCAACCAAATATTTATGAGCTATACCAGCCATAACAAATTTAGCATGAGCTTTGTCAGTTTCTAATTCTAACAACACTCATCCTGTGATGTTCTATATGGAAATTCATTTATTTACTTTGATCAAAGGTGGTGTTCTATGGGGAAATAAGTTTGAGTAAGATTTAATAAATTTGTGCAAAGGGCCTACCCAGTTTTACCCCCCTCTACCCACTAATGGAAAAGGATAAAGGCAGGTTGCTCCCCACACAATTATTGGCTTTGGGATATCTACTTACATGGGAGGCTTTGGTCAGGGAAAACAGCAGGACTCCTCTGAGGATAGCACAGGTCTGGTCAAAGGCTTTCAGTTAGGGTCTTTCTTCTGCACCCAGACTCCTTCTGCTCCTCTGGTTTGGGTATCAGTTAGCTTCTCTATGTCCCGGCCACTGTCTACAATGCAATGATTAAGGTCTCTCTTCTAGTTGTTCTTCGCAAGAGTCCAGCAGCAGCTCTCTCCCAAAATAATTTTAAGTCGATTTCTGATATAAACCTGCCCTTTTCTATGGCTAGTGACACAGCAACCTTGCCATTATTCCAGTGGTCTGGATTGGCTAGCATGTTCCCTTCACCTCCCACCAAAATGCCCACTGGCTGCTGATAGGACCAGAAGTCGGTAAATATGAATGATGTAGTCTGAAGGAGGGGAATAGACACATCCTTTCAAATTGACAAGGATTTCTGCATCATTTGCTCTGAAACATCTCATACTGAAATAACTCTCCTGGTCTTTCAAATAACCCCATGATGATTGATATATTTGGGTTCTATATTTTACGGAAAATCCGGCCATATTAATTTTACTTTGGTTCGCCCTTCCTGAGCGGAGTTTCAATTTTTTGCTGTTTTCTGCTGCACCAAAATAGCTAAAATTGGGACAGCTTCCAATTTAGGCCTTAATTTCATGATCTACCCAAGGGACAACTTTCCATTGCTTAGCTGTACGAAAATGGCACTATTTACATGACACAAATTTCATTTTTACAGAGTCACAATGGGCATTCTCTCCTGTTTAATTGGAACTCGGGTGGCCTCTATCGGACACACACTACTCCACTTATAAAGGAAAAACTGTATTCAATGTTTAATCACTGGCAGAGCATAATATGGCCTGAGTAGGTAGGTTTCCATTTCCCTGAAAACATGTGACTAGCCATCTGGTTTATCTGTGTTTATCTGCACATGTCCTTCTTGGATTCAAAGGCCTTGCTCATTGCTTAAGGTACAGTTTTATGGAAAGCTTGACCTCAAGGTTACTTCTGCAGGACCTCTTATCAGCAACTCATTGGGCTTCATTACAAGTGTGGCGGCCACGGAATGAACAGTGCCTGTAAGGGACTGGCACCGTTCATTCCGGACCACCACATTACAAGTTCTGCAGCGGGTCCCAATCTGGATGCCTGGCCAGGCCAGACGTGCAGAGCGGGACCCGCTAGCAGTACAGGATGCTAACAACTGGCCCGTCATTAATGGGGGCTCAAATGGGAATGGCGATGTACCAGATACGGGTCCCGCAAAAGTGAATTACCGGGCCCTCCAAGTTTGGAATGGCCCGGTAAGTCCCCTTTTGCGGACCCAGACCCGTGTTTGGGGGTAGCCATGCAGCTAAAAACAACATGGCTATCTCCAAACTCTCAATGAGGCCCATTGACATCCAAGCATTCTTCTTGGTAGGCCTAGCTCCAACAGGTCATGGGTCACAGTTTCATTTCAGTGAAAAGGCCCCACTGCATACATGCAGTACAGCCTTAGATCAATCAAAGGTTTTTACCTTTTGACATTTTGCACAGCATTGTGTTGACCCAGTTGCTTAGTAAATTACATTTAAACCTGTTGTTTAGACCATATCGTTTTTGCTTCCACAATATTAACCCAGATGTACATTCAGAATTTCATCAAACAGGCAGTTAACAGAGAGCACCAGTGTTCAATTATGAAAAATGTAATAAGCCTTTCCATTAAATGTAATTTTGGCTGTTGAAAATAAACACACTTTTCCCTCGTGTGAAATGTCATAGACTTAGTTTCACCTAGATTTCTGAATCACAGTCTCATGTTGCATAAATATATTGTATACACTGCTATCTGTCTCATTTAGTGGAAAGTGTAGCTTTTCATATTTTATGAAAACAGCATTTTCAGCCACATATGTCTTTTGCCATGCATTGGGCACATCTAGCAATTTTACGTTTTCAGGCACATTTTCCTTCACTCGAACGCCTTTCATTTTGGTAAAGTTGAAAGAGGCTGATTTCTGTTCATGTCCAAGGCCTTAGGTCAGAAAAAAGTGTTTTGGGACTGGCCTGCATTTTCCAATGGATAGCACCAGTCAACTACACTCTTAAATACTGGCCTGGCCTGGTCTTTTTGTTTCTGGCATTCAGGGGATATATTGTACCCCACACATCCCCCCTCCGGGCTCTTTGATTCAAGTGACTCAGAGAAAAGGAGAGAGTGGGGTTTTGTTTATTTTTGGCTTTGGTTCATTCCATGAATTTCTTTGTCCAAGCAAGGCCGCTCTTTTCCCCGTCCTTAGGGAGTGACAGCTCTTCAACTGATTGATATGGACCCATTTCTCTTCCATCTGTTCTCCTTTCAGGATGAGGAACTTATAGGCGGCAGGTGAGATTTTATTGACAATTTCAAAAGAACCACGCCAAGAGGGGAGGAACTTCTGCTCTTTGGTCTGGTTCCTTTAGAAATTGTACAGAAATACCCTGACTCCTACTTCATACTCTTTCTTGATAGTTTTTAAGTCATAGTGGGATTTCATCCCCTCTTCCTACTTTTGTAAATTTCGCTGAGCGTAAGCAAAGGCGTGCTGAAGGTGTTTTCGTACATTTCCAATGTACTCATGGGTTGTGGATGCTTTGATCAGGGTTTGCTCTTGAGTTATGTAGAGCAGATGTTGAGGTAACATCACTTTTTGTCCAGTCATGATCTCAAAGGGAGACATTTCTGTTGCAGAAGATGGTGTAGACCAAGGTTGTCCCACATACGGCCCGCGGGCCACAATGCGGCCCGCCAAGCCATTTTATGTGGCCCGCGAGGCCGTATGTTGGACAACTCTTGAGTAAAAAAAAAAACTTTTTTTTTAATTTTTTTTTTTAAATGTGCCTGTTCGCAAAACTACTCTGTGCTCTATTCGGGCCACATAAAAGAACAAGATGAATGAGAATTCTGAGCGCACACTCACTCTACTAGACTGCTATTAGCATCATCAGTCACAATATTTTTGGGGGGAGACTTGGAAACATTGGCATAAAAGGAGCCGCGCTGTGCTGGATCACCATTCTTTCACCAGTAAACCTGATTCAATCACCATGGCCCCCTTACAAATCCCAGCCATGCTGTGATTGACCTGTGTACACATCCATAATTGTATCAATAAACTTTCTCTGCATTTTTTATGGCAAATGCCAATTTCGCCACATTCATTTAGGTCAATTTTATTGCTTTTTTTACCACAAAAACCGGTGGCAGAATCCCTGCACCCTCACTTTCTATATACCTTACCCAAAATTACCATCTATATTTTTTTGGTAAAAAAGCGTAAAAAAATGCGGCAAAAAATGTTTTGTTGAAATTGCCATTCGGCAAAAGTGGGCAATAGCAAATAATCTACACACTCAAGAACAACCTTTCAAAAAATGCTCTCCAGAAAAGTATTGAAAGGAAACAAAATCCAAATCAATGGGAACCAAAGTTTTAATTTGTTAGTGGATTGAGTTTGTTCACAAAATGGATCGGAGTACACTTCGAATAGTTGCTGCAGCTCTGGAGAAAATACAAGTGGATGCTGAGAAACTTAACTTTTGCAGTGCTTTTTTTTCCTCGTCTCGAGACAAAGAAGAACAGCGGGAGCTAAGTTACGTTTACCTCTAAGCACAGTGCGGATTGATGAAAATGTCCATGCATTATACCAAGTACATTGGACATTATAGATGTGGCCAGTGGGGTATCAAAGCATGGCGAATACCACATGTACAGCACAATATGTTACCCTAGTAGGGCCCCAATAACACACTGCAACCTGCAAAGGGCCTCAGTGGACCACCTACCAAGGTTTCTGGAAGCTGCTTATGATCTTGATCTGTGATCTATGATATGATCTGACATGATAGGTTATTTATAACGCGCTTAATACCCATGCAGCAGTGATCCCAATCATAAAAGTGAAACAGGCAAGCCCAACAGGTATAATTTATTTTCACTCTTTTGGTAGCGCAGTCTGAGGGCAGTCTATACCCTTCAGGAGAGGTGTGAGCTGATACAGTTGCAACACAAAAAACAATAGTATTATGTTCCCAAAATACCTTAGTTCTTGTCTTTCGGATCTCAGCAGAGCCAGGCTTTCCAGCATCAGACCAGAAGCATGGGTGCCTTTGCGCTGGGCTGGGGTCAAGTCGGTGAGCAGTAGCGATGGGCCCCAATGATGCAGTTCTGTTGGGAGTGGTGCTGATTTGTGGGTAGAAAACGCTGGGAACAGTAGGCTGTGCCAAGTGGATGGCACTGGAAGACTCAGTGACCTCTGGGCCCTGACAAGGGAATACTTGCCTTTGGCGCTGTGCAGGCTCAGCTGACACAACACTACATATGGTTACGGCAAAGATGCCAAAGCTTCAGCATTGTCATTGAGCAGAACTCTGAGATTCAGGGGTGGTGAAGCGTCGTGGTCCAGGATGATTATGATGGTGTCAATGGGGCCAGCGCTGAGCAGCTACGCTCAGGAGGGCCATGGGCCCGTGTGGGGCCGACAGGCCAGTGTGGGGCCGACAGGCCAGTGGGCAGACTGCAACAGTCCTGCTTGAGCCATCCTGCTATTAATACAAATCTCGGGCCGAACAGCGCCTGATGGGAGAAAGGAACTGCGCTACAATCTGCTCTTTTGCTGGGCTCTGCCTGCTGGAGCTTCCCCCTACACGCGGGACAGGCAGCTCTGCAGATGCTCAGAGCTTCTGGGGATTGGGGCTTGGGGCTGGGTCAGGGCCTTCCTTCTCACCCTCGCTTAGCGAGGCTTCCCAGAACTGACCCAACCCCTGCCCTCTTGCATGCAACTTATACTTAGCTGGCAGGGGAGAATGTGATCTCAAGGGCAGATCTCCCAGGGTGAGGCTTACCCATTGCACATCGGATTTGCTGACCCCTGCTATGTTCCCAAATGCGGGATACATGACTGCATTGTTTCTGGTAGTGGGGGACCGCGTTCGCGCTCTCCCCCCGATTTATTGGTGAAAGAAAAGGTAAAGTGTGCACTCGGCCTGCTAGGTTGCATACTTTTAGATTGTGCTCACATTGCATTTCTTCAATTAGGTTCACCTTTGGGTGATCGCTTTTCCACATTTTATCTGTTGAATTGAATTATGCTTCTTTCATCACCGCAGAAGTAATGTGTATTACAGAGATAAGCTGCCATATGTATTGGGCACACTGCACATGCTCAGGCAGCATCAATCATGCTTTGTACAGGACAATGCTGGCCTAAATTGGGAACAGCCAGCATAGACATGTTGCTACAGAGGCATATTTTGGGTATAGCCAGCATGACAATGTGCTACATCAGTGACAGTGCTGTCTTAAACTGTGGACACATTGATCATTAAAATGTGTTGTGTTGTAAAATGTTCTTTTCTGCTGATTGGCTTTTTGGTCACCTTTTCTGCTGTAAAATGCACCATTTCAACCCCATATTTGAAAAAGAATTCTTGGGGGGGACCCCCACCCCCAAGAACCTTGTAGCTCCCTCGCTACGCTCGGTCACCCCCACAATTTCAGAAAAATATGAACACATAGACACTGAAATAAATCACAAGCAACTAACCTTTGATCACTGCCCATGACACCAAAAGCTATCCTTGGGACTGCATGGCTATCACTGCCTGTGATGCTATTGTGTCAAAGGTCACACAATATCGCTTTTTAATATACTGCTTTGGGTGAGGTTGTTGACTTTTGGCTCGCCAGCCCACTGGGTGACAAAAAGTTAATGCTTCGGCCCCACATTCAAAAAGGTTGGACAAGCCTGGTGTTGATCATCGGGACAAACGGTAATCGGATGTCCCAGCTAGATCCAAAGTCCGCCACAAACTTCTTCAAGATGCCCACAATTGTCTTATTATACCTCATAACTCCCCCTCATGAAGCTAGGTGGTAGGCAATGTGGAATTTTCTCTTTTCCCCTAGTATCTCCAACATGTTTGTCATCACCTCGCTGGTAAAATTACTTCCTCGGTCCGACTCAATTCTTTGAGGAAGGCAGAAAGGAGAGAAAATGTGATTGATTGTTAGTGCACCAGCTATCTCCGCCCTACAATTTGGGGCCGGAAGACATTTCACCCCCTTGGTAAACAAGCATGTCACGGTCAACATGTACTTGTTTCCTCTAGAGGAGCAAATCACAGGCTCAATGAAATTGACTTGCAAGTCCGACCAAGGTATTGTCATGCCCCTTTTATGTAGGGGAGCTCTGTTTGTGTGACGGAACTCAGCTGAAACCGAGCACACACACGACACCCCTTTAAGTATAGGTTGAGTTCCTGACCCATGTATGGCCAGTATGCAACCTTTTGCAAGAATTCTAAGGTTGTATGAAACACCCTATGACCGGCAGTGGCCACCTCATGGGGGGGTGACTTAACATTAGGCTTCGGAATGAGGTAGGTGCCACCCACTGGTCACATCCAGATATGGATTTCCATTCTGACAGACCGTCTTGGATTCAGAACATTTTGGAAAACTTCAACACCCAGAGATCCTCCTTGCCAATATAATCAGATTCTGTCAGGGGAAAATTCATGGAGTCTTCAATATGTTGATAACATTCCCAATGGTTGGGTCCTCTTTTTGTGCAGTAATCAAATCTCCATCTGGGGTTTCATTACTCCACTGGACAGTTGAGAGTTCATTTTTGCCATGGGTTTGCGACCTGGTGATAGCAACAACCTGGATTTCCCCAAACAGGGATTTGGTTTCTGGGAGATCCTTGTGAATGGCTCCGGTCATTTCCAGTTTTGTCTGGTCCCTCTATTTTGGAGTGACTTCTGATCTTTTTCCAATATATGGTCATCTCATTAGAGGTTACCAGATCATCAATTGATTGGACTAATTGCCCATGCTTTAGCGGTTTGTTAATCGCACACAGCATGCATTGATTTTTCCAATTAAACATGTGCTCCACAAACCCCTTCCTGACATAATCTGAATCAGTGATTATGAGCAGTTCTTTGAGTTGGTGTTGCACGGCATTTAGGATGGCTTGATGTACCACCATCGACTCTGCCACCTGGCTACTTTGGGGACCTATTTTATACCCAGTGTAGAGTTCTGGGGCATCATTCACCCAGGCATTCCCAATGCCAGCCACTAGTTCTTTTTCCCTGTGATTGTCAACATGGGAAAATTCCCATAAACTCTGGGTATCCTCTGACACATGTTTTCCTCGTAGACTTTGTGCGGGGAAGTAAGGTACACCTCCCTATTGTCCTTGGTCCTTAGAGTTTCGTCCTCGAGACAGTTTTCTTGAGCACAGTCATGCACATCAGCCAATCCTTGCGCTAGAGGACTCTTCTTGTTTTGTCCATATCTGAACTCCACAGGAAAGCCTTGTATGGACAGAATCCAGGAAGTAATTCTGGAATTACTCACATTCCCTGTTCGGATTCCGGTCACTTTGGAGATATTGCAAGGGTTGATGAGGAGTCTCAATGATGATGTGCTCCCCGGGGATGAATGGGCAATAATTCTTCAAGGCCCACACAGTTACCAGGAGTGCCTTTTCACAATCATTGAATTTTTCCTCCACAGAGGACAAAGTCTTGCTTGCGTACAAGATTACTTTGTTGAACGTGTCATGCTTTTGGTATAATACTTCCCTTAAGCAAGTATCTGAGAACCTTGTCTCCAAGAAAAATTCCTTGTTCTTTATGGGGTAAGCCAAACAAGGAGCTTGGGAAAGGCTAAATGGGCTAAGGGTTGCGTGACCTCTGCATAGTCTTCAATGAACTTTCTACTATAATTAGTGAGTCCAAGAAGGCTTCTTAGTTCTCGCAGAGTAGTAGGGTCTTTCAATTTCTATAATGCTTACACCTTTTTCACCTAGGAATTGAGACCCTCAGGGGTGATGATTTCATGCCCTAAGAAGTTAATGCAGGTCTTAAACCACTGTATTTCCTGCAACTGAGTCAGAACATAGCTTGTTTCTGCTGTGTGTTCATCCGCAGTTGTGTTCTTGATTAAGACATCATCTGCATAGGCTAAGTTTCCCCTTTCGCCCAAGTCAGACAGGGCCTGATAAAGGAAAATATTTCATTAATTGCCAGAGTTTATGTATCCAAAGTGGGTTTGGCTCCATGTCTATTGCTGCCCTCCAAAGGTAAAGGCAAGCTTGTACTGGTCTTCCCCACCTATGGGTATTGTCCAATAAATGTTGGTTAGGTCAATGGAGATATACACCTTTGGCCCTTGGATTTGGGCTAGTCGCTGATTGATGTAGGGAAGGGGCAATCGTGACATGTGGACCCATTTATTTAACTCCCTAAAATCTGCACAAAGTCTCCATTGGCATTTAGGTTTGAGTATTCCCAGAACCGGGTTGTTAAAGGTACTGTGGACAGGACAAATTATCCCACAGGATTCTACATTTTTTATAATCTCTGTAGTGACTCCATAGACGCGAGAGGCAACCAGTATTACTTCACAAATACTGGAGCCATCTCAAAGTCCATTGGTATGGAGGTTGAATATATCTCTGTGCGTCCACAGTCATAACAATCCACTGCAAAGACATCCTGAAAATCTCAAAACGCCTGTTTCAGATTTTGCATTTGCTGTTCTGTCTCACAGGCATCAGCAAGATTGATTTGTTCTTCGACCATCTGCTTACAGCCTGGAAAGACCTTGGGTTTGACAATTTCAGCCGTATCCTCCAGTTGGATAGAGAGATCTCTTGTTATGGTGTTGGCCTGGTCATGAGGTTTCAAGTATGGGAGGTAGTCACTGATGACTTGGAATACCACCTCATCCTTCCTGATGTCATAGGTCACCTCTTCCCCACCATAAGGGCAGGAAGAGTAAACCAAGAAATTCCACCCTTGCCGGGTGAAAATCCTTTCTGGAGGGATATTGTTGGTAACGTTTTAGCAGTCATTTGGAATTTGGTCCAATGATCTCATTACTTAAATCAATAGTATAATGTTGGGCATGAGCCACCATTCGGATAAAGGTGTCTGCACCCAAAGTGATACTTCTAGGGTCGCTGTTATCCAGCATTATTCAAATAGTACCATGTTTGAGGTCAACTAGGGGTGTCGGAAATAAATACAAGTCTTGCTGTTGGAGGTGATAGTTCAAATGTATGTAAACATCCTTGTTTTTGAGGTTCTGTCATTGCTTAATTTTTAGGGGCATTGTAAATTGTCGAACCTGTCCAGGGATGGTTACCCCTTCTGTCACTTGAACTTCAACCGCATACAGCAGCAATTGAGCTGACGAAAATGCTTTTTCAGTGTCATCAAAGCACATGGGGATACCCCATGTCGGGACCAGGCTTTGTAAATAATTAGGTCCAAATTCATTGTGAATCGATTGAGAATGTCACTGCCTAAGTAAAGGTGGAGGGGACATCACTCACAACCCAACAATTAGGTTCTATGCTTTTTGTCAGCAAAGGAAACTTTTAGCATACACCTGCTAAGCAGGAGATGTTTGGAATTTGGAGTTTCCCGGCCCATTTCCCACGTATCAATCAATTTAAACATGGGAGTGGTCTGATCTTTTGGGAGTTTCCTGAAAAATGATTTGCTAATGAAGCTTCTTCCGCTATTCTCACATACCCAGTGAGAACAGGCTCCTTCCCTCATTTACTGGAATAGGGAATAACTGCGGTTCACACTTTATCTGGATGTCAGTCAAACTTTGAGCTGGTTTTTCATCATCTTTTATCATGGGTTGTGGGTTTTCTTCTGTTTGTGGATTGGTATTTCCTTCCAAGGTGGAATGCCACTTAAAACTCGGGAGGTAGGTTAATTTTTAAAAATGGAGACGGGTTCCCATCACCAGTTTGTTCTCCTACAGAGATGGTGTGCCCTCTGGAGTGATGACTATCAACATGTGTTTTACCCCATGTCACCTAATTTTGATCTCCAGATCCGCAGTCCCTTCGACAGAAATATCATTCCCATCAAAGGTTTGGAGCGTTCCAGGAAGATATATAAAGGGAACTTGGTTACTCTTCCCCCTTCATGAATTTAGTTGGCCAAAGTCCTTTTTGGAAAGGACGGTGGCTTGGGATCCAGTATCCACCAGAGCTGATAATGCACATTGACCCAGTACCTTAATGGAGGCATAAAATCTTCCTTCTCTCGCTTCAAGGGGACAAATAATGTGCTTTTTGTGCCAGTTTGGCAGTTAATTGTTGTATATTGATCTCCAACACTGTGTGATCTTAGACAGTTTTCTGTGTCAGACTCCGGGAATCTGTAAAGGAGATTTTGCACCCAGTAACAAATGGGAAGGGGAAGTCCCATTTTTCCCCTGATTCTTTTCTTTCCCCCTTTTCCTGGAGACAGTTACCCAAGCTTTTTTGGGGGGAGGATACCTCAGTAGATTCAGGGTCATCTGGGTGACAGTGTTGGGATTTACAAATGTGTTGCTCGGGGTCAGTCTCTGTACTTACCCAGTCTAAATCTGAGTCTTTTGGGACCCATTTATCCTTGGGAGGGATCCCTCCATCCCAGAAAGAGAAGATCATCTTCCCTGAATCCTCCAGGGATTCTTCTCTTTCGAACGGGATGATACGGATTTCCTCCACAAAGTGGGTTATCTTTTGCTTTTGATTTCTCCTACTTACTCTCTGTTCCCTAGGTTCCAGATTTTTGGGGGTAGGAGTTTCATGTTCAGGTTCAGAGGTTTCCAGGGGTTTTGTCCTGGTGAGAAAGGACGCTTCTTCTAGGGCTTTGCATTTCCCTTCCATCCAGGGCCCCCTCTCCTGGAACCTGTTGGTTGTCGGAGGATTCTGATAAAATCAAACTAGAGACTGCCTCCCTTACCAACAAGTGCCTCAATAACAATGCACCACCCTACCTTACAGACAGAATTTGCAAAAATAATCCTCAGGAGCGACGGGAATAGCTAACTCTAACTGCCACCAAGTTCCACGATTTAGACTATCCACTATTGGGAGACATAGCTTCCCAGTCAAGGCCGCGCAACTATGGAACTCCTTACCTCCAGGTATTAGAGCCCCTCAGCCTTATGCTAAATTCAGACAGATTTTGTTTGACCAACTGGCTAAAAGAAAATGACAAATAAACTCACCCCAACACTCTCTCGACGCTCTGCTTCCTTTCCTTTGCCTATGGATTCATCCACTTTGCACCAGTCCACTTGGACAACTCTCCTAATGTACTGCATCTACCATATTCTACCTTATTCTATGCCACCTAACCATGTAACCTACATTGTATATATTGATATGCCACTGTCTATTTTGTCCTGTACTGCATGTACCCATGTAATCTCAGTGCATTCTCGTGTGATTGTTATTTACTCTGTATTTACTGCGTGTTATTTTATATGTAGGCCTGTTGGCCATGTAACTAAGTTAAACATATACTTTATGCTGCGCCCTGATGCTCCTGGGTCTGGTGCACATTATAAATAATAAACTTAACTAAAGTAAACTTGTGTTAAGTGTTGGACTTGTCGCTCCATTTGAGACATCCTTTCTGGTTGATAGGAAGGTCTGGATTCATACCGTTGCTGCTCCCGGAAAGGGTATCTGTCCCTTCTCCCAGAGTAGCTCGGATGTTGGGAGTTTCCCTGATAACTTTCCATCCCAGGTCTCCCCCTCCCTGATTTGGGTATCTGTTGTGCTGAAAGTGGGGTGACAGAGGAGGATTGTATGGAAATTGGGGTTTGAAGGGTATCTGGGAAAGAAAGTGAGGCTGGGGGTGGAGTATTTATTCGTTCCTGACAGAATTTCTAAGAGTAGTTTTGAGGGAGGTTTTCTGGGGTAGTGCTTATCTGATTGGGCCCCCTCCCTTCTACAAGGAGAGCCCATACCTACCCCTCGATGGGTCTGTTACCTTGTAACTTTGGCTGACATATGTTGCGAAGCCAGATGTAGTGTTGGACTGATACCCTGACTGGCTACCACCTTATTGGGTTGAATCAGAGCGTCACCTCTACCTCTCATTCTGCTTGTTATTGTTAGTGGGGGGAGTATTTTAGGCCCACCCATTTCCAAGTTCAATATGGGGGTCTTTTTCACCACTTTCACCACTGCCACCTTTGCAGCAGCGGGTGTGTTTGGTGGTTTGGGATTTTTAGGGTTGTTTTTGTTTTCAGAGGGGTTTGTACTTCATAAATCTGGGTGGGCTGTTCTATCACCCAATCCAGGGTCCTTCGCTCATGGAAGTCCCTTACTAGTTGAGTCATAATGTATTTCGGGACCACATGTAATTAAGCATTGATGAACTCCCGTCTATTGGTGTACACCCGCCTAAAGGTCTGTGCAAATGCCTGCTTTAACTCCTGCACAAACTGCCTAGGTGCTTGGTCTTCCCCATACTGCAGGTTGCATGCTGCCTTATGGGCCTCCTGAGGGTTGCTGTGAACGGAGAAATGCTTGAACATAACTGCCTTATAGGTGGACCATCTTTGGTGATCTTGGTCCACCAGCCCTGCAAAGAAGCTGGAGTATTCCAGGGAAAATGTCCATTTGACAAACTCCATGGAATTATATCATTCCTGATACCAAATGAAATCAACATTTGGTCATAAAGCTCTAGATGCTCCCATATTGAGTATTTGCTGTTCTTATGGAAGGGAGTCTTAAAGCTCTTTATGGCCTTTGTCTGCTGAATTGGGTCTTTCACAAGACCTCTCTTCTGTTTGGCAGACTTTCTTTTCCGCTGCACCTGAGTCTACTCGCCCTCTGACTCAGAGCTGCTAGAGTAGATGGTCCACTCTCTGTCCTCTAGGTGCTCCCTACCTCTATGAGACCGGGAATCCCTCCCAGAATTACAGGGTCTGGCCTCTTCTCTGCTGTGGTGCTGTGGACTTTCAGGGTCATTTCCCTAGTACTTCCCTTTTCGCATCAAGAAGTACTCACCCACCGCATCCCTTCTTCCGGGTATGGTGGAGAATTCCCCCCACATCCCTGAATGTGTAAAGGTTTTTAAAATACTCTTTTGAGGCCTGGACTCTGGTTCTTCTCTGTCTGAAAAGTGGACCAGCTGGTCCTTTTGTAACCTCAGTTTCTGTCAGTCTAACTCCCTGATCTTTTCATCAAATGAGCCCTCCTTGTGGGAAGGGTATTTTTAAATCTGGGTAAAGATGAATATTCATTAATATCTGATAAGGACCGGCCCTCTGACTCAGTTGGACTAGGTCAGGTTGAGTCCAGCTGCCTTATGGTTCCCTGTTCTTGATAACTGGCAGGTATGAAGTTAGCTGCACCCTGTACATATGAGGTGGTGAGTTGGCTTCAGGTGCCCGGTAAAGAGGTCATCACTCCATACTCTAAATGGTCGGGGTGCCTCAAAGCCTGTTTGTATTTGGCTATTTCTTTTTCCAACCTTCTCAGCCCCTATCTCTTGGTAATGTATAGAGACCTGAGATTTCAACTCTGACACCAGTGCTTGAGTAGATTCTGGCACTTTATTTTGTGCCAATACTCTGTCTCTGAGTCCCTTGTTCTCTTGACAAAGGGACACATTTTCCTTCTGCGAGGATTGTATTGTCTGGGCATATTCAGACCGCTTATTTTTCAGGAGACTAATCTCCCCCCCTTGTGCAATTATGGCCGGTTTTCCATGCTCTATGTCAACCTCTGCTTGCCTCACATGTTCCCTTAACTTTTCATTTTGTAGCCTCATGTCAGTCAGTTCCTGAGAACATAACCCTCTTTTCTCAATGTATGTCCTTAACTGATGCACTTCCTGACACATTACAGAGTTTGTTTGGGGGTGACTTTTGGATGCAACTTCTTCTGTCAGCGACCTGGTTAGTTATTAGCCTTTCTGCCATGTCGCGTCCGTGCAGTGATTTTTGGAGGATCCAATCCCCCTACCTCCTTGGTTAGTAGAAATTGAGAGCGGTTCACCACACATTGAATGCGCCACACACAGATTCAAAAAAGAATTGTATTTGTGGTTTGATCACAAAAAATATAAATGAAAAGAGCGAGCAGTTTTCCATTGGTAATGCAAATGCCCTCAGGTTTACACGTGTTTCGGCTGCTCAAGAGCCTTTTTCAAAACAAATTGGGCAGTTCACAAATTCATTCACATACATGTTCATATACATGTTCCAAAAATTCTTCTCACAGTAATGTCATGGGTAGATCCCCCGTATCTGTTTGGAAGTCATTTCACGCGTCGGCTCTGCACAATTTCCTATTTTCTTCCCTCAACTGCACTCTCTGTTGTTTCAAAATGTTCTGATTTTGGCGCATATGATCGAATTCACCCTGAGAATTTATATCCCTAGTGACTATATAGCTATATCCAGCTTTCAGTTGTTTAATCTGTGCTTGAAATGTGGAAATATCCTCTAAACAAGCTCTATTGTAAACAACCTGCTCACTTAATTTGTGTTGACTTGGGCTCAGGTTTTCAACACATTCTTGGTACCCCCCATTCAGTGTAGAAAATTGAGCCTCCCACTCTCAATTTGCGTGATGTTGTGTCACTAACTGATCTTTTAGCTGCTGAATATTATTTTCTAATTTTAACTCAGACTTTTGGCTCTGTTGCACTTTTTCTTCTAATTGTTTCAACTCTCTTTGTGCTTGATCCAAAAGCTCAGACTGGTTTTGCACAGAGGCTACACTATCCTGGTATCTTTCTTCCATGATCATCATATGGAAGTACATATATGCTGTGTGAGCTGAGCCATTTTAATTTGCTCATCTCTGCTGCTCTGTGTCATATAAAAGTTTGTCAGGGCCTGAAGTAACTGCCAATTATCCTGCCACATATCAACTTGCCGAGGTAACCTCCCACATCATTATAGCTTGCAACATGTCATGCTCCTGTTCTACCCATTCATCTTTAATAAACAATTTGGATAGAAGTTGCTTCCTGGCCATAATGATTTACTCAGTGCTCCTTCTGAAATGTGCTTTGCACCTGAGATGTTCTCTATGCAAGAGCAACAATCTCAGCCCTGTTTCTGCTTAGTTTCTCCTCCCAATGCAACTCAAATCAACACCGTTTTATCTATACACTGCCCTGGAACACAGGGCACAGGTCTGAATGGCACCTTCACAATGCAACACAACTTTCCATCAACTGCAATGCAATTACACCCACATGAATAGTCTTCTGCTAGGGCAGTGTCACAAGTGAAGACTCTCTAGCAATCTCAGCACAAGCTCCCAGTTTTGTCATGGTTTATTATGTGGTCACTTTCAACTCAGGGAGTTCCTTTCTCCCAAAGCAAAGTGACACACAATAAAGCACTTTTATTTTAGGTTCAATTTGGTGAGGACTCCAACCCATCTCCAACCCAACACCAGCAAATACCCTGTATCACCAATGGACTAGGAACCAGGCCGGTGTGTAGTAAGAATATATATTTATTAATGTATTTAATATTTGACATACTGCTAACATCAACCACCCAAGATCACTACAATAACTTGGTTATATAAAACAAAACATGCAACATTTTGAAATATGTGTTAATAGCTTACGCAAGATTTGATTTCGCTTTAACCAATAAAACATTTTCAATACCAAATCCACAGAAATTATTTCATGTGAAACAATACTTTTTTCCCAGCAACCCGGTCTCCAGGCCTCAATTAAATATGACACTTTTGATTGAAAGGCAAGGGGCAAAGAGTGTGAGCACAATGGAAAAAAGTGAGTTGCTGCAGATTTAAAAAGGCAATGTTTGTGAAAGGCATTCAATGGGGAAAATCATTTTGGGCTTGTTATTTAAAAGGCAAGGTTGGGAAAAAAAGGAACTCAAATGAAAATCGTTCATCAACAAACTTGAAAATAAAAGACAGGACCTGATAACTTGGGGTCAGACAAAGATGGGAACCAAAAGTGAAATTTCGTTTTTGTACCCACAGACAGATGAGATGCAATACTTTGTAATTCTAATTTAAAATGAATGAAGAATTTCATTGTTTCCACCCTCCACACTGTTTCCACCCTCCACACTGACTTGAAAAGTGGTGTTTGGTGGATTACTTCTTTTTGGGATTATGGATACCTTGCCCCCTTTTCTATGTGGAAGCCAAGGATTTTAGGAAGAGTCAACCAAGTCTTTATGAGCTATACAAGCTATAACACACTGAGCATGAGCCTTGTTAATTTCATATTCTAACACATTTCATACCGTGATGTTCTATATGGGAATTCATGTATTTACTTTAATCAAATATGCTTTGGATCTACACAGGTTCCCCCGTCCCCACACTTTAATGGAAAGGTTTAAAGCTGGCTGCTCCCAACACAATGAAATTTCAACAGCGGGGTGGTTTTCTATGGGGAAATAAGTTTGATTAAATAGATTTAATAAATGTGTGTGAAGGGCCTTACCAATTTCACCTCCCTCTACCCACTACTGGAAAGTCATAAAGGCAGGTGGCTTCCCACACAATTCATGGCTTTATGATATCTTCTTACATAGGAGGCTTCAGTCAGGGAAAACAGCAGGACTCCTCAGAGGACAGCACAGGTCTGGTCAAGGACTTTCAGTCAGTGATTTGATTTTCTCCTGCACCCAGCCTCCTTCTGCTCCTCTGGTTTGTGTGCCAGCTAGCTTCTCTATGTCCCAACTACTGTCTCCAGTGCAAGGATTGAGGCCTCTCTGCTAGTTGTTCCTCACAAGAGTCCAGCAGCAGCTCTCTCCTGGAATAATAACAGTTCTGATGCAAATCTGCCCTTTTCTATAGCTAGTGATACAGCCACCTTGTCATGATTTCCTCGATCAGGATTGGCTAGCATTTTCCCTTCACCTACCACCAAAGCCCCCACTGGCTGCTGATAGGACCAGAAGTTGGGAGATATGTATGATGTAGGCTGAGGGAGGGGAATCTATACATCATTTCAAATTGAAATGGATTTGTGCATCTTTTGTTCTGAAAAATGTCATACTGCAATAACTCCCTTGGTCTTTCAAGTAACCTCAGATGATCTATATATATGTAGGTTCTATATTTTACGGCAAATCCGGCCATGCTAATTTTACTTTGGCATGCCCTTACTGAACGGAGTTAGCATTTTTCATGGATTTCTGCTATCCCAAAATAGCTAAAAGCGGGACAGCTTACAATGTAGGCCTTATTTCCATGATCTACCACAAGGACAACTTTCCCATTGCTCAGGTGTAGATAGGATTATGAATGGTAGCAAGTCCCACACTTAGATGAAACTATAAATGTCAGCATGTGCCACCCTTAGACAGAATTGTGAATGCTAACATGTGCCTCGCCTTGAAAAAATCTTAGACATTTGCCAGCTATATAGATAGAATTTGAATGTTAGTATGTGGCACACTCAGATGGAATCATAAACACCAGCTAGCTGCATATATAGACAGGTTCCAAAGGTGTGCAGGGGCTGAATTTTGACACAGTTGTGAATGTTGGCGGGCATCATTTATGGAAGGGATTGTGAATATCAGCTGGTACCGGAGCTAGATAGATATGCAGTGATGTTTCCGCGCCACACCTAGAAAGAACGTGGAAATTTCAGCACATCGCTTCTAAACAGCGATACCAATAAGCAATCCATTAACAATTCCACCCTTCTGCCTACACCTCTCAAACTCTAAACAAACTCAACCACAACCCTATACCACAATAAACCACACAAACTTCACTACACTGCAACAAAACAAACTGCAAATAGACTCGCACAACAGCACACAATGTCTACCGACCGGAAAACACTGTAAACCCAGCGAACAGTGTTAACCGCGTTGAGGCTGCCAATGGCACATCACTGCTCTCTTGCACTTTTCCCGCTTATTCCCACTAACTCACCCTCCCTTTCAAAGCCGCCAGAGCACCAGGGGACCACTCCCGTGTTGGTAGTGTGCAGTACAAATATCCTTTAACATTAACTTTAATATTAACAGCATTTTGTTTACCCAGTTGCATAGTAAATTACATATAAACATGTTGTTTATAACATAGTTTTTGCTTCCACAATATTAACCCAAAGGTACATTCAGAATTTCTCCAAACAGGCGAGTTAACAGAGATGTCCAGTTTTCAGTTATGAAAAATGAAATAAGCCTTTCCATTAAATGTCCTTTTGGCTGTGGAAAATAAATGCTCTTTTCCTTTGTGTGAAATGTCATAGACTCGGTTTCACCTAGATTCCTGAATTACAGTATCAATTTGCATAAAGATATTGTACACGCTGCTATACGTCTCTTTAAGTAGAAAGTGTAGCTTTTCATATTTTATAACAACAGCATTTTCAGCCACAGATGTCTTTTGCCATGCATTGGGCACATCTAGCAATTTTAAGTTTTCAGGAACATTTTCTTTCACTCTAGCGCATGCTCATTTTGGTAAAGTTGAAAGAGGCCCATTTCTGTTCCTGTTGAAGGCCTTAAGTCAGAAAAAGAAGTTTTTTGGGAATGGCCTGCATTTTCCAATGGATAGCACCAGTCAGCTTCACTCTTAAATATTGGCCCGGTCTTTTTATTTCTGAGATTCAGGGGCTTTATTTTACTCCACCGAATGATTAATGGGGAGAGGGTCACAAAAGGTCTTTTACTGCTTGCTAAATATGGGCCTCGGAAACCGGGCTTCTGCAAAAGTGACCAGTGTGATAACAAGGTAGAGCTGCAAAATTAGCATTTAAAATCATACTCTCTATATCTAACATCACATGTTTCGAACCTTTAACAGTCATGATATGAAGAGAGACAAAGTCCTAACAGGAACTCTAGTGCAGAAACATTTTTGGATACATTTTGGGGGCAAACCAGTACTTGAATGGAACAATGACTAGAGCACTTCTTGAGGGGAATTTTTAAACCTCACCACACAACACAACACATAACAATACGCGCGTTATGAATAAGCTATCATATCACAACAGACATTTAACAAGCACATTTATATAGACTGACCTTGAGCTGAGAGGACCTTCACTAAAACATCTGAGATGATTCAAAATGGCCAGCTTCTGTGTCCCAAAGCAAAATGGATGCATCAGGATGAGCATTTCCATTTTCTCGAAGCACAGGTAAAACAGACCAAAAGACAAAGGCCTGGTGTTTGATCATCCTCACACTGCATAACCTAGGGAGATGTTTGCACAGAATGATGTTCCTGGCAATAAAGATGCTCGAGAAAGCTTTCTAGTCACATGACCTAATTCACATGGTCCCTCTGGACCGATTCCCAGATTCAAGATGGCTGCATGCTGTGGGATGTTTTTACCCATACATCCGAGCCCTACCTCAAAAACTGTGCAGTACTGGCATTGAAAACATCATGATGGCCAGAGCTTCCCAGAAAATGCCCAGGGAAGTGCATGAAGAATAGGCTGCCACCCATTTTGACGATGTTATGGGCACAGAAGGGCACTGCCTAAAACCACCATTGGACTACCCACACAGTAGTCTGAAACCATTGGGAATGGCAATGCTGATTGCCAAAAGCAACCTAGAATTGTGGGGAACTCATTTTCTTAAATCCCAAAAATGGGTGCAGTACCAGTACTCACCACTATCAGAAAGCCGGCGTTTTAAAACCACCAGATTTTGTTTAAAACTGAATAAATGAACCCAAGGCAAGCCAAAGAAAGACTTACTGAGAGGTGGATACAATCTAAAGTTATATTCTGAAGTGACTTGAAGGTTTATAACAAGACTGGCTGAGCTGTGGATTTCAGCAGTTTAAGTACATTTGGACTGAAAGACACTAAAAATCTAAATGTTTAAAAGAAATGAGTGACCTACTTTTGAGTGTCACATAGGTTGCAATTGTTTAAATGTCATAGTTTTAAACTTAGAATCAGCATTCTAGCTGCATATGTAAACATTGTCTTGACTTAAACTGGGTAACAAAAAGTGACATTTTATCTGAAACCTGGCTTAATGAAACTGAATTCTGCCCACCAGCTACCCCCGACAGGAGATGAGACTTGCACAACAGCTGTGTTCCCAGGCCTATCTGCCTTTTGCTGCTCCCACCAAAAGGGACATGACACTTCCCTGATTGAATTACCTGGGCTCTGCAGGAAATTGAACAAAGCCCTGTCTTGACTCAGGCATATGTTTTATTATGGGGGCCGTAAAAAGTGGCTTCCTCCTGGAAGTAAAGGGGAGGAGCACTGCCTGTGAGAGCAAGCTGGCTTGGCAGAACTGGAAAAACCAGAAATTCAACCTTGTGCTGGGGGGAAACCACACCCCTGTAGCCAGAATATGGTTTTAGAAAAAGATGAATAACTCATAGTACGGACTTGTGAAAATTATTTAAATGATACCATAATTCTTGTGATTTTTCTGCCCACATTTTAAGAGGTTTTTAGAACCGGTGGCATGATCTGGGGGCAAACTAGCAGTTAAGAGGGTATTACTTAAAATGTATGCATGTTAAAAATCTGACACTTCATCAATTAATGTCCATACTCCTTGCGCACATGTGTGTAAATTTGGGTTAATGTCCGATATTGCGAAACCAGTTAAAAAGTGCAAATGTCGCCATTTCTGAATGCAAGCTCCCAGGAAGAGCAGATTTGGACAGGGTATACCTCTTGTGATATGTGATGGGTGCATGTAATTTTAAACAAATGTGTACCTGTGCAAATATGTTTTTTGAGCAAATATAGATTGTGTGTAAAGTTGACAGGGGTGGGTTCTCTGTACCATAAACAGACCTCATCATGATGACACTTCATTTCATTCCCCCAATCAAGGGGAAGAGGAGGAAGTGGCCAATGACAAGTGGAGGGGGGCTGGCTAGTGATGCTGCTCACACACACCCACTTTCAAAACACATAAAAGCAGACAGTCAGGACAGATAGAGACCTTCAAATCCATTTGCTGCGGGACGCTCTGCCGGGAAAATCCATACTTTACCTCCATCAATCTCTAGAGAAAGCTGTGCAGAAAGATCCAGACTTCAAATCCATCAATCTCCAGAATCCAGAGAGAGAGAGAGCTGACCCAGATCACTGTGAAGTGCAGAGAGCAGACCAGAGTCCAGTCTAAAACCTGACCAGATCCGTGGCGAGGCCCATTTAATTCAAGAATATAGTGTGAGTACCTAGCAGAACTGTGCAGAACCAATCTCTTAGTTAAAATAATCTAATCCAAGCTATTTTAATCTAAGTAGAACTGCCTCCTAACTGTCACCTGTCATTTACAAAGCTGTCACCTGTCATTTCTAGTTGCTAGCTGTCATTTGTCACTTTGAACTTTAAAATTTCAAATCTGAAAAACGACCTTTACCATATCGCTCATATCTCCGTGACCGTTTGTCCTAGAGACTTGCAGTAACGTTCCTCTGAAAGCTGGGAATCGTGGCTTTTCTACAAACCTAGAACCGCATTCCTACCCCCGATGCTTTTGCCGCAATCGCGAAAAACGCACTCGCGAATTTGCTGCGATTTGCAAATTTCTCAACGTGTGAAAACAGCAGTTTTCTTGCTTTCAGTTGCCAAAAATTCGTTTAACCTGCTAGTTACTCCTAGATCTTTGCTAAGATGAGCCTGGACTAATATTAACTTGATACCACTCACCCTGAACCTCTAGAGGGAATTAAAAGCATTTTAGCATATTTTTCACTTCATTGCCAGCACATATAAAAGCATTTTGGGCCTGTGTTTCCAACTTCTGTAGTGTAAGCTTGCTGGGGTGAACTGAATTACCTTTGATTGCAT
The DNA here is from genome assembly GCF_040938575.1 of Ambystoma mexicanum. NCBI lineage: Eukaryota > Metazoa > Chordata > Amphibia > Caudata > Ambystomatidae > Ambystoma > Ambystoma mexicanum. Next base: position 1,191,407,196 of record NC_090937.1, read on the forward strand.
TTCTGAGAACTGTGTGCTTTCCTTCCATTTCCTTGCATTGCATAAAGGGGGGAGGGGATTGCCAGAGAAAAGTGATTACATTGTTTTGTTGAACGCATATTGAGTATTTTCTGTACTGCATTTTCATTCCACCTTGCATCCATTTGAAACCATAAAGTATTGTTGCTATCTTATCCATCCTATAACCACTCATCATTGATTATAAAGAAGTGTGCTAGTGCCAGACTATCCATTATTGATTACTGATCAGATTCAGTGTGATATTCAATTATTAAATTAGTATAAAGTGTGATATATATATCTATTGTTTAAATTATCAAATAAACCTTTTAACTTGCAAAACAGAACTACTTCTTGGCTCAGTGGGGTCAGGGGGATTCCAAGGGAGGGGTGTTATATAGGGGTAGTGTTGAATTGAATCCTCTTATAATGCCATACTCCAAGAAAAAATGAATTCATCAGGGTGAGCACTGCCGCTGGCCACCGAGCACAAGAGATACAAACACGCAAGACAGAGGCTGAGGTAAGATGTTTTCACCCAAAATGGACGCTAATCCAATAGGGGATCATTACAAGTATGGCAGTGCGGGGAAGAATTGATGGTAACAGCAGTACCGCCACTTTTCCCACACCTCCATACTACGATATGTCCCTGGAGTGGGGGATTTACCTCCAGCTTTCCGGCAAAAATCGACAAAATCGGCAAACTTACCACAGTGATAATTCCACCAAAAATGCCCCATTGAGTGCAATGGACTCTCGAAAAAATGGGGTTTAACTCTGCCACTGCCACTTGTAATCTGGTGGTAATTACGCCAGACTAAGTGGCGGTAACAGATTTACAGTTTGGAGGTACCTGGGCTGATTTACCACCCAGATACCACCAAAGAGTTGTAATTCCACCCATGGGGGCTATTTTCTCAAATATACCAGTTCTCCTGCCTGTTTAAGCTATTATGAAAGAGTAAATGGATTCAAAAGAGTAGGTTTACCTGTGGACCGTGTTTAATTTTCTTTAAATTACCCGAGAATCTGGTAATGTGACTAACTACATTGAAATGTCCTTGATGTAAAAGAAGAACCAACAGTAGAAACCATCTAATGGGTATGCATATACAGCATGTATTACTGTTACATACTCAAAAAACACTTCTGATAGTCCATATGTGATGACATATTCTGTTTTTGAAGAGTTTCTGACAACCCTTGTCAAGAATCGATTCATCTCTGAAAGCTTTCAATGTTTTAATTGCTAAAGCCTGCCAACATTGCCACAGTAGACGTCAGACATCTGTTTAAACATGTTGTTTAACTTGTTTCTTCAAGAACAAATAGAACGAGTAAAGCTGTAGATGGTGCAAACGAACAAAACCACAATATAGAAGTCCGCAGCACTGCTCATCCTAAATGTGAGAAAGGGTTGTGGCTCCTACTGCGTTGTTTGGAATAGGTACAAGGGGATACACAGTGCATGAGAGGGTTGTTTCTAACCATTTCAGGAATGTGTTTTCAAATGTAAAAGCAGCAGTCAAAAGGGGAAAGAACTATATTTTTCCTTTTGTTACACTTTACCTTGACAGAAAGGGCCCGGCACTGTAACACAAGTGGGTGCTGGGAGCCAATCATACAGTAAAGTTCAACTAGCATTCATGTGTGCAATTGGTCTGGCCAGAACATCATTCACACTGTTTCACAGCCACTGAGGGACTGGGTGACCTCCAAAAAGAACACCAGAACCTGTTAGAGCACACCAGGAAGGTGAAGGATGCTCTGGCAAGAAAGGAGCAGGCCAATAGGGACACAGCTCATTAGGTAACCCTCCTGCAGCAAAGACTGGCCCAGTGCCCAGGACCAATCAGGAAACGCAGAGAGAGAATGAGGCTCTCTGCCAGCACAATGATAGGCTCCAACAACAGGTAGCGATGCAGGAGAGACTGATAGAGTCTAGTAAGGCCTTAACTGAGGAACTGAAGGCGCAGGCTCTTGCATTGCAACAGGGAGCAGGGGCGGATAGAGATGAGGTTCGCTGGGAAAGAGAAACTCCTGAGCATAACCCCAGGAGCCCTAGTACCAGAGGCCTTTATTTCTCTCAGTCCCTGGACTCTGCCACCCCCATGTCCCCTGGCGCACATGAGCACAGGGCCACAGGGATGGCAGATTACTATCCAGCCAGAAGCATGGGGCTCATAGGCCAGTACCACCCAGGAATGGAGGGGCGGGCATCCGGGTATGGGCACCCAAGCACAGTGCAATTTAGTGGGGAACCCCAGGAGAGTAGGCCCATTAAGGGCATCCTGAAAACCTCTGCCCAGTTAGGTCAGTGGGGGGGTACCCATCAAATCCTGGCAGCAAAGAGGAATCTGAAGACTCCTCTGAACGGTACAGGACACAGGAGACCAGGTCCCCACATTCTGCCAATCATTCCCAGGCTCGCAGAATCCGGGAAAACCTGGAAGATCAGACAGGAACCTCTGGGAGCAGTGCCTCTGAGTCAGAGGACGAATGGACAAGGGTTACCCGAACCAAAAAGGCCAATAAGGCAAAAAGGGCCTTGATTAAGGACCCATTGAAACAGATTAAGGCAATCAGGAGTGTCATCACGCCTTATCATAAGAACGCCAAGTACTCTGTTTGGGAACACTTGGAGCTCTATGAGCAAATGATGGAGACTTTTCATTTGAAGGACAGCCAAAGCTGTATCCAATATGTAAAGTGGACATTCTCCCCAGAGTACTCCAGTTTCTTTGCAGGGCTGGAGGACCAAAATCATTCCAGGTGGTCCACCTATAGGGCGGCCATATTAAAACATTTTTCTGTTCACAGAAATCCCCAAGAGGCTCGCAAGGCAGCCTACAATTTGCAGTGTGGGGAGGATCAGGCCCCACAAGAGTTTGTGCAAGAACTGAAACGTGCCTTTGCGCAGACCACCAGAAGGGTGTGCACAGACAGCAGAGAATTTATTAATACGTTTTTCCATGCCTTGCCCAAATATACAATGAACCAGCTCGTGAGAGATTTTCATGAGAAAAGATCTTTAGAATGGGTCATTGAACAAGCCACCCGCATCTACCAGGTGCAGAAACCGATGGAAAACAAAAACCAGCCCAAAAACCCCAAAACTAACAGCACCCCTGCTGCTGCCAAGGTGGCAGAGGTAAAGGTCACCCCCGTTTTAGAGTTGGAGATGGGGGGGCCTAAAAACCTACCTGCACCTAATAATGCTAGGCCCAGAAGGTCCTCGGGCCAGTCACAGACAGGGAGCCAGGGAGGCAGCCCCACAAATGGGGTCCCTCGCTCTCCTGATTATGTAAGCCCCCGTTACAAGGGAAACAGACCCATCCTGGGTTATGTGTGGACTCCTCCAGCCCAAGGGGGGGGATCCAGCCAAGCACCTAACCCAGGGAACTTCCCTCCTAACTTCCCACAGGAGGGCAGAAATTCTTCAAATCCTGGGCAGAACTTTTTCCCCAGGTATCCACCCAATTTCCAGCCCCAAAATCCTCCACCCTTCTTTCCCCAATTCCCTGAGCCCAGACAACCGAATCCGGGAGAGGGGAGGCCAAGAGTGGAGGGGTATCCAAATCTTCCCAACCAGGGGTTCTACCAAAGAAGGGATAGCTACCCTTCCCGGGATCAGCCCAGGGGAGAAAACAGAGCCCCGTATCAGCCTGAGCGGGTTTCCCAGTTAGAGCGCCAGGTTCAAAACATGGCGCGGGATCTGGGTCACATACTGAGGGCTCAGCAGAACCCTCAGATCGGCATGCCGGCGCAGAACGCACCCAACTCTGGACCTGGTGCTCCAGAACAATGACGGGGGCAGCACCCCGATAACTCATCGGTTCCCAGAGAGGAGGCACAAAGGGAAGGGGGGTGTAAAGCCTTGGAGGAAGCTTGCTTCCTCACTTGTAAACAGCCCCTGGAAACCCAGGAACCGGAAACAAAATCTCTTGCCCCTGAAAGTCTGCCTCCTAAGGAGCAGAGGGGGGGTAGGAGAAACAAAAGACCCAAACAGACTCAGTTTGAGGAGAAGGTACAGGTCTTCCAATTTGAGGGAGAGGGATCCTCAGAGGATCCTGGGAAAAGGATCTTCTCCTTCAGAGAGGGGGGAACTCCTCCCAAAGAAAAATGGGTCCCTAGGGATGCAAATCCAGACTGGGGAGACGTGGAGACTGAGCTACCGCCACCCACCATCCCATCCCAGAACCAACAGCAAGAAAATCCCCTGGTTCAAACCCATCCTGGTGACTACCTCCAAAAAGGGGGGGGCGGCCCGGAACCGGAGCCAAGGGAACCCACAATGGCTCTGATCTCCAGTTGCCAATTTTTTCTTTCAGATTCCCAAGGCTCTCCACAGAATTCTGCCCAAATCTCTTCGCTGCGATGTCCAAAACCAGAAAGTTAGCCCACCAGTTGTCCAAAAATTTGCATTATCTGTGCCCCCTTGAGGAGAAGGAGGGAAGATACTATGCCCCGGTACAAGTACAGGGACAGGGTACAATTTTGGCACTGGTGGACACGGGATCTCAAGCTACCCTTCTGTCCAGAAGGGCCTTTGATGAACTGAATGCAGGAAGGGGAGGGAATTACCAAATTCCTCTCACCTCACTTCCTGGACAACTCCAGAACTTTGACGGGAAGGAAATTCCCGTCGAGGGGACGGCAGATTTGGACATTAAAATCGGGCGACACAAGGTGAAACACCCGGTCATAGTAGTGACTCCAGAGGGCACCCCTTGTTTACTAGGGAATGACCTCCTGAGGAGGTTGTCACCCTTAATAGATTGCGTAAACAAGGTCCTCTGGACCCAGACTAGCCGACCAATAAAATTAAAACAGAGTGTCAACCATGTTAGTTTAAACGGCACCTGCCACATGGTTGAACAAAAATCTGACCAAGTAGAATTTCACTTCCAGAACAACCAAATTCCAGACGTGACAGTAATAGCAGTAGGACAACAGACTGATGATGGGGGGTCCTCTCTATTTCTGAAAATCAACCTTCCTTCCAGCCTAAAGTGGTATTCCACGCTGGAAGGAAACACTCTGAAATTCTATACTAATCCACAATCAGAAACTCCCACTCCTATAGTCCAGAAAGATGTGAAATCAGCTCAGAGCCTGGCTGATATTCAGCAAATTGGAGAGCAGTTGTTCATCCCTGTCCAATTAAATGATGGGAAGGACTCTGTTCTCGCTCGAGTGTGTGTGAACCACGGTAAGAGCTTCATCAGCGAAGCCATGTTCCGCCTACTCCCAAAAGATCCAGCCATTCCCACATTCAAACTGATAGACAAATGGGAAATGGACCTGGAAGCACCTAATTCCAAACAGCTCCTGCCAAGCAGGTGTATGCTCAAAATCTCCACTGGCAACAAGAGCATAGTCCATAATTGTTGGGTCGTGCGAGACGTCACTGCCGCTTTTTACTTAGGCAGTGACATTCTCAATCGCTTTGCCATTAGTTTGGACCTAATAAACTTCAAAGCTTGGTCCCGATTAGCGGATAATCCCATGGGCTTTGATGATCCAGAAAAAGCATTTAGGTCAGCTCAATTGCTACCTTATGCAGTTGAAATTCAGAACAAAGAGGAAGTCACCATCCCAGAAAGGACCCGACAATTCTCCCTGGAAGTGAAAGTTAAAAGAGGACAACATTTGAAAAACCCTGATGCTTACATACATCTAAATGCTTCTCTCCAACAGCAAGGGTTAGGGGTAAACCCAACTCCATTGGTCAACATAGAACATGACACCATTCTAATAGAGGTGGATAACAGCGACTTAAAGAGTATTACTCTAGCCGCAGGCACCATTATTGGAATGGCGGTTGATGACCGACATTTTTCCATAGACTTAGGTAATGAACTGTTAGGGTCAATCCCCAAGGACTGCTTTGACAGTGACAGTGATGACAATACAACACCAGACAGGATTTTTACCCGGCATGGGGGGAACTTCCTGGTGTACACTTCTTGCCCCTATGGTAAGGAAGATGTGACTTGCGACTTCAGGAGGGATGAGGTGATTTTCCAGGTCCATGAGGGCTGCCTTTCCCACCTGAAGCCTCCAGTCCAAATCAGCACTCTGACCAGGGACTTCTCCACCCAGCTGGAGGAGGCCGCTGAGATAGCCAAACCAGAAGTCTTTCCAGCCTTCAGGCAGATGGTGGAAGAGAGAGTCAACCTAGCTGATGCCTGTGTGACTCTGGAACAAAAGCAAAAGTTGAAACAAGTTTTCTTGGATTTCCAAGATCTCTTTGCGGTAGACTCATATGACTGTGGTCGCACTGACATCCACACAACAACAATCCCCACGGACCCTGGCATGACTCCTGTGTTTGTGAAGCAATATCGCTTGCCTCTCGCATCAATGGAGTCCCTTACTGAAATAATTAAGAACCTTGAGTCCCGGGGAATAATCCGTCCAGTTCACAGCACCTTCAATAATCCGGTGCTGGGAATATTGAAGCCAAACGGCCAGTGGAGACTCTGCGCCGACCTCAGGGAGCTCAACAAACGGGTCCATACTTCCCGATGGCCTCTGCCCTACATTGACCAAGGGCTGGCCCAGATCCAGGGGTCACAGGTATTCACTGCATTAGACCTGACCAATGGATACTGGACTGTGCCTGTCAGTAGGGAGGACCAATACAAGCTGGCTTTTACCTTTGGGGGCCAGCAATACACATGGACCCGGACTCCCTTCGGATACCTCAACTCCGGCAATGAATTCAACATTTTCCTACATAAGGCCATGCCCGACCTGGGTGCGAGGGGTAACCTGGCTTATGTAGATGATGTCCTCATCAAAAGTTCATCTGTGAAGGAACACATAGCGGAAATCCGTTATGTTCTGACCCAGTTGAGGGCCGCCGGAGCAAAACTTTCCTTTCAGAAAGCACAGTGGTGTAGAACCCGTGTTAATTTCTTGGGGCATGAGATTACTCCTCAGGGTCTCTGTCCCCAGGAAAAGAAAGTGGAAGCACTTCAGAAACTGAAAGACCCCACAACTCTGCGGGAACTAAGGAGCCTCCTTGGACTGACTAATTACAGCAGAAAGTTCATTGAGGGCTACGCAGAGATCACCAGACCCCTGATTCATCTCCTGAAGGGGGGGGTCAAGTGGGAATGGGGTCCAGAACTATCCGAGGCAGTAAAACAACTCAAAAGAAGCCTCTCACAAGCGCCTTGCCAAGCTTACCCTGTCAGAAACAAGGAGTTCTTCCTGGAGACGGGGTTCTCTAATACGTGCTTGACGGCGGTATTATACCAAAAGCATGACAAGGTCAATAAAGTAATCTCCTATGCGAGCAAAACTTTATCCTCTGTGGAGGAAAAATTCAACGATTGTGAGAAGGCACTCCTGGCAACGGTGTGGGCATTGAAGAATTACCGCCCGTTTATCCAGGGGGAACACATCATAGTGGAGACTCCACACCAGCCTCTGCAATATCTCCAAAGTGATAGAATCCGGGCCGGAAATGTGAGTAATTCCTGAATTACTTCCTGGATTCTGTCAATGCAAGGCTTTCCTGTGGAGGTCAGATATGGCCAAAACAAGAAGAGTCCCCTCGCGCAAGATCTGGCTGACTTGCATGATTGTGCCAGAGAAAACTGTCTCGAGGACGAAAGTCTAAAAATCAAGGACAACACGGAGGCATACCTTAATTCCCCACACAAAGTCTTTGAAGAGGACAAGTGTGAGGGAATGCCCACTGTCTATGTGGATGGATGCTCTTACCATGTTGACAACGACGGGGAGAAAGAACTGGTGGCTGGCGTAGGGAATGCATGGGTGAAGGAGTTTCCAGAACCCTCCGCTAGATACAAAATTGGTCCCCGAAGTAGTCAGGTGGCAGAATTGATGGCTGTGCATCAGGCCATCCTCACTGCTGTCCAGCATCAACTCCGCGAACTGGTCATAATCACAGACTCGGATTATGTACGGAACGGGTTCATGGAGCACCTGTTAATTGGAAAACCAGAGGCATGTTATGTTCTAACAACAAACCCTTGAAACATGGGAAGTTGATCCAAAACATTGATGATCTGGTCACCTCGAATGAGATGACCATTTATTGGAAAAAGATCAAGGGTCATTCCAAAGTAGAGGGACCAGACAAAACTGGAAATGACTTAGCTGATCAGCTGGCCAAAACCGGGGCCATCCAAGGGGATCTAATTGAGATTGAGTCCCTGTTGGGGGAAATCCAGGTCACTGCTATCACTAGGTCCCAGACAAATGCTCACAACGACCTTTCAATTGCACAATGGAGTAAGGAGACCCCTGATGCTGATTTGATTACAGCTCAGAAGGGGGATCCAATTATTGGTAAGTTTTACCAACACCTTGAGGACCCTGAGAACTTTCCCCTGACGGATACCGATTACACTGGGAAAGAGGACCTAAGAGTGTTGATGAAATGTCCAAAAATGTTCCGAATCCAAGACGGTTTGCTGGTAAGGAAATCCAAAGCTGGCCACGATCAGTGGGTGGTTCCTACCTCATTCCGAAGCCTGATGTTAAGTCACGCCCATGATGCGGCCACCGCCGGTCATAGGGCGTTTCACACGACATTGGAAATCTTAAGAGAGGTTGCATACTGGCCACACATGGGGCAGGACCTTGACCAATACTTGAAGGGGTGTCTTGTGTGTGCGCAATTTCAGCCGACGTCCCTCACACACCGCGCGGCTCTCCAAAAGAGGGGGATGACCCTGCCATGGTCAGATTTACAAATCGACTTTGTAGGTCCCGTGATTCGCTCTGCTAGGGGGAATAAGTACATGTTGACTGTGACATGCTTGTTTACCAAGTGGGTGGAATGTCTCCCAGCCCCAAATTGCAAGGCAGAAACTGCAGCTGCCCTGATGATTAACCACATCTTTTCCCGTTTTGGTCTACCTCAAAGGATTGAGTCAGACAGAGGTAGCCACTTCACCAGTGAAGTGATGACAAAGATGTGGGAGATACTGGGGGTCAAAAGGAAGTTACATATTGCTTACAGGCCAGCTTCTTCTGGGGCAGTAGAGAGATATAACCGAACCATTGTGAGCATACTAAAAAAGTTTGTGGCAGATTCTGGGCCAAGTTGGGATATCCAATTACCTCTGGTCCTAATGGCCATCAGATCTACCCCTTCATCTGCAACCAAAATGTCACCATTTGAGTTGATGACTGGGCGCAAGATGGTGCTTCCTCAGCATTTGCTCTACAGGACCCAAGAGCAGACACTGATAAATGCCTCCACAACTCATGAGTATGTGGAGAATTTAAGGAAACACCTTCAACATGCTTTTGCTTATGCTCAGCGGAATCTAGAAAGATCAGCTGATAGCATGAAGACCCACTATGACCTGAAAACTTCCAGGAAGGAATATCAGGTGGGGGACCGGGTCTATCTATACAATTTCCAAAGGAACCAGGCCAAACAGCGAAAATGTTTGCCTACATGGAAAGGACCCTATGAGATTATAGACAAAATCTCCCCTGTGGCCTACACGATCCGCATCCCCAAAGGCGGTTTGGCAGAGGGGGAAGACAAGTGGGTCCACATTAACCAGTTGAAGTGTTGCCATCCCAGGCACACTCTGCAACAACTGGAGGAATCCTCTGGAATCCTAGAGGGTACTGTCTCAGATTAATTCAGTTCTAACTTAAAATATCCGACATATCGCCTATCTAATTCTGAGTTTCTCAATGTGGGTGTTTTGGTTTTTGAATGCAAAAAGAAATGTGCATGTTCATATGTTTTGACTATAAATTTATATGCCACCCCACTATATCAATGGTGGGGGAAAAATGTCTATGAATAGGTATTTCCGCTCTTCCTTTGTCGTCCTAGGAGAAAGAAAACCTGGAGACGGGCCAAGGAGGATGATCCGGAGACTGGGAGCAGAAACGCAAGGGGCCCAGTGTACCGCCCAATATTCCCATCAGGACCGGCGAGGAGAACCGACCGATCAGTACCGGATGGAGGAAAAGATGCTGAACTGTGCCATCTATTGGAAGAAGATGAGGAAACATCCCAGGTCTTGCAAGTCCCATCAGTGAAACAGAATGGCCATCGCAAGAGGGGGGCCTGTGGGATGTTTTTACCCATACATCCGAGCCCTACCTCAAAAACTGTGCAGTACTGGCATTGAAAACATCATGATGGCCAGAGCTTCCCAGAAAATGCCCAGGGAAGAGCATGAAGAATAGGCTGCCACCCATTTTGCCGATGTTATGGGCACAGAAGGGCACTGCCTAAAACCACCATTGGACTACCCACACAGTAGTCTGAAACCATTGGGAATGGCAATGCTGATTGCCAAAAGCAACCTAGAATTGTGGGGAACTCATTTTCTTAAATCCCAAAAATGGGTGCAGTACCAGTACTCACCACTATCAGAAAGCCGGCGTTTTAAAACCACCAGATTTTGTTTAAGACTGAATAAATGAACCCAAGGCAAGCCAAAGAAAGACTTACTGAGAGGTGGATACAATCTAAAGTTATATTCTGAAGTGACTTGAAGGTTTATAACAAGACTGGCTGAGCTGTGGATTTCAGCAGTTTAAGTAAATTTGGACTGAAAGACACTAAAAATCTAAATGTTTAAAAGAAATGAGTGACCTACTTTTGAGTGTCACATAGGTTGCAATTGTTTAAATGTCATAGTTTTAAACTTAGAATCAGCATTCTAGCTGCATATGTAAACATTGTCTTGACTTAAACTGGGTAACAAAAAGTGACATTTTATCTGAAACCTGGCTTAATGAAACTGAATTCTGCCCACCAGCTACCCCCGACAGGAGATGAGACTTGCACAACAGCTGTGTTCCCAGGCCTATCTGCCTTTTGCTGCTCCCACCAAAAGGGATATGACACTTCCCTGATTGAATTACCTGGGCTCTGCAGGAAATTGAACAAAGCCCTGTCTTGACTCAGGCAAATGTTTTATTATGGGGGCCGTAAAAAGTGGCTTCCTCCTGGAAGTAAAGGGGAGGAGCACTGCCTGTGAGAGCAAGCTGGCTTGGCAGAACTGGAAAAACCAGAAATTCAACCTTGTGCTGGGGGGAAACCACACCCCTGTAGCCAGAATATGGTTTTAGAAAAAGATGAAGAACTCATAGTACGGACTTGTGAAAATTATTTAAATGATACCATAATTCTTGTGATTTTTCTGCCCACATTTTAAGAGGTTTTTAGAACCGGTGGCATGATCTGGGGACAAACTAGCAGTTAAGAGGGTATTACTTAAAATGTATGCATGTTAAAAATCTGACACTTCATCAATTAATGTCCATACTCCTTGCGCACATGTGTGTAAATTTGGGTTAATGTCCGATATTGCGAAACCAGTTAAAAAGTGCAAATGTCGCCATTTCTGAATGCAAGCTCCCAGGAAGAGCAGATTTGGACAGGGTATACCTCTTGTGATATGTGATGGGTGCATGTAATTTTAAACAAATGTGTACCTGTGCAAATATGTTTTTTGAGCAAATATAGATTGTGTGTAAAGTTGACAGGGGTGGGTTCTCTGTACCATAAACAGACCTCATCATGATGACACTTCATTTCATTCCCCCAATCAAGGGGAAGAGGAGGAAGTGGCCAATGACAAGTGGAGGGGGGCTGGCTAGTGATGCTGCTCACACACACCCACTTTCAAAACACATAAAAGCAGACAGTCAGGACAGATAGAGACCTTCAAATCCATTTGCTGCGGGACGCTCTGCCGGGAAAATCCATACTTTACCTCCATCAATCTCTAGAGAAAGCTGTGCAGAAAGATCCAGACTTCAAATCCATCAATCTCCAGAATCCAGAGAGAGAGAGAGCTGACCCAGATCACTGTGAAGTGCAGAGACCAGACCAGAGTCCAGTCTAAAACCTGACCAGATCCGTGACGAGGCCCATTTAATTCAAGAATATAGTGTGAGTACCTAGCAGAACTGTGCAGAACCACAGTTAAAATAATCTAATCCAAGCTATTTTAATCTAAGTAGAATTGCCTCCTAACTGTCACCTGTCATTTGCAAAGCTGTCACCTGTCATTTCTAGTTGCTAGCTGTCATTTGACACTTTGAACTTTAAAATTTAAAATCTGAAAAACGACCTTTACCATATCGCTCATATCTCTGTGACCGTTTGTCCTAGAGACTTGCAGTAACTTTCCTCTGAAAGCTGGGAATCGTGGCTTTTCTACGAACCTAGAACCGCATTCCTAACCCCGATACTTTTGCCGCAATCACAAAAAACGCACTCGCGAATTTGCCGCGATTTGCAAATTTCTCAACGTGTGAAAACAGCAGTTTTCTTGCTTTCAGTTGCCAAAAATTCGTTTAACCTGCTAGTTACTCCTAGATCCTTGCTAAGGTGAGCCTGGACTAATATTAACTTGATACCACTCACCCTGAACCTCTAGAGGGAATTAAAAGCATTTTAGCATATTTTTCACTTCATTGCCAGCACATATAAAAGCATTTTGGGCCTGTGTTTCCAACTTCTGTAGTGTAAGCTTGCTGGGGTGAACTGAATTACCTTTGATTGCATTTCTGAGAACTATGTGCTTTCCTTCCATTTCCTTGCATTGCATAAAGGGGGGAGGGGATTGCCAGAGAAAAGTGATTACATTGTTTTGTTGAACGCATATTGAGTATTTTCTGTACTGCATTTTCATTCCACCTTGCATCCATTTGAAACCATAAAGTATTGTTGCTATCTTATCCATCCTATAACCACTCATCATTGATTATAAAGAAGCGTGCTAGTGCCAGACTATCCATTATTGATTACTGATCAGATTCAGTGTGATATTCAATTATTAAATTAGTATAAAGTGTGATATATATATCTATTGTTTAAATTATCAAATAAACCTTTTAACTTGCAAAACAGAACTACTTCTTGGCTCAGTGGGGTCAGGGGGATTCCAAGGGAGGGGTGTTATATAGGGGTAGTCATCCAGAACGCATGAACTGGACATGAAGATATATCAATAAGGGTTTCCATTCAGTATCCCAGACTAGGCATTGACTTAGCTGTAGTGTTGAATTGAATCCTCTTACAATGCCATACCCCAAGAAAAAATGAATTCATCAGGGTGAGCACTGCCGCTGGCCACCGAGCACAAGAGATACAAACACGCAAGACAGAGGCTGAGGTAAGATGTTTTCACCCAAAATGGACGCTAATCCAATAGGGGATCATTACAAGTATGGCAGTGCGGGGAAAAATTGATGGTAACAGCAGTACCGCCACTTTTCCCACACCTCCATACTACGATATGTCCCTGGAGTGGGGGATTTACCTCCAGCTTTCCGGCAAAAATCGACAAAATTGGCAGACTTACCACAGTGATAATTCCACCAAAAATGCCCCATTGAGTGCAATGGACTCTCGAAAAAATGGGGTTTAACTCTGCCACTGCCACTTGTAATCTGGTGGTAATTCCGCCAGACTTAGTGGCGGTAACAGATTTACAGTTTGGAGGTACCTGGGCTGATTTACCACCCAGATACCACCAAAGAGTTGTAATTCCACCCATGGGGGCTATTTTCTCAAATATACCAGTTCTCCTGCCTGTTTAAGCTATTATGAAAGAGTAAATGGATTCAAAAGAGTAGGTTTACCTGTGGACCGTGTTTAATTTTCTTTAAATTACCCGAGAATCTGGTAATGTGACTAACTACATTGAAATGTCCTTGATGTAAAAGAAGAACCAACAGTAGAAACCATCTTATGTGTGGGCATATACAGCATGTATTACTGTTACATACTCAAAAAACACTTCTGATAGTCCATATGTGATGACATATTCTGTTTTTGAAGAGTTTCTGACAACCCTTGTCAAGAATCGATTCATCTCTGAAAGCTTTCAATGTTTTAATTGCTAAAGCCTGCCAACATTGCCACAGTAGACGTCAGACATCTGTTTAAACATGTTGTTTAACTTGTTTCTTCAAGAACAAATAGAACGAGTAAAGCTGTAGATGGTGCAAACGAACAAAACCACAATATAGAAGTCCGCAGCACTGCTCACCCTAAATGTGAGAAAGGGTTGTGGCTCCTACTGCGTTGTTTGGAATAGGTGCAAGGGGATACACAGTGCATGAGAGGGTTGTTTCTAACCATTTCAGGAATGTGTTTTCAAATGTAAAAGCAGCAGTCAAAAGGGGAAAGAACTATATTTTTCCTTTTGTTACACTTTACCTTGACAGAAAGGGCCCGGCACTGTAACACAAGTGGGTGCTGGGAGCCAATCATACATTAAAGTGCAACTAGCATTCATGTGTGCAATTGGTCTGGCCAGAACATCATTCACACTGTTTCACAGCCACTGAGTAGTTTACATTTCTTGAAATCACTCAAGTAAAAAACTCCATACCATTTTGTTGTCTAGGTGGATTGAAAGCACACATCGCAGTGAGATGTGAGAAGTATTATTCCACAAGTCTGCAGGACACATTTTATTGTCTAGTAACGTTGCACAAAGTCTGAATAATATTTGCACATAAAACCTGAAGACCTAATATCATTATGCATCCATTTCGTACAACACCTATGAATCATAACCAGATGATTCTGTGCTCTCTCAAATTGTATCTTTTCCTGTGCAGCAATTACTGTGTTTATTAAATTATAGGGTGGCTGCTTCCATTTTTGACGACATCACGCTGTACAAACGGTAATTTCCCTCATTGTTATTAATGTATTTCATATTGCATTGCCTTGTTGTTTCATACATATCACATTTCTGAATTGTGAAATCTTTTTGGTCTTTCCATTTGGTCACCAGATGTACAACATCTCCAAGCATTGCTTGATGCTGCATCTGAAACGTGCATGTGTTGAAGGTGTATGCATTTACAACACATCAAGTGCATGGACAAACATTCTGCATATTTTAAATGTGAATATTTTATACATTTAAAGATGAAGTGCTTTTAAATTAAGCATTCCTGGAAGACCTGCTACGTAAACAGGAAGTTGTCTTGGGAGTTACTCCTGAGCATCCTAAGTAGCAGCAGTCATGGCTGAAGAAGGTAAGCAGGACCAGGAGAATGTGACAATGGAGAAATGTATTCAGCGGGAGCAGACGGTGCTGATAATTGCCTTCATAGGAGCTGATGAGCTCTTCAAACTCGGGCAGGGTAAACCACCACTAAGGAGAGTAATGCAATCATGATTTTTAGGCTATGTTAATGTTTTACTAATACGTTTGCACAGCAATGAGGACCCGGAAATCTTATTGCACTGCTGCATAGGAAAGTTAAACCTTAGAACAGCTTCATTTATGTATTTATTTTTATTTTTACACTTGCATAGCGCACAAACAGCCCTTGGGCATCGTGGAGCTGTTACTTGAGGGGCACTTAGTTACGAGGGAGGGTACAGGTTGATTAAACCTTTACAAAATGTACATTTATACAGTTTAGGCAAAGATTATATATACATGTGTAGGTCATACATTTTTAAGTATGCAGACGTGTGGTTAGCACAGAGGTTGGTCAGGCGAAGAGCATAGTTTTCAGCGCCTGTCAGAATGCCATATGTGATACCTGTGCACATTATGGTGGAGGGAGGGCATTCCCTTGTATGGATGCTAGGAACAGGAAGGTAGCGCCAACTGCTCTAACTCTTTTGACCATGGGCACAGTGAGCATGTTAGAGTAGGGCGTTCTAGTGGGTCTTACGGAAGTGGTGGGGTGAATCCTTTGTGACAGGTAGGCAGGTGCAGTGAGGTAGATGCACTTATGGGTCAGTGCCAGGGCTTTGAATATTACACGTTCTTTTATAGGAAGCCAGTGGGCTTGTTGCCTGGTAGCCGTGATATGTTTCCTTTTGGGGATGCTCATAGCTGCGCGTGGTGCATTGTTCTGAATGACTTAAAGCTTCACTAGGTTTTTTCCAATGTGCCTGAAAAGAGAACGTTGCAATAGCCTAGCTTAGAGCCGGTAATAGCTCTTGCTATGTTGGTGCAGTTCTCTTTGGAGTGGAATTGTCTAGCTGCAATCAAGAGCTTGGCATGGTATGCTGCTGAGGAGGCAATCGCGTTGTCTTGCCTAGTCATGAATAAGTTAGAGTCCAAGTATACTCCCAATGTTTTCACTGATTCCGATACTGGGATTCTGATGGAGCCTGATGGTGAAGTGGCTGAATTGAGTGTCAAGATTCTTGAGGCTGTTGGTGGAACCTACCAGGAGAAGTTCAGTCTTGTCTGAGTTCAAGCACAGTCCGTTGGCTGCCATCCAAGTTAAGGGTTCTCGAGTCTGTGTCATCATCGCTTATGAGTGTGAGTAGGATTTAAGTATCATCCACGTAATTGGTTTAGGAGATACTCAGGGTGTCATGGATGAGGAAGAGGGAACGTGTGAATATGTTTTAGAGTGTGGGCGAGAGGCAGAAACCTTGGGGCACCCTAAATAGCAAGTCAGAGAATACTTGCATGGTCCTTCCTTGTAAGAAGGAGGTGATCAGGCAGTAGATTTGGGGGGAAATTTGGCTATGGCAGCAAGGTTGTGGCATAAGACGTTATGGTCTACGAGGTAAAATTCCACAGAGAGATCGAGAAGTAGGAGTAAAGCTGGTTTACCTAGGTCACTGGCATCATCCATCTGGTTTTTCAGGTCCAGTAACGCGGTTTCTGACCCAGGACGGAAACCCGATTGGCGCAGCCCTAGAAGATTGTTCTGCTCAATGAATTGTTGCACCTACAGGTAAACTGCTTTGTCGAGTATTTTTAGTAAAAATGGGACAGTGGTAATGGACTGTAGTTGTTTGGTGATGTAGGGTCGATAGTTTTTTTTTTAAGAGAGGGCGAACCCAAGCTTCCTTGAGGCAGGAGGAAACCTTCCCAGTGGCAAAGGAGGCGTTGATGAATGCTGTCAGGAATGGAGCAAGGGTATTGGCACAGTCCTTAATGAGTGCAGCTGGACATCTATCGCCTTTAGAATTAGATGGCTTTATAGTTTTCATGAGGTTGATCATGTCTTGTTCCTGAATAGCTTTGAATGAGAAGAGGGGGGCCGATTGGGGATAGGCGTGTATGTGGATGGAACAGTGCCATGGATAGGAGTACTAGTTAGTGAGTGTTGGGTAGTTTGGATTTTAGTTTGGAGGGTGTTCAGTTTGTTGCACATGGCAGTTTGGATTTCGTCGCACCATGCCTTGTCTTTGGTGAGGTTCTGTGGGGGAGGGAGTAGGGGTCTCTAGTTCTCTGAAGACAGAGCATAACTCTTTCGTGTTGGACTTAGCCTCAGAGATCCTGGTTTCAAAAGAGTTGGCTTTGGCGCCAATGATCGATTTTTTGTACTCTTTAGAACAGTTATGGAAGTCCTGTTTGTCAGTGTCGGAGTGGGTGGTTTGCCAGCGGGATAAGGCTGTCTGCTTTTTTAGTGCAGAGTTCGAGGAGGTCCTATGTGAACCAGGCGTTTGTGTGGCTGGTAGGTTTAGCTTTGCAAGTCTTAAGCGGTGCAATGGAGTTAACAGCCTATGTGATGGCAGTGTCATGGGATAGCACAAGGACCTCAGGGTCAGTGGAGAATGGAGGCCTGAAAGCTGGTGCCTGTAGGTAAGGTAGGAGTCTTTCCTTTGTGAGTTGACAGGAGCTTCTGGAGAGTACAGGCGGTAGGGGGGGGTGTTGACTCTGGATGGAGGGATTCTGAACATGATAATATGATGAGCAGACCACAGGGTGGGAGTGTTGCCAGTAATGAGGAGAGGACAGTTGTGATGGGCTATCTAATCAGGTGTTTGGCCTTGTGTATGTGTGGGGTCGGTGACAGCATTGCTGAACCCAATGGTCTAAAGGGCTAAGTTAAATGACTTGGCAGCTGGGTCCTTGACGTCGTTAAAGCCTAGATTGAGGTCACCAAGTAGCATAGCTTTGGTAGGTTTTTTTAAGTTGTCTGAAAGGAGGTGGGTGAGGGCTCCCTGTAAGTCCCCTATAGGTCCTAGAGGGTGGTAGACAAGATATAAGGCAAATGTGCTATGATATGATAATTTGAGTTTAAATTGGAGGGAGTTGCTGTTGTTGTTCATGTCTTTGTCAACCTTCCTGATGGAGAGGGAGTATTTAGCTATAAGAGCTACGCAGCTACCTTTGGATGGGCTATCTTGTCTGGTGATGTAGAGGGCCAGGCATAGCTCAGGACCTGAGGCATCGTGTAGCCAGGTTTACGTTACCATAAGGAGGTCCAAGTTGTGGGAGTTGATGAGGTCATGAATATCTAATGCGGGGGCATCGATGGAACGGGCATTGACAAGTGCGCAATTGAGGTGGGGCTCATGTTTGGTGACGGCAGCCGTGTGTGGTGGCTTAGATAGGCTGGGGTGGGGGCAGTTTCTGGTGGTGGCTATGGTAGTATTGGCATCAGTAGTGTTAGGAATATCCTTTTGGTAATATGGGCATCGTTAGTAGTGGCATTCAATTCAGTACAGGCAGAGCTGGCGGTAGTTAAATGTGGCAACATGGCATTTGTAACAATAGCATTAGCAACAGCATTTTCAGAGGTATGGGCATCATTGTAATTCAAATTCGTACGGGCGGAACTGGAGGTAATTAGATGTGGTAGGATGGCATTTGGGATAGTTGCGTGGGATTGGGATTTTTAGCAGCATGTATATGGTTAAAGCATTGCCAGCAGAGTTTGCTATAAGTAGGTGTGAAAGCCTGATGATTACTCGCCTGATGATTATGATCAATCGTAGCAACAAGCAGCTTAGCGGTATGGGCATGAGAGGCAGAGGTCTAGAGCTGCAAAGAGCACCGGTGGCGTTTTCCCACAGCCTTATCCAGTCGGCTTCGCCTGTCGGCCCTCTTCCCCTCCATTTAAAGCAGGAGGGGAGGGCCAAGCAGGACGGGGCATCAAATCAGAACACAGGCTTGCGGCAGTAATTTCTATGGCCCTCGTTGTAGCGGTCGTAATCATGGCAACCTGGGCAGCCATTTTGGAAGCAGCACAACAGGCGGCAGGCGGCATATTTACCCTGAACGCAGTTCGTAACGGTAGTAAAACTCTAAGGGGGTGTGGAATTTTGTAGAAAGTGCATCTTGCATGCAGGGTACCAGCAACGTTTGCATTGGGTCCCTTGCATGCACGTTTGCACATTCACAAAAGGCAATGAAAAATAAAAGAGTAAAAGAAGGCAATATCACCTCTACACTTTCATTTTACTCTCTGTTTGATTAAAGAAAATGTAAATGTCCACTGCAATTACACTTTCCAGACAGCATTCATAATTGAATCATAAGGAATCCGCCAGCTTGTAACAGCCGCTAAATGAAGGACCATTTCATAGGTATCAGTTATTTTAATGCCAGCGTGAAACTACATGTTATTATTAAACCATGTGTTCGTTTGAAATCGGGGAAGGAAAACACAGCAGATATACTATTTTTCTTGTGCTCCTTCTCCACCACCAAATGGCTCCAAGCTGTGGCCTTTGAAGGCAGAGACGGAAATCACAGCAGAAATGTGTAATTTCCATGTTACTTCCCTGACCCAAAACAAAATCTGCTGGAGTGTAAGAGTAGGTATACATGGCTAA
This sequence comes from Ambystoma mexicanum, assembly GCF_040938575.1. Taxonomy (NCBI): domain Eukaryota; kingdom Metazoa; phylum Chordata; class Amphibia; order Caudata; family Ambystomatidae; genus Ambystoma; species Ambystoma mexicanum. Next base: position 1,191,426,733 of record NC_090937.1, read on the forward strand.
TGCATTGCTGTACACCTTATCATTGTGCTCCAGGGCATAGAGACCAAAGGCGCGCTTAACGCAAGCTCATCTGTGCCCGTCCCTGTTAAGGCCTGGTTGTATGGGGCTTTGCCTCTGTCCCGACCTGAGATTTTGGCTCTAGGCCCTCCTGACACTCGTTGTCCTACTGCTTGGCATCGCCACCTAGTACCTTGCCCGGCTATTAACCTTCATCCCTCATTTGTTCAGTGTCTGAAGTCAGCATGGCCAACACCTGACCCAACTCTGCTGTTATTGAATACACGTTCACTTCCTGCCCATGCAGCTGATGTTTACCAGATATTATCTATCATACAGCACGATCTGTTGGTTTTAACTGAAACATGGCTTCAGGAGTCCTAAGCTCCGGCCTTGCTTCAAGTTATACCAGCCGAATTTGGAATTAATCATGTCGACTGCCCCACTCCGCAATTGGGAGGCGGGATGTCAGTTGTTTTTAAAACTGATTTTGCAGTTTCTAGATTAGAGTTTAGCCACTCAATACCAGTGGAAGCTCTTCTATTTTGCTGTGTTTTTTCTCCACCTCTTTTATTGGCCATTTTCTGGCCATTTCCGTCCGCCTGGCTCTCATATTGGGTTTCTTGAGCCCTTCCTTCATATGGTGGCTGATTTAAACACCACATTTTCTCACCTGCTTGTTTTAGGAGACCTTAATCTGAAATTGAATAACCCACAAACTCCTGGATTTAGACTTTTCTTCAATAGTCTGGCTGATCTGGGGCTGACTGAATTGGTCTCCGGTCCTACTCACAAGTTAGGTAATATCCTAGATCTGGTGCTGGCCTATGGAAATTCTATGAACACCCTTCTGCCAGAGCCAGTTCTATGGTCTGATCATTATCTGGTTACTTGTTTGCTTAATATGGTCAAAGTACAACATAAGGCTAAGCTGCCGAAGAGATGGCAATGTTGTTGGCGCTCGGCAGATCCATCTGATTTGGTTTCATCTATCAAGGGTAAATGCAGCAAGGCCCCTACTACAACCTTACATGTACTTGCTCAAGCATTGCTTGAAACTGCAGGTAGGGTGGCTTCTCCCCGGCTCATTCAGCCTAGTAGGCTGCCCCCGGAGCCCTGGTTCACTGAGAATCTTAGGGCATTGCGCCTTGCTTTAAGGCAGGCAGAACGCAAATTACAAAAAGCAAATGATTCCAGCCACAAACAGTACTAGAAATAGTGTGAAGCAGCCTATTCCGCTGTGATCATTTTAGCTAAGAAAATATTCTATGCCCAAAAAATGTAGTCATCATTATGCCACCCGAAGGCTCTCTTTTCGGTGTTTAGATCTCTCTCCTCTGCAGCTAGACAGACCCCATCTGTTAGCCACACACAGGATCTCTGTGATTCACTGGCACTGTTTTTCAAAGAGAAAATGTAAACAATATGTGCCATTATTAAGTCGACTATGTCTACCCCCTCCTCAGAGGCATTAGTGTAAGCTCCTATGAGCCTGGCAACTCTGGAAAATATATTTTCATATCACACTGTATAGAACTGCACTTGCATTTCAATATATTACATGACCTTTCATCCTGCACTGTATTTTTCATCTTGTAAACTTGTTACTATCTCAGGCAACAGCTAACAGCTGCCAGTTTTAAAGCAAGTGTACACTTTTGAGCCTGGGAGCTCACCCCGCCCCCTTCCTTTACTAAGCTTCTTTGAGTCCTGGAAACACATCCCTCTGGCCCTAGAGGGCCTGCCTTTGTTTGCTCACCTGCCCCTTTTTCCTGTCACCAGCCCTCTGCACCTTGGAACAGATTTGTGGGAACCATTGTGTCCACGCGGAATGTTTTCCCACCTGTCATGTCCCTGCCCCTTTCTCCCTTGGTCCCTCCAATCCCTTTCCTGGGACAGCTGTGAAGGAGGGGGCTGTGCATCCAACATCCTGTACACCCTTGCACTTTTCCTGTCAATTAGACCTTGGGAGCTATTTTGACCTCCTTCCCCAATCTGTCACTTCCTGAGAAACACTTCTCCTACTCTCTGGAGGGGGGAAGTGACATCTGCAGAGGGGGCACATGTGCCTGAAGTGTCATCTTACACCCTGCCATCCCTGTCCCCTTCCTCCATGGAGCCTGTGGGTGAGCTCTGCAGGGGTTGAACAACAGCCTTATAAGTGGACAGAGAACCAGGGCTGGGTCTCTTTTTTGGCTGTAGTGCTGGATGCAGGGATGGGGGCAGGAGAGCTATGGAGACCGTTAGAAGGTACACTTCTCCCAGTTTGGCCTACTATCTGTTCCATCCTCCTCTGCCCCTTATTATGCCTCTCTCTCTGCCTCTGCCCACCTCTCTCTCTGCCTCTCTCAGCCCCTCTGCCTCTCTATTTGTTTATCCCTATGTCTCTCTCTCTCTGTCTCTCTTTTTCTCTCTGGCTCTCACCCCCCATGCTCACTCTCTCTCTCTCTGCCCCTCATTCTCTCTCTGTGCCACTCACTCTCTCTCCCTCTGCTAATCACTCTGTGCCTCTCCCCTCTCTCTGCCCTCCTCCTCTCTCTCCCTCTCTCTCCTTCTCTCCCTCACGCCCTCTCTCTCTCAGTCTCTCTCTCTCTCTCTCTCTCTCTCTCTCTCTCTCTCTCTCTCTCTCTCTCTTTCTTTCTCTCTTTCACACACTCTTCCTCTCTCTTCCTCTGGGTGTGTCTAGCCAGTATTCCTGCCATCAATGCCCATCCTTCTGCCTGCAGCCCAGTTCAGACAATCATCAATGTCTACTGTACCTAACTTACTCTGCTGGCAATTAGCCTACTGCCCTGTCTGTAATACATATGTTTCCTGATTTCTGCAAAGACATTGTTTCCTTTTTTTGTGTTTCCACTTTCTTGGGTAGCCTGCCTGTTATTCCCAGAGGGGGCACCCAGTCAGCATACACAACGCATACCTCAACTGGGTTGAACTTGTAGTCCCTTTAAGTGAGGTAGCGCGCTATGGGATGGATGGGGATGCAGATTTTACTCTTACACCAATAATAAGACCGACTCAGGACGTTGGCAAAAATATAACTGTTTTATTCGCAATTGTCTAAAACAGGGAGTACAACGAACACCAACGGACGTTCGCTCAAGTCATTCCAACTCAATTTCAAAGCATTTAATAAAAAATTACTTTTATATAGCAAAAATGTGCCATTACTGACATCATACTACATGGCAAAATAAGAAAACCTACTTGGAGTTGTGATAAGCCTAAGGGGAACATCTAGCTATACTTTCTATGGGGGCTAGGGTTGTGATTGTGTCTCTAAGGTCAGATGGACAGCCATGACCACCCCTAGTGCAAGTCATCTTCGTCGTCATAAAATATCCAATGTTTCATTGGCTTTCAAACTATAGGGGTCTTCACTATGTGGCCCTCTATGATTTGTTGGCATGCTTGTACCCTTCTGGAATATTCCACTCACTAGCAGCATGCAACCTGATACCCCAGGTGCTGGAGAGTTGGCTTGACCATACCTCCCCACCAAATTAGCCCATCATCCATCATCACTCCCACTGTTTGCCATTCGAATTGTCTTTGAACTCGGCCTTGCAAAGTATCACTATGCCTGAGAAGTGTGAGCATAGTCTTATCTTCAAGTCTTGGTGTAGCTTGCCAAAGTCTATTTTCATCATGACCATGAGACAGGAGACTGTGTTTTGAGCTTTGAGCTACTTTGTCACATTTAACACTATTAAATAAATAAAACCTGGCACGTCTACTGTTTTTCCATTACACCTCAACAGGAGCTTGCCTCACTTCTCACGTTCACTTCTCTCGGAGAGATAACCAATTTCCTGACTGCCCCAACCCTTGACACTGGGCCAGGCAACCTTTCTCGACCCTCCCCATGTTGTCAGCTGTTTTCTTCTACTGCGCCACACTTTCAGCCCTTCTGTTCATGGGGTCCTAGTTTGTTAAAATGCACCATGGAACATCCAGATTCTATACACATATATATATTTTGCCTGCATCGGCTGCAGTCTATTCACTACGTATAGCCAGTCTTATGATTACTTGGTCTACTTGCGTTTCAGCATCTGTACAATTATAAACATGGTTTGCATTTTCTTCAGTGCTCTCTGCACATGCAATCTTCATTCCGCACATGAAATGTTACTCAATTTTTCACTTCGCCATCAGATTCTATACAGTCTATTTACTCACTTCATTGGCAACTATTCTGGGTGCATAATTTCTGCTTCATGTAACATCACCAGTCTTCTATTTTATTCATCTTCGCACTTCTTCCAGAGCCTCCCTTAAAAGACTGTCATTTCTCCACTGGTACATAGTATAGGGTTTTCTCAATGGATACCTTGTTTCAAGGATTCTTTACATTATAGGGACCATTACTGGCATTGTGAATATCACAATTTCTGGTTTCCAACACATAGGCAAAATAGAGGCCAGACTTCCCGTAGAGGCACTTGGCTCAACCTCAACAGGGTCTTTCAGTTCCCTGGCCCAAAACGGTGGCTCTGCCTGAGGTCTCCCACACAGCCTTCCCCATTTTTGTCTGCCTTCTACTTACAAAGTTTTCTGCTGGCTGCGACTCCTGCAACTTCTCAGACTGTTCTGCGGCCTGCGCTCCTCTCCTGTATCCATTTTCTAACTTGTGCAACAGCCATTTCCATCCACTTGGATTGTAACTCTCTCCTTTACCAGAATCTACAGACCACAGCCAAACAGCGCCAGAGAAGAGACATTCCTGCCCTGAGAGCTGCCTGCTGTACCTGTACTTGGTTGGCAGATAAAGTAGTAAGGAAAGAACTGAAGTATCAGTCATGCGCACTGACATTGCCAGCTTGTAGCTTGTGGGGAGGGCTCCTAGTCTCTGAAGGGGCAGTAACACTGAGGGTAGGTCACTGTACCCATCCAGCTAAACCAGGTGTGACTTCCACAGTGGTGGGCGCGGGTGCATTTCCACTGTCAGAGGTGGTCCTGCACATCCATACAACATCACACAATTGTACCAGCAAATTGCAGGCAGTACCTTTCTGGATGATCTACCCAACTAGTCATAGCATCTAGATCTCAGCCCCTAATTTTATCCAGTGTACGGTTTTAACCATGAGAGATCCTCAGGAGAGGGGAGTCACCTACCCCATAACAAACTCATATTCTAGGCCCATTCTGGAGGGGGAACAAGGGTAGCTGTGGCTCATTGCTCACCATAGAGTCCGGCCCACCTGGAGCCTCATTTTGGAGCATGCTAACAGTCGGTTAATTCTCTTTACTAGTATGCCGGAATCTGAGTACAAAGGGTGGTGGCGTCACATCTTAATATTAAGTCCTTCTGTAGATGCCTTTGTGGAGTATGCCCTGATACCCTTCATTTTGGTGGTCTGGGCGACTGGAGCCCTCACCCCACTAAAGCACTTAATTCAGTTTACTAGTACCAGAACCACCAAGTATGTACCAGACTCATTTCCTAGACTCTCACTAGGAGTGAACAAAGATAGTAGAGGGCCCAAACTCACTCATTTACCCACTTTGATTGTGTCAATATCCTGGTCACGAGAGCCGTGTATTTCTTTGGGACCACAAGACTGGGCCTCTAGAGATCATCTTTGCCTGGAACTCTTTCATGCAGAGTGCCTGACCTGCCTCCTTGAATCTGAGTAGTATTCCAGGGACACAAGGGAATTGTACTTGACACTCCTTTTTGTAAAAGGACCAGTAGCTTGGCATCACAGTGCCCCCCCTGTCCTCAAACATGTTATCATCCAACCCCTTCCATAGTTGGCTGCCTGTGAGTGTGCATCTGTGAGTGCCTATGAGAGATAGTGAGTGCGCTAGAGTAACCTGGTTGACAGACTTGGACAGTAGGGACTCAGTGGTGCTGATCTACGCCCTGTAGTGATCTAGTATTTGTCTTGAAGTTTTACCCCAGTTATAAGTGTGACACCGGCCCATCTATTTTGCTCCCTTACCAGTTCCAGACCATTGGGGATATGCCCCTACAGTGTCAGCCCCTGTACTATCTGACCCAGATAAGACTGTCCTCCAGATGGTGAACACATCCTATAGGGGCCAGTATGGGGCTCTAGAGGACAGAATGGATTTAGCAGGGGAGGGAGAGAACGGGGAGGAATCCTTCACCACTCCCAAATGCCCCTTCTGAACCTTCATTACTGGGGCTATCAGAACACTAGGTATATGCCTCAGCATGTCCCAAGCCAGTATTCACCCCCAGTCTGGTGCCCTTCCCAGTCAGGTTACTGTGTGCATCAGGAGACGTGTGCCAATTGTTAGAATGGGGCCACATCCATGTCTGCTCAGAGCCAATAGTAGCTACATGCACCATGCCCACCTGGTCCCTTTCAGCTCCCCGCTCAGCCTAGAACCCCAAATCAGAATGCTGGTTCTTGCCATGCACCCATGCCTGCATAACCGCCGGCCGGATCCCAGACCCAATCCTCTCCACCCCCACCAGTAGTAAGAGCAGCCAGGATGCCTCTTCTGGCACTTCTTTATAACACCGGCCCCAGTAGCCAGAGTAGAGTCCCTTCCAATTTCCTCATGCTTGACTGGAACTGGACCCACACTAGTCTCCCGGCACCCCACCTCCCACCCTAGCCATCCCCCTTCCCATCCAGTGCCACCCGCTAGTAGAATCATAAGTGCAAGCCTACCAGAATCTTGACTAATGTTAAACTTGGAATCAACAACTAACAATACAAGAATTAATAAACATGTGTTAATGCAAAACATATTTATGGAGAGCATCAATGTATACACATCTGGGGTGCAGAAATACTATGACCAGAAAGTGACACTAAGGATCTGATTCATGGAACAAACGTGCACCGAAAATCTTGGCGCAAGGTGGCACAAGCGTGAAAAAGCAAGTGCACGCGCACGCGTGCGATTCATGGAAGTGCCTACGCGTATTTACTGTGGGATGTGCGCCAAATCCTTGCATGGCGCATACAGGCGCACACGTCATTCCAACATCCCGAACGCCGCGCGCGATGCGCACAGCAATAGCGCACAATGTCGGCGCACACACCAAAAAGGGGACGGGACACGGGGCATAAAACACGGAATGGGGAACATCGCATGAAAAAGAAGCCGTAACTGGGGAAGTACTGAGGGGAAATACACAGAACGCCCACAACCACGCAAACAACACGTATTTATGGAATCGAATACGGGAAACCCACACACGCTAAAAGACGCGCACAGGCGTCAACAAGTCCGCCACACGAAGGCATGCAGAAGTATCCCGCGCACAGTATAAAAGTATGCTCAACAACAAACACGTATACACAGCTACGATGAATGCCCCATTTGACGCAGAGCTGATCGTGGGACACCGCAGGAGGAGTAGAATAGCCAGGCCCCTCATTTTATTACCCCGGACCAGCCTTTTTGGGAGGCCTGACGACCAGGACTATGGCAGGTATAGGTTTCCACCTCATATCATCCTAGATCTTGTCAGGGAGTGGGAAGATGAGCTTACATCTCCATCCTGTGCTCCCAAGCATTGAGCCCTTTGGAGAAGGTGCTCAATGTCCTGCATTTTTTGGCCACTGGGTCATTTCAGCGGACAACTGCCATAGTGGGGGGGGTCTCACAGGCCACGCAGTTACGCTGCCTACACCAGGTGTTGACAATCATGACTGCGCTCCCCTCAGTCCGCAGGCCCATTTACATGCCGAGAACACCTGCAGAAAGTCAGGCCGTGGTACAGGACTTCTACATGGTGGCACAATTTCCCAAAGTGCTTGGTGCCATAGATTGCACCCATGTGTCCCTATGTCCACCTAGGGCCACTTAGCACATCTATGGAAACTGCAAGCACTGGCATTCCATCAACGTGCATCCTCTGTCTATGCAAACTACCCTGGCTCAACACATGACAGTTTCATATACAGAATGTCTGCCCTGAGCCGGGCCCTGAAAGCTGGGAAGCATGGCGACACAGGGCTCCTAGGTGAGTACAAATGCCTGTGCACATGCATGCATGTCACGCACAGACAAATACACGAACCCAACTAATCACAACCATTATCACCTCCCCAGGCGACAGTGCCTACCCTCTGAGCAACCACATGATGACGCCAATCCGGAACCCCACCACACCACCCCAGGTAAGATACAACGCTGCCCATTTTGCAACCAGGGCCATAGTGGAGCGCACATTCGGAGTGCTCAAGTCACGCTTCCGCTCCCTTGCCCGCTCTGGTGGCCAGCTACTATATGCACCCCGAGTAGTGTGCAGGATCATTGTGGGACCATGGGACCATGGGAGGGGAAAGGGCAAGTGGCGAGGCAGCCCGGACCCAGCTTGTGGCCACATTTTTCACCTAAACTCCCACCCCTGCGGAGTGCACACAGGCCTGGCACATACCAGGTGACAATCGATGATGACAAAGAGACAGTCAACTGTCACAACCTTACCACCCTGATGATGTTGCCATGGGAGTGCTACATTGTGTGCACCCCTAGATACTTAAACATAACCAATCACGTGTGACCAAAAGGAACACATGCAAGGTTTGTATCACCCCACCCCACCCCCTGCAAAACAGGCCATGACAATCCCTGGTATATCACCCAAACCCTCCCAAACCACATCACCCATATCTGTCACACCATGACATGGCATGCAACAGCAAAAGGCCAACACATGACCAATAATATACAGAGTGACATGTGATGAATGGAAAGTGGCCCGAGACAATGATGCCTGACATGGATTCAGATGAAATGACTGACAACAACCTCCCACACATACCAAATCATACACAAATGCTGTACACCAGTGGTAGCTTCAACACAGCACTGAATGCCTGTTCACAGGCACATTGGGAAAGGCAAATTCACCACTCCCAAACCTGTGTGCTGTGTGTGTCTACTTCTACACACTGCTCAGCACAGAGCACAGTGAGCAGCCATTGTGTTGAGGATACACCTTGAGCATTACATCAAAAGGACCAATTACCAAATGTTCCCATTGACGCATGTCCAGGATACCCAAATGGTAATTGATCATGCGCTGCATGGACACAGCGTGCCCGAGAAGGCAATATGTGTGCACCTGTGGGCATGGAAGGGTGGTTGTACATGTGGTGGAGCATTGTGCAACGGTGTGTGTCAGTAGGGGCATGCACTCAATATATGCATGTCAAATCAAGTGACCCTCAGTGTCCTTTACACATCACATGTGAACATTGCCCATGTGTACACCCCAGTATGTCAAACCACAAAAATCCCCTGACACCTGAAAAGTAAGTACAACACAGGATCAGCCATTGACCAGCAGAACACATCATGTACATAGTACCCCACAAAGACATTTTCACAGAGTGCCCAAACACTGTAGCCCAGGCTCACTGTCCAACAACAAAAGGCCCTCCCTCATTTACACATCACCATGACCTTCTGAACAACTGTGTCTGGGGTATGTAGCCTTCTCCCTTTTAGTCTACCTGGCTACAGGATCCCCCTAACCCTTGTTCTTCATGTTTCACCTTGCGTGTAAATAAGGTCCAGCCCCCTCAGAGGCCTCCTTGACTGTTAAAAAAACAAATCACAGACAACTCCAAGGAGCCAAACCACCAAACCAGGTAAAAAGCCTCTTGGCACAAAAAAACCCTCGAAGAGTCTCCAGTAGATTACTTGAAGTGGAAACAATGTCCTGGCACATGTACAAGCAGAATGATCGAACTACCAAGGTAGCACAGTTCAACAATGGTTCAACATGAAGGGTACCTTTCACCGGAAACAACATACAATGAGGATGCAACAACTGATGGGTAGTGTCACAGCTCCGGTCTCCAGGCGCAGGAGTGGCACAATCCAACCACCCCCTCTGGGCGCCTGCAAGGTAACTTACACAGGCCTCCGAGACCACGGCGGGGAAAGAGGGTCAGGGATCCGTTGGTTGGACAGGCATTGGTATTCAGGATAACCGGAAAGAGGGGCAGGAGTGGGGAGTTGGATTTGCAAGGGAAAGTAGGCAAAATACAAAATACAACTATTGACAAAAACACATACGCAATCAGAGAAACCACGTTCCACATGCACATAATACGAAATGAGTGAAATGCAAGACAAAGAGAGACTTATCTCTGGGGTGAGTGCTGTCCTCCTGCCTGTGCACTCCCAGGTCCGGTAACAGGGTCAGTGCAATGTTGCAAAGAGAGCGTGAGTTACTAATCTGTGTGTGTTTACAACACCCACACAACATTCCTTCCCCAAAGGAAGTGCTTTCTCCACAAACAAATACCCTTGTCTGCTGCTATGTACTTATGCATTAGCTTGCCCCTGTGATGTTCATACACTGTCAATGCAGTAAGGCAGGCACACGTGGGCGCGCGGTTAATGGAAGACCAATGCGTCAAGAATCACACATGATAGAATGGTCCATGCGTGTCATGCTAGATGCGTATAGCGAGGTGCTACTTCAGTACAAGTCGTGTTCTGGCAGCCGTGGATTACAATAGGTAGTGCAAGTGGAAATTTGCACATGCAAATGACATGCTCTGCACACGAGTCAGTGCCTCGCTGGGTGTTCCTGTGTGCTGTATAAGTTTCTGGCTCGGAAAGCTACTGTGTGAATAACTCAGCTTCTATGGAGCAGGGTGTACTGGAGGATATGTGCGACGGCCCCTGCGTGTGCCCCTGACAACTTGTCAAGCTACTTGGCATTTGCCCCTCAATGCATTTTAGCTGTACTGTGTGCTTCTACAACAATATATGTCCAAGCTCTCCATCAGTGGCGCTACTTAGCATGCATGTGCAAGTGGCCTGGTGGAAGGTTGGCTCCGTTGTGGCCCCCTTGTGCTGCTCACCTTGCTTGGAACTCCTGGAAACACGTCTGCTTCTGTTGGACGTCTGAGCAAAAGCCCTGTGCTACTGCTTGCGCACACATTCCCATGTCAGCACCACCGAACGTAGCCAGGTTTCTGTAGTACTTCGCCCTGTGTCTGCTGGCAAAGGTCGTCTGCAGGCTCATTGTCCTGCAGAAAGGGCATACAACATATAAATAATGCTTGAAAGTTCCCTGTGTGTATGTCTTCATGCTGGTTGCCACTGGGCCATGTTAGAGACCAACCTCAGAACTCCTCCCACCATCAGTGTGACTTTTACAGGCAAAGGGTGCAGGCTACTGTCTACAGCATGAAGTGCATCAAGCACATATACATGAAAGAACATAACATACATCACAATCTAGATCAATGAATGCACACATCAATCATGAACCCACCCAAATTGATCACATACATGCCGTGGATAAAACCCCCACAATCCCCACTAGGGGTGTTAACACAAGTAGTGCAGCAGCAGAGAGGCCACATATATGTGATATGTGAGTCAGGACCCCAAGCTGCAAACACATACACAAGAGAAGCTTGAAGGGCCCAGCTGGAACAGACAGTGGATACTTTCAAAAGCCACAAAGCACCACACCGTCACGTGAATGCACAATAGACAAGCAATGTTAAACTATATTAACTAATTAAACTAACTATAAAAATCCTACATTACCTAATTAAACTATCAAAAACCATATTAACTAACTAAACGAAGAAGAAAAATCAAAAATGACCACATATGACCCGAGGGGGGGCACCCAGGAATGGGGAGGTACAGGGTGCACCTCAACACCCACATGCGATGATGTTGAGACAAAACAAAACCCTCCATGGGCTCAACGCCTGCACAGCCCGACCTGTGTGGGAGATATCTCGTCATCCTCATCACCCTCTTCCTGAAAAGGTTGACGTGGCACAGTACCTAACCACGCCTAGGCGGAGCTTGCCTCTCGTTGGTAGCAAGTCTGCCGGACAGGTGAACCTGGTTCTGTGTGGCGATGACACGTAGGTCAGCATGTAGAACCTTGCGTGATACGCGTGCTTCCTCTTGCAAGGTAGCACATGTAACACAGAGTTCTTCCTGTGTGGCCTGGCTGGACAACTGCTATACCTCCCGGCAAGCACATAGCTCAGCTGAGATGGTACTCTGGAGCTGCTCCAACCTCTCCTCTGACTGCTTCCTCTGGGACAACAAGAGCACACTCAGAATAGATCTGAGGGAATCATACTCAACCCTCATGGCATCCATGTGTGCCTTTGCGTGAGCAGCAATTGCTTGACGCAAATACACCATTTCAGCCCGGCGTGCCCTGTCTGAGGCTGCCATGACCAGCCTGAGCGAGCGGGCCGTGGACTGTGCCGCCCGCTGCTGGAGTTCCACCTGCATAGCAGGGGGTAGCACGGATTGGGCCACACGCTCCATGCTCTCAGCGATGTTATCAATTGCTGCCCCCTGTTGTTCTGAATTGGCAACCATGGCTTGCTCCCACTCAGTATAACCCAGTGGCACGCGGACCACCTGCGGGGCCAAAGGAGCCGACGTCCTTGTTGGGTGGGCACCGCCCACGGCTGCAGGACTACATTCATCGTCGACGTGATGCCCCAGGCACATCAGCAACTGGTGTGGAGGGTGACCTGCGTCCCAATCCACCACAGGCAGAGGTCCCACCACTGTCTGGCCCCTCAGTGCAGGTGTCGCAGACAGAGGAGCGTCCACATCAGAATCACTCACCCCTGACGAATGGACCCGATGTACATCCAACTCGACATTGTCGTCAGAGTGATCATCCGGGCTTGACTCATTGCCAGCCACAGACAAGATAGTCTGTAACACATGTGGATTCTCATGGTCTACCACCCCACGACCTCCACTTGTGCCGGGTTTCTAGTGTGATAGCAAACCTGTGTCTAGCATGACAACATCATCCTCTGGCTCCATTGCGTCATCATCTGAAAAGTGGAGAAAAAATAACATTAGTACACATGTCAGAAGCACATAACACACACACATCAACATCACACAGACAGCCAACACATGAAGTAGACATGTCACACACAATGAGAACCTGGCATGCATCCAATGGACTTGATATGCAAACACATCCCAAAAGCAGAAATGGATGTGTGTAAAAAGCAAAGCCTACACTATTAAAAAATGTACTATATGAACTCCATCAGAAACCACCTCTGTCAGGCACATGTCACAGGCAGAAAAGACAGATTGCAACTAAGAAACGCAACACACCATAAGCATGCCTGAACTGCAAATTGACCACTGCTGCAAGTGAATCCAAACACACAATGATACAGGTAACATGCATTTAGCCATGCATCAATGAAGCATCATCATCAATATAGCTACATCCATCTGTAGCTCGCCCCATACCGGGTGGCATGGCCCATGTAGAAATAGTGAACGTCACAAGCAAAGCAAGGCCCAGCAACCAGGCATGAGGGACCATAACGCCCTGTACCATCCGAACTGCAGGACATGAGGCCTCCACAACACCCCTCAGGGCCTGATTGTCCACATTGGGCTATGAATGTGCCCTATTACATAATTCCCTGTGGAAAAGTACACGCCCAGGACCCAACATAGTAGGTAAGTGTGCCTGGGCATACACATACTGCACAACAGTGAACCTTCGGGATCATGCCACTTCCACATAACGTGCGCAATTCCGAAATCTCACCAGCATAAACGTCTATCAACTACATATTAGTCAACAATAAAGCTGCGGAAGACACATGTGTAAATGGACACTTTCACAAACACATAAGTGAGTACTCGCAATGTTGCACCACACAACGTTGAAGATGCTTGCATATGTACATGTGGAAGCGTTCAAAAACACACATTTTCCCATACACCTGTATTGTGAACACGACCAGCATCCAATATACACCAAAGCAAGCAGCTATAACGCTGCTTGCTGAGATGTATGTGGAAGTGCACACATACACACGTGAAGGATGCTCCACATTCATCACAACCCAATTGGCCAGCTACATCCAATCAGTACCCTATGCCAGTTGGTATAGGCCCCACATTGAACAATAAACTAATCTAAACAACAACTGGGTAGTCCTAACACTGAGTACATGTGTCACAGGATGCACCTGTGCCCGTCGCATACATGACAGAGAAGGGATGAAAAACAGTCCATGCATGCCAGGTGACTTTGACATAGCATCAGTGAGTAGTCATGTAGAAGGGTGTAACCCGGCTCAGGAGTGGGTTGATGCAGTGCAGAACATGTGTACGTGCCTCACTTTCTACATGAACAAGTACATTATGAAGTCTACAAATACACGTGTGGGCAGTGCAAGGGCAAGTTCAGGCATCACGTTCAATGTGCATGCAATTGGTTAGCATGGTTACAGGCAAACCCCCCACCCACCTAAGTGAAAATTCAGGGAGGCATTGCATGGCAGTGAAAGGGGGACCAGAGACCTGTGTATTGCCAGACAGTGTTGACTAGCGTCAATTGCATCATCAGAGTCAACTGATAACACAGCAGGCAATGATGGGTCAGTAAGCAGGACGCATGACGAACCCTCAGTATTACACCCATGTGTGCAGAAGCCACTACACTACACCAGTTGAACAGAGTCAGTGGGCCAGAAACAGGGTGAGGCCTGTGCCCCACACAGACTGTGACACCCTAAACCTGTGTGTGATGCTGGACTGAGCCAGCGTGGGCATGGAGTTGTTGATCAAATACCATGATATGTAGGTCAGCCTGGACACATACTACTATGATAAGCCGGTCAAGGATACATAGGGGCATGCATGGAATGTACATGGAGCATGAATGGGCACTCATGTCCATGCGGAGCATCTGCCATCTGCACAGTCCAAGTGAGACACCCTGCATCAAGGACAGAGGATGTACCCCACTGCATGTGTCGGGCAGGTTGGCTGGTGGAAGTTTGCATGTACACCAGAGCCTTGAACAGGCCATTGCAGTGGGCCAACATGATGCACACCAGTGCCATGGTGAAATGGTGGTGCAGGGGGGGGGCAAGGGAGCATGCCTACGTGGAGTACCCGCATGCAGGCCGAAGACACATGCACATCAGTCATGCAATGACATAGTCCCAGTGCTGAGAGGAAAGACACCCCAGGCTACATGCAGAAGGTCCAGTGAGCTGGAACATGGACCGGAGGGGCAGCCGGGTGACGAGCATGTGAGTAGGGTGCAAGTGTGGTGATGAGGACAGTCCCCATCTGCTCTACATGTCCACTATCCTGCACAGCAGGCACACATCAGTGAAGCATTGCATGACTTGCACATGAGAACCATGCACACATGACATGTAGTGGCAGTCAAGCACAACACATCACAGAAGCAAAAAACACACATGGCCTCGACAAACACACAACAACGCTGACTGGAAGGGGCATCAAAGTCCAGCATCTCTCCCACTCCTTCGACCATTCCTGCTGGTATGAACTCCGCAGCAACTGACTCGTGCAAAGTGAGGTCTTCCTCCTCAGGTGGTAGCCCACGGCCCGTCACCAGAGTCATGTTGTAATTAGAGGCACGCTTCGACTTAATACTGCGTTTGAGGTCATCCCAACGCTTTTTGCACTCTTGAGCTGTGCGCACCTCATGGCTGAATGCACTCGCATGATCCGCAACTTGCTTCTAGTGGGACATACGATCGGCAGCCCTAGTTTGACAATTCGGCCCCACTAGCATATCACGGTTGTGGTCCCGCAAGTAGCCCACAAAGAAGTCCAGTTCCTACTTGCAAAAGGCTTCTTCCTCGATGTGCCGGAGGCCGGAGCTGTGTCTGGGGTCCCAGCCTCTACTGCAGGTGCAACCTTCCTCCTCTTGGACAGTGGTGCAGACCCTGGCTGGCAAATGCCACCCTGATCAGTATGGGCAGTGGCGCTGGTGGATTGAACCGAGGGAGTGGCAGGTGGAACAAGGACGGAAGCCCTGACTAGCATCAGTGGCTGCTGGGTGCCCTGGAATGGACCCTGCGCAGCAACATCCGCTGTGCCAGGGTCATTGAACAGGACTGTCCTGGATGGTAGACTAACAACCGGGGTCGTGTCGGCTGCATCTGCCCATGCACTTGCCAACACCCGGCTGGTCGGGGCAGCAGATGACATTACTGCCCCAGGGTCACATGCCTCAGTCAGGGCAGCCCTGCGTGCACCTACCGTGTGCCTCCTGACCTCCTGGAAATCTTCCATGGACTCTTCAGGTGCCAACGCAGCCTGCGCTGGCAGACCCTGAGCCTGGGTGGTGGTGTCCACAGCTGCACCTGCAGCTACCACTACCCTTGGGCCTGTGGCAGTCAATGAAATGGACTGCCGGGTCACATGGGCGCCAGTGCCAGATGCAAGAACTGCATCTCCTGGAGCCGCAGGGGGTGGTGGCATGCACCAACACGTGGCACAACATCATGCAAGCTGGCGCACCCCTTCCTCTTCCCCCTCTGCAGCCACCCTGGACACCCTGGAGTCCCCCTACTCCCTGTTCACCCCGGCAATGTCCCTGACCATGCCCGCCACATGGAGTATGCCCAGCTGAGGCGCCCCTCACCTTTCGTGGCCTCCCAGCCATGGCACAGATGGAGTAGTGCCAATGGGAGATGTACACGACAATTGTCCTGGGCAATTGGGGTGAAGGGAGTGGGTTACAAGATGTTAACAGCACCCCTGCACCTGGAAGGCTGTATGTGACACCGGTGATGAAGTGATGGGTCACGCAACGCTCAGGCACCCCAAAACTGCAGTAAAACCATGCACGCAAACCCGGAATTAACTTCCCGCAGTACGCGGTGGCACCCAAGGACACGGAAAACACATATGCCTGGGACACACAGACAGGTACGCGATACACAGGGGCACCCGCAGTGGGAAAAATAGCATGCCCAAGTCACCGTCAGACTAGCGTGATAATGAAAAACACGCATAGCCAATACCCCTACCAAAAGAAGAAATACGTCCTTGATCCGCTGTGAAGTTGTGATAGCGCGCGGAACAACATGAAGTAGCAACACACACGTCGGTCTCCACGAAAGGCATGTACAGGGAACTGCTGGCCCCACTCACCTTTAACCTGTGCTGAGGGAAACACCCATGCGTGTCAAGTCACTTACGCGCTTAGGCCCTTTCCATTGGATTACACGCATGTTTTTCACATGCTGAATCACTATGCACCCTTCACGAGGGAAATGCCAGTGCTCGTAATGTCACAGACAAGCTTACGCGCTAAGGGCCTTTCCTCGAATTGCACGCTGACGTGCAGTTTTTTCACGTGCCTATTCACTCTGTATCAAGCTGGCCATGCGACAACACACAGAAGACCACGCTCCTGCCCAGAAGGCCAAATTACTGCCCTCCAGAGCCCTGAGCAGCTTCCCACGAGCCATCTGCTGCTGCCTGCCTGTCTGCTGCCACTGTGCCCTGACATTTGGTGCCTGCACAGCTGCCATCTCCAGGGGTCAAGTTGCTGTGACCACCCCTGCTGTAACAGAGGACTTCCGACTGGTATTCCATCGCTCCACAGCCCAGCCTCAGGACCCAGTTGCCCACCCACACCTGCTTCAGGGGTTGCCATGTCCGACACAACACCATCTGGCACCAGTGGCAACCCCCCAACTGAGAGGCACAGGGTTGCCAGCTTCACTTCCAATGAAGTTGGCATCCTGGTGGAGCAAGTCTTGGGGCATTATGATGCTCTCTTCACACCATTGCGTACCGACATGGAAGGATGAATGAGGATCTAGACGGACATAGTGAATGCCATCAACGTGGAGGGGTGGCACCCTGCGACATCAAAAACGTCCAGAAGCGCTTGGAGGACTACAAGTCCAGGACCCTCAAGAAGGCCCAGCGCCACTTAGATGCAGCGGATGCAGTGGGGCGACGGGGCCAGATTACCAACCAGCAGATGAGGGTTCTGGAGCGCATTCGCCCAGTGCTTCACCACCAGATCCTCAGGATGCAGGCCCGTCTGGCGTCGAGTGGTAAGTGGCCATGCATTGCTGTTTGAAACAGGGCATGTTGCAGTGTGCTGGTAGTTAGCTATGTGCCTGTATGTGTGACATGGGCCATGTATAGATGTGTGTGTGCAGGGACATGATTGTGCTGCATGTGAGACCAGTCAGGCGTGATCCACATGGATGGTGTATGTGTTACAATGCAACATGAGGAGCAGCATGCAGATTGCACACATGAATGCATGCCTTTCTCTGTTCTTGGACATGGTTGGGGTGTGAGAGATGGGTGATGCTGTCATGGACATGTATGGTATACATGTCTGTGTGTCTGAGTAGCGTGTGTGTGACTTGAAAACACCATGGATGCATGGCACATGTCCGTGAAGATTTTCCGATTCACTGATGCAGCCTAGTCATCCTTGTATCCACTGTGTCTGGGGTGTATGAGGCCAGATGCATGAAACTACGGTGATGTGTGTGCATCTGATCAGTATGACCCATGATGCATGTGACTTTCAAACCACCATTGTATGTTTCAACAGTTCCTTGGACATGGATGCAAATGTTCTTTGCATGCACCATGCCTGTCTCTGCATGTGTGTTGCCTGCACTGACCCATGTGTTGTGGAGGGACATGATGGAAGTGACGTTTGACAGTGCCACTCATGTGCTATTGCTTCCTGTCTAGGGGGCTTTTGTACAGTACCCTGATGCTTGTGTTCTATGTCTCCCTCTACACAGCGGCGAGTGAAGAAGAGGGCGGAGACGGCGCTGTGGAGCAAAGCAGCGGGGATAACTCCACCGGCCGGTGATGTAAGGCCCAGTCACCCTCCCAGGAATTACCATCATCCGGGAGCGAGGGGACTGGTGCCGCATCTGCCACTACGGCTGCAGCGGAAGGGGTGGCTGAGCCCCCACAGGGGCTTGCGATGGGGCAAAAGATGGTGTGGAGCCATCCAGGTTGGTGGTTTGCACAGAGGAGGAGGAGGCCGCTACTGAACCGCACATGGGGCCTGATGGGGGTGGTACCACTGGTGCAAGTGGTGCAGTCCAGGAGCAGGGGCAGGAGGCAGCACAGGTCGCTGCAGAGGTGCCTGTGCATGTCACTGTCCTTGACACTGTGACTGCACCACCATGCACCAGCAGGGATGCCCCATCCAGGCCCGTCCGCAGGTAGGGGGGAGGTCCACGTCATCTGGCACTCCTCTACCTGCAGAGGAGGGGAGCCGTGACCATATGGAGACCATCCTGATTGGTGTCGCGTTGCATTCGCGGACATTCGTGATGACGTGTGTGCTTCCTGGGGGGACCACACACGTCATCGCAAAAAGCTGCGTGCCAACGTAGCCCAGTTGGGAGGGGCCATGGTCGGGGGTTTCCTACATGTGTCGGGCAATCTGGCGGCCCTCTCCTCCTCTGTGCAGACTATGCGCCAGTTGTTCTCCATGCTGTCTTCTGGCCCAGATTCCACCAGAGCCCCCTTTGGACCTGCCCCGACCAACGCAGCCAGCTCAGTGGAGATCCCATCCCTGCCACAGTCGAGAGTCGGAGGTCCAGCAGGGGTGGACACCCCAGCAACTGGAGCCCAGCAGATAGAGGATGTGCTGGCATCATCGGGCAGGGCATGTGCACGACGGCGCCAGTGGATTCCATCAGCCTGGATGCCGTCATGCTGGCAGAGGCAGTTGCGTCGGAGGCAGCGGCAGGCTCAACGTGGGAGGCATCATGGCTCGGGCCATCAACATCAGAGGGGTAGGCATTGGCCGGAGGGCAGGAGGACCCTGGAATGGGAGCATCTTCTGTGTGGCAGCGGTTGGGCCAGCGGATAAATGCGGAGTGGCGCGGGCGGAGGAGGCAAGGCTCACTATGGTCAGGGCAGAGAACTTCATGCGCAGGGCATTGAGGCAGTCTGAGTGCCTCGAGGCAACTCGCAAGGAGTTGGAACAGGCCATGACTGGATCCCTGCGAGACCTCGAGGACAGGGAAGAGGCCGCATCCGGGACATCGACGTGGAGTTCGATGATGCCCTGGCCCTGAACATCACAGAGTGAGCCGTAGAACTTGCCCACCGCCATTGTATATAGTTAATTAGTCTTAGGTTTCCTTTCTATTTTTCTTTCATTTGGGGCGCATGGACTATGCCCCACCTTTTTGTATATAGTTGTTTATTAGGTAGGGTTTTTTGTAGGTTTCATTTGGATTGTTGGGCTCATGGACCCTGGATTTGTATTTTGTATATAGTTGAAGACTGGACTATACTTCATTTTTTTATTTTTTACCATGGAGCAATGGATGTTTTTTTTTATTTTTTTCCTTTGGATTTGCTTTGATGGACAAACTCTTTGGAGCCATTTTCATTTGGATTTATTTGGATTCTGCATTCATATAATTTTTTTTCTGGTATTTTGGACATGCAGCCTTTTGTTTATTATTTCTATTATTGTGCAGTTTTCTTTCATTCCCTTGCTTTTATATTTAATACATTTTGGTTTCATACTTCATTTGTGTGGTATTCTATCATTGGTTTCATGCATGTCACGATTCTGGTTTTTTTCATTCACTTGCACCCATTGTGTGTGTGTGACGGACATGTATTGAAGTGCATACTTGCCATTTGGGATGTATCATGTAATGGGGATTTCAATGTGGGGTGGAAGGAATACTTGGTTGGGTGTTTGGACAGGGGTGGCGTGGGGTGGGATTTGGGTGGCCATAAGGGCCATGAGTGTGGATCGCAATGACGTGTTGGGGGGACATGAGTCGGGGCCTGCTGGTAGGTGCCCGTCAATGCTGGGTGGCTGGGAGTGCAAAGGGACATGAGTCGGGGCCTGCTGGAAGGTGACCGTCAATGCTGGGTGGGTGGGGGTGCAGGGGGACATGAGTCGGGGCCTGCTGGCAGGTGCCCGTCAATGCTGGGTGGCTTGGGGTGCAGGGGGACATGAGTTGGGGCCTGCTGGCAGGTGGCCGTCAATGCTGGGTGGCTGGGAGTGCAAGGGGGACATGAGTCAGGACCAGCTGGCAGGTGCCCGTCAATGCTGGTTGGGACATGTGTTGGGGCTCACAAGTGCATGGTGCCATGTGGGCTGCCTGCGGGGCATGCCCAGGGTGGATGGGCTGCCTGTGGGGCATGGCCAGGGTGGATGGGCTGCCTGCAGGGCATGGCCAGGTGTATAGGGTAGTCCCCTGTGGTGTGGGCTGCCTGCAGGGCCTGGGGAGGCAGAGGGGGCACACCTGGGAGGACCCACACTGCCAAATCGCATGTAAAACTCCCTGCACATCCCTCAGAATCCACATACCCCTCACGCGGTAGCGAAATCGTGTGTAAAACTCCCTGCGCACCCCTGAGTACACGTAACCCTCTCCTGGTAGCGAAATAATGTGTAAAACTCCCTGTGCACCCCTCAGAATATACGTACCCCTCTCGCGCTAGCCAAAACGTGTGTACATCTCCCTGCGCACCCCTCAGAATACACTACCCCTCTTGTGCTAGCGAAATCGCATGTAAAACTCCCTGCGCACCCCTCATCCTCATTTTATCAAGTATTTTACCTCAGTGCTTCATGTCTCAATGAGTTTTCTACTTACATTGCGCTCAACATGTTATTGCTAATCGCTAAGGAGAGTGTCCCATCTGGGTGGCATGCATTCTCACAGTTCAACTATGTGCAAATATGCTTCTAATCCAATTCTAATGTATTAATAGTAAAGTTTCAGCCAGTTATTGTTCAAACAATGTCTGTTATCCAAACATACAATTTAAGCAAACCATATAGGTCTATTCTAATGCTCTATGTAATCCATAGACATTTTAGTGTTGAACAAAACATGGTAATACGTTCCATAAATTGAAAGAAATCAAACATAATTAAGCAAGCATAATTAAGAAAACCTAATTAAACATAATGAATCCCCTCATATTGTCAGGAAGGTCAGTAGACTCCTCTTCTTCCTCTGATACCCCAGACTCCCCTTCCTCCCCTTCCTCCTCACCTTGAAGTCTCCGGCGTTGAGTTAGCGTTGGATTGTCCTTAGTTCGAGCCTTCACCCCTTTTTTTTGAAGATAGGGACGACCAAGGTAGGACGCCACAGTGACACCCCTTGGGTGATCTGTGGCAACCCTCCTCGGGCGCAGTTATACGGGGAAAAAGCCAAAGGCACAAAAAACCCCGGAAGAATAAGATCTTCAAGCGTAGAGAGGTATTAGTTATACCTTCCGGAGGCTGCAGTAGAAGGAGAGGAATCGGATGAACACGGTCCAGTTATCGAAGAAATTCCAGGAAGAATCGGGTAAGAACCAGATCAATGAAAGTTCCAGAACAATAAACAGAAGAGGACTAGGCGAAGCAATCCAAATGGCAGGCAGAGGTCGGTACACGGGAATCAACGGGAGGTAACTCTGGTACAGATTTAGCAGAAAAGGGCTGGACGAGGCAATCCACAAGACAGGCTGAGGTCGTGACTCCGGGATATCACCGATAGGAAAGAGGGAGGATAAGAGGAGGAACAAGAGTGGAGAAATCCTTACGGGAAGCAGACTAGAAAAGACGGAAAAAGAATAGAAGGAAAAGCTCAAGACGGAAGGGAGGAAGGGTGTTTAGATGGGAACGGAACCGACAAAGGAGGAGAGGGCAAGAAGGCGAGGAAAAAAAAATACCCAGATGAAGGTTCGGAGCGAAAGAAAGGGAAGAAGGAGTGAAACAAAGAATACGGAAGGGAAAATGCTGCTACTCAGAAAAATGTCAGCGGCGCAGGAACAGGACGAAAACACTGTACGTTGCAATGCACCTGACCCCGGAAGTGAAAAGGCTTAAATACTGAGGTCAGGAACGTTGCAACGACAACTAGACCTGCACAGCACGCTCAAAATATACGTGACGGAACCCGCTAGGGCGGGCGCAGCTTCCACTTCTTCCAAAGCCGCCAGTTTCCCTGCGGCGTGACACATATAGTCATTCCAGGGATATTCAAATTAGTATTCAAAAACTGTATGCAAACACAGAGTTCAATTATAGCAAACTTGATGGGACTATTCCAATATTTTGCACAATCAATATAGCAAGCTTGATGGGACTATTCCAATATTGTGCACAATCAATATATATTTTAGAAGTCAAAGGAACCAAACTTGGTTCAACGTTCCCTCTGTTCAAATGAAGCAAGCATAATTGATCTCCTCATTCAATCACCTCGGGGATAGGGTTCCCAATTTGTCTATCCAGAACCATTCTCTCTGGTCAAGGCTTTGTTGTAAATTCATATGTGTTTCCATCTTCTTTACCACTTCCAACATTTGAAATCTTATTTGAGATAGATTATGTTTCTTACTGTCCCAATGTCTTGCTACTGCAGAATTTTTATTGTGATTCCGTATGCACGAGCGATGATCATTCCATCTCACTTTTGCAGTACGTGTCGACTGCCCTACGTAATACATTCCACATGGGCATTTAATGTTATTTTCTCTCCCGTATGTGGATGGTTCACTGTGTTCCCCTTGTGTATGTCTCCGCAGTTGCTGCAATTCAAACACGGGAATGTGCCTATTTTTGATGTATCTTTACGGGTGTTCAAACTCCTGGTCTTAACCAGCTTGTCCTTCAGATTCTGGCTCCTTTTGTAAGCAAAGGTAGGTGGCTCTTTAAATAGTGGCTCAACTCTCTTATCCAACAACAGCATATTCAAATTCTTTTTGATTATTTTCTTTATTCTGCTGCTCTGTTTGGAAAATTTAGACACAAAGACCATGGGGGGTGCCTTCTCAACTTTCTGTTGTGGGTTCAAAAAATCTTCGCTTTCTTTATTCTCTAATCTTGCTTCTGCTTCTTCAATCTCTGATTTCGTATAGCCTTGTTTCATACATTTTTCTCCCATCATGCCTATAGCTTGTTCGTAATCCGTCGGGTCACTTACGATCCTTTTTACTCTTAGCATCTGACTGTAAGGTAAGTTCTTTATCAGGCTAGGTTGAAGGAAGCTGAGTTTATGTAAAATGTTGACCTGTCAGTAGGTTTCTGGTATATGTTGGTCTTGTACCCAGTGTTGATTTTGTTGATTTTCACATCCAGGAAATGTATACTTTCTTTAGAGAATTCAGATGTAAATTGGATCTGTTCATCTATACTTTTGAGATATCGTAGGAATCCCTGCAGCTCTTCTTCTGTACTTTTCCAAATGCCAAAAATATCATCGATTTAATGGATCAAGAGGCCAATCTTTCTGTTCCAATCATTATGTTTCAAAACATGAACCACCTCAAATTTGTGCATGAATGCGTTGGCATATGGTGGTGCCATGGTCGCACCCATTGACGTTCCAGCGGTCTGTAGGAAGAATTCTTGTCCGTATTGAAAATACAAATTTTCACCCATGAACTCAAGTAGTGCCATTATGAATTCCTTCTGGGCAGGAATAATCTCTTCTTGGAGTAGCATCCACTCTTCTGCTGTTCTCCCTTGGTCGTGCGGGAGGATGTATATAGATTCTTCACGTCTATAGTGAATAGGATGTTATCTGCAGAATTTGCGTTTTCCCTCAAATATTTTGGAAAATGAGTACTGTCTTTTACATCTGTGCTTGTTTTTTGTATCAAAGGTTGCAGAAAGTAGTCTATATAGATTCCTAATGGCTGTAATATGCTGTTTGTACCGGCAACTTTCGGTCTATCAGGTGGGTTTATCAGATCCTTATGCACTTTTGGTAATGTATAAAAATGTGGAATCTTAGGGAAGTTGTTGGTTAAGAACTTCTTGGTATGGTGGTTTATCCAGTTTAGTTCTTCTGCCTTCTTTAGTAGCTCATCCAGATTCTGTTTAATCTTGATTGTTGGGTCTGAATTCAATCTCGTATATGTGTTTGGGTCACTTTGCTGTCTCCTGCATTATGCATCATAGTTTGCTGTGTCTAGTAGTACCAATACCCCTCCTTTATCTGCAGATCTGACAGTTAATTTTTCATCTGTGTAAAGTTTTGTTATCAGTTTCCATTCATGGGGTTTCATATTACCATGCCCGCTTGATTTAAAGTTGATTTTTTCATGATCTTTGTTGGTTTGTTTATGAAAAATCTCTATAGACGGCACATTGATTGGTGGATTGAATCAACTTTTGCCCCTGAATTCCTTGAATTCATCTTCCTCTGTTTCCCTTGTGTCCGATGTCTATAACTCATTGAAAAACACTTTCAATTTCATCTTCCTTATAAGTTTGTAAAGTTCTATTCTAGTGTCAAAAAGTGAAATGTTATATGTTGGTACAAAGCTCAATCCTTTGTGCAGTGTTTTTATTTCGTGTTCAGTTAATGTCCTTGAAGATAGATTCAGAACTAAACTTTTCTCTGTTTGAGTCTCCTCGAGCGTCCTTCCCTTTGTTTTCCTCTTCCCCCTCCTTGTTCTCTTTGTTCTCGTTGTCCTCTCTCTAAAAAAGAGGTCCCAGGTGGGGTGCTTGATCTGTGTGGTAGATCTGTGTTCTCAGTTTCTGGTTCTTCTTCTCTTGGTTTATTTTTAGCTGAGTTGCTTTCCGACCCTGAACTTGATGTCTCACTGGTGTTATTAGTTCTAGGTTTTGGTTTACATATTGGTTGTCCATATTTGTACATCTATGTGTACACTTCTCCATTTAAGTAGTCGTAGGTGTCGCTGCGAAATTTCCTGACTTTTTTGTTTCTAATTCGGACTTGTAGTCTGCTAGTTTTCTGTTAATGTCCTTCAAAATAGTTTGTACTTCCTCCTTATTCAGTGTTTTCACCAGTTCTTTTTCTATCTCTTCAATTTCTATGTGCATTGTAGTGAGATTATTCGCCAACTCATGTATAGTCAATAATATGAGGTCCAATGAGCATTTATTCAAAATAGCTTCCCATCTCCTCACACATTCTTTGCTTTCTTTGCATAACGTTGGGCGCAGTTGGATACACAGCCCTCTGGTATTCTTTGATTCTTATGATACCTTCCTAATGTGATTGCATGCAGTTTGTGGTTGATCTCCTTTCTAATTAGATATTCTAATTGTTTAATTTTTCTTGCAGGATCCTGTCCTGTTGTTGAGCTTGTGCTGAAGGAGGAATCTGAGATCAATACCAGTATTTTATTTGCCTCTTCTGCGGAAAAACCTAAGGTTTCCACTTTACTGTTTGTTTATGCTTCCATGTCTGCGAAAGACATCCCAATGAATTAGTTAAGTTCTTTTATTCAATTCTTGTATTTTCTGTGTTCTTGGTATGCCTTCACCTTAAGTGTTTCTAGATGAACGATATAAGGTAAAGAGTACAGGTGGACACTACTTGTATATTGTTAAACAATTTGTCTTGGTGGCAGTTCTTCTTGTCTATTGTATTGTTGTATATATTTGTGTTTATACATGGAGCTCCCAGGTTGAAAATAACCCAATGACACAAGGGCTATATGTAATCCTAACAAGTCAAAATACAGAGTGGAATCCACCCCGTAATAACCGGTGCTCTCTCCTTGCTCATAGTTGGAGCTAAATCGGTTACTTAATATTAAAGCTCAAAATAATGTGTTTATATTTCATAAATTCCATTCAATTGCTGTATTCTTTGTTCATTCGCCAAACACCACTCCAACTCCATAATGTCATATTATGTCCTCTTTCCCGCTGCCCCCACCTCTAGCCTAGTGCCATTTCATCCTTTTTCCTCCACCAAATGGCATTTTTCAACTTTTTGTTTTCGGCATACCCCAGTTATACCCGTTGTAACTGCTGTTATCTTTTACATCGAGCAAAAAAATAAATTGGTGGCTTTTTCAATTCTGAAAAACCTCACTGATGCATTATGGGACACATATATAGCTATCATTTTGGGAGAATGGGGCACCTCTTTCCCCATCAAATATTTTAATAACTACTGGACGCAATAACCCCAGACCCCTCAACGCTTTGTGCCCAAGTTGTTTCATACTTGGTCCAATTCTGTCCAGTGGTTTCTGCTGTGTGCGGCGCAGGCATGTGGACTTGTTCTCTATTTGGAAATGAATGGCAGTATTCCCAAAACAGAGCTTTATTCTGCTTTCTTAATAACGTTTTCATTTTTTTAATGAATATTTCCCAACATTTCGAGTCCGGGGCTTTGGCGGCTACTGACAAACTTTTTGTTTGCAAAATATCAGCCAAATCTCTCATGCAAGTCAAAAGGTATTAGCAATTCAAATTTCGGGTTACCTATGGAATTTGATACTCAACTTAACTATAGTGCAGTGACTGACGGCCTATAATATATGCCTACTGTAATTGATATTTTTTCTGCACAACTCTCCCAGCATGCACTCAACTACAATCAAACTGAAAAATGCACTTTAATAATGTTTTGGTTGCTATTTTGTCATTATGTATGTCTGACTTGTGTGACATTCTAAATCCTTCTTGTCCTTATTTTCTGATTACACATTTTATATATTTTTTATTTCGAGTACACACCATAAATACCTCCCTCACATTATGGATCTAGCTTTGTAATTCCAATTTGATTCATAGGATGTTGGGCACTTTAATGCGATATGTTCTAACTGGTCAAAAGGGGTGCAAGAAAAACTAATTTCGTGGAGGTTTAAACAGAGTTAACATGTGCCCAGAAATCCCAGAAGGCCTTAAACCGATTACTATTGCACTTTCAGGATTGTGCCTTTTAATGTGCAGCATCTCACGCGAACAGTCAATGAACACATTCAAACTAAAAAAGCAGTTTTCAACAGTCATCAATAATTTTAATCAGCCACGTGAAAGCAGCACAATTAACAGTTCTCAGTACGACACCTCTGGAGGCTGAGTGGGATGTGTGGGTGTGGAAGATAACACCGGCAAGAACGGAAATGTGACATCCTCATGCTGCAAAAGAGCGATACACAGGCATTTCAGCAAGTCAGAAACAGCTGCAGAAAAGGGCATTGATCACTCCTTGTATTTATTGAGCAAACGAAAGCTTTCAAGCGTCATGTTACTGCAGGGGTGATGGGCGAAAATGTTAATAGCTCAGCACAATCAACATGTACACCAGCTGACAAAACACTGTGAAATGCCTGGCCTAAGTAAACCCCCATGATCATGAACAAAGGTATAGCGAAAAAACACACCGCTGGGTCCTAGCGAAATGCAAAAAAGACATCAATGAAAATGCACCAGCACCGTGTGGTGTTCTAGAAACAGGAAGCATATTGCATGAAATATGTTCTTACAACAACGCCTTCAAGTTCATATCCTGATGTTTACACCTCGCTGCTTTCATTCTTTCCTCTCCATGTGACATGACGAGAAAATACAGCTTTTTTTGCCACTGGCCATTTAATGGTTATTTTGATTCGTTTACCACTACTGCATATAGAGGAGTGCTGTTCAATTATTTATTTTATGTGGAAAGGTAGTACAAAGCAAAGCACCAATTATAGTAGGATAATAAAATTGAAGGCCATTCATTCAAATTGTATCAAATGTGTTGGTCCAATGTGCTACTCTATGTTGACTGTGTTCAGTCTTTCCTTCATTACATTTTAACAAATCGGTGCACTATATTGAATACAAGAAGTTAACTTTATTTAGAGGGTAATGGGGACAAGCTTGTTTCAAAGAAATGTTTGCAGAAAATGGTTCACTGTGATGCATTGTAGAAGATATTTTAGCAAGATTGACGGAGTCTAAATGCAGCTGGTTTATTTGCCCAATAGCTAATTTGTGTACTTACACATGCATCGCTTAACCTAGTCAGAAATAATTCGAGTAGCTTATTCTTTATAAGTAACTGGCTAGGGTCAATGAGCTTGTAAATAGCAAGCTCACTGGCCCTCGTCCGGGCCTTACTTCGCAGAGAAGGTTTCGAGCACCACCGGTCCGGAGTTCTTTCTGCGAGTGGCTGCCATGGAAAGGGGTAAGGGACTATGTGCAGTGCCTTCCCCCCTTCCATGCTGCCATTTTCTTTGTTTATTTGTGTTTTCCTTTTTTAACGGCCTCTACGGATAGGGAGAAGGCACTACCCTGAATTCAACTTCTCTCATCATAAGCCAGAGCTTAATCGTTTTTTTATTTTTTATGGTCCCTTGTGTAAGAAGTCATTTTAAAACGTGCTTCCTTTATTGTGTCCCTTGTCTCTTATGGTTAGCCAAGTGAGCTAAATGATGTCTACTGTGGGGTAACTTGTGTTTGCTCAACTTGTTTTGATGCATGTATTCACTGAATCTCTGCTTGGGAGCAATTGCTTGTCCATCCTGTCCTCTTCTAACAAACTAAGGGCCTGATCCACAGAGCATTTTCCTATGGGACTGTGCCATTATAAAACACTTCTGTGAATCAGGGCTTAAGTGACCCAACACTGTTTAACCTTTGGTTCAAGTATTACTTTGTCTGTTGCAGTAGAGCCACCTCTTCCTGTCACTCTAGGTATGTTTGGATAGGAAAAACGTATACACTGTGCCCTGGATATTTTTATTGAGACCAGGCATATCACATCTACTAGAATCATTCACGAAATGTCTAAATGTGAAGGGTTAGGGGGATGTCTTTGACATAAGATAATCACGCTTTTCATTGATTCCTGTTTGTACCCAATGATTCTGAGCTCAACCTGTTTTCTTAAATATTTTAGCTTGCCATTGTTATCCTTTTAGGGCGGTGTCAGTGCAATTGTCAGGTGTCATGCATTTAATTTACCATGGTGACTCATTTATAGGCATATTACAGTGCGCTCTGCAGAGTTTTCTAATCTGTTGGCAGATAGACCTTGGGCCTCATTACAAATGAGGTGGTAAGCGGTTAACGGCGGCAGTAAAGGTGCCAGCGCTGTTAAACCTGTACTGCCTCATTACGAGGTTCCCTCGCGGGACCCGCTCTGGACGTCTGGTCAGACGAGACGTCCTTTGCGGGTCCAGCGAGGGGACCAGCATGCTAACAATGAGCACGTCATTAACGGGCCCGTTGTTAGCATGCTCCCATTCCCACTGAGCCCTATGGGGCTCAAATGGGAATGGGGATGGTCCGGGTCTGGGTTCCCTGAATGGGGAAATACCGGGCCCTCCAAAGTCGGAATGGCCCGGTATTTCCCAATCAGGGACCACAGACCCGAGTTTGGAGGCAGCCATGCCCTTATTAAGAGCATGGCTGCCTTCAAACTCATAATGAGGCCCCTTGTCTCTTTCAGCAAAGCCAGCCTGGTGGCAGCAACCTCATTAGGTAGGTCAATGAGGCACTCTCTAAAAATGGAGTGCACAGAGATAAGCGAGTATGTACTGCCAGTTGGTGTTGGAACATTTCTACCTCCCAAGTGTTGAAGGGTTGTGTGCCAGGCCTATTGGTGTGGAAATCCTTGCAACACATCTGTGTGTTACAGGATCCCTAAGTGGGTTCTTTTGAGGCCACTGGTACAGTTGGGAGCTGTGCCTTTGGCTGGGCCTTCAGAAGCACTAATAACCCATCAGCATCACATAATGTGCCTACCTCTGCCTAAACATGGGCTAGTGCCTCTACCACTACCAGCTCCCATTTCTCATCATCCCCTTCAAGAGGTTACATGTGATAGTCACTTTCTCTCAATGGATTGTCCTGCTTAGTGACATATGTGTACACGATGGGATTGTCATTTTTATGCAACTGAGAGGGGATGCATTTGTCATGAACAGCCACAATTCACAACTTGCTGTGTGGATATTGGGTCAAGGAATGCCACAGCTACCCTGCAACTGTTATCTGCAAACTAGTAAGTTCTACTACATGATACTACATTAGATACTGAACTCCCACACATCTGCTTGTATTGGCCTCTGGGAATTGATTTACATATGGCCTATAGATGCATTGAGGCTGCCATCTTGCCACACATTTTGACACAGATTGTCATAGACAATAATTATGTGATTATACCCTCAGATTCACTTGTATGGATGCACACCCTTCAGACATGGCCACACATGGTGCACCCTTAAATGTGTGTGCACTCTGAATATATGGACCCAAATGGGGCTACTTATGACTTACATGATATGAACTGGACATACCTTTGGTACAAACTGTGGCAGGTCAGTCTACTGCACAATCCTGTCACACAGCACGTCTTTGCACAAATAGATCCTATGGAAAGGGTCACCTAGCTCAGGAGATACTATGTCGAAATTTGTAAAGGTGCTGGTAGTGCGTGCACCTCTCCCTGTGCCAATGCCATGGGTGTGCTGGTTGACCCGTTTGTCTTTGGTGCGCCACTTCTTAGGATGACTGCTCTTCTTGGCTTCTTTTGTCATTCATTTTGCCACACCCATGGCATTAAGATTGGCCACCGGTTCTGCCTGCCCATGAAGGATGAAAAACAGGTCCTCAAGTTCAGTATTGTAACTATGACATCCAGCTCAACCAGGATAACATGTCTAGCTCTGTGCGCTTTGCCTCCTTCTTTGCCGCCCTCTTTCTTCTTTGATGTCATTTGTGCTTTGGGGATGTTTGTGGACATAGTTTGCTGCCTACCAAAGTGCAAAAGTTGTGTTTTATTAGTTGCACATGTGTTTGCTACATGTGCATGTTTTTGATGCAACGTGGTGCATGTGGCAGCATTTGCATGTACAGATAGGGGGTGGGCCAGAAACATGCTCATTGTATCAAATGCATCTTCAAATGTCCAATTATTTGTGAATCTTCTGTGCAAATAATTGCATTGTTTGGATTTTCTTTGAGAATTCATGTGTTACAAAGGGAGGAGCTATGCCATAAGAGGATTTTTCCCAGCCGCGTATATCATTAAGATGATTATATCTGTGAAACTGCCCCTTGTACTGATGACAACATAACAACAAATGAGCTTTATGACAACCTCTTCCCCTCAGATTCACTGAATTCATAAGTCTGTCCTGGAAGAAATGCCCTTTGGTCTTCACTTCTTACCTTTTTTGGAGGTAATCTCAGTCCCGTATGACCAAGTATGGGAAAATGCATTTGGCTAAAGATTGGTTCACCTACATTTGCATTCTATTGAGGATATGCTGAACTTCTAAAACTTTTCAAAGCGTGAAACAATGTAGTATGTGAAGCCAAATTTGACTGGCTTGTGGGATGTTTTACCCATGCAACCGAGCCCTACCACAAAAACTGTGCATTACTGGCATTGAAAACATCATGATGGCCAGAACTCCTCAGAAAATACACAGGGAAAACATGAAGAATAGGCTGCCACCCATTCTTGCCTATGTTGTGAGCACAGGAGGGCACTGCCTAAAACCACCATTGGGCTACACATACAGTAGCATGAAACCATTGGGAATGGCAAGGCTGATTGCCAAAAGCAACCCAGAGCTGTTGGGAATTCATTTTCTTGATGTCAAAAAGTTGCTAAAATCATGGGGGTGCAGTAACAGCTTTGTCCACAAACCGGCGCTAGCGGTCTAAACTCTGACAGGAGTACTGCTACTTCAGAAGCTAATCAGCCCCCTGAGACAGCTGGAAACTTCAAAGCCTTTTTGGTTAATTAAACATTTTTTAAACACCTGCTGTTCCCTGAAGACAGGCTGATTCATTTAACATTGCAAGAGGCTGGGAAACCTTCTCACCTCAGAACTACACACAAGAAGCCAGGAGATCACATGGACATGCTAACCAAATGCAGAGTGGCCCCCTGGCCTGCTAACCTCAG
Organism: Ambystoma mexicanum; assembly: GCF_040938575.1. NCBI lineage: Eukaryota > Metazoa > Chordata > Amphibia > Caudata > Ambystomatidae > Ambystoma > Ambystoma mexicanum. The sequence goes on from NC_090937.1 coordinate 1,191,459,147, forward strand.
CCGACACAATAGACTCATGCAATTGAATGGGGTGTGTTGATTTTCAGTGTGGACTGTAAACATGTGTTTCCTGACTTATCCAGTTTCTGGGGGTGGGCTCAGACACCTTTGTGGAATCATATTGCAGCAAATACATGTTTAAGTTAAATGCTTCTAAAATATTGTATTAAGCTTACAAAAATGTGCAATTTGGAGATCCTTTATCTAAGAAATGTACCCACAATTCAAGACTTCTTTCAACTTTGTACCATGTTCTCAGGCAAAACCCCACTATTTATTGATATTACAGACACTGGGTTTATGCTAGAGACCTAGTAAATCAATGGAATATGGGTAGAAAGGCGGTGTACATGTGTGCCATTTTTGGTAAACGTCCGATATTGGTAAATCAACTAAAAACAAAAATAAGTTGTCATTTTTGAATGCAAGCCCCCAGGAAGATCAGAGTTGGGCCAGAATGTACCTTAAGTAATCTGTAATATGTACATGTAATGTCAAACAACTGTGTATCTGGGAAATATGTGTAGTTACGAAAAATGATTTCTAAGGTAAAAGCAAAGGGGCTTTTCTTCAATAGATCGTAAATGGCTGACATCACTCTGACACACTATCCATTTTCAAATCAGGGACCAAAGAATCCTTTGGCCTATCAAATCTTGAGAGGGTTGGGCATGCAGAATTAGCCGACCCACCCACTTTCTAAACACATAAAAAGAGCCACTGGAAGCCAGATAGGACTTTTTTTTCTTTTTCACTTTCTGCAGAGCATTTTGAAAGACAACTCCACATCCAGACAGAGACCAGAACTTTGAATTCAGCTTTCAGAATTTGTCAGCAGGCCTCAAAATCTTTTGCAAACTGATTCACCCCAGACTTCCAAGGGGCATATCAGAGTAACACAGCCGGGCTGAGCTGTTTGATTCTGGCCTAAAACCCTGTGCCAGAAACACCCAGAAAGCAGAGCTGTACCCAGAACCAGAGACCAGACTGCTGTCCAGTACCAAGAACTTTTGCCAGAACCAGAGATTCAGACCGCTGTGCAGTGCCGCTAGCAGAGCTGACCCAGATCGTTGTGACCAGAACCAGGCAGAGACCATCCGTGGCGAGGGAACCGCAGTCCAATCCTGACACGATCCGTGGCGAAGTCACATTCCTGTCCAAAATATAGTGTGAGTACCGCCAGAACTGTGCAAAACCCAATCTCTTAGTTTAAAATAATCTAATTCAAACTATTTGAACCTATCTAGAACTACACCATAGCATTGTGTGTCCTTCTGTGACTTTAAAGCTGCAAAACTGTCATCTGTCATTCTGAGCTTGACTTTTCTTTTGAGAATCTACCTTCACGATATCGTCCGTATCTCCGGAACCGAAAATTAACTTGCATCTTAAAGCTAAGATTCTGGGCTTTCCAACGAACCCAGAACCGACTTTTATTCATTATACTTTTTCCGTAATCGCGCTTGACGCACTCGGAAAAATTGCCGCGATTTGCGATTTGGCTAAATTTCTTCACGTGTCAAAATAGCAGCTACTTTCTTTCCTTTGCTGAAATTCGTTTGCCATCTGACAATCATTCATAGAGCATTGCTAAAGTGATCCTGAACGAATACAAAGTAGCTATCAACCACCCTGAACCTCTAGAGGGAATTAAAATCATTTTAGCATATTTTTCACTTCTTTGCATACCACCTTTAAAGTACTTTGCCTGTGTTTAAAATCATCCCTGTTGATCTAAGCTTGCTAGGGGGGAACTGAATTGGGATTGCACTGTGATTGTATTCCAGAAGACTGTGTGTGTCACTTCCACCTCCTTATATTGCATACAGGGGGGGTGAATTGCCAAAAGGGGAAAAGTGATTATATTATGTTTTGCTGAAATCATATCAAGTTTATTCCTGTGTTGCTTCTTTTCCACCTTGCATTTCCTTGTACCATATAAAGCATTCTCAGCTACCTTATCCTATATACTACTCCTAAGTAATTAAACCAGCGTGCTAGTATCACCTCATCCATTGCTGATTACTGCTCATATGTCTAAGTGTGATATCAATTATTAATTTATTATAAAAGTGCGATATATATATATTGTTTAATTCTCAAATAAACCTTTTAAATTTGCAAAACAAACTTACTTCTTGGCTCAGTGGGGTCAGGGGGATTCTAAGAGAGGGGTGTTATATAAGGATTGTCATCCAGAGTACACGAACTGGACATAAAAATATATAAATAAGGGCTTCCCTTGAGCAATCCCAGACAAGGCACTGACTTAGTGGGACTGCTTGATTGGACTCTTTAACAAAGTGGGGGCTCGTAGCCGGGGATTCTGGATTAGATCTATCACTTGTGCAGATTAATACAGTGTGCCAGCTGACAGGATACATATCCGGTTAGATCACCACGCTGTGTTACTCTGTAAAGGACTCCTCAAAGGAACGCTCTAAGGAAACGGTCTGTTTTGCAAAATAAAATACAAACTTCTGTAAGTCAGGAAGGAACTCAAATTCCAGAATGATGACACTGGTAGACATCAAAATACCCAGAGAGCACTTCTTACATAAGCTATTTGTGAGAGGTGAATGGACCGAGCAGGGCCAGGATGCGTGGTTGCAGGCAATCACACAACAGGTCACTGCAACTGGGTTAGATATCTGGAGAGATCAGGGTCCCTTACATGTGGCACTGAGTGAACTATACATGGCTCCTAAAGCTAAAGATGAACACGACAAGATGGTTAGGATAGCGGCATATTTGTATCTATATATGGGAGCCATGCAAGACAAATGTGCTGAAGGCCAAGATCTGGCAAATAGGCAACAGATGGCGTTAGAAAAGGCCCAATCTGACCTGGTCTCTTCTGAGCAGAGGCTGCACAAAAGCCAGGAGTCAGAAAACGAGAGTAGACAATACATCATTAAAATGAAGGAGGATATGGATATCCTGCAACAGGAAAAGGCTGACCAGGATACCAGAATTCTGGCTTTGCAGAAGGAGCACCAAGACAGTTTGGACTCCTTACTGCAGAGCCAGAAAAAGCTGGAGCAACAGATAGATTTCAACAGGGCATGCACAAAGCAGGTAGCCACCCTGCAAAGCCAATTGGACAGAGAAAAAGAGGAGAGCAATAAACTGATTCTGAAAGACCTGGATACCCAGACAGAATTTCAGGAAGAGCGCCAAAAAGCTGGTGCCTTTCAAAGGCAGAGGGACAACCTGGCGGCACAGATGCAGGCTTTTAGTCAGGAAAGGGACACCTTAGGCCAGGAAGTCTGCCAATTAAAAGAAAAAATTGAAGAAAATCACCTGGCCCTCCAGGGGCTGGGTGACCTCCAAAAAGAGCATCAGGACTTGCTAGAGCACACCAGGAGGGTGGAAGATGCTCTGGCAAAAAAGGAGCAGGCCAGTAGGGATGGGATTCAGGAGGTAACCCTCCTGCAGCAAAGACTGGGCCAGTTTTCCAGGACCAATCAGGAGGCACAGAGAGAGAATGAGGCTCTCTATCAGCACAATGATAGGCTCCAGCAACAGGAAGCCATGCAGGAGAGACTGATAGAGTCTAGTAAGGCCTTAACTGAGGAACTGAAAGCGCAGACTCTTGCATTGCAACAGGGAGCAGGGGCTGATAGAGATGAGGTTCGCTGGGAAAGGGAAACGCCTGAGCATAACCTCAGGAGCCCTAGTACCAGAGGCCTTCATCTCTCCCAGTCTCTGGACTCTGCCACACCCATGTCCCCTGGCACACATGAGCACAGGGCCACAGGGATGGCAGATTACTATCCAGCCAAAAGGTTGCAGCTCATAGGCCAGTACCACCCAGGAATGGATGGGTGGGCATCTGGGTATGGGCACCTAAGTACAGTGCAATTTAGTGGGGAACCCCAGGAGAGTAGGCCCACTAAGGGCATCCTGATAACCTCTGCCCAGTTAGGTCAGTGGGGGGGACCCATCCATCACATCCTGGTAGCAAGGAGGGATCTGAAGACTCCTCTGAGCGTCACAGGACACAGGAGACCAGGTCCCCACATTCTGCCAGCTATTCCCAGGCTCGCAGAATCCGGGAAAACCTGGAAGATCAGATGGGCACCTCTGGGAGCAGTGCTTCTGAATCAGAGGATGAATGGACCAGGGTTACCCGAACCAAAAAGGCCAATAAGGTGAAAAGGGCCTTGCTTAAGGACCCCTTAAAACAGATTAAGGCAATCAGGAGTGTCATCACGCCTTATCATAAGAACGCCAAGTATTCTGTTTGGGAACACTTGGAGCTCTATGAGCAAATGATGGAGACTTTCCATTTGAAGGACAGCAGTAGCTGCATCCAGTACGTCAAATGGATATTCTCCCCTGAATACTCCAGTTTCTTTGCGGGGCTGGAGGACCAAAACCATTCAAGATGGTCCAAATATAGGGCGGCCATCTTGAAACATTTTTCTGTACATAGAAAACCCCAAGAGGCTCGCAAGGCAGCCTACAATTTGCAATGTGGGGAGGATCAGGCCCCACAAGAATATGTGCAAGAATTGAAGCGTGCCTTTACGCAGACCACCAGAAGTGTGCGCACGGACAGCAGAGAATTCATCAACACATTTTTCCATGCTCTTCCCAAGTACATAATGACCTAGCTCGTGAGAGATTTTCACGAGAAAAGATCTTTAGACTGGGTCATTGAGCAAGCCGCCTGGATCTATGAGGTGCAGAAGTCCTTAGAAAATAAAAGTAATGCGCAGAAAAACCCCAAAACCAACAGCATCCATGCTACTGCCAAGGTGGCGGAGGTAAAGGTTGCCCCCGTTTTAGATTTGGAGATGGGGGGCCTAAAATCCTGCCTGCGCAGAATAACTCTAACACCAGAAGGCCCTAGGGCCAGTCACAGACAGGGAGTCAAGGAGGTAGTCCCACAAATGGGGTCCCTCGCTCCCCTGATTATGTAAGTACCCGCTACAAGGGAAACTGACCCATCCTGGGTTATGTGTGGACTCCTCCAGCCCAAGGGGGGGGGATCCAGTCAAGCACCTAACCCAGAGAACTTCCCTCCAAACTTCCCACAGGAGGGCAGAAATTCACCAAACCCTGGGCTGAACTTTTTCCCCAGGTATCCACAAGGTTTCTAGCCCCAAACTCATCCATCCTTCTTTCCCCAATTCCCTGAGCCCAGACAACCTAATCCAGGAGAGGGGATGCCAAGGGTGGAGGGGTACCCAAATCTTCCCAACCCGGGGTATTACCAGAGAAGGGATAGCTACCCTTCCCGGGATCAGCCCAGGGGAGAAAATAGAGCCCCGTATCAGCCTGAGCGGGTTTCACAACTTGAGCGCCAGGTCCAAAACATGGCACGGGATCTGGGTCACATGCTGAGGGCGCAACAGAACCCTCAGATGAGCATGCCAGCGCATAATGCCCCAAACTCTGGGCCTGGTGCTCCAGAACAATGACGGGGGCAGCACCCTGATAACCCACCGGTTCCCAGGGAGGAGGCACGCGGGGAAAGGGGGTGTAAAGCCTTGGAGGAAGCTTCCTTCCCAACTTGTAAACAGCCCCTGGAAAACCAGGACCGGAAACAATATCTGCTCCAGAACAATGACGGGGGCAGCACCCTGATAACCCACCGGTTCCCAGGGAGGAGGCACGAGGGGAAAGGGGGTGTAAAGCCTTGGAGGAAGCTTCCTTCCCAACTTGTAAACAGCCCCTGGAAAACCAGGACCGGAAACAATATCTCCTACCCCTGAAAGTCTGCCACCCAAGGAACAGAGGGGAGGTAGGAGAAACAAAGTACCCAAACAGACCCATTTTGTGGAGGAGGTACAGGTCTTCCAATTTGAGGGAGAGGGATCCTCAGAGGATCCTGGGAAAAGTATTTTCTCCTTCAGAGATGGGGGAACTCCTCCCAAGGAAAAATGGGTCCCAAGGGATTCCAACCCAGACTGGGTAGATGTGGGGATTGAGCTGTCGCCGCCCATCCTTCTATCCCAGAACCAACAAGACCGAAAACTCCTGGTTCAAACCCATCCAGGTGACTGCCTACAAAAAGGGGGGGGGTGCGGCCCAGAACTGGAACCAGGGGAACCAAAAACCGCATCAATATCCAGTTGCAAACTTTTTCTTTCAGATTCCCATGACTCTCCACAGAATTCTGCCCAAATCTTTTCTCTCGCCAGGTCCAAAACCAGAAACTTAGCCCACCAGTTGTCCAAAAATGTGCATTATCTGTGCCCCCTTGAGGAGAAGGAGGGAATATACTATGCCCCGGTACAAGTACAGGGGCAGGGTACAATTTTGGCACTGGTGGACACTGGATCCCAAGCTACCCTTCTGTCCAAAAGGGCCTTTGATGAACTAAATGCAGGAAGGGGGGAGAATTACAGCATTCCTCTAACCTCTCTTTCTGGACAACTGCAGAACTTTGACGGGAATGAAATTCCCGTCGAGGGGACTGCAGACTTGGACATTAAAATTGGGCGACACAAGGTGAAACACCCGGTCATAGTAGTGACTCCTGAGGGCACCCCTTGTTTACTAGGGAATTACCTCCTGAGAAGGTTGTCACCCCTAATAGATTGCGTAAACAAGGGCCTCTGGACCCAGACTAGCCGACCAATAAAATTAAAACAGAGTGTCAACCATGTTAGTTTAAACGGCACCTGCCACATGGTTGAACAAAAATCTGACCAAGTAGAATTTCACTTCCAGAACAACCAAATTCCAGACGTGACAGTAATAGCAGTAGGACAACAGACTGGGGATGGGGGGTCCTCTCTATTTCTGAAAATCAACCTTCCTTCCAGTTTAAGGTGGTATTCCACACTGGAAGGAAATACTCTGAAATTCTTTACCAATCCACAATCAGACACTCCCACTCCTATAGTCCCGAAAGATGTGAAATTAGCTCGGAGCCTGGCTGACATTCAGCAAATTGGAGAGCAGTTGTTCATCCCTGTTCAGTTAAATGATGGGAAGGACTCTGTTCTCGCTCGAGTGTGTGTGAACAACGGTAAGAGCTTCATCAGGAAGCCATGTTCCGCCAACTCCCAAATGATACAGCCATTCCCACATTCAAACTGATAGACAAATGGGAAATGGATCTGGAAGCACCTAATTCCAAACATCTCCTGCCAAACAGGTGTATGCTCAAAATCTCCATTGGCAACAAGAGCATAGTCTATAATTGTTGGGTCGTGCGAGACGTCACTGCCACCTTTTACGTAGACAGTGACATTCTCAATCGCTTTGCCATTAGTTTGGACCTAATAAACTTCAAAGCTTGGTCCCGATTAGCGGATAATCCCATGGGCTTTGATGTTCCAGAAAAAGCATTTAGGTCAGCTCAATTGCTACCTTATGCAGTTGAAATTCAGCTTAAAGAGGAAGTCACCATCCCAGAAAGGACCCGACAATTCTCCCTGGAAGTGAAAGTTAAAAGAGGACAAAAATTGAAAAACCCTGATGCGTATATTCATCTAAATGCTTCTCTCCAACAGCAAGTGTTGGGGGTAAACCCAACACCATTAGTCAACGTAGAACATGACACCATTCCAGTAGAGGTGGATAACAGCGACTTAAAGAGTATTGCTCTAGCCGCAGGCACCATTATTGGAATGGCGGTTGATGACCGACATTTCTCCATTGATTTAGGAAATGAACTGTTAGGACCAATCCCCAAGGACTTTGTTGACAGTGACAGTGAGGACAATACAACACCAGACAGGATTTTCACCCGGCATGGGGGGAACTTCCTGGTGTACACTTCTTGCCCTTATGGTAAGGAAGATGTGACTTGTGACTTCAGGAGGGATGAGGTGATTTTCCAGGTCCATGAGGGCTGCCTTTCCCACCTGAAGCCTCCAGTCCAAATCAGTACTCTGACCAGAGACTTCTCCACCCCAGCTGGAGGATGCCGCTGAGATAGCCAAATCAGAAGTATTTCCAGGCTTCAGGCAGATGGTGGAAGAGAGAGTCAACCTAGCTGATGCCTGTGTGACTCTGGAACAGAAGCAAAATTTGAAACAAGTTTTCTTGGATTTCCAAGATCTCTTTGCGGTAGACTCATATGACTTTGGTCGCACCGACATCCACACAACAACAATTCCCATGGAGCCTGGCATGACTCCAGTGTTTGTGAAGCAATAATTCTTGCCTCTTGCATCCATGGAGTCCCTTACTGAAATAATTAAGAACCTTGAGTCCCGGGGAATAATCCGTCCAGTCCACAGCACTTTCAATAATCCGGTGCTGGGAATATTGAAGCCAAACGGCCAGTGGAGACTCTGCGCCGACCTTAGGGAGCTCAACAAATGGGTCCATACTTCCCGATGGCCTCTGCCCTACATTGACAAAGGGCTGGCCCAGATTCAGGAGTCACAGGTATTCACTGCAATAGACCTGACCAATGGATACTGGACCGTGCCTGTCAGTAGGGAGGACCAATACAAACTGGCTTTTACCTTTGGGGGCCAGCAGTACACATGGACCCGGACTCCCTTCGGATACCTCAACTCCGGCAATGAATTCAACATTTTCCTACATAAGGCCATGCCCGACCTGGGTGCGAGGGGTAACCTGGCTTATGTAGATGATGTCCTCATCAAAGGTTCATCGGTGGAAGAACACATAGCGGAGATCCGTTATGTTCTGACACAGTTGAGGGCCGCCGGAACAAAACTTTCCTTTCAGAAAGCACAGTGGTGTAGAACCTGTGTTAATTTCTTGGGGCATGAGATTACTCCTCAGGGTCTCTGTCCCCAAGGAAAGAAAGTGGAAGCACTCCAGAAACTGAAGTATCCCACAACTCTGCGGGAACTAAGGAGCCTCCTTGGACTGACTAATTACAGCAGAACGTTCATTGAGGGCTACGCAGAGATCACCAGACCCCTGATTCATCTTTTAAACGGGTGGGTCAAGTGAGAATGGGGTCCAGAACAATCCGAGGCAGTAAGACAACTCAAAAGAAGCCTCTCACCTTGCCTAGCTTATCCTGTCAGAAACAAGGAGTTCTTCCTGGAGACAGGGTTCTCTAATACGTGCTTGACGGCAGTATTATACCAAAAGCATGACAAGGTCAATAAAGTAATCTCCTATGCGAGCAAACCTTTATCCTCTGTGGAAAAAAAATTCAACGATTGTGAGAAGGCACTCCTGGCAACGGTGTGGGCATTGAAGAATTACCGCCCGTTTATCCAGGGGGAACACATCATAGTGGAGACTCCACGCCAGCCTCTGCAATATCTCCAAAGTGACATAATCCAGGCCGGAAATGTGAGTAATTCCCGAATTACTTCCTGGATTCTGTCAATGCAAGGCTTTCCTGTGGAGGTCAGATATGGCCAAAACTAGAAGAGTCCCCTCGCGCAAGGTCTGGCTGACTTGCATGATTGTGCCAGAGTAAACTGCCTCGAGGACGAAAGTCTAAAAATCAAGGACAACATGGAGGCATACCTTAATTCCCCACACAAAGTCTTTGAAGAAGACAAGTGTGAGGGAATGCCCACTGTCTACGCGGATGGATGTTCTTACCATGTTGACAACAACGGGGAAAAATAACTTGTGGCCGGCGTAGGGAACACATGGGTGAATGAGTCCCCAGAACCCTCCGCTGGATACAAAATTGGTCCCCGAAGTAGTCAGGTGGCAGAATTGATGCTTGTGCATCAAGCCATCCTCACTGCTGTCCAACATCAACTCCACGAACTGGTCATAATCACAGATTCGGATTATGTACGGAACAGGTTCGTGGAGCACCTGGTTAACTGGAAAACCAGAGGCATGCTATGTGCTATTAGCAAACCTTTGAAACATGGGAAGTTAATTCAAAACATTGATTATCTGGTCACCTCGAATGGGATGACCATCTACTGGAAGAAGATCAAGGGTCATTCCAAAGTAGAGGGACCATACAATACTGGAAATGACTTAGCTGATCAGCTGGCCAAAACCGGGGCCATCCAAGGGAATCTAATAGAGATTGAGTCCCTGTTGGGGGAAATCCAGGTCACTGCTATCACTAGGTCCCAGACAAATGCTCACAATGAACTTTCAACTGCTCAATGCAGTAAGGAGACCCCTGATGCTGATTTGATTACAGCTCAGAAGGATGATCCAATAATTGGTAAGTTTTACCAACACATTGAGGACCCTGAGAACTTTCCCCTAACGGATACCGATTACATTGGGAAGGAGGACCTTAGAGTGTTGATGAAATGTCCAAAGATGTTCCGAATCCAAGACGGTTTGTTGGTAAGGAAATCCCAAGCTGGCCATGATCAGTGGGTGGTCCCTATCTCATTCCGAAGCCTGATGTTAAGTCACGCCCATGATGCGGCCACCGCCGGCATAGGGGGTTTCATACAACCCTTGAGATCTTAAGAGAGGTTGCTTACTGGCCACACATGGGGCAGGACCTCGACCAATACTTGAAGGGGTGTCTTGTGTGTGCACAATTTCAGCCATCATCCCTCACACACTGTGTGCCTCTCCAAAAGAGGGGGATGACACTGCCATGGTCAGATTTGCAAATCAACTTTGTAGGCCCTGTGATTCGCTCGTCTAGAGGAAACAAGTACATGTTGACGGTTACATGCTTGTTTACCAAGTGGGTGGAATGTCTCCCGGCCCCAAACTGCAAGGCAGAAACAGCAGCTGCCCTGATGATTAACCACATCTTTTCCCATTTTGGTCTACCTCAAAGGATTGCGTCAGACAGAGGTAGCCATTTCACCAGCGAGGTAATGACAAAGATGTGGGAGATACTGGAGGTCAAAAGGAAGCTACATATTGCTTACCGGCCAGCTTCTTCTGGGGAGTAGAGAGATACAACCGAACCATTGTGAGCATCTTAAAAAAGTTTGTGGCAGATTCTGGCCCAAGTTGGGATATCCGATTACCTCTGGTCCTAATGGCCATCAGATCTACTCCTTCATCTGCAACTAAAATGTCACCATTTGAGTTGATGACCGGACGCAAGATGGTGCTTCCCCAGCATTTGCTCTACAGGACCCAAGAACAGACACTGATAAATGCCTCCACAACTCATGAGTATGTGAAGAATTTAAGGAAACACCTTCAGCATGCTTTTGCCTATGCTCAGCGGAATCTAGAAAGATCAGCTGATAGCATGAAAATCCACTACGACCTGAAGACCACCAGGAAGGAATATACTGTGGGAGACCGGGTCTATCTATACAATTTCCAAAGGAACCAGGCCAAACAGAGAAAATGTTTGCCTACATGGAAGGGACCGTTTGAAATTATAGACAAAATCTCCCCTGTAGCCTACAAGATCCGCATCCCCAAAGGTAGTTCGGCGGAAGGGGAAGACAAGTGGGTCCATATTAATCAGCTAAAGTGTTGCCATCCCAGGCACACTCTGCAACAACTGGACGAATCCTCTGGAATCCCAGAGGGGGCCGCTCCAGAGTAATTCAGTTCCAACCCTAAAATATCCCACATATAGTCTCTAAAATATTATGATTCTTGTATGCAACTGTCTTTGAATTATATCTTGTTTTTCAAAATAAGAATGCTATGTCTCTTGATTCATAAAATGTACATGCCGCCCCACTATATCAATATTGGGGGAGAAATGTCTACGAATAGGTATTGCCGCTTTTGCTTTCTCATCCTAGGAGAGATGAAACCATGGAGACTGACCAAGGAGAACGATCCAGGGACTGGGAGCAGAGATCCGAGGGGCCCGGGATACCGCCCAATATTCCCATCAGGACCGGCGAGGAGATCCAATCGATTCACCTGATGGAGGAAAAGATACAGAACTGTGCCATCTACCGGAAGAAGATGAGGTGAACATCCCAGATCTTGCGAGTTCCATCAGTGAAGGTTCAGAATGGCCATTGCAAGAGGGGGGGCTTGTGGGATGTTTTACTCATGCAACCGAGCCCTACCATAAAAACTGTGCATTACTGGCATTGAAAACATCATGATGGGCAGAACTCCCCAGAAAATGCACGGGGAAAACATGAAGAATAGGCTGCCACCCATTTTTGCCTATGTTGTGAGCACAGGAGGGCGCTGCCTAAAACCACCATTGGGCTATACACACAGTAGCCTGAAACCATTGGGAATGGCAAGGCTGATTGCCAAAAGCAACCCAGAGCTGTTGGGAATTCATTTTCTCAATGTCAAAAAGTTGCTAAAATCATGGGGGTGCAGTATCAGCTTTGTCCACAAACCGGCGCTAGCGGTCTAAACTCTGACAGGAGAACTGCTACTTCAGAAGCTAATCAGCCTCCTGAGACAGCTGGAAACTTCAAAGCCTTTTTGGTTAATTAAAAAAATGTTAAACACCTGCTGTTCCCTGAAGACAGGCTGATTCAATTAACATTGCAAGAGGCTGGGAAACCTTCTCACCTCAGAACTACCCACAAGAAGCCAGGAGATCACATGGACATGCTAACCAAATGCAGAGTGGCCCCCTGGCCTGCTAACCTCAGCTGACTCTTGCAATTGAATGCGGTATGTTGATTTTCAGTGTGGACTGTAAACAGAGCCCTGCCTGGAAGGAGAGACATGTGTTTCCTGACTTACCCAGTTTCTGGGGGTGGGCTCAGACACCTTTGTGGAATCATATTGCAGCAAATATGTGTTTAAGTTAAATGCTTCGAAAATATTGTATTAAGCTTACAAAAATGTGCAATTTGGATATCCTTAATCTAAGAAATGTACCTATAATTCAAGACTTGATTCAACTTTGTACCATTTTCTGAGGCAAAACCCCGCTATTTATTGATATTACAGACACTGGGTTTATGCTAGAGACCTAGTAAAGTAATGGAATATGGGTAGAAAGGCAGTGTACATGTGTGCCATTTTTTGGTAAACGTCCGATATTGGTAAATCAACTAAAAACGAAAATAAATTGTCATTTTTTAATGCAGGCCCCCAGGAAAATCAGAGTTGGGCCAGAATGTACCTTAAGTAATCTGTAATATGTATATGTAATGTCAAACAACTGTGTATCTGGGAAATATGTGTAGTTATGAAAAATGATTTCTAAGGTAAAAGCAAAAGGGCGTTTCTTCAATAGATCGTAAATGGCTGACATCACTCTGACACACTATCCGTTCTCAAATCAGGGACCAAAGAATCCTTTGGCCTATCAAATCTTGAGAGGGTTTGGCATGCAGAATTAGCCGACCCACCCACTTTCTAAACACATAAAAAGAGCCACTGGAAGCCAGATAGGACTGTTTTTTTCTTTTTCACTTTCTGCAGAGCATTTTGACAGACAACTCCACATCCAGACAGAGACCAGAACTTTGAATTCAGACTTCAGAATTTGTCAGCAGGCCTCAAAATCTTTTGCAAACAGATTCACCCCAGACTTCCAAGGGGCATATCAGAATAAAACAGCCGGGCTGAGCTGTTTGATTCTGGCCTAAAACCCTGTGCCAGAAACACCCAGAAAGCAGAGCTGTACCCGGAACCAGAGACCAGACCGCCGTGCAGTACCAAGAACTTTTGCCAGAACCAGAGATCCAGACCACTGTGCAGTGCCGCTAGCAGAGCTGACCCAAATCGCTGTGAGCAGAACCAGGCAGAGACCGTCCGTGGCGAGGGAACCACAGTCCAATCCTGACCCGATCCGTGGCGAAGTCGCATTCCTGTCCAAAATATAGTGTGAGTACCGCCAGAACTGTGCAAAACCCAATCTCTTAGTTTAAAATAATCTAATTCAAACTATTTTAACATATCTAGAACTACACCATAGCATTGTGTGTCCTTCTGTGACTTTAAAGCTGCAAAACTGTCATCTGTCATTCTGAGCTTGACTTTTCTTTTGAGAATCTACCTTCACAAAATCGTCCGTATCTCCGGAACCGTTTGTTCTAGGAACGAGATTTAACTTTCATCTTAAAGCTAAGATTCTGGGCTTTCCATCGGACCCAGAACCGACTTTTATTCATTATACTTTTTCCGTAATCGCGCTTGACGCACTCGGAAAAATTGCCGCGATTTGCGATTTGGCTAAATTTCTTCACGTGTCAAAATAGCAGCTACTTTCTTTCCTTTGCTGAAATTCGTTTGCCATCTGACAATCATTCATAGAGCATTGCTAAAGTGATCCTGAATTAATACAAAGTAGCTGTTAACCACCCTGAACCTCTAGAGGGAATTAAAATCATTTTAGCATATTTTTCACTTCTTTGCATACCACCTTTAAAGTACTTTGCCTGTGTTTAAAATCATCCCTGTTGATCTAAGCTTGCTAGGGGGGAACTGAATTGGGATTGTACTGTGATTGTATTCCTGAAGACTGTGTGTGTCACTTCCACCTCCTTACATTGCACAGAGGGGGGGGTGAATTGCCAAAAGCAGAAAAGTGATTATATTATGTTTTGCTGAAATCATATCAAGTTTATTCCTGTGTTGCTTCTTTTCCACCTTGCATTTCCTTGCACCATATAAAGCATTCCCAGCTACCTTATCCTATATACTACTCCTAAGTAATTCAACCAGCGTGCTAGTATCACCTCATCCATTGCTGATTACTGCTCATATGTCTAAGTGTGATATCAATTATTAATTTATTATAAAAGTGCGATATATACATATTGTTTAATTCTCAAATAAACCTTTTAAATTTGCAAAACAAACTTACTTCTTGGCTCAGTGGGGTCAGGGGCATTCTAAGAGAGGGGTGTTATATAAGGATTGTCATCCAGAGTACACGAACTGGACATAAACATATATAAATAAGGGCTTCCCTTGAGCAATCCCAGACAAGGTACTGACTTACTGGGACTGCTTGATTGGAGTCTTTAACAGGTTTTAAAAGTGATCTGTAACTGGAGCTTTTCCAAGATTGCTGTATTCTTTGAAGAGAGGGAGGGCTGTGTCATATGCTGATATAGCTGTTTGAGTACCTATTTTAAGGAGAAGAGGTAAGGTGTTCGTCTGAGAATAACATATTATCTGAAGCAGGCCTTTAACAAAACTCAATTGCATGTTAGGCAGAATAAGGCATTATATATGTATTAATTCATACTTGCTTTTATAGCGCACAAAACAAAATTAGTTGTTGGTAGGAGATCAAGTCCGGAAACAAAAGGTATTGCAAACAGAAAGTAGAAGGGAGACGTGGCCTGCTTTACAGAAATGTATGCGCAAAAATGAACACACTGATTCAAAGATCAACTTGTGCGAAGGTTTCCATGCCCCTGTGCTCCATTTACACGAGCCTTGAACAAGTCCGATGGGACTGGCCAGTGCAAAGACTAAGAAGGGTGTGTAATATGCAAACACCCTCATTAAACCAGAGAAATGAGGGATAACATGGACGTAGGGAGGGAGGCACCATGATAATGCACCAACACGTCCCATGAAGTGCAAACAAACCCGTATTTACAGATTCACCTATGCATCTGCGCCAACAAAAAAGCAAAACAATGCTACCGCCACCCGTGACCAGGCGCAATGTGAGACTGCAGCATGGAATCCCAGGATCAGAAAACGCCATGTAATCGTAGCAAAAGGTCACCACTATGCCCGTCCCTGCATTGCTCGCACACCTGGCGCTAGATGGAAGGAGGAGGAGTAAAAGGAGGAGGCCCAGAATCTACCATACACGCACAAGGATTTTCGGCATGCCTAATGAGGAAGTGTATGCTGCATATAAACCCTCCCCCCGCCATGTCATACTTGAATTGGTCAGGGAGTGGGAGAATGACCAGGTGTCATGAACCATGTGCTCACAGCCAATACCACCCTCAGTGAA
The DNA here is from genome assembly GCF_040938575.1 of Ambystoma mexicanum. Lineage (NCBI taxonomy): Eukaryota > Metazoa > Chordata > Amphibia > Caudata > Ambystomatidae > Ambystoma > Ambystoma mexicanum. Next base: position 1,191,474,868 of record NC_090937.1, read on the forward strand.
AGTCCTAGCTGCACTCCACTTGTCTGGGGCCGGCACATTCCAACGGACCACAGCCATTGTAAGTGGTATTTTACAGCCTACACAATCACACTGCCTCAAACAGGTCCTAAGTTTCATTTCTGCATGTGTGCACAACCGCACATCCAGGCAAGGCAAAGTGTAGCACAATAATTATATGCAGATGCCCACTTCCCACAGGCACTTGTGGCAATAGACTGCACACATGTTGCACTACAGCCATCATGAGCCAATGGACACGTATATCGGAACCAGAAGAATTGGCATTCGCCGAACATGCAGGTCATCTGCGATGCCAAGGGTCACACAATTCATGTCAATTCCAACTACCCAGGATACACTCACGACAGCAGCATACTATGCCATTCCCCATTTCACCAGGCAGTGGCATCAGGAACATTTAAGTGGCTGATTGGTGAGTAACAGCTAGCACACACACACTAAAAACTCAAGGGGGGACACATCAAATAAAAACCATTAGACCATCACATCCCATAACAAAATACGGTTTCTTTTCATCCACAGGACTGGACCAAAATGGCAGGGTGGGTGGGGCAATACACTAGTATGGCACTGGGCAATAGGGCCAGGGAGCATTCCCACTGCAGGCATACAACACTGGATGTCAAAGTGACTTGGCACACTGGCTGGACGTTGCCCTGCACCCATTATGAAAATAAGAGAACAACTCACACAATCACGACCATGTAAACATGTAAAAAGTACAAAGAATGCTGCAGCATGCCACTTGAACCCTCCACCATGTGGAAGGTGATACTCAGGTGTGCAGGATGCACATTAATAATGGGGTGGCTACCTCACAACAATCATTTCAGGAGATGGAATACAATGCACACAGGACATGACACACACCAATCCAAGAACAAACCAAGATTTCAGTGTATGGGCCAGCACCAGATACATGTGCACATAAACACCACAAGTGGACAGACTATCACCAGCATGCTGCTAATTCCCAAACAAGGCACAGAATAATAGAAATTACACCACCCCCATGTCAGCTGCCTGAGACAATGATCCACCTAACACCAGAAATGCACATTCAGGCACAGCCCTACCTGTGCCTCATCAGGGTAGTACTGCAATGCATAGGAGAACAAACATGCACATGACAGGTGTGTACCACTGTAGCATCAGCTAGTACTGTGTGCACCAGTGCAGGCAGTGGAATTTTATGATGTTGCCTGGAACCTTACAGGTCATCAGGGTTCCAAGACTGTCAGTTGGGATTCAGGAAGGGAGATCTGACTTAAGAGGATGCTTGTTACTTAGCTCCTGTCTCCCTTTCCCATCCTTGTTGCCACATTTGAAGTGTTTAGGGTGCAGGAAGCAGACAGCGATGACTCTGGAATCAGCAGGTATGAAAAGTAAAAGCTTTATTCTTAGTTACAGGGATTAGGCTAGAATAACTGGGGATCATCAGGTAAGCACACATCGTTCCAGCTTCAGCTCCCATCCTGCAATCCCTAACTAACATGCCTGGAACCCTCAGGGACCACCAGGTTCCAGGCTTTTCCAATATTCTAAGGAAAGCAGTGCCTGATGTCACATAAGCCAACACTACAACCACCTTACCTCGTTTCACTGATGTTGTGCTTTGGATCCCCACCACCTCCACTTAACACTGTGCCTCCCCATATGTATCCCGAGGGTCAGTGTATAGCAGGGGGGATGGGGAATAGGACTGAAGGAGAGTCTCCTGTTTGCATTCACAGGGTGTGTGTGAGCTGACTGTGCAAATTGACCTAAGACGAAAATAGATACACAATCATTAGAGTGCATGTACCCTGTTACCCATATTCCACCTTTAACGGACATCATGGCTCAACATTATATTTATCTGTATGTCCGATCATGCCAGTTAGGAAACCAGCATGCCATTTGACATCACTGAACATGTTAGTCTGAACATGCCACTGCCTGCATCAGTATCAAAGTTCCACCGTGAGAGAACCAGCTGCAAACACTGCAAGATGGCAATGACCATAAAAGATTCAAATGAGTCCACCCTGGACAGCAAATCCTCAAAAATAAAAAAAATAACCATGACCGTGCACAAAGTCAGCGGGGGTGATGAGAAAAGGGCGTGGTTATGTGAGATGGAATAAAAAACTTAGTGCAGGGAACTCAAAAGAAATCCCAACTGGCAAAAATTCTAGCTATGACCCACCCTGTGGATCATCATGAAAACGGGGACCCTGTCTTGCTTCCTGCGTGACTGCCACATGTGACACAGATGCATGCAACAGGCTGCCAAGTGTGACAATGTCCTGGTGACTCTCCTTCCGAGTCTCACCCATGTCTGCCATCAAAGCAGCCCTTGATGCATCCATCTGGGCATTGATGGTGTCCCTCAGTGAAGACATCTCAAGATGGAGACTCTGCCTTGAGGCCTTCATCTTCTCATGCATGCAGACCCTCAAGGCAGAGATCTCACCACGCAACAGATGATACTCCCTGCCCATCGTGGTATTTGATGTAATTATGTTCTCAGTGAGGAGATTCATGTCCAAGCTGATCTCCTGCATTACCTCGCCCTGGTGCACAATTTCCTGGATCACCTAATCCTCCCAGTGAAGGCGTGGAGCAGGCATACGTCCCCCACATGTGCATGAGAGTGAAAACACGTTGATGTAGTGTGTCCGTGCCTGATTGGCAGCACCGGCATGGCCTGCGTGTCTGCATGCTTCCCAGCACACACCTACGCTGCCACCAGGGCAGGTGTGGGATGTTTTGCAGGCACAGTGCCGCCCGAAGATGCCTGACTCAACATGGGCAGGGCCACGGTCTTCTGCCCTCCCTCAGGCTCAGTCGCCTCCCTGTGCCCAAGTAGGAAACATGGGGTTGGGACTGCTCAGTGGTTGTTGAGTCACCAGCTGCCTCAAAAACGATGCAATATCATCATCCTTATCCTCCTCCCCTGATGGTGCCAGTGCCGATATGGCGAAGATGGCCTGCAACTGGTGAGGGTTCTTGCCATGCGCAGCATCCCGGCCACTGCCGGTGCCTGGTTGAGTATCCCCTGATGATCCGTCTTGCACCTGGTCCTCCCCAGCTACGGCATCAGATACAAAACATAAGACAACACAAATTAGGGCAACATCAGGATATACATCCATGCCACACATGAAATGCATGCAGTGCAAATGACCTACGGGCACATGCAACAGAATCCAACACTGGTCCCATAATGCTGTCTCACAACCATGCCAACCCTAGCCGGAGTACAATTGCACTACAGACACCCCAGATAACACATACAGGATGGCAGTGTAAACCTGATGAGTGAGTTAAGCATAAACCATGCAACGGTGACATGCAACGTAAGCCATTCTTGTTCTGACAGGGGAGGCAGGTTGCAAGGCAGTATATTCATGTGGCAACAACATTAGAACTGCAGTTCATACAGCAGCAGGAGGAAGTATGACTGCGTGCTTTGGAGGAGGCAGCTGCAAGGGCTGCAGCAGGTGCAAGGGTGGAGGGATTACATGCTGACATTCTGGGGAGGGCATGAGGGCTGTCCAGGATATTGAGCAGGCCACTCGTGAGACCCTGCGTGCTCTCAGGCACAGCACAGAGGCACACATAAGGCAGGGGGATGCAGACACCAATGCAACATTCGTGTATGCATTAGCAGGGATTGGGCTGCAGCAGTGAGAGTTGGATTGTATTTGTGTTTGTTTTTGGCATCATTATTGTTGTTTCCTGAATGAGGAATCCTGTGATTTAAGTTTGGACTATTTGTCCCATGCTTTCTGTTGGATTTACAATACAATACAGTTGAGTTTGTTGTTCTATCAGATTCATGTGGCTATTATTTTCTTATTGTTTGGGATATTCACTTTCTACGACACTTATGTGTGTGTGAAGTCATCTTTTGTATTGCATGTCATGCTGGTCTGGGCATGCAACATCATCATCTGGAATGTATGATTTTTGCCTTGCGTGTGCGATTTGACAGCATGCAACATGTGCGCTGTATGCAGGTGTCAGAATCACATACATCTGCTGTTTTATCGCACATGTGGATGCATTCATTGTGGCCTTCTCAGTCTGTGCATGTGGTAGATACATGTGCATGTGATTGGGACATGTAGTTGTGTGGTGTGCAAGCTGTCAGGTGCATCTGTGCCTGTATGTGTGTGTGGGTGGGGCTGTTGGTGATGGTGGTGGGATGTTTGAACTGTTAGTCTTTGTAGTTGTCAGTGTTGTCCTACATTATATTCATTGCACAGATGGTCATGTATCCATGTGTGTTGCCTGTACGGGTCTATGTTGGACTAAGTGTGATGATGATGATGATTGTGTCTTGCATTGCACATGGATGTTGCACTGTAGACACATGTTTACATGTGATGTGGTTGATGTATATGACTACACTAATCATATGTGTTTGTGATTGTGTTGTGGATGTAGCACTTCTCGGATTTGGCACTTCTCTCATGGATGGTTTTGCTATCGCCAAGGCTTTGTCGGTGTCACATGGCTGTCACTGAGGTGTTGGGTATTGTTGTGTTGCCAGTGACAGTCTTTTTTGCTATGTGATTTTGATGGTCTCAGTGATGGTCACTGTGATATTCAGCACATGTATTTGGAATGTATGTGCTGCCAGATGTGTACTTTTGGGCGGTGTTGCATTCTTTTCATGCACCGTGGCTGCTGATGCATGTGTTATTCACCAGACAGCAGTCCCACATCTGTAGGTCTGATGGGTGTGCGTAAGGTTGTTTGTGGCTGTGCCTGTGCTTGAGGTGTATGTGTGTCAACAGCACCACGTGGGCCTCCGATGTATGTGGCTATTTATTTTCTCCAACAGGTACATCATGTGAGACGCATCTGTGTAGTTTTGCATTTGGCCAACCAGTGTACTAGGGTGGGTGGGGACCCTTCCTTCTGGGGATGGTGTGGCAACACATTCAGGTGGATGTGCACATGAACGCAGGTGGTGGACCTCACCCATATTTGTTAATTGCAGGACATGTGGAGTCAATTTGACCAGTAGAGGTGTTATGGTGGGCCAGTAGTTACAACGCACATATGCCGTGAACGTCAGTAATTGGGGTGGTGGTTATTTCAAGTTGCATCAGAGATTGTGGACACTAATATGAAGAGGGACACACACACGTTGTAGTTTAGATGATGTGTGCTCAATGTCCATGAACAGGTTACGTTTGGGTGTTGTGGTTGCACACTGGAGATGGTGACACCTCTGGTTGAATTTTGTGGTTATTGGGTGTTGTACTGGCATGCGTTGGATTTGATATTTGCACACAGGGCTGTATTCTTGTGGGGTGCAGTGCCAGGAGGACACTGCCTATTGTGGCCCTGTCCATGTTCATGGTCCAGCCCTCCATGCAGTCTCCTTGCCTGTTTGTCCAGCTGATGTGCTTAATTGTGACTCACATTCAACTCTGGCCATTGTGTTAAGCTTTGTGGGTGCCCAGTGGTCAGGATTGATGGCAGGGTGTGCCATAGTCCACCTCACAGGGCACATAAGGCTCTTTCACTGGTACCGCTGCCAGGGGCAGGGACTCACATGGGCCACACTTTCGGGTCTCACTTGAGCACTAGTCTTTCCTCAAGGCAATAAGGCAGTGCATGCACTGAAGGCATACATGCCTGGGGTTGCAGTGGTTGGCTTCCTCCCTTCATGTTGCACTCATACAGGTGTATTTGGGGCATCCACATGCTGTATCACACATCCGCTAGCTGAGGTGGACAGGTTTCATCAACGGTTGTGCCCCCACTGGTTTGTGATGATGGTGAGAGCCAAGCAACATATATCTGGCTTGTACTTGTGCCCTTTGTTATGATTGAAGGGGGATGCACAGGTGCTGTGTTGTGTGGTTTTGGGATGCACCTTGTATTTGCTGGTCCTTTGAGGGGGATGCATGTGTGTGGGGTTATATGTGTAGTGTGGTGATTGGTGGTAGTGCAGGGGTTAGGTTTCTTGGTTGTCGGTGCACTTTGCATGTATGTGGCTCTATTTCATGGGTGTACATTGTGTGGGAATAGTGGTGTAAGTGCCCTTTGCATGGAGTTGGCTCTGCATGGTGGCTGTATGGAGAGTAGGAATAGTGGGCGAAGGTGTACTTTCAATGTGTGTGACTCTGTTTCGTGAGTGTGCAGGGAGTGGGAATAGTAGGCATAGGAGCACTTTGCATGTGGATGGTTCAGTTTGGTGTGTGTATAGGGTTTAAAATTGTGCGTGTGGGTACCCTTTGCATATGGATCGATCTGTGTCGTAGGTGTACATGGGGTGGGAATGGTGGGTGAAGGCACACGCTGCATTTGGGGTGCACATTTCTATTTCTTTCATGGGGTTGTTGGTGGTTGGTATGTGTGCAGATAGTGGTAGTCATTGCTTGTGGCTACTCGCCATGCTATTTGTGGTGTTTCCACTTCAGCTGGTGTTATGGGTCGAAATATGCACAAAACAGTCAGTTTCGGTGGCTCCTTGCTTTGTATTACGGGCGTATTATTTATATGTGTCAAGTGCAATCCTATTTTCTTTGCACTGTTGGTCCCTGCTTGCATTTGATTCTGTAAATCGCCTACGGCCGCAATGCATTTGCACTGCGCAAACCTAGCGCACACGCTAAAGATTTTGCACTAGATTTGCACATATTTCTGTAAATCTGGCCCAGAGTGTGGGAGCGGCAACCAATAATCATGTGTCCTCTTTACTGGAGTGTTTTGGGTTGGGCACATTCAGGAGGTGGTCTGCTGAGCCTCGGTCTTTTGGCCGGATGTGTGGCTGGACCTTGTCTTGCAGATTAGTTGGGGCTGAGTTGTGAAGAAACTTGTAGATTTTACCATGAAACTTGCAGGTGATGAACATCTTTCCAGTCAGCCAATGGAGGCCTATTAGACATTTTCAGGCGCTATGGTCTTGGAGGTTTATGCAGGACCTGCACATTGTTAAGGCACCTGGATAAAATCAGTGTTGGCTGGAGCTCTCCATCACAATTGTGTTAATTCTGTTCTATCAGAATGACTGTAGGTTGTGGCTCAGCTCCTGGAAGATAGTAAATTAATTAGAAAGCGGTAGAGCTCTGTTGCTCACTTCATTAGCGACGGTGTGTACTATTTTCTCAGAGTCGTGCCAATGCTGTTCTAATATAGAATTACTTAAAAATAGGTTTTGGTGTGTTACGCCACAGTAGGACTTTACAATCTATCATGCACAAGTGCTAAGCAACTAGCAAAAAAGAAATACATGGCATGATGCATCAGGTTTCTGAATTGTGTTGAATCCATATCCAAGAAATACGTTTCATTTTCTTTTTTTATATTGAAGCATCCCAACCAAATATCAATTGTTAACTTTAAAATATATTCCCCACCAGATATAGCAAGATATCCTGGTTGCCTGGTTTGAATGACAGTGACATGGGAAACCATATATCTATATGATAACATAGACCATAGAGAAAAGAACGCAAGAAGAAGTCATTAGAATGAACTGGGCCAAATTAAACAACTGGAAAGAATTGCACGACATGTTGTAAAACACCAACATAGGGCTGTGTTGATCCTGGTAATCCATAGAGATCCATCCACTGAGGAGATCAGGCTGTGGAAAGCAGTGTTGCCAGTGTAGGACTTAGGCACAATTCAAGATTGTCATTGGTTTCTTGGTGAAAGGTAATCAGTTCATTTTAAAGGGCCTCTTCCACAGGGTATCTATCACCTCTTAGGCAGCCCAGATTGGGTGTGGGGTCATGAGAGAAAGCAAATGCTGCCATGCCAACACTGTTGATGTTAGTGTGCCTAAAAAGGGATTCTAATGGAGCTGGGCAACCTATGACGAATGTGGTAGGGGGTGTGATAGATTGTACCCTCATGGAGCTGAAAGGGAGGGTTGCCTTTATTTCATGTAGGATCGTCCATATTGAGATTTCTGCTGCTGCTTCTCACCGGATCTATGTGATCACTGAGACCAAACATAATTGCGACGGCCGAAAATGCTGACTTTTTTTTTATTAAACCCTCTTTGCACCACATAAATATGTGGGGGGAGACCCGCCGCAGCCCCCCATACTACTATAGTATCCCATAACCCCCCAGATATATATGTGGTGTAAGGGGGGTTTAAAAAAAAAGTCGGCATTTTCGACCGTCGCAATTCTCAGGTCGACATTTTTGTAGGATTCCCTTCTCACCCATTTGTTCGCTCACTGCTTGCTTTCGGTTGCCCCGGCATTCTGGAAGTGGGCCAGATAGCATCTTGACATAAGAACTGGAAGACACTTTACCTTTACAATACTGATGTCTAGGAAATAGTGGTGCCTGTTGGCAGTGCCGTTTTAATATATGCAAAACTTTGCTATTTTATTCTATGCTGCTACGGTCTTTCAGCACTTACAAAATAACCTATGCATTTTCCAGAAAACACAGTCCATAAAAAACAGCGTGTACACTATAAAAAGAAATCCATGTTAATCCACTGATAAATGCGTTCAACCTCATACACCACAATAAGAAAGTGACCATAACAAATTGCACATACAAGTGCAACATTCCATTTTCTCAAAACTAAGGGAAAACATATTCGACAAATTAGGGGAATGGCACTGGATCAGCTGTGTATTACTTAAAGAAGAGCCCCATTGCTCACAGACTATGATCCTTCATGGCACAGAACTTAACCATACATAGATCGTCTCCATGTGGAAGTTCATTCAAGGTTATGAACTGTGTATATAGGGGGTTGGCTCTGACTGTGAAGTGCTCTGACCCTGAACTCCCTGATGTATATTTTTCGAATAAATAAGGGTCTCCTGACAACTGTTCTCCCATTTAACACTTATTTGTTTAGTGATAAATAATAGTACGAATAATCATTACAAAATGTGCCATATTTTTTTGTACGATACACGGATGTAAATAAGGTCTATTGGCACAATCAATAATTATATTCCTACATTTACATCTACCTGCACTTTTTTGTCTGATACAATCACATCAAAATTGTAAAATCAGAATGTCCACACAACCTATACTCCCCAATTAACGTGAAAGTAGGTGAGATGTGCCCACCTGTCCCCCCGCCCCCGTTGCTGGTAGATCCCTTGCTGCCAAATTAAATTGCCAGCCCATCCACTCCCCCGTTTCTCGGTTTCCCTCTATGCCCCGTAGAGAGCTCCATTCCTTCACAAAGTTATGCCCACGCTCAGAACATACAAGAATAATAATAAAAATAATAATAATAATAATAATAATAATAATAATAATAATAAAGGGCGCATAATATATATCTTCTTGCGGATGCTGTCCTACACAGACAAGCATGGCTAAGACATTGCACAATGCAAATACGGATCTGTAACTTAAAGAATGCTGCATTGGTGAGGATACCTTCTGGAAAGCTATAATATCTCTGCTCTCTGTTGAACGTGGCCTTGACCGGCTATATTGCCTTTGGCCTGCCATATGCTTCTATTTATTCTATGCGGTGTAACCCTCTTTGCAGTGTATGATAATGTAACATGTAATCATCCTGTGTTATCATCCACATTTACTGTGTAAGTCTGCACGCTCTCTGTAGCCTTCAGCATAGCACTTTTTTCCATGTTACTAAGACACTTTCTTGCAACAGCGCCTCGATGCCTCTGGGCTGCTAGTGTGCTTTACAAATAAAAAATAACAAAAAATAACAAAAATAAACATGTATCAGGGTAGTTTACTGAACTGTGAAACACTTGGTAGCAGTGTTTTGTAGTGGACATGCCACTTCTCCATATAGGGATCATATTCAGGGTCAATGCAATCTATAAATGGGATCTATCACTGACAAGTGTAATAGTTGTCCTTGCACCATGACTGAAGGTTGGATGATACCCAATGGCTCAATCCCACTGAAAAACACTTTGTAAATCAGACCCCCCAGTCTGCTCTAAATATAACACATTAGGCAGCAGGTCGTTTGATTTGGCAGTCTAATCAAAGAGACCTTCTGGCCCTGTAATTAGCAGCTCTCCTGGGTGCCTTTCACATGACGGATCAGGTGAAGGAAGCCAACTGCTAACGACTGCTACTTGTGGACCGGCCTTTCAGATATTCCAGCGAAAATGGCAACCTTTGCTCACCCCAATAAAGATGTTTTAGAAATATGTGTTGAACAAAGTAAACCGATATTGCTTAGATACTTCTGGCTGCAGCAGATGTGTTTTCGATTCGTCAGAAATTATAGTACAACAGCTGGGAAATGTTATGTAATATGGTCACGATAACTCGTCTGTCTTGTTCAATAACCGTATCGCCTTAGAACGTATAGATAATATTCAGTGGAGAAAACAATCTTTCAGCAAAGGTCAGTTATCACTACACTTTCCTTAAGAGCACACTGAAATTCAGTGAACTTGGCAATGTAACACTCCCCACAAAATCTCTAATGCATAACTCCTTCACCAGCACTGCTATTCACTGCTCTCGATATACCTCACTGTTCTGTTAATTAGATCTTAAAATTATTTTTTGGATTGACTGTAATGACCAATTTACAATTTCTATTTTCGATTTAGAAGCCCCAACTGAGACATTTTAGGAGACGATTTTTGCTTTGCATTCCTAACATCATTAAAAAAACATTTATTTCAATCAAATTGTGTGTTTTTTAATGGGCAAATAATCTAAACAACCCTTTAACCAAATGTGTTTCACTGAATTACACAGTTTTATAAAGGACACCTAACCCTGAATTCCTTCCAAAGAAAAAGTGTTGATTAGATTTGTTTGTGTGTGTATATGATGAATGGTGTGTGTGCTTGCGTTCAAGGGTGCAACAGAATCTACGTTTCTGGGGGGCTAACTTCACTGGCGGTGGGGGAGGGGCAAACGTATTTGTTTGGGGGCATCTCATTTCTTTATGCATTCTAATGTGACTATTCTAGTGCAGTTTCAATGTTACAAACAGTTAACTCTCTCCTTTAAGGTTGAAAGCACCCACTTATGGACTGCTGTGATAATGGCTGGTCTCCTGTTTTCTCTCTACCCTTCCAATCACTCCCCTGGCATGCAAGTATTAAACCCACATCATGATTTCAATTGCCTAAAAAAGTTGCCATTTGAATGCAGATACTAACAGTGAAATGCGTTATGTTAGTAATTGCTGGGCAGCGAAACCCAGGTGCCATTTAACATCTGTATCCTGTTCTGTCTGGTAACTGCTCTGTTGGTCAGCCAGGTCGAGTCAACATAGCCCAAAATTTCAGTGGAGGAGGGGGAGTGCTGAATCCCAGTCAACTCAATGATGTTGCACCAATACTTGTGTTTGATTACTCATTACTCCTAGCCCTATTCTTTCTCGTCCCTGTATGTATGAAACAGTACTTGTGTATAAGGCACTCTGCTTTATACACATGTACTGAGATGAGGTAGAGGCACATGGAGGTAATGCCTGATTTAGCTACCTGTAATCTTCATTACTCCTAGTCCCACTTTTTCTCATCCCAGTACTTACCTATGAGGCAAAGAGCATCATACTTAAGCTCTGGGACAAGGAAGAGGGAAAAGGAGGTAATTCTGGGCCAAGGAGCTGATTTTAGAGGTTGGGGTAGGGGTGGGAGGGAGAGGGGATGTGTGGGGGGGCAGGATTATGCAAGAAATTATAATGGCTGTCCATGTAGCAGGCACGATATGTGGTGTTAGTGGCTGGAGAGGCATTTTGGTGCAGCCAGTCTAGTCCTCAGTTTGGTATTTTTTTTTTTAACTGGGCATTGCTGATAAAGCAGTCCTGCTAAGTGAACTACCTGGCTAGACTGCCTTTTGGGTGCTGCCAGTCTAGCTGTACCTTACTGCGGCATTGCATACTTTTCTGGGCATCTGTGATCAAATGATATAAGTCATTTATAACGTGCCTCTACACAAGTGTTTCTAGGTGCGACAAGACAAGGAAGGGAAGATAGAGGCAGGACAAGACTAACAATCTTACTAGGACTTGTGTCACTCAGATCGTGCAAGTGCGAGAACGAGAAGTGCAAGGGGCAAGGGAGGGGGGAAGTGTAAGGGAGAGGGGAGTGCAGCCAGTGCAGCACGACTCTGGGTAGTATAAGGAGAACAAGGGACTGTAGGGTTACAATTAAAGCCCCTAAGTGTGTGGTAGACCCAGAGGCAGTGGAAGGGTGACTGATCAAGAAAGGTATCCCTTTTACATATCTCATTTCATTTCATGTCTCCTGAATGAAATGTGGGCATGTACATACCATCTGTTTGCATATGTGGTGCCAATGGCATTTAAAGGCATTCACATAGCTATATTAGATTTAGAAGCCCCAACTGGGAATATTTAGTGGACGATTTTTGCTTTGCAATCATAACATTATTTTAAAACATTCATTTCAATCAAATTGTGTGTTTTTTTAATGGGCAAATAATCTAAACAGCCCTTTAACCAAATGTGTTTCACTGAATTAAACAGTTTTATAAAGGACACCTAACCACGAATTCCGTTCAAAGAAAATGTGTTGACTAGATGTGTATGCAGCACCCACCATTATACTGTGCTTTTCATCATGCCCCAAAGCGAACACTGTGGAAGTCCTGCAGCACTTTCACCAGGGCATAGCCTTCAGCCACAGCCCTGTCGTCTAGAAAGCTGCCCTGTAGTAGTAACTGTACCCAGAGCACCCCCGTTCCCTGGACCTTTGCAAGCCACTCATAGTGGGGACGGTGCATGACCCTCACCCATGTCCAGATGTCAATTTGGAGGCACTGGCCATCTATGGTTACCTTGCCTGGGACATGACCTGCCCAATCCGCCCATAGTGGGCACTGATTCTGGTGTCGGACGATGCCCCAAACCCACAATGGCCACAGGCAAGGGCACTAGCCACCTTGCCTCTTGAGTCTTCACTGCCCATGTGATGAGGTCTTCGGCCATACCTTGGACCCACAAAGGCTTGTTTGTTGTGTCACTAAGATTATCTGCAGTCAGCCTCGATTCCTTAGTGCTGACAAGGCGAGTGCCGCTTAGGATAAACTACACAATAAGAGTATGGTTCTCCCTATAATATAATATATTATTATTATTATTATTATTATTATTATTATTATTATTATCTTCACTTGTCTCTACAACTGAACATACCAGTGTCGAAGAGTGCCTTGAGGAAATAAACAACATAGACACAAGAAAGGTGTATTTCTGCATTTTACATGATGCCAATTGCTTGCAAAAACGGTTAAAGGAATGTGAGAAAATGCTTACATTGGACATGCATTGCTACCCTGCAACCCTGTCAAGCAAGGTGCTTTATTTGTATGTCCGAAACGATGTTGTTTTAGTAAGATGTTCTAATGAATAAATCAATACAGGTTTATTTCGGAAAATGGCAGCCTTTTCATAAACCACCTGTGTTGTCAGCGTGTCTGGTGTGATGATATAGGAGTCGACATTCATTTCCATGAACTTGTTATGTAGATATTTTCGCCATGGTATAGTAAGATTGTCTTCCTTGGATACTAAGAACCTGATTATGGCCTGCATCAAGGTGACCTTTTCATAACACCATAGCTGCAGCCAATGGTGCAATGGTTGGACTGACATTGTGCCACAACAAAAGGCAAAAGCTAAATTCAGGAGAACCCCATAGTTTGCTGTAGGACGGGGAAGCCCCAAGAATTGTTTGCAAAAAAATCATTTTCTATCACCTGAATTAAGTTAGTGTCCATATATCCCAACACCTCGCGCAACATAGGCAGCTCTGCTGTGGTAAACATGTAGAATAAGATCTATGGGTTTTGCCTTTAACAAAGACACAAAACGTCCGACCCATCCCCCCAGGGATAGCCTAAACCGCAAAGATTGTTTTTTTATATGTGCTTAGGGGAAATGTTTGATATGAAGCTCATGGTGGTCAGTCAAAAGGCCGGAAAAAAAATATCGAATGACAAAAGTATCTAAAAAAAAATCTAAAAAAAAAAAAATTGCATTTTTTATTTATTTATTTATATATATTTTTGGGGTCAGGTAAGTAAAAAAAAAGGGGTAAAATAAAAAAAAAATGAAAAAGGGGGTTGGGGAGAACCCCCCCATTTTGAAAAAAAAACGTATTGAAAAAAAATTCGATTTTCAACCGAAGCTCATCCCTAAGTAATCAAATTGTTTGACCTTTATGACAAAATCATGACGGCAGATTTTTGAGTATTTACCTTAAGGTCAAGTTCCTCCATAAAATGTGTTTAGTCCTAGATGCGTTTCTGTAGTGCTCGTGGTGTACACGGACAGTGTTGTCCGCGAATGCCAGGAGCAGCAGTACTCTATTCCCCAGTATCAGGACATCGGGAATAGAGTTTAACGAAAAAAAGCAGAGAGGCCATTTATGTATAGGCTAAAAAGGAGTGGCACCTGGAAACAGCACTGGGGCACCCCTGCCTTGACCGGAAAAGAGGCTGTACATCAACCATTTGTCCTGCGTCATACACAGCCTAGTGTAGTTTGATGAAGCACTATCAGGTGTTTGACTATACCCTCTGGACAGTTCATGGACCTGAGCACCTGCCACAACGATTTACTTTGTCAAAGGCGATGATAAGGTCCATGAAGACCAGGTAAATTGGCTCATTTTTTTATGTACAGGGAATTGACCACTACTAAGTATAAATTGAGTGTCTGCTCACTAGAGACCAGTCTTGGCCTAATGCCCAAATGGACAGGAGACAAGATGTACCTTCAAGACCGCCCAGCTCTCCATCGTAGCCAAAAGAATATATCAAAAGATTTTAAACAGAGTCTAAAACCGAGTTTGGTCTGTATGAGTCCGGTTTGTGTCACAGGCCTTTCTTACAAATGGGTTGGATCATCGCCGGAGACCATGAGGATGTATTTTGCCCCTTGAGTCGATTGCATTGAAGCCAATTGTCAAGATAGGAGCCCATAACACTAATTCAACAGAAAATGTTTCTTGGGAAAATGTTTTGCATTTTATAATGTGCAGATATTGCAGAGAGCTATATGTCAGCTGTATAATAATCCTGATCATTTCAGAGATTATACATTTAAAACTGTTGAAAATGTGGTCTTTGTTTTTAATTCTGTTTACTCCTCTTTTAAAAATGGTTTGATTGCATTTTCATGTTTCTTATCTGATTTGTATGGTTCTATAGACATCGAATAAGGCATTGTATAGAACTGTATGGATGAGTAGTTAGGAGAAAGTGCGAGGTAGGTATGAGAGGGATGTTGTTGGATAGGAGTGGTTGTGGGTGGTGTGAGTGTGTGATGAATGAGAGGGTTGAAGTGAAGGTGGTGGTGGGAGCATGGGGAGGGGTTGCATAGGTCACAGGGGGTTGGATAGGTTTAAAAGAAGGGAGGGAACATGTCCAGGGTGGGTTGAAGTATGTGGATAAATGGTAGGGAGAAGATAAGTGGAAGGAGATGGGTGAGTGAAAGGTATGGCTATATTATTTGGAATGCATTGGATGATGATTGAGCTTAGTAGTGTTTAAGTAACAGAGTGTAAGAGAGAGTATGTCTATGGAAGAGGTGTGTATGATGGGCAAGGGTTAATTGAAAGGTAAGTAGGATATAGATAGAAGGGTGGGTGGTTAAGTAGAAGAGAATCATTTATGGGTATGATCCATATGCAGAGGAAGAATACTTGCTGCATCAGAAAGATGATCTTCATCATCAGAACAAATTACCACCCTAATTTGCATGCCTACTTGATGAAGGAGAATATTATTGTCTAAATAGCAAAAACAAATACCAAAGACAACAAACAATCATTTTCTGTCCTGACAATCAGCCAATAACATCGAGTTAAGAGAAATCCTTTCTGGGGATGCGGGTTGACGAATTGCATACTTGTATGTGAGAGGGGGTGCTCCTGCACTCCCACATATACAACCGGATTGGGGCACTAACAATTGAATGCTCTGGCTCCTGCTTTCAGGTGCTGGGATGAGGAAGCGCTCTTTTCTTCTTGTTTCCTGTTTGTGCTGTGCAGGAGCCACAGTGCCACCAGGGAGGTGCCACGATGGGAAGCATCAGGACCAGAGCAAAAGGTAATATTTACTTAAGGTGTATGTTTGTGTTTTCATACGTGTATACTTGTGTACTGGCTAAGTGTGTGATGATGGGTGCATGTGTGAATGAGCGTGTGCATGGTGTATGGGTGCATGTGTAAATGAGTGAGTGAATGCTGCATTTGACTGAGCAAGCACATTTTGTGTGAATGTGTGTAAACTTGTGTTTGTGCTGGCTTGGGGTGTTGATTTTAGCAGGAGGGTGGAAGGTTTTGGGCAACAACAGCATTGGTTACTCAGCATCTATCATAGAGGCCAGTCAAAAATGATGTTGCTAAAGAAAGGATGATATCTGTTATTACGTGGCTAGACTCGTGTTTTGGTGCAGTCAGTATAGCCATTTCTCACTGTGGTATGAGTGGTTCTTAATCAACATCTTTGATAAAAAAACAAGCATAATAAGTGTTATAACATGGCTCAACTGGCATTGGTACAGCTAGTATAGCTATTTCTTACTGTGGCATGACCTTCACTGGGAATCTTTAATAAAGCAAGCATAAAAAATCTACCCTTTACCCTGCAGTGTTTTCAAACTATAGACCAATTACGAATGTTCCCTTTTTATTAAAGATAGTTGATAAGATTGTGGCCACTCAATTTCACTAATACATCGCGAGATCTAACATCCTTCATCAACGTCAGTCCAGTTTTAGATCCGCCCATGGGATTGTAACTGCCATGTTAGATCTACAGACAGAAATGTTATACATAGTGGACGATGGCAAAGCCGGTTTGCTGATGCTTTTAGATCTCTCAGCGGCGTTCAACCTTGTCGACCACTCCAAACTGCTAAAATGCATCCAGGAAAGTGAAACTGTTCCTCTAATTTGGTTAAATGGTTTTGATTGTTCCTAAGTAACAGGAAATCAAAAATTACTCGGCAAAATGCATCTTCCGAATCAGAACAGCTCACTTGCGGTGTCCCGCAAGGAGCCTGCCTGTCGCCAGCCCTTTTTAATGTATTTAGTAGATCCTTATGTGAGCTACTTGAGTCTTTGGAACTGTACTTCACAAACTATTTTGACGATACTCAGCTTTCATTTAGACTAAGTGGAGACCACGAAAAGGACACAGAATTGATTATGTCTAACTACCAAAAAATGTACACTTTGTTTAAATGGCCAAAAGACAGATCTCCTGATCTTTGGCTCTGATGAAGCAAGAAATAAACTTGGAGTGGCTTATGAAAAGTGGTGCATTGATCAACATGTAATCCACACAGTCAACAGTGTCAAAACCTTAGGGGTTACCATTGAGGCAACTCTTAAAGCTGATGCTCAAGTCGCAAATGTGACAAGAAATATTCACTATTACTATTTATTTGCCAAATAAAACAGTTTGTTTCAACAGCGAACTGCATCACGTTGGTAAGAGCCCTAGTCTTAATGAAGATTGGCCTATTGCAATGCGCTGCTGTATAGATGGTATGAGGTGTAGCCAAACACAAGCACATCTCACAACACAGGAGAGCTCTGCACTGGCTTCCTGTCGAAGCCAGAATTGAATACAAAATCAGTGTTCTGACCCACAAATGTTTGTCTGGTGATGCACCCAGCAACCTCAAAACAAATATTTCCGTACAACTCTCAGTCAGAAATACTTGGTCTAAAAACACTATGTGCTTGTAACGACCATGAACATTTATTTTTATTTTTTTGCATTTTTAAAGCACTCACACAGACTGTGGGCATCGAGGTGCTGTTACAGGAATTGTTTAGTTGCATAATTGTTTTTTTTGTCTTATTTGTGTATTTATAACGTGCTTAAATACCCAGAGGTTTCTAAGCACGGACCCTGGGATTGAACCTGTGTAGTTTTGTGTCGTTTTGCTTCCAAGGCAAGCACGTTGCCGCTGAGCTATCCTCCCAGTACAAAATTTTGGGGGGAAAGAAAGCTCTTACCCAATCAAAGCTGTAATAGCTTGGAACACGTTGCCTATAGATTTACCATGCAAGATAAATCTACTGGCTTTCAAAAAAGCTATGAAAACCAATATTTTCTGTTAATTTAGTAGGTCATGCCCCTCTATGGGACCTTATTGCTGCACTACGCAAACTCTGTTCTCTGTGCCTCAATGCCTATGGGCTTTGGCGCGTTACAAATAAAATAAATACAAATACAAATAATTAAATCATTTTGCGTGGCTAGCCTGGAATTTTGGTTCAGTCAGTCTAGCCATTTCTTGCTGTGGCATGACATTTATTACTGCAATTTTTGAGAAAGCAGGCATGATATGTGCTATTATCGGGTTAGGCTGGCATTTTGGTGCAGCTGGTCCAGTTATTTCTCTGGCATGGAATTATGTAATGGGCATCTATAATGTAGCAAGCAGGCTAACTGTTAGATGGCTAGACAGCATTTCGGTGCAGCCAAAAAACTCTAGCCCAATGATTTCCCCTGCACCACTCGAACATCTTCCCATTATTGAGGTACCCTTTTCCAACAGTGGAAGGGACATTGTTCTCCTGTTGGAACCATCAAAGCTGGGAAATAAATATATTTTGGTAATAGAGGATCATGCTACCAAGTACCCAGAAGCATTTGCCCTTAGGAATGACACCTCACAGCAAATTCTCAAACACCTCATTCCCTTCCTACCCTGGGTATCTATATCCCAAACTGCCCAACGCCTAAAAAAACATGGCAGTAGTCTGAGAGGTAGTGGCTAAACATTTAGAACAGGCCCACGCCAACCAAAAGATCCAATAAGACAAACATACCGTTCACCATTCCTTTTTAATTGGACAAAAAGTATTGGTATTGTTACTTACCTCGGACCAGAAAATATTCTTAAAGTGGTTTGGATCATACAAGGTCATAGAAAGAAAAGGCCAATATAACTATGTGGTTGCCCTAACAGCTCGTAGGTAGAAAACATCAAATGTATCCTGTTAACCTTTTAAAAGAATGGAAGTTGAATCCTGTTGAGAAATCCTCACTAACCATCACCACTTTACCCATGAATGAAAACCAGGAAAGTCTCATTTCTCCTGAGCTGTCCCAAAGTCAACAGGGAGACATCCAAGATCTATTACATCAATTCGATGTTGTCACTGATCAGCCAAGGAAGGTCCACAATTCTGTGCATAACATCAGAACTCTTCCAGAGTAGGTGGTACATGTAAAACTTTAAAGGATCCCAGAAACCAAAAAGTAAACAATCCTCAAGGAAGTGGAGAATATTCTGGATGCTGATATAATGGAGCGATTGGAGAGCCCTTGGTCTTCTCC
Source organism: Ambystoma mexicanum (assembly GCF_040938575.1). NCBI lineage: Eukaryota > Metazoa > Chordata > Amphibia > Caudata > Ambystomatidae > Ambystoma > Ambystoma mexicanum. Next base: position 1,191,494,167 of record NC_090937.1, read on the forward strand.
AATAGTCCTTGTCACAAAACCTGATCAATCATGAGGTTTTGCATTGGTTTTAGAAAGTACAATTCCATCTCCCAAGTTGGCAATTATCCCATGCTGGGGATCAATGATTTAATTGACACACTGGGCCAAGCATGCTGCATCTCCACAATTGATCTCACTAAGAGCTATTGGGAAGTCCCCTTAAATCCCTCTGACTGGCAAAAACAGCATTAACCACTCCCCATGTATTGTTTCAGTTCAAGGTTCTTCCTTTTGAGCTACATGGTGCCCCTGCCACCTCCCAGTGCTTAATGCACAAGGTATTGCGACCCTGTTCACACTTTTTTGGTATGGTACCTACCTTAATGATATCCTAATACACAGAGAGACATGGGAGGAACATCTCTTCGATTTAGATGAGATCATAAGTGCATTAAGGAAGGCTGAGCTAAATGCAAACCCTAAGAAATGACACCTGGCACAATCAGCTGTTAAGTACCTCAGCTTGTTTGTGGATAATGGTTTGGTGCAACCCCAGGTAGAAAAGGGTAAAGCCTTAAAACTTACAGTACCACCAAAAACAAAAAAGACAGCTTAGAGGCTTCTTAGGACTTAAGGGGTATTACAGAGTTGTATGCCTAATTACTCGAATATTACATCATGTCTGTTGGATGAACTTAAAAATGCAGAGCCCAAAAGTTAAAAACAAGGAAAACAGGACAACGGTAGCTTTAATATGTTAAAACATATTCTGTGTAGTGAGCCCGTCCTTAAAGTCCCACATTTCAAAAGGGAATTTGTTCTACAAACAGATGCCTCTAAATTAGGGATTGGGGTGGTGTTTTCTCAGGAGTACAAGGTGGTGGAACATCCTGTCCTGTATATTATCAGGAAACACTTTCAGAGAGAGCAGAACTACTCCACTATTGAGCAAGAAGTCCTGGCTATAAAGTGGACAGTAACATACGTAAAGTACTATCTAACTGGATGCAAATTAGGTTGGTAACCGACCAATCCAGAGGGGAGCCCTTCCTGTGAAGATAGGGAGGTGAGCCTGGTATGCAACATTCCCCCTACGGGGACTCCCCTCTTGGGGACAAACACTCCAGTTCTGTCAACAAACATCCAAAGTCCTTTTATGAAGAATCATTGAAACCATCAAAGCTTCAGGAGAGAAATCCTCCTCAGGTTAATGTTTGCTATTGTAAAGTCACACCAACTCACCATCAGATACACACACATACTGAGAAGAAGAATAGGATACTAGAAATAAAGGTTTCCCAGTGATTAAACAGATGGCATAAGCATCCTCTAGCGTTGCTTGGGTCTGCTGAAGCATTCCTCATCAGAGAGACCGGGGTAAATAAGAAAAAACAGAGTAAAGATAGAAGGGTATAACCATGGGGTTGGTGCGCTCAAGCCCTACAGTCTGTTATTTTGGCCGGCTGTGTAGCCATCACAGGGTGGTAGAACCCTCACCCACCCGAAATCACAGAATTAGAAATTGGTGTGATGCAGAACAGCACATTAAACCCAATCACATCCATCATAAGGCCCCATTTTGGGTTTTGTTATATTTACATTAGCCTTGAGAACGACCTGGGGGTTGATACACGTGTCGGCTGACTACAAGATTAATAACAACCGGCAAAACCTTGAATGGACTTTGTATGTGCATGTGAAGGATAACTAATAACAAACAGCATTTTACACTATTGGACTATTTGGCTGAGCGTGTATTGCATCACACCAACTTCTAATTCTGTAAATAAAAACAGTAGTGAAATTACCATCTATTTTGATTCAACCCAGATGTGTGTTGTGGCAGATCAGAAGAAGGATGAGGACTCTTGCAAGACATTTCAAATGTATCTTTATCAAAGAAAAGGAAAACACCCATTTTTTCCTACTTCTATGTTGTTTTCCCTACCTAACAAAACTCAATAAGGTACTTGCCATTGGTCAGTGAATGTCTTAAAAGAATCTGTCCACCATCCAGGCTAACCCTTACTGACCCCACAACTATTTTAACAACTAAAGACAGGAGAATGACCCCCTTCTCCTGCATTTTGATTTTAGCAAACTATTGATCCATAGCTGTTTTTTAAATAGTCTCTCGTGATTTCATTGATCAGTTCATACAGCTCTGTCAAGACTTCCTTAAGCCTTGGTTTCTTCTCACTCTGGAATTTCTTTGACTCTGTATTTATGTATTCTCCCTTGACAATGGGTTTCTTTTGCTTGACACTCTTCTTTTATTTTTTTACAAAGCTTTCTATTTACCTTTTCCCACAGTATGGTTATCCAACCTTTCAGATTTTCCCTCTAAATGTTCTTTTCCTTCTTATCCAGTTAACACCATGTTTCCTCTGGTCTATAGCTCTCTTTGAACATATATCTCAGTGTACCCTTCTCCTGCAAGTTTTCTTTTATAATCTCTGTCTCTTTCTTACTGATGTTCTCTTTACTTGCACTCTGAAGCCTGTGAACGCTATTATAGTGATTCTCATTTGCTTTTCTTTTTTCTCACTCTTATCATGTCTTTATTTTGACTGGGCCGTGTATGGATATTCTCATAATGATACTCATTCACATCTCTTACTTCCACTGGAAATGTCTCTTTATCTTGATTTAGATGAGTATGAACACTTGTGTAATGAGTCTCCTTCACTTCTCATATTGCCGCTTTATCATAACTGAAACGAGTATGAACACTATTGTAATGATTCTCCTTCACTTCTCTCATTGCCTCTTTAGCATAACTGAGACGAGTATGAACAGTCTTGTAATGAGTCCCCTTCACTTCCCTCTTGGGTCTCCTGCTTCCCCTGTTTCCTTTCAATCTCAGGAACCACGTCACTGGGACTTCTCTTTGTTCGGGTCTGACTCTCATCTTTGCCTGCCCGACTTAATTTTCTTCTTCTTTTTCTTATTTGTTGTCTCATCGATTGTGACAGCTTTTCGGTATCCCATATACTGGGATGTCACACTGTTTCATCCAGGTTGTTTTCTCAGCATTGTTGTAGGGACCTCCCGTCCACCACGTGTTTCTTCATGGTCACGCCACCACTTGTAACTTCTCTCACTTTCCAGCTTCTTGGTTGCGTTGTGTCCAGCTCTTCAGCTTCGGCTGGCAACAAGATTCGAACTTTGCAGGCTTCCAGGAGTTCTCTGTCTCCCCCCCTTTTAGTTGTGATATAGCCGTGGAGCTTCCCTGGCTTGTCTCTGTCTCCTTCTCTCGGCTTGATGCATCTTCTCATTATTATGCTTATTCATCTTCTTCCCAGTTAAATGGTCTTTTCCATTTAAAGGGATAGTGCCAGTTTCTGTTTATGTAATAACACATCCTTGTTCTTTCTTCATATAAACCTTGATGCAATATGTCTGAACGAATAGAGAAGTGATCTTTAAGGAGCACCCCACAGAAACGGAGTCCTTGTCCACGTAGGGGGATCTTCTCCCAGTGAGGTCCTGCTTTCCTCTGCCCCTAGGGAGGGGGTTGTGGTGCAGACTCACCTCGCTAGCCTCACAGGGGGGACTCCCCCTTGGGGAAAAGAGACAAATTCCCTCGATTCATCACTGTGTGTTATTCCAAACACAAAAATGATACGTTAGTCAATATCTTTTAGGAAATGTTTGATTCATGCACGTGAACACAGAGCTTTACATTAACTGCACACATCACATGGCAAAACCAAAAGAAGATCAACAATCTGAGGTGAAATATATGGCTTTCTTCAACAGGAAGATACCAAGACCCATGTAATTTGCTTTGAATAGCTATGCTCTAAATATGGATAATTTGACTTTATATATTTGTTATCATTTCTTTTTTGTAAATAGTATAGTATAGTCATTGAGGTTGCATGGACATGGGAATGTGATTTGAGTACTCACATCACAAATAGAAACAAATAGAAACTGTCTGCCTTTAAGAGTTCTAGAATGAGAGACCAATACACACCACTAGTATAGCCCAATCACCCACATGGTTTAGACCCTACATTACCCATCCATCCTGCCATCGCTCACCTTGACACTGTGGCCAAGTCTAGTGGCTCCAGAGAGAAGAACAACATACCATGGACACTGTCTCAACGGGTTGCCAACACAATTGTATTACAAAAAAGTTATTAAACTCACAGCAGAAACACAAAAAATAAAGTAAAATGAAAAAGTGTCCCACTGTACAGTCACAAATAGATAACCATTAAATAATCTACATCAAAGAGAGAAAAACATGGTACAAGGCAAATGGAAAGTAAAGGCCACCACTGTGGAAAGCCTAGTCAATTCTACTGCTGAAAACATAAATGTTGCTTCTACTTTGTCCAGCTGGTTTTGAAGTACTTGAAGGCTGTGGCAGGCTTGGTGGGTTGGTGCTGGTGGTAGATGGGTGAGAGTCACTGTAGGTGGCTGCATCTTTGTAAGATGGAGTTCATGCACTTGTGCAAACTTCCTTTTGCAGATTAATTACAGTAGGTCACTGGAAGTTCCCCGATTTCGTTCCTGGTTTCCATTTTAGAGAAGATAACAAGTATATATATATATATATATATAGGCTTTACTATAAATCATAGTAAAGCCTAATACATAGTAAATGTCACTATTTAGTATTGTTTAGAGTTTACAATCTGTTTAGAGTTCGTAGTGAGTTTAGATCTGACAGGTAGTTTAGAGTGGTTAAAGTTTATAGTGGTTATAGTTTTTAGTTTAGGGTTGGTGTTAAAGCAGTGGAGGCTCACCCATAGGTGATACTAGGGTGGTATCCCCCCCACCACCTATACATTTTCAGGATCCTCCAGGTCCTGCAAATAAAAAATAAAAAAAGCAAAATAAGCAAATGTAAAATGTAGACAAAAACGCATTTCCATTATGGAGCGAGTCATTTGAACCATTTAAATTCTTTGCAAATGCAAAGACTGCTGGTGTCCTGTATGCCCTACACGGACCTTTACATGGGTGAAGGCTGGCAAATAAAGCACCTTCACTCAATTAGAGCTCTGTGAAAGGAAGTGGGTGACCATGGGTGTCGTCAACCCTTCAAGATTCGTCAAATCAGCCCTGGAGGGATCTTGAATGGCTCTTCAGCCCTCCCTCTGTCTGTCTGTCTCAGGCCGGGCTGTCCCTGCCCTCTGTCTGATAGAGGAATAGGCAGGTGGAGGGGTGAGGGGCGTCTCCTCAGAAGAGGCTTTATAGGTGCGTGGCGGCTTGTATGGCTGCTGTGTTTGTGTGTATAAGGGCCTGATTGAGAGCTCTGTGTAAAATAAGAAGCAGAGTGCATGCATGAAAGACGTTGTATGAGCCTGTAACTGCTTGTGTGCCCGTGTCTATGTGAATGTGTGTGTGTGCATGCATGAGTGAAGGGTTCTGCTGGGAACCATGTGAATGAATCATGCACACGCCGCCCAGCAGAACAGTTACTCAGGTAGAATCACATATTCATACATACATGCAAAGAAGCAGAGACACAACCAAACAGCTTCTCTCGATCATTCAGTGATTGAGAGAATCTGTATGGGGGTGTGACTGTGTGCATTGTATATATGAACGTGTATATCTTTGCGAGTGAAGTGTTCTGTTGGTGTCATGTGCATGATTAAGAGAGGCTGTATGGGTGCGTGACTGCTTGTGTGCAGGTACATGTGTATATGAATGTGTGTGTGTGTGTGTGTGTGTGGGCTTGGGTTTGATGGGGGAATTGGAGGAGGGTAATACCATGGTGAGAAAAACATGTCTTATTGATTGCGTGCACTGCACGTAGCCAGCAAGAACATTTCTTTTTACCTCAGTATTTCCCTGCACCAATGCCCCCTCCGAGCCCACACACACACACATGTTCAGATACGCATAAGCAGTTAGGTGCCCATACAGCTTTCTCAATCATTCACACAACACCCACTCAAACAATTCACTCACACATATACACGCAATCGTGCATCTGTGTGAGTGAAGTGTTCTGGTGGGTGTCATGTGAATGATTGAGAGAGAATGTGTGGGTGTGTGACTGCTTGTGTGCATGTGTATATGAATGTGTGGGCTCGGCCTTGAAGGGGGTATTGGTGCAGGCCGGGCGTCACCTCCATAATGGGCTAAGGGGTGCCGTCACATCCACCCATTATGGAGCAGCTAGGGGTTAGCCCAGTGTAAACCTTGAGCACTCCCTCAGCTGCAGTTTCCTTTTGACAGTTGTGTTCCCCAGCCGTACATGCTCAATGAGCCATGCAGGGCTCGGGTGTTTTGCTTCCCAGCCTTGCATCACCCATTGGGGATGCAGGCTGCAGAACTGCATGTTTGTATGTGCAAGGGAGGGACATCTCTACTAGGCATGTAAAAATGCCATGCCTGCCCTGGCCCACCAGCACCTCACATACACACATGTGAGGCGCTGGGGGGGTCCAGGGGAAGGCATCTCATTTGTTTACTGGGCATCTATGATAAAGACAGCAGGATAAGTGTTATTCCATGGCTATACTGGCATTTTGGTGCAGCTAGTGTAGACATTACTTACTGTAACATGAAATGTTTGTATTGGGCACACTTTTATAAAGCAGGCATGATAAGTGTTATTGTGTGGCTGGAATGGCATTTTGGTGCAGCCAGTCTAGCCATTTCTTATTGCTGTACGACATTTTGTAGTGGGCATTTTTGATAAAGCAAGCGTGATACGTTATTATGTAGTTAGACTGGCAAGTGGCTGCATCCAGTTTGGACATGCTTTCATACAGTGGCCTGCATGTTTAAATGTAAATCCAACTGGAGTATATCCTTATGTGGTGATACTACCATATATTGGCTGAACAAGCATGGCATGGTTTATTTTAGTATCATTAATGGCATTATGCACAAAGCAAACATGAGCATGTTCTTACATGTGACTAATAGGATATAATGGTTCACCCAGCATGGAAATGTAAGGGCACAGCCAGCATGCACATGTTTTTTTTTATACTGTCACATACTGTGGGCAAAAGAATAATGAAAACATGTTGGGGAAATGCTCCTGTGCACTGTTGGTGACTTGCATCTGTTGTATTTTTTCATGAGTTATCCTAAGAAACCAATTGAAAACTGTTTGGCATTTTACCCACTTGTTCACACAAGTGTTCTGTAAAATGCACCATTTTTACCCATTATTTTAAACATTTTCTCAGAAGGAAGAAGGGCCCTTCTAAACCACCCTTGATAGGTTTTGGGACCTACGCACGCATAGTCACGAGGGCATATTTGGGGGAATTATTGACGCCCAAAATTCAGCAGTTTGTGTTTAGAGTTTCGTTTTTAGTTATTAAAAAAAAAACATGTAGATGAAAGTTAAACGAGATACAGATTCCTCAATTGACTTCATGTTACTCCTACGTTTTGCTCCTGCTGGAACACTATGCTTCACAGCCTACATACATGTACACCCAGGCTTGTAAGCAAGTCTGGCTCCCATTGCAACACATTATCCGATCAATTACTGGTATTTTTGGGGTTGTATTTGACACCAACTTTCATATCCATTTAAAGACTGTCTTGCTCCACAAGCTCTACCTTATTGGGAGGAGGTGTGCCCTCCCACCATATTCCTGCATATCTACATTTCATGTAACATGTGATGTAGTGTATTAGGCTACATTCACCTCACAGCATTTTGTGTTCATAGAAGGGGCCATCTCCCAAACCAAAAACAGCCTTTATTGTCACAGAGAAAGTAGTAGCCAGGCTAATTCCAAGGTCATGTGTGCTGCTTGTGTACACTGACTTCTGATTCCACCTATGACAGGCCCAATATGCATGAATAAAGTTCTGTAAATGTAATTATGCTTTTTTGTGTTCTGCAAAATATTAATAAAGTTTTCAAATGTGGTTATGCTTGTTTTGTGTATGTTCCACTGGATGCTGTTCAGGAAAGATCAAAGTTAGCAAATGGTGTAATGTTTCTAAATGCTTAAGCTGAACTTTATTATTGTGAATTGCTCCATGCACATGCTTGTGTGCAAAGAATAGTATCTGCAAAGAGATATTGCAAGAAATTCCACCCTCTAAGTGAATGGGGCGCACAAAAAACGTTTCCGCTGGGAAAATACAGAACACGTCACAACTGTGCGCAGCCGCGAAGTTGGGAAGTGCACAAAATACCACCTGCGAAAAAAAAGCACGTTCCTAACATGTATATGATGATTAATTTAAAAAAGCCATTAGCAGAGTTATCAGACGACAATTGGAAATGTAGATTTGCTTTTCATGCTACGGGTAAATGTCTTTATTTTGCTATGTACGAACACTCAGACATACATTTCACATTGATTAAAACTAGTCTTTGTGTTTATGCTTGACGTGCCATGATTACCTTTTCTTTTCTGATAATCACTCATTCTTAGTAACTAATCTATTATGTAAGATATAAAATGTTAGGCCATCTTGTGAATTGGGTACAGGCCCAGTAAGAATGGGATTGCATTTAGAGTGTTTATCATCACCAGAATCAACTTCCTTTCACAATAGTTATCATCAATACCAATTCGTGATGCTTACAGAATTTAGCATTTTTTTAATTGGTACAATCAACTTTAGTATCATGGCACATTGTTCAAATGTTACAACCTTGCTAAATTAACACTAAATCCTTCATCTTGTTTAGCATCAGAAAGCCTCTGTCCGAGAGGTTTTTGCAACTATTAAGTCATTTTGTTTGCAACATATCTCTATATCAGCTAGCTATATCAGCCATATCATTTATTTACTGAGGCTGCTATCAAAAATATGATTTTCTTTCGTTAGTTTGCACATTAATTGGAATTTGGTTGCTTAATACAAGCAGTGATTATTTAATTAAATCTCCCAAGTGAACGCATCATCATTAGATTACGGGTAGTATAGCTCAGAGGCAACACGCTCTTGTAGAAACAAGACGAAGCAGAGCAACACAGGTTTGAATTCCGCGCCTGCGCTTAGAAACCTCTTTGGCATTTTTGGGCTAAGAGAATTGAAAGGTCAGTTCATTTCAAGCAATAGAATTTCGATGCGCTTTAGGATTAAAACACAGAGCTTTTTGTTTAAATTAATCATTTTATTTCACAGAAGCCACTCTTATTCTTTACATTATTTGCTTGCTATGTGTGCATATAACTTGGAAACCACATTGTTATCATACTGTACTTAATGTAAGCGAAAAATCGAATTATTCACTATTATTACATAACACTTACCCAATGGTTTACAAAGTGTTTTTTCAAATACGGTTCACACAACAATAAGAAAAGCATTTGTCGGTGCATATATTTCTCACAAAAAACGGATCATTGTTAATTCTTGCAACAAACCTAAGGATGATTTGTTCCTAATGGTAAAATAATCCAGATTCTAGCTGCAGTAATCTTGCTGATTGCTGGGATGAAGTTGCATCTTGGATGCTTGACAATGCTCTCCAACAGAATTCCAGTAAAACAGAAAATGACTCTTCTTTGAAGAGAGGGTACCTGGAATGACCTCTATAAGCATGACAGCCCGAAGAGTCAGAGATGCAAGATGCCAGTCACTGTTTGGACAGCCCCCAGGAGGGCCAATGACAAATACATATGCAAACAGATATTCCATCAGACAACCATTCATACCTCATCCAGCTAACGTCATGATGGATACAGGTGCCCCAACACTGATCATGGATCAAGGTGCCTCATGATTGGCTAATGACAATTATCTGACTCTGTTGATGTCCTTAGAGACACCATGACATAGTAACGTTAGCCATGAAGCAACTCGCATCCCTGCACAAAGTTACATGGAAACACACTTGCACACATGCAGAAAATGCTTACACAGTCTTGCAGAGGACAGATGCATATACATACTGTCAGGAGCCTTTATTATTTTCTCTCATTAGCCAAAAGCAGAAACACAAGATAACAAGAGATGCAGAGCAAGCATGCAGATGCTTATTGCAACTAACCACATGGACCTGCAGGATTGTATAAGGAATCTGGAAGAACCAAAATACTACTAACCTATAAGAAGAATAGCACAGTATGAACATATAGAAATTATAGCACAAGTACAGTAGAATTACATGAAGCCACAGGACTTGAATGAGAGACGAAGCAAAGAAGAATAAGGCTGCTCGAAGCACCAGGCCAGGGCTCACAGCCAAGGTCAGAGACAAGCAGAACATTCCTAAACCACAGAGACAAGGAGCCACCTGCAAAATAACTGAATAAATCCTCACTAATTGCCGGCCAAAAATCTTAGTTTTGTGGTCTTCATTCACGCGGTACAGCCGAGTCAAACAATGGCCATTTACTCTTGGTGGGAAGACGAGAAGTTCCCAGCAAAACAACATGAAGTGATACATATGTTGTTTTACAACGTTACAACCCTGCAAGCACTCTCTAAGGCAAAAGTCGTAATACTGATGGCAACAATTGGGATGCATAATATTTCTCATCATATTGAGAAGGTGCATGGAGCACTGAGAACAGAGCTGGGTCCTAGGACTGTCAAAATCAGCTCCAGCAATCAGGAAACACAAGTCCAGGGGTGGATGGCAGAGTGCAAGGGCCAATGGTAATCCTGCGACCTGCAACAATGTAATAGATTCTGGGGAATGCTAAGGCAAACACACCTGGCATGCAAGGGCCAGTCAGATAACCTCTATATGTCCCATATATAGGTTTTACCACCCAAGCCACTTAATCAGGGTGAAGAACCCTGATTTGCGATGTCAAACCGTAACAAAAGCCCCTGACACTGACTCAGCATCTGTGATTGCTGGAGAATTATGTTTTTCCTGTATGATCCCTATCTACTCTATGGTTGAATATTGTAATCCGTTGTACCTGGGCATCCCCCGTTATCAACTGCAATGACTTCAGAAAATACAGAACCTGACAGTTTGTTTAATTTGTTGACTTTCTTTACTTTCTCATACCGACTCAATTACCTCTTTTCAAGTCACAATTCACTGCATTGGCTTACTGTGGGAGGCTGTATCATTTTTAAGGTTATTTCTTTGTTTTTAAATGCCTGTTGAGCTTGCCCCACTCTATTTGCAAAATGCATGATCCAGCAATGCAGGCCGACTTGCTTTTTTTGATGAGCAGAATTAAAGTTATTGGAAGTCCCCACAATTCATTTGAACTTCAGGACCGTAGTTTTGCTTTTGGTGAAGCATGACTCTGGAATTCACTCCCTCTGGACATTCATCTAATGGATAATTATTTAAAACTTCTTAAAGCTGTTAAGACTTGGCTGTTTTTCTCATTTACATTTATTTACAATTTTCAGCTTGGCTAATTTTTGCACTTCGCAACTTGATAAAGTTTAGCCTGAGTAGCGTGTTATAACTTAAAACATTGAAGACTGGAGAAAAAAAATGCCTAGTACCAGAGAACATTCAAAAGAAATAGATACAAGTTATTTTATCAGCATCTCAATATTTGAGGACTGTACTAACAGGTCCCCTTTAATAGATATAAAGCAAATAAACCAAGTCTACCCATTGCTAATTTTGGTGCAACAATGGTGTACTGCAGGGTCATGGTCTTTGTTAGGAAATTCGGCAAGTAATCAGTTGATAGGGCTATATTGAGAAAAGGGAAAGGAAAAGGAGGGCTAGGAAGGTCACTTTGAAGGTGGGGGCGTATCACTGTAGAAGACAATGTCAGTTCATGAGAATGTTGGATTTTGTGGAAAAAGTGGCCCTGGTGGGGTTGTAAATGCGGTACCCTTGTTAGTAAATTGTGTGTAAAGTTAGCTGCAGCCGTGTGGTTGGACTGGTGAGTTTCCACTATCACCTATGTAGAGAATATGTCAGGAGGGGTGCTAACCTCACAGACTGTGCTCATACAATCTTAGTATCCTACCAAGTTGTGTTATTTGGTAGGGTTTTTAGTTCGAAAAGTGAATAAAAGTAGGAGACCATATATAAAGGTAAGTTTCTGTATTATGGTACAAATCAAATAGACAGTTGTATTGACTTCATACAATGTTGTCTTCATGCGTTAGGCTACAAATCAAATAGACAGTTGTATTGACTTCAAATAAGGAGTTATGTCACACCTTCATATAAGGAACTATGTCACGCCAACACGTGTTTCAACCTGACTAGGCCGTCTTCAGGGCGTAATGACAGCATTTATAATTACAGCCAGCATTTCTTTGATTGCATTTGTTAGTAATTCTTGTTACAGAAGGCATGGGAGAGAAGGCAACACGGCGAAAAGAGCAAAAAACACAACAAAAGGCAAAAGGCAATGGGAAAGAGACAGAAAACGGAAGAAAGTAAATATATATATATAAGTGTGGACACAGGTACTAGATATTTTAACAGTTATTTCAATATTCCCGCATTATTAACTCAAAAAGCGATCAAGTCAAAATTCAGAACCGAAGTGAAATATTCCCCTAACTGAACTTAACTCCTGCGGGCAAGTTAGCATGCATTGGACCAATTGATTAAATGCTAAGAGTAAGGGTAAGTGTGAGTGGCCCCATTGTATTTTGGCATTGGAGTTTCTCTATCACTCACGTGTGCGTATTGTGCATATTTAAAACGGCTCATTGAAAAAATGTGAGTTTTTACCTTGAATATGAGGTGGGCATGAATATGACCCATTGATAAGTGGCCGTGGTTTTCACAAGTTTTTTTGCTTTCCCGATAAAAATAGGTGATCCTACTCCTGGATTGAGTCCGAAAAGCTGATGGCATGTTCGGCTCATATTGGGGGGTTATCTACAAGAACATAACATGTAAATGTACAATGATTAACTCACTGTGAGGAATTGATATTATTTGTTTCCATAAATAGAACAAATTCTATTTCATAAATAAATAAACATTTTTACCTGAATAATGTATTGTGTACAGGTGATATCTAATCCGCCATCTTATGGCAGCTCCAGATGTTAACGCCGAAATCTGAGAGAAAAGGTGGATGTTTATAAGCGTACGTGAATTGTGTATTAATGCCAGTCTGGTCTATATTTCTAGTTTACAGAGGATTTAAAATTAACTAATGTGGGCTGTCTGTCCAAAAAGGCTTACCGGCACAATTGCGATTCACACACTGGTGTTAGGCGCCGTCGGGCAGTGGATGCATCGGCAGAGAGTCTACGTTGCCATGGTGCCAAGTTGTTCTATTCTGGTCACATGGGTAGTCACGTGACCTGGATGCGCAAAGAAACATCAATTTTAATGTTCGTTTCGATTACTGTTCAATAGTTATTTATGGATGTGATATTAACATGGTTATGTGTGAATAAATTCAACCTGTGTAAAATGTATGCCGAACGTATGTCTGTTCTAATGGATCGCGGTCCCAGCTCACTTCCTGGTCATGTTTTAGGTCACATGACCGGTGTTGCCTGGTAGCACGATGTAAACAGGATATCGCCGCAACTTAGGGGTGATACTTATAGCTTTTCACGAGGCTTCCTTGCAGCTAATAACAGACATATTTATGATATATGTTTTGTTAGTCGCTGTATTGTGTTTATGCCGATATATTTGTAAAATTATAAATATATGCAGCTTACGCTTGCTCGCATGTGTTAAGTTAAGTACATACATGGAAGCACAACTATTGTGAATGCATATACATTATATATGTCTAGGCCATAGAGTACATAATAAAATTAAGAGATAACTGTTCCAAAAAGTACTGCCTTGCTAGGTGTATCATATATAATATCCTTGTCAAATAGAGAATGACAAATGCACAGAGCCCAAAAGCTCGTATTGATTTTAAAGGTTAAGAGTTCCTGAGAAGCATTTGTGCAATGTTTATAACATTCTGACCTTCGAACAAAACCAGTTATATGGTTCCCTTTTGTTTGATCTGATAGTACTGGGTTCATGAGATGTGATACTTCAATCACATAATAAAATGCAAATAAACGAATCCGAAAACACTAGGAAATTCCAACTCTTTAATAGGACAAAGAATATGCAGACTTTGGTGGATAGAGTGCTTTATGCAGATGAGCAGGGTGGTCTGGAACAAAATTGGCACAATCTCATTGTTTAAAGGGTATGTTTTCGAAAGCAAGACAAAGAATGGTCACATAATGTTTACCAGGGGAATGGAGCATCTAACACATTCTTGCCTTTGGGGGCCCACAGCATTGATCCAGTCTTTTTGGTTTCAAACCTTGAGTCTGGGCTCTTTCACTGTTGGGCCAGGATCGATTCATGTAGTAGTGGCAATAGGTCTCAAAGATGCAGTGCTGTTCGGCAGTGGCATCAGTGTCATGGCCACAGGCACCAGTACACAAAAACCACACCATCTAGTGATGGGGGCAATGGGCCACTTGACTCACTTATGTCCCTTTGGGACCGATAAACACAGGGGCCCTGGCTGGACTCAGCCTTTGGCGCCAGGCTCATATAGAGATGTGAGCAGGAACACTTTATTTCAGTGCAGGAGTGCTTTTATTTTACAAGAACATTCCAGGAGCTGGAAGCCTTTATTCCAGAGAACATCCTCATGTGCTGACTCACCGGGTGTGGCTCCCTAGGCCTGGTCTTCATGCGCTGACTCATTGGGTGTGGCAGGGTGTGGCAGGCAGGCTGAACCTGGTGGGTGTGGCTTTAGAAGCTCAGCTATATTAGCTGCTCCATCCTTAAGGCCGGTGCTTCACGTTACTGTGCACTCACGTGCAACGTGACGCTCACCGCCACTTGGACCAGTTTACTTACCTTTGAAACCAGGCGTTCTCCTGCATACTCACCTCCAGGAAACCGATGCTTCATCGCTTCTTCTGCAGACTCATTTCCTGACATCCAGTGATCTTAATCCCGATGCCGCAGCACTGCACTCTGCATCAATGAACTCAGAAGCTGTGAAGAAGAAGAAAGACAAGGTTAGAACATCCGTCCTAGGGCCACGCCCATTTGAACCCTGTGTGCCCCCTAGTTAACAACTTACCAGCTACTGTACTGCTGCAGCTTCATTCCTCATTCCCTCCGGCTGCTGCCTCAAGCTCCGGAGCTTCTGCCGGGCCGGCAGCATCACCTGCAAGGGAAGAAAGCAAAAGAGCAAACATCAAAAGTTGAACGGACGGCGATACAAGACAACAAACTTTACAATACAACAAAAACAGACAAAGACAAAGGCAAACAGGAACACTTACCTGAAGTATAGTGGCTTAGTTGCAGCAGGACTGGACTACCACGTGCAAGGGACCAGTGAAGGAACTCGGTCCATATCACACAAGCGCCACTGCCAAAAGCAGCAGGACGGAGTACTCACCAAAATTAATCAACAGGTGAGCTTTCCAGGGACAGCGCATCCTACGGGTACCACGGTTTTGGAGAAGTGTTCTGGAAGGGGATCAGGCACACAAACTGGCATACTCACACCCCCTATTCTCCATGAAGGAGCAGTCCCGAGCAGCATCACCTATTACCACCAGTCACCACATAAGCGCAAAGGGTGAAGTCGGACCCGAACGTCCTGGCCCCCGGGAGGGCTGCAACCGTGCCCCAACGCCTTCGCAGAGACCAGGTGAGTGTAACAATCAGCTTGTGGGTCGAAGACACTGGGAATGGCAACCAGTATCAGTCAGGTGGTACTTAACTCTGTGACTTCAGAGACAGATAAGTGCTTTGGCAGGCTCAGATGCATCAAAAAGGTATCTGGGCACTGCAGCAACCTCATATTGAAGCTCGCTGGAGCATTTGACTAGGCAGCAGTGGTGTTTTAGGGATGCTATAAGACCCTGAATCTCAGATACAGAGATGGTTGAGCTTCAGCGCAGGTGAGACTAAACGCGGAGCTACAGAGATAGTCGAGGGTCGAGGTCAGTTACTCCCGTGCTGCATCTTGGATGGCATAGAAGGTGCCCAAACTTACATTGAGGCAGTTTGAAAATGCAGGGAGAGCCAGTGGTTGCTTCCGTGGTGCCTCCTTGGTACTGTGATTGCTGCAAGACCCCATCCACCGTTTCCATGGAAAAGGTGAGATCTGCTCTACTGCACTCCCGCTCTAGGGTGATTGACTGGCACCTACAGGGGATCATTGAAGACCAGTGAACAGAAGCCAGATTCCAGGACAGCCAGCTGAAAGACCTTGGTCTGTCAGCATTCAGCCACCAGTGACACCTCGGGATGCATAGAGGACAGAACTCGCCTCTGCCTTGGATGCCTTCTGTCATCACCTCACGGTTGGAGAACTTTGGAATGGTATGTACTCCCAAATGCATATCTGTTATGGTGCAAAGGTGGTGCAAAGGTGGGGTTGCCCTTTGTCCAATTCAATCCTGTTGTAAGGGGCCCTCCAATCCAAATGGTTGTAACAAGTGGTCATTGTCTTTTGATAGTACATCCAAAGTATGTTTCCTACAGAAACCCAGATGTTGGGACCCTTCTGTTAGCCCACCTCCGCTCTCTAGCTACTCTAACTCTGCCTCTTTCCCATACCTTCTAACTTCAAAGGGACTCCACTGGTCAGCACACTGGTTTGAGATTGCCTTTATCATGTCAGTGCTGTTTCAGATGCACCGATTCCCAGGAGAACTCTTGTGGAGAGTTCTTGTCCCCTGAAAGAAGATGTTGCTTCCCTGCAGAGGGATCACAAGAGGCAAAATCCTAGCCATTGTCTCACATAACAGCTATGGAGACAGTCAGGCCAGACCCCAATATACTTCAGTCTTGTCATAGGTCAGCCCTGCTCATAGAGCTGATACTGGTGTGATATCAGATTGCAGTGACTGTATGATTGTTTGTTCTTCTAGCGCACCATGCCACAGTCAGGTATGACTATATTTAAAGATGTATGGGCAAAAGACTGAATGAGGCAAACAATTATTCTAATTTAGAACAGATTAAAAAGCCAATGTTGTCTGCAGTCACTTTGTATTTCAGTAGCAGTAAGGAACACACATGAGACCCATTTTGGGGATATGTATTGAGCACAGATCTAGCTTCAGGAACCAAGAGAACAACTAACAAATCATAGAAGAAAGAGCACAATGAGGGAAGCAGAGATAGAAGGCATTTGGGAGCTAACAGTGGGGGAGGGAAATGGGGGCCAATTATCTAGAAAGAGATCTACATGCAACCATTGGAAGAAACTGGAAGGGAAAAACAGCATAGTCTCAGGTTAGGAGGGGCATAGAGTGTGTGTAGAGCTAGGTGCTAGAGAGTAGCCATTCCTTGAAGAGGAGGGTCTTGAGCTCCTTCCTGAAATGTAAAAGCGAAGGGGCTGATCTCATATTGGAGGGGTGGAGGTTTCAGAGTCTGGGAGCATAGACAGAGAAGGCCTGTCTTCTGGTTCTCTCCTGTCACATTACAGTGACAACTTTTTTCTGGTCTTCTGATTTTCTTAGTTATTTTCATATCTACTATCTGGCTTTTCTCTAGATGTAACTGGACAAATCCTTCTGTATACTAGTGTTTTCTTGGTTCTATATTGGAAGCGTGGGGTGTAATCAAAGGCCCTGAACCAACGGAACTGAGGTCCATGTGAAAAACGCCTAACTGTCGTTACCAAAGGAAAAGCAGTATCTTAATACACACAGAAAGAAGAAATTCAAAGGTCCCTTTCACATGAAAAACAGGATCTTTAAACAATGACACAAAAAACAACTTTGCATGTGTGTTTGCAAGTTAAAGCAAGACATGAGACAAATGTTGCCCTGCCAACATGAAGATGTCAGGGAAAAACGTGTGTGTTGACAAAAAGTAAGGTAGATTATGCTTCATATTCAAAATATGAGAATAACATTTGAAAAGCAAAGACCTGCTTGGTTGCCATGAAAAATTCCGGTGGGCCTATTTAGGCAGAAGATGTGGGTGTCTTTCGGCAAGGGAAATCAAGAGAAAGTGAAAAAAAACATGTAATCCCAGTGCAGATTGGAAAGGCACATCACATTGTGGGCTGAGAAATAAATTCATGATTTTTCAATGACACTGTCACCCATCAAAAGGGGGTATACTTTGACAACTCAGACCCACTTTTCAGTAGAAAAACTAACAGCAGATAATAAAAAGTCTGTTTACAAATGACTAAAAGGAACAGCTCTGCACTTTTAGCGCAACAGCAAAGCAAACCCTGATCATTAAAAAACACTGCATGACAAAGAAGATATACTGAGGTTAGAATTTGGTACTCGGGCAAACTTCACAAAGAACTTCCCCACTGGAATCCTGGCTTTTATATCCCCCCAGCTGTTTACAACTGCTATAAAGTGTGGCTGCTAAGAGATGTTGAAAACAGACTTTCAATATACTTGGAGTCTCTGAAAGGGCAGTTCTGAGCAGACCAAATTCTCTAGTTGGTGCATCCCAGGTATTTAAGAGCTGACATCAACTTCAAACAACCAACTTTAAAGAGACTAATAAAAAAGACTGGCCTAGTGAGAACAAATGGCCTGGATGCCGTAGAGTTACCATTTGTCCAACATGAAGATTTACTATTAATTTAAAAGAACTATTATACTTAGTCCTTTTATCATTCGTACTGATTACATGTATGTTTCAATTTTTAGACAATTTCTAGGCAATTTTGGTGATATAAAATTCATCCACCTGCAACTCTGGGAACTGTAAAGGCTCTCTTAGATGGGTTTCTGGCAGATCTGAAAATGTTCCAAATGTGAGAGTTGGTGTGCTGGTGGAGTGTAAAATTAGGAATATGGGTAATCAATGACATGTTCCTAACTATTATGCTTTTGGTAAAAATTGTAGAAAGTTGCCATACAGCTGTGCAACATGATGCAGACCCGGCTGTCATCTTATTTAATTGCCCATGATTATCTGAATTAGAAAATATGTATATTATGGCAGTTATTAGTAAAATTATGAAGTTTTGACACATCATTACTTGTTGCAAAAAAATTTGACATGGGAACAAATGGGTTTTGCATATAGAAGCTACCATATGTCTTCTCAGCCAATCCTTAGAGATGGGCAGGAGTTGGGAGGAGAGAGAGAAGGGTAACTGTCCAATCCTATTTGCCAGAACTCTTGCAGAACAGTCCCTCAACCTTGGAAACTTGATGGTGTCATCGCTGCTATATAAAGTGGAATACAATATGAGGAAGGGACACAGTTGCTGAAATTTACCATCAGATAGAGCTGCTGAAGTTTACCATTGGGGAGAGCTGCTGAAAATTACCATCTGACAGCTTCCAGGAAACAACAAAAGGACATATTGCAGAGATTGCCTCTGGGTGAAGGTGTCTATTTCTAGGAAGGTCTAAAAGCTCACTGGGTCCTATAGTGGAGTGCAGGAGGCCATACTTGAAAGTGGAGTGACCAGTCCCCAGCCATATCTTTCAAGAGGATCCTACAATGCAGTTGGATGTCATGAACATTAAACAGAGGTTGTCAATGCAAGTAGACTTAAGACCTTTGTAACCAAAAGGTGAGCGGAATCTACTGGTCTTAAATCCTTTCCCTTTATAGTGGTCGGGTGGAGGAAAAACTGTGTAGATACTTAGCCTATTTAATTAAAATATTAATTTAATTATTTCCCCATGGTGGTACACATTTTTTTTACATTCAAAATTAACACAGCTCATTCCTGTAGTGCTGAAACCTACAGACTGTAATTAATTTGGGTGATCCTATTTGTCCCGTTGACCCTGATTTCTTTAGGAAGTGGAGTGTATTTTCCCTAAACTAAAATAATCCCTAATCTGCCAGCTTCCCAACACAGGCCAGAAAGTGGAGGGGGTCTGAAATCCAAAATTCCCAAATCATTTGAATTTTTCTGTCTGACTTTCCCAATACAGACTTAGGTAAGGGGGTCTGAAAAACAAACTGCTGAAGCATCCTTTGTTTAGTTTAAACCAAACGTGTGGGTGAAATCATAATTGCCATATGCATTTGTACCAATCTTTAAACCGTACTGCTAACCTTTTAAGCACGCAGGAAAATAAAAATAGCAGAGCACTACATTTGTAATTGTTTTTGTTTATTGATTAGTTTAATTATTTCTTGAAGTGAAATTTGTAGAAAGTAAAGTATTGTGATTTCTGTTATTTTCATCCCAACTGTGTGATTTATTTATGTTGAGAGAGGTTTATTTGTTGTGCCATGGATACAGTGGTGTATGGTATTTAGTTTGACTTTCTTAACATCTAATTCAATTAAACATAAATATATTTCCTCTTCACCGGCCTGGCTCTTGGCTCATTGGTAGTTCATGGGAGGGATCCAAAGGGTATTAGATGAATTGGAGATTAATAAAAAGAACTAGCACTAACCATTTATTGTGAGACACTTAGCTTGGGGAAGGAAGGAACTCCCTATTTTGAGGGTAGCCTCTCAATAAAGCATTATACATTGGAGGCTAATGGCTGGGATTTAGCTGGCTATTTCTGATTCTTGACAAGTGCATTGTGACCAAGCATTTATTTTGATGTAGGTGCGATTAAGGTGGAGGGAAAGTCATCTTTGACTTGTTAAAGTGCTGTGAGGACTTGAATCCTGAGTTCCCGGAAGGTGTATTGGTAAAAAAATAAGCTAGAGTAAAAAGTGATTTGATTTGACATTGTGAGTGGAAATTAAGCGAGAACAAGGTGATTTGTGCCCCTGCACAAACGAAATTCTACACACATTGCAAAAAGGCCATTTAAAAAAATGAATATAATTGAATTAGCTGATGACAGGAGACACTTGCGTACGAAGATGTTCACTCATGGTGGGTGGACAGAGGTGGATGAAGGGAGCTGGCAAGCTAAAATGATGCACAATGTCACATCAGAATGAATTGACATTTGGTGTGAAGGTGGGATATGGCACAAAGCATTAGAGGCATTTTATATGACCTGAAATGTTCAAGAAGAACTGAGTGAAGTGGCTCAGCTCACAGCTAATTTATACTTCCACTTTGTATGGAACTCATGGTGGCAACAGTAAAGACAGACACAAGTGATCACAGATCAAGGGTGTTTATTAAACTGTAAATGCAGGGTGGAAAAACGCCTAACCTAAACCTAAATCTAAGATGGGAGCAAGCTTCGACCATCAATAATAAAAAGGCAATCCTTGTGGTGTCTTGTCAAAGTAAAAGGTCTATACTAAATAAAAACTATTGCCAAATCCTTACAACTAATTACAGAAGGAGTGTGAGATACAGTTTTCAATGAAGAAAGATGTGTTCTCAAATAATAAAGTCAGGAAGTGATTGCCAGGGGTCTCTCTTCCCCATTTGTTGAGCACAGGACAAAGTGGATCTCCTGAGCACAGCACACACTCGAGCTTTCCCAGCATGAGCTGACAGTTCCATATCAGCAATCAGGTTCTTCAATGGTTAAGTCTCTTTTCAATAAAAAGTCTCTTGCCTTCGAGGGCCTGATGTACTCAACAAACAAACAAAATGTTCCTTTCCAAATGAACATTGGGGTGATGACTTTCCACCCCCTGGATCTCCCTCTCTTGGGCTCGGACCCCTAGGTTTCCCTCGAATGGGCTCATGCCTTTCTTTCGGGATCTCCCCCTGCCCGGCATGGATCCCAATGCCAAGGAGGGGACAATCCACTTCCCTTGGTCTTACAATACTTCTTTCATTCACAAGTCTAAATGTATTTTCAAACAATTCACTGTTGACATCCCTCAGTCGGGTTCACTCCTGTCAACACACTGTTCATATGCTAATTTTACCAAGCAGGATTAACTTCCCTTTTCTTCACAATCATCTATCAGTCAAAGACTTTTAACGATACAGAGGCTCTTATAAAACCCCTTTATGATCACTTTGACCTTTTACCGCCTTTTCCCAAGGCCTCCCGGTTACGGTAGTTTCTACCATGGGGTAACTGGCCAGAGTTTTCTGCGTGAGCACCCACGTGGTGCCGGACTCCTCTGTTGCTGGTTTTCCCCTTTTTTCATCAATAGTACATTTAAGTCTTTCAAAAGTTCAAATTAGCTGTTGGCTACTTTTCGTTCAACACAGTTCTGTTTCTTATTGACTCCCCCCCCCCGACTCAATGGCTGTGAGGAACCACTTGGCTTTCTTTCTCTTCGGAGTCAAGGTTGGTACCACAGAGACAAGCGTGTCACCCAGCCTTGGTAATCAGAGGAGGAGGGTCTTGTTTACCATTGACATCTGCAACAGCACATGGTCACTATTGTTCGCTGTCTTATAATTAATTCTACTGAGGCTTCACAGGCCTTGGTCAGAAAGTGCAAAGTAGCTTCTCACCTTGTCACCCTCTTGATCTGTGTCATTATTCTGCTCATGAACTGCCGTGCTGAGTCAGCTCTCAAATCTGTGGTCTGTCTTGCTTGTCCTGTGCTCTTGTGCTCCACCTTTTATCCCTGTGGGGAAGAGAAAGGACTGTCAGGTGTGTGTGATTCTGGTCAATTGACTTTCTTTGCCTGACCCTTGTATTGGGACATGTCAGGTAAACGGCTCTGGTGTTAGTCTATTGTCTTTCGTGTTGTGCGAAAGTGTTTGTGTTGGAAAACGGGGGGGAGTGTTATGGAATATCCTACATGGTAGGATTGATTGATTGATTGATATTTTATTTCTATCGCGCTCGTACACAAGTGTTTCAGAGCGCGACAAGGCAAGAGAGGGGAACAGGGTAGAACAAAACAGCGATCTTACTAGGCCCAGTGACATTGAGAATGCTCAAGTACATGGGAGAGGGGGGAGGGGAAAAGTGCATGGAAGGGGGGAGAGGTGAAAAGTGCGAAGCAGAGGAGAAACAGATAAATAACAATAAATAAATAATAAAGGCAACAAACAGTGGTAATGCAGCCAGCAATTTGCAAGTCCTCGGTTTAAGGCAGCAGACAGGGTAGGTCCGATAAGTGCAGGAAGAAAAAGGGGGGCTGTATGGGTACAGATACAGACCCCAGTGCAAGGGGTGGCCCGGCGGCAGGGCGGGAGGGTGACAGGATGAGCAGGTACCTGGACCCAAAAGACAGAGGGTGGCCAGGTGCATGGTGCCAAGAGAGAACAGATCAGCAGGGGAGAGGGGGATAGGGGGAGCGAAGGCAGAAGAAAAGAGGAAGGTCTTGAGGTACTTCCGGAACCAGAGATGGTTCTCCTCAAGTTTTAAAGTGTCAGGGAAGCTGTTCCAGAGGGAGGCCCCAGCCGAACACAGAGATCTACCCCCAGCTCGTTTCTTAGAAAAATGACTGACCCTGAGTGAGTTGGAGGTAGAGGAGCGAAGAGCTTGAGAGGGGAGTTATTTGCAGAGGGATAGCTGAAGGTATTTTGGACCCAGGCCCCAGAAAGCCTTGTGGACAATGCAGAGGGTTTTGAATTTAATCCTTGCATCCACTGGGAGCCAGTGAAGAGATTTCAGAGATGGAGAGATACGATCCCAGGGCTTGAGGCCAAAGGCAAGTCTCGCAGTCCTGTTCTGGATTAGTTGCAGAGGGCGGAGAGTAGAAGCAGGTAGATTTATAAAGAGGATGAGGAAAAGGTGTTGAAAGGAGGGAAATCCCTTGTTTCACCCATCGGTGTTCCACTCCCCAAAGACCCCCCATCCAGGTGATCCTCCCTCACTGGTCCACCCCCAGGAACTGGATCCAATAGTGATGGCCGTAATAAAAAAGTAATCAAACTTGGGTGTGAGTGTACATGCATCAGTCTGATATTTGTCAGGTCTCCCTACTTTATTGAATTGATAATAAACTAGTACTTTGCCATATTCCTTAAGTTTGTCCTGTTATTTGGTTTGTGACCATTCTTGTAATTCCATCTAGCACACAATATGCTTCAAAGTGCCACAGCACAATTTGGTAGCAGAGGATGGTTGCAGTCTAGTTAACCTAGGCCAGATCCAGAACCCCATATGCTCAACCACTCCTGCCATTTGCCGGACAGCCGCAGAGTTTTCTGTGGAGATCGGTGCACAGAGTCACATGTGAAGAAAATTTGGTTGACAGGTCCCTCCTTGATGAAATTCCTGTCCAGTCCTCACAGGTGCCCCGGGGATGGAAGGCAAACTGTTCAATTGAGTTTGAGTTGATGCCGGAGCACTGAAACTGAGTCAGAGATGTAAGTAGGACAATAAACATGGCAAAAATAGGGGGTATGATTTTTTTATAAATAATATGTGTAAAAAGTAATGGGATTTTTTTAGGGGAGGTTATAAAGAGAAGTAGATTCCTTGATTCCTGGTTCAGAGGGAACAGAAGGTTATGCACTTAGATAAAGGGTATTAAGGATTCCTGAGGCAAGGCCCACAGAAGAGTTGCGTAGCAAACTCCAGAATGGTGTAAAACAGTGAATATACATTTACTAAGATAGTAAAAGAAGGTGTACACAGTAAAATACATTGAATAAGTAAACATGTGTGGGGTTATAAAATGGTTCAAATTAATATTTTGTTATGTCCAGACTTATGAATATAAATCATTAAAGAGATTGGCCAAAAATGTGGACCAAGAGATTGATGTCAATAAGGGTGGGAAAAATCAAAGGAAAGTAATATATAAGTAAAGAAGAGAATCTTAATACACTAATAATACAAGAACGTAATAATAAAAATTGACAGAAAGTGTAAACGAATAAGGAAATTAAATATCATTGCATAGATTTTTAAAACAAAGTGCGCAGTTAAAATATTTCCAGATTGGAATTATAAATATTGACTGATGGTGCCTGGGCCAATTGTTCAGGAAGGTATATTTGATAAAATAAAGAATCAAATAAAACAACAAGGAAGTATTGACTTTCAAAACTGATTTGTCATCATGGGGGATACCCCTCTTTTACATGTATGTAGGACATTACCAAGATACACAGCGAAAATAAGGAAATATAATTTGGAATGGGTTTGAGGTACAACTATTAAGACACTCATGCTGTGGCCTCAGGAGGGTTCACTGTCAAAAGATGCATTGTGGCATATTACGGCATATCCACATATAAGGGATAAAGGTTGCAGAAAAGGCTAGACATTTTAAAACTTTGGAAAATGAAGCGAGAAAGAAGATCCAGCATATAGGGAGTGGATGCTCAATCAGCATAAAGGGGGGGATAACATATCTTCGGCTCATCCTTTCCCCTCCTGAAGAGAAGAGTACGGACACAGAGGAGAAGAGATGTAACCCTTTCAAGGATTTAAAAGCAGCGTCATGGTATGTTAATCCAAAGTATGCACCACCAGCTTATAGCAGTGAGGATAATGCAGAGGAGAGCAAGAGCAGAGAACACAAAGATATAGCAGTGTCCAATGAAAGTAAACAGCGCGATGAGAAAAAGGACAGACAAGATCGAATATTAGAGATTGAGGAAGTAGCAGAGAAACAGAAATACATAAAAGATAAAGCTAAGGAACTAACAATAGTACACAATGAATGGATGGCAGAACAAATATAGTTTAAGCTAAACAATAAGGGCATTGGTGGGGTTCAAGAAAGAGAGGAGAGAGAAGAGCAGGAAAAGAAAGAGAAGGAAGAAGAAATAGCATACACGGAAGAGAGAGATAAAGAATGCAAGCAAACGGAAGTATGAAGAAGAAATGCAGCAAGAAAAGAAAAGGAGAGACTAGAAAACAAGAAACCAGAAGAGTATATAGGTTGTAACAAAGATGAGAGGAAGATGAATTGAGGGAGATGAAAATAGAAGAAGAAATTAATAAGAGTAGGGGATTAAAAGACGATGAAATTGAATATTTATGCCATAGGAGTATAGTGCTGATTGATTCACAAGAATGATTGGAGGAGGAGAGATGGTCACAATAGCCCTGTAGTGTGCGGCAAGGAATACCGTGACCAGCATGGGCTGGTGTGGAGGATACAGAAGACAGAGAGCAAAGGCTTGGGAAGCTACATTGGCAAAGGGGGGACATGGGAAGGTACAAAACCCAAGAGACTATAGTAGGATCTCTTTTAAAGGCAACTGAAGGTAGATCAGGTGATGTCATAACAGACAAGTACAGAAGATTGGGCCTCATTACGATTTTGGCAGTGTTGCCACCAAACCCGTAACACTGTTTCAGTTGCCTGATACCCCGGTGCCAATGGACATATGATAGGACTCCATGGGAATATGAACACTGAAGCACCAGCAATGTTGGTAACGGTGCCAGTGCGTCCGTGACAAATGTGCTTATCAGGACCATTGTAGGCCGGCAGGTCAGACCTGCTGGGTGCAACGGCCCCTGCAGGCAGACTTGTAGTGCGGCAGTCCGGAAAGGGTCTGGGTACGTTGCTATCAGCACCCTTATTTCTGGACCACCACACTTGTAATGAGGTCCATTGTCTTTAAACAGATTAGAGCTCAATGGCATGAAAGGAGACAATAGTCCCACAAGCTGGGGCATAATGATATCAGATGAAGAAAGGGAGGAAAGTTAAAGGGCACAAAGAAAGGGTGCATGCAGGTTTTCAAAAGAATCAAGTGCAGAAAAGGGAATAAAGTTGTCAAATTTAGAGGTCCCTAAAAGAAGGAGACTGGAATGAACACGCTATGTTGAGTGACCACCAGCACACTTGCGCAGTACAGGGGATATATCCCCACCATATGTAAGCAGGTTCAGACAAATACGAGGAAGGAAACAAATGGGCTAGAATAACTCTGTCTTGAAGACAAGGAGAGTACGTAAATATGATTGTGAAGCAGGATTTTCACATTTCCCATTATTGGAGAAAGGGGGAGGACCACAATATATACCATTGCTGCAGATGGATAAAGATAATTTAAGGTATAAATTGCAGAGTTTAATATACAGTGCAGGAAAATTGATGTATAAGTTAAATAGGATGACAGCAGGAATGACTTTAGCTATAGGTGATATAAAAGGACTGCTAGCAGCTACTCTAGGGGAAAGAGCTTGAACTGGATGATCTCCAAACAGCCTTTTAAGATGAGTAGCAGTACAGTCGAGATAGATGGGGATGCAGATTCATACTCATGCATTAAATAATTAAGACAACTCAATAGTTTGGCAAAACGAGTCCATTTAATGACAAGTTCATAAAACGGGGAGTACAGCGAACATCAGCAATCGCTCAATCTTCTCGCTCTCGTTACTTTTAGAAAAAACACAATATTTAATGCAAAAACTCGTCTTTGCTGATGTACAACCTGTTCACATACTAACATCATTCTACGTGGCAACTTTAAAAACCTAACATGCAACGTGATTGATTATAGGAAGGTAACTTAATGTAGGTACTATATCTGTATATGGTAATGGGGAGAGGAGATTGGATAATCAATGTCAGGTGGGGCAACTAAGCCCTCCCTTAAACATGGCCAATATGAATGTCACTAAAAGTATGATGTCCTATTGGCTCTACTCACTATAAGACCCTAGATTGCATGGTCCACTATGATTTGGTTGGCATCAACCCCACTCATACTTTTTCACCTACGTCTAGCAGCACACAGAAAGAACATCCAGGTGCATGGAAGCTCGTCTCCACCCCAGCTTCCCACCAATTATGCTATAATCAATTATCACCTCAGTAGTAATGTGTCAATTACTTCTTTGTAGTTTGGCTTTAAGTCTGCTCTGTGCTCTGAGAACCTTTAAGGAGTATGGGCATTGCGGGGATCCATGCGTAGGTGTGAAAGTCTCACTCTTCCAGCCTGCCTTTGTCACGTGACTAGACACTGTGAAATCGGCTTTTCTCAGTGTCTTTTCGTGCATTTGATTTAATTCTACCAGTTCTCTGACGTCTGTGGCTTATCTTGACCTTTCAGAACGGGATCCTCTGTTCCCTTCTCTCCTTAATTGTATCCAATGTCGGCTTATTCCAGCCAGAAAAGACCTTGTCTTCTTGGCATGGTTATCCTTAGCTGAGTTTTGCTCTGTCTCGATTCTCGATTTTCTTGCTGCGACCTACTCCATTTGAGGCCTTTTTGTAAACTTTGTTCAATTCTGCTCATATGCGTAGTGGACTTACATTTATACATAAAGTGCTTCTTGAGGTATATACTTGGAAACGTTGGTGCTTGCCGCAATCTATTTCACTATTAAGCATAGCTAGCTTCACAATTTCTTTGCTTCTTGCAGTTACTTGCATCAGTACAAGTTTAAACTAACTAAATATCTTCATCATGTATGTGGTAAAAGTTTCTTCATCTTGAGCCCGAGCTGTCACTTATCTGTGGTATCTCCTTTGTCTTTTGTCAGTATTCTTAGGTCATTATATCTTCTATATGTGCGTCAGTCCGATTTCTTTGAAGTCATCATTCATCTTCCTTCATTATCTTCTTTGTTTCTTTGGGTATTTCATTCAAACAACCGTCATATTGTCTCGGAAGTAGATATGGCTTTCTCAATGGATACCTTACTGTCCAGGTTTGCTTAGGTGTCGGTATATTAATAGGTGCTGTTACACTGATAGGTACTGGGCAAAGCCCATGTGCTGCTCTCTGCTGATTTAACTGTTCTTCATATGTCACATACTTTGGTGTGAACTCAATAGGCACTGGGAGGGGGGCAACTGGAGTGGGGGCGATACTCGACACTTCCTCTTCACTCCCCCCTCTGGGCGATTCATTGACCACTCTCACTTGTTTCTTTGCATCCACTTTTTCTTCGTCCTTCACTTTTATTTTTCCTCTGGATCCAGACATCCTGGTCTGAAGAAATGTTTCCTTGGGGTCCTTATCTTTATGACTCCCTTCAAGCATACTGCTGTTCTCACGTGCTCATCCTTGTTCCATGTCATCAGTTGGCATTCTCCACTTGGACTGCAATAGATCCATCTTCCCACATATTTTCTATGATCCCTTGGATACAGGAACTTTGTTCTCTCTGATGCATAAATGCTGGCTTTCACAAATTCTCTTATTTCTTCATCAGTCAGGCCTTTGGGCTTCTATCCTGACTCGACATCAATCATGATCTTCATCCCTATGGATTTCTTTGCAGTCTTCTGGCATTGAGAGATTATTAATTTAATCACACAGAATCCAAGTAATATCCCCACCAACAGGGCTCCTAGGGATTTGAATGCACCTGCCATCCATTGCAGAAACCATGAAAACAGTGCTCCAAACCAACTGTCATCATCAACTTCGTCAACTTCATCTATCATCGGATTCTGTAGTTTTTTCAGCATATCTATGGCGTCTGTTAAGGTCCCATTCTCGTCATCGTGTGAAGGTATAAATGTGCAACATGATTCTCCGATTTTTGCACACGCACCTCCATCCATAGCTGTGATCATGTCTAAGACATATCTGTTCTGGAGTGTCATCAGTCTGATTGCTCTCAACTCTTTTCTGATTGCATCGAATCCTTTTATGGTCGTGTTGATGGTCTGCAGTAACTCTCATCTGGTTATCTGCAACCATTTAGTATTTGCTCCAAGCTGAATTCTTGGCATCAGGATCAAGGTGAATACTGAAGAAGTCTGACTGAACAGTCTGTATACATATGGGATAGCATTGAAAGCTTCTATGGACTTTGCAGAGAAATAATTTTCCCTCTTCGTTCTCTTCATAAGCTCCAAGGATCTCTTTTTCCTCAGGTGAGCATCTGCTTTCGGGACACTGTCAATGTTCACATCACTTTTTGGAATCACCAACGCTGGAACATGGACATTCACCAATGAACATATACCTCCCCAACTTTTCGACAATCTTATGTATGCCTGGGATGTACACGGCTAATAGTGATCCATGATCACTGCAGTAACATGCATTATTCCTGGAGCATCAAACACTCAGCCACAATTGCGATTCTCTCCCATTTGTCTTGTGCCATTATTTCTGAAAAAGAATTTAGGTCTCTCCAATGGTACTATCTGCAAGGGTCCTCCTCTGTCCTCGACCCATGTCAGTAGTTTAGCAAGCTTCAGCCATAGTGGCTTGCATCCATTCTCCACTATGTCAATGGTAGACTTGTAACAACCGATGACTAGCCATGCTCTGCAGATCACTACTCCTTTCTCCCATCCGTCTGCTGAAAGCACTGTTCCCCAGATTTGCATTTGACCTCTGTTCTTCCATCTGCTAGATTCTTCTGAAGTTTTTCCTGCGGTCTCTAATTTCTTGTTTGCTTCTTTTCTGGTCTCTGCTCCTTTTACTTCAGGTTTCTCGTATCTGAGCACAATATTCTTCGTTTTGGCTTTGTTTCTTGTCTTTATGTCTTGAACATATTCATCTTTGTTTTGATCTGTTTCTTCAGTTTCCCATTTTAGAGACGCAGCACTTACCATGAACTGACCTCTGGTCTTGCACATTGCTATGTGTGACAGACAGTGTGCTGTCTGAGCATCTATCTTGATAGCTACAAAGATATTTGACTTTGCCATGCTGTAGGGCAGAAGTGCACATACAAAGCATTCCCCATACGAAGTTCGGCTTCCAACTTCCTTCATATGTTGGTGCCATATGTTGTTTCCCAATTGTGCTGTGCTATCCAGGTAAATATTCAATGCATTATTGTCTTCTTGTGTGCTTCTTCTGGCTCTTATTCTTTCGATATGAGCTTCCACAAGCATGTCACGCAATACGTCTGTACAGCTCCTTCTTGCTGGAGGATTCTCAGGTATCTCCATCAATGATCCGGGCATTTCCACTTGCACTATTCGAGTAGGAGAAAGTGCAATACACTTTATCCTTTCAACATACCAACTAGGCATGAAAATGTCTCTCAAAATTGTATTCTGTGTCTTCCTTCCAGGCACTGCCCTGATATCATATATCGCCGGATCAGGTGTGCTTGCAGGTGTTGTCTCTATTTGCTTATTCTCTAAAGCCTTTTGTCCCTTTAAAAGTGCAGCTTTCTCCATTTGTCTCTCAACTTCTTTTGGCGTAAAACTTCTCATTGTTGTTTGTCCAAACTCCGCCCATTCTCTGGAGTTTGATTCTGAAATCATTGATACTAGACCAGGTGTGTTTGTACTCCTCATCTGTGTAGGTGTAACTTTTATCAATCCCTTATCTGGTTTACTTTGCCAACCATGTCTCCAGCGTTTCACTCATTTGCTAAGTGTTGTGTGTGTGTCAGTGCTTACCACGTCATTTCAAGTCACTCTATCAATCTCTCTCGGAACAGGAATGACTATATAAGGTCTGGGAGCTCTTGTAGGTATCAGGCATACATCCTCAGGTGGGTGCATGGGAAAAACACTTTGTGCAGCTATAAAAAATGCAGTTCTAATTGTCAAAGACAGCAATATAACTATGAATATAATGAATGCATAGCTAAGACATCTATATGTCATTTTAGAGCATTTGTTTCTTGGGCAAAATGAATATCTTCCCTCCTGAGGGAGAACAATGCTACTGCTTTGACTCCCCAATCTCGATCATCTAGGGAAGCAAAAACTGGTTATTTAATACATTTTCATCATTATCACTTATTTCTGGACTCTGCTGTCTCTGGTTCATGGATCAATAGTTCTGGACCAGTTGTTCTCTGAATCCTGGATAATGGTCTCTTGTCTCTGGAAACAGTTCTGTTTTGCAATGTAATGTTCCAACAATGAACAATGACCTTGGCAAGTCTATAATATGTGTTCCTATAGACTAGTTCCCAGTCCATAACTCGAATCTGCTTCACTCCAGATGGCATGTTGCTTCCCTGTCAGCCTAGAGAAAAGTGTATTTCTTGTTCACACTTCCACGATCTGTCAATCGAATGAGAGTCTCTGCACGTTTCTGTGATTTTGATGAGCTTGAAGAGCAACCTGAATAATGATTCAGTTCAGGATTATGCTCAAACGTTCTGTGCTTGCTGGATCTCGAAGAAAAGTCAGGACATCGGTATGTCTCCTAACAAGATCTGGACAGTCTTCAATTAAGCAAAAGAATAGCACGCTGACAAGCCTATTCGCTGCTTCTTCTGATTGGGAAATGTTTCTTGTCCTCGCTGTACTCCAGCAATAATAATAACTGCTCTGTGATAATTGTGAGCAAGTTTGATATTATCTTTTCGTTATCAGGATCTTGCAAAAACTCTGTCATGCTTGTAAGTCTTCCCACCAATGACGGGTAGGACCTCAATACCAATTTGAAATAGGTCAGTATGTTCCTGGTGAGGTCACTATTGTGTGACACCATAAGTAAGTCTAAACAAAGACTCTGTATTGAATGAGTCAAGATACTGTATTCTCTTCCAGTTTATATATCCTCAATCAAAATTCAGCATAGCTTTTCTTATCAATGCTTCAGTGTGCCTCAGTCCAAAGTCAACAAGCTACTTGTGGCTCAATGACTGCAATTCTCTTCTTTTACCCTGCAACTAGGATGCACAGAGTGTTCGTATTGTGTCCTTTTTCCCTTATTTTGCTCAAAGCAAATGTCTTATAACTGAGCAACAACCTTATCACAAAGTTCCTTGCTTTTACACTTGACGGGTCAAGCATTCTACTTCCTGGTCATAGATCTCATCCTCACTTGCTGTGGTTCTTCCCCATTGTCTGCAGCCTTTTCGGGTTGGGGTGCGGGCAGAGGGGTCTCTCCGATATATGGCTTAATGTCACCAAGGAAGATCTGTGTTTAACGGCGCCGTAAAAGTCTGCGGCGCCGTTAAACACTTAGCGCCTTACTACGAGGTCCCTTTGCGGGACCCGACCTGAACGGCTGGTCTAGACCAGCCGTTAAAGTAGGGACCCGCAAAGGGACCTTAGTGGTAAGTACGGTACCGCAATTTGCGGTACCGTACTTAGCGCCTTCCCCAGTCCCATTGAGCCCTATGGGGCAAAAATGGGAATGGGGAAGGGCCAACGTTCAATGGGGAATTACCACCCCGCCAACCTTGGAATGGGGTGGTAATTCCCCATTGAACATTGGCAGACTCGTTACGATACCGGCACCAACCATGGTGCTAATAGCGCCATGGTTTAGCGCCAGTATCGTAATGAGGGCCAATGCAATTTATCATACAAAATGCAACATGCTTTGCTAGGTTTGGTACAAACCAGTCTTCTGCAGTGGTTGCTGGAGATTCTCTCTTGTTACATGCACTGGATAGTGTAACTGCTCAAGTGCTATTTTCAGCACGGCTATAGGGATTACTGGTTTACCAGTGCTGTCTTGTTGCCACAGAGTCTGAGAGGGGTTTAAAGAACACCCTCTTCACTTCCAAAGTTTCTTTTCTTCCTGTGGTGCCTCCCCTTGGAGCTCCATTAACTGAGTATTTTACATATTACTGTAGCCTTCTGGCTCACTCCTTACTACAATAATTTTCTCATACACATTAGACATTCCCACATCCATCATTATTTCATCTTCAGTTACTACACGCTTGGATTCAGTATCCACATGAGATAAAATATGTCCCTTTCGTGTGGGCTGCGCATTTCA
Organism: Ambystoma mexicanum; assembly: GCF_040938575.1. Lineage (NCBI taxonomy): Eukaryota > Metazoa > Chordata > Amphibia > Caudata > Ambystomatidae > Ambystoma > Ambystoma mexicanum. The sequence goes on from NC_090937.1 coordinate 1,191,527,307, forward strand.
CAACTGCTATGCCCACTGGGAGTTGTAGTGGCTTAATGAGCCTGTCCAATAAGGTGGCATGCTGAACTGGCATGCCATCCGCTCTGAGGTGGGCCCTCCTTTTCCAGCGTGCTAAGTCTGCGTGCACTATCGACGTCCCATAGGCAGAATCACTGTACACCATTACTTCCTGGTGTTCATGTCCTTCAATTGCGAGTATCAATGCCACTATTTCTGCAGCCTGTGCTGTGTAATGAGAGGGTAAACGTGCACTAATAAGTACTCGAAATTCCCCATTTTCTGTGTGCTTTACCACAGCGGTACCTGTATATCTTTGTCCATCATTTTGATCGATCCTAGAAGAACCATCAATGAAGACGATTTCTCCTTCTGCCAATGCATTTTCCTTTACTCTGGGGATCTCATCATAGAATTCTTCATAGTTCGCACAATCATGTATTGGCTCTCCTTCCATAACTGGCTCTGCATCAAACTATTTTAATTACTGGATTTGATATGACCACTTCATAGGCATTTGTGATGTCAATGTACCTTTCGGTTTCTCTAAAATGGCAAATAATGCATGTTCAACGAATAACGTCATTGGGCACCCCATTACAATGGTTATACCTTTTTGTATGGCGAACACGGCGGCAACCAAACTTTGTTCGCACAGGAAATGACCTCTCCTCACTGGGTCTAAAATCCCACAGTAATATGCCAGGGGCTGGTACCCCAACGTGGTTTTCTGTGTAAGGACTGCTGTCATAACAGTACCATCCCATGTGTGAAAACAAGTAGAATTCCTCTGCATAATTGGGAATCCCTAAAACTGGTGCCGTGCAAATGGTCTTTTTTAGTTCATCAAACCCTTCCTCCATGGCCTTAGTACACACAATTTGTTTGTTGCCTGTGCTTTCCTTAAGGCTTGTAATAAGGGCCCGGTATAAGAGCGGTAGTCAAAGACCCATGCCCTGACATAATTACATAATCCTAGAAAGCTCTGCATCTTTTTTATCGTGTGAGGATTAGCTGTTTTCAAAATAGCTTCAGGTCTTTCAGGGGTAACCTTCTTTCCTTCATGTGAAATCAATTGGCCTATGTACAACACCTCTTGTTGACAATACTGTAACTTCTCTTTGTCAACTTTCTATCCTTTCTCAGCAAGTGTAGACAATAACACAATGGAATCGCGTTTGCACTCTTCCTCTGTTGTGCTGCAAACTAAAATGTCATCCACATATTGCAAAGCAACACTCTCTACTGCAATGTTGCTCAAGTCAATCTGCAGGACTCTATTGAAAATCGAAGGAGACTCACAATACCCTTGAGACAGCCTTGTGTTTTTCAGACAAACTTGTCTGAACGTAAAATATGTCAAGTCCTGCGTATCTTTGTGCAATGGGATTGAAAAAAATGCATTTTTCAAATCAATCACTGTGAGATAACGTGCCCCAACAGATATGTTACATAGAATTGTAGACAGGTTAGGGACTAGAGGGAACTTGGCCTCTACTATCTGTTTATCGGGTGAAGATCTTGTATTAAATGCCACAACCCCCCTTACTTTTTTCACGGGGTACACTGATGTATTACATGGTGACTCTGGCATCACTAAGATGCCCTGATCCATCATGCAGAAATTGTCTTAAAAATCCGTTCATTCGCCTCCCTAGACATGGGATACAGTTGTGCTTTTGGTAAAATTGCTCCTGGTTTTAATATATTCTTCACCTCTCCGAATCCTTTCAGTAAGCCTACGTCATAGGGGCCTGTAGTCCATACTGAGACAGGCACGCCATGTCATCATCAAAATATTCCGGGCATTTTTGTGCCAGCATCTTTCCTCTTACGATTTTTCTCTTGCAGCAGCCTGCAATAATGCGCAATGCTCACTTATATTTCTGACCATGGCTTAGCTTCGATTCCTACCAACTTCTTGAGCTGTTTCTGCACCTATTCTAGCAGCCCTTGACACAATATATGGTAAAACACAGGTATAGATTTCCCCAAGATTAGCGAGTTTCCAGTACCCATGCGTCTTGAAATGTCTGAATGTAAAGGAACGGATCATCTCCATCTTTCATTTTACGCGTCATTATAGCTCCCATAGCAGAAGTGTCCGGATATAGCACTCAAAGCGCTTTCCATAACGCGGTTCTGCAATTGTTAAACGGCGCTCCGTCATGCACAGTGTTAACTGTAGTCACACCAGGGTAACCTGCATGTGCCCAAACATCATCAGCCCTATCACCAAGTATGGTAATCAAACGACCCTTGATATCCCCTATAGCCAATGTATTACCTCCTGTCATTTTTTTCTAGCTCGTGTATCCATTTCCCAGATCCAGATGTCAACATTGGGAGCTTTTTTTTTTAGATTCTTTCTATCCATTTGTGGCCATGGTATATACTGTGGCCTTGTCCCTGCCTTCTCTAATAAGGGAAACTGTGACGCACTAAACTCCTTTCATTCTCTCATCATTTGTCTGTCTACCGCAGGGGTAATATTCCCACATCGCCGTCTTCCTGGCAATGTCCTTAACCTGCTTACATATGGCACGGGAGACACCCCCCCTCTGACTGTGTGGCAGTCCTTTATGCCGATCTGACTGTGTCACTGACTCTGGTACTTTAGATGGAGATGCGGTTGAATACGACCATCTTATTCCCTTACCTATAGAGCGGCGTCTTTCGCAACCTTGCCCTATTGCTCTTTCTTCTCTTTCTTCTCTTTTTTCTCCTTCACAGGCTTCCCTTTCTTCGTCTGATATTGCCTGTGCCCAACTCGTGCAGCTTCTCTCATCTTCCGCATTTCTATTTAGAGTCAGCCGATCTAACGACAGCTCTCTATGTCTGCTGCTGCGTGAAGCATCCTCAGTATCGTACAACTGAGTGTTTTCAAGGTGCTCATCCTTTCCCTTTCCTTGGGGTACCTTTTCTAGACCCATCTCATCATGTATTCTATCAATTGTCTCTCCGATACTTCTAGTGTCGAAGTCATCTTCTAGATTTACTCTAGACTTGCTTGGCACTGAATCATACTCGGGAAATAATTCTTCTATATCTTCCCATTCACCCACTGGATCAGGTTTTCTAACCTCCCTTTCCAGATATTCGAGATCTTGCGCTCTCTGTCTTCACTTGTGTTCTATGTCGTCATCAAATTCTCTAAGCTTCATCGCTTCCTCTCTAACCATGTCTTCCTCTTTTTTCCTCATATCTCTTTGTTCATTTTCCCTTCATATTTCCTCTCCTCTTTGTCTTTTTATTCTCTTCTCTCGTATATTTTGCTCTTCTTCTTCTATTCTCCTTTGTTCTATTCTTTGCTGATCATCAACTGTTCTCTGCTTATTGTCACATTTTCTTTTCTCTTCTGCCTTTTCCTGTTTTGTGACCTGTTCATCATAATATAACTGCTCTCGTTTCTTGGCCCTTCTTCTCTTAATCGTCCTGCCTTTTTTTTATCCTTTCTTTCTTGTTCATCTTGTTCTCCCCTTTGTCTCATTTCCTCAATGCCTTTACCATCGAGTTTCAATAAAATCTGACCTCCCATCCATTAGTTCTGTGTGAGTGTCATCTCATCAGTTCTATCCTCATCTCCTTTCCATCTCTTTACCTCTTTTCCTCTACCTAGAGATGTACTTGTTTGTGCTTGGTCACCTTTTTCCTTTTTGCGTCTCTCCTTGACCCTCGGGACTTTGGAGGCAATATTTCTTTCCTTGTCTTTCTCAGGGCTTTCGTCACTACTTTGCGTAGGTGCCTCATTTGACAGGTTGGTATATCCCATTGCTGCTTTAAGTTCGCTCAATGGGTACAATCCTTCACCTTTACTAGCTTTGTTTTTTATTTCAGACGGGGTGGCTGGCGGAGAAGTCTCTTCACCCCCCTCTTTGCATATATTCAGTATCCAATCTAACGGCGGCTCCTCCTTCCTTTCTTCCTGGTTCATCTTCCAAAGTCTAAACTAGCCAGGCACTTGTCTAACTTTCTACCAGTGTACGTAGCATGTAAATATGTCATCATGTGCTGCAGGACCGTTTTGCATAGTGATCCGCCTTGGGGCCACGGCATAAACATTTTGTCCACAGTCCCTTTAACCTATTCCGCACTGTACTGTTTAAGCTTAGGTGCGTTTTTCGGCAACTATTTGCACAGGTGTATTAACGGAGTAATGTCTTCCATGCTTAACTCGTTAACCCCTTTTTCATATAACACTTGCTTTTTTTTTCTCTTGACACTTTATTTAAAATTGTGTTTCAACAATCAAGAATATGAGCAGGCACCAATTTTTGCAAGCTGCAATCCCATTTTTTCAACAATATTTTTTACTTTAATCTTGCTAAAAACAACCATCAATCCATGTCATGCAATAATTTCCTGTTACAATCGTGCAATTTGCATACCTTTTTTCACATAAAAAACTGTTTTCGACTATGACGTCACAATTTTACTAACACATATAAAACAGACAGACTCTGGCTGGCCACATAAATCTTATGCCGTCTGCTCTCTCAGATGCATCTTACCTCTAATGTCTGTTCCCACATGGTACTTAAGCCTATCTCTTTCGGATTGTCTATAATCAATCTGGTCTCCTACGTCATCCTATTTACAGGACTTTAGAAAAGGGCTTCTGCAAGCATTCTTTAAAATCTAGGAACTGGGTGTATACTGTTATCACGGCCACTCTCACGATAACTCTTTATATTGCTTGGCCAAACTCGAGTCAATATCCTTCCACTTATATATACATTACACTCGTTCTCTAATATTATATTTTATCCCGCCTCCCTCCGTTACCTTCGCTTACTTGTTTTCTAAGCATGCATGCTTTGCCAAAGCATTCAGTCATTTTTATTCACCGTTCGCATGTCTTTCATCTACGGATTCTTGGGATCACCGCCTTTGTTACCGCCTCTCCGTGCCGCTCGTCCGATCCACTACTCATAGATATGGGAGGGGATTTTGGGAGAAAGCAAGAGACCAGTCACACCTAACCTGCAGGGTTTTTTCAATTAATCTATCCACTATCTACGGGGAGCTTCTTGTTCTATCAGCAGGATGGCAAAGGACGTGCAATATTCCTGAGGACCCGAAGTTACTTATGTCGGTGGTCAATGGGTATCTTTATCTAATCTAACCATCTAACTCTGCTACCAAGTGAACTGGATGATCTCCAAACAGCCCTTTAAGATGAATAGCAGTACCCTCGAGATAGAGTCCACTGGTGCTCGTGCCTCCATTTTGCCCAAATTGTATTTTAAACGCTTGTTGTAGGCCCTAGGCCCCTCGTGTAGTGCATGTTGCCCAACATTTTATTCTGAGCCTGCTCACCTCGTTTTGACATGCAAACTGGTGAGTGCACTGGTGCTCGTGCCTCCATTTTGCCCAAATTGTATTTTAAACGCTTGTTGTAGGCCCTAGGCCCCTCGTGTAGTGAATCTTGCTCAAAATTGTATTCTGAGCCTGCTCACCTCGTTTTGCCATGCAAACAGGTGAGTGTACTGCTGCTCGTGCCTCCATTTTGCCCAAATTGTATTTTAAACGCATGTTGTAGTGTGCATCTTGCCCAGAGTTGTATTCTGAGCCTGATCACCTCGTTTTGCCAAGCAAACAGGTGAGTGCACTGGTGCTCGTGCCTCCATTTTTGACCAAATTGTATTTAAACGCCTGTTGTAGCCCGCAGGCCCCTTGTGTAGTGCATTTTGCCCAAAATTGAAATTTGAACGTATTTTGTAGGCCCAGGCACCTCATGTGCCCACATCTCCCCATTGCATCCCTTCCTTCTACCTCCACCTCCCGCCTCCCAACCCGCCCACCTTTCCCGATTGGCTGTTTAGCCATCTTGTTGTGGGTCTAGCAACCCGCTTCTGAGTCTGCTCGCATCCTTTTGCCAAGCAAACAGGTGAGTGCACTGGTTCTCGTGCCTCCATTTTGCCCAAATTGTATTTTAAATGCTTGTTGTAGCCCCCAGGCCTATCATGTAGTGCATCTTGCCCAAAATTGTATTCTGAGCCTGCTCACCTCGTTTTGTCATGCAAACAGGTGAGTGCACTGGTGCTTGTGCCTCCATTTTGCCCAAATTCGATTTTAAACGCCTGTTGTAGCCCCCAGGCCCCTTGTGTAGTGCATGTTGCCCAAAATTGTATTCTGAACCTGCTCAGCTCGTTTTGCCATGCAAACAGGTGAGTGCACTGGTGCCCGTGCCTCCATTTTGCCCAAATTGTATTTTAAACACTTGTTGTAGCCCCCAGGCCCCTCGTGTAGTGCATCTTGGCCAAAATTGTATTCTGAGCCTGCTCACCTCGTTTTGCTATGCAAACAGGTGAGTGCACTGGTGCTCGTGCCTCCCTCCCTCCTCCTGCCTCCTAGCCCACCCAGTGAGCCGGATTGGTCAGCCGACTACTCAAACTCACCGACCCTGGGCAGCCCTCTGCCCAGCAGCCCCTGCAGAGAGGGCCCCAAGGCAAAGGGTAGCTCCAGCTGAGGCGGCTCCAAGATGTATCTGCATGTGTCTGCAGGAGAAGCCAATGAAGCCAACAGTCAACAGACACCAACAAAAACTGTAAGTGTGGCGTGGGTGGGGTGTAGAGCAATTACTCTACTCCAGAAAGCCCCATCACTCTACCTTACCTTTCCATGCTTTCTTTTTTTTAAAATTATGTAACATATAGTTTATTACAAACTTTTATTACAACTTTCCATTACTTTTGTTCTTCACGTTTGATCTCACAATACTCATTATTAGTCAAACAAGCTAATTGAATTCACAGATTAGTTCAACAAATGATTGAACTGATTCCTTCCAGCTTTAGTTCATAATTTTCTCATGAAAATGTATGACTGAGCAGGTCAAGTGCAACGACCTCCCACTCAAGATACGAAACCACCAATCATTCATGTTCATTATTGATTGTCCAACTGAAGTTTTTGTTATTTCTTACTTTCGAAGGGCAAACTTCATAATTTTATTTTTAGTTCATTTTCAACCATACAGCTTTGCAATTTTAGAAGAAGTTGTTGTAAACCTATTTGGGTGGAATCGATTAAGACTAGATCATCAACATAAGTTACACAGCTAACATGATGATCGTTGATTTTTGGAGTAAAACACTTCACCTTAGTTGGAGCAATAGGCACATCAGCAATGAACAACTCAAATAAAGTGGCAGCAAGGGGGCATCCTTGTTTCACCCCTTTATGCGTGACAATTGCCTTTGATAAGTCCCCTTTTTCATTTATCCTAATACGGATTAATGTCTTTGTGTGCATTGCTTTTATCGGTTGCAAGAGGGTTTCTGGACAGTCCCAGTTTGCTAGCTTCTGCCATAACATCTCGCAATGTGTAGTATCGAAAGCCTGTTGCATATCAATAAATGCCAAGAAAAGATTTGATCTCTTTTCCAAAGCTTCCAATTTCAACAGGTTTACCATTGTCAGGTTGACATCAGTCCCGACTCCCTTTTGTGAAACCTGTCTGACGACAGTCGGAAATTCCATGTTTGTTCACCCATGCTGTTAATTTTTGCTGCAAGAAGGTGGCAAATATCTTACCAATTGTGTCGAGAAGGGCAATCGGGCGATAGTTGGCCGGATCAGACGGATTTCCCTTCTTGAAGATCGGCACAGTTATCTCCTTGGTCCACGATGGTGGTAATGACCCTTGTTCAGCAATTCTGGAAAACAACTTCGCAATAAATGTGGACCAATCTTGTTCATGTGCTTTCAGCATCACGTTTGTTATGCCGTCTGGCCCAGCAGCTCTCGAATTTTTTAACTTGGCAATTGTGTGGCATATATCTTCTTTACTCTCTCGTACATCCCAGCTTGGTCCATCCTCAACAGTTACAGTAGAGATTGTGGATGATGCCGTTGAAAATACTTCTTTGAAGTGTTTAATCCAGTCGCCCTCAGCGACCCCATTCTCCATCATGTCTGTTTGGTTTGCGAACCCACTGTTCAGGATACGCCAGATCTCTCTTGAATTGTTCGTTTTTTTATAAGGGACAACATTGCCTCACCACGTTCTTGATCGTGCAGGTAGGAGAAAGCTTTTACCCAATTTCGGTATTTTTGCTTCCGTTGTTTAATCGGTCCTAGAGCAGATGCACCCAATTTGATTTTTATTTCACGTATGTCTTTGTTAAGTTTTTTCTTTTCGTTCTTTACACTCAAACTCCATTTGTGAGTATGTATTTTTGCACTTTGTGTCTTCTGTGAGGCGCCAAGGCTTTGGTAAGGTAATAGCGCTACATAGTTTGTAGAATCTCGAGTTGTTTTAGCTAGTGTTTGAAAGGCTTTGGTCAGATGAATTATTTTTTTCTCTTTTAACCTAAACCTGTTGCACCCATTATTAACCTCCAGTGCCTGGCTCAAGTTCAGTACTCCCGATCTTCGATGTAAGAGCCAGGAAAACACCAGAACATCATGGTCGCTATTCTCAGTCGGCATTATTCTCAGTTTATCAAGTTTATTCCACAGATTTTTTGAAGTCCAAATATAGTCTAAGGTCTTGTCATGGCCCATGTTATGCCAGGTGAAATTGGGGGATATGTCTCCATTGACATGACCATTGACCATATCACAGTCTCATGCTTCCATGCAACGTCCCATCTAGATCTTCTGGATTTCACTCTATGTTCTTCTTTGTTATTATCCAGAATGAGATGCTTTTTATCATGCAATGTTCATATCTCCACACACGATAATCAATAGATCTTGATGATTAGTTTGATTTTTATCGATTATCCACATTTCTGAGGAAATTAAATTTTCAGAAGTGATCTTAAGCGGGTTCCAGTATACATTAATCAGAAGCAAATATTGCACTTCCTGTGTCTTTCTGTTGGAATGTTGAATCAAGGTGCTTTGCACAAAACTGTTGGGATTTTCCTTTTCCAGCACTTGCCAATTTGTGCCAATTTTCAGCATTGTTATTAAGCCAGAGAAAGGATGACCTTTTGAATTTTTCTCAGCAGGATTTAACATTGTTAAATAGCCATCTTTCACAGTTCGCATCCACGTTTCTTGCAAATATATGGCAAAGTTGGCAGTCAAATCCACTGGGATGTCATTATATAAGTGTTGAAATCCTCGCATGTTCCAGGATATCAGTGTAGATGGACTTTCATGACCAATAAGGTTTAGCTAATGCTTCCTCACCCCAAGTTTAATGTTGCCAGACGATGGCTGTGAAATTGGCACTGTGTGCAGGTGTTTCCTTATCTCATCTCATCGCTGCTCATTAGTTAACTTAGTACTGAACCTCTCATTGGTACTAGAATGGTTTATAAGTGCTATCGGGCCATCTTCAGAGATCTCTAAGCCCAGAAACAGTAGTTCATCTTTCGCAGCCATTAGGGTCTTGTGTACCACCTGAGATTTTATAAGCAGGAGGACCCTGTCAGCTCGCTCTTCTGAGATGTATTCAACTATCCATATACCTTGAGTAGTCACGGTCCTTAGCACAGGCACCGAGTGTAGAAGCCGGATGACATTTCCTCGGTTCAAGTTGACATCATTATCATCGTCAAATACATTCTCAATTCTTATTTTCCATGGCATAGGTTTTGAATTCACCAGCTTTTGTTGATCCAATTGGTTTGTTTTTTGCTGTCTTTGTGCTGATGTTTGTTTCAGATTCAATGTAGCCTGCATCTTCTTCTTAAACTCAGGTTCGTAGTTTGCTTGTCTTACTGTAGATTTTCCTTGCTTGGCTGCAGGTGCTAGAGACCCTTCGCTCGCATCTCCATTTAAAGTTTTAGGATTTTGTAGATTAAGACTTGGCCTCGCAGCAGTGGAACTTTGTCTCGCAATATTTTTGGGGCAGTTTGAGCCCACCTCTTGACATTTCGAGCTACTGCCCTCCTCAAAATCTTCTGAATACGTCGATAAATTACATAAATCCACAGACGAAGCCACTGAGTGGATTGAGTTGGCATCAGAGTCAATTCTCATTCGCTTTATGGGATTCGTTGAATTGCATTTTGTAATTACTATGGCAGCTTTTAAAATACCTTATGTTTCAGCAGATTTATTGGGGAGGTCGGGTTTCTCCGACGAGAAAAGACTTAGTTTGCATGGTGTAGATCGATTTCTAATAAATTTTCTTGACCTGCTGGTCTGTTTTTATGGGGCACATATATTTTTACTTTTTTCCATTTTTTTAGTAGGGCGAGGCCCTACATCTTGGATTTTCGACATGTTCGGTGCATTTATCAGATTTTTCTCTGCGCCGCTAAAGATCCCAAAGGACATTTTTGACGTTGAACAATTACATATTGGGTGTGTTGTTTACATTTAAGGCCATTTGTTTCATGCATCCTAGAACCACCTCCATTAAGGTTTTTTTTTTAATGTTATCTTTCATGGCTAAATCGCTCAGCCTATTGTGTCAAGATGCAAACTCCTCTACTTGATTTTCTAAGCTTGATTGAAGTGCCGTAGTTAAACTTTCCATTTTTATTTTTTTTTCATTTAGTTGCCCTAATATTGCACCGTTATTGTGAATTGCTTCATTAGGGTTTCATAAAGTTTTATGAAAGGAATTAGAGCCAGAGAAGTAGCGGCCGGCACATTGTGGATCTGTATTGCCGCCGCCACTGACAAGTTTGATTTTGTGATTGACTCTTGATCAGGAAGGCTTTGTTGATTCGCTTTGTTCGTGATAGTTTGCTCGAAGCCGCCTCGGACTGGAAGACCCATAATGCCTGGCGACAACTGGTCCAAGTCACCAGATACACTCAGCGTCTTCGATGTGGAACAATTGGACACCCGCTTCACAAGTAACCGGTTTTCCGCCGTACGTTGTAAGGGCCTGCCAAATTGATCAATTTGTGAGTTTGCATGTGTTCCTTGTTTTAATTGCGGAACTGGTGCAGGCCCCAGGCTTGTTAAGAGGTCATCAGATAGACCTTGTGCTAGGGGGCTTGTTCGAATTAATTGCAAGATTTTACCTGCTCTGTGTGTATGATAATGGTCTGAGCCAGTGTTTACACTTGCACGTCTGTCATTTGTTTTGTTAGTTATTAAGAAACTCTCCGTCAGCTTGTCCGTCATTTTCTCAAAATCAGCTCTCAGACGCTCTGTTAATCTGGCCTCACGACCTACAAGATCAAACCCATTGTTCAGTGTATTCACTTCTCTCAATGCGTGCAATCGAATATTTTGCTGCCCTGCGGGGCACGAGTATTAGTGTTGCCTGTCATGCCTGCATGTCCTTTCTTCGCAGGCGCCTTTTCATACATATCATTTTTCTTTGGAAGTATGTCTTCGCTATTGGTTTCATTCGTTATTATCGACAAGTTTCCTGAAGACTGCCTCTCTGTGGCAGAGGTATTTTATCCGCCGTCCACCAGAGGGGAAGTCAATTTAAAGAGATTTACATCCGTGAAAGACCGCAGAACTTCCAATTTGAGAAGCTCAATGTCAGTTACATCGAACAGCGATTGGATGGCTCCAGTGTTGATTTTGATCACTTTGGAGCCTTCGCCGTGACTTATAGTTGCATTAGAGATAGTGTTTGTTACTCCGCCGGAGCCGGCCCCCTCAGGCAGAGCGTCCTCCATCGCTGCGCATGCAGCACCCGCCATGGAGCGAACAACAACAGCAGCAGCCTCGTTCTTTTCCGCAGAGCTGTGTTGAGGCCAATGCTGTTTTAGCTCTAGTAATCTTTTTGTTGCCATTTGTACAAGAGATGTTAAAGCTGCTGTAAATGTTCCTATAATTGGGGCAGCTGGCAATGAGTCCTCACACTGCTCACACGACCAATCATAGCCCCCAGGTCGCATGTTAAAACAGACACTTCCCCTTCCATTCGCAATGTATTGTCATTCAAGGGACTAGCCCGTGATTGCAAGGATTGCTTTAACTTTAAGCGAGTCAACGGCCCATTTTCAGCCATAATTTGCTGCTTACCTGCTATCAGCTGTGGACTGCTGCTGACTGAACTCTGCGCTCGAACTCTGCGCTCACTCCTTGCATGCCTGGAGGTTTCAAGGGGAATGGAGCTTGTTGACTTAAAGAGACTGGAAGCAAAGCAAGCACACAAATCCACAAGTTCTCTAACAGTAGCTGCAGCTCCTTTTCCATAATGCAGACTACCATAGACTTACACCATGCATACTTATACAAATTTGTTACCACCAGCTATAATCTTTTCATGGCTGGACTGTGAATATTGCCTTGCATTTACATACTAACATATGTGCCAATGTTAGCATGTTAGAATTGTCTGCCCCTTGCTTTGTTTGCACTGAGAAACCAGCCTGGTTTGGATCACCATTTTACACCTCATGAGTTGGTGACTCGACGATTTATGAGTACCCCATTGGTTCCTCCAACTAGGGTATGAACTGATGCCCACAGTGTAGTGAGGGCATTAGGTGACGAGACGCATGATTATTTAACAACAATGACTGCAAGCGTTTCTTTCATGTCTTAACAGATCAGGAGCAGAAGGGAGGGGTCAAAAGGAAGTAACAAAGACAGTCAATCGCTAGAAAAAGAAGATTTACTAAAACACCCAAGGTTGTACCCAGGAGACCAGGTGCTAGTGTGCAAGTTCATACGCACCTGGAGTACGCCCCACTTTGAGGGTCCTCATAAAGTGGTGGAAGCTAGCCCCACTGCAGTGAAATTGAGGGGCAAAGAGCATGGCTACATCTATACGATGTCAAACAAAATAAAGGCAAAACATTGGCCCCTCCGGAAGACCTCCCAAGAGTAGCAAGAGAAATAGTTCCATGTGTGTTGATCCATCCAAACGAAGCAAGAGAAGTAGTTCCACGCATGCAGACCCGCTAATTGGCTACAATGAGAATAAGGAGAAAGAAGTGCACATACGCACTATAGATTGGGGTTCAATGATTTTCAGAACCAACTAAAGATCAATGGTTTCTAGATTTGACAAGGAGAAAATCGACTTACAGATACCTTGGAACACTCCTTTTAGACAGGTTCAAGAGAAAATGACAGTCCAGAGTTTGAAGAAGAAAGAAGAGTATCGACCAGCATTTATGAAACCCATCATTACACTAGTATATACGCTCTTATCAGTTCTTTTTTCCTATATATGGTGTGAGTCTGGCAAGGAGTCCCAGTCTTTCCCAGTTTATGTGACTTTTTGCCTAGAGCAGGTTGTGGATTATTGCGGTTCAAAAAAAAGCTCCTGTGACTTTATATTGAAGCCAGCCTTTAAAATCTGTAAATGTGATTGGCACGCAGCACAGGCACATGAGTCCAGCAAGGAGTCCCAGTCCCTCCGAGGCTCACTGAGGCTTGCTGGTGTGCCGGTGTGCCGATCATTACATACTTACTTTGTCCGTGTGCAAGTGGATAGACCAAACCATGGACTAAAAGGGCCTTTGTACCAGAAAACAGAAACACTTTTCCAACTTTCCCTCCTGGTGGAGAACAAAACTGAGCATGCAGACAAATTATTGGTAAGTGGAAACGTGGTGTCTGCCACAGTTCCACACTCACCACTGCATACATATGGACATGCAGTCAAACAAATACTTGTTGCTGGCGGACGTAGCTAGCAGATTCTATTGACGGTGAGCGCAAGTGTAGAGAAAGAAGAGCAGATAACGATATTGGGGGACTTGCAGAGGTTAGACATTACCGATGTGGAAATCCTTGGAGTTACAGCGACCATTCTACACGCTGGCACGCCTTTAGTTGAGAAAGAGGTAACCATCAATGAGGTGATTAACTCTAACTCTAACTCCAACAGACCAAGCGTTTCCCCAGTAGTGGCATTAGGCAAAGCAGGGGCGGATCCTACTGGTATCAGTGTTTCCTGTCCCCATGGGACGAGTGAGTCCATTCTTTTAATATTGGGATAAGGGGGAGGGTACAGCCCCCAGTGCAATGCTGCCATCGATCCTGCCTGATGTGGACATGAGTAATTTGGCACTAGCAACGCCACAAAACCAGTCAGGTAAAAGATATATGCCTAGATTGCCCTTGCTGGAGAAATCCTTAGACTCAGATTTAGGTTTTAAGAAACCAAAGACAATTCAAGTCAAAAGCAACATAGAGCTCTTGGAAAGCAGAACAAAAGTAAAGCTCACTGTGGCTGAAACTATTAACCAAGATAGCAGCACTCGAGACCCTAAAGGGGGGAGGACAAAAAGTTCAAGTTCAAGCTTAGCAGCCTAAAGAAACTAGCCATTTGGTTCAAACTATAATGGAGAAAGTGAATGCAGAGCGTGATGCCAGGCTAGAGGATAGATTCAACAAAGTTCTAGCTAATATAAGAAAACGGATTTGTGAACAATCACTGAGATTTTCGTTTGAAGGAAGACATTGGCAGAATTTTGACAATCAGTAAATATCAACACTAACTATTGTGATACCCCAATTGAATCACCATAAACTATTGAAGCAATATGAGGAGGAGTTGGAGCAGTTGGCTCTTTAGTGTGAAGTGGAAACTTCAGATAGTAGTTGGCATGGGGTAAATGCTCCGGAACGGGAGTCACACAACCTGAATGCGCAGTGCTCACCTTTTGACTTATTAACTTCTGAGTCACCACACAAACTACCCATATTACCAACAGAAAATGGGGAAAATCAAAAGAGTCAACATCTTCCTTCTGATTTGGGTTTGTAAATTCATAACAACATAATGGTTGCATTAACAGTATAATTGGCACTCTACCTGAAAATGTATGAAAATATTCACTTAAGCATGAAAGATCAATAACTCTACTAGCAATGCTACAAAAACTAAGTTAAATCCAATAGAAGCATCAGTGGCAAATATTCCAACACGATTAAATAAGAAACCAGAAACATCAGCCATTTGGCAAGCCAGACTAAGTGATTTGGGCCAGAGTGAACATGCTGACAGGAAAAATATGATGGAAGTTCTATTGGAAGGATTGAAATGGATGAGGAAAAATTGAAACATAAATGGTAAGCCTTCAACAATGACATCTGAAAGAGATCTGAATACTGGTATAAGGTGTAAGTCAGATGACCACAAGGGAAGAAGGATCAAGCATGGTGAGTGACAATAATCAATTGAAAACAACCATTCGATCCTTAGCGGCAACACATCAGCAAAATAAGAGAATCAATAGAAAAGATAGTGAAAACAATATAATTGGCACCCAAAAAACTAAAGAGAAGAGACAATTAGTGAATCAAGGAAAGTTAAATGAGAGAGGAGTCGAAACCAACATACCACGAGCAAAGACCATCGAACATTAGAGTACGCTTGACTAATCTGGAACAGAGCATGCAGAAGGTAGTATACCATGTAAAGAGAATACAAATAAAAATGGAACCCCTGATGTATTTTTTTTTTTTTATCTTTCTTTTTTGGTATTTAAAACTTAGTACAACTTAAACTTTGCGCCACAACCCAAATCCCTCCCTCTGACCTCCCTCCCCCCTCCACCCCTTCTCTTGAGTTCAGTGTCCCCTTTGGTAAGTATCGTACCCATCCAGTCTCTCGGTTTGAGGAGGTAGAGGTACACGGCCCATGCCTTCACCGAGGTGTACCCACCGTTTCTGAGGTGTCTGCTGAGGGGTCTTCTGCTTCACTCGTCAAGAACAGTATTAGAGGGCCCCAGATGTCCGGAGGACGAGCATTTAAGGGTAGTAGTTTAATAAAGTCTGTTTCTACATCCTGGTAGTAGAGAATGTCCTTGCGCCAGGCAGCGATTGTTGGGGGGGCACCTCGGCCCCAGGCCATGGTAACTCTCCTACGAGCTAGTGTCAGCAGAACCCAAGCCAGTTTCCTTATTGGAGCGGAAAGTAACCTTGTCATGCCCAATAGGGCTGCTGTTTGATTTGGTTGTATCGCTTCTCCCACAATTGCAGCTGTCGTCTCAAGGACTTGGTTCCCGAAAGGGATTAGTTCGGGGCACTCCCAAGCGAGGTGAACAAAGTCTGCTGAAGGAGTCCCGCATCTATTGCATTTTGCCAATGCGTCGGGATGGTGTTTGTTGGCTTTTTCTGGTGTGTAATAGGTTTGGTGAAGGAAGTTGAAGTGGATATGTTTAAGGCGTGAATTGAGGGCGACTTTTTGAGTCTGTTTCAGGATGTAGATCCAATCTTCTTCTGAAATGGATAAATGCAGTGACTATTCCCATCTGGATTTTGCGCGTGTGATGACGGGGATGGTGCTGGAGACAATGGATTTGTAGATCTGCGACACCAGCCTACCTTCGCCTTGTGCCTGAATAATGTTATGCAGCGGTTGCCAGGTTGGTGGTTGACACAGGAAGTCGGGCAGGAGGGTCTGCAGGGTGTAATGAGTCCTGAAGTAAAGGAATACGTCCAGTGCAGTGTTGCCCCCTTTCAATTTTGCTTGATCTGGGGTTAGAAAGCCATATTCTGTGAAGAGGTCCCCTGGGGCTTTTATGTGTAGTTTTTCGACCCATTGGTGGAATACTTTCTCTGAAGTCAGTGGAACTCCTGGTATAAACTTGACGGGCAAAAGAGCAGAGTATCGTGTTTGTACCCCAAGCTTTTGGGCTAGTGTCTTCCAAACTTTGTATGTCGAGAGCATTATATTCATTGTGGTGCTGGGGACGGGAATCTGGCTAAAGATGACAGCGGTCAGTAGGTTAGGCGTTGCCAAGGCTCGTTCCACTTGTACATGAGGTCGGATTACTTGAGTGGCATACCAATGACTGAGGTATTGAGCTTGCGCTGCCCAAAAGTATTTCTCCAAATCTGGAAGGGCCAGCCCCCCACTTGAAACCGGGAGGGTCAGTGTTGCGTGTGCCACTCTGGATGGCTTGCCCGCCAAAAGTAGTTCAAGGACCAAGCTTTTCAGTTTTTTCAGAAAGGTTTGCGATAGCAGCAAAGAGATATTGGTGAATAGGTGTAGCAGTTTTGGCAGGATCACCATCTTGACCAGGGAGGCCCTTCTCCAAAGAGTTAGTGGAAGAGTCTTCCAACGTGACACCCTTTCTTGAAGGGACTTGACCACCTCTTCGTAATTATCTCGAAACACCTCATGCTGATTCAGTGACATTTGTATCCCCAGGTATCGGACGTTGGAAGTTTTCCATGTGAATTGGAAGTCGTCTGTAAACTGCTTGGTGGCTCGGGTCAGTGGGAATACGATGGATTTTGATTGGTTGATTTTTAATCCGGAGGCCGCTCCAAATGTAATGACTTCCCTCATGACAGGGTTCAAATTGTCCTCGGGGTCGCGTATGAACAGTGCCACATCATCGGCGTAGAGGGATATGATGAGCTTGTGTGGTCCAATGATGAGTCCCCTCTGCTGGCGTTGTTCTCGAAGGTTGGAGGCTAATGGTTCCATTACCAAGGCAAAGATTAATGCCGATAGTGGGCAGCCCTGTCTCGTGCCTCGCTGTAGTTCTATTGGGGCTGATTTGGCTGTGCCTACAATAATATTAGCTTGTGGCTTGGTGTATAATAGAGAAACAAGTTTGATGAAACGGGCACCCAGTCCCATCCTGGTGAGTACAGTGAACAGAAACGGCCATTCCACCGAATCGAATGCTTTTTCGGCATCAAGGAGAACTGCAATTGCCTGCTTTGAGGGGTCCAGTGCCTCGATTATACCAAACATTCTCCTGAGTCCGAAGGTCGTATTGTGGCCTGGTACGAAGCCGGCTTGGTCTGCCAGCACAAGGGCGGGCATCAGTGGCATCAACCTTTTAGTAAGCACCTTAGCGAGTATTTTATTGTCGAGGTTAAGCAGGGAAATAGGGCGATAGGATGCGCAGTTTTCCGGTGGTTAGCCAGGTTTGTGTAAGAGGATGACATTGGCTTCACAGGAGGAGTGTGAAAGGTTCCCCTTTTCCAGTGCTTCCTCGTATACGGCTGCCAGGAGGGGAGCTAGGGTGCTTGCAAATACTTTATAGAATTCTCCCGTTAGGCCGTCTGGGCCCAGCGCTTTGGAGCAAGGGAGGGACTTTATGGCCTCTATAATCTCCTCCTGTGAGATCATCTCATTCAGAGGTTCACACAGGGGTTGATCGACCCAGTATAGCTCTGTGTTTTCCAGATATTCTAGCGGGGCGTTTGAGTCTTTGGTAAGTTTAGTGCTGTAGAGATCTTGGAAGAAGAGTCTGAATTCCTGTTGCGACTTAGAAATTTGATCTCACGGTCTGCTGTGGAATTGAATTTTTGCAGTTCCTTTTTCAGAGCGACTCCTATTCTTGGGTCAACCGTGTTTGCATTCTGGAGCTCAAGGTGTTTTAATTTATCTTCGCTGGTTGCCAGCTCGCGCCTGATGAGTTTGAGGATGCCGTTTTCTTTGGCGTGGCAGACTCCTCTTATAAAGCATTTTAGAGACTCCCAGATTGTGCCAGCAGAGGGGACCGATCCTATGTTGGCTTCGAGAAACACGTTGATCTCCTCTCTTAGCTCGGAGGCAAATACTTCATCACGTATCGAGCCCGTCAAAAAACGCCACCGCTGTAGTGGCGGTGTAGGGTTGGAAGGCTTAAGACTGAGGAATAGTGGGGAGTGGTCGGAGAGCGTTTTTGGATGGATACAACACCGGCCGCTTTACAAGGGGCCATTCGCTGAGGTGAAGAGGTAGTCGATTCGGGAGCTCGTATTGTGTACCGCCGAGTGAAAGGTGCAATCTCGTAGTTCCCCGTTAGAAACTCTCCAGGTATCTTGCAGATCGAATGCTTTGCAGATTTCCTTTATTTGGAGGCAAGCTTTGGAAAGAGGCTGTGGAGTGGCTTTCGATCTGTCCCTTGTTGGATCTAATACTGTGTTCATATCGCCTCCCCAGATTATGGTTGCTGGGTTTTGAGTGGAGAGCTGAGTTAACACCCATCCAGAATTGTCAGGGCCATCCGCTTTTGGTGCATAGGAGTTGATGAAAGTCATTTTCTGGCCTGCTATGGTGCCGCTTACTAGGACCGCTCTCCCCTCGGTGTCCTTCACTGTGCAGACCAGGCGGAAGCTGATCCTCCTATGTATGAGGATGGCAACTCCTCTAGAGTAGGAGGAGTATGAGGAGAAGTACCTGTGGCAGCCCCAGCGCTTGGCCCACTGGTGATCTTTCCCTGGGAGCAGGTGAGTCTCTTCAATCATGGCCAAATCCACCTCGTGTCGTCTGAGGTATTGGACGATATTCCTGGTTTTGGACGGGATATTGCCTCCTCTTATGTTCTATGTCAAGACATTGAATGGGTCGAGTTAATCTTTATGTTGGACCACTTTTCGTTTCCAATGATCAACATTAATGCAGCTAAGTTTAGCCCAGTGTAGGGGTCAATGCACGGAGGTAGGGTGCCTGAATGATGTGGCGGTATTGATAGTGGGCTGAGAGATGGGGGATAGGTGGGCGGCGGGGAACGGGCGGCGCTGAACTTTCCTGGTGTATTCTCGGAGCACAGTCCACGGGCAAACCCCAACTGGCCCGTAACGTTTCTCTCCTTAGGGTGGGCAACCCCCAACTGGCCCACAGAGAGGTCACTCATCAACCAACAAGGACAAATAGTGGAACATGGAGTTACCATGCTGACGGGTGTACTCCGGGCCCATGATATGCCCACCCTCTCCTGTATGGGCAACTCCCAACTGGCCCTTGGTAAACAGTCCCCTGTAAACAAAACAGTCAACATTGCTGTGGTAGGGGTGCTAGTGGCCCTCCAAGAGGAGGCTGGCTCCCAACCCCGATATGAGTTTGTTCCGTGGTGGCGATGTTGTTACGTTTGTGTTGCTGAGATGTCTCCTATTTGTGACAATTGTGGAATGGGTCTTTATGGTGGATCTCTTCTCGGTCTATTTCCCCTTTGGGGGTTTCCGTTGTTTGGGGCGGGTCTGCAGCCATTGCGGTCCAGGTATTCATTAGTCTCCTCAGGCGTGTTGAAGAACTGAGTTTTGCCTCCGATTTGTATGCAGAGTTTCGCTGGGAAAAGCATGGAATACTGAATTTGATTTTCTTACAGTCTGCGTTTCACTGCTGTGAACGATCATCGTTGTGCCTGGACTGCTTGGGAGAAATCTGAGAAAAATTGAATCTTGTCTCCATCATATTGGAGCGCACCTTTGTTTCTGGCGGCTCTTAGAATGGCATCACGGTCCCTGTAATTGAGAAGCTTTGCTATGATGGGCTGAGGATTTGTTCCTGGGACAGGTCTTGCGTTAGGAACTCTATGGGCTCTCTCGACGACGAAGAGCTTTGATAGGATCTCCGCTCCGAACAGGTCTGTGCAGATCTTCTCCATGTATTCTTCCATTCTTTGAGTGGGCTGATGCTCTCTAACACCGACGATCCTTATGTTATTCCGTCGGAAGCGTCCTTTGAGATCTCGTTCTTCGCGCTCACAGCTTTCACTTGCGCCTCTAATAAGGATACTCTGGAGGTTAAGGCCGTTGTGCCATCGTCAAGGTCGGAGACCCTCTGCTCGAAAGTGTCCAGTCTGTCAGCATGCTTGTCCAGCCGATGTTGAGCTAGTCGACTTTGGAAGAGAGAGAGTCCAGTTTGCTCCCTAGGCCTCCTATGCCTGCCTTGAGGTCTAACAGAATTTCTTTAATGTCGAATTCTTGTGCCTCTTCCACTTCGTGGGGTGGTTCTTAATTGGGTGATTGGGATCTACTATTTGAGGAAGTCACTTTGGTGGAGGAACAACCCTCAAAGTTCAGTTTTCTCTGTGACCTGTCATTTTTCCCCATCTTTGTGTTGAATGTGGGTGGCAAAGCCACAGGGGGACGAAGTGGGACGCGCCTGAGAGGACCAGCTGGAAGGTCGCAGGGTATCCTGGTGGCTAGATGGCCGGGGGGGGGCCTCTAGCGTGTGTTGTGGTGCACTGATCTCAGATTTGTTTTCCACACTGTTGCCTCTGTAGTGTCTAGGAAGATGTGAGGAGGGATTTCGTGCTGCGCCAGTGGAGAGAGCGCCAACGTTCCTAGGGTATTTGCGCCCTTTGGTTAGCTCTCAGGCAAATCTTGGATACTGCTGCAGTCTGAACTTGGCTGCGATCGAGTGCTGGAGGTATGGCTGCGCTGAGGTCTGGGCCGATTTCTCTTCATCAAGTTGCTAGGTGGGTATTGCAGGTGGGGTTTTAGGCACCTTTAGGTTAATGGGGTAACCCCCTGTAGGATAGTCCTTCTGTTTATGAGTGTGAAACTGTACGGGCCTACCTCTGTAAGTCTCTTAATGTGGGCCCCAGGTTAGTGGGTTCGCTTTGTTTGTCTGCAGTCCTTTGCTGCGTATCATGGGCGGGGGTGAAGGACCTGAGATGGATGTGGCACCAGGGGGCGGGGCCACCTTGTTGTTTCGACCCGCCGGGGCCCAATTTCTGCTCCAGTGGGTATGCAGTTGGCAGGCCCTGTAGTGCCACGGTGATCGCTAGCTGAGTTCTGTCATGTGGGAAATCCGGGGGCTGAGCGGACCCGCCGCGGGCTCTTGCGATCATGGGGGGGACGCAGAGCGCTCGTACCTGGCTCCAAGCTGGTGTGTGGGCTGTGGTCTCAGCGCCGCCGTCCGTGGCACCCGCAAACTCCGCTGGTCCTGCGGTCTCGTGTCGGCTGCTGCAGCCGTGCAACCACCAGCTCCTCTCGGTCCCCAAGGAGCTCCGGCGAAGCCCGGCGGCGCTATGGGCCAGCGCCGATGAGCGTCGCAGACGCGCAGTCACTCGATCCACTCTGCGCCGCAGGAGCTCTGGCGAGGTGCGGACGGTGCCCCGTGGTATTACTGCCGGCTCAGCTGTCTTGTGCACACCCGGTCCCCTGCTGCTCCGGCAAAGGCCACGTTCTCCAGACGGATGAAGGGAGGAAGGGGGGGGACACCTCGCTGCCTGTCGCACGCGGACGAAACCTCAGGTGGCTGGCAAAATGACTGCAGGATCTTGTGCAGAAACGCCTTAGCTTTCGGTGCCTGGAGACCTCGAACTGTTTGGGTGCCACGGAAGTCGCGATTTTTCAGGATCTTTGGGGAGCTACACGGAGCTCACAGGTAGGCCGCCATCTTGGACGGCTCTCTAGCGCCCTCTCGAACCCCTGATGTATTAATTAGTGTCATGATGCCTACCCCTGGAGCACCAGGCCAGGCCCAGCACCCCCGGGAGCAGGCATCATGCCCCCGGGTAAAAGCCCAGCGGCCCCTTATAGGGGCTCTTTGGACTCTGTCCTGGCGCCGTTTGCGCCAGGCTCATGTTGGACATCAGTCCTGGCGCCATCGCCAGGCTCATAAAGGAAGGTGTTTTTTGCACTTACCTGATGCAGACCATGCTGCAAGATTCAGGTCTCCCTGAGACCTGAAAGGGACTATTTTTTCATTGGGACTATTTTTCCACTCGGGCGTGGCCAGGGAAGGATGCTTACCTGGAACTACTTTGGGGGCTATTTAAGCCACACCCAGATGGTAGCTCACGCTTCGCGTTGTTCTGCATCCAAGCAGCTGAACGCTCACTGTGTCTGCTCCTGCATCTGGTCTCCAGCCACGCCCGCCTCGATCCTGGAAAACCTGTAAGGAAAGAAGAGAAGAGAAAGGTGAAAACCAAGAATTTTATTAAACTTCTTACCTGCATCCGGAACCTTCATGCCAGCGTTCCTGATAAAAGACTTTCATTTAAAAGCACCGCGTTGCTCGCTGCAGCGCTGCGCTTCACTCGTCTATCCTCGGGAGTTCTTCTGGCTCCACCGCAACTGTCTGCACCGGTCGCCACATCTCTGCGCCTAGGGGAGAGAAGAAGAGACAAAAGGTGAGCAGAAGGAACATATGAGGAAAGCCTAATATTCCGCCATAACACTTACCGGTCTTCTGTTGGTGGATCATTCCTCATTTCGGGTCGGCGCCGCTTCGTTGGCAGGTACCGCACCCCGGCCCCTATGGGGAAAGGACAAAAGACATTACTAGAGGAATATAAAGACATTAAGAGGGATCGCCCCCATCGCTAACTCACCTGAGTTTACCATCGGCAATTCAATCCCTCAACGCATCGCCTTCATTCTGCACCTGAAATAAAGGACAGATCACAGGTTAGGAAGGCAACAGAAAAGGAGGCTCAACACTTGAACTTTTGTAATCTTTATACTTACGGCGTTCCGCTCCGAAAAGTCAAGGGGATTTTGCCAGCGCCATTCTGAAAACCAGTGAAGTAACTGGACAAATACGCGCCTCTACACCAGAAGCAGGATGGAGAGTTCATCCTTTCAAACCATAAGGTGAGCTTCAACCGGGGATTTCGGAGGAAGTTAGAGAAGAACGAAGGGGGGAAGGGGGGAGCAAGCAGACTATTCTGCAGACTGTTAATCCCCTTTCTCATCTGCAGAAGGATATTCCTACGGGCCAGACAAGCAAGATTTGAGGGTCCTGTTCAGTCGGTGTTCCGAGTTCTGCGCATCACGCTCGAAGAGGCCACAGCCACCCAGACTAGACCAGCGCCTCCGTGGGAGTCAGGTGATCGTTACAGAACGCGAAGCCTTTCTACAAATTCCCACCCAGGCGCTATGGAAACTTCTGAGACTGATCAGTTGGCCCAACTACTGGGGGAATTACGGGCCGAAGTACACGCCGCTCGTCAAGAGACTAATGCTCTCAGAAGGAAAGTGATTTTTATCAAAGGAAAGAACTGATGACCTGGCTAGACAGTTTTTGCAAGGTCAAGCTGGACACACTCCTCTACCCGGTTCCGGGGGGAATCCCGGTCCTGTGGTTCCCAGTAACCCTGTGCAGATTAATCTACCTGGAAACATGCCGCTGGCCCCACCCAAACGCTTTGCTGGGGACCCCAAACAATTTGCCGTATTCATGAATCAGTGTCGTTTGCACTATGTAGTCCTGGGGCCTTCCCTAATGACCTGACCAAGGTAGCCTTTGTATTGTCATATCTCAGCGGCTGTGCTGCCGATTGGTCAGTTCCACTGGTTACTCAAGATGACCCGATTCTCCGTGATTTTCAAGGATTTCAAGCAAGCATGGAAAGGTTATTTGCTCGACACTCTCAGGGGCAGGCTCTGGATGTCGAACTCCTATCCCTGCGACAGGGCAATCAGGACCTCCTATCCTACATTGCAACCTTTAATAGAGTAATTGTGGAAACTGGGTGGCCAGAGGATAAAAGAATCACATTATTTTATCGAGGTCTACGTGGAGAACTTAAAGATGTCCTGGCCCAAGTTGTAAATCCGCCCCAAGAATGCACAGAATATATAGACTTAGTGGTCCAATTGGATCACAGACTTCAAAACAGAAAAGCAGATCGGTCCAAGTTTGAGAACCGGGTGTTGGTCAAGACCCACGCTAACCCCAAGGGTGCTGATGTCTCTGAGCCTATGCAAATCGGAGGGGTTAAAGGACCTTTAACTCAAAAAGAACGTGAAAGAAGACGGCAGATGCAATTATGTCTTTATTGTGGGTCCTCTGGACACTTTCTACGAGATTGCCCGGCAAAACCGCCCAAGAAGGTGGTAGGAGCCGCTGATAAAAACCATAAAGACTCTGTTTCAGGAAATGACCACGCCCGACAAGCGTAGGGGTCCGCTTGCCGAGCTTGAAAACTAACTCTCAGACCTTGCATTTCATTGTGCCAATGGTCCTCGTAGATCCGGAACAGCCTAAGCGGTTGCATGCAATAAAGGCATACATCGATAGTGGGGCTATAGGAAATTGTGTGGATCGTGAATTGGTCTCTAGGATTAACCTCCCTCTGCGTCCTAAAACCAGCAAAGATGTCATCACCACAGTCGATGGAACCGAAATTGCCTCTGGACCGGTAACACATTCCACTGCTGAGGTGGGCCGTCCTTGAGAAATTGCGTCAGCACAAACTGTTTGCAAAGCTGGAAAAGTGCGCTTTCCATACCACCGAGGTTGAGTTTCTTGGATTCATCCTGACACCTAAAGGGGTTCGAATGGACTCACGAAAAGTAGATACCATCCTCAAATGGCCATCACCTTGTTCAGTGAAAGGTGTCCAAAGCATGCTTTGTTTTGCCAATTTTTATCGCAGATTTATCCCGGAATTTTCACGTGTGGTACAACCCATCACTGCACTCTTGCGGAAAAATAAACGCTTCGAATGGACCGAGGAAGCCGAACAGGCCTTTCAGGAATTGAAAGCTAAATTCACGGCCACACCTATTTTGAAGCACCCGCGTCCCGATCTCCCATATATAGTCGAAACCGACACGTCCAGCTTAGCCATGGGAGCTGTCCTGTCTCAGAGAGACCCTGAAACCAACCAACTGCACCCCGTAGCATTTTGGTCCAGAAAGTTCTCGCCGCCTGAGGTAAATTATGCAATCACCGACAAGGAATTATTAGCCATTAAGTCCGCCTTTAAGGCTTGGCGGCATTATCTTCTTGGCGCCAGGCATACCATCACCGTGATCACTGATCACCGAAACTTACAATGTTTAAAAACTGCCAAGGCTCAATCGTCACATCAGCTCCGATGGGCTTTGTTCTTTGCTGAGTTCGATTTTGTAATCACTTACCGCCCCGGCTGTAAGAATGGCAAAGCGGACGCGCTATCTCGAATAGGAATGGAAGAAATAGACACAAACTCAGAACCTGTGCCGATAATTCTCGAACAAAGAATTTTGGGGATAACCTCTTTAGAAACCCTTGAAGACATTCAAGCGCGGGTAAAACAACTCCTGGACTCTACAGCCTTGCAGGATTGGATCCAAAGGGGGTCTTATTTTTCGGTCAACGATTGCCTACCTTACTTCCAAGGACGCTTATTTCTGCCAGAAAAGGAATTGCAAGAACTGGTTATTTCCCGTCATCATGATACCCTGATGGAAGGACATCCTGGCATTGCCAAAACTGAGGAAAAAATTAAACGACAATTCTGGTGGCCTTCCTGGCGAAAGGATATTAAATCTTTCGTGATGTCCTGTGGAGTTTGCGCCCAAAACAAAGGCCAAAAGACAAAACCTGCCAGTCTTCTTCAGCCTTTAGACATTCCACCAGCACCTTGGCACACCTTGTCACTAGATTTTATCACAGACCTGCCCCCTTGAAATGGATACAATACTATTCTGGTTGTGGTGGATTTATTTCCCAAGATGGCCCATTTTATTCCGTTGAAAGGATTACCTTCAGCTTCTGTCCTAGCCAAGGAATTCCTCGAAAATATCATCCGTTTGCATGGATTCCCGTCCATACTAGTTTCCGACCGGGGAAGTCAGTTTATTTCTCATTTTTGGAGAAAGTGTCAACTGGCACAAATCGACGTAAGACTCTCAACCAGCCACCACCCACAGACCGATGGTCAGACGGAGAGAACGAACCAGACCCTTGATCAATACCTACGATGTATGTTGCACCAATCGGAGGGTAATTGGAAGGATATTTTATGGGTGGCTGAATATGCATACAATAACTCGGTACACTCTGAAGCTGGACAAAGCCCCTTTTATACCCTATGTGGACATCACCCTCGTACTTCAGACCTCGACTCACCTCTGAGCCTTGAAATGCCTGCAGTGGACCATTTGCATTCCACGATAACTCAAGCCTTCAAGGATGCAACTGCACATTTGCAACAAGCGAAAGGGAAATACAAAAAGAATGCAGATCTGCATCGGAGTGAGGAGCCTCCATACCAAATAGGGGATCAAGTATAGTTGGCTACCAAACACTTATTGCTCAAGGGACCCCAAAGTTTTAATCCAAGGTACTTGGGCCCTTACTCGATCAAAGCTATAATTAACCCAGTGGCAGTCAAGCTCGATCTACCAGCTAACATGCGGATTCACCCCATTTTTCATGTGTCACTTTTGAAACCAGTGCAACCAGGAACCAGATTAATAAAGCCACCAGAACCAATCCAGATAGATGGGGAGCCTGAATTCAAGGTGAAGAACATTTTGGATTCTAAGATCTCAAAATCAAAACTTTTCTATCTAATTGATTGGAAAGGGTACGGGCCTCAGGAAAGGTCTTGGGAACCCAGCGACCACGTACATGCACCTCGGCTGGTAAAAAGGTTCCATCGGAATTTCCCAAACAAACCGAAACCTCCAGAGGGAACGACCTTGGGAGGGGCCTTGGGGGGGAGTGCTGTCATGATGCCTACCCCCGGAGCACCAGGCCAGGCCCAGCACCCCCGGGAGCAGGCATCATGCCCCCGGGTAAAAGCCCAGCGGCCCCTTATAGGGGCTCTTTGGACTCTGTCCTGGCGCCTTTGGTGCCAGGCTCATGTTGGACATCAGTCCTGGCGCCATAGGCGCCAGGCTCATAAAGGAAGGTGTTTTGCGCACTTACCTGATGCAGACCATGCTGCAAGATTCAGGTCTCCCTGAGACCTGAAAGGGACTATTTTTTCATTGGGACTATTTTTCCACTCGGGCGTGGCCAGGGAGGGATACTTACCTGGAACTACTTTGGGGGCTATTTAAGCCACGCCCAGACAGTAGCTCACGCTTCGCGTTGTTCTGCATCCAAGCAGCTGAACGCTCACCGTTTCTGCTCCTGCATCTGGTCTCCAGCCACGCCCGCCTTGATCCTGGAAAACCTGTAAGGAAAGAAGAGAAGAGAAAGGTGAAAACCAAGAATTTTATCAAACTTCTTACCTGCATCCGGAACCTTCACGCCAGCGTTCCTGAGAAAAGACTTTCATTTAAAAGCACTGCGTTGCTCGCTGCAGAGCCGCGCTTCACTCACCTATCCTCGGGAGTTCTTCTGGCTCCACCGCGACGGTCTGCACCGGTCGCCACATCTCTGCGCCTAGGGGAGAGAAGAAGAGACAAAAGGTGAGCAGAAGGAACATATGAGGAAAGCCTAATTTTCTGCCATAACACTTACCGGTCTTCTGTTGGTGGATCATTCCTCATTTCGGGTCGGCGCCGCTTCGTTGGCAGGTACCGCACCCCGGCCCCTATGGGGAAAGGACAAAAGACATTACTGGAGGAATATAAAGACATTAAGAGGGATCGCCCCCATCGCTAACTCACCTGAGTTTACCATCGGCAATTCAATCCCTCAACGCATCGCCTTCATTCTGCACCTGAAATAAAGGACAGATCACAGGTTAGGAAGGCAACAGAAAAGGAGGCTCAACACTTGAACTTTTGTAATGTTTATACTTTCGGCGTTCCGCTCGGAAAAGTCAAGGGGATTTTGCCAGCGCCATTCTGAAAACCAGTGAAGTAACTGGACAAATACGTGCCCCTGCACCAGAAGCAGGATGGAGAGTTCATCCTTTCAAACCATAAGGTGATCTTCAACCGGGGATTTCGGAGGAAGTTAGAGAAGAACGAAGGGGGGAAGGGGTGAGCAAGCAGACTATTCTGCAGACTGTTAATCCCCTTTCTCATCTGCAGAAGGATATTCCTACGGGCCAGACAAGCAAGATTTGAGGGTCCTGTTCGGTCGGTGTTCCGAGTTCTGCACATCACGCTCGAAGAGGCCACAGCCACCCAGACTAGACCAGCGCCTCCGTGGGAGTCAGGTGAGCGTTACAATTAGTCAGGTTATAGCTGCACCAAACATGCCATTATTCGAGATATTCACAAAAAGAATACAAAGGGCCAGGTTGGATAAGAAGTTAAATAGCAATGGAAATGAAGTGGTAAGACCATTAGTGAAGACAAAAAGAAAATCTACGGAAACCAATACCACCAAAATGAAATGGGTGAAGAGCCTGCTTGTGGAATTTATATATATATGCCACCAGCAGACACCAATTCGTCTGGAAAGTGAAAGAGTAATAGGCAGCAGAGCAATGAAATGGGCTAGTTCAGTCGGTTAATGTAGGCGCAAACCAACAAATAACCCAGACAACCAAGAATATTACGATTCTTGCAAAAGACATATCTCCTAAGTCAAACAGAGAGATATCTAGTATGATTGATTATGATCCCTTCGAAGATCTCTTTGAATATTTAGAGGATAATGAGAGATAAGGTCCATGTTCTTGTGAAATCTCACATGACGCGACATCTGAAGATGTGGTACCTCCGTAAACAACATTCCTAAGCAAAAAATAGAACCCCACTGAAACAATAGAGTCAGATGCTGATGGGTCAATAGTTCAATATAGGAGGATTTTCACAATATTTATGACTCGCAGAAAAACGGCAGCGCATACAAAAGCAATTTAAAGTGACTGATTGGGAAACATCCATGAATATTAAGCAAAAAACCTCTGAAGCTTGGAATTCAACCAAACCAAAGGCACATACCCAGCAGAGAAGCTCTGACACACATTTACGAAGATAAAATAACAAAGAGGTTGGCAAAGAAATGGATAAGGAATTACTAGAAAACATTATAACGGAAGAAAATGAAGTAAACCTTAATTAAAGGAATTTGATGCAGTTACTACAATGTGTACCAGGCTTAAGATCCATCTCGTCTGACAATTGACGATATAGCAATAATTGAATACATGCAAGAATCACGGCTGAATTGGGTATGTTTACATTTAAAATAAAAAAATAGCAAAAATATTGCTATTGAATGCCAGAGCTACTCTATTACCATTTGGCTTTGATGTAAAAGAATTTGACAGCTTTATCAATGAAATCCCTGTCAATATTCAAAAGGAGACAAAGGGCAATGAGAGGACCAAGCAAGACCCTAAGGAAATTAATGTTGAGAGACCATTAACTGTTACTTTTAAGAACTCAACCAAACAAGTGATTAAAGAACATGAGAACTCGACACAAAATACGAAGGAGGAAAAAGGCGAAAACTGGAGTTGGCTTCCACCAGCACTTATTGCTGAAAGAAAGAACCAGCAAGAGGAGAGGGGAAAGGAAAGCAGGGTATCACTTCTCTCATGGAATACTAGGGGCTGTAAATATTTATTTGGTTCTAACTCTGTGGGTCTAAATGATGTCTTAGTGATATGTCTGCAAGACACATGGCTCGCTGAAGCACCATAGATGGATCGTTATGTGACCTTGTTAAATCCTGCAAGGAAAGGCCCAAGAGGAAGACCCTTTTCTGGTCTCTTAATACTAATAAAGATAAGTGCCAGATTGAAAATTTTGGAAACCATAAAGCCACATTTGTTTATTCAAATAACTGACTTAAAACAGAAACAAAGTAGCACTGAATTCCCAGAGACAACAGTGCTAATGAATAGATGAATATCTATTGGAACCTTAAAATGATAACAACTAAAAAATGTATGTTAGAAATGAACAAAATTCAAGACAAATGTCACATTGAACTAAAAAATCCCCACATTCTAATTTGTGGTGACTTGAACATGAATTGCTTGGATAAAAAAGGAACACCAATACACTTTGAAATGTATCGGTCAACAACCTAATAGCAATGAAGTGAAAGATTGTGTAGTGATCTTACAGAACAAATCTGCTACATTTTAAATGGACAGACCTTCGGAGATATCCTAGGGAAGCCGACATGATCCAGTGGAGACCTGAGCTCAATGATAGATTGCATCTGGAGTTCTCAGATTTTCATGCATCTGATAGAATGACTCGACATAATAGCATCAAAAGAGAGTAACCACAGTATGTGGATCATGACTTGGAAATTGTGGAACATACCAAAGAAACTTCACATATTATGCAAAATTGTGATAAACCAAGGGAAACAGCTGTTAAAAATTAATTAAAAAACATTGTGAATTTTATGGGGATGACTCAGGAAAAGGAAGTGAAAGTAAAAATACAAATCGACAACCCAAGGATCCTCACAGTAATAAGATGGACAAAGAAAAAAACAACTAAGAGCAGACCTAAAATTAATTAAAAAGGCACATACGGAAACAATGGAAGTGGATATTAAGACAAGGAAACAAAGTTATAGAAATTGGCAGAGAAGCTTTTGAATATTATGCGAGCAAGAACAAGGACCGGAAATGCTCAAAACAATTTTCCAAAGAAAATCAGGAGAAATATGGTCACTCTTAAACAAAACTACGTTCAATCAAGAGGCATGTCTCAGTAGTAGAGTTTCGGAAGAAAAATGGATAGACCATTGTTCTAATGTATTAAAAAATAGAAATACGAAAGAGACAATAGATGACAAATCTCTACACCATGGTCAGTGCAATTCAATAAGAGTAAGATATGAGTAGCAATTAAAAACTGAAGGCATCGAATGCCAATGGCACAGATGGGCTAACGAACAACATCCTCAAGGAAAACCCAGAGAGATGGAGTGAATTTATAGTGTTACTATTCCAACAAATATTAAAAGCGAAAAAGATTCCCGAGTCACTGGTCCATGGCAATAATAATTCCGATCTTCAAACAGAGGCAAAAACATGACCAAAGTAATTATAGGCCTATAGCCCTATTAGACGTGATAGGGAAAGTATTTCCATCTGACCTACAAAAACAACTAGTAAAGTGGGCTACAAAGGCCAACATTCAAGATCCTAGGCAGACCGGGTTTACCAAGGAGTGGGACAGAATTAAATCTTTTCATTTTGAATTTGCTCAAACTACATAGAATCAAAGCAAAAGGAAAGATAGATTTAGCCTTTATCAAGCTCCAACAGGTGTTGATACCATCAATAGGAATATTCTATAGAAGAAATTAGACTGGAAGTCCCCTTGCGAGCTTATTGAAGCAATGAAAACCTTATACTCCAACACGACGATCCAAGTCAGACTTAATAATCACGGAATGTTGCCTGCCAAAATAAGTACAGAAAGTGGAGTCAAACAAGGATGCCCAATGGCAGCCACATCACATTGCTCAACTTATTTTTGGCGGATCTGCCAATATAACTTTTATAAAGCGCCACTTGCCCATAGGCCTCAGAGCACATAGAGAACATGACAAGACAAACAACAAAGAAGCATGGGAAGGATATTCATAACCGGGTCAGGCAACAGCAGAGAAAGTCTAGATTAGTCCGGGCTAAGATTAAAGAGATATTGAAAGAGATAAAGTTACTGGCTTGACGCATAGAGGCAGGAAGAGAATCCACAGAAGAGGTCCCTCCAAAGCGGGCCAGTTTGAATCTTGGTTGGAAAAAGGTAGGCGTCATAGAGGAGCAAAGGTTCCTAGTACTGACATCAGGCTTTACACAATCTAGAAGATAAGCCGGGCATGATTGAGAGTGACTTTTAAAGGCCAGTGTCAGGATTTTGGAAGTGTTCCTTTGTTTAATAGGAAGCCAATGCAATGCTTTCCTGGCGACAGAAACGTGTGCGCATCGAAAGAGACCCAGAGTTGCTCGGACCACATTAGTCTGGGTTACTTGCAAGGCCCAAATGTTGAGAGCTGTAGTACCCACCAACAGGCTGTTGCAATAGTGAAGTCTCGAATTGACGAGAGCAGTGGATAGCAAGGCGCAGATTTCACCTATGATAAAAGGACAGATGTAATGTATTTGTTTGGTAATGAGACCACGTGTGGAGTGGATGTAAGAAACATGAGGCCTCAGAGATAATTCCTTGTCAAGAACTACCCACAGGGTTTTAACTTTCTTTGAGATGTCAATGATATTGCCCACAATTCTAAAGTTAGAATATTCGGGCGCCAACTTACTCATACCTGCTTTATAAGCGACAATCAAAAGTTCTGTCTTTTTGCAGTTGAGTTCTAATGAAGTGCATACCATACAGGCCTGGATGGCATTGTAGATGATGGCCATAGCAGATAGGGCTTGCTCATAATGACCACTGAGCTGAAGAACAACCTGAGTGTCAGTGGCGTAGTTGGTATACCAGGGCATCTGACAGGTCAAGCAAGGGCCAGATATTTTAAAAAGAAGCAGAGTCAAACAGGAGCCCTGGGGGACACCACATGTTTGGGTGACAGGTGAAGAGTGGTCATCCCCAGTGAAAGCCTGGACAGTCCGAGGTCACAAGAAGGAGGACATTCAACTGGATGCTGAACAGTGGGCGACCTCCCCTAGTCACTAGTAGAGCATGATCAACTAGATTGAAGGCCGCAGAGAGGTCCAGAAGCATCAGCACGGCAGGATAACCTTTGTCCATCATGCCGGCCAGGGTAGACATAGGGTCTAGCATAGCTGTTTCTTTCCTGTGCTGTGCTCTGTAGCCAGACTGTCACATGCGAAAGATCTTGTTTTCCTCAATATGTTTTTGAAATTGAAGATATGCCAATTTATCCAAGATTTTAAGGATAAATGGCACATTAGTGATGAGCCTTTAGTTGTCTGTAACCAATGGTTCCAGATTGGCCTTTTTGAGCAAAGGTGTAACCCAAGCAACCTTGAGGGAAGATGGAACTACACCCTCATCAAACAAGAGGTTGATATGCTTTGTCAGCCAAGGAAAAAGGAGTTCAAGGGAATCCTTAAAGATGTCAGTGGGACAATCGGCCCCAGGGCAAGAGATTGATTTTAAATCATGAATGGTCTCACAAACATGTTCTTCAGAGTAGTGGCAGAAGGACAAGCATGGGATATTATTGGATTTACCTACAGGCTTATGCGAAATGTTTTCAAGAATATCAGGTTCAAGAGAAGTCTGAATGATCCTGATGATGTCTCTGTGAGAAGCGATTTTAGATATGAAATTGTTATGAACCTCTTGACATCAGGCAGAGTCTTTAACAAGATTGCCATTGGTAGGAGGAGGATCCTTAAATTCAGCTGAATTTAAAAGAGTTTCCCTACATTCAACTGGTCATTTATAATTCTCTTATTATAATAGGTGGTTTTGGAAGAAATAATCAAAGCCTTACATTTCTGAACAGATTGTTTATATGCAGTAAGACTAGTTTCATTGTGATCTTTTTGCTGCACTCTCTCTAAGTCTCTTTTGGCTTACCTGGCAGAGATAATGTCCTCAGAGAACCGGGTGTTCTAATGCATTTCAGGTTTTATTGTTTTCACTCTCATAGGGCTAGGTGAAAGATAGCTTCATTCATGGAGGTGGATAAGTGTTCCACAAGGGAAGACGATTCTGAGAAGCTGGCAAGAGGCTGTAATCGTGAGGATAGT
Source organism: Ambystoma mexicanum (assembly GCF_040938575.1). Classification (NCBI taxonomy): domain Eukaryota; kingdom Metazoa; phylum Chordata; class Amphibia; order Caudata; family Ambystomatidae; genus Ambystoma; species Ambystoma mexicanum. The sequence continues at coordinate 1,191,561,104 of NC_090937.1, forward strand.
AAAGCAGAGAAATTAGCAGCAGTGATGTTTTTAAGATTACGAGTTAGTTTGCAAATATGAGGCTATGAGCACAGTTTAGATAGTGGGGCTGGTAAGGTAATGATTGCTTGAATCAAAGCATGAGCAGGTAAAGGATTTTCCCCCAAAAATAAATAAACAACATATAGCATGGATTATCTATGCAGACGATCTAGAGCTGATAGATCAGGTGCAAATTGGTTTACAACTTAAACTAGATGAATTAAAAAGGTATATGCAAATCTTAAATGTATCAGAAAGATGTGGACAAAACCAAAAAACATGCTGTGTTCAAATAGACTATAGGGCACGAAATGGCAGAACAGGTAGAGTCGATAAGGTATTTTGACATCCACTTTTCTAAATCATTGGGAGAAGCTATTTGGATAAACAGAATAAGACCAAAAATGTAAGTACTAGCAATGCAAGGCTCGATAATCCCGTGCCAGATATGGGAAATGTATGTTTATAGCAATAATAACATTCTATAAACAGAAGGTAGTACCAGAAGTGACTTATAGCAGCGAAAAAGGCTTAAGTATAGTTTGCAAAGTCTGGAACACTTTAAAAGGCTGTTTTTGGAAAAAGGTGCTTCACTTACCAAAAAGCATCCCAATAACAGCAATAAGTTGTGAACCTGGTCTGCAATCACTGAAATCAGTCATATTATGGACAAGTCTTGCTTTATTCATGTAAACATGAATGCAAGTTATTATGTTAAAATGTTATGGCAGAAAGTGACTGGAGATCAGCCATGGCCACTGGAGAGTGGCAAAAGTGATGCATGGATAACCAGACTCAGCTAGATATGACAACAGAAGTACTAATAAAGGACCCAGAAACCGTTAAAACCAAAGTAAAAGAAAATGACTTGATAACAACACAAAATGCAAGAGTGCAATATCATTATTTTGTATTGCATCCATGGGAGCCACAGGCAGTTAATACACTGTAAAACTACTTAAGGAAATTCCCAAGTACGTATCACCAGAATCAGTATCTGCGGCTAAAACTGAATCTATACCAGACTAAAGAAATGATGTATAGGAGAAAACTATTTGGCTATTGCGACAGCTCATGTAGATTGTGGAATAAATTGACCCACTCTGCTGTGCTATGCAGCATCATCCTGCCAGTTATGGGGAAAGAAACAGCAACAATGGCGGCAAAACCCTTGTGCGTGCCAAAAACCTACAAAAACCTACCAAAACCGTGTGCTTCAGCACACAAAAAGAGGGATGCACACCCTGCCACCCATAGTGCATGTGCAGTGGAATGGAGAAAACCCTGCAGAAATGTGCCATTGGGTTCCAACCAGCAAAAAGAGTGCAGAGAGAGAGGCAGCACTTTGCAAATGAAACCCAAAAATGTGCCCACAAATGACATTCGCTTTGTTGCCAAAAACTCCAAAATGCCTATAACACAACACTTTCAACATTCACAATCTTGCCTGGTGCTAAAATTCATGTGTCAATTGAAACATTGTGAAACATACAAAGTCTGAAAACTGACAGCCTCTATGCCACAATTTGAGTGCAGTACCCGGGGCTGCCTGAATGACAGCTGTCAGAAGAGACTGATGAAACTTTAAAAGTGAGCTAGAATTCAAAAGCCTGCTGGATTAGCAAACAGAAAAAGGATTGGTGCCAAAAGGAATACAGATTTTAGTTGTGTTTTTGATTCCACAGATTTTAAGGCCAAGAAAGAAATGTATTTGTATGTGATGCAACAAATGTGGCTTTTGCTAGGTTTAAAAGTTAATCAGCTTGGCTGAAGCTGCAAAAAACTGGAAAAACAGGTTTTTCTTCCAGAAGGGGGGCCTTCCTCTCAGCAGAAACTCACGGGTGTTAATTGCAGGTTAGAGCAGAATCTTGTCTACAGAAGGCAAAGGAACAATGACAAAGTTGCAGCCCAGGAAACTGGAGGTGTGAAGGCAGTTGTAAACTCTCTTGGAAGGAACAAGCAAGGAGGGGAATGCCTTGGACTGCAGGGAGACAAAAAGAGGCAGAGCCAAGTGACCATCTGTTGCTAAACATGAACAAAGAACACATTTTAAAAGACTTATAAGTTGCTATTCAAAATGGTAAAAAATATAAAAATGACAGTTGTTAATTTAATTTCTGGCTGCACGTGTGAAGAGGTGGCAGAACTGTGTGAAATGTTCTGGACAGGAATGGCAACATATGTGATTTTATGCAAAATGTAATACTGTTTGAATTGTGAAAATGTACACGCCTATCCCTTTGTTAAACACACACATTTGTGGAAAGTTGCATAAAATTTGGAAACTGTGTACATAACGAAAAGGACAAAATTCTGTAGAAAGTTAAAACAAGATCCTACAGCTGCTAGATTTTGATGAAAAGATGCTACACAAAATATGGCATCTTTGTGTGTGATTTATATAAAGGTGACTAATGTAGAAATGTGTGTTTAGTGTAAAATCCGATTTTGAGACCAGCGGGAAGGTCTCTGAGGACTGTAAAGCAAACCATAAAATGTGACATTAGCCGGCCTTGATCCAATCACCCCAAATGCAAGGCGAAGATGAAGTGTTGACCCTATCCTAGCTCAAAGGGGCAAGCTTAGCTAAGCCAGCCCACACACCCCCTTTATGATGTCATTTTAGAGCATAAATAGAGACAGCTGACAGCACATAAAGACAGACAGATCCTCTCACTTTCCTGATGTAGGCGGAGCGCCCTGCTGCTGAAATCTACATCTTCCTCGTTCCAGACTCCAGAAACTTGGCAAAGCAGAGGCCCATGCATAGCTGAACCATTCTCAGGTAGGCCTTAAGTTCTAGAACAGAACCCCAAAAGCCTAGGGGAAGCATCATAATACAGCCGGGCATGCTATTAATGCTTGCCTGCTGAATTGAAATATCCTCAGAACCAAGAAGGGCAGATTCCTTCCAGTCCTGTGCCATGCTGTGACCAGAGAGCCTTGCTGACCTTGTCCAGTCTGATGTGCCCAGCTGTCCATCCTGATAGATCTGATTCAATGGTCCAGAATCCTGACGGTCCAGAATCCTGACAGTCCGAAATCTTAAATCCATGTTGTCTTGTGAGTATTAACAGGAAGCTAGAAACTGTTGATTCCAGTGCATTTTCTTGTCCCCTCCTAACCTCTGAACTATCCTTACTTCCATAATCAGTAACATTGTCTGAATCCGTAGTGAAATCTTATTCTGTCTATCTGTAAAAGCATCCTTTTTCCTAGTCATCTTTGTCAACTTTGAACTATTAATTTCATTCGAGTGACCAGCCTAGAGCTCCAGAGTGGACAACGAGGAACCAGGACTGAGTCGCAAATCACTCCTGACTCATACCTGTGCCGTCCTGGTGGCTTAGCTTGGTTGCTCTAGTCCATGGTCAATATTTTTCTGATTTTAAAACTGAAGCCTCTTTCCATTCTTGCGCCTATCTCGCAAAAACAACCTTTACTAAAACCTCTATAACTCCCTCAGTTTTTGTGATAGAAACAAAATGTCAACTTCTACTTGTACCTAACATCCATAGCTATCCATAGAATCTACCTTTATCGAGAATATCATGCACGGAAAAGTTTGCCGCAAATTCCCATTTTGAGAAATGTTTACACGTGTGAAATAGCTTCCATTTGTTCCCGACCTGGTCATTAAGATTTCAATTGTTTTCTTTGGACTAAATGATTGCTGGTAATTGTGTGCAACTGTTCATAGTGGCTCCCGTGGGAATTTAGAATGAATTAAGCATTTTTCCACACATTTAGAGTTCTTGCTCAGTCACTTCAAAAGTAATTCTGACAGTTGAAAAGCCCACTTCATTTTTCTCTTTCTGTGTAAGGGGGCAAGGGGGAAGTGAGACACTGTTTGATCTGTACTATTCCTGGATACCTGCTCTCTACTTCCACCTCTTTGCATTGCCTATTGGGGGTTGGGGGGTGTTGCAGGGGGAACGTCTAACTATAGTGCTAGCTGATCTGAACCAACACAAAAGTAGTATTTCTGTGCTGCATTTGTTTTGCTCATTACTTATTTCTAGTGTATTAAAGATATTATTCTGTGTTCTGTCACCCCATTGGTGATTGTTGTTTACCTATTAATATCTATATTGTGATTTTGATCTTAAATAAATAAATAAATAATACCTTTTACAAACCAGCCTTATTACTGGTCCAGCGTGACCCGGTGTATTTTTAAGTAAGGGGTGTGATACGAGTGGTACCTCTTTCAAATAATTGAATCTGTGGGCCTCATTACGAGCCAGGCGGAAAACCATGGTACTAATAGCACCATGGTCAATGCCGGTAACTTACTGACTGCCATGGAGAAAGGGGGAATTACCACCCCATTACAAGGTTGACAGGGCGGTAATTCCCCCTTCCTCCATGCCCCTCCCCATTCCCATTTTTGCCCCATAGGGCTCAATGGGAATGGGGAAGGCGCTAAGTACGGTACCGCAAATTGGGGTACTGTACTTAGAACCAAGGTCCCTTTGCGGGTCCCTATTTTAACGGCTGGGGCCTCATTACGAGGTATGCCAGTAGCCATGCCGCTATTTGCGACATGGCTGCCGGCAAAACCGCATCCGTGTCCGAATCCTCGGAATGAGGACTTACCGGACCATTCCGAGTTCGGATGGCCCGGTAATTCCTCACTCGAGGACACGGTTCATCCCCATTCCCATTTCAGCCCCCATAGGGCTGAATGGGAATGGGAGAGGGAGCAAACAACGGGCCATAACGAGATGGCCCGTTGTTTGCTCCCTCTTCCCCTCGCGGGACCCGGTATGCACGCCTGGTTTTCCCAGGCGTGCTTAACGTGTCCCGCGAGGGGACCTCGTAATGTGGCGGAACGGGTTGAACGGTGCCGCAGCCTTTTACGGCGCCGTTTAACCCGTTCCGCCAGGGTCGTAATGAGGCTCTATATATCAAATAAGTTGTTCCATTGCGCTATACACTAGGCCGAGAGCAGAGTGTATTGCCTCATTGAAATCCTTAACACATCGGGGCTCGACTCTGGGTTTTGATTGATTGCCACCCGTGACAGTCTAACACAGAAGTCTAACCTGCAGAGTAATAATACTTTGTGTCGTGTGAGTACTGTGCTACACTGTATAAGCACTCCTAAAAGAAATCAGGCCTGTTTGAAAAAGTACATTTACCCTAAATTTAAGCGAGAAGGAAATTAATATTTCCAGAATGGCGAGCCCAGTAGAAATCAATATTGCAAGGGTATACCTACTGCACAAATTGTTTGTCAGGCATGAATGGGTAGAACAGGATGAACAGGTATGGCTGCATGGAATAAAACAAGAAGTCACTGAAACCAACCTTAATATCTGGCAGGACAAGGGGCCATTACATCAAGCACTCAGTGAGCTCTACATGAACCCTAAAATAAAAGAGGAGCCATGCAAAATTGCCAAAATAGCAGCCTACCTGTACCTCAACATAGGAGTCATACAGTAAACTTATACAGATCATGTAGACTTCACAAAGAGGCAAGGGGAAGCAATGCAGAAAATCCAGACTAATCTGGACTCTGCATAGCAAAGTCTAAAGAGTAGCCAGGAAGCTGATACAGAGGCTAGGCAGTATGCCACCAAACTGCAAGAAGAACTGACGCTCTTACTGCAAAAGAATGCAGAGCAAGACTCCCAGGTACTGAAACTGCAAAAAGAGTGTCAGGAAAGGTTGAACTCTCTACAACAGAGTCAACAAAAGTTGGACCAACAATTAACTTTTAATAGAATCTGTGTAGATGGTCGTCATTCAAGACCAGATAGACAAATTAAAAGGGGAAAATCATAAATTAATCATTAAAGATTTAGAATCCCAAGCAGAGTTTGATGAGGAGTGCCAGAAAGCTGGTGCATTCAAAAAACACAGGGACGACCTGGCTGCACAAAGGTGCACTCTAACTCAGGAAAGGGAGGCCTTAGGCCAGGAAGTCAGGCATTTACAAACAAAATTAGGAGAAAGTACCTGGCCCTTCAGGAACTTGGTGAAATCAAAATGGATTATGAAAAGATGTTAGAGCACACCAGGCGGCTTGAGGAGACACTGGCAAAGAATAATCAGACCAGTAAGGACCAAACTCAGAAGGTGAGTCTCCTGCAGCAAAAATTGGCCCAATACTCCCAATTCAAGCAGGAAGCACAGAGAGACAATGAGGCTCTCTGTGAAAATAATGACAGGCTCCATAGACAGATAGCCATGCAAGAACAACTCATAGAGACAAGTAAGGCCTTAATAGAGGAACAAAAGGGTCATATTCTGGCATGTCATTAGGGAGTAGGGGCTGAAAGAGATGAGGTAAGATGGGAGAGAGAAACCCCTGAGCATAACCTCAGGAACCCTGGCATCAGGGACTTTAATCCCTTCAACTCCATGTACTCTGCCCCCCCCCCCCATGTCCACATGCTCATATGAGCCAAGGGCCACGGGGAAGGTAGACTTCAACACAGTGTGAAATATGGGACTGACAGGTCAGCGCCTCCCAGAAATAGATGGGTGGGCGTCTATGTACAGGTTCCCAAATGCTAGGGCAAGCCTCTCTGATCAGGGAGACTCCAGTGAGGGGAGAATCAGAGAACTGGATCCTCAGAAATATCACCTACCAAGAGAGTGGTCAGTAAAATTTGGGGGGGAATTCAAAGAAAATAGGCCCACTAATAGCATCTTAAAAAACACTTCCTAGCTAGGACAGTGGGGGGGCTACTCTGCCAATCCTGGGAGCAAGGGAGAGTCAGAAGATGCTTCTGAGCGCCACAGGTCTCAAGAGACTAGCCCACCCCCCATTCTGCCAGCCATTCCCAAGCTCGCAGAATCAGGGAGAGCCTAGAAGAACAGACAGCCACCTCTGGTAGCAGTGCCTCTGAGTCAGAGGATGAGTGGACCGGGGTGACCAGAACTAAAAAGGCCAACAAAGTTATGAGAGCTTTACTGAAAGATCCCCTGAAGCAAATCAAAGCTATTAGGAGAGTCATCACGCCCTACCACAAAAATATTCAGTTTGGGAGCACCTTGAATTGTTTCAGCAAATGATGGAGACTTTTCACCAGAAGGACAGCCAAAGCTGTATCCAGTATGTCAAGTGGACATTTTCACCTGCATACTCCAGCTTCTTTGCAGGGGCTGGAGGATTAGAACCATTCAAGATGGTTCAAGTATAGGGCGGACTTCCTAAAGAATTTTTCCATTCATAGAAACCCTCAAGAAGCCCGCAAGGCAGCCTACAACCTGCAATGTAGGGAAGACCAAGCCCCATAAGAATTTGTCCAAGAACTGGAATGTGCCTTTGCACAGACCACCAGAAGGGTACGCACGGACAGTAGGGAATTTATTAATACCTTCTTTCATGCCCTCCCTAAATACATTATGACCCAGCTAGTGAGGGACTTTCATGAGAAAGGATCACTTGACTGGGCCATTGAACAATCAACTCACATCTACGAAGTGCAGAGACCACTAGAAAGTAAGTGTTAACAAAAGCCTAAAACCAACCAACACCCCTGCTGCTGCTAAGGTGGTGGAGGTGAAGGTTTCCCCCATTTTAGATCTGGAGATGGGGGGTTAAAAACATTCCCACACAGAATCCTACCAACCCCAGACCCAGAAGGCCCTTGGGCCAATCCCAAACAGGGAGTCAGGGAGATAACCCCACAAATGGGACTCCTAACTCCCCTGACTCCATCAGCCCCGGGTACAAGGGCAATAGAACCATCCTGGGTTATGTGTGGACTCCTCCAGCCCAAGGGGGGGGGGGTTCCAACCAGGCAGCTGCAAACCCAGGGAACTTCCGTCCTCACTTTCCCCAGGAGGGCAATAATCCCTCAAATGCCGGGCCAAGTTTCTTTCCCCGGTTCCCGCCAAACATCAACCCCCAAAACAACCCTTCTTTCTTTCCACACTTTCCTGAGCCCAGACAGCCCAATCTGGGAGAGGGGAGGCCAAGGGTGGAGGGGTACCAAAACTATCCTAACCAGGGGTATTGCGGGAGAAGGGACACTTACCCTTTCTGTGATCAACCAAGGGTAGACTAGAGGACCCGTACCAGCCAGAGCGGGTGTCCCAACTGGAGCGCCAGGTCCAGAACATGACATAGGATCTGGGTCACATGCTAAGGGCTCAACAGAACCCTCAGATGAGCATGGCGACTCAGAAATCCTCACATCAAGGGTCTGGTGCTCCAGAGCAATGAAGGGGGAAGAATCCCGACAACCCACCGGTTCCCAGGTAGGAGGTACAGAGGGAAGGGGTTGTAAAACTTTAGAGGAAGCTTCCTTCCCCACTTGTGAACAGCCCCTGGAAACCCAGGAACTGGAACCAAAATCCCCTGCCCCCAAAAATCTGCAAGCTAAGGAACAGAGGGCGGGTAGGAGATGAGAATCTTCCAATTTGAAAGATAGGGGTCCTCAGAGGATTCTCGGAAAAGGATCTTCTGCTTCAGGGATGGTGGAACACCTCCCAAAGAAAAATGGGTCCCAAGAGATCCTGATCAAGACTGAGTAGATGTGGAGACTGAGTTAAAACCGCCCATCATCAAACCCCAGAATGACCAGCAAGAAAATCACCTTGGTCAAACCGATTCTGTTGACTGCCTCCAAAAAGGGGGGGGGGGCATGATCAGAACCAGGGGAGCCCAAAACTTCCTACATATCCAGCTGTCACCTTTTTCTTACAGGTTCCCAAGATCCCAAACAAAATCCTGCACAAATCACCCCTCAGTCAGAATCTAGAACAAAGAAATTAACCCACCAATTGGCCAAAAATGTGCATTATCTTTGCCCCCTTGAGAAGAAGGAGGGAAGATTTTATACCCCGGTCCAAATACAGGGGCAATGTACAATTTTGGCACTGGTGGACACTGGATCCCAAGCCACTCTTCTGTCAAAAAGGGCCTATGATCAGCTGAATTTGGGAAGTGGGGAGAAATACCAAATTCCTCTCCCCCCCTCTACCTGGTCAACTTCAGAACTTCAATGGGAAGGAAATTCCTATCGACAAGACTGCGGATTTAGACATTAAAATTGGGCGACACAAGGTGAAGCACCCGATCATAGTTGTGACTCCAGAGGGCACACCATGTTTACTAGGGAATGACATCCTGCGTAGATTGTCTCCCCTCATAGATTGTGTAAACAAGATCCTGTGGACCCAGACTAACTGACCAATAAAATTGAAACATAGTGTCAACCATGTTAGTTTAAATGGCACATGCCACATGGTTGAGCAAAAACCTGACCAAATTGAATTCCACTTCCAGAATAACTAAATCCCAGACGTGACAGTAATTGCAGTAGGACAACAAACCAGTGATGGGGAGTCCTCTCTATTTCTGAAAATCAACCTTCCTTCCAGTCTAAGGGGGCATTCCACACTGGAAGGGAACACTCTGAAATTCTATACAAATTCACAATCAGAAAATCCTACTCCTATAGTCCAAAATGATGAGAAATCAGCTCATGGCTTGGCTGATATTCAGAAAATTGGAGAAGAGTTGCTCATCCCTATTCAGTTAAATGAAGTGAAGGACTCTGTTCTCGCCCCAGTATGTGTGAACAATGGTAAGAGCTTCATCAGCGAGGCCATATCCGCAAACTCAGAAAAGATCCAGCCATTACCACATTTAAATTGGGAAATGGACCTGGAAACAGCCAATTCCAAACATCTCCTGCCTAGTAGGTGTATGCTCAAGATTTCCATGGGCAACCAGAGAATATCCCATAATTGTTGGGTCGTGTGAGATGTCCCTGCTGCATTTTATTTAGGCAGTGACGTTCTCAATTGCTTTGCCATTAGTTTGGACCTAATAAACTTCAAAGCCTGTTCCCGATTAGCAGGTATTCCCATGGACTTTCATGACCCACAGACAGCATTTCGGTCAGCTCAACTGCTGCCATATGCAGTTGAAATTCAGATTGGAGAAGAAGTCACTATCCCAGAACGGACCCGACAAGTCTCCCTTGAAGTAAAGATTAAAAGAGGACAGAAACTGAGAAATCGGATGCCTATGTTCATCTTAATGTCCAACAGCAAGAGTTGGGGGTAAACCCAACACCACTAGTCAATATTGAACATGAAACCATTCCAATAGAGGTGGTTAACAGTGACCTAAAGAGTATCACTATGGACGCAGGCACCATTATTTGAATGGCGGTTGATGACCAATATTTTTCCATAGATTTAGGTAACGAACTGTTAGGACCAATCCCCAAGGACTGTTTGGACAGTGATAGCGACAATGACACAACACCAGACAGGATCTTCACCCGACATGGGGGGAATTTCCTGGTGTACTCCTCCTGCCCTTATGGTAAGGAAGATGTGACCTATGACTTCAGGAGGGATGAGGTGATCTTTCAAGTCCACAAGGACTGCCTTCCCCACCTGAAGCCATAAGTCCAAATCAGCACTTTGTCCAGGGACTTTTCCACCCAGCTGGATGAGGCCGCTGAGATAGCCAAACCAGAAGTCTTTCCCGGCTTCAGGCAGATGGTTGAAGAGAGAGTCAACCTACCTGATGCCTGTGAGACTCTGGAGCAAAAGCAAACATTGAAACAAGTTTACTTAGATTTTCAAGATCTCTTTGCAGTGGACTCATATGACTGTGGTCGCACCGACATCCATGCAACAACAATTCCCACGGACCCTGGCATGACTTCAGTGTTGGTGGAGCAATATCGCTTGCCTCTCGCATCAATGGAGTCCCTTACTGAAATAATTAAGAAGCTTGAGTCCCGTGAGATAATTCGTCCAGTCCACAGCAACTTCAATAATCCGGTGCAGGGGATTTTGAAACCAAATGCCCAGTGGAGACTCTGTGCTGACCTAAGGGAGATCAACAAACGGGTCCATACTTCCCGATGGTGTCTCCCCTACATTGACCAAGGGCTGGCCCAGATCCAGGGGTTAAAGGTATTCACTGCAATTTACATGACCAATGGGTACTGGACTGTACCTGTCAGTAGGGAGGACCAATACAAGCTGGCCTTTACCTTTGGGGGGCAGCAGTACACTTGGACCCGGACTCCCTTCGGATACATCAACTCCGGCAATGAATTTAACATCTTTCTGCATAAGGCCATGCCCAACTTGGGTGAAAGGGATAACCTGGTCTATGTAGATGATGTTTTAGTCGAAAGCTCAACTGTGGAGGAACACATAGCGGAGATCTGTTATGTTCTGACAAAGTTGAGGGCTGCCGGAGCAAAACTCTCTTTCCAAAAGGCACAGTGGTGCAGAACCTGTGTCAATTTTCCTGGGGCATGAGATAACTTCTCAAGGCCTCTGTCCCCAGGAAAAGAAAGTAGAAGCACTCCAGAAAATAAAAGACCCCTCAACTCTGCGGGAACTAAGAAGCCTCCTTGGACTAATTAATTACAGCAGAAATTTCATTGAGGACTAGGCATAGATCACAAGACCCCTGATCCATTTGTTGAAAGGGGGGGTCAAGTGGGAGTGGGGTCCCGAACAAGCAGAGGCAGCAAGACAACTCAAAAGAAGCCTCTCACAAGCGCCTTGCTTAGATTAGCCTGTCAAAAACAAGGAGTTCTTCTTGGAGACAGGGTTCTCATATCAAAAGCATGACAAGGTCAATAAGTATGCCAGTAAGACTTTATCCTCTGTAGAGGAAAAATTCAACGATTCTGAGAAGGCACTCTTGGCAACGGTGTGGGCATTTTTACCGCCCGTTTATCCAGGGGGAACACATCATAGTGGAGACTCCACACTAACTTTTGCAATATCTTAAAAGTGACAGAATCCGGGCTGGAAATGTGATTCATTTCCAAATTACTTCCTCGATTCTGTCAATGCAAGGCTTTACTGCAGAGGTCAGATATGGCCAAAACAAGAAGAGTCCCCTCGCGCATGGTCTGGCTGACTTGCATGATTGTGCCAGTGAAAACTGTCTTGAGGACGCAAGTCTTAAAATGAAGGACAACATAGAGGCATACCTTAATTCTCCACAAAAAGTCTATGAAGAAGATCTGTGTGAGGGAATGCCCACTGTCTATATGGATGGGTGCTCCTACCATGTTGACAACAACGGGGAAAAGGAACTGGTTGCCGGCGTGGGGAATGCATGAGTGAATGATGCCCCAGAACCCTCCGCTGGGTACAAAATCGGTCCCCGAAGAAGTCAAGTGGTTGAGCTGATGGCTGTGCATCAAGCCATCCTCACTGCTGTCCAACACCAACTCTACAAACTGGTCATAATCACTGATTCAGATTATGTATGGAACGGGATCGTGGAGCACCTGGTTAACTGGAAAACTAGAGGCATGCTATGTGCTAATAATAAAAACAAAGAGGTGATGACTGGAAGGTTTAGACTGAATCTTAACCACAGGCATTGCTCGGGGCACCCTCCAGACCATCGTTCTTCGCCTGCCAAGCCATTACAGAAGGGGAAAGACCATTTGCAAATCAGGCTTGGCCCCACCCCAAAAGGGGAAGTCCAGCCCGAACTGCTAGGTCACATCCCTTCTGCACGAGACCACAAGCATCCCCAAACATGTTTCACCCTTGTTGGGGCTCATCAGTGAGGAGTAGCTTGGGTCTCCAGGCCCAGCAGGCACGGGACCCACGTCTGGGCATACCCGTCCCACTTGGGGTGACAAAGCAAAAACAAAGAGGTGATGGCTGGAAGGTTTAGACTGAATCTTAACCACTGGCATTGCTCGGGGCAACCCTCCAGACCATCATTCTTCACCTGCCAAGCCATTACAGAAGGGGAAAGACCATATGCAAATCAGGCTTGGCCCCACCCCAAAAGGGGAAGTCCAGCCCGAACTGCTAGGTCACATCCCTTCTGCACGAGACCACAAGCATCCCCAAACATGTTTCACCCTTGTTGGGGCTCATCAGTGAGGAGTAGCTTGGGTCTCCAGGCCCAGCAGGCACGGAACCCACATCTGGGCATACCCGTCCCACTTGGGGTGACAAAGCAAAAACAAAGAGGTGATGGCTGGAAGGTTTAGACTGAATCTTAACCACTGGCATTGCTCGGGGCAACCCTCCAGACCATCGTTCTTCACCTGCCAAGCCATTACAGAATGGGAAAGACCATATGCAAATCAGGCTTGGCCCCACCCCAAAAGGGGAAGTCCAGCCCGAACTGCTAGGTCACATCCCTTCTGCACGAGACCACAAGCATCCCCAAACATGTTTCACCCTTGTTGGGGCTCATCAGTGAGAAGTAGCTTTGGTCTCCAGGCCCAGCAGGCACGGGACCCACGTCTGGGCATACCCGTCCGACTTGGGGTGACAAAGCAAAAACAAAGAGGTGATGGCTGGAAGGTTTAGACTGAATATTAACCACTGGCATTGCTCGGGGCAACCCTCCAGACCATCGTTCTTCGCCTGCCAAGCCATTACAGAAGGGGAAAGACCATATGCAAATCAGGCTTGGCCCCACCCAAAAAGGGGAAGTCCAGCCCGAATTGCTAGGTCACATCCCTTCTGCACAAGACCACAAGCATCCCCAAACATGTTTCACCCTTGTTGGGGCTCATCAGTGAGGAGTAGCTTGGGTCTCCATGCCCAGCAGGCACGGTACCCACGTCTGGGCATACCCGTCCCACTTGGGGTGACAAAGCAAAAACAAAGAGGTGATGGCTGGAAGGTTTAGACTGAATCTTAACCACTGGCATTGCTCGGGGCAACCCTCGAAACCATCGTTCTTCGCCTGCCAAGCCATTATAGAAGGGGAAAGACCATATGCAAATCAGGCTTGGCCCCACCCCAAAAGGGGAAGTCCAGCCCGAACTGCTAGGTCACATCCCTTCTGCACAAGACTACAAGCTACTCCTCACTGATGAGCCCCAACAAGGGCGAAACATGTTTGGGGATGCTTGTGGTCTCGTGCAGAAGGAATGTGACCTAGCAGTTCGGGCTGGACTGCCCCTTTTGGGGTGGGGCCAAGCCTGATTTGCATATGGTCTTTCCCCTTCTGTAATGGCTTGGCAGGCGAAGAATGATGGTCTGGAGGGTTGCCTTGAGCAATGCCAGTGGTTAAGATTCAGTCTAAACCTTCCAGCCATCACCGCTTTGTTTTTGCTTTGTCACCCCGAGTGGGACGGGTATGCCCAGACGTGGGTCCCGTGCCTGCTGGGCCTAGAGACCCAAGCTATTCCTCACTGATGAGCCCCAACAAGGGCGAAACATGTTTGGGGATGCTTGTGGTCTCGTGCAGAAGGGATGTGACCTAGCAGTTTGGGCTGGACTGCCCCTTTTGGGGTGGGGCCAAGCCTGATTTGCATATGGTCTTTCCCCTTTTGTAATGGCTTGGCAGGCGAAGAACGATGGTCTGGAGGGTTGCCCCGAGCAATGCCAGTGGTTAAGATTCAGTCTAAACCTTCCAGCCATCACCTCTTTGTTTTTGATGTGCTAATAATAAACCATTAAAACACAGAAAATGAATACAAAATATTGATGATTTGGTCACCTCGAATGGGATGACCATCTACTGGAAAAAGATCAAGGGTTATTCTAAAGTAGAAAGTAGAGGGACCAGACAAAACTGGAAATGACCTAGCTGATCAGCTGGCCAAACCCAGAGCCATCCAAGTGTATCTACTTGAGATCGAGTCCCTGTTGGGGGAAATCCAGGTCACTGCTATCACTAGGTCCCAGACAAATGCTCACAATGAACTCTCAACTGCACAATGGAGTAAGGAGACCCCAGATGCTGATTTGATTACGGATAAAAAGGGGATCCAGTAATTGGTCATTTTTATCAACACATTGAGGACCCTGAGAACTTCACCCGGATGGATACCGATTACATTGGGAAAGAGGACCTCAGAGTGTTGATGAAGTGTCCAAAAATGTTCTGAATTCAAGACAGTTTGTTGGTGAGGAGATCCATAGCTGGCCATGACCAGTGGGTGGTCCCCACCTCATTCCGAACCATGATGCTAAGTCACGCCCATGATGCGGCCACAGACGGTCATCAGGGGTTTCATACGACATTAGAAATCCTGTGAGAGGGTGCATACTGGCCACACATGGGGCCAGTTCTCGACCAATACTTGAAGGGGTGTCTTGTGTGTGCACAATTTCAGCCAACATCACTCAAACACCATGCTTCCCTCCAAAAGAGGGGGATGACACTGCCTTGGTCAGATTTGCAAGTCGATTTCATCAGGCCTGTGATTCGCTCTTCGAGGGGGAAAAAGTACATGTTGACCGTAACATGCTTGTTCACTAAATGGGTGGAATTTCTCCCAGCCCCAAATTGCAAGGCAGACACAGAAGCTGTCCTGATGATCAATCACATCTTCTTGCGTTTTGGACTACCCCAAAGGATTGAGTCAGACATAGGTAGCCACTTCACTAGCAAAGTGATGACAAAGATGTGGGAGATACTTGGGGTCAAAAGGAAACTACACATTGCCTACAGGCTGTCCTATAGTGGTGGAGTTGAGAAGTACAACAAAACTATTGTGAGCATATTAGAAAAGTTTGTGGCAGATTCTGGGCCAAGTTGGGACATTCGATTACCCCTTGTCCTGATGGCCATCAGATCTACCCCTTCTTCTGCAACAGAAATTTCTCCATTTGAGCTGATGGCTGGACGAAGGATGGTGCTACCCCAGCATCTGCTCTACAGAACACAAGAGCAGACCTTGATAAATGCCTCCACAACTCATGAGTATGTTGAGAATCTGAGAAAACACCTTCAGCATGCTTTTGCCTATGCTCAGCGGAATCTAGAGAGATCTGCAGAGAGTATGAAGACCCACTATGATCTTAAGACAACTAATAAGGAATACCAAGTAGGAGACTGGGTCTACTTGTACAATTTCCAAAGGAACCAAGTCAAATAGCAAAAATTCCTCCCAAGTTGGCGAGATCCTTTTGAA
The DNA here is from genome assembly GCF_040938575.1 of Ambystoma mexicanum. Lineage (NCBI taxonomy): Eukaryota > Metazoa > Chordata > Amphibia > Caudata > Ambystomatidae > Ambystoma > Ambystoma mexicanum. Next base: position 1,191,576,979 of record NC_090937.1, read on the forward strand.
ATTGTGGACAGAATCTCACCAGTCGCCTACAGAATCCGCATCCCCAAGGGCAGTTTGGTAGAAGGGGAAGACAAGTGGGTCCACATAAACCAGCTGAAGCGCTGCCATCCCAGGCATACTTTGCGGCAGATAAAGGAACCAACCGGAAAACCCAGATGGGGAATAGTGCCAATTATACCCAATGCAAGTGTCTTTCCCACTGCTGACATCCCCAAATGACGTGTGGACACAGGAGTGGGAAAATATCCATAACCATGCTATGTTCTATCTTCTAGTATCTGGACTAAGAATCATCCAAAGGGATTACCAATGAGGACCACTCGGGGACCGGGAGGAAAGACCCAAGGAACCCGGAGTGCTGCTCCATACTCCCAACCAGAACTAGCAATACTCTTGACCAGAACCGGCGAGGAGAGCGGGTTGCCTCCAGCACTGACGGTAGATGCAGCTGACTTTCTCCACATGGACAAAAGAAAAAAACATCCCAATCTCCCAACTTCCCCTTGATGGGCGGTCAAAAACAAGTCGGGAGTGGGGGCTCTGTGGGATGAATTGACCCACTCCGCTGTGCAATGCGGCATGACCCTAACAGTTATGGGGAAAGAAACAGCAACAATGGCGGCAAAACCCTTGTACGCGCCAAAAAACTACAAAAACCTACCAAAACCACGTGCTTCAGCACACAAAAAGAGGGATGCACAACCTGCCACCCATGGTGCATGTGCAGTGGAATGGAGCACACCCTGCAGAAATGTGCCAGTGGGTTCCATAACCAGCAAACAGAGTGCAGAGAGAGAGGCAGCACTTTGCAAATGAAACCCAAAAATGTGCCTACAAATGACATTTGGATTGTTGCCAAAACTCCAAAATGCCTATAACACAACACTTTCAACATTCACAATATTGCCTGGTGCTAAAATTCATGTGTCAATTGAAACATTGTGAAACATACAAAGTCTGAAAACTGACAGCCTCTATGCCAAAATCTTGGTGCAGTACCCGGGGCTGCCTGAATGACAGCTGTCAGAGGAGACTGATGAAACTTTAAAAGTGTGCTAGAATTCAAAAGCCCGCTGGACTAGCAAACAGAAAAAGGACTGTTGTCAAAAAGGAATACAGATTTTAGTTGTGTTTTTGATACCATAGATTTTAAGGCCACGAAAGAAATGTATTTGTATGTGATGCAACAAATGTGGCTTTTGCTAGGTTTAAAAGTTAATCAGCTTGGCTGAAGCTGCAAAAAACTGGAAAAGCAGGTTTTTCTTCCAGAAGGGGGGCCTTCCTCTCAGCAGAAACTCACTGGGAGGTGTTCATCGCAGGTTAGAGCAGAATCTTGTCTACAGAAGGCAAAGGAACAATGACAAAGTTGCAGCGCAGGAAACTGGAGTTGTGAAGGCAGTCGTAAAGTCTCCTGGAAGGAACAAGCAAGGAGGGGAATGCCTTGGACTGCAGGGAGACAAAAAGAGGCAGAGCCAAGCGACCATCTGTTGCTAAACATGAACAAAGAACACATATTAAAAGACTTATAACTTGCTATTCAAAATGGTGAAAAATATATAAATGACAAAGTTGTTAATTTAATTTCTGGCTGCACGTGTGAAGAGGCAGCAGAACTATGTGACATGTTCTGGACAAGAATGGCAAGATATGTGATTTTATGCAAAATGTATTACTGTTAGAATTGTGAAAATGTACACGCCTATCCCTATATTAAACAAGCACATTTGTGGAAAGTTGCATAAAATTTAGAAACTGTGTGCATAGCGAAAAAAAACAAAAATTCTGTAGAAAGTTCAAACTAAATCCTACAGCTGCGAGATTGTGATGAAAAGATGCTACACAAAATATGGCATCTTTGTATGTGATTTATATAAAGTTGACTAATGTAGAAATGTGTGTTTAGTGTAAAATCCGATTTTGAGACCAGTGGCTAAAGGGAGGTCTCTGAGGACTGTAAAGCAAACCATAAAATGTGACATCAGCCGGCCTTGATCGAATCACCCCAAATGTGAGGCGGAGATGAAGTGTTGAACCTATCCCAGCTCAAAGGGGCAAGCTTAGCTAAGCCGGCCCACACACCCCCTTTATGATGTCATTTTAGAGCATAAACAGAGACAGCTGACAGCATATAAAGACAGACAGAGCCACTCACTTCCCTGATGCTGGCGGAGTGCCCTGCTGCTAAAATCTACATCTTCCTTGTTGCAGACTCTAGAAACTTGGCAAAGCAAAGGCCCATTGTTAGGCAGAATCCTGTTCAGTGCCCTTAGGGACCAGCACACACAATTAAGACTACAGGTGGTGATACAAGTTTTACCTTTGGTACAAGCCTGTACTACTATGTCATAGTGGTAGCAGTGGTGGAGCAGCCAGGCTTATCTTATGAGCAGTAGCAGAGATTACACAAAGGGACCACAATTACTATGACTCAATCAAACACTGACTCAAGGTTTCAGGTAGAAAAATATAAGTACATTTATTTTTAAACCATTTGTTATAAACACAACACTTCTATTAAACTTCCATAAAAACCACACGTTAAATATACTACAACTAACCAATTCACTTTATACAGTAAGTCTCAAGGTAAGTACCCTGTGTTGGAATGGACCGGTGTTAGGCACAAAAACACATTACCGTGGATATGAATGCGATCACTTTTTGACAGTTCTGTCTACTAAACAAGCGTGTATCACAAAAATCACAGGCAATATGTTGGTTAGGCAGGCAGAATCAAGAAACGCTCAGAGACAGTAGTTCAAAAGTCAAAGGGCCGGAGCCAGGGTCGATGACACCGGGGCCAGTTGCCAAAGATCACACGGTCTAACAGTTCACGTTTCAACGGAGCCAAAAGTGCTTCGATATTGTCAATGTTCGGAAGCAAAATTTATAAGAAGGAGGGAAGACAAGGTCAAGCCTTGTAAATGAAGAAAAAGGGATTCACCCAGTTTCCTCAACAGAACGCAGTACCTAGTTCCAATGGTGGAGCTGGTGCCCTTGCAGTTGTTCCTGTTGGTTTCCCGCAGGCCCACAATTCCTGGAGCTTCGTCGAGAAGGAGGACGTCTGAAGGGGGTCTGCACCACACAGGGATGAGGCAGGCAGCAGCGACACGGAATAAAGGTGCGCTCCTTAAAAACAGGAGAGGCTCTTCAGGTGGCTATCCGGACCACTACAGCAGTGTGCAGCGATTTCGACCACGGAAGAGGATCCTCTGGCTATAGAAGATGAGCTGGTTATCCCCACCAAGCTCAAGGGAAGAAGACTCCGGAGTGGATCTTTTCTGAGTCGTTAAAGGGCAGATGGTTCAGGACTGCAGCAGGGCTTCACCGGGACGGGGTAGTTGCTGCAGCCGTCGTTCTCTCCGCTTTTCTCTTCGGTTCCTTGTAGTTCCAGTGGCGACTCTCTGACTTCTAGCCTAAGAGGCCTGCCTTTTATGCGAAAAACTCCCATTCACACAGCCTGGCTGTCAATTACCCAGCAGGGGGGTTGTCCAGCATGGACAACTACCCTGGCCAATCATGACAAAGTGCGACTTGGGTTTCCTAGTATACTCCCCTCCCCCTCACATTCAGCCCACCTAGACACCCAGGCGCCTTGAGGAGGGCTTCTGGGCAGAAGCCCGCCAAAAGACAGTGAACAAAGAAGGCGGACCTAGTTTGCTGCGCAAAGTAAAACACAAGAAGGACTTTAACAAAAGAAATGGCGAATAAACACAACCGGAGCCAAAAGAAAGATGATTTGGTCAAGCGGGTTTATGTTCAAGGCTAATATAATAGCCAAGAACAGTACCACGTTTATCTAATATAATTGCGGTAGAAAAGTTAGGGTAGATACCACTGCCACCAGCCAAGATTAAATGTTAAAAGAGCGAAACAATTCTCTAGGAGGTACAGATAAAAAAGGGATACGAGTTAACCCTTTACAGTACTCCATGGAAGATGGGGTGTACTGGATCTGTGGTAGATTGACTAAGTAAAGTTAATGGTAACTTTACCCTTTTCTGGGGGACAGTAGTCGCCTCAGAAATGGAGTCGAGGGAAGTCTCAAAGACAACCCTGTCCCTCGGCACTGAAGGTGCTGTGTGACACACAAAAAGAAGGGGGCTACTGGAGTGGTGTACTTCAGAGTCCACAATCACAAAAACAGATGGAAACACACAGCAAAACACAGGTAAGAGTGGGGGAAAAAGCTCTCACTCTTAACCGGTGGAAAAAAAAATAAACGCCAGAAGTCCAGCAAAGCTGCTGGGGGGACTCACTAGGTGAGGGAAATTACCCATAAATGAGAATCCTCCCTAACACCCATGTATACTTGAACCATTCTCAGCGAGGCCTTAAACTCTAGAACAGAACCCCAAAAGCCTAGGGGAAGCATCATAATACAGCCGAGCGTGCTGTTAATGCTTGCCTGCTGAATTGAAATATCCTCAGAACCAAGAAGGTCAGATTCTGTCCAGTGTTGTGCCGTGCTGTGACGAGAGAGACTTGCTGACGCTGTCCAGTCCGATGTGCCCAGCTGTCTGTCCCTGATAGATCCGATTCAATGGTCCAGAATCCTGACAGTCCAAAATCTGAAATCCATTTTGTCTTGTCAGTTTTAACAGGAAGCTAGAAACTGTTGATTCCCGTGCATTATCTTGTCCCCTCCTAACCTCTGAACTATCCTTACTTCCATAATCAGTAACATTGTCTGAATCGGTAGTGAAATCTTATTCTGTCTATCTGTAAAAGCATCCTTTATCCTAGTCATCTTTGTCAACTTTGATCTATTAATTTCATTCGAGTGACCAGCCTAGCGCTCCAGGGTGGACAGCGAAGAAACAGGACTGAGTCGCAAATCACTCCTGACTCTTACCTGTGTCATCCTGGTGGCTTAGCTTGGATGCTCTAGTCCATAGTCAATATTTTTCTTATTTTAAAACTGAAGCCTCTTTCTATTCTCGCGCCTATCTTGCAAAAACAACCTTTATTAAAACCTCTATAACTCCCTCAGTCTTCGTGACCGAAACAAAATTTCAACTTCTACTTGTACCTAACATCCATAGATATCCATAGAATCTAAAACCGAATATCGCACATGGAAAAGTTTGCCACGAATTCCCATTTTGAGAAATGTTTACATGTATGAAATAGCTTCCATTTGTTTCTGACCTGGACTTTAAGATTTCAATTGTTTTCTTTTGACTAAATCTTTGCTGGTGATTGTGTGCAACTGTTCAAAGCGGCACCCGTAAGAATTTAGAATAAATTAAGCATTTTCCCACACATTTAAAGTTCTTGCTCAGCCACTTTAAAAGTCATTCTGACAGTTGAATAGCCCACTTCGTGTTTCTCTTTCTGTGTAAGGGGTGAAGAGGGAAGTGAGACACTGGGCCTCATTACAAGTCCGGTGGTAACCGTGCCTGAAATTCCGGCAGGTTACCGCCAGACTCGTATTACTTTCCGCCTCCGTGATTCCCAAAATTACTGGGGCATTACGACCCCAGTGACCTGGGAATTCCGGAGACGGAATTCGGTAAATCCCCATTCCCATTGAGTCCCATGGGACTCAATGGAAATGGGGAAGTGGAAACACAGGCACCATCTCGTGAAGGTGCTGGTGTTTCCACGTCTGCCTGCAGGCGGGTGGTGTTAAACCCGCCAGGTCAGACCTGGCAGGAATGACACCTTCGCCTGCAGGACTCGAGATCGCCCGGTATGGAAACAACGGTGGCGGCAGGTTTACTGCCACCGTTATTTCCATACCGGGTGACTCGTAATGAGGCCCACTGTTTGATTTGTACTATTCCTGAATACATGCTCTCTCCTTCCATCTCTTTGCATTGCCTCTTGGGGGTTGGGGGTGTCCAGGGGAAACCTCTAACCATAGTGCTAGCTGATCTGAACCAACGCAAAAGTATTATTTCTATGCTGCATTTGTTTTGTTCATTACTTATTTCTAGTGTATTAAAGATATTATTTATTATTCGGTGTCCTGTCACCCCATTGGTGATTGTTGTTTACCTATTAATATCTATATTGTGATTTTGATCTTAAGTAAATAAATAATACATTTTACAAACCAGCCTGATTCCTGGTCCAGCATGACCCGGGGTATTTTTAAGTAAGGGGTGTGATACGAGTGGTACATCTTTCAAATAATTGAATCTATATATCCAATAAATTTTTCCATTGCGCCATACTCTAGGCCGAGAGCAGAGTGTATCCGCTCATTGAAATCCTTAACAAGATTATGTAAGCAAATAAAGACGATTGAATCTACAAAACATATTATGATCAATTGTAAAGGTATGACAATAAGAAGAACACATTATCTTGTAAAATATCTAAGAGATGCCATATCCTTGACATCCGATGAATGGTGTAGACTTTATTTAGCGGGTGGAAATGTGGGACGCACATGTGCGAGTATAGACTTTTTGAACAATATTCTTGATGCAATGAAATCGGAAGAAAACTTGGACAGTACCAATCAAGAAAAATAAATAAAGGAGATAATGGACAAAAAATGGATCAAATTGAGGCAAGGAAGACCTGATGAAGGGGAGGGTTTAGATGTTTTAATGTAAAGAATGTAATGTAAAGGATGTGCTGTGGTATGTACAAAAAAGGTTGTTTCAAACTATAACATAATAAAAAATGAAAAAATTAGAATATATATATATATATATATATATATTCAGTGAAAAAACTTTGTTAAAGGAACGTTATGGTTAAGTTGCGCTACTAAAAACATATGAAATTCAGTGAAAAAACGTTGTCAAAGGGACGTTATGGTTCCAAGTAAAACCGAAAAACCCTTGAAATTCGCCAGTTATGGTAAGCTAAGCAACCATAACTCACGTCACCACCGTGCACTGCTAAGACTAACACCCAGGACATCAAAAATGACATCACAAATGTCATTGATGACATCACTGATGACATCACATGTGTATGTACTTTTCATGAAATATGTATACAAGAGATTCTTATTATAATGTTGTGAAACAAGTGTCAAGGATCATTGCAATAAATATCATACCCTTATTAGAGCATTGAACGATGCATTGATATAAATAGCATCCTATTATGGGGTTCTATCTAGTATACTAAGCTACTCATACAGAAACATAACATTGTGTGCAGCGTACAAGATGAAGTTATAATATTCGTAATGTTAATATGTTGAATAATGAAATGATAATTGTTTTCTTAATAGATTTGTGTGTACTGTGAAATATGTAATACGTAGCTAATAAAACACATGTATTACATAATTGCATTAATATAGACAAAACACAAAGACACAAGAACGCATACCAATATGGGTATATTCAGGGAAAGTGAAGTTAGCAAAAAAGCACAAGTAGCAGAAACAATTCATAACTTAACTGATTATTTTCATGCAAATAAATGATTGCTCTGTTTCAAATCTGCTATTTACCCTATGTATATGTATCACTTGATGTGATTGGACCCACAGGGAAAGTACAGCCATAAAAAAAAAAAAAAACAGAACTATCAGAAAGTGCCCATAAGTCTATTGATTATCTTTATGCACAAAAAAGATTGCTGTCTTTCAAGCTTGTGTCTTCCCGTATGTATATGTTTCATATGATGTGACTGGTCTCTAAGGGAATTACTTTAAGAACCTACTTGAAGGATACATCTACAAATAAAATAACATTTTTAGTTTCTGACTGTTACTGAAGAAAACCATGTTGCCTAGATATGTCAGCAAAAGAAAAACGAGTGAGCCAGACAAGTGATGTCATCAGTGATGTCATCAATGACATTTGTGATGTCATCTTTGATGTCCTGGGTGTTAGTTTTAGCAGTGCACAGTGGTGGCACCAGTTATGGTTGCTTAGCTTACCATAACTGGCGAATTTCAAGGGTTATTCGGTTTTATTTGGAACCATAACGTCCCTTTCACAAAGTTTTTTCACTGAATTTCATAGGTTTTTAGTAGCGCAACTTAACCATAACGTCCCTTTAAAAAAGTTTTTTCATTTAATTTTATAGGTTTTTATTAGTGCAACTTAACCATAATGTCCCTGTAACATTTTTTTTTAACTAAATTTTAAAGGTTTTTTATTAGTGCAACGTCACCATAACATCCTTTTCAATAGAAGAAGACCACTAACATCTTATGTCCTCAAAGTGGGAACGCTGGGTGGTAAAAAAAACAAAAAGATTTTCCTTCCTACACCGGGGAAGCCTGCGGCGTCCTGGTGTAGGAAGGAAAATCTTTTACCAAGACGGCCACCATGGAAAGGGAAGGCGGGGTGTATAAAGAACACAACAGGGCATGAGCGGGGGGTGAGGGGGAACAGGGGAGACACATGGGCATGAGCGGGGGGTGAGAGGGAACAGGGTACAAACAGGGCCTGAGCAGGGGGTGGGGGGGGAAAGGAAGGAAACACGGGGCATGAGCGGTGGTGGGGGGAACACGAGAGAGGCACGGGGCATGAGCAGCGGGTGGGGAGGAACATGAGGGAGACACGGGGTATGAGCGGGGGATGGGGAGGAACACAAGGGAGACACGGGGCATGAGCGGGGGGGTACAGGGCACACACGGGACATGAGCGGGGGTGGGGGGAAAGGAGAGAGACAAAGGGCATGAGTGGGGGGTGGGGAACACAAGGGAGACACGGGGCATGAGCGGGGTGTGGGGGGTAACATGGGGCATGAGCGGGGGATGGGGGAACACAAGGGAGACACGGGGCATGAGCGGGGTGTGGGGGGTAACACGGGGCATGAGCGGGGGATGGGGGAACACAAGGGAGACACGGGGCATGAGCAGGGGGTGGGGGGCAACAGGACACAGACACGGGCATGAGCGAGGGGTGGGGCCAACAGGAGAGAGACATGGGGCATGAACGGGGGGTGGGAGGAACAGGAGACAGACACGGGGCATGAGCGGGGGGGTGGGGAGAACAGGAGACAGACACGGGGCATGAGTGGGGGATGGGGGGAACAGGAGACAGATACGGGGCATGAGCGGGGGTGGGGAGAACAGGAGACAGACAAGGGGCATGAGCGGGGGATGGGGGGCAACAGGAGACAGAAACGGGGCATGAGCGGGGGGGTGGGGGGCAACAGGAGAGAGACACGGGGCATGAACGCGGAGTGGGGGGGTACAGGAGACAGACACAGGGCATGGGTGGGGGCAACAGGAGACAGACACGGGGCATGAGCGGGGGGTGGGGGGAACAGGAGACAGACACAGGGCATGAGCGGGGGGTGGGGGGAACAGAAGACAGACACAGGGCATGAGCGGGGGAGTGGGGGGCAACAGGAGAGAGACACGGGGCATGAGCAGGGGGTGGGGGGTACAGGAGACAGACACAGGGCATGAGCAGGGGGTGGGGGGCAACAGGAGAGAGACACGGGGCATGAGCGAGGGATGGGGGTACAGGAGACAGACACGGGCATGAGTGGGGGGCAACAGGAGAGAGTCACGGGACATGAGCGGGTGGGGGGAACAGGAGACAGACACGGGGCATTAGCGGGGGCAACAGGAGACAGACACGGGGCATGAGTGGGGGGTGGGGGGGTACAGGAGACAGACACAGGGCATGAGCGGGGGTGGGGTTGTACAGGAGACAGACACGGGGCATGAGCGGGGGGTGGGGGGCAACAGGAGAGAGACACGGGGCATGAGCGGGGGGTGGGGGGGTACAGAAGACAGACATGGGGCATGCGCAAGGGGTGGGGGCAACAGGAGAGAGACACAGGGCATGAGCAGGGGGTGGGGGGCACAGGAGACAGACACGGGGCATGAGTGGGGGGTGGGGGGCAACAGGAGAGAGACACGGGACATGAGCGGGTGGGGGAACAGGAGACAGACACGGGGCATGAGCGGGGGGGCAACAGGAGACAGACACGGGGCATGAGTGGCGAGTGGGGGGGTACAGGAGACAGACACGGGGCATGAGCGGGGTGTGGGGGGGTACAGGAGACAGACATGGGGCATGAGTGGGGGGTGGGGGGCAACAGGAGAGAGACACAGGGCATGAGCAGGGGGTGGGGGGAACAGGAGACAAACACGGGGCATGAGCGGGGGGTGGGGGAACAATAGAGACAGACAAGGGGCATGAGCGGGGGGTGGGGGGCAACAGGAGACAGACACCGGGCAAAAGCGGGGGGTGGGGGCAACAGGAGACAGACACGGGGCATGAGTGGGGGGTGGGGGGCAACAGGAGACAGACATGGAGCATGTGCAGGGGGTGGGGGCAACAGGAGAGAGACACGGGGCATGAGCAGGGGGTGGGGGGTACAGGAGACAGACACGGGGCATGAGTGGGGGGTGGGGGGTAACAGGAGAGAGACACGGGACATGAGCGGGTGGGGGAACAGGAGACAGACACGGGGCATGAGCGGGGGGGCAACAGGAGACAGACACGGGGCATGAGTGGGGGCTGGGGGGGTACAGGAGACAGACACGGGGCATGAGCGGGGGGTAGGGGGGTACAGGAGACAGACACGGGGCATGAGTGGGGGGTGGGGGGCAACAGGAGAGAGACACAGGGCATGAGCAGGGGGTGGGGGGAACAGGAGACAAACACGGGGCATGAGCGGGGGGTGGGGGGAACAACAGAGACAGACAAGGGGCATGATCGGGGGTGGGGGGGCAACAGGAGACAGACACGGGGCAAAAGCGGGGGGTGGGGGCAACAGGAGACAGACACGGGGCATGAGCGGGGGGCAACAGGAGACAGACACGGGGCATGAGTGGGGGGCAACAGGAGACACACATGGGGCATGAGCGGGGGGTGGGGGGAACAGGAGACAGACACGGAGCATGAGCAGGGGGTGAGGGGGGCAACAGGAGACAGACACGGGGCATAAGCGGGGGGGCGGGGGGCAACAGGAGGCAGACACGGGGCATGAGCGGGGGATGGGGCAACAGGAGAGACAAGGGGCATGAGCCGGGGGTGGGGGCAACAGGAGAGACACGGGGCATGAGCGGGGGGTGGGGGGAACAGGAGAGACATGGGTCATGAGCGAGGGGTGGGGGAACAGGAGACAGACACGGGGCATGACCGGGGGGGTGGGGGAACAACAGACACGGGGCATGAGCGGGTGGTGGGGAGAACAGACACGGTGCATGAGCGGTGGGGGTGGGGGCAACAGGAGACAGACACGGAGCATGAGCAGGGTGTGGGAGGAACAGGAGACAGACACAGGGCATGAGCGGGGGGTGGGGAGAACAGGAGACAGACACGGGGCATGAGCGGGGGAGTGGGGGGCAACAAGAGAGAGACACGGGGCATGAGCGGGTGGGGGGAACAGGAGACAGACACGGGGCATGAGCAGGTGGGGGGAACAGGAGACAGACACAGGGCATAAGCGGGGGGATGGGGGCAACAGGAGATAGACACTGGGCATGAGCGGAGGGTGGGGGGAACAGGACACAGACACGGGCCATGAGCGAGGGGTGGGGCCAACAGGAGAGAGACATGGGGCATGAACGGGGGGTGGGAGGAACAGGAGACAGACACGGGGCATGAGCGGGGGGGTGGGGAGAACAGGAGACAGACACGGGGCATGAGCGGGGGATGGGGGAACAGGAGACAGATACGGGGCATGAGCGGGGGTGGGGAGAACAGGAGACAGACAAGGGGCATGAGCGGGGGGTGGGGGGCAACAGGAGACAGAAACGGGGCATGAGCGGGGGGGTGGGGGGCAACAGGAGAGAGACACGGGGCATGAGCGCGGAGTGGGGGGGTACAGGAGACAGACACAGGGCATGGGTGGGGGCAACAGGAGACAGACACGGGGCATGAGCGGGGAGTGGGGGGAACAGGAGACAGACACAGGGCATGAGCGGGGGGTGGGGGGAACAGAAGACAGACACAGGGCATGAGCGGGGGAGTGGGGGGCAACAGGAGAGAGACACGGGGCATGAGCAGGGGGTGGGGGGTACAGGAGACAGACACAGGGCATGAGCAGGGGGTGGGGGGCAACAGGAGAGAGACACGGGGCATGAGCGCGGAGTGGGGGGGTACAGGAGACAGACACAGGGCATGGGTGGGGGCAACAGGAGACAGACATGGGGCATGAGCAGGGGGTGGGGGGTACAGGAGACAGACACAGGGCATGAGCAGGGGGTGGGGGGCAACAGGAGAGAGACACGGGGCATGAGCGGGGGGGTGGGGAGTACAAGAGACAGACACGGGGCATGAGCGGGGGATGGGGGAACAGGAGACAGATACGGGGCATGAGCGGGGGTGGGGAGAATAGGAGACAGACAAGGGGCATGAGCGGGGGGTGGGGGGCAACAGGAGACAGAAACGGGGCATGAGCAGGGGGGTGGGGGGCAACAGGAGAGAGACACGGGGCATGAGCGCGGAGTGGGGGGTACAGGAGACAGACACAGGGCATGGGTGGGGGCAACAGGAGACAGACACGGGGCATGAGCGGGGAGTGGGGGGAACAGGAGACAGACACAGGGCATGAGCGGGGGGTGGGGGGAACAGAAGACAGACACAGGGCATGAGCGGGGGAGTGGGGGGCAACAGGAGAGAGACACGGGGCATGAGCAGGGGGTGGGGGGTAGAGGAGACAGAAACGGGGCATGAGCGGGGGGGTGGGGGGCAACAGGAGAGAGACACGTGGCATGAGCGCGGAGTGGGGGGGTACAGGAGACAGACACAGGGCATGGGTGGGGGCAACAGGAGACAGACACGGGGCATGAGCGGGGAGTGGGGGGAACAGGAGACAGACACAGGGCATGAGCGGGGGGTGGGGGGAACAGAAGACAGACACAGGGCATGAGCGGGGGAGTGGGGGGCAACAGGAGAGAGACACGGGGCATGAGCAGGGGGTGGGGGGCAACAGGAGAGAGACACGGGGCATGAGCAAGGGATGGGGGTACAGGAGACAGACACGGGCATGAGTGGGGGGTGGGGGGCAACAGGAGAGAGTCACGGGACATGAGCGGGTGGGGGGAACAGGAGACAGACACGAGGCATTAGCGGGGGCAACAGGAGACAGACACGGGGCATGAGTGGGGGGTGGGGGGGTACAGGAGACAGACACGGGGCATGAGCGGGGGTGGGGTTGTACAGGAGACAGACACGGGGCATGAGCGGGGGGTGGGGGGCAACAGGAGAGAGACACGGGGCATGAGCGGGGGGTGGGGGGGTACAGAAGACAGACATGGGGCATGCGCAGGGGGTGGGGGCAACAGGAGAGAGACACGGGGCATGAGCAGGGGGTGGGGGGCACAGGAGACAGACACGGGGCATGAGTGGGGGGTGGGGGGCAACAGGAGAGAGACACGGGACATGAGCGGGTGGGGGAACAGGAGACAGACACGGGGCATGAGCGGGGGGGCAACAGGAGACAGACACGGGGCATGAGTGGGGAGTGGGGGGGGTACAGGAGACAGACACGGGGCATGAGCGGGGGGTGGGGGGGTACAGGAGACAGACATGGGGCATGAGTGGGGGGTGGGGGGCAACAGGAGAGAGACACGGGGCATGAGCAGGGGGTGGGGGAACAGGAGACAAACACGGGGCATGAGTGGGGGGTGGGGGGAACAACAGAGACAGACAAGGGGCATGAGCGGGGGGTGGGGGGCAACAGGAGACAGACACCGGGCAAAAGCGGGGGGTGGGGGCAACAGGAGACAGACACGGGGCATGAGCGGGGGGTGGGGGGCAACAGGAGACAGACATGGGGCATGCGCAGGGGGTGGGGGCAACAGGAGAGAGACACGGGGCATGAGCAGGGGGTGGGGGGTACAGGAGACAGACACGGGGCATGAGTGGGGGGTGGGGGGCAACAGGAGAGAGACACGGGACATGAGCGGGTGGGGGAACAGGAGACAGACACGGGGCATGAGCGGGGGGGCAACAGGAGACAGACACGGGGCATGAGCGGGGGGTGGGGGGCAACAGGAGACAGACATGGGGCATGCGCAGGGGGTGGGGGCAACAGGAGAGAGACACGGGGCATGAGCAGGGGGTGGGGGGTACAGGAGACAGACACGGGGTATGAGTGGGGGGTGGGGGGGTACAGGAGACAGACACGGGGCATGAGCGGGGGGTAGGGGGGTACAGGAGACAGACACGGGGCATGAGTGGGGGGTGGGGGGCAACATGAGAGAGACACGGGGCATGAGCAGGGGGTGGGGGAACAGGAGACAAACACGGGGCATGAGCGGGGGGTGGGGGAACAACAGAGACAGACAAGGGGCATGAGTGGGGGGTGGGGGGGCAACAGGAGACAGACACAGGGCAAAAGCGGGGGGTGGGGGCAACAGGAGACAGACACGGGGCATGAGCGGGGGGTGGGGGGCAACAGGAGGCAGACACGGGGCATGAGCGGGGGATGGGGCAACAGGAGAGACAAGGGGCATGAGCCGGGGGTGGGGGCAACAGGAGAGACACGGGGCATGAGCGGGGGGTGGGGGGAACAGGAGAGACATGGGTCATGAGCGAGGGGTGGGGGAACAGGAGACAGACACGGGGCATGAGCGGGGGGGTGGGGGAACAACAGACACGGGGTATGAGCGGGGGGTGGGGAGAACAGACACGGTGCATGAGCGGTGGAGGTGGGGGGCAACAGGAGACAGACACGGGGCATGAGCAGGGTGTGGGAGGAACAGGAGACAGACACAGGGCATGAGCGGGGGGTGGGGAGAACAGGAGACAGACACGGGGCATGAGCGGGGGAGTGGGGGGCAACAAGAGAGAGACACGGGGCATGAGCGGGTGGGGGGAACAGGAGACAGACACGGGGCATGAGCAGGTGGGGGGAACAGGAGACAGATACAGGGCATAAGCGGGGGGATGAGGGCAACAGGAGATAGACACGGGGCATGAGCGGGGGGTGGGGGGAACAGGACACAGACACGGGCCATGAGCGGGGGGGTGGGGGGAACAACAGACAGAGGGCATGAGCGGGTGTCATGATGCCTACCCCTGGAGCACCAGGCCAGGCCCAGCACCCCCGGGAGCCAGCATCATGCCCCCGGGTAAAAGCCCAGCGGCCCCTTATAGGGGCTCTTTGGACTCTGTCCTGGCGCCTTTGGCACCAGGCTCATGTTGGACATCAGTCCTGGCGCCAGAGGCGCCAGGCTCATAAAGGAAGGTGTTTTGTGCACTTACCTGATGCAGACCATGCTGCAAGATTCAGGCCTCCCTGAGACCTGAAAGGGACTATTTTTTTATTGGGACTATTTTGCCACTCGGGCGTGGCCAGGGAAGGATACTAACCTGGAACTACTTTGGGGGCTATTTAAGCCACGCCCCGACGGTAGCTCACGCTTCGCGTTGTTCTGCATCCAAGCAGCTGGGCGCTCACCGTGTCTGCTCCTGCATCTGGTCTCCAGCCACGCCCGCCTCGATCCTGAAAAAACCTGTAAGGAAAGAAGAGAAGAGAAAGGTGAAAACCAAGAATTTTATCAAACTTCTTACCTGCATCCGGAACCTTCACGCCAGCGTTCCTGAGAAAAGACTTTCATTTAAAAGCACTGCGCTGCTCGCTGCAGCACCGCGCTTCACTCACCTGTCCTCGGGAGTTCTTCTGGCTCCACCGCGACTGTCTGCACCGGTCGCCACATCTCTGCCCCTAGGGGAGAGAAGAAGAGACAAAAGCTCAGCAGAAGGAACATATGAGGAAAGCCTAATTTTCCGCCATAACACTTACCGATCTTCTGTTGGTGGATCATTCCTCGTTTCGGGTCGGCACCGCTTCGTTGGCAGGTACCGCACCCCGGCCCCCATGGGGAAAGGACAAAAGACATTACTGGAGGAATATAAAGACATTAAGAGGGATCGCCCCCATCGCTAACTCACCTGAGTTTACCATCGGCAAGTCAATCCCTCAACGCATCGCCTTCATTCTGCACCTGAAATAAAGGACAGATCACAGGTTAGGAAGGCAACAGAAAGGGAGGCTCAACACTTGAACTTTTGTAATCTTCATACTTACAGCGTTCCGCTCGGAAAAGTCAAGTGGATTTTGCCAGCGCCATTCTGAAAACCAGTGAAGTAACTGGACAAACACGCGCCCCTGCACCAGAAGCAGGATGGAGAGTTCATCCTTTCGAACCATAAGGTGAGCTTCAACCGGGGATTTCGGAGGACGTTAGAGAAGAACGAAAGGGGGAAGGAGGGAGCAAGCAGACTATTCTGCAGACTGTTAATCCACTTTCTCATCTGCAGAAGGATATTCCTACGGGCCAGACAAGCAAGATTTGAGGGTCCTGTTCAGTCGGTGTTCCGAGTTCTGCGCATCACGCTCGAAGAGGCCACAGCAACCAAGACTAGACCAGCACCTCCGTGCGAGTCAGGTGAGCATTACAGCGGGGGATGGGGAGAACAGACACGGGGAGAGAGAGAGACACACACGGGGCATGAGCGGGGGTGGGGGGAGGGAGAGAAACACACGTGGCATGAGCGGGGGGGTGGGGGGAAGGGGAGAGAGCCACACGGGGCATGAGCGGGGGTGGGGGGAAGGGGAGAGAGACACACGGGGCATGAGCAGGGGGTGGGGGGAGGGGGGAGGGAGAGAGACACACGGGCCGTGCGCGGGAGGGGGAGAGACACACGGGACATGAGCGGGGGGTGGGCGGGAGGGGGAGAGACACACGGGGCATGAGCGGGGGTGGGCGGGAGGGGGAGAGGCACACGGGGCAAGAGCGGGGGTGGGGGGGAGGGGGAAAGACACACAGGGCAAGAGCAGGGGTGGGGGGAAGGGGAGAGAGACACACGGGGCATGAGCGGGGGTGGAGGGGAAGGAGAGAGACACACGGGGCATGAGCGGGGGTGGGGGTAGGGAGAGAGACACACGGGGCAAGAGTAGGGGTGGGCGAGAGGGGGAAAGAGACACGGGGCAAGAGCGGGGGTGGGCGGGAGGTGAAAAGACACATGGGGAAGAGCGGGGGTGGGGGAAGGGGAAGACACATGGGGCAAGAGCGGGGGGGAGGGGAGAGAGACACACGGGGCATGAGCGGGGGGTGAGAGGGAACAGGGTACAAACGGGGCATGAGAAGGGGGTGGGGGGAAAAGGAAGGAAACACGGGGCATGAGCGGCGGTGGAGGGAACACGAGAGAGACACGGGTCATGAGCAGCCGGTGGGGAGGAACATGAGGGAGACACGGGGTATGAGCGGGGGGTGGGGAGGAACACGAGGGAGACACGGGGCATGAGCGGGGGCTGGGAGGAACAGAAGACAGACATGGGGCATGAGCGAGGGAGTGGGGGCAACAGGAGAGAGACTCGGGGCATGAGCAGGAGTTGGGGGGGTACAGGAGACAGACACGGGGCATGAGCAGGGGGTGGGGAGCAACAGAAGAGAGACACGGGGCATGAGCGGGGGGTGAGGGGGTACAGGAGACAGACACAGGTCATGAGCGGGGGGTGGGGGGGTACAGGAGACAGACACAGGGCATGAGCGGGGGTGGGGGGCAACAGGAGAGAGACACGGAGCATGAGCAGGACAGACACGGGACATGAGCGGGGGGTGGGGGGAACAACAGAGACAGACACGGGGCATGAGCGGGGGGTGGAGGGCAACAGGAGACAGACACAGAGCATGAGCGGGGGGTGGGGGGCAACAGGAGACAGACACGGGGCATGAGCGGGGGGTGGGGGGCAACAGGAGACAGACACAGGGCATCAGCGGGGGTGGGGGGCAACAGGAGACAGACATGGGGCATGAGCAGGGGGTGGGGGCAACAGGAGACAGACACGGGGCATGAGCGGGGGATGGGGCAACAGGAGAGACAAGGGGCATGAGCGGGGGCTGGGGGGCAACAGGAGACAGACACGGGGCATGAGCGGGGGGTGGGGTGAACAGGAGAGACACGGGGCATGAACGAGGGGTGGGGGAACAGGAGACAGACACGGGGCATGAGCGGGGGGTTGGGGGGAACAACAGACACGGGCATGAGCGGGGGGTGGGGAGAACAGACACGGGGCATGAGCGGTGGGGTGGGGGTCAACAGGAGACAGACACGGGGCATGAGCAGGGAAGTGGGGGGCAACAAGAGAGAGACACACAGGGCATGAGCAGGGGGTGAGCGGGAGGGAGAGAGACACGGGGCATGAGCGGGGGTGGGGGGGAGGGAGAGAGACACATGGGGCATGAGCAGGGGGTGGGGGGAAGGGGAGAGAGACACACGGGGCATGAGCGGGGGTTGGGGGGAAGGGGAGAGAGAGAGACACACGGGGCATGAGCGGGGGTGGGGGAAGGCAGAGGGAGAGAGACACACGGGGCATGAGCGGGAGGGGGAGAGACACACGGGACATGAGCGGGGGGTGGGCAGGAGGGGGAGAGACACACGGGGCATGAGTGGGGGTGGGCGGGAGGGGGAGAGACACACGGGGCAAGAGCGGGGCTGGAGGGGAGGGGGAAAGACACACGGGGCAAGAGCGGGGGTGGGGGGAAGGGGAGAGAGACACACTGGGCATGAGCGGGGGTGGAGAGGAGGGAGAGGGACACACGGGGCATGAGCGGGGGTGGAGGGGGAGGGAGAGAGACACACGGGGCATGATCAGGGGGTGGGGGGAAGGGGAGAGAGACACACGGGGCATGAGCGGGGGTTGGGGGGAAGGGGAGAGAGAGAGACACACGGGGCATGAGCGGGGGTGGGGGAAGGCAGAGGGAGAGAGACACACGGGGCATGAGCGGGAGGGGGAGAGACACACGGGACATGAGCGGGGGGTGGGCGGGAGGGGGAGAGACACACGGGGCATGAGTGGGGGTGGGCGGGAGGGGGAGAGACACACGGGGCAAGAGCGGGGCTGGAGGGGAGGCGGAAAGACACACGGGGCAAGAGCGGGGGTGGGGGGAAGGGGAGAGAGACACACGGGGCATGAGCGGGGGTGGAGAGGAGGGAGAGGGACACACGGGGCATGAGCGGGGGTGGAGGGGGAGGGAGAGAGACACACGGGGCATGATCAGGGGTGGGGGGAGGGAGAGAGACACACGGGGCAAGAGCGGGGGTGGGCGGGAGGGGGAAAGATACACGGGGTAAGAGCGGGGGTGGGCGGGAGGGGGAAAGACACACGGGGAAAGAGCGGGGGTGGGCGGGAGGGGGAAAGACACATAGGGCAAGAGCGGGGGTGGGCGGGAGGGGGGAGGCACAAGGGGAAAGAGTGGGGGTGGGGGGAGGTCAAGAGACACACGGGCATGAGCGCGGGGTGGGGGGAAGGGGAGAGAGACACACAGGGCATGAGCGGTGGGTGGGGGGAAGGGGAGAGAGACACACGGGCATGAGCGGGGGTGGAGGGGAGGGAGAGAGACACACGGGGCATGAGCGGGGGGTGGTAGGGAAGGTTAGAGAGACACATGGGGCATGAGCAGGGGGTGGGCGGGAGGGGGAGAGACACTTGGGGCATGAGCGGGGGGTGGGCAGAAGGGGGAGAGACACAAGGGGCATGAGCGGGGGTGGGCGGGAGTAGGAGAGACACACGGGGCATGAGCGGGGGGTGGGCGGTCAGGGGAGAGACACACGGGGCATGAGCGGGGGGTAGGCGGCGGGTGGGGAGAGACACACGGGGCATGAGCGGGGGGTGGGTGGCGGGTGGGGAGAGACACACGGACATGAGCGGGGGTGGGCAGCGGGTGGGGAGAGACAAACGGACATGAGTGGGGGGTGGGCGGCAAGTGGGGAGAAACACGCGGACATGAGCGGCGGGGGGTGGGCGGGAGGGGAGAGACACACGGACATGAGCGGGGGGTGGACGGGAGGGGAGAGACACACGGACATTAGCGGGGGGTGGGCAGGAGGGAGAAAGACACACGGACATGAGCGGGGGGTGGGTGGCGGGTGGGGAGAGACACACGGACATGAGCGGGGGTGGGCAGCGGGTGGGGAGAGACACACGGACATGAGTGGGGGGTGGGCGGCAAGTGGGGAGAAACACGCGGACATGAGCGGCGGGGGGTGGGCGGGAGGGGAGAGACACACGGACATGAGCGGGGGGTAGGCGGGAGGGAGAAAGACACACGTACATGAGCGAGGGGTGGGCAGGAGGGAGAAAGACACACGGACATGAGCGGGGGTTGGGAGGGAGGCAGAAAGACACACGGCATTCGTGTGCAGGCGGCAGATCCCACTCCTCAGCCCTCCGCTGGCCACCGTGTGCCGATGGCGTGAGCGGGGGGCTGGAGGAAAAGGGAAGACACAGAGCATGAGTGGGGGGGGAGGCACAGGAGACAGACAAGGGCATGAGCGGGGGTGGGGACTTACTGTGCAGGCGGGATACAAAGCCTCTCATGCGAGGAACAAAGATGGCGGGCGTCTCTGATGCCAGACGCACTGCACGCTTTCACCGCATCCAATGAGAGAGCACGTCAGATGTCTGCGGACATCACGCAAGCTGCTTGCCCAATCACCGTCCTGTCCGCGGAGCAAACAGTGAAGTGTGTCCGCAAAGCGAACACAGATATCACTAATTTTTTTCACTTACATTTTTGTCATTTTTTTGAAAAACTACTGGACAGATTTACACCAAATAAAGCAAAGCACGCTTTCAGGACCAAGCTGCCGCTCCTGCCGCAAATTTGGTGTAAATCCGTCCAGCGGTTTGGGCTGTAGGCGTGAGCAAAGTTTTTTCCCATTATGTCTATGGGAAAAAAAAGTTTTGGGACCCCTCCTATAACTTTGCCCCCCCTGGACGAATCCGCACCAAACTTTGCAAAAAAATTCACAGTGACCCAAATACTTTTTTTTGCAAAGTTTGGTGAGGATTCGTCCATGGAGAACGAAGTTATAAGCCGCCCAAAAAGTGCTCTTCCTATGGAAACTGCAACTTAACCACAACTACATGGCCACTACCGTGGCCATGTAATATATATATATATATATATATATATATATATATATATATATATATATATATATATATATATATATATATATATATATATATATAGTAGAGTTATGGAGCTTTAATTTGAAGTGGAATACACATTATTACATTTTTGGAGGACCCGAAGAACATCTGTATTGTCTGGAGATTGATAATTGCAATAATACTCCAGTTTTTGATATAGAAGTGATTAAAAAGGAGATAACAAGTGTACATCTTAAAGTAAATACACGATTGAGAGACTTTAACATTTTAGAGATTCATTGACATCCAGAAAGATGATAGGTTTTCATGTGGTATGGATGGTGATATCAGCTGGTATTATAATTTGTGTTTTTCTCCTTATTATTTTGGCATTATGAAATGTTGCAAAAAATGGCACTAACATGGAGGGTATGAATGGCACTGAAATGGGGGTTATGAATGAAACAGCTACTGTTGTCTCCACTAAAAGTATGAACAGTGTGTCTTACAATATAACTAGGAATCTATTTCGATTTTAAAGGGATGTTGAGGAAAACCAGGATGATGTAAACACATATCTTGATAATTTGACTCATTTAAAAAAATAACCAATGGTACCAGTACATGAAAAAATTGGGAAGGAGAATGTCAGATTAATGTTCCTAATTGTGTTTCCTTTATATCTTATGATTTGGGAACATCTAAAATATTCATAGCTACAGAAGGATCAATGAAAAAGGCACATTGCCTGACACACTTTGCACTTTGGTTAACCAGAGGACAATTCAAAGGCTGCACAGCATCCGTAGTGTGGGTGAATAAAGAAGCATCGACTCAAGAAGACAATTATGTAAAGTCAAGACAAAAACAATAAACAAAGCACCAAATAATAAAATACAAACAGGCTGGAATAAATAGAGCAGGAATTAAGACATATGAAAATAAAGTGCTCAAATGTAAAGACAAGACTGGGGAGGACAAATGAGAATGCTGTGAATGAGGCCAGCTACGAATTAAAGGAACAATCTTTACTTCCAAGGATGGGCTGAAGGAGTAGTTGTGTGCAAAACACTAGCATTAACCAGACAATGGGAAGCAGTAGTGATGAATGCATAAAAAAGAATGTAAAGACCAATCGCCTAAGACTGCAAGATTGTTGGCATGGGTCGATGATGATGGGGAACCCTGAAAATACTCAGAAAAATGTGTCTATATGTTTCAGAAACAATGGCACAATGAAAGTAGGAGATCATCTGAAGTGTGGTTGAGTTTCTGACATTCCAGGAATGAAGGAAGGGACAGCAGTGCTAATGAATAACTAGTGTGCCTGTGGATCCAGGTCATATATGAAGTTACCTCCAAAGTGGGGAGGAGTGTGCTCATTGGTAGTAATAAGTATAGCAGCATTGGTAGTATCACAGCTCTTACACAGTGGCAAACATCCCACACTGACAAAGACAAGTTGATCTTTAAAGCCCGCTCTACGGTTTACAAGACAGCTATCACCCAAGCAAAAGCCAAATCTTTTGAATCCAGAATCTCAGAAGCTCAATCTAGCACAAAAGAAATCTTCGCCATTTTCAGGGAGCTAGAGACTCCCATGCCCACCCCCCAGAACTTCACCAAAGACAAAGCATGGTGCGACGAAATTCAAACAGCCATGCAAACCAAACTGAGCCGCCTCCAAAGCAAAATACTAGCTACTAAACAAGCCCTGCCTAATACGCATATCCCTGCCCCACCACCTACCTCGGACCCCCTTCAACCCTTCTGCTTCAAACCCATACAGGAAAAAGACATCATTAATATAATGAGGAATATCAAACCCTCTAACTGTAAAGGTGATGCTTGCCCAGCCACTCTCATCAAGGACTGCACAGAAGCGCTTGCCCCCTTCCTGACAGCCTTTGTCAATGCCTCCTTTGCAACAGGGAAAGTCCCCGCCTCCCTTAAGGAAGCATGGGTCCGCCCTCTCTTAAAAAAACCAACTCTCGATCCCACCTCCCCCAACAACTATAGACCCATCACCACTGTCCCTTTCCTCCTCAAAATACTGGACAAAGCAGCCTACCTGCAGGTTCAGCACTTCATCGAAGAGAACAAACTCCTGGGACTCCACCAATCTGGCTTCCGCCCCAGACATGGGACGGAAAGCGCCCTACTTGATCTGAAAAACCAGAT
The DNA here is from genome assembly GCF_040938575.1 of Ambystoma mexicanum. Classification (NCBI taxonomy): domain Eukaryota; kingdom Metazoa; phylum Chordata; class Amphibia; order Caudata; family Ambystomatidae; genus Ambystoma; species Ambystoma mexicanum. The sequence continues at coordinate 1,191,599,944 of NC_090937.1, forward strand.
GGACGATGCTAGGGACATGGGCAAACCAGCACTTCTCCTACTTCTTGACTTATCTGCGGCGTTCGATCTCGTTGATCATGACGTCCTATGCCATCACCTCTCCTCCACTGCCAAGTTCTCCCCTGACGCCACAGCATGGATCACCTCCTTCTTACAAGACAGAACCATGCAAGTATTCTCTGACTTAGCTTCTGCCTCACCCACCATCATACTATGTGGTGTGCCCCAAGGCTCATGCCTCTCCCCCACCCTCTACAACATCTTCACACGACCCCTCTTCCTCATCCTCGACGCTATGGGTATCTCTTACACTAACTACGCGGACGATACCCAGATCCTCCTCACCCTCACCGGCAACTATGACACTGACTCTTTGACCCTTAACAATCTCTACAACAACATCCAAGCCTGGATGGCAGACAATGGACTATGCCTCAACTCTGACAAGACTGAACTCCTACTGGTAGGTTCCCCCGACACGCTAAAAAATCTTGACTCCCAATTCAGTCACTTCACCATCGACACCATCAAAATACCTGTCTCAGACTCAGTCAAAACTCTTGGAGTTTATTTGGACTCCAACCTATCCATGGACAGACAAGTCAACGCAATTGCCTCCTCAGCTGCATATCACGCTAAACTTATCAACGCAGTCAGGCCTTTTCTCTCCAGAGAGAACTGCACAAACATAGCCAGAGCCATCACCGGCTCCAGGCTAGACTATTGCAAGGTACTATTTCTAGGAACATCAAAAAAAAACCTTGAGAGGCTACAAGTCATCCAGAATAGTGCTCTCCGTGCCGCCCAAGGCATTGCTAAAAGAGACCACATCTCGGAGGCCAGAAAACTGGCCCACTGGCTCCCAATAAAAGAGAGAATCATGTTCAAAGCGCTGACACTGACACACAAGTGCATCCATCTCACTGCTCCCGACTACCTCTCACAAGGAATCCACCCTGTCGCCTCTACAAGACCAACCAGATCACCCTATACCAACATGCTCTGTGTGCCACGAGTAAAAAGAGCTAGAGCGGGTGGATCCAGCTTCCCATATCTCGCACCTACTCACTGGAATGCCTTACCTCCCACCATCCGAAGTGAGGCCTCCCTCCTCACTTTCCGCAAAGCAATGAAAACCATCCTCTTCTCATAAGGTCCTTCGTAGCGGCATGAATACCAACCATAGGACCCACTGCTTAATCTGTATTGACCAATCAAATAAGCTGTAATGATACCTATGTCTGTGTTTGTATGCAATGTGCCATTTACTACTACCACGTCTGTACCCCTGTAACTAAGCTCATGCAAGTAACAGCGCCTCAATGCCCTTGGGCTGCTTGCGCGCTATATATAAATATAAATAAAAAAAAATCACAAAGCAACTCACAGACAATACATTTCTCAAAAAAGGATGCACACCTGAGGATGAAAAGATCATTTAACAAACACCAACAAAAGAGAGAGAATTCCAGATGAACATAAGCTGTTTAGCAAGAGAGCGGTGATATTTACATCTATTTTGCTACCAGGGATACAGGCTTCTATGAATGCCAAGTGGTTACAAATTACCAGGTGGGAGCTGTTGCAAACGATAAACATGACAATAAAAGGATTTAATGCAATTCGAGAAGAAATTAGGGCAATCATGCGTATGGCCCTGTGGAGCAGTTATGTCCTGGACTTGATTACAGCAATAGAAGGAGTCATGTGTGCCAGGATTGGGCCTTCTTGCTGTACATTTAACTGCCCATGATGAAGAGAATGGAACCCTGACAGAAGCAATTACCATGTTGTCAACTTTGCCTACAAAGATGGTGGAAATAGTATACGGAATTGAATATGATGTTTGGTTTACATCTCTGTTCTCATGGATTCTGTCCTGGCTAGCCAATGCTTTCAAAATACTTGGAGCTATACAAGTGTTCTGGTTGCTAGGATTCTGTCTTATAAGGATCATCTTGGGAAATGCAAAAAGACAGCAAAGAAAGCTACTGGGAGTGAGATAATGATTGGCATTGATGCTGGAACATGTGAGTAGAGGCAAAAAGGAGTCTGTACCCATGAGAACATAAAGAAAAGTACTCTTGCACCTCCAAGAACCAAGTTTCATTACCCTAACGATCAGAAAAGATGTGTAGGACGTTGAATAGTCTGTTCATCATCTGGAGGGTGTTGTCATTTAACTTTGAGTGTGGATGAGTACATAAAAATGCTGGCCACCTGAGGGGGGTGACAAAGATTTGGATCCCAAAAAAGAAGCAGAAGATGCTGATAAATGATGAAGAAGAGATAAAGACTATGGAAGAAGAGAATTTGATCAAAATGTAGACCAGAGCGGGGAATGTAAAGGAGCAGGTAACGGTTTTATTGGCAATTCCTTCCCCCTCACTGGCGTCATATTGGAACTGTTGAAGAAAAGCCATAGATGGGACACCCCACATCATTCCTAGCCTGCATTGAGTGTATGAGAGACGCTTTGCACTCAGACAGCTATAAAGAATGTACCCTCGCACTGAACATGTGGGCAGATGTCGCATGGAAGGATACATGGAAGGATGTCGCTTGCCAAGATGTCAGAATGCATCAATGAATATCATGGACGGACATTAAAATGAAATCTGATGAGGGCATAGTGGTGTCATGAAGAAGATATGTGAACCTATGTTGAAACAAAATGAAAATATAAAGTAACAATGTAACTGAGAGTAACAAGAACCTAAAGCTATGTAATCATGGATCTAAAGTAGATGGAGTAACTTACTGACCAATAACTGCAAATATGCAGTAAAGCAAGGTAGAAGGAAAATGTATAGAAGCTTGCTATAGAGGAATATATAACGTGGCCAGGACGGCCATATTAGGAAAATGGACGACGGCTCATGTTGAATTTAACTAAGCTACCTCAGAGGCTGAGGCTGTAAGAATCAGGAGATGAAGAAAAACAGCTCCGTCAGCAGACCCAATGATGAATCAAGGTTGGCTCACAGCAAAGATACTATTTTGGGGGATAAGCACAAAGCACAAAGGGAGTACATGGATACGCTCTGAATGTGAGACATTCTTAATAAATGAAGGAAGACAAAAACATATGTGAGAGCCAAACAGCTGGTCAATTAAAAGTGTATAAAGTTTATATGAGCTACAGTGAGCACCTTTCTAGAGGCCAAAATGAGCAACAGCATCCTGCATGATCAAATCAAATAGCAGTAAATGGAAGGCGGAATTGGCAAATTTGTGGTCTTTTCACATGTGAATCAGAAATTGAAAACAATGGCTATTCATTAGAGCCTTAGGTTAAGATAGAGGTGTACTCACACTCTCTTGAATGTTCTAGGACAGTGAGCAGCAATAAGGTCAACTACAAACGGAAAAATGTGGCTGATGGCCTACCGATGACAGATGATAGACTAATTGGGAAAATGGGGAGTAGTCTGAGATGGGATTCAAACACCTAGGTTTTTCACGTATGTGCTGCTAAGGAGCCAAAAGTCCAAGGCTGAGATAGTATGCCAACCAATCAGTGGGGTTGGGAGACAACCTAACATACAATGTTGCAGGAGCCAATCCACTGATGTTTTGTTTGCTATAATCAGTAATACATGTGTGTAGAGTTAGTTCAAGGCGTGCCCTGCAGACACCGAAGCACTAATCCTTATATGTTCTATAAGTAGATATCTTCAATTCACCAATCTCTACACTTCATAGGTTTTGTATTTCGCCACATAGAATGACATCATAGATGACGTATATTGAGGTATAAGACCTCCATGAAATCAAACTTGGGTGTGAGTGTACATGCATCAGTCCAATGTTTGTCAGGTCTCCCTACTTTATTAAATTGATAATAAAGTAGAACGTTGCCATATTCCTTGAGTCTGTCTGATTATTTGGTTTGTGAACGTTATTGTAATTCCAGCTAGCACAAAAGACGCTTCAAAGTGCCACCGCACAGGAAGGTGACTGTACCAGTGTGTCTTGGGTGCCAAAAGGAATCTCAACAGTAATTCTAACACAGAAAAATCCTATGATGACAAGATCAGGGAGTTCGACTTGCTGAAGATGAGGATACAAAGAGATTACCTAGTTTGCCTCACTGGAGAAGAATATTCAAAGCTTCAGCGCAGGAGAGTCATTCTAAAAACCTCTGTACATTCAGGGGAAGGAGGGATGAGGAAACTGGGTTCTATCCTGGGCCTAAAAGTAACAACAGGGAGAGTGACCCTGAGAGTTCACTTTTGCCCAGGCGAGAAGAACCTAGGCCCTGTGGTTCTGGGAGATATTCCCAGTATCATAAAAATAGGGAGCGTCTACAAGATAGTGAAGGGAGTACCAGTAGCAATTTTGAGTCTGAGAAGGTGAATGGACTTCGGTGCAGAAGAAGAAAAAGACAGGGGAACAGAGCAAGGGTTTTGTGAAAGACCCAATAAGACAAATCAAGGCCAGAAAGAGCTTCCTGACCCCGTACCTCAAGAATTCCAAGTATTAGGTATGGGAACACCTGGATCTTTATGAGCAGATTCCAGATTAGAAATTATCTGCCTTGTGTAGCATTTGCTAAATGGACTTTCTCACCTTAGTACTCCAGTTTCTTTGCAGGACTGGAGGACCAGGATCTTTATAAATGGTCCATATATAAGGCAGCCATTTAGAAAAAAATCTCCTCACACAGAAACCCACAAGCGGTCTGTAAGGCTGCATATAATGTGCAATGCAATGCAAATGCAATATACTTTTAAACACAATGTACTTGATGTATAAGGGCCTTACAAATACACAATACATAAATAAATAAATACATAAATAAATAAATAAATGTGGGGAGGATCAGGCACCATGGGATTTTGTGCAGGAACTAAAGCGCATATTTGCTCAGACTTCTTGGCGGCTGACCAAAAATAGTAGGGAGTTCATAACTGCACATTTGTGTATGCTCCCCAAATACATAACGACTCTGTTGGTGTGTGATTCTCATGAGCACATGCCCCTGGATTGAGTGATTGAACAGGCTACCATGATCTCTGACCTCCAGAAGCCCATTGAGAGTAACCGCCCTCCCCCGAAACCACCAAACCAACTAACACCCCTTCTGCTGCAAAGGTGGCAGATGTAAGAACAACCCCTCCATTGGATCCAGAGACATGGGGCCTAAAAATAACCCTCCTGCCAACAAATAAAATGGAATTCAGAAGGGACCCCCCAATTCAGCCCAATCGAATGATAGTCAGGCAGGGGCCCAGAACAATGATTCCTCTAGCACTGCCACCTACATAAATCCTAGGTATAAGGGTTTCAAACCAATCCTGGGGTTTGCAAACACTCCCCTGGCCCAAGGCTGGGAGCCAATCAGGTAAGTACTGCCCTCGGAAACGTCCCACCAAACTTCCCCTTTAGGAGAGAAGTATCCCTCCACCTCCCAATCTGAACTTTTTCCCAAGATATCCCCGAAGCAGAATTTACAAAAGAATGCTCCCCTCTCTCCCCAATTCCAGGACCATATATCCCTGAACCCAGGAGAAGGGAGATTCAGGATGTAAAATGATGGGGGAAAGTTTTAGTACCCAACCTATGCCAGGAGAAGTCGCAGTTACCCTTTTCGGGAGCAGCAGAGGTCCAGCAACTGACCCACGACCTTGAGTGCATGCTGAGGGTTCAGTCTAACCCTCAACATAACCCAGATTCCCAGAATGCCCCAACACCCAGGGCTGATGCTTCGGGGGAGAAATGATGGCAGGAAATGTTTGACAAACCACAGGTTCCTGAGAAGTGAACCCGGTTGAAAGGGAGATGCCAAGCCCTAGACAAGGCTTCATTTCTCACCCAAACAAAACCCCTAAAAACCTCTCTGCCTCAAACAGTCTCTTCTACTCCCGAAATGTTGGAAGCCAAAGAGCAAATGGTAAGTAGGAGAGGCCGAAGAAGAAGCCACTTTGTGGAGGAGATCAAGATCATCCCCTTTTGAAAGAGAAGAACCCCTGGAGGATTCAGGTAATCAGACCTTCTCTTTCAAAAATGGGGGGAACCCTCCCAAAGAAAAATGGGTCCCAAAAGACCCTGAGTGGGACAGGGTAAGTATGGAGACTGACCCAGAACCAGAAACTATTTAACCCCAAACATGTGAGCCAGAGAGAATTGAAACAGAGGGGGTGCCCTCTTCCCAAACGGGTTCTGAGAACTGTCACCAGGTAAAGGAGGACAGCCAAGGAGCCGGGGAGAAGGAGGATTTCCCAATGACTGCCAGTGCAAGTTGTAAAGTTATATTTATAGATTCCCGAACTCCAGCACAACAAATTGGCAAAGATCACACAGTGACAGAGTTCATTATTAAGAAAATGACCACCAGCCTTTCAAATAACTCACATTTATTTTTGCATCTTGGAGGAGAATGAAGGCCGAGTTTATGCACCAAATGAGGTGCAGGGTCAGTGTGAATTATCAGCTCTGGTGGATACTGGATCGCTAGCCACCCTCCTGTCCAAAAAGGCATTTGACCAACTAAACTCAGGACAGGGGGAGGGCCACCAAATTCCCCTCAGATAACTACCCGGAAAATCAAACATTTCAACAGAAATGATATTTCTGTCTAAAGGACTACGGATCTGGAAATAAAAATTGGACGGCACTGAGTTAAACATCCAGTGATAGTCGTGACTACAGAGGGCACCATCCATTACTGGGGAATGATCCCCTGAGGAGGTTCTCACCTATGATTGACTGTGTAAACAATGTCCTCTGGACCCAGACTAACCGGCACATCAAATTAAAAATGATTACCAATTATGTAAGCAGGAATGGTACCTGTCATTTAATTGATCAACACTCTGAGAATGTAGAATTCCATTTAAATTATAACCAAGTCCCAGACATCACTGTCTTCCCTGTAGGAGAACAAATTGGTGATGGGGACCCTTCTCCATTCTTGAAAATCAACCTTTCACCCGGTTTTAAGTGGCAATCAACTTTACACCAGTCCAAAATCAGAAGAACCATTGAGTCCCGTGAAACTATACAAAGAAGAACCCGTTCAAAGGCTGACAGACCTTCAGAAAAAGGGCAAACAGTTAAACAGTTTTTCCCCATTCAGTTAAATGAGGGGGAGGAGCCGGTGCTCATCAGAGTATTCCTGAATAATGGAAGTAGCTTCATCAGCGAAGAATTATTCAGAAACTCCCAAAAGATCAAACCATTCCCACATTTAAATTGATTGACAAATGGGAGGCAGGTCTGGAAACCCCAAATTCAAAGTATCTCCTGCGTCGCAGGTGTATGCAAAACATTTCCATTGGCAACAATGGCATAGAGCATAATTGTTGGCTCATGAGAGATGTCCCTTTCACCTTTATTTGGGCAGTTCCATTTTCAAAGTATTCACAATCAATTTGGACATAATTAATAATATAGCCTGGCCACGACTGTGAGGGGACACTGTGGGATTTGACTACACTTTAAAAGCATTTTGGTCAGTACAATTCCTGCCTTATGCCATTGAAGTTCAAGTTTGTGAAGAGTTTACCATCCCAGGACAGGTGCAGCAATTCACTCTTCCCCTCAAAATTAAGTGAGGTCATAACATCAAACATCAGAATGCCTATATAAATTTTAATTCCCATCTCCACCAACAAGGTTTGTGTTTAAATTCAACACCTCTTCTAGACCGCAAACACATCACCATTCGAACATTGGTGGATAATAGCAACCCTAGAAGTATCACTTTGGGCGCAGGCACCTTTATTGGAACGGTGTTTGATGCCCAACATTATTCTATCGATTTAGGTAATGTAATCATGGGACCAATCCCAAATGGCTGTTTCATCGTCATCGGCGGTATTCCTGCAGAAAACTATTTTGCTAGACATGGGAGAATTTCATGGTATACTCTTCCTGCCCCAATGGGGTGGAAGGGGTGACCTGTGACATTAGGAGGCAGGAGGTAGTGTCCAGAGTCAAGTAGCACTACCTTGAATCCCCTGTGCAGGTCAACACAACCAGAGGATACCGTTGAAATTGGCAAGCCCAAGGTCTTTCTAGGTTTCAAGCAGATGGTTGAGGAAATTATCAATCTTGATGATGCCTGTGAGACTGAGGAGCAAAGACAAAATCTAAAACAGTCTTCCTGGAATTACAAAATATCTTTTCAGTGGAATCAAATGACTGTGGACGTACATCCATTAATTCAACCACCATTCCCATGAACCCGAGATGGCCCCAGTATTAGTGAAACAATAAGGTTTACCTCTCGCTTCCATGGAATCACTCACAGCGATTAATATAAAAAACAAAGAATCCTGTGGGATAATTTGTCCTATTCAACATTCCGGTACTGAGGATACTCAAACCAAACAGCCAATGGAGACTATGTGCAGACCTGAGGGAGTTGAACAAATGGGTCTTCATGTCAAGATGGCCACTTCCCTACATCGATCAAGGGCTGGCACAGATCCAAGGGCCATAGATGTACACCGTCATTCTCCTGACCAATGGTTACTGGACACTACCAGTGAGTAGGGAAGACCAGTACAAGCTTGCATTTACCTTTGTGGGGCAGCAATACACATGCACGCAAACCCCCTTTGGACACATCAACTCCGGCAATGAGTTTAACATCTTTCTGGATAGGGCCATGACAGACTTGGGCAAAAGGAGAAACCTGGCGGGAAACCTGGCTTATGTGGATGATGTTCTGATCAAGAGCTCAACTGTGGAGGAACACACAGCAGAAATCTGCTATGTTCTGATACAGTTGCAGAAAGCCAGAGTGAAACTGCCCTTTCAAAAGGCACAGTAGTTTAAGACCAAGTGAACTTGTTGAGACATGAGGTCAGCCCTGAGGGTCTTAATCCCCAGGGGAAGAAGGTGGAAACTTTATTGAAATTAAAAGACCCTTCTACTCTGCGAGAATTAAGAAGTCTTCTTGGACTCACTAATTGCAGTCAGATGTTCATTGAAGACTACGCAGAGGTCACTCAACCCTTGGTCCATTTATTAAAGGCCAGAGTCAAGTGGGAGTGGGACCCGGAACAAGCCAATGCAGTTAAACAACTGAAAATAAGCCTTTCCCAGGTTCCTTGTTTGGCTTACCCCACAAAGAACAAAGAGTTCTTCTTTGAGACAGGGTTCTCAGATACTTGCTAATCAGCGGTGTTGTATCAAAAGTACAACAAGGTCAACAAAGTCATCTCCTACGCAAGCAAGATTTGTCCTCTGTGGAGGACAAATTCAATGACTGTGAGAAGGCACCGTGGGGGCATTAAAAAATGACTACAAATTCATACAGGGGGAGCACATTACTGTTGAGATTCCTCACCAACCCTTGCAATATCTCCAAAGTGACAGAATCTGGGCAGGGAATGTTAGAAATTCTAGAATTACTACCTGAATTCTGTCCATGCAAGGCTTTCCTGTGGAGGTCAGATATGGCCAAAACAAGGAGAGTCTCCTAGAGCAAGGCTTGGCAGACGTTCATGATTGTGCTCAAGAGAACTGTCTCAAGGACCTATGTATAATGACCATCAACAGCATGAAGGCAAACTTAACTTCCCCACACAAGGTCTATAAAGAAGACATGTGTCAGGGGCTAAACACAGTTTATGTGGATGGGTGATCCTACCATGCTGATAACATTGGGGAAAAAGAACTGGAGGCTGGCATTGGGAATGCCTGGGTGAATGATACCCGGAACCCTCTGCTGGTCATAAAATAGGAACCTGAAGTAGTGAGGTTGCAGAGTTGATGGCCATTTATCAAACCATCCTCACTGCAGTGGACCACCAACTCAACGAACTGGTCAAAATCCCTGACTCTTATTATTATTATGTCAGGAATGGGTTCGTGGAGCTTCTGATTAACTGGAAGAATTGAGTCTTGCTTTTATGCCAACAACAAACCCCTAAAGCATGCAACACTGATCCAGTTAGTTGATGATCTGGTCGCCTCCAATGAGATGACCATCTATTGGAAGAAGATAAGAGGTAATTCCAAGGTACAAGGGGTCAGATAAGACTGGGAGTGACCTGGCTAACCAGCTGGCGAAAAACTGAGCCCTGCAGGGGGACTTTATAGAAACCAAATCTCAGCTGGGGGAAATCCAAGTTGCTGCTGTTACCAGGTCACAAACTCTTGCTAACAGTGAACTATTGACTGCCCAGTGGAGTAAAGATACCCCAGATGCAGATTTGATCACTGCACAGAAAGAGGACCCAATCATTGGGAAATGTTATCGACACATTGAAGACCCTGTGAGTTTTCCTCTAACTGAGTCAGATTATACCAGTAAAGATTATCTCTGGGTGTTGATGAAGTTTTCCAAGATTTTTTGGATCTGAGATGGTTTGTTGATAAGGAGAGACCTATCTGGCTGTGACCAGTGGGTGGTACCCACCTCATTCCGAAGCCTGATGTTGAACCACGCCCATGACATGGACACTGTCTGTCATAGGAGGCTTTTCATGATACTAAAAGTCTTATGCAAGGTTGCTTACTGGCCACACATGGGCCAGGACCTCGACACTTATCTAAAGGGGTGTCTTGTGTTTGCTCATTTCCAACCCAGTTCACTCACACACAGAGCACCCCCACAAAAAAGGAGAATGACGCTGCCGTGGTCAGATTTGCAAGTCAATTTCATCAGGCCAGTGATTCGCTCCTCACGAGGGAACAAGTACATGTTGACTAGGAGATGCTTGTTCACAAAGTGGGTAGATTGGCTTCCAGCACCGAATTGTAAGATGGAGACAACTGCTGCAGTAAAGATCAACCACATTGTCTCTCTTTTTGTGGCCTCCCACAAAGGATTGAGTCAGAACGATGAAGTCATTTATCCAGAGAGGTGATGGCAAAGATGTGGGAGATTCTAGGGGTAAAAAGAAAGCTCCACATTGCCTACCACCTGGCCTCAAGCAGGGGGTAAAGAGATACAACCAAACACGTTTATGGAAGCATCTGGGCCCCAGTTGGGACATCCAATTACTACTTGTCCAGATGGCTATGGGGTCTACACCATCTTCTGCAACAAAGATGTCCCGATTTGAGCTCATGCCGGATGAAAAATGGTGTTGCCTCAGCATCTACTCTACCTAACTCAGGAGCAGACACTGATAAATGTGTGCATGACTCATGACTAGATTGAAAATTTAAGGAAGCACCTCCAGCACACCTTTCCTTATGCCCAGCACAATTTAGAAATGTTGGCTGAAGGAATGAAGACCTATTGTGATCTAAAGACCACCAACAAAGAATATGAAGTAGGTGACAAGATGTACATGTAAAATTCTCAAAGGAATCAGTCCAAGAAGCTGAAATACCTTCCATCTTGGTGTAGTGCCTTTACAATTGTAGATAATATATCAACTCTTGCCTACAAGATCTGCATCCCAAAAGGAGAACAGCCAGAAGAAAAATTGGTCCACATAAATCAGTTGAAAAGCTGTCCTCATAGACACATTTTACAACTGATTGAGGACCCAAATGAAAGTTGAGCAGAGAAACCATCTGAAGAATGAAAAGGGAGGATGAAAAATTGGATGGAAACTAAGATGAATATATATATAAAACAGGGATTCATTTATTTGGTGATCATTATAAAAAGGAAGGAAATAGATAAATAGGGTTTTGTGAAATGGTGAAAATGTATTTTTATACTTGTATGCAGTTGTTGTTTTTGTCAATTCTGTGTAAACCTTCCAGGGAAATATGTGTGTAAAAAGTACTGAACCTCATTTTTATTTCTATTGTTAGAGAACTAACCACTTCAACTTCCAGCATGGAGGCAAGAGGGGAGTCCGAGGAGGACCCTCGGAACCCAGGAAAGAAAGAAGAAAAGGGCTTCCATGCTACACCCCCAACCCAGAGACAGAAGGGGAGACTGAAGTGTCCACTCACTAAGTAAGGGAATTGAGCCAGATGGGCTCCAACAGAAAGAGAAACGTAAGAAGAAAAAAAGGGGATGTTGGATGAAACCCCACTCTGCTCTGTTATCCCCCTTCAAAGAGTCATGGAAGATCAGGGGGGTGCATATAGGTTGTAATCATAGGCCCCACACAAAGGGAACTGAAGGGCTGTGTGAAAAACACCTACCTGGCATTACCAAAGGAAAAGCAGCATCTTGATTTACAAAGGAAGAAGAAATTCAAAAGTCCCTTTCACATGGAAAACATATTTGCATGTGTGTTTGTAAGTTAAAGCAGGACATTTGAAAAATATTCCCCAGTCAACATAAAGGTGTCAGGGAAAAGACACAGTATGTGTGGTGACAAAAAGTAAGGTAGATTATGCTTCACATGCAAAATATGAGCAAAACACTTGAAAAGAAAAGCCTGCTTGGTTGTCATTAAAATTTCCTGTGGGCCTGTTTAGGCAGACTATGTGTGAGTCTTTCTGCAAGGGAAATCCAGATAAAGTGCAAACAAAAAAGTAATCCGAGTGCACATTGGAAAAGCACATAACATTGCAGGGTGTGAAATTAATGCATCATTTTTCAATTAAACTCATCCATCAAAAGGGGGTATACTGTGACAACCCAGATCCACTTTTCAGCTGAACTTTCAGCGCAAAAGCAAAATGAACCCTGATCAGTAAAACACACTATGGGCCTCATTACGACCCAGGGGCTAATGGGTTAACGGCGCCGTAAAAGGCTGCGGCGCCGTTAACCTATTAGCACCTAATTACGAGGTCCCTTTGCGGGACCCGACCTTAACGGCTGGTGTAGACCAGCCGATAAAGTAGGGACCCGCAAAGGGACCTTGGTGCTAATTACGGTGCCGCAATTTGCGGCACCATACTTAGCGCCTTCCCCATTCCCATTGAGCCCTATGGGGCAAAAATGGGAATGGGGAAGGGACATGGAGGAAGGGGGAATTACCGCCCCACCAACCTTGTAATGGGGTGGTAATTTACTCTTTCTCCATGGCGGAGTCGGTAACTTACCGGCATGGACCATGGTGCTAATAGCACCATGGTCTTCCACCAGGGTCGTAATGAGGCCCCATATATCAAAGTCATCCCTCTAAGTGTATCAGTGTCTCTGAAAAGGCAGTTCTAAGCATGCCAAATACTCTAGACAATGCATCCGAGGTATTTACAAGATGAAATCCACTTCAAACAACCAATTTACAAGAGACTAACAAAAAACACTAGCCCAGTGAGAACAAATGGCCTGAAGGAAGGAGAGTTACCATTTGTCCAACATGAAGATTTGCTATTAATTTAAAAGGACTATCATAACTTAGGCCTTTTTCTGAGCAACCAGAGGTCGTACCAATGTATGTTTCTTTTTCTAGATAATTTGAGGCGATTTTGTTGATATACAATTCATCCACCTGTGACTGTGGGAACTGTAATGGCCATCTAAAATGGGTTTCAGGCTGATCTGAAAATGTTCCAAATGTGAGAGTTTGCATGATGGTGGAGGGTAACATTTGTAATATGGGTAATACATTACATGTTGCTTACTATTATGTTTTTGTTAAAAAAATGGCAGAAAATTGCAACATGGCCATACAACATGGTGCAAACTTGGCTGTCATCTTATGTAATTCCCCATAACTAGCTGAATCTGAAAATATGTATATTATGTATATTATGGCAATTATTATTACAACTATGATGTTTTGCCACATAATTTGTTTTTGCCAACAATGTGTCATGAGAACAAATAGGGATTGCAAATAGAAGCTGCCATATGTCTGCTCCAGACTCCTAAATCAATCCTTAGAGATCAGCTGGTGTTGGGCGGAGACAGAAAGCTAACTGTCCAATTGTATTTGTGAGAACTCTTTCAGGGCACTCCCCCAAGATTCTAAACTTGATGTTGTCATTCATGCTATATAAAGAGCAATGCACTATGAGGAAGGGACAGAGCTGCTGAAATTTACCATCAGAGAAAGCTGCTCATAGTTACTATCATGGAGAGCTGCTCCAAATTACTATCTGACAGCTGCCACGAAACACCAAAAGGAGGTTTTGCAGAGACTGCCTCTGGGTGGATCTGTCTATTTCTAGAAAGGCCTAAAAACTGATTGGGTGCTATTGTGGAGAGCGGGAGGCTATCCTTGAGAGTGGATTGACTAGACCTCTGCCCTTTCTTTCCATAGGGTGCTGACATGCACCTGGCTATTCTGAACTTTAAACAGAGGTTTTCAATGTAAGTAGACTTGAGCTCTTTGTAACCAAAAGGTGGGGGTATCTACTGGCCTTAAATCCTGTCCCTTTATAGTGGGCAGGGGTTAGGGAGGGAACTGTGTAGATCCTTAGCCCATTTAACTAAAATATTAATTTAATTAATTCCCCTTGGCCAAACACAATGGAGTGATTTTTGTTAAAATTCGAAATTAACAAAGCTCAATCACGGTGTGTGGAGAAAACTATAGACAGTAATTTCATTGGGTGATCCTATTTGTTGTGTTGACCCCTACTTCTTTTGGAAGATGGGTGTCTTTGTCCATAAACTAAAAAAAGTCCCTAAGCTTCCAGCTGCCCGAACACAGGCCTTTAAATGCAGGGTGGTCTGAAATCCAAAATTCTCAGATCATCCTAATTTTTCAAATCTAGCTTCCCCAACACCGGTCTTTAAGTAGAGGGGGTCCAAAATCCAAAATTCTCAGATCATCCCAATTTGTACCATCCAGCTTCCCCAACACAGGCCTTTAATTGGGGGTTGGGGGGGGGGGGGGTGTCTGAAATCCAAAATTCCCAAATCATTCCAATTTGTCTGTCTGACTTCCCCAACACAGATCAAATTGGGGGTGGGGGGGTCTAAAAATCAAACCGCTAAATCAGCCTGTGTTTAATTGAAAACCAAAAGTGTGGGTGAAATCATGTTTGCCATATGCATTTGTACCAATCTGTAAACCCTACTCCTAACCTTTTAAGCATGCATGAAATTCAAAATTGCACAGCACTACATTTGTAATTATTTTTGTTTATTGATCAGTTTAATTATTTCTTGAAGTGAAATTTGGAGAAAGTAAAGAATTGTCATTTGTGTTCTTTTGAACACACTGTGTGATTTATTTACGTTGAGAGTAGTTTATTGTGCTATGCCATGGATAAAATGATGTTAGATATTTTAGTGTGATTTTCTTAACATCTAATTCAATTAAACATAAATATATTTCCTCTACACCGGCCTGGTTCTTGGCTCATTGGTAGCTCAGCGGGAGGGATCCAAAGGGTATTAGATGAATTGGAGCTAGGGCTGAATACAAAGAACCAGCATCAACCCAGCTAGGGGAGGGAAGGAACTCTCTGTGTTGAGGATGGCCACTCAATAAACAGTTACAGACAAGGGCATAACATGCACACGTCCTTAGCTAAAAACCTTTAACCCTGACTATACCTATATATCACAACACTACCCCATCTAAGCAGCTGCAAGTAAATATGTAAACACTTGAAAGTGAGCCCCTGAAAAAGTAATTGAATCTTTACATGAAAGAGTTTGGAGTCTTATTAAGGCTCAAGTAGTCTAGTCAATGCTTCTTGAGGAGATGTCCCATAAACATGATTCCACAGGTCTCTTGGCTGTGGGGAACCACATAACACTTGTCAGTGTTGGGGTCGGCCAAAGAGTCAGTGAGATGTAGATGCCAGGGGACTGGTTATATCAAAGGCACATGTGTAATATACTTTTGGCACAGAGGATTTATGACAGCAGCTCTGATTAACAGACCTCCATTTTGGATGCAGAATTAACTGCATCATTTTATGTTCATAAAACTTTAAAAAGCTACGACTTTCACACCATTGCAGATGGCAAACTATCAAAATGTGTTATTCGGGTTTTCCTCTTCTAGTTTGCAAAAAATATAGCAAGCTTTTATCATAGCTGTTAGGGTATGTAAATGTGTCAATTTCTGTTAGAAATAACAAATACACGAAAACAGGTCCTAATAGATTGAATGGCTTTGCAAATTCAACATATTGGTAAATAAAAATGGCAGTGAATACATTTAGGAGGAGGTACAGTTCAATAAAAATACGTCTTTCATTATTCATGAAATAGTATTAACGAGTGAACATTTACCTCTAAAAGGCAGACCTGTAATACACATTTTGCAGTATGTATATAATACGGTCGTTGTTTTAAATTTTATTTTTACCTACGTTAATTCACCCTTTAAATCCAGTATTGGAAAGCAATGTATCTTTATAGGAATCAACCCATCAAAGTACTAATATGTGTGTTGCATCTGCCATTTCTCTGGTGTATGCTAGAAATGTAATTGCACAACAAATAGCGATAATACAGACCCGGGTGAAGCAAACTGATGTGATCATTACCGAGTCTTCCAAGAGCTCTTCTCGCACATGATGCTCTTGCGCTGTGCTCCCAGATGATGCTGGCTTTTACCATCTCACTGCAGTGGCAAGTACATTGGGCACGTGCTACGTCTGATTTATGTAATCAGGGAAATCGCATTCATGTGCAAGTCCTTCTGCATCTCCATCTGTCAATTACGCAGAGGGTTTCTTGAAAAATTATCTGACTTGACATTTCTGCACAGTTTCTTTTGACGGGTACATGTATTAGTTTAAAAATTAATAAGGCAAGGTAGATGAGGAAATCATGGCCCGGGGGAGTTTAAGTAGGTCAGTGATGATGTCTGTCGACAAAGTACACGAATTTAACTGAATCCGCCATAACTTGTTTAACATCCTGCTATATGTCAGGGAAAACATTCGCCCGCATATAATGATAGCCCTGATGTGTACCAGTTGGCTCTTCGTTTGTCATTGATTACACCACTTCTACTCTGAAGGTAAGTCTTTGGTTAAAGAAGGAGTTGTGTTTCAATCCTCTCAACCCACATTGATTCAAACTCAAAAGTAAAATTAATAAATACTGATTTAGTTATTAAGATGTATGGTGCAATAACTGCTCAAGCATGCTTGCGGGCAGACGCCCCAGCTATCGACCTTAGCTATCACAGAGCTGTCTTTGAAGAACAATTTCAGACATGCATGTCTTTACAGAGATACCCATTTTTTCAATTAATGTTTAACTGTTAAAGATAACCTCCTCCTTCTACTTACATAATACACCTTCTACTTACATAATACAGGGTAATCATGTGTTAAACATGTATGGAAAAAGTCTTTGGAAAAGAAAGTCCACCTCAACGTCACTTTCTAGATTAGCTGTTATTTTAATATTGTTTTTTTTTCTTTCTTCTATATACTGGTTGAACAACGTAGCACTGTTTTCAGACGATGTGTATTTTTAGAGGTGTGTTGCTGTCTTCAGATCACGAGGGTTCAATTTACTATAGTTGATTTTGAAAGGACCTTTCTCATTCTCGGTAGAACTAGACTGGTTGCATGAGTGTATCTGTGTTGGAAAGGCTGCCATGTCAGTACATCTTTACAGACCAGTGCCCGCTTCCGACTTCTCCATGCCTACCTCCTCTTAATTACTCGCCCACTGTGGTGTTCATCAGTATCAACTCTGTTCACCCAGTTAGCACGCCCTTAAATGGACATTACTCTCCTCATCAGTGTTTTCTGTTGTGTTCCATTGTGATCTCTGCTAGTCGGTAGTCTTAGCATTGAAGTCCCTCTGCAGGTGCATCTTGGCTTAGTGGCTCCCACTCTCCTCCTGGGAAGAGTGCCTACGACCTCACCTTCAGCTGCTCACCTACCTCTCTCTCTCTCTTTCTATCTCTTTCTCTCTCTGTCTCTCTCTGTCTCCCTCTTTCCCTCTCTATGTCTGCATATAGCTCTCTCTCTCTCTCTCTCTCTCTCTCTCTTTTTCTACCTCTCTATATCTCCATCTCTCTCGCTCTCTCTCTCTCTCTCTCTGTCTTTGTTTATCTGTTTGCTTGGTCATGTGGTGACTTTCACACATCGTCTTTATGTTATTTACTCATTCTGTGAGATTGGAAAATGACCCACTGTATATGCGATTGAATTCCAATTTCCTAGATGGAATATTTAGGATACAACTAACCAGGGATTTGTGACATCGTTTTTACATTACAACCTATTCTACACTTATGAGTTGATTTTTCGATTTTATTCAAATTCTGCAAGGTGACCACCAACGTTTGCGTGGATTTCCATGCAACCTGCCAGCTGCTTGGTGCGGCTAGAGGAGGTGGCTTCTATAAGAATCCAATACACTTATGCCATCACCAAAAATGAAATGATTGCATAAATAAATGCATTCTTTTTTGGCAAGTGGACCGGATGGAGAAGATGAAAAGTTAATTTGCAGACCAGCTCTCCCTGCCCAGTGTGGCCAATCCCCCGGAGTGGAAAACCATGCCTTTCTAGGATAAGGATATTTGTTTACACATGTTTTTCCACTTTGGTGACTTCACGCTGACTGACTGGACTATGATCACTCAGTCGTTTTATAACGGAAATGCTGCAGCTTTCAACCTCTTGTGAATTTGGCGTCCTCAGTTATCGGAGGATTTGACGAACGATATGTTTGACTTGGTTATCTTCCAAACTCAGGTGCAATCCCGAGATATAGCATTTCAATAATACGTCAATGTAATCTTAAAAAACATCGCTCAGTGTTTACATTCACGACTGCTGTCAGTAGTTGATGTAGTGCTGGATGCGCGCTACTGACGAGCACGCATGGTAATGAGCAGAACGGTTGCAGCTATCCGTCATTATTGATTGTTTTTGGGCCCCTCCTGACCTAAGAGGCTTTCTTTTGTGAGATGTTTAACTGCCAGCTTGGGAGTTGAGACGACTCCATTCTCGTGAAAAGGCTGGCATGCCCATAACTTGCAGGCTGGGGAATCGATGCTCTGGATTATAAATGACCGCGGGATACTGTGGGGAGGACATTGCAAATAGCTTTGAATGCTGTCAAAAGCAATGCAAAAGCGGGACCACGTAGAATATTGTGGCAACTGTGAAAGGAGGATAGCAAAGGGACAGCCTGCTGGTGTTGGAAGCAAAACCACACAGAGCAACAGAGGTTCGAACCAAAACCACACAGAACAACAGAGGTTCAAATACCCGATCCACGCTTAGACACCAAACTCAGCTATGGTATTAGCCATGCCAGAGGAGGAGGCCCGCACAGGAGTAGAGACAACAGGAGACCAACACCCATGATGAGCCAAGGGGAGGCCGACAGAGGAAACCAGCACCTGCAGCATCGCACGACAGGAGGTTGGGTGAATAGCTTCTGAATGGCGAAGACGGAAAAGAGGAGGCACCGGATGCAGCGTGTGAGGAAGGACATGTTGTAGCCAGCACTGTTTGACACCGAAACACGGCCTACACATGAGTAAGGAGGATTGTCAGGCGGGGGAAGGCGGGACAGCAAGCCTGACCACAAGAAGTCTACTACGTAAGGTGCCAGAGACAGCAGAAGCCTCGCCCATCAACAAAGCTGCGTACTATACGCACCACGTGGCAAGGCCGCGTATTGTGCGCAACATGTGGCTTCACAGTTTCTAAACCACTAGAACACGTGGATAACCTTCAACAAAACCGCATATTATACGCACCACATTGCGAGGCTGCACATCATATGCAACACGTGACCTCACAGTGACTTAACCACTAGAACACGAGGACAAGGATCAAACCAACGTCTACAAACATAAACCTGCCGAAACCCACCAAACATGATAAAAAAGCACGCTGATAAGGAACTACTACAACATCACCACGGATGCCGCGCCTCCACCAGCGGCACATGCGCCACACCTGCGATATAAGGGTGAATCAAATTATTGTGAAGAGAGAGGTAAAACCCACTGCAGCAGAAAAGTACGCTCCTGCAGCTGCACGTGATCCCTCACCCCACTCCAAAAGAGTGACACAGATCAGAGCCCCACGCTGCTCATAGCAATGGACGAGATAGCAGCGTGACCACAGTCAAAGACCACATGGGAGCCAAGCTCCACAGCCACCCACTACCATGCACAAACAAACACATGCCACCAAAACCATGTTGCAAGGAGTAGCAGCAGATGCAGGAGCACAAGTCGCGGCAGGAATCAACACCACAAACCCAGTGACATTTCTAAGATGCCCCAACCCATTCACACTAGACTCACAAGAAGACCAAGGTCAGAGATGGCAGGAATGGGGGAGGAGTTCAAAGATTTCATGAGGGTGGTAGGGAACCAAGATGTCCCCGACAAACTAGACATTTTTACAAACCTCATGGGGAAAGAGATCAAAGGGATCGTAAAAACTATCCCGCCTCAAAAGAAAAGGACATACCAAAGCCTCACAGCTTCATTCATTGGAAAGTTATTCGTCCTTCCCAACAGAAACTATGAAAGATACACTTTCAACCAGTGCACGCAAGTACCACACGAGACGATTGGCCAATTCATACTTCGATTACAAAGGAATAACATACTCCGACTTCACAAACTTCAACAGCGAGAAATCCATCAAGCTGAGAGGAATAGAAGTATGCATATTGTCGCAATTCAGAAAACACCTGTTAAAGAATCCCCTCCCGCTACTAGAGAATATTTCCAATTGATATACGACACCTCATCGCAAGCACCAATCCCCAACAACCATCACAAGCCCACATCTTCCAGTGGGGTGCAACTGTTCCTCTCCAATCCAAATGCCAATTTAACTGTGACCTAATACACATAGGGCAACGCATATCTGCCACGATTCACGTCATACACAGCCCCATGACGGGGAGATGCCTCCTCAGCTATAAGACGGACAAAGTATCACCATTGATCAACATCCAATATGACCAGTCCGAGACTATACAAGGCCTGCCTCCTAATGCCCAAGCCATACAAGCACTCTCCCAGCGGGATCTGGACATTGATGAGCTAAAGGTGATGATCCCGGACCTATTCAAGGGTGTGGGAAAGCTAAGAGACACCGTCATAAAACTCCACATCGAATCAGCTGTGAGACCAGTACCGCAACACTGTTGCAGGATAGAGTTTCACCTACAAGCTGAAGTGACGCACAAACTGCTTCTTTTTGAAAACAACATCATAGAGAGAGTGAACGGACCCACCCTGTGGGTGTCCCCGTAGTGGTAGCCAAACCTGACGACCGCCTATGCCTCTGTGTGGACATGCAGATTCCCAACACTGCAATTCAGAGGGGGAGACACCCAGGACCCAACATTGAAGATATGCTGGCAAGATTGAACCAGCCACAAGGGTCCCAAGACCAATAACCACTTTTACAACACATGAAGGGTTGTGCCGCTAGAAGTGGGTCAATTTTGGAATATCGTCAGCGGCCGAGATATTCCAAGAAACAATACAAAGACTGATTGCACCCATCAGGAATGCCTTTAACTGCAGCAATGATATTCTCGTATTTGGCATTACCCAAGAGCAGCACCAGAAAGCCTTACACAGTCATTGTGTAACATCCTCCACAAGCCCTGTCTCACCCTCAATGAACTGAAGTGCTCCATCAATAAACGCAGCCTGCGCTTCTTTAGCCATATCTTCACTGACCAAGGGGTCAGGGCCAACCCCGACACGATCAGCACCATCGTAAACCTGGAAGCCCCGAACAACGTTGCAGAGTTGCAATCCTTTCTGGGAATGGCAGGATACTGCCACTGCTACCTGCCCCATTATGCAACACTCGCAAACCCCCTCCTTTCCATTTGAATGTGATGAACATTGTCAAAAGGTGTTCTGCACCATCAAACAGGAACTTGCCAACAACCTCCAGCTGGCATACTTCAACCCTAATTGGGACTTAGAAATCACTGTCGATGACAGCCCGGTGGGCCTAGGTGCCATACTTGCCCAAACAGACTCAAACAACAAAACCAACACAGAGTAGTTGCCTACGCCAGCAGAGCGCTCTCTTCCATGAAACAGGTGTACTCCCAGGCTGAACGGGAATGCCTGGCAGCAGTCTGGGCATGCAAGAAATTCCACCACTTCATCATCGGCCGAATATACGTCCTCATCACGGGCAATTAGGCACTCCTGTCCCTCTTTGGGAACCCGAAGACCAAGATGCCCCCACACATACAATGATGAGGCATCAGACTACTGGAGTACGATTACTCCATTATTCACAAACCCAATCCAACAGATTATCTATCATGGCACCCTGAAGGACCAGCGGAAAACATCATGGAGAACGAGGCGGAAGCATACATCACCTATCGATCCCTCAATGCCCTGCCCCCTGCCTCACAATTCAACCCTTTGCTGACAAGAGCAGGACAGACCCCACCATCCAAGCGGCAATCCAACTGACAACATTTTAAAAGAATTAGAAAACCATAATCCTCCTCCAGATACCTGTATTAAGGATAAACCTTGGTGCACAGGTATCCAGAATGCCCTCGCCAACAAAATCTCGGGACTCCAAACTAAAATTGAAAATAAACAACAACAACTCACCCATAGTACTACTTCCAGTCCAACCTTACACTTGCCCATTGCCAATAACTCTGGCTTCACCTTCAAAAAGGTAACTATATCGGAAGTACAAAGAATCATAGCCTCCTTGAAACCATCGAACTGTAAAGGGGACAGCTGCCCTACCCAGGTCATAAAAGACGCAGCCAGGGATCTTTCCCCTTTCGTTACCAAACTAATAAACCTATCATTCACTAGCAATGCAGTCCTAAGGAACTTGAAACAATCCTGGGTTCTACCATTGTTAAAAAAACAAACACTTGACCCATCTATACCTACCAATTATAGACCTATCACCACCGTACCGTTCCTACTAGAAATTCTTGACAGAGAGGCCTACATACAAATTCAAGATTACCTAGAGACAAACCAATTATTGGGAATTCGTCAATCTGGCTTTCGTCCTCAACATGGAACAGAAACGGCCCTTGTTGATCTCAAAAGCCAGATCGACGAACTCAAAGATAAAGGAAAGGCTGCCATCCTTCTTCTCCTAGACCTCTCAGTTGCCTTTGACTTGGTGGACCATAAAATCCTATGCAACCACCTGTCATCGGCAGCACATTTCTCCAACTCTGCGGTCACATGGATCCAATCCTTCCTTGATAACAGGACCATGCGAGTCTTCTCACCATTAGCAGCGGCCAACCTGATTCCATCTCCTGCGGTGTCCCACAAGGCTTTTGTGTTTCGCCCACTTTGTATAATATATTTACAAAGCGTTTATTCGACTAGTTGGACCATCTGGGTGTCACCTACACCAATTACGCAGATGACACCCAGATACTCCTAACTCTATCTGGTAACTACAATTCGGACGTCAGCCGGATCAATGTAGTCTTCTCCATCATTCAGGCATGGATGGCCACACATGGCCTCTGCCTGAATGATGGCAAGATGGAATTGCTCCTTGTCGGCTCCCCTAACACTATCCTGAAGCTTAGCCCCAGCTACACCAGTGTCATTATCGATGGAAACACTATTCCTATCGCAAAAAGTGTAAAAACCCTTGGCTTCTATCTAGACACCAACACCAACCTTTCCAAACAAGTGAATATGACCGCCTCAGCCACTGCCTACACAGGTAAGCTGATCAGGGCCTGTAGACCCCTGCTATCCCCCAGTAGTTGCCTCACATTAGCCAGAGCACTTATACAGTCTAAATTGGACTACTGCAACACCTTATATGTAGGCGCTTATAAATCTATAATCAACAAACTGCAGG